>NC_090924.1:1274694614-1275944614 GCF_040938575.1 Ambystoma mexicanum
CACGCCATCTTCTAGGTGTGGATGCAGTTGTTGTCTGTCTGTAGCTCATGTCCATCAGTAGCTTGCCAGAAATAAAAAGTGCTGTTGGCTTCAACAGTTCATTCAAACTGGGAAGTGACTGGTAATAGATGGCTGCAGAAACAGCAGGCAGTGGCCATTGATAGTGACTATTGTCTTTATCAGGTCCCCTAATAAGTGCAAATGATGGAAGATTAGAAAGGAGTGGCCTACTGCATGAAGCAAGGACTACAAGCAATTTTATCGTGAATTTTCTTTCACTGTGTGTCTAAGTTTTGAAAGAAAAGCTGAAAACCCTAGAGAACATTTCTATAGTTCCCTCGTTATTTTGGATACTGGCTCATGTAGTCTTCCATTAAGGATGGGGAACGTAAAGGTCCTATCATTCTGTTTCTGATCAACATGTAACTATAATAATGTATACATTGTCAGGTTGTTTTGTTGTGTGATGTGTACTTTAAGTCCTCTTTACAAAACAAAGCATTATTTTAGTCAACAGAAGCAGAACATTAGCAGCATTTGTACCAATTAGAGCTGGAAAGGTATGTGACCAAGTGTCTAAATTGCAGAGTGAACTCGACTTTTGGCTTCACTACTGAACAAAAAGTGTGTGATCCTGGGAAAATCATTTAAACTTATTGTGCCTCATCTTCCAGAATTGAAAGACCCTAGAAGTGATTCAGACAGCATTGTGTGTTATTCAAAAAGCACCTCACTCGTGGTTTACTATGCTATAGCGTATCATTGATAAAGCTAACAATTCTATCTGGAGAGTAAGGACATGTTTCTTTGGACATGTCCCTTGGCAATTCTATCTGGACATGTTTCTTCGTTGCAACCTGTGTGTTATTCAAAAAGCACCTCACTCGTGGTTTTACTATGCTATAGCGTATCATTGATAAAGCTAACAATTCTATCTGGAGAGTAAGGACATGTTTCTTTGGACATGTCCCTTGGCAATTCTATCTGGACATGTTTCTTGGTTGCAACCTATTCACCATACAAATAAATGTTTGTTGTTTTCAAATGCCTTGGTCTCCCTAGGATATTGGTTACATTTCCAGTTGTTATTGCTGATTGTTAAAGGAGTTTTAGTAATTAAAAATTGATAAAAACATTTATCGTCTTTAATCGAAAAGAGCTCTCAATTACAGCAACATGATTTCAAAAATAGATGGTGCAGCAGCAATGAATGCTTAGTCGGGCAGCAAAATCTCGGAGCCTGTCCTTTTATACGAGATCATGAAAATGAATGTTTTGTAATATGAATGTCTACTTTGTTGTTTCTACTTATTACGTGTTTAGAAAATCTGCTTTTGTTCATATTGCGATCTTATGATGTTGGTGTGGGGCTGCGCTGCATGGTTTGCGGTATCGGTATGAGGACGGGTACAGTCCAGTCTTTCGCCCTGTGCCCTAGACTGTATAGAAACTGCACTGCCCCCAGCACAGTCCATTGATCGGAAAATGGATGGCATAGTGAGCCTGTAAGTGGCACGCAGAGGACTGCTTGCAACTGCATTTACGTGAAAGAAGCCTCCTTCTCTGCTATTTTGGCGGTTTCTATGGGTCGGCAAACTAGGGTGTTGGTCGATCACTGTGCATTACATTTCCTCGCAGGAGAATTTGTTGCGTTTTTCGTAACGATTATTGACGCATATATATGTTGGGGTGGGTTTGGGGAGAAAGGAAGGTAGGGGATTTAAGGGGGGTGGGGGCGCTGCAGGGTTCTCCCCCACATATATATGGAGCAAAATGCACCTGACAAAAAATAATTAGACGAAAAGTCCTACAAGTAAATGTTTTTGACCAAATCAACCAAAAATCAAACTAGGCAGCGCCCCAGGCCAAAGATGGGGGGCGGGGGGCGGGGAGCAAGGGGTCCAACAAGGACAACATGTAAATCTCCATTGATCACTTATAACTATGCTGGTCAAGAAGCACACATACATTCAAAACCCTTCATATATACTCATTCCTACAAGCATTTCATTTATTATTTACAGGAAATCCTCCCTTTAGTCGATTTTGTCCTGTGTGTACTACTAATCAGTTTATTTATTGAAGTCAATCTACAAAGAGTTTTTCAATCTGTGGTCGACATGCAGGTTTCAGCATTAGGTGTCATGACAAAATGTGGTCCTCCCTCTTGTGGGGCTAACGAGGCGAACCCGCTCAGAAATACCCTCCCTAGGGGTAAAGGCAAATGGGACCTCACCGGGAGAGACTCGCCCTGTGGGAACAAGGGCTCCCATTCCTGTGAGGAACTCCATAAATATCCTTCTAAAATTATTTTTTCAGCCATACCCTTTAAGAACTGGTACAAAGAAGGAACAGGTATGTGTTATTGTAAACCAGAAACTGTGAATATCCCTTTAACAGAGGAACTGTATTTAACTGAGGCAAGGATGATGAATATACGAGACAAAAGGCCTCAACAGGCCGAGAGAGATACAGAGATATGCCGGGGAAGGCCATGGCTACCTAACCTCAGAAAGTGGAGGAGACTGGGATGTCCAAAAAGCCCACGAATTACAAACCGTCTGCAGAGCTGAAATCCAAGCGTTGGAAACGCAGCATTGTCAGCTGTGGAGAGAGAGAACCAGCAAGTCATGGCATGACCACTAAGAGCGAGTTGTGGACCGGTGGTCCTGGTAACCACCCAGAAACCAATACGCGGCTGGGGCTGTGTAACGTCCTGGTACCTGGGATAACGGAAAGCAATTCAAGAGGAAGATATGGAGTATGAGACATCGAGGGAAGAAAAGGAGTCGAACAAGCCCAGTAGAGAACCCGAGCCAAACAAAGCGAAACCCTGATGACGTTATTCCTGAAAGAGTCGGATAACAGGGAAAATGGGAGGCCAAGGGGCCGGAGAATCATTGTAGGTGTATGCATACTCGTCTTAGTCAAGATAATGAGAATACAACAGTGAGAACGAGAAAAGTGAATGTGAATTGTAAGAATATTCATACTCATCACAGTCAAAATGCAGAGAAGTTAACAGTGAGAATAAGAGAAGTGAATGAGAATCGTTATCAGAGTACTCATATGGGTCACGGTCAAGATAACGAGAAGGTAAAAGTGATAATAAGAAAAGAAATGGAAAGAGTTTTGGTACTATTCCTACTCCTCTCAGTCAAGAAATTGAGAATATAATCCTGACAGTAAAAGAACTGGATGATAATGGTTATCAGAGTACCCGTTGCAGTCAAAGTAAAGAAGGCATCATTAACAAAGAGAGAAACTGTAAGAGAAAATCCTGAGGATAAAGATAAAGGAATATATATATCAAAAGAGACATACAACACAGAGACAAAGGGTTGTGAACTAAATAGAAGAGAAATAAATCTCAAGAGAGAAACTAAGAAAGCTTGCATAACCTAACGCTGGGAAAACAGAAGAACAACTTTTGGAAATAGAATTGAAGAGGAAAGTAACAAACACACAGAAGCCACTGATAAGGAAAAAGATCCAAGGAAACCACAAGTTGAGAAGAAACAAAAGTGTAACGAAGTATTAAGAGATTTGTATGAGCTGATAAAAGAGGTCACAAGAAACGATTTGAAAATCATTGAATAGAAGGTTGCAAGAAGCAAAAATGCAGGAGATGGTAACTATTTTCCTGCCTTTATTTTTTAAGATAGTATTAAGGGCAGTTAGTTTGGACAGTGCACAGATTCCATTCACTGACGACTGACGAGCACTGTAGCTATTTGTTAGGCAGGGAATACCCCACAGAAGTAAAGAGAGATACACATGATCATTTTCTTTAATAAATACACCCTTTAAAATGTCTTATTAGGGTCTGCATCTTTCTTCTGACCACCCCTTCCTCGGGATATTGAAAGTTGAGTGCTGCTAGCACGGTCCAGGTGCTGCCTCAATGTTGTAATGCCACATAGTACCTTTGGCTCCTACTGGAGTAGCAGTGTAGACTTCCTTGAAAGTGGTTACCATTGAAGTTAATTGTGTGGCTGTGTGAGTCCACCACCAGCTCACATTACTATGTAATGTACCAGAGTGGGCAGGGACATCATGGAACCTTTCTCCTTATGTAAGGCTTGATGCTCCGACTCCACCCTATACTCCCAGTGCTGCAGCCCCCAACTAAGAGACACTTTTTCCACTAAGCTACTCCACTGAAACCAAAAAGCAGTTCAACAGCAGGACTCGCACTGTTTTTAGCAAATGTTTTATGCCATGTGACGCCTGTTCCCCAGCATCGGTCTGGCATGGATTCACATGCTCATGAATATTTGTCAGGCTGTAAATACTTGGTAAATAAGAAAAGCAGTTTCACTTTAGACTGAAAACTGCTCGTCTCCTCTATACCAATCACTGTCCTTTGGGACATACTGCCCCTATCCAATAACACTCTTCCTCCTAAACTCCACCCCTGGTGGCCATCTTCAGATTTGGGAGAGCATGTAAAGTGGCAGTATGAACCAAGGAGGGAGGGTTCGCACGTGAATCCATGCCCGGCCAATGTTGAAGAACAGGAGTTACAGGTAAGTCACTTGTTCCTTCTCCGGCATGGGGTCTGGCACGATTTCCCAGCAGTACATATGCACAGCCAGAGGAGGTGGCAACTTTCAACAGAAGCAATATGCTTACCGCTGGAACAGACTCACCTCAAGCAAACAGTTTGCATAGCATCACCAGGCCGACCCGCGACTGTTCCCTGGAATCCCTGTCAACGTAGTATAATCTTATGAAGGTATGGGTGGACCTCCATGTAGCAGCTCTGCATATCTCGAGCAAGGGAACATCAGAGAGAAACTCTGTTGTCGCTGCAATGGCTCTGGTGGAATGGGCTCTCGGCCAGCTTGGAAAAGATCTGGTGGCCAGACGAGAGACCCACCTGGAAATGGAAGCCTTATACAGGGCCTTCCAATGCCCCACTGGGCCAAAATTGACAAAGAGTTGAGATGTCCAAAAATCCTTAGTGCGTGCCACATAAAACCTCAAGACATGAGCAAAGTCCAGCAAATGCAACTCCCTTTCAGCAGGCATAGAAGGGTTCGGAAAGAAAACTGCAGAACCAAAGGTTTGTTGAGGTTGAATTCTGAAGGACCACCCTTGGAGCATGGAAAGTCAAGTACGGCTGCTTGGCCGAGGTGATGGCCACCAGGAAAGCAGTTATCCACAAGAGAAACTTCAGAGGGGCCCGATGCATCGGTTCAAATGGAGGCCCCACAAGCTTGGTCAAAACCACACCGAGCTCCCAAGCCGAGGCAGGGACCTTCACCGGCAGGAAAGCCCTAAAGACACCTTTGGGAAACTCCTTGACGAGCCTGTGTGACTACATGGAAGGCTTGCCTGGAATCTGGGTGTATTGAGAAATGGCAGCCAGATGAACTTTGATAGAGGCGTGAGCCAGCCCAGCTTTGGTCCGCAAAAGCAAGTACGGCAGGCGCTGCGGAGCCGTCACCCACAGAGGCGTAATTTTCGGGGTCCTGCACCACACCGTGAAATGCTTCCATTTATGGCCGTAACAAGTCAACATAGAGGAAGCTCTGGCCTTCGCCAGGATCTTTTTGCACTCCAGCGGCAGGGATTAGTGTCTAAACTATAGTGCTGCAGGAGCCAGGCCATGAGGCTGGGCAACGTTGGGTCATGGTGCAGTATTGTTCCATTTTCTCTGTAGAGAAAGTCTGTAGGCGGAGGTGGACGAAGCCACTGAGAGAGCAGATCCGGGTACCAAATCTGGCGCAGCCACGCCGGCGCGATGTGGCTGCTCCTGCAATGTGCTGTTCACACGTAGCAGGAGCAGGACTGGAGGGAAGGCATACAGGGAGAGCCCAGCCCAAGGAAAGGAGAAAGCGTCCCCCAGACGCCTCGGCTGCAGGTACCTGCTAGCAAAATTCCGTTCCTGGAGTTGGCCGCTGTCACAAAGAGGTTGATCTGGGGAAGACTACACCTGCTGAAGAGTTGAGACAACTGCACTTGCTGCAGTTCCCACTTGTGGCAGGACCGCAGCTCCCTGCTGAGTGAGTCTGCAATGGTGTTCCTGATGCCTGCCAGGTGTAAGGGAACGAGGAACCTGTCCTGAGAAATGGCCAGCACCACAGGCACTGGGCCTCCAGGGGGACAGCAGGAGAGCACATCCCACCCTGTTTCCGGATGTAGAACATGCTAGTGGTGTTGTCCGTGAAGATGCGCACCACCTTCCCCTATAAATGAGGATGGAAGGACTTTAGGGCCCAGAACACCACCCTGAGCTCCAGGATGTTGATGTGCAAGTCCTTCTCCTCCGGGAGCCAGAAGCCTCTGGTGTGCGACTGCCCTGTGTAGGCTCCCCAAAATTCCAGGGAGGCGCCCCGGGTGACCGTAGCCTGGTGTGGAGGAATCAGAAAGGGGGCTCCTTGAGTTAGGTGAGAGCACACTGCCCACCACTGTAAGCTTGCAGGAATGCTCGATTAAGGGCGACCTTGTCTGTCCAACTGCCTGAGACCTGCTGCCACATGGTGTCTACAAATTCCTCTAGAGGCTGCATCTGGAGGCTGCAGAAGGGGACCAGATCAATGCATTAAGACATCATTCCTTACAGAGACTTGATGGACCGGACTGTTGTGATGGACACTGATGACAGTTGCTGAACTGTCCCTAGGATGGCCCTCACCATCTCCTCCGAGGGGGTCACCAGACACGCGACCGTTTTGAGACGGGCGCCCAGGAACAATGCATTCTGCGATGGCTGCACTCAGGACTTCAGATAGTTGATAGAGAATCCGTGTGAAGACAGAAGGCGTATAGTCTCTGGTGTGTGCTGGTTTTCTAGTGCGGGAGAGAATGAGCCAGTCGTTGAGATACGGGTAGACATGTATACCTTTGTGGCATTGATGTGCAGCCACCGGGGCCAAACATTTTGTGAACACCCTGGGGGATGACTTCAGGCCGAAGAGCTGGGCCCTGAACTGGTAGTGTCGTCCCTGGACCACAAAATGTAGCAACGTCCAATGTTTCTGATTGATGGGGATGTTTAAGTATGCGTGCTCCAGGTCCAGAGTTGCCAGAAAATCCCCTTCCTCCAGCTGGTCGAGCACGTGCTGCAACATGACCATCTTGAATTTCTGGGACTTTAAGTACTTGTTAAGGCGTCTTAAGTCTATGATCGGCTGCCACTCTCCTGACTTTTTGTTTACCAGAAAGTATCTGGAGTACACTCCGGAGCCCTGGAGTAGCTGTGGCTCTCCATTGTTTGACAAACTCTGATAGATGGTCTCCCATTGGGGTGCGAAAGTGGGTATCCGGATCCACAGCCAGTTCAAGCCTGATTGGGCATCTGCGTCCAAGCCTATGGTTGACAACGCTGGCCTCTGCTGCCATTGGCCTGGGAGCTGCCCCTGTAGGCTTCCTGGGTGGTGGAACGGGAGGGCTGACGGTCAGGGATAGAGTACCGTTTAGAGGACCTGGGGATCTTCCCACTCGATGAATGAAAGGACGGCGGTCTCCCCTGTTGCAGGGTCCCTAGAGAGCCTGCTGTCTGCCTATCAGTCTTGCTAGACTGGAGCTTCTCATGTACTGTCTTTCCAAACAAACTGTCCTCATCGAAAGGCATGTCCACCACCTTGGACTGTAGTTTGTGGCCTTTAGTCACCCATGGCATCGAAGGACCAAACCACTGCCCATCGCGAAACTCAGAGTCCTCTATGTCCAGTGCCACCATGATGGCGTGGTCAGAGGGTGCCTCACCCTTCTGGAACAGGGCCAGTGACTTCGGCCTTATTGTAGTCTGGCACGAAATCCAATATCAGCCCGAGCTTGTACCAAAGCTCCCTGTCGCAGCGAGACAGGATGGCGAGAGCATTGGCAGCTTTGACGGTGGAAGCTGCGGTGTAAATGATGCGTTTCCCAACTGCATGCAGCTTCTTGCCCCCTGGTCCGTGGGCAACATGGAAGAGGACGATGGATTGGACGAGCGCTTCCTGGCAGCGGCCGACACCACTGAGTCTGGAGAAGGCTGTGCCTTCAGGCATCTGGGGGCTGAGTCCGGAAACCTGTACTTCTCCAGCCTGTCATTCTTGGAGGGTGTGGTACTTGGCATCTTCATAAGTGACAAACATTCCTCCCAGACATCATCCAACAATGGAACCGTCATGGCAGTGTTCCTCAAGGGCTCACCGCTCTGAAAGAGAAACCCCTCTTTCTTCTTCTCCTCCGGCACCAAACTGACATTTTGGACTCCTTAGAGATCATGACCTGGAAGGAGCCAATACCATCCAGTCGTGGTACCCAGCAGCTCCCTGTCAGCAGGGACATAATCTTCATACTCATCCATATGAGTAACTATAGTGTCTGTGTCTGTGCCTGTGCCAGTACCCGGCAGCTCTTCCTCCACTGGGGTCAAGGCCCTATGGAGCGGTGTCAGCTGACGCTTTGGCTTGGGAGGACTCAGCCGACGCTACGGCCTGGGAGCATTAGACCTGAGTGGACAGGCAATCTCTATTGAACTTCTGACACCAAAGTGTGTAGAGTGGTAAGGAAGTCTAGCGACATGTCCCTGGGCGTCAGCTGGAGTGCGAAAGGAGCAACCAAGATTGGATCAGGGCTGAAACCCCTTGGAGGGGAAAATGGTAAGGCTCCTGCTGTGGAGATCCCTCCTGGGACAAGGGATCGATGAAGTGGCTGCAGACATGGTCATCAACAGAGTCGTGGTCTTCACCAGAGAAGCAGTGGACAATGTGGAAGTCTTGGTCGACAAAGTGGTCAACAAGGCTGTGGTCCTGGTAGACGATGGCATCATCAACAGGGTCTTTGCCGAAGATGACAAAGATGGGACAGCAGCTGACGGGAAACCCGCAGGTCTCGCCTTTCGAAAACTCGTCCTTGGAAAAGGACTTGTGTTTTGGAAGGGGTCAGGGACGTCTTTACAGAAAGCACCCTAACAAATGGTAGGCTTACCATTAACGGTGACAGAAGGGGAACAAGCCCTTACTAAGCTAGAGCCTGCAGCAGCAGCAACCTTCCTGGGATCAGATGCGTGGTGTTTCACTCAAAGGAGCTCAACCTCTTTTTTTCAGAGGGAGTATGCTCATGGGATCAGAGGCCGCGTCAGAGGCCTTCTCCTCCTTGAGCCACGCCACCAACCTGAAATTGCGGTCTCTCCTGGTCATGGCAGATCTCGCATCCATCTTCATTGCGGTCCGGGTGTCAACAGTACAGGCACTTGAAGTGCCGATCCTCGACATAAACGTTCTTCAGGACACAGGATGTGCAGGCCCTGAAGAGACTCCTTTTTCTCACGTCGGACTTGTCGAGGTAAGATGTAGGCCCAAGCCTGGGCCCGCTGAATTTGTAAAAAGACTATCCAACGATGGAATTCTACAATGGGTCCCCATAGCTGGCAGTCAACATGTGTCGGTTGAAGATTAAGAGGGTCAGAGAAACTATCAAAACTATATCAAAATAGCAAAAAAGTAACATTTCCCGAGGAGATAAACGAGAGGACCTCCAACACTGAAACGTGCAGTAAAGATCTGAAGATGGCCACCAGGGGTCGAGCTTAGGAAGACGAGTGCCATTGGCTAGGGGCAGTATGAACCGTAGGACAGTGATTGGTTATAGACGAGACAAGCAGTTTTCAATCTAAAGCAAAACTGCTTTTCCTTTTTTACTGAGTCTTCCCAGCCTGACGACAGGGAATATTCATGAGCATGTGAATCCATACCAGACCCATGCTGGAGAAATGTAGCTGTGATCCCTTCAGACAGCCTACTTTTCAAATGTATTTATTAGTGCCCTTGGTTTGAGGTTAAGAACTTTAAATGATAGGCCTTTCACATTTATGATTACAGATCTGGCGTAAGCAGCACCTCCTTTGCTGACCAAATGACTGCATGAAGAGGAGACTACGTGGTCTTGAATGCTTACAGGCAAAAATGGCTTCATATTATTTAAAATTGCTTTCTTCACAAACTTCTTGAAAACGAGTAAAAATCACATTTATGGGTGGCGTTTTCTCGCTTCTTGGCTATACCGTCCACTTTTTCCCTCTTCACTTCCTTCCCCGTACCTTAGCCCCCATATCGTTTTTATCTATTTATTTATTTTATTTTACTAACTTTACTCACCTTTGCATTCCGACCATAACTATGACCGGTCGGTATGGAATTTTGTCAAAATAAGGTCATCAAACTGGAATTGATCCTTTCATGACCACAAAAACATGCTTTAGCCTAAAGGGTGTCATCTCTGCAAGATACTGTGTTCTCTTCCAAAACAAGCTGCTTTTTATTGATCATGTTATTAATGTATTTTATATGCATATTTGCTTAAAGGTGAAACGCCATCTATTGGTCACTAATAAAGTTGCATGTGCTGACATATATTCATATGTGGCATGCAGCTAGGTAGCTGTGTGTTATCTGTGTTAGCTTATGTGTCCTTTTCAGATTTCCAGCCTCATCTGACAGGAAAAAGAGGAAACCTCCCGCCCACAAACCCTCGAAAAAAAGAGTGTCAGTTTTCATCTTCGTATGGGTACTTCAATAGCACAGCTTCTTCTATTGCGTGCCACTGTGGCCAAAAGCACTATTTCCTGCCTGCTTTCTTTTTTAGGATGTTTCTGGCATATCCTCCAAGAGGCCGGAGCGTTAACACGTGAATGAAGGGACATTACAGATAACAGCACACTGAAGAATCTAGCATGACTACTGCCACCACCACTTCGTTATAGGACCACCTCAACTTTGTCACCACACTTGTAATTTTAATTGGTTATTATCGGGGACCGAACCTGTGTTGCTCTGCATGGTATTGCTTCCCAGGCGAGCGCAGTGCCCCTGAGCTATCCTACCGAGCCAGAGGCTAAGGCTGGAGACCTTCCTCCCTAAGGCTGGAGACTTTTCAATGCCACTCTGATCCGGAGCTCGCAAATTTCCAGGCCAGTGTTTATATTTTGTGCATTCTGCGATTTAAAGTTTTGCTTTTTCATATTTAAATTCTCGACTACATGTTCCAGAATGCAAAGTAAACATCAGGACTGGGTGACCTAATTAGCCAGGGATGTGAACATGTTGCAGATCTCTCTAATCATACCTACATTTGCTCAACCCCAAAGCTTTGGCCACAGGTGGTGGTGTATCTGCCACGACCACCAACAAGCACAAGGACCGGAAAGTCCAGTGTGTTTGTTTCCCAATATTTTGGGACAGAATGTAAAATAGTACCCCCCCACCCCACCCACCAGTCTTGATGGATAAGAAGCCAGCATTTGGTTCAAAGAGAATGCCGAATAGGACAGGATTGCAAGAGCACAAAACAAGCAGTGTTAAAGATGTCCGCACCTACCACACGTCCACCACTAGGATCACGTCTGCAAATGGGAAATGAATGACCATACATTGAACGTATTCTATTGCTGGAAGACTTTTGAGTTGCCCAGTTACACACGCTTTAAACAAGACCAGGTTGTGGAACTCAGGGTTTCAAATATCTACTGAAAATGTCGGACTTATCCTGACTGCAAGTGATTATGCTTATACACTAGAGCCTCATATGAGCCACTATAATTCTCTTCTCTTTTCCGTTGCTCATATTTACTCCAGTGGAGCAACAGAATCCAGAAGAAACCATTTCTCCACAATTTCTACTCAATCGCAATTTTTCTATGTGTTCACTTAATTTATTTTGACTTTATTTTGATTCTTTTGCACATAGCCTTTTACTAATAATATAGGGAATAAGAATCAGATCTTCCCTGATGAAGTGCTTAGTGCGAAACATGTGTCGGAGATAACCTTTTAAATAATTTCACTAAGGCTGGATTCTTGTTTTTGAAACTCTACATCAATAAGTGAACATCCTAACCATAGAATTTCATACTGAAGTATTTACTTTACAGGCCACATATTTGACACAGCTGTTGGATTCGAAAAGTTTGTTTGCATTAAATGTTGAGGAGTTATTTTGCTGCGGGACCTCTTATCCCTTTGCTTTTCTCAGTAAAGATGCTCTAAAAAATAGATGTAATCTCGACGCTAGAAATGAAGATATTGTCCATTTAGCAGCAATTGAGCTGCTTTTCTTTGGCTCTTATTAACTATTGCAACCGTCTATAAAATGTCCCGCTACCTGCTAACCACATGCTCACAATTAGATGTGGAGAAAGGTGACACGGAATAAGACTCCGCAGTTCAGTATGTTATATTAAAAGTCTTTTATACATCACACATCACCACCAACCTAGTTGGTCTTATAGCCTTGTCCATTGAGAGGCGAATTATGACATTGCCCGGGGGGGGGGGGGGGGGACCAGTATTCCTTGAGGGGGAAGGAGCAGCAGGTTACGTGCAAACAAAAAACACTTTATTTTCAAGGCGATTTTCTACTCATACGGAAAAACAACCTTTTCTCAAGGCCTACTCAAAATACCGCAAGGAGACCTAGGAGAGCTGGGGTTGTGGGGAGGAGTGAAAAGGGAGAACTGTGTCTCTCAGTGTCCGAGATGCCCACAATGACATGCTTTCTCAGTAATATTCAAATCGAAGGTGCATGGTTAGCTTGTAAGTGTATTTTATATACGTGTGGGTAAGTTCACATGGATGTGACATGCCAATTTAAGGCACCACACTCCCAGTTTATACACACACAACCCACAATTCAGGGCAAAGAACCGACAGTGCAGTGAGAGGTATTCGAAAAATTTAAAATAATTTGCTACATTGTAGGCAACTGTGTCTCCAGATTTACTCTGGAGCCCACTGCACTATGGTATGTATATAGAACAATTAATTAAATCAAAATTCTATTTTTCCATCCTATATGAATTTTACTAATATAAGTCTGCAAAGGCATCCACTTTCAATCACAATCCATATGAATATTCTGCATTCTAACAGACACTATACCTACTGACATTTCTGCTTAACATTGATCTCTTTTCTGACCTTCACTAAGATCTCCCCAAAAATATTCTACACAATACAAATATGGTTAAACATTTGATTTCCTCCAGCATCAAGACAAGTATGGCACCCGAGAAAAATGGCATCAATAAAAAAAATATAGATATGCACCAACTTTAATGAGGAGGTGTGAGATAGTGAATTAATTAACCATGCAGAGGCCATTGGGCATATAGGTAAGGACCGACTAACAAATCTCCCTACATGGGAGGCGTGCCCCTGGATCACAGGCTATGCTACCCACTAAATACAGACTTGGAGCAAACAAAATACAGTGCCAAGGTGTGGCTACTATGTTACAGTAGGAATGATTCTCACCAAAAATGTTCCCTTTTTTGTTGTGTATAATGCATGCATAAATAACTCCATCTGTCTGGGTGGTTTTGTTTCATTTGTACTGGTGTCTTGCTCATATCTGGACTAAGCTATACTCCTCTGATCTCAAAAGACAGTGGAACACGTTTCAGTAGTTGCTTTTGCGGGTGGACCTGTGTGGTACTTTTACTAATCAATTAATCAATCAATTTATTTGTATAGCGCTCTATCACTTAAGGCATCATGGCGCTCAAACAACTGATAGGATAGATGTAAACGAAAAACCCAGGTGTCAAAGAGGGTAAGTATCTCTGAGCTTTATCTAAAGAGAAACGTTTTGAGATGATTTTTGAAGGATAAGAAATCATCATTTTTTCTCGAATTTTCAGGCAACGAATTCTAAAGCCCAGGGCCAGCCACTGAAAAGGCCCGGCCACCCAAACGTTCTTTCCTGTACTTGGGTATCCGAAGGAGTGCTGCAATTGAGGATCTCAAAGAACGCACCGGGCTATATCAAACTAGTTTCTCCTGGATTGCTAAGCATCCATTTCCACCTTGTGCACGGTGCATAATGCAAAGCGCCTTAAACTGTACCCGAGCTTCTACCGGGAGCCAATGGAGAGATTGTCTAGCCTTCGTTACTCGCGCTGGGTAACTAAACACACTGCTGCGTTTTGTAGCACCTGCAGGCGCTGCATAAGAAAGGCAGGCTGTGCCAGGTAAACAGCATTGTAATAATCCAGACTCCCATTAACACAAGCTGCCACTACTTGAGCATGAAATGTATCTGAACTAAATGGGAGGACTTTCTTTAGCTGTTTGAGCTTAACAAAGCTTGCACCATACACTGAGTTAACCTGCGCCTCCATAGACAGGGATTCGAAAGCTTTACACCAAAATTACAAACTGTCTTAGAAGGCTTAGGTAACGGGCCCAATGAAGCAGGCCAAAAAGCAAAAGCTGTAGAAATCGGAGAGTAGAAATGTTTGTCTAGAATGGTAATTGTTTGTCATTTTCTGACTCAGCACAGCTGGAACTTCACTGATTCATTGCTTAAAAACTTGGCCAGAACACGGATAGTTCGAAAGGCAAAATAAGGTGTCCTTGGTTGGGAGTGTGGCGGTTCCCTTGGAATACTCTCCACCTAAAGTGGGAACTTATCCATAGTTCCTCCTTTTGTTGTCTTCGAAGAAATAATCTCCAACGAACATCTTCAAGAACATATTGTTATATTTATAAGTCTGAAATGGCTGGGAAAGTTCCTACAACCAGAAAGGACAAGTGGAGGGAATGGAAATGAACCCTGGGGCACTGACGGGTCCCATAGTGCATCACTTCAGTGTCTCGTTAGAGGTAAGTATTATCAGACTGAAGCAATAAACTGACTGATTCATAGCTTTCTCCTAGGGATCTTGACCAAGGAGACCCAGAGCCACGCCAGTCTCCTGCAACGTATTGTAGAATACTCTCCAATTGCAGCCACATTTGCTAACATCAAGCACACCACCGCGTATCACCCGGCTGCCCGCTACCTGTCTAACCTTCACAACCAAATCAAAACGTGTTCCTTGTACTGAAGGATAAGCATTCCGCAAACCTGTCATCGCGCATGGACTTGCTGCAACTAGAATTATATTTGCTAAACAGTTGCTTGTTGGAGTGCTAGGCAACAATGCTTGTGGAATTTCTTAACCGTTGCTCCAAGGAGTGGTCTGATGGAAGAGCTCTTTCTCCAGTGCAACGGAAACCAGCACCGTCTCTGCTGGTGGATGAGTGGTGATAGACATCCTTACCTTTAGAAGCCTAGTTCATTGAACACAAGATCGGGCAATCTAGTCACTGGCCATATTCTGTAGGATGCTTTGGCCCACAAATTAAGCTGTAGCCCCCTTGAGTTTTGGCCCAAAGCCTTATACACAAAATCTATGAACATACATACTTGCAAGTGTCTTTGTAACCTGCGTACCAGGGTGACACAGTGCCAGGTGACAGAGGATTGTCTGGTGGTACTGTCTTTGTCCCATTGTAAAATGAGCTGAATTCCAGAAATAGAATCTGGTTGTAGGTCAAATGATCGAATTTTTTTTTTTCAATTTTTTTTTTTTGGGGGGGTACCCCTCTACCCCCTTTTATTTGCTAAAAAACACTTTTTTTCCCTAAACGAAAACCTAAAAAAATATATATAACTAAAAAATAAATTCGATCATTTGACCTGTCGACCAAATTGTGTCGACCTTTTGACTGTCGACCCTTTGTCTGTCGACCATTTGACTAGATACCATAGAATCTAGGTCAATGATGGTTCTATGCTGGTTGTTCTGTGTAAAGAAAATCAAGGTTTAGAAGAATTTGACCAGAGTCTGATCAATCCTGGTTGGTACTTTAACCATACCACCAAAGGGAAAGTACCACGATGGGCATGGCCTCATGATTCATGTATCAGCTACTAAAGAGGTACCGTGATAGTTGAGATTGAATTTGACAAGAGCCTCATTAACTTTGTGTCTGTCTGTCAATGAAGAGGGGTTTGATAGTGATCAATTCTAGAGCCCCATTGCAAATTCCCAGTACTACAGGCCCAGTGACGAACACAAAATGTGGGGGCCCCCCTGCGAGCCATGCTGAGGGCCTCCTCCCTCCCCCAACTCAGCAACAAATCATGGATCGCGCCACGCTCTGGGCCGGCCTAGATTACCACTCTTGTGCAATACGCACAAACGTGCTGCTGCAGGGGTACCCCGCACAATGCACTAGGAGAAAGATATAAATATGTGTTTAATGGATTATATAGCACACTTTCTGAGAAAAATTTGCTAAAAGGCCAGAGCATTTGCAATTGTTTTGTAGGGTAACACCAATCCAAAAATCCAATACATGCAAGTCACCAACAATGCACAGGAACATTAATGCTTTAATTAATGTAATGCTTTGCTATTAAAAATGCCATTCCACAATGAAAACATGTCCAACTGGCTGCACAATGTGGACCAGTCTAGACACGTAATAACATAATACAGTAAAGCATGCTAGGCCACATTTAGACACACCTAGACTAGTTGCACCAAAATGCCAGTTGAAGCAATAACACTTATCATGGTTGTTTTATCACAGATGCCCAGAAAAATATTCAATGCTGCAGTAAGAAACGGCTAGACTGGCAGCACCTAAACGACAGTCTAGCCAGGTAATTACACTTAGCAGGACTGCTTTATCAGATGCCCAGTTAAAAAAAAGTCAAGTCAAACTAAGAAATTACTAGACTGGCTGCACCAAAATGTGTCTCTAGCCACTAATACCATATAGCAAGCCTGCTTAGCCTCGACATGGGTGACCATTACGATTTATAGCACAATTCCCATCCAACCTAACCCTCCACCCCACCTCACACCTCGCCCCCCACCCACCCACACACATCCCATCTCTCTCCCACACCCTGCCCCGACCCCCAAAATCAGCTTATCTGCCCAGAATTACATCCACATCCCTTTTTCTTGTCCCAGTGCTTACGTATGAGGCTACTTGCCTCATAGGTAAGTACTGGGATGAGGAAGAGTGGGACAAGGAGGAATGAAGATTATAGCTAACTAAGCCAGTCATTACCTCCATATCCCTCTACCTCATCCCAGTACTTGTGTATGAGTCAAGGTGCTTCATACACAAGTACTGGGACAAGGAAGAATAGGGCTATGAGTAATGAAGATTAGCAATAAGCAACCAAGGGATTAAACACAAGTAGTGGCGCAATACCATTGAGCTGGCTGGGTTTCAGCCCCCACCTTACATTTTGGACTATGTTGACTCGACCTGGCTGACCAACAGAGCAGTTGCAGGACAGAACAGGACACAGATGTTAAACGGCACCTGGGTTTCCCTGTTAACAAAGGCCCAGCAATTACTTATGTAACCTATTTCACTGTTAATGCATAATTCTTTAGGCAATTGAAATCTTGATGTGGGTTTAGTACTTACATGCCAGGGAAGTGATTGGAAGGATAGAGAGGGGACAGGAGACTGCTTATTCTCACACAACAATCCATAAGTGGGTGCTTTCAGACTTAAAGGGGAGAGTTAACTGCTTGTAACATTGAAGCTGCACTAGAATAGTCTCATTAGAATGCATAAAGAAGTTAGATGTCCCACACAAATAAGTTTGCCCTTCCCCCACCGCCCGTGAAGTTAGCACCTCTCCCAACATTTGAAGGGCTAGCACCCTCCCACCCCCAAAATGTAGAGTTGCGATGTTCCCCTGAACACAAGTACACAGCCGCCCATACATTTAAGAGAGCACCCTTTCACCATACACTCACACAGGCAGCCACCTATACATTTAAGTGTGCACCCTTTCACCATAAAGGCACACCCAAGCTCCCACTCATACATTTAATTGTGCACCCTTTCACCATACACTCACACACACACACTTCATGGGGTTGAGGGGTGCCCTATTAATTCAAAAAGAAATGGTTTCTTTTTGAAGTCACTCCGACTTCATAAAGAAATAATTTCTGTTAGGACCGAACCATAATGGAAATAATTTCTTTATGAAAGCAGAGTGACTTCCATGTAGAGGGGTAGGGGAGCCCTCGGACTTCAAAAAGAAATCGTTTCTTTTTGTAGTCACTCTGCCTTCATAAAGACATTTTATTTATTTCTTTTTTTTAAAGTCCAAGGGGGGCCCTTACCAGGACATGTGGTGGTGGGGGCCCCCGCACTTCAAGGAGTCCGGGGGCCCCTGTTACGCCAATGTACAGGCTGTGTCTGAACATAGCATCCAGAATTGGAAAATATGGTCTTTCAGCCCTGCAGTTACCACGTGTGGAGATCATTCCCAAAGATATGATATAATGACACGGAATACACCTGAAAACTGCACAGTAGTCTACTGGTTCTTCTGAAATTTGACTCTGTGTGGTCACATTGCACATGAGAACAAAGCATGCATAGACTCTTGCAACTGCCTGAGTCAGCATCAAAAGAGCAAAGCAGACCGGCACCAAATGGGAGCTAATTCCCGATAAGAACAAATTACTTACCCAGGTAACGTTCTTTCGACTGGATGTTCCTCCCATGTATTCCTCATCTTTGATATTCAAGTCTGCTTGCAGCCTGCTTTGGAAAAATGTTTCATAGGGTTCAGCGTCGGGCGGCGTCACGTCTTGGTCCTGGGCCTCCGTAGCGTCCCCTTTGAAGCATGCGCGCTGACCGCTACCTCAGTTCTTCGTTTTTCCCTCCTTTCACTTGCATGCTGTGTCATTGGACGAGAAAATCTTGACGTTGCGTGAAAGGAAGATGTAAGACACTGAAATTCTAAGCAGGCAAGAGGGGATGGATGGTTGGGCGATGAGGAATATGTGGGAGGAACATTCAGTCGAAAGAACATTACCACGGGTAAGTAACTTGTTCTTCGAATGGTTTGTGTCCTCCCACGTATTCCTCTTTGATAGACGCCCAAAGCATTTTGAGTTAGGCGGTGGGTGCCAAGACATTTATTTGTTAATATTATGGAGGACAGCCTTGCCAAATTTGGCTTCCTCTCAGGAAAAGGAATTTACACAGTAAAATGATTTGAAACTATGCGGGGTTGACCCATATGGCTGGGAGCGTTGTTGCCCCTTAAATCACTTCCAAAGACTGGCTGCGTGGCAGTACTAAGTGGTAGTACCCCAGCTACCACAAAGTAACATACTTGTATACAATTGGTTAGTACTGCAAATCCACGCATTGCCCAATAAAAGTTGTTACAATTGAAACATCAGATAAATTGTGCGCTGGTTTATTCGTATGGGGCTGATCATCTGAATAAACCAGCGCACAATTTATCTGACGTTTCAATTGTAACAACTTTTATTGGGCAGTGTGCGGATTTGCAGTATTAACCAATTGTACACAGTAAAAGGTACTGAAAGTATGCAGGGACGACCAGGTTGCCTCTCTACAAATCTCTCTTACCGTCACCCCTCTTTCCAGAACTGAAGAAGCAGCCACCACTCTAGTGGAATGCGCCCCCAAACCTACAGGTGAATCTTTGCGTGTTAACAAGTAACACTCTGTTATGCACATAACAATCCATCTAGAGATTGTTTTTTTTGTGACTGCCATGCCTAATCTTTGGCCAGCATAACCGATGAAAAATGGATCAACTTGGCGAATAGTAGCTGTTCTCGTAATCTACTAGTTTAGTGCCCTTCTCGGGTCTAGACGATGTAGTCTCTCCTCTTTTGATGGATGAGGAGGAGGGTAGAAAGATGGCAGTGCAATACATTGTGCTAAATGAAACTCTGAAACAACTTTCTGAAGGAAAGATGACCTAACGCTTAAAATTACTTTATCCTTGAAAAAGGATGTAAAAGATTCTATGGAAGATTAGTCCTGTAGCTCACTTACCCTACGGGCAGTCGTGATAGCTACTGGAAAGGCCGTTTTCATAGTGAGCGTTCTCAAAGGACATGAATGTAAGGGCTCAAATGGAGCTCCCATAAGACTTCTTAATACAAGATTTAAATACCATGATGGCACAATAAAGGGATTGGGCGGAAACAAAGTATGACCCCTCATCTGGAGATCTTTTGAAGATTGATAGTGCCACTAAGTAGCCATTCACCATGGCCACTTTAAACCCAGAATGGGTCAGATGGAGCAAGAAAGACAGAACATGGGGAAGTTTACACGTGAAAGGGTCTAGTTTCTTTTCTCTGCACCAGCTGCAAAATGTATTCCAGCGGTACAGTTGCTGGTCTCCTTGCCGAAAGCAACACTTCCATGATGTCTTCCGGAAGGTCCCAATCCTTATATCTTACCCTTTCAGACACCAGGCGTGAAGATTGAGAGTCCTGATCTCTGGATGAAGACTGCGACCTCCCTCATTCGAGAGTAGTTCCTCTCTTTGGTGAAGATGAAGTGGAGGGCAGATGGTCATTTCTAGAAGGTCTGGTTGTCATGTTCTCCTGGCCCAATCTGGAGCAATCAAGATCATGGCTTTCCCGAACATCCTCAACCTCCTGATGACGAGAGGAATGGCGGGGACTGGCGGAAAGGCGTACAGCAGTGGAAACTCCCAGTACACCTGAACATGTCCCCTAGAGCTCCTCTTTGCGGAAATTCCCTTGAGCAGAACAGCTTGCACTTACGGTTGATACTGGTCACAAATAGATCCACTTGAGGGGTTCCGCAAAGGGCGAAGATCTCTAGAAGACTTCCTAGCTAGTTTCCAATCGTGGGAGATAGAGCTCTGCCTGCTCAGAGCGCCATCAGCCGTGTTCTTTTCTCTGGCTAGATGAATTGCCAGAAGAGTGATTCCTTCTTTCAGTGCCCAGAACCAGAGCTGCATTGCACAGAGGCAGTGACTCTACAATCCCTCTCTTGTTGAGGTAGTGCATGGCCACTGTGTTGTCCATCATTATTAGGACACTCTTCCCCCGTATTGAGGGCAGGAAAGCCATCAGCGCAGCTCTGATTGCCCTCAGTTCCAAAAGGTTCATATGGAGTCTGGACTCCGAATGAGACCAGTGTCCGCTTATTGAAAGATCTCTCATGTGCGCTCCCCATCCTGTGAGGGAGGCGTCTGTTACAACTGTCGTCTCCGGACATGGTTGCCAAAAGGATTCTCCTTTCATCAGATTCTCTTGGCTGGCCCATCACAGGAGATCCTGGGCGGCCATTGTCGGGACCTGGAGAAGGTCAGTCATTCTGCCAGAGACTTGGGATCCGAGTACCCACTGAAGGGAACTCATCCTCAGATGGGCTTCTGGCACCAGAAAAATGCAGGATGCCATGAGGCCGAGCAGCCTTAGGAAGTCGTAGCACTCTGGGCACTCTGAAATTTCAGGACCATCTGCAAGAGATGTTGAGCCCTTAACTCGGGTGGCAAAGCTTTTCCCGAAGCTGAATCCAGGACTGTTCCAATGAATTGAAGCTTCTGTGAAGGTGTCAGTTGGGACTTCTTGAAGTTTAGGGAGAAGCCCAGCTTGTGGAGAAAGTGGCAGGTGCGACTGAGATTATTCTCAGACTGTTCTGGAGAAACAGCCCTGATCAACCAGTCATCTAGGAAGGGGTAGATGTGAATCCCTTCCCGCCTTAGAATTGCTGCCACCACTGCCGTAAGCTTGGTGAAGACCCTTGGGTAAGCTCGAATGGCAGAACCCGAAACTGATTATCAGAACTGCCAACTGTGAACCTCAGGTATCTTCTGTGCATCTGATGTATTGGCACATGAAAGAAAGCATCCTGAAGGTCCAATGACACCAACCAAAACTAGAGTCGAAGGGCCTGAAGGATCTGCGAAAGTGTTACCATCTTGAACTTGTCCTTCCTGAGGAACTTGGTGAAGCATCTCAAGACCAAGATGGGTCGCACTCCTCCGTCCTTCTTGAGTGTCAGGAAGTAGGGAGAGTACCAACTCTGGTTTCTCTCTGCTGCAGGTACCAATTCTATTGCACTCTTCTCCAACAGGTTTCGCCTGTTGGAGGAGCGGATCTGGACTCAAGGTTGATATGTATTTTGGGGGGCAATCGGGAGGTCTCTTTAGAAATGGAAGATAGTAACCGTCTGTAGAGGAGCAGCCGAAAGCTTCTGCAGAAAGTCCCGCCCCCATTTTGCCTATATGTTGACAACAGGAAATTGCGACATGCGCAATACCAGTAAGAGTACCTATATTGCGAGAAGCCCTTGAGGCAAGGTATCCACTGAGAAAACCCTACGTGATGTATCCCCAGAAGGATGATGGTCTCCTAGGAGAGATGCCCGAGGAAGTGGAATACATGGAAAGAAGCTGGTGACGTCACGAGAAAATGTGTTTGACGCACTAAGGATGATCAGAGAAGAGAATGCATAAACGATATAGAATCTGATAGCGAGGTAAAGAATTGAGAAGACGTTCATGTGTGGAATGAAGATTGCACGTGTGCGGAAGCATTGCAGAAAGGGCATGTTGTTTTATAACTGAACAGATGCCGTAACGCAAGTAAACTAAGTAATCATAAGGCTGGCTATATGTAGTGAATAGACCGCAGGCGGTGCCACCAATATATATATATATATATGTATATAGAATCTGGACATTCGAAGCTATAATTTTAGTAAGCTCATCCCATGGAGAAAGGAGGATTGACAGCTGTGTGTGTGTCGAGCAAAGAATAATCCGAGGCTCTAAGATGGGCCAAAGGAAAACTGCTTGGTTTGGTGTCAAAAGCTAAGAGCAGCCAAAACTGTTTATCAGTCCTTGAAGAACAATTAAGTGCGGGAAGCTGAGGCATCCCTTGTTAAGTTGCAAAGAGAGAATATCCTGGGAGCCAGGTTCTTCATTAAAGACAAGTAAATGCTATGAAATAGGCCGATTCACGTTCTCTGATCACGTGAGTTCAAGATGAGAATAGAGCGTGCATGCAAGCCTGAACCTTGATAAGAACGTGCTCACACTCCCTTATATTCCCAGAGACGAGAAGCTACTACAAGGCCAAGTTCAAAGACAATCTGAATGGCAGACGGCATGAGTGATGAGAGATGATGGGCTAATTAGGTGGGGAGGTACAGTCAAGTCCACCGACCAGCACCTGTGGTACCATCTTACGTGCTGCTAGAGAATCAAATGTTCCAGAAGGGTACAAGCGTGCCAACCAACTGTAGAAGGTCATAGAACAAAGGGCCTTATAGTTTGAGAGCCAATGAGGTGTTGTGTTTCTAATCACAGTCGAGTATGACTTGCACTATGACTTGCACTAAGGGTGGGCATAAATTGGCCACCTGACTATAGAGACCCAATCATAATCCCATCCCATTTAGAAATTATACTTAGATGTTCCCCTTGAACCAACCACAATCTCCTGTAGGTTTTCCTAGTTTGCCACGTAGTAAGAAATCATGTATGAGGAGGTTTTGCCATAAAAGTGTAATTTTTTATGAAATGTGTTATGTTTGTGCTATGCGACGCCCGCTGATGTCCATTGTACTCCCTGTTTTAGATCATTGATATTAAAACAGAGCATTTTGCCAACTTCCTGAGTCGGTCTTCTTGTTTGATGTGAGAGTTATTCTCAATCCCATCCATCATACGATGTGTTACCTTACTTAAAAGGACCATAAGGGTTCACGTCTACTACGGTTTGTAGCACCCATGCGTCCGAATTTTACGCTTCGCTTACTGCAGAGATGATGTGACAGTCTGCCTCCTACCACAGACTTGTGGGTGAGGGAGTCATTTTGCTGTACTACCAGCAGCTGAGGGTAATTCTGCGGGTGTTGAACAGGGAGTTCTTCCTCCTCTACCTCTACCTCCACAAGGGGCTCTTCTTTTGCCCCTTTGTGAGAATTGACCTATTCCTTTAGAGAAGGAGGAATAAAAATGAAAAGGATGCCCTCTCCATCCTTGATATGAAGGTTGAGATTGTCTGATTGCCGCCCCTAATGATTTTGCTGCAGCTCGAGATGCTTGCAGTTTTTCCAGGCTACTATCAGCCTTCTCACCAAACGGGGAAGTCCTGTCAAATGGCATGTAAAGTAAACGTGCCTGGGCGTCTATTTACTTAGGCAAGACATGTGCCTAAGCACTGTACTGGCAGCCATGGACCTGCTTACTGAATCCACTGTATCCAGGTTGGACTGTAAAGACTGCCTCGTGGCATCTTTTCCATCTTATATTAAGCTTAAGAAACCTTCTCTTTCTTCTCCCTCCGGAATGTGTTCTGCTGCAAGAGCAGCTACCCTCCCAAAGGGTGTGAGTACTTTGCTAAGGCACTGGTAGCATTAGCTGATTTTAATGCCATGCCCCCTGCACTAAATACTCAGAGTCAATTCTTCTGTCCTCCTCATCTGCCGGAGCGAGCAGAAGGGTAAGCTGCAGCTGTTGAAGAAACTATTGCAGCTTGGACAACCAGGCTCTCTGGTGTGGGGTGCCTGTTCAAAAAAGGAGGGTCCACAGAAGCAGTTCTGTATTGCTTTGTTAACAATTTGTTAACCGGTTGAACAGAATCTGGTTTTAGCCAGTTTTCCATAACCCTTACTCTTAAGGCTGCATGAAATGGTAACACAGCCTCCCTGACTGGACCGCTGTCTTAAATATCAGTGAGGTCATCAGTCTACATAGCACTGCGGGTTTGGACCACCCCATATATTCAGCCACTTTACAAATTACAGCTCTGCATGAGGGATCAGCCTGACCAGCCATTTCTGTGTTACCAAACTCTGTCTATGGTGATGTTTTCCAGCTAGTAGTCTCCTTTAGAGTTTCAACAAGATTTTGCATGTTGGATTCTTCAGAGATCAACTCTTCTGGAACATTTGGTTTCCCATATACGTACCCAAAAGGGAGCTGATCTTCCTCTTAATCTTCCTTGAAGATTGATCCCATTTGTCTGAAGAAATCAGGTCGAGGAATAGGTTTAAAACACGTAGACATATCAGTCTTAGGTTTAACAGTCTTCGAGAGCACTGAATGCTCTGACAAAGTTGAAGCTGTCGAAGGCTTCAACGACTTCCTCGAAGCGGTCTGTGAATGAGCCAACAATTTAGTATGTTTCGATGGCTGTAGATGGATTACATTCCTCGAAGGTTCAGGTGATGAACACAACGGCTTCGATACCTTTTGAAGAAGGCTTCGATACCGAAGATGAATTCTTTGCAGAGGCAGACACAGGCTCTTTCTTGTGTGTCGAGGAAGACTCCTTCGACTTGTGTCGAGGAGACTCTCCTCCTACGCCATGAGGTGCGCGGGAAGGAGACACACAAGACACCCTATTGGTCTTGTTAAACGCCGAGGGGTGGCTTCTTCTTTCAGACTCCTTCAGAGGGGCACTCTGAGGAGCTTTCCTCTGGAAAACTTCAAGCATTTTCAAGTGGAAGTTTTCTAATTCCACCAGAGTCTAGTTCTTTTTGGAAACAAAACATTTCGGGGGAGGAAGACGACGTCGATGAGGATCTGTGACATCATTTTTGACTCTTCTTATGAGAAGAGGACGACGAGTATGGTGAATTGGACCTCAAACATCTTCGGTATTTAGGACGCTTTTTAACGGGAGAAACATCTCTCGATTCAGAGGATGATTTTCATGTAGATGGGGTAATGGCCTTGGATTTGGGAGAGGGCTTACCTGCATCGAGTTTCCCCTTAATTTCCGGCAAGGCCTTGACAGTCATGAATTGACATGAGCCACAGTCGTCGACTTTGTGACCCGACCCCAAGCACCACAGACAGACGCTGTGAGGGTCTGTGATAGACATCTTTGCTCCAGAGTCTGAAAACTGCTTGAAGCCTGTCTTCGGTGTCAAGGACATATTCGAGGAATATGATAACAACGTTATCGATATTCACTCAGGCGAGCAGCTCCAAAGCATGCAGCAATGCAGAAAAAAAACAGAACTGATGTAACGGTACGCGCGCATGCTTCATATACCAGCATCAATGTCACATAGGACGCTACGGAGGCCATCGAGACTCGGCACTGCATGATGCTCGATCCGATGAAAAAAAATCTGAAGCAAGCTGCAAGCAGACTTGAATATCAAAGATGAGGAATACGTGAGAGGACACAATCACTGCTCACCAACGTCTATCTTGGAAGCCAGGAAAAAGCAGAAGTGGTCAAACCATCCCAAGACTACAGGAAAATAATGGAAAGATTTCATAATATGTCCATGCACTTTCTTCAATGTGATTTGATGTTTTTACTTTTTGTAAATCACATACTTGTTAATGCTTTTTATAGCTACTCAATTGTCATAATTTCTTTAGTTTGAAGAAACAGATCTTAGGTTTTATTCCCCAACTTTTAGCTTGTCCTTTCTTGGATGCTTTTGCCAATTTTTCAAATTGTGGTTTTAATGACAAATTGGATTATTTTGTTATCATTAGACCTATTGTTTCCACGGCTTCTAAATAGTTCCTCTGCTTCTGCGTCTCTTTGAATAAATTGCGATCCCATATTGGTATGGTATTGCGGCTGAAGGGCTCTTGCTGTGAATCTGTTATTGTATTTGAATTTTTGGCCAGAACTATCGCTACCAAGAGGGTCTCGAAGTGTCTTACAAAGTCCAAAAGTTCAGATGTTGGGGGGGGGCCAGAAGTAACAACATTTTTCAGGATAGTAAGCAAGCATAGACAGGAGATGGCAGGGGTGTTGGTGTGGTTGGATTAGGTGTGGAGAAAGAGGTATGTTTTGAGGATTTTTCAGAATATGGTGATGGGGGTGTGGTGTGGATCTGCAGTGGTAGGTTGTTCCAAGTTCTGAGATGTTAGCTACATGTCTGGTGTTTGTGTGGTTGATGGGTTTTAGTTTGTTGTGGAGGTAGGATGGAGTTTTGAGGTTGATGGCTTTTTATACAATACAGTGTTCTTTGGAAGCCAGCCTCTGGGGTATGCAGAGACAGTGGAGTTGTGAAAGAGTTGTGGTGATGTGCAAATAGTTGGGTAAGCACATTAAGCGTCTTGTCGCTTCGTTCTGTATGGCTTGCAGTGGGGCAAGGGTGCTGTTTGGGAGTCAGTTGAGGAGAGCATTCTTGTATTCCAGCTTGGACATAACTAATGCATGGACGTGGTTTATCTTGCATGTGCAGTTGCAGGTTGCATGTTTGCATGTTTCGGTAACGCCAGCTATGTGGTGTGTGAAGGGAAGGTGGGGGTCAATTGTAAAACCTGTAGGTTTTACAAATGTGGAGAGGGATATGTGTGGGTTATACGTGGTGAATTCCTTGAGCCAGGGTGTGAGGTTAGGTTTGTGCCTGAGGGGCTCACGAGGGGAAGGGGTGCAGTGGGATGGGAGATGAGGTGCACTTCTGTTTTGGATGGGTTGCATTTAAGAAGGTGGGTGGCTATCCAGGTGGTGATGTTGAAGAGACAGTGTTTAAGGGTATGGAGTTGTAAGGGGTATGAGATTTGGGAGTAAATGGGTGGGTCATCCACGTACTAGTGGAAATGGACATTGCATGTTTGCTAAGGGTTTGTGCACGGGATTCTACATACAGGTTTAAGATAAGGATAGAAAGGGAGTGTCTTTGGGGAACCCCCGACTTGACTGGGGTGAGATTTGATCAATAGGAGTACATGGAGACGGAGTCTGTCTGGTCAGTGATAAAGGCGGTGATCCAGTTAAAAACAGTGCCTGAGAGTTTCATTATGTGGGACAGGATGATTCGAAAAATGGTGTGGTTGATGGCGTTGAAGGCTACGGAGAAGCAGAGGAGTACAAGGAAGGCTGTGTGTCCTTTGTCTGTGATGTTGTGGAGGTCATTGAGGATGTAAACTGTAGTGGTCTTGGTGCTGTGGGCAGGTCGGAAGCCAGATTGGAAGGGGTTGAGTAGGTAGTTTGTGGTGATGTTTGGTTAGAGTTGGTTCCTGGCAAAGCGGTCTACGATTGCGGCGAGGTATTGGAGGAGAGTGATGGGGTATTCGTTTTCAGGGAATGTGGAGTTGAGGGATGGGGCTCTTGCAGAGGGGAGGTTTGTGCTGTTTTGAGAGTGAAGAGGATTGTACCATGTGAGACAGGAGTTGATGATGTTGAGCCAAGGTGGTGATGCAGTTAGATGCGACTTGGGTGGGCAGCATGCTGATTTCATCTTTGCTGTGAGGCTGTCATGGTCGATGGTCATGGTTGATGGAGTATACTGAGTTCCATGTGCTGGCAGATTTGGTAGTAGGGGGCGGGAGTGGTACTGCAGATGGGAGGGCATGTCTAATGGTGTGTATTTTAGAGTTGAAGAAGTCCATGAGGGAGTTTCAAACTGAGGTGAATGGGTGATGTGGAAGGTGTGGGTAGGGGTTTGTAGAGTTACTTGATTTTGTTGAAAAGATTATTTGTGTAATTGGTAATAGGTAGGAGTTCATAGAGGGAGTGGGCTTCTTTGGCGTTGCATATGGCCATCTTGTATTTGAGGCAGTAGTGTTTGAGTGGTGTCCTGGTAGTGTGGCATGGGTTCTTTTGCCAGTCTCTTAAGGCACCTGGCCTTCTGTTTTATGGAGAGGAGTGAATGGTTGAACCATAGTTTGTGGTGGTAGTTGTGGGGTTTCTGTGTTTTGAGGGGGTTATTTTGTTGAGTGCCTGGTTGGCGGTACTGTTGTAATTGTTGAAGAGTATGCAGGGATGTGTGTGATGGGGTGACAGGAGTAGTACTAAGGCTGTTTAGGTAATGAGTTTTATTTGTCTGGTTGGGAGCGGAGGGGCCTGCCAGGTGGGGGTATGTTTTGTGGCACAGTGTGTGTGACGGGGATCGCAAAGTAGTCAGACCATGGCACCCATATTGATTTTGCAGAGATGTGAGGTTCGCCTCAGATTAGCTCATTTGTCAAAATTATGTGCAGAAAAACGCCTTATCTGTGCTAGAGGTATTGATGATATTGTGGTAGAGGTATTGATGATATTGTGCTAGAGGTATTGATGATATTGTGGTGAAGGTGTGCTGTATATGTTATAGCAGCAGTGACAGAGGCCCATCCTGACAACAAAGCGCCGCCAATATCAACAGCAGAAGCAACCAGGTATTTTTTTTTCTTCTTTTTTTTTTTTAATCGCGCTGAACGGAGTGCTCGCTCGACAGGCAGTTTCTAACTGCCCAGCACTTTCGACACCTGGAGTTTCGGCACGGCACCTTGGGTGCAGGTCCTTTTAGGCGCACCCTGTTGGCAGTGGCCAGTAGGGCACAGAAACCTGTGCACCTGGATAGTGCCGTTTGTTTAAATATGTTGTCACACAAAGCACTGAAAGTGCTTCATATTACAATATATTGGCCTCCAAAAGGTTGCGCCTAAAAGGGACCTGCACCCAAGGTTCCGTGCCAAAACAGCCAGCGCTGAAAGCGCTGCACCCAAACACGGCGGACCGTCCCCAACTTTCTGTTTGTTCTTTGAAGTGTCACCTGCACGGCTCACGCGCCTGGGGATCCTTCACTTTTTGTTCTATTTTCCCCTGGAGAGAGTTGCATATAATTACTTTCAACACACACAACAAACGAGTGTGTGATAAGGCCATCTTTTACTAATTCTTTGACACATGAATGCAAATTGTTATTAAGCACGATGTCCGCTGCCACGAAAAAACAAACTGGCAGAAATCACAAATAAAGTATACACTTTTTATAGGAGAGATTTGAGTACTGCATTTGTCCTGAGAGAACACACAAATTTGGTTAGCTGGTGTGAGGCTTTCCATTTAAACGCTTACATGCACGTTTCACTAAACACACCCCTTTATTAGCATAATAATCCCTTTGTCACTGCGCCTGGGACACTAATTGGTATTACCAGCCTGCCCCCTGACAGCGCAAGTTCAACCCATGATTTGAAATGGAGGCGTGGTCAGAGAGTGGGGACGGGGAAGAGGTGCTGCTCGTGCTGCAGTGATGTAATTGGGTGAGGCGGCTGAACAGGCATTGGGGCGGAGCCAGGGGCCATTGCAATGTCCTTACTAATGTGGCAGTGAGGAGGGAATGGGTCAGGGGTCAAATCCTAAAAAATAAAGTTCGGGGACTCATCAACAAACGCAATGGGATGCGACGTCGCCAGAAATTAGCATACAAAGGTGAAATATGCACATTTCATTACATTGGCTTTGCATAGCCGCCAAGATTGAACAGAACGAATGGCATTTGCCTTTCATAAAATCAACACACACACAACCAAGAGAGGATATTTTCTTCTAATAGTGTTTTTGAAAACGTTCAAAGGTGTGCATGTTTTAAACTGCAAGAACCAATAAAAATGTTCTCCCTGGGACTTGCAGCACCGAAATGAGACATTTCACCTGTAGTTGTTTGCTATTTTTCATAAGGTTATGTAGTGCAGTGGTGAAGTGTCCGGCCTACAAACTTGCCGACTGTGCTTCGATCCGTTGATTCATAAATCCAAAGAGAACATCCAATGTTTCTCATTTTAGCTGGGAGGACTGATTCCACCCTCTGAATAAAGTGTGTGGACTCCGTCCCCCCGCGTGTACCCTCAACATGGGGAATGAATGTGTGTGTGTTTTTTTAATGCACTTACTTTACGTTTCCCCCATCATCCAAGGCAGTGACTTAAACTTGGGTAAGCAACTAGCCCGAGCCCTGTGTTGTAGCTGCTCCACCTCAATGCCATTACTTTATGGCACAGTCAAACCTCCCACATGCCCCTTCATGTGCCACCTACCTGCGCCCCCAGCCATCATTTTGAGAGTTCTGTCCAGACTGCCTCAAACGTGTGCGCAGCCACTCTACATGTGCATGCTGTATTCTATGGTCACTCCGCCCCTCCCCGGCAAGCTACATGCAGTGTTGTGCCTTGTTATGGATGCTTCATACCGGATGCCTTGCAATGTTTGCATCTTTATGTAATGTTTATGACATAGGTGATGCTTAAGGCGCCAACCTATGCTTGTGACCTTATGCAACATGTGCAACTTTATTCGATGACCAACAGCTACCTCTCATCACAGCCATGTGCCTCTTACTCGAATGACTAATATATTGAGCCTCTGCTAGGAGATCTCCAACCCTCCTACTGACATCAGGGATATCACCCAGCGGCTTCACCAGCCCCTGAAGGGTCTCCTGCAACCACTCCTCACAAGGGGAGGCTGGAAATGGAAGGGCAGAGCCTAGGGCTGGGGAGGCAGGGTTCGGCCTTCCCGCACATGGGGGCATTAAATTCCCCGGACGCGCAGAAGTACATCTCTTCTTTGGCAGCCGGGAAGGTTCAATGGAAGGAACAGCTGTATTTTGACCAATGCATGCCAATGGGCCGTGTGGTATCCTGTGCCCTGTTTGAGGCCTTTAGTTCATACTTAGAGTGGCAAGAAAACATGAAAGGCACAAGAAGGGTGTGCTAATGCATTATCTGGACGATTGCCTCTTTGTGGGCAGAAAGGGCTCCCAAGATTGTGCTACGGCTTTGGCCTCCTTCCAGGAGTTGATGTGTCATCTAAAGGTATCTCTGGTGCTGGAGAAGACTCTGGTGTCGGGCAAGGATTAACATTCCTAGGGATTGAGATTGATACCCTCAGGGGCAGCTGCAGATTGCCAAAGGACAAGGTAGAGGAACTGATAGCTGAGATTGAAGTAAAAGGTCCATACTAAACAACCTCCTTGCCTCTGGCACCTTTCCAGAAGCCTTTAAAAGAGTGCATGTCAAACCGCTACTAAAAAAGGCATCCTTAGACCCCCTCAACTCCAAGAATTACAGACCGATCTCCAACACGAGATTTCTCGTGAAACTAATTGTCCGGGCTGCATACTCCCAGCTCAACTGCTTCGTAGAATACAACAAACTACTTGACCCCGAACAATCAGGCTTTAGACTGCGCCATGGACCAAAAACCACTCTGATCTCGATCTGGGATGATCTCAAGGTCACTGCAGACTCTGAAGGATGTGCAGCGCTGATAGATTGCCTCCATTCTAAGCAACAGGAAACAGATCGCCTTCCTCTCCCCTTTTTGTCTCAACTGCTCGCCCTGTGAATACTGGAGTATCCCAAGGTGCCTGCCTCTTTGTTCTCCTTTTCAACCTCTATCTGACCTCTCTACCAGGAATCATCCACGCGTGCAACCTTTCCTGTTACAACTATGTCGACGACACCCAAAGTATCCTGAAAATTCTCAAAACAACCACCAACCCACGTCCCGACCTTGAAGCGTGCCTCAGTGATATTGACCGATGGATGACAAAAAACACCTCCTACTGAACCCAGACAAAACTGAAATCATGGTGTGTGGCAATACTGCCCTCCTCCAGAAACCATTCCCATGGCTCCCATCCCTTGGCGCCCCTCCCCCAACCTTCAAAATAGTCAAAAACCTTGGCTGCACTATGGAATCTGGCCTAACCCTCACCTGTCAGATCAATAATGTATCAAAATCCTGTCACTACCACCTCAAACTCCTAAAATGCATTTCCCCTCACCTCACCTATACCAACAGGCTTGCTGCTGTAATGTCTATTGTTATGTCAAGACAGGACTTTGCCAACTCCTTATACCTGGGAGCACAGGCATACCAACTTAACAAACTCCAAAGAGCCCAAAAGCTGCTTCTAAACTCCTTCTCGCCCTGGGGCACAGAGACCATATCTATCCCGCTCTCCGCACCCTCCACTGGCCCCGTGTCGGAAAAAGGGCCTCCTTCAAAACCCTATGCATTACCCACCAAGCAGTGCACAAGACTGGCCCGATGTACCTACAAGAGAAGATAAAACCCTACCTCCCATCATGCACCCTTGGATCAAGCACTGCCCTCCTTCTAGTGATTCCAAGCTCCAACTCAGCCAGGATGGGAGGATCTGGTGGAACACACTCCCCCACACATTCAACACAACCAAGACTACATGGCCTTCCGCAAAGCTCTAAAAACCTGTCTCTTTTCATAAACCCAATTAAGACCACCTAGGGCCGCTGACACACTGCAACCTGCGGACAAATGTTCAAGGAGATACCAAGCAATTACACCACTGAGAGCAACTAATAAATTACCAAGACAGAATCAGGAACTGGTTACCATAGATGACAACCGTAGCGTCCTGCAAGCGCTAAATATATGACTGCTGAATATCCGATTCCTGAGTCTACTACACATGCCTAGCTGCCTCCTGTGTCATCTCCTCTGAGCACAGCTATCGCGAAACACATAAATGTAATCCTGAAACATTGGGCTTGTAAGTATAAAAAAAAAAAAACACGCCAGACACTCACCTCACCTATCACTATGCTCACTCTCTACTCTACACAACACACCATAAAGCACAGCTACACCCCTCGATCAATTCGGCCTAACTGCTCACATACGAACAATACTCCATGAACACCTCAACATCCTGCTAGGACACAGCTATACCCCATGAAAAATCGGTCTAGCTGCACACATAAGTGTCCTACACAGGCCTAACGCCACCAGAACCCAGTCTCGGAGACCAACCTCCAGACTGTACACATTCAACTGATCTCTCAATACCATCACACCTAATGTTAGGATGCAGCTACCATCAGGCAATTGCATCAGCTGCTCACATATTGAGTGCACCCAAGCACCCTATGATTTCCTTTTCTCTCAACTGACCTGGACTACGGTCCGAGGGCGTTCAACCCACAAGCCCTTTGAGGTAATACCAATGATATATAGAGCGCTATATAAATGCCAAATAACATAACATAACATAAACCGGTTAAAATGTAAAATTACCTTGGAGAATGTGCAGCATTAATGGGGAAACTGATTTTCTCTCTTAGGTGATACCCACAGGAAGGGTCTTTGCTAGAAGGTTGGCTAGGGTGATGGTCGGTGTGACTCAGAAGTATCACTATAATGAGGATCAGCGCTGTTCTCAAAGATGACCCCCGCATGTGGAGATCTTTCTTACTTGAATTTAATGGGGTTACGCTATCGAGGGTCCCTTGAGTCGCCAGAGCTGAACTACAGTTATACACTGATGCCTCTGGTCGTGAAGGTTTTGGGGTCATTTTGGGGTAAGAGCGGTATGCCACGTGGTGGCCTATGCCATGGCACAGGAAAGGGGGGACTAAGAACATATTGTCCTTGGTACCTTTTCTCAAAGTCATAGCTCTGTGTTGTAATGGGATGCTGGCCTGTGCTACGTGGCCAGCATTCCACATTCCTTTTTGGTCAGTTGGAGAGGGGCACAGTGGCGGTGCGGCCATGGGGTTCTGTTCTGCAATAAAGCCTTTGTTATATCTTACCTCTGTCACCGCTGTTATCTCACTGGTGACGGTGGTGAGAGGCAGCAAGACCCTGATGCATCCATGTGTGCAAGGACCTGGAGGGCCGTGTGAGTGTGGGCCATCATCGCTGTTTATTAGGCTACGTCGGCCCAAGGCAGCACGCAGCATGGCAGCCCACCGCACCCAGCACCGGAGTGGGGTAGCTCTGGTGCATGTATGGCACAAAGCTAGAGGAAAGCACCTAGCGACGTCGCTGGACCCAGCGGCCATTTTGGTTTGCCAGCAACATTGCAGCATTTAGCTGGCGGTGTGGCAGGAGAGCACGGGCAGCCACAGGAGAGGGGACAAACCACGAAGTACACAACAGGTTTCATTTGATGGTATCGCAAGAGAGCATGGAAGGACACCGGAGAATATGTGGGTGACAAACCACAAGGTACTGTGTTAATCTGACATTTGGTATGTTATGTTACTTTAATAAATGTATAGGGCGCCAAAGGCTGTGAGCATCCAGGCGCCACTTTAAAGGTACTGTGTTATTCCGGGACAGGGATTTAAAATTCAGTTGGCTGAGCAACAAGGGGGCACAAAAGGTCACAAAGAACAGTGACCTAGGTGGGCTTACAGAGTAACCCTGTGCAGAGTACACACACTGTCACCTGATCATCTCTATGCAGCCATGCAGCACAGCAACGCCAGGCCTCCCCTGGCCTTTCTAATGTCCCCAGGTGAACCTCCAGTTGTGTGGGATCTTTGAGTGGATGCATTCAAGGCGTAAATGAGAGCGGCTGGAGGTTCGAAGTATAGCGATGATAAAAGGAGGCGGCATTATTGAATTACCTAGGGACTGAAGGCCTCAGAGTGTTAGGGCATCTTCTGGGTGAACGGAGAAGGCAAAAGTAGTTTGTTCATACGAAACTACTCTCAAGAAATTGGAGCAACGATTTGGGAAGAGACCCAACGTGGTGCTTGAACGATACAATTTTTCTCCATGGCACAAGGAGTTGGGGAAAGTATCAATGCCTACGTCATGGCTTTGCGTACTCTCATGGCCACTTGCAAGTTTAAAAGGGGCACAGGAGGAAAACACCAGAGACCAGATCATGATGAAGACGAGCAATTCCAAGGTTAGAGAAAGGTTGTGGATAGACAGAGACTCGCCTTTGGACAAAGTAATGGAAATTGCGAGAGCCATCAAGATCTACACGCCAGTGTTCAGGTCGTAACGGAGAACACGGACATGAATAGCCAAGGGAAGACAATTCAGGCAGTTTTGCCACAACCTACGAAGAGCAGCGGTGACGCCAGAAACAAGACTAAGAAGTTTGAGAGGCAGCCAAACAGACTGAACAGAATTAACCAAGGGGGTAGGGGGCGAGACAAGTGTGCAAGAAGTGCGGCTGGTCTAGTCATTCCACTGGGGCGAAGGAGTGCCTGGCATGGGCAGTGGAATATATGTGTAGGTTGAACTGAAAGGATGGTGGCACACAAGGAAGACAAAGTGACAGGATGATTGAGGCCGACGAGTCTACAGACAGCACTGTGACTCATGACAGTGACGTGATGAGGGAACGTGTGATACTACACGTCGAGGGGGTATGCGGGATACCTTGACTGTGAATGGTGTATGACTGGGAATGTTGGTAGATTCAGGTTCCCCTTATACCATGATTTTTCCAGAAGTTTACAAGGAGAACTTTGGGATGGAAGTATCTGCCCTCAAAGCAACAGACATAAATCCAAGTGTGTATAGCCAAGTGGCCATAAAGGTGTTGGGGTATGAATGAGCTCAAATCCATTTCAAGGGATGCAGCATGGAAGGAAAACTGTATGTGGCGCACAAAGGTGCGAGTGTGTTGGGTTGGGATGAGCAGGCAGCTCTAGACATAGAAATACGGCTGGGAAAAAGTGTGCTTGTGTTTTGTGTGGAGGAACAGTCGGGTGACAACATGTCAGCACAACATTTATGTAACAAATACCCTACTGTGTTCACGAAGCGGCTAGGCATGTTGCAAGGTTTCTCGCACAAGATTGTTCTCAAAAGATGGGCTGTGCCCAAGGGGCACAAGGTCACGAGTGTTCCTGTGTTGGCAAGGGAAGGGTTGAAGTTGGAATTGCAAAAATTGAAGGAGGCAGGGATAATCGAGGACATTGAGGGTTCAGAGTGGATGTCGCTGGTGGTTTTGACACGGAAACAGGATAAAGGGTTAAGCAAGCGTGTGGACCTTAGGGAGCTCAATGCCAACATTTGGGTCGATCGCCATCCCATCCCCAATATCAATGAATTGTTGTTGACTATGGGACATGCAGAGTGGTTTTCCACTTTCGCCCTCTTAACAGCGTACCACCAGATCAATCTACACGAGGAGTCACGTTCCCAGGCTTCGTTTGTGACTCCTTTTGGTGTGTACAGGTTTTGTTGCATGCCATTTGTTCTGTTTATGCACAAATTGTTTGAGGGCGTGCCAGGAGCAAGTTACTCTCAGGACGATATTTTAGTCTGGGGTAAGAATAAAACTGAACATGATGAGAGGGTTCATCGCATCATGCAATTTCTATGACAAAGTGGTTTGACTGTGAAGTTGTTGAAATTTCAGGTGGGGGTGCCCAGCGTGACGTATTTGGGTCACACCCTCGATGCCAGCAACATAAAGCTTAGGGAAGGTTTGGTTAGTGTAATGATGGAGGCCCCATCCCCTTTGAACAAGGACCAATTTAGGCCATTTTTGGGGATGAGGGACTACTATGTCAAGTCCATACCTTTGTATGAGAAAACAGTGTGCATGCATGCTTTGTTAAAGAAGAATGCAACATTCAAATGGTCGCAAAAGTGTCAGGTGGAATTTGTACAGTTGAAAGAGGATGTTGACAGGGCACCATCTTTGCGTTCGCTTGACCAAAAAAAACAGAATGGTGCTTATGGTTGATACTAGTGAGGTTGGCCTAGGGGCAGTTTTGGAGCAGTGGCAGGATGGTGTGTGCAAGCCGATCGCGTTCGCGTATAAGGCGCTCAGGGATACTGAGAAGCGGTATGCCGTTATTGAAAGGGAGGCATTTACTGCTTCCTGGGCGTCAAAGCATTTCAGGAGACTCCTATGAGGTATTCCATATGTCATTAGGATGGACCACAAGCCACTTACATATGTGCTTACCACCAAAGGGGTGGGATCAGTGTCGCCCAGGATAGCGAGGTAGACGGTGGATTTGCGCGAATTAAATTTCAGAGTAGAGTACATACCGGGCATCAGGAATGTGGTGGCAGATTGTCTCTGTTTCTGGGGATGGAGCCAAATAAACAGGGGGAGAGATATGGGGACACCCAGGTGGCATGAGTGCTTTCTGCTGTGGACAAGTACGAGTGGGAGAGGGAGTCAACCAAGGATTCAAGATTGCCATGAATTAAGGCTGGTCTGCGCGATGGCTCGGAGGTAGTAAACACCAGGGAGGAAGGAAGAGTGTACATGAATGTCTTAAGTGAACTTGCAGGGGGTCCATGAGTTGCCACAAGAGGGGCTAGGCTGGTGCCTCCTGTGAGTTTGAGAGCACGGCTTATCAAGCTGGCACATGAGGGGTATTTGGCAGGTCCCTGACCAAGAGGAGGTTGCATGAGTCGTATTGGTGGCAGGGTATGGACGATGAGATGGAGATGGTGGTAAAGGAGGGTGTGGCATGTGCAATGAGTGATAAGAGCAGAGTCGTGCGCCCGCAACCATTGTACCGGTTGATGTTCCCAATGAAGTGTGAACTAAGGTGGCGTTAGACATCATGGGTCCCATGGAGTGCCTTGAAGGTGGTTTGAAGTTTGTGGTGGTATTGGTGGACTACACATCACGGTGGGGTGAGGTTGCAGCTTTAGAGACAGTAACTACAGAGATGGTGATTGGTTTTCTCAAATGGGTGTTTGACAGGGAAGGCATATCCGCCAGTATGGTCACCGACAATGGTGTGCAGTTTGTGTCTCATCGCATGCAGGGGTTTTTGATGAGCAATGGCATTATGCACCATAGGACTGTCTTATATAATCCCTCTGCGTACAGTTTTGTTGAAAGGATTAATGATTTTGTGAAGGGGGCCATTCAGATGGTGATTTTCAATGGTTTCTGCTTGTAAGAGGTGGTCTCAGAGGCGGTGACGGCATATAGACGGACACCTTCAACGTTTACTGGCAGGTCGCCATTTGAGCTCATGAGGGGAAGAAAGGCGGGGTCAAGGTTGAGAACGGCTGCTATCGGGGACGGGGTTTTCACTGGAGTGAACATATCAGATGTGTTGGAAAGGGTGCATGCTTCCCAGGAACGGGTGAGGGCACAGATGGGGAGAGGAAACCCCTTGATGTCAAGGTGGGAGATTGTGTGTGCGTAGAGAACCCCAGGTTCGTGCCAAAGGGGAGGAGTGCATTCATGTCCCCCTGCATTGTGGTGAAGTCAGGATATGTGGTTTTGGATGATGGCACAAGGTGGAGCAAGAGAAGGGTGGTCATGTTGAGGGGCATTGGTTGTGAGTGGCTCCTCTTTAGAACCTCATTTAATCAGGTTTTCGGTGGGGCAGAGTGTGTGCGAACCTGCCAGTGATTTGGAGTGGGGGTGTAGTGAAGTGCCCACTTCTGGTGGTTGTGTGTATGGGGTGGGTGTGACTGATGGTGTGGCTGAGGAGCGGGCTGTTCGTGCATCAGTTAGTAGTGACGGGGGCTGCCTGTTGAGGATTTGGATGCCGCCTGTTAGGATGAGAGACTACGTCTGGAAGAGTCGGTGTGAGTAGTGTGTGGCTGAAGGTGTGTGGGTGAAGGTTTCATGTATCTTCTTCTGCATATCATGTATTTGCAGTGTTCCATAGGTTTTCATAATTTCCTTGTTCAGGTTGTTCCTTTTACCTGTGGTTGTCTCTGTAACTTGTGCTGCACCACCTTCTGATGTGGTCTCTGTTTAGTTCTGTCCATTGTGCAATTCTGTTTTCTCTTTTTGGGGTTGTTTGTTTTACTTTGTTTTGTTCAGCTAAGGGGGGGAGAAGTGTTGTAATGGAATGCTGACCTGTGCTATGCGACCAGCATTCCACATTCCTGCTTCGGTCAGTTGGAGAGGTGCTGAGTGGCGGTGCAGCCACAGGATTCTGTTCTGCAGTAAAGCCTCTGTTATATCCTACCTCTGTCACCGCCGTTATTTCACACTGCTAAGTAGTGCAACAGGAAGGTGTGTTTCTGGTCTGATAACCAGGCAGTGGGCCAGGCCATTAACTTGCAATCTGCCTTTTGACCAGTGGTTATGGGTTTGCTGAGGAAAATGGTTGAGCTATGCCTATACCAGAACATTGAATTTAGAGCATAGCATGTGCAAGGGATTGCGAATACCACAGTTTATACTCTCATTTTCAGTGGGATGTGTTCCAGAAGGCTTACCTTACCTCCCCTACCCAGAGAAAGGTTTGAGTACTGGAAGCTGGTGTTGTGAACCCGACACTCTGGGAACTCTAGGAGAGCATTTGCTCACAGTAGGAGTAAGGTCCAGGTACCAGCAGAACTACAGTACATTCAGAAGAGTGGTTGTGGAAAGGGACTGGGGGAAGCGCTCATTAGAAAACAGGTACAGGAGTTTGTGTCTTGGGCAAGGAACGCGGAGAGATCAGAATGTTGGACATCGGGTCACCTGGCGGCTTTGGTATTTTGCACCAAGCTGAGTGGTGGGCAGGACCCCACTATAGGTTTTTTAGCACGGGCAGTGCTTAAGGGCTGGGCCAGGGTAGAAGACCAAGGAAAGACTATCACCCCCCAATTGATGTTGTAATGCTGAAAAGTCTCCTGGATTTGATGCCTGAAGTATGCTACAATACATTTGAGGTGACATTGTTTAGAGCAACGTTTGCCATTGCCTTTTTAAGGGCAATGTGCATCAGTGAAATGGTCGCCAAGAGTAGAACGGACTCAATGGGGAGAGCGCTAACATTGGGTGACATCTCCTTTAACAATAGTGGTTTTGGGGGGCGTGGCCAGCGAGAGCACGATGAGGACGTGATCCCTCAGAGCTCCCGGGGCTGCCAGCTGTATCCTGACTTTACCCTGTGAAAACAGGCTCTTCTCGGCCAAAAACGACACCCACGGGCAGGGGAACTGTGCCGCAGCGGTGCGCTGCACTGGGAGGCTGAACCGGAGTGCAGGCGAAGAGATAATCGCAGTAACAGCTTGCGACGTCTGCGGTCGCTTAAAATGGCCGCCGAGGCGGGGAGGAATGGCGCCGGAGAACTGAATCGACATAGACATTGGCGGCTGTGTTCGCGCCTGCCCGGTCGACACTGAGGCCGGAGAGGGGAAAGGCGCTGCTGAATAAGGAGGGCGCAGACAAGAACAAACATTGGCAACCTCATCTCAGAGCAGGACGGCCCGGCCCTGCTTGGAGGCACAGGCACTGCTACACTGATTCGGTTGAAGGCTGGGCAGGAGACGAAGCCAGGCCTGCCCGCACCTTTCACGCCTTGCTGCTTCAGCGGCGACACAGAGCGGGGCCTCCTGACACGCTGCTGAGCACGTGAGGCGTTGTCTTTCAGCCCGGATACCTCGCCGAATCTGTCCCCGGCGGCACCACAGCGCACGGGACACGAGAGAGAGAAGCCAAGCCAGCACAGACTACAATGACTCCAGCGGCGTGCACCGCCCGACAAACCGTAGGCAGCCATGCGGACCTCCTCCCCGCTCAACCTGCTGCCTGCTGGACAACGCATATTAAATTAGTGGAAGCGCATGGTTTCGCGCACTGCACCGCTGATCCCTAAGAGGCGTAGAACACCAACGCGTATGTTTTAAAACATTCATACAGCGATAAACGCTGTGGATTATACTGCGGTGCAGCAGGGGCCATTTATTCGTAGCCTGGAGATAAGCTCCACAATACACAGCTTTCAAGTGGGGCGCCAAGGACGGGAGGCTGGTGGCGAGTAAGGCGTGGAAGTAGTGACCCCCACCGGAGGGGGCGGTGGAAGGAGCACCGCCTGGACACTGTGACTGTTGTGACACCGACGGCTCCCCACCGTTGCCCCTGCTTCTACGTCGGACGAGGCGTGAGACCTGCCGTGACCACCTCTGTGGAGTTGCTGGGGTACCGAGCAGAGGCCACCGACCCATCGGGACCCGCGGTGGGATCGCGGGCACTCCGCTACGCGTTGAGCGCCTGCTGTAGCTGCATCAACCCCGGCCCACTGCTCCTGTTCCCCCACTGTCAGCGTAGGGCCATAGCAGTAAGGAGAGGGGGGTGGCACGAGGAGGGGTGCTGGTGACAAGAGGATGGGACAGACATTGCTCGCCTCCCCCCCATAGGTGATCCCATACGATAAAATGAACCAAGCGCCTGGGCAGAAAGTCAGGCACCAGGAGAGTGGCCTAAGACCAGAGTAAATTGAACTCGCCGCTGGTGGTGGGAGGCAAGAGATGGACCCTCCACGGGCCCTACACGAGACATTCAGGTCTGGAGGAGGAGGGAGAGATCAACCGTGGCTTTAGCTCCTGGCCAGCAAAACAACACGCTGCAACATCACGCACATACGCTCTGTGAGGGCTTACTGGGGACGGCCATAGCCACCCAGATGGGCCTCGGTGTACTGCTTATACCAGACAGAGGTGCCACAGCGGGGGTCCATACGGGCATTGGCACACTGCTGTTTCCAGTGGAGGGTTGCAGCTCATAGCGGTGGCACACCGCGGCAACAAAAGCAGAGTTTCCATTCCCCTCCCCCCTCGATGTGAGGCACAAGTTGGAACTCGATGCGTATTGTGAAATGCTATAACCCATCGACACAATATACAGCAAGCAAGCGGATCATACACCCATAGTGAGAACTGCAAATTATCGCTGAATAGTGCAAAATTACCATTACTACCTGAGCACACGTACGTGCAAGTCCGTATCCAGTGCAACCCCGGAGGGGCCCTTGTGACCTGTGGTCATCCCAGTCATAAAGTGACACTGGAACATCACTAACACAACCAACGCAGATCGACGTGACCATCATCCATATAGCACCAAGACCCAGCAAAATCACCCCCGACCCACCGGACCCATCTGCCTCTCCATCCCGTCACTGCCTTTTCCCTTCTTACGGGGGACAAACCTCTACCGACACCATACCGAATATCCAGAAATGGGGAAAGATAAGCCCAGGAAAACCTCTACGCAAAGCAGAATTGAGCAGTACGCTACCACACCATCGACTCGCTCCCCGGAGCGGCTGCCATTATCTGAGTCAGACTCCATGGAGGAAGATATCTCCCTTAGAGACATAATGAGTGCCATTGCCAGCTCTAGAACTTCAATGGAGAAGAAGATGGACAGTATCGGCGCGGACGTGTCCCTTCTAAGGTATGACCTGCAAAAGTTGACTTCACGCACTGGGGAGGCGGAGGCATGGATCTCGGAAACCGAAGACAACTTATGGGGGGTGAACCGCAATATGTCGGGCATGCTGGCACGCATTAAACTCCTGGAAACGAGAGTGGATGACAGTGAAGGCAGATCTAGGCGAAACAACATTCGCATACTCGGCCTTCCCGAGAAGGCAGAGGGGGCCTGCATGGAACTATTTCTCGAGGAATGGCTTGGGGACACATATGATGCACAATCCTTCTCCAGGTTCTTCTCCATTGAGCGGGCCCATCGCATCCCAACCGGCAAAATCACCCCAGGGGCACCGCCGCGCACAGTCATCGCAAGATTCCTAAACTATAGGGATAGGGACACGGTGCTGCAACTGGCGAGATCAAAAGGGACAGTCACGAATAACGGCTCAAAAATCGCCTTCTTCCCTGACTTCACCAGAGAAGTGCAAAAAGCACGCCAGTCATTCGACCCACTCAAGAAACGCCTGCACTCAATGGGTGTTAAATATGGGCTAATCTTCCCAGCGCAGCTTAAGATATACCATAAGGGCACATCGGTGTACTTCACAGACCCTAAGGAGGCGTGGAGCTGGGCCGAGAGGCATATAGATGGCGATTGGAGCTCTGAAGGGAGGAGAGGAGATCGCAATAGACCACATCCTGAGCGTCCTCCAGACATGGATCTGCAGCAGCAACAACAAATTGAGAATCTGCAGCAAGGAAACGCATAGAGAGCTGCAACTGCCACTTAGGATGCCCAAAGCACTGTAAAGAAAACGCAAAGCAGCCCACGCTCCACAATGTATACTAAGATATAAGACATACCAAAGCTGGCGGCCAACCGAACAGCCGCCCCCCAGACAAGGTAACAAACCCAAAGCACCATAAAAGGGTGTTAGTCCGCCCGGCTCTAAGCTATATACGAACTGCAGAACCCGGCTAAAGCAGGGCGGGCACATGTAGGATAAAGTTTAGTTGGTTGGAAGTTATGATGGGCCGGCAGATACTTCAGTTGGGGGAGGAGTATGGGGAGGGGGAAGTTGGAGTTATTGTTTTTATTCAATGTTTAGCATACAATGGTATGATGAGCTCAACGAGCAGGGCAAACGCAGTGAAACGGCTACTACTGCAATAGAAGAAATGCATATGTGTATATAAATTCCAGACAATCAATGGCACCTGAGACTGTTTCGAACGAAAAGAGGCTAACACTCATGTCATGGAACGTGAATGGGCTAGGATCCAGTATCAAAAGAAGATTGGTACTGCAGCATATAAACAGGCATTCCCACGGATATAGCTTTCCTGACCGAAAAGCATCTAGCGGGAAACGCTTGTAAATTCTTCCAAAGATCTAACTACCGCACAGCGGTGCATGCGGGTTTATCTATGGGAGCGAGAGGGGTGCTCATATTAATTCACAAAAGACTTCCACTGGAGATCTCGCATGTAACGCAAGACAGAGGTGGTCGTTATGTACAAATTCAGGCAACGCTCTGGAGTCAAACCCTGGCCTTCATGTCAGTATACTCCCCGCCAACCCTCCTTAGTACTCTGTTAACCGATATTACCCCCATCCTGTCAACATATTCCGCAGACAAATGGGTAATAGGAGAGGACTTCAATGAAGTCATGGACAATGTTCTGGATCGTACGCACCCGAGAGCCAGAAATCCTGCTACCACCACCAAACTGGCCTCCTTCGGGTGTGCTATGGGGCTGCGGGATACGTGCCGAGAACTACACAGTGATGTTCGTGAATACTCTTTCCACTCTGGAGCTCATGCCTCAATGTCCAGAATAGATTATTTTTTTCTACCACATCAGAACATAAATAAAGCATACAGCGCATCCTTCCTCCCACGGGGAATCTCCGATCACTCTCCATTATTACTTGCACTGGAAACAGAGAAGCCAAGTCCGCCTCCTAAATGGCGGCTGAACTCTTACTACCTGGGGTTTCCAGATCTACAAGAGAAGATAGAGGTAGCCACCTCCAACTACTTTGAATTAAATGAAGACTCGGTTGAAGACCCAAATATACTGTGGGAGGCATACAAGCCAGTTCTATGAGGCAAAATAATTTCGTGGACATCGGCTAAAAAAAAGGCAAAACGCGAACGGATCATTGAAGCCGAAAGAGAGGTGGTGTCCAAGGAATCAGAACACATCGCCAATAGCAGCCCTGAGACGAACAGTGCCCTCATATTGGCGCAGAAGGAGCTGCACAACCTGTCTCTGGACTGTGCCAAAAAAGCGCACAGCGCCATGAAGGCGCGCCTGTACGAAACAGGGGAGAAGGCTGGCAAAATGCTTGCATGTTTGGAAAGGCGAGACGGAGGACATCAGAAAGTGAAGTGCATTAGAACATCGGATGCAGAACTAGTCTCCTCTGACGCTGAAATAGCTGAACGCTTTACTGACTTTTACGAAGATATTTATAAACCCCCCCACCGACGCAGCAACCAGCACCATACTGGATAGTATTGATCTCCCAATACTCACCACGGAGCAAACCAATATGTTAGACAGCAAAATAACAGTGGATGAAATATTGGCAGCCATCGCCCAACTCCAAACAGGCAAAACCCCAGGACCCAATGGCTTCCCACTTGACTTTTGGAAAAAGATAAACCATTTAGACATACCCACACATCTGCTTAATATGTTTGAACACTCCCTAGCAAAGGGCGAGCTCCCACCAGATCTCTGTAAGGCCACCATTATAGTGATCCCCAAAAAGTGCAAGCCCCCAGATGAATGCACTTCCTATCGGCCCATATCCCTAATCAACAGCGAAGCTGAAATACTGGCCAAAGTACTAGCCAATAAACTACAAATGGTCATTACAACACTAATCCACCCGGACCAATGCAGCTTCATGCCTCAAAGGTCAACAAGAATGAATATTCGCAGGTTGCACCTGGCATTGGAGAAGGCACCCGCTTTACAATCATCACTGGCGCTATTAGCCATAGACTTTGAAAAGGCCTTTGATTCAGTTTATTGGGAGGCTTTATGGGCAATAATGCGTAAGATGCAATTTGGGGAATCATTTATAAATTGGGTACAGCTCCTTTACAGCAATCCGTCAGCAGAAGTGAGAGTGAACGGTTGGCCCTCGCGCAGCATACGTCTGGGAAAGGGCACCAGGCAAGGATGTCCGCTCTCGGCAATGCTGTTCGCATTGTTAATAGAACCATTAGCGGTCATTCTGCAGGGCACGACCACGTGGACTGGCTTCCGCTGGAGCCCAAACTGGCAGGACAAGATATCCCTTTAGCAGAAGATCTCCTGGTATACTTAGGTGAACCGGCGGTCTCCTGCTCTATAGTCACTCAAATATTAATAAACTATGGAGTCTTCAGCAGTGTCAGAGTGAACTGGGCCAAATCCGTGCTCTTTCCGGTGAAGGGAGTAGACTGTATACCGGCACCTGAATCCCCATACCAAATCGAAACCATACAGTTTCGCTATCTGGGTATCATAGTCACGAATAGGCTGGTAACTATCTGGCCCATAACCTACATTCATTGATTAAAAGATACGCGCAAGATGTGGCCCACTGGGAAGCACCACCACTGACATTATTAGGCAGAGCAGCACTCTTCTAAGATGCTAGCCCTACCCCGGTTCTTGTACATCTTCCAAAACGCCCCGCTCCACATCCCCGCTGCAGAGTTCCATAAAATAGATAGAACAACACGTAAACTCCTATGGGGAGGGAAACATCCAAGGATAGCTCTCAAAACCCTCCAACGTTCAGTCTGGGAGGAGGGAATAGGACTCCCGAATATCCAAATATATTACTGGGCGTCCCAAATGGCGAAGGTATATGATGTAGTACACGGTAACCCAATCATCCCACATATAAGGGCCGAACTAGCGGCACGACACAATATGTCCCCGATTGAAAGTCTCTACAATAGGCAGACTCGCCCTCCTGAAAACACGATAGTAGCGCACATGGCCCTAGTAAGGAAGGACATGCATAAACATATAGGATGGGACAACAAAATCACCCCAGTCCAGCCCATCTGGAACAATGCCCACCTCACAGGCTTCAGTAACTTCCCGAAACGGTATACAAACCACCAGCAAATTTATGCAAACAATCAGATAATTCAGTTCGCCGAGATCTCAACTACATATGATCTTCCAGCCACCGAAAGCTATCATTATGGGCAACTACAGCATGCACTCATCGCAAACAGGGATCAGCTGGCAGACATGCCGGAGTGTACACCAATAGAAAGAAACATAGTCTTAGACAGTGTTAGCAACAAGGTCACATCTACTATGTATAACGCTATATCCTCGTTTGCCACGAAGGAGCTGCCATACCTGAAAACGAAATGGGAAAGAGATGGGACCAATATTACCCGAAGATCTCGGCCCTGATGTATCCAAGAGATATTGCATTCTCGGCGAGAATCAGGCTAGTTCAGCTGAAAATACTTCATAGAATATACTATCCCCGAGTTGCTTTATACAACTGGGGTAAAACAAGCAACCCCAAATGCATGCGCTGCGGACAAGAGGAAGGAACCTTTTACCATATCCTATGGCAATGTACACGAATACAACACTTTTGGCATAAATGTAGTCAACGACTCTCAAGGGTCATGAGCCGCCCGATCCCGACTGACCCCAAACTCCTTCTCCTGGGAATTGAAGAGGAAGGAGACATGTCTCGCTTCGAGAAGCAACTTCTCTCAACATCCGCAGGAATCGCCAAAAGAAATATTGCGCAGCTGTGGGGTTCAGATATTGCGCCAAGATATGATCAATGGATATCAGATGTAGATGTCATCATCCCAATGGAACGCTGAGTCTACCAAGCAAGAGGCTGTCCGGGCAAAGCAGACAAAATCTGGGGAAACTGGGAACAGACATTGTAAGTCACGTACAGTTCGAACCACCGGACGTGGGGGCGCATGTCTTCCACGCATCGTCATCTGTCGCCGCTCACTGTTTTAATTTTACCTGTATCTTATACTGCATGTGTCTCTAAATACGCAAATATTTATGTAGTACCTGCTCGCACTGCTCCACCATTTGTATGCAAAGTTATATGGTTGTGTATTGAATGTCTTGTATTTTGAAGCGAAAAAGCAATAAAATAAGTCATAAAAAAAAACAATGGTGGTTTTGAGATGAAGGTAAGAATTTCCAAAATGGATTTGAAAGGGAGAGGTAGGGAGCTGCCCCACGCCTTGCTTTCCCATTACCTGGCCAACAGACCGGCTGGGCTGCCATACTTGCTGCTTCATGAGGATGACCCCCCCTTTGATTTTTTTTTCAATTCAGGAAAGTTCTAGAAATAAAACTTCAGCAAGCAGGTTTTCAGGTCATAGGACGGTCTCTGCATTCCTTTAGAATTGGTGCAGACATGACATCATTTAAAGAGGGGATGTCGTCCAAACAGGAAATATAAAGAATTGGTAGATGTGCACCCAACAGATATAGGATTTTTATCCACCCAGCGGCCACGAAGAATGAGGGCCAGGGGGCACATGACAACAGGAAAGGTGGAGTAGGTGGTGGAAGGTGTCAGCCAGAATGTAGTTGGAAGACTTGCAGTGTCCTACTGGACATGAAAATACAGTACTGCTGGGATGGGGAACAGATGCCGACAGGAGTGTTTGGCGGCAGCTGGACTAAGCATTTGATACTTTCTAATATGTAATTATGATTCATTTTCTTTTTGCGTGATTAAAGTGTAAAGATGATTTGTGCACTAATTATAGATCTGGACTTTAATTCTTTCTGACTTTCTCCAGCAGATGTGAAGGTGTGGTCCACCGGGCATTCGTTTGTGGCACGAGCAGAAAGGAGAGCCCTTCAATGGCACTGGAGAGGTAGCAACTGTTGGGAAGGAGGGATACTTGCCCCAGGTCCTCCAGCACTTTTGGAGAAGACAGAGGCCTAGGTCTGTGCAGTAGGGGCTTGGGAAGGTTCAGCGGGTTAGGGGTGGTGTTAAGGACCATTATGCTGGGGGGTAGTGTATTTTTGTACTCTGGTATACATGGGGTACCAAACACCATCTTGGATAAACAGTAGCCATCTTACAATTGAGTCCTAACGTTGCGCTGCAGTTAGGGTCGCAGGCCACAAGGCACACATGGGGAAATAGGTGATTGCATTCAGGAATAGGTTGTAGCATGGGCACCGGTAAGAAAGGCCACAGCTGCAAAAATCCATAAACCTCCTATTGTCTCATGTTGTCAGTGTTCATATCCCGGAAAGCATGTGCCCCGCAAGGCCACAAAGGGGTTGAGAGCTCTCTGTAAAAAGTGATCCCACAAGAAGGAGGGCACAAGCCTCCGACCTTCAAATCCCAGTTCTAAGTAATAACGCTCAACAGCCCTCATCCAGGACCCCCAACATTCCAAGGTGCCAGTCAGCCCCAGACCACAAAGATGTTGAACCCACAATCAATCAGAAAAGATCTGAAAGTAGGAGTCCGTTGTCTTCACTGTAGGTCATGTGATTTATACAGCGAGGTGCAGAGAGGGATAAAACCACATAGCTAAAACGAGGGTCGGGAGCCTCAGTGGAGCGCCAACTTGTCTGGAATCGAGCCATAATTTGTCAGAAGCGATGACCTTGATTAGCCCTTGTCTGCAGTACCAGGTGCACGTTAGGATAGAGATAGAACTAGCATTGTAGTTCTGAACAGGATTCCCAATTAGACACCGCCTTGTACCGTGTGATGCGTGAAGAAGAGCCCACATGGAAGAAGATGGACAGAAGAGGTTGGGACCAATGGCCTGGCATCCCCTATGGAGCAGCTATCTATGTATAGGGTCTCGACCAACTAGCCATGTAGATTTATACACGGATGCCGACGTGTGCCTTTATAATATCTTGTCTGTGCCAATTTCACCAGTACATTCCATGGCAGCAGAGTGCTTTGCTGGCAACCTATTTTTGTGGAAGTAAAACTTTGTTCTCCTTGCAAGAGGTGTACAGAGCCTTTTTCCCTAGCGAGTTGTATTTATTTTCTGGTGCGAGCTTTGAGGGGTTTCTCTACATTTTGGGTGACCCCGACATGATCCCAGTGACCCCTGCAGAGAAGGAGGCTTTCAGGCCGCACCACTGGAGGGGCCGCTCCCACCTAGAGTGACCAGTCCCAAGCGTACAATATGCAGTGGTGTACAGGAGCTGTTTTCACGGAATTCCTGTCTGCTCTTTGGAGCGGGGGCTGCGGCTCCTACGAGTGTGCAGGCCGTTATTGGGGCTCCATGGAGGAGGAGCTCGGTTGAACATGCGAATGTAAGTACACGTCATGTGAGCAACAACAAAGGGGGATGGGGATGATTGGGAGTGTGTATCATAGGTGTGTGGCGAGAGTGGGTGAAGGCCACGTGGCAAGATTTTTGGTATTATTTTTATTATTGAAGAGGGAACCCGGAGGATAACAGGAGTGTGGGAGCATCCCCGAGTGAGGGGAGAAGGTGGCAACATTTTTTTAATTGTAAAGGAGGATATAAAAGTAGGAGCTCTGTATAATTAGCAGGATCAGATTCCTGTGGAAAAAGGAAAAGTAGTGGTTGTTGTTTTTGAACTGAGAAAGCCGACCCAGCCCTTAAAGACGAGATAGCAATACTTTGAGATGAATGGGGATGCAGAAGATACTCAAACATCAATAACCAAAACGACTCTGAAAGTTGGCAGAGTTGACTGTTTTAATGTCAATTATCTAAAACACGGAGTACAACGAATGTCTCACAGCATGTTCTCAATGAAGTTCATAAAAACATGATTTATATAGCAAAAACTTTTACTGACATCAACCTACGTAATTGCTAAAGTCATTCTTAAAGGCTTAGAGCAGTGGTCTTCAAACTTTGTATGCCAAGGCCCCCCTGAGCAAACAATACATTTTCCGTGATCCCCCTGGCCCGCCCCTCTGTGTTGGTGTTATATTTTTTTTATAGAGATGGCTGCGAAATGTGTGATGTCCATACACACTGGATTGTTTTGTATTTGAGACTGACGAGCATGCCAATCAAAGAAGTTGCCTTAAATCGTAAATCCACTAGGCCAGTGGTCTTCAAACTTTTTAGGCCTGGCCCCCCGAGCAATATTTGGGCAGGCCGGACCCCCAAAAAATGCCAAATGGATAATATGTATTGCGCACAGTCACTGCAACCTACTCCCAGTATAGTCCCTGGGCTCACCCATCTGCTCCCATCACAATGGCTGGGCTCCCTTATCCCACTCCTACCCAGTCCCTGGGCTCTCCCCACACCAGCACACACCCTGGACTCTCCCCACTCTGCTCCCACCACTATCCCATAGTACCCGCCCATTCTGCTCCCACCACAGTCCCTGGGCTCCCCCATCCCATTCCCAACACAGTCCGAGAGCCACTGGCAGTTTGGTGAATTTTTTAAGTGGTGGGCATAACCATTTTCCCCAAAAATGCCATAGCGACTGAGCACAGTGCAGGTGTCCAAACCAATCGAAGAGGGTTCGGGGGGGGGGGGGGGGGGGGTTCGTGAATTTTTTTATAAAATAATGGGTTAAAATGTTGCATTGTACAGCATTCTTAAAAAAAAAAATAGGTAAATATCCAAACTGTTTGCAATTGCTGCGGGGGGGGAGAGGGGGCAGGCATGACATGTTTTACTGGCCATCTATGATAGATGTCCAGCAAAAATATACCATCCCTGTCCCCTGGGTCCCACAGTGCCTAGCACAATCAACATGGTTATGTGTGTATGCAAGGCGCTGGGGTGCCAAGAGGGAAAGCATGGTATTTTTGACTGGACATCTATAATAGAAATCCAGTAAAAAAATACCATCCCTGACCCCTGGGCTCCATAGCACCTCAGAAGGAGAGTTGATTTTGGCAGGTGGGTATGAAGATTGTGCAACAAAGGCATTTAGGCATTTTTAAAATGCCTTTGTTGTACTACCCTCCTTCTCCCATGTATCCACCACTTGCCAAAATCAGCTCAACGGACCAAAACACCCTAACACACACACACATTCATACAGCAATCACTCTACCATTCACACGAGCATCCATCACCATACACTCATACATAACTCAAGCATTCACCCATCCATACAAATGTTTCAATAAAAAAATGAACATAAACATACCTTCTGCATTGGCCTGCATGTGGGTGCTGATACGCCCTGTTCCAGGCTGCTCTGACCGTATGTGCGAGGAGCAGCAGGAGCTCCCCCTCGCACATACAGACATGCACTGACCCAGCCAGCATTTCCAATGAGCTATGCAATGCTGGGAAAGAAAAGCGCCCCAGCCTTGCATGGCTCAGTGAGCATGTGCGGCTGGGGAACTGCACTGAACTGTCAAGGGGAAATAGGGTTTCCTTTTGACAGTTCAGCCAGCCCAGGGGCACTCCCTCAGCTGCAAAAAGCAGCAGAGGGAGTGCTCATTGTTTCACTGGGCTGGCTCCTTAGCTCCTCCATAATGGGTGAGGGGGCCACTGGGTGGGCGCCCTCTCGCCATTATGGATGAGCTGCCAGGCTCGGACTGGCCTATAGGGCAATGCCTGTACCAAAAACACAAAATGCTAGTGTGGGCCAGTTTGATGAGTTACTTCACTATGCAGTTAGTAATTTTGACCATTGTTGCTGAATAGATATCCTATAAATATCACAATGTACTTACATTTTAACACAAAGCACCCCCTTGGGTACTATTCAAAGTCCGTGAATGAATATCCAATTACAACTGCGGGCCATTTTTTCATTGGTGCCGGAGACAGGGTCATGCTTCAGCCCGACCATGTGAGCCACCCCTGCCCATTTCTTCCAACCTAAAAAAAATTCTATTTTTTTTTTCATTTCATGCTGGGCTCTCACTGCCCCCCAGGGATGCGGCCGCGGCCCCCCACAGGGCCACGACCCACAATTTGAATACCGCTGGCTTAGAGGGAACATCTAGGCATACATTCCATACTATTCTAGGAAAGTTATAGGGTCTCTAGCATCAGGTGTGGCTCCTAAGCCCTCCCCTCGGACAGGTCACTATGAACTTCACTAAGTACACAACGTCCCAATGGTTATACAAGCTATAGGGCCCTTAACTACGCAGCCCCCTATAATTGGTTGGCACTCTTACATCCGTCAGTACTTTTTCACCTACACTAGCAGCATGCAGTCTGGTCTCCAGGTGCTGGTGGGCTGGTCATGACTAAAGCTTCCCATCAATTAGCATATCATCTCTCATCACCTCAGTGGTCTGCACGTCAATTAAGGCTTTGAACTTGGCCTTGGAAATGTTCTTTGCTCTGGAGGAAACGAGGGAGTAGAGGCACGCTCTGTCTCCTTGCATAGTTGTGGTTCATCATGATGGTCCATTTTCACCCCTCCATGTGACTGAAGACCACAAATTTGAGCTCCGGTGCATTTAAAATACTACTATTTAATGAACCTCTGATGTCATCCTTGTTTTCGTGCATGTCTTCTGAACAGGAGTTTTATACTTTTACATGATTGTAACTAATGTCTGTTCAGCCAAGCCTGACATGGCCTCGGCTTCTTGGGGCTGGTCCAGCCTCGCCTTTCTAAGATTCACTCCTGTAATTCAATTGCTTTCTGAACTGTGACACACTAAAAAGGCCTTCCTTTTCCTAGTCCAGCTCTGCTATAATGCATAGTGGAATCATCCATAATTCACTTACTCCTATATATTTACGTTGGCGCTTGCCGCAATCTATTCACTACTACATAGCTAGCCTCAAGAATACTTCATCTGCTTGTGTTTCTTTGCATCTGTATGCGTGTAAAATAACGTGATATCTGCATCATTTCTTTAGCATAAGCCTCTTCATCTCGAGCACGAGATGTTACTTACCTTTGTTACTTTCTTGATGCCTATAGAATATCTATGTTCTCTTGTTTCTGAATCTCTTCTGGGTGCATCAGTTTCACTGCGTGTGACAACGTCACCAATCTGCTCGTTTGCTCATTTCTGACTCTTCTTCTGGGATTTCATTCAAATGACCATCATACTGTCTTGCATGCAGGTATGGCTTTCTTAATGGGAAACTTGTTTCCAGGATTCTCCTTGGTATTGGTATTTTCACTGGTACTGCACGTACTTCACACTCTGGTTCAAAACATATAGGCAATATGGATGAGATGCTTGAGTGGGGGTACTTTGCTCCTTCTCTACATTTTGGTTTGTTACTTTAGTTTATTGTCTTAGTGTATTGGATTATTATTACAGATTTGGTGAAAGCTGAAAGAGGGCCTGTGGGAGTGTTGTGAGCGTGTGGAGCGGGAAGTGTGGGGAGGAGGGAAGAGTAAAACAGGGGGCGACTGGGAGGGGAGCTTGGAGAGCTAGTAGGGATGGTTATATGAGTATTCTGTGCAACACTCATTAAAATGTTTTTGTGAGGATCTAATTGTCGATATAGGGGTGATGACTCAGTTGTATAGTGTCTTACCATTGTACAAAGATAAAATAGAGAAGTACCATCATCAGTGGGTGACAAAGACTCAAGGGGGGTGACCCGCCCCTGGCTGGAGCAAGGCACAAATAACAAAGAGATATTAGAGCTTATGAGTACATTTTTAGCAGCCAAATATAAAGACAAACAATTCCAGAAAAGGAAAGAGATTCTAGACTTATGGAAGATGGTGGAGGATGTAGAGGACACCTTGGGGGGTACACCCCTGCGGGGAGGGAGTACTGCTTCAAGCATGGCACGTGTAACAACAGCAGAGGAGAAGTGCAGGGAAGGGATATACCTACTTACTTCCCGGCCAGCGACCAGGTACACTAATCCAATATATGTGCCTGCGTCGGCCACTGCCCTGCCCCCATATGTGCTGACACCAAACAGCATTGCGGGGCAGTAAAACACAAAAGGAGTTAGAGGAGGCCCTAGAGGCGACGCAGGCAGAACTGGCCAGCTTGAGGGCAATAAAGTAAGGGGAATGTAAACTAGGACGAGGCCTGGATGAGTGGAGGGCATTTTGTTTATATGGGAAACATTGCAATAAAGGGCGTGCACGTGGAAAAGGGGAGATGGGGAGATCGCAGGGAAGAAAGTGAAGGATATGGGACAGTAAGGTCGGACGGGGATGTGGATTGAGAAATGATGGAAGGGGAATGGGACACTGTGGATGAAATGGAGGATGAAGTGGAGGACGCACAAGAGGTGCTGGAAATTTCGGCCCAACTTCTAAGCTTATGGGGACCCCGATTGAGCAATAGATTTGGGCGTGTAGCAGTGACAAGGAAAAAGGGAAGTAGTGAACGAAGGGGTGGACAAGGAGTGGGCAAACATGCAGCTTTTACACAAGGGGCACAGATGGACAAAAATAATCTAATTAAGATGCTCCCGCCCCTTACTACCGGGGCAGGCAAGTGGATAAATGCGTTTGAGAAACAAGCAGCCGGGATACCTCTGTCTTTAGGAGATATGAAAAGTTTACTTGTGGCAATTGTGGGGATCTGGCTGGGGATATGTGGGTAAAGGCAGGGTACCCAGGAGTGAAACTAGATGATGCTGCGTATGACGGAGCACCTTTTAATAATATCAGGACACAAGTATGGGATGCTCTGTGGCAGGTGTATCCCGACAACCAAGATTTACAATCAAATGTGCAGTACACCATCGTGGAAAATGAGGACCCCGTCCAGTACATTTTAAAAGTGCACGAGATGTGGCACGTCAGTGGGACTGATCAGGTCCCCTTTTCTAGTTTCTCATTAAAAGGGGATTAACCAATGAAGTTTAGAAAGCGCTTGACAAGATAGCATAGGGGAGAAGGGGTGGGCTGAAATTCAGACAATTATTCTACACCATTATAAAACAATTAAGGAACAAAAGAAGGAAACAGCTCAGAGATTGCAAGCTGAGGTAGCAGAACTGGTACAGAAAAATGTAGCTAAGATAGCACTTGAAGGGGCAGTGACAGTGAATGCAGAGACTGCCACGAGAGAGCAGACATGGGGCATTTTGCAAGAGAATGCAGGAGCAGGCAGGAAGGAGGATCCAACCCATATAAACAACCCCCGTCCCTACACCACCACCGCCAGATGCACCCCAGGCCCTGATGTTCACCTCCATACCCTACAAAGTATACTAGACTAACACCGGGCACAACCAAAACCCCCACACATGCAAGAACAAGTACTGTGTAATGCCCACCAACAGGTGGCCCAGCAGAATGCAGTGTATGGGGGACAAATGCCCATATCAAATGCAGTACCAAATGGAATGGTGGTGCCTTACAGAGGGGTCAGTGTCATGGGGGAATCCCTTTCACATTCCCGGGGACCAACACCTACCCTGATTCGAACAGCCCACAGAAAACTCTTGCGTGCCCAGTTCTGTCCTTGGTGACCGCTGAAATAGGTAATAAGCAATTTATCATTATGGTCGACACAGGTGCCACTCATGCCTCAGTGAAGGATATTTCCCGCTCTCCGGCAAAACTCTCGACACGCAAGAATTCTATGAGGCTGTCGCGATGGTTACCTACACAGAAGAGGTTGCTGTTAAAATAGGAGGGAAAGTCGTGTGTCCACCCTTACTGCATTCAGAGGCCTCCCCGATAAATTTGCTGGAGCAGGATCTGCTAAGCAAGCTGAACATGACCATTTACGCAGAGTGGTATTTGCCCTAAGGGCAATGTTCATCATCCAGGCCAGAGGAGGAGAGCTGGTGGTCTGCTGCATTCCTGTTGAACTGGACATGTTTGTCTACGGAATAAGTGTTGCTTGACACCGTGCCCCAAATTGGTAAGGCGTGTTGGTAGGTACCTTCTGATTTCAACTTCCGCTCTGTAATAACATCGGAGCTTGTGGTAGGTACGATACTGTCCTTAGATTGGCAGAGTTTGGTCGTGTCAGCAAAGAGACAGAGACCCATGGGTGTGAGTGGCGGACAGTGCTGTGCATCGATCCAACCATGCCCCTCAGTGAAGTGACAGATGCAGAATTGTTTGAAGACATGGATGATTATGGGGAGATTGTGTCAGCAATTTGTATACCCTTTGAGATTATGGTGCACTATCGCAAGGTGCAATGTACTTTGATGGCTCTCGTCCCTCCGCTCCCCTTCATTGATACAGACCTAGAGCAGGTTCCAGAGAGATTATGGACGACTAATGCCCACAATGTGGGGCTCTTGAGAGGAGTAGACCCAGTACAAATAATACTCAAGCCAGGCGCAGTGTTGCCGTGGATGAAGCACTATCCACTATCTAGAGAGGCGGAAGAGGGTATACGAGAAGCAATCGTGGCCCTTCTAAATCAGGGCATAATAGTGCCTTCCACCTCTCCATGCAACACGTCTATCTATCCCATCAAAAAAGCAAAAGGGGGGAGTTGCAGGATAATCCAGGATCATCGCCCCTTAAATGACATTGTTTGGGCAGGATTTCTCGTGATTCCCAACCCTGCAACGATTTTGCATAGCTTTCCCAAAGAGGCGACCCAATTCACTGTTGTAGACATAAAAAACACATTCTTCTCCATAACTGTGCTGCACGATTCGCAGTACCTCACTGCGTTTATGCATGGGAGGATGTGTTTCAAACATACAAGATTTCCTAAAGGGTACTGAGCCCCCCAGCTTCTTCCACAGAATATTGCATGCAGACCTAGGGAACATTCAAGTGCCCATTACAATAATCCAATATGTTGATGACCTGTTGGTGTCTAGCGACAGTGAGCAGCAGTGCCAGAAGGAATCCATCATCCTCCTGCAGCTGCTGGCCTACAATTTTCCCCCAGGCCACATAGCACTTACCATACTATGCACTTCATCTGCTGCTCACCCATCAGGACGGACATTCCAGCACTTAGCCAAACCCCCCCACTTCCCTACTTCTCGCTGCACTTGTACGCTCTAAATGCTCAGAAGGCATAGTAGGTTTGTCTTTTATCTTCCACTGCATACATTATTTTTCAATCCCATGTTCCCTCCCCGATGCCCTGTGGGCGCTTTGAAACAGAATTTACTTACTGTATAAACGCCTAATAAATGCACAATAAATCAAATCAAATTAAGAAGTACTCTATTTGGGCCAGTTGCTATCTGTCCACGGGAAGAAAAACATCCCCAGTTATGCTGCAACAGTGCACTGCAAACCGAACCCCAGACTGTCAAGGAAATGCAGACATTTCTAGGGTTGTGAATTACTGTAGAGCATTAGTTGTAAGACTATGCAGCATACACGAGACCCCAGTTGCAGGGCTACAAGAAGGCCCAAAAGAATGATCACAAGATTGCATGAACGGAGGACATGCTCACCAACTTCACTGCCCTCAAAGAAGTGATTTCTACGGCCCCAGTGTTAGCAACACCTGATCACACACAAGAGTTGTACCTATTTTTCCATTCCAACGGCCAAATGATGACTGAAGTACTAACACAAAAAAGCTCAATGGGCCACAAGCCATTGGCCTGTTACAGTGGACTGTTAGAGTATGCGATGCAAGGCCAGTTTACTTGCGAGCAAGCCCTTTCTGTGGCTGCCTTTGCAATTGAGAAGAGCTCCACAATTGTCATAGGGTGCTCGGTAACATTGTAAGTGGAGCATGTGGTGTTTGCCATCTTAGAGCGGTCCAAATCAACTTTGATCACACAGTGGGCATCCGCATATGAGATCATTTTGTCCAGCTCAAACATCTATATTGTAAGGTGCTAAACTGCGAATCCCGCCACATTCTTGACTGAGCTATGCACTGAGGAAGAAATTGTGGCACACGATTGTGTAACATTTGAGGTAGAGGAAGATCACATCCTGAAGGCCAGAGATAGCCCTCTCAAGGCGGGGAGGTGCGTTAACGTGGATGGGTTGGCAACTATTGAACAGAGCACAGGTTTGAGACATACGGGAGCGGCAGGGGTCGGCCTAGTAGAAGGGGAATATGAGATATTGGCACAAAAGTGATTACCAACACACTATTCAGCCCAAGCAGCAGAACGTATAGCACTCATCAAGGGGCTTCTGGTGTCTCAGGGGTGCCGTGTCACCATTTATTCTGACTCTGCCTACGTCACCACAATGGTGCACGAAGGTCTAGCGAGGTGGAACAGAAGGGGAGTCAGGAGAGCGGATGTGTCCCCAGTACCATACGCAGCGCAGCTAGACAGACGGACTAATGCACTCTTGCAGCCCCCCCTTACGGTGATGGTGAAATGTACCGCCCACACTCACGATACCGACTAGGTCTCACTAAGGAACGCTGATGTGGGCGCGGCGGCCAAACAATCAACATATCTATCCAGTCCGAGTGTCTCTAAATATTCAGTGGTAGTGCAGTGCATAGCAGAGAACAACTGCCTGAATCCCACAATTCTTTGCCTATTGCCCAACTGGACAGGCCCCACAGGACGAAAACGATCTGTGGTTAAAGAGAGGATGCAAACAGTCTCCTACAGATTTGTTGTGGTGACAAGAAACATCTGACAAAGCAGTTATGCCACAAGGCTTTCTGCAGGTCACTATCGACCAGCTGCATCATCCGTTCCACGTGTCCAAAGAGCATATTGCTGCAGATATACAGATTATACAGGCAATAACTAAAATGCTTGTTCACTGTATCACTTGTCAGACGTACAGTACTGGTCTCACCCTACGAATAATCTGAGGCACCCTGCCCCCGCATTATACAATGATAACTAATTAAAAATAACGAATATCTTTTTTAACTAATCGAAACTAACAAAACAAGTTCAAATTTTATGTTAAAAGTATATATGGGGGTGGGGTAAGGGATTAAAAGTGGTGGGGAGGGTGTTGGGGTGGGGTAATAAAGCCAGAGAAACAGAGGGGATGGGGTAAACCCCCCAAACTGAAAAACAAACATCGAAATGTTTTTGTTGTTTTTAATTAGATAAAACAGTTTTTATTTATTCATTCATTGGTTATCACATGGAACTCTGCCCCGCCCTGCTGGGCCATTCCGCGAGTACCACATTAATTATGTGGACATGGGAAAAAGGTGTAATGGATCACGTTACCCGACTGTTTAACAGATTCTCTATTTAGCCCTATCTCAGACACATATCATGCCCCTTGGATCCCTCTCCCCTGAGCTAACAATGAGCAAGAACCAGGCCGGTGTACGGGAAATATTTTGTTATTTATTTAAATTAACAGTAATAGAAATTAACACCAAAATATCGAAAACACTACTTTATCCGTGGCACAACATAATCAACTTTTCTCAGCACAAATAAATCACAAAAGGGAGTTAAAAAGAACACAGACACAATTCTTCCCTTTCTGTAAATCTCACTTCACAAAATAATTACACTGATCAATGATATCATGTCACCCCAAACTTTTGGTTTAAAATAATCACAGAGAGATTTATCGCTTTGTTTTTCAGAACCCGCCGCCACATTGCTTTGGTCTGTGTTGGGAAGTCAGACAGAAACATTTGAATGCTTTGGGGAATTTTTGATTTCAGACCCGGGAAGCTGGATAAAAAGGTCGGACTGATTTAAGAAAAAAGACACCCCTCTTCCTTATAGAAATCAGGGTCAGCTGGACCAACAAGAATTAACAAATTAAATTATAGGCTATAGTTTTCGGCGCACACTGTGAAGGGAGCTTTGTTAATTTCAAATTTTTACAAAATTCACCCTGTAGTGTTCTGCCAAATGGGGAATTAATTAAATTCATATTTTTGGTTAAATAGGCTAAGGATATACACCGTTTGCCCTCCCACCCACTATAAAGGGAAAGTATTCAGGCCAAGCAGACTGCCCCCACCTTTTGGTTTTCCAGGGCTTAGTTGTATTCACATAGCAATCCTCTGTTTAAGGTTTCAGGAAAGCCAGCTGCATCTCAGGACACTCTGGAAAGATAGGGCAGGGGACTGGTCACTCCATACTCAAAGAGGGCCTTTCACTCTCCAACACAGGACCCAGTCAGCTTTGAGGCCTTCCTAGAAATAGACAGCTCCACCCAGATGCACTCTCAGCAATCTCCTCTGGTGTCTCTTTACAGCTGTCAGATGGTAAGTTTCAGCAGCCTTCCTGTCTTTCTCCTTTTTCTGTGACCCGGTTTTTGTGTGTCCCCTCTGTCCTAGTGCAGTCCTCCTTATATAGCAGAAATGACATCACCAATTTTACAATATTGGGGGAGTACGCTGCAATAATCCCTGCCACTAGGATTGGACAGTTACTCCTCTCTCTCCGCCCCAAGCCAGAATTGGTTTAGGGGTTTGGAGCAACATATGTCTATTACCATTTGTCGTCATCATTTGTTCTCCTTTCAACTTTTTGGCAAAAACTAGCTATGTATCACAACTTCATAATTTTACTAGCAACTCCATACCAAACATATTTTCTGTTTTAGCTGATCATGGAGAATTAGATAAGCCGATCATCAAACCCATACGATGTAGCATGGCCATTTGGCACATTTCTGTTTCCATAAAAAGCACAACAGTTATGAAGATGTAAGTTATTAAGCATATACCTAATTTCATTTTCTGCATTTTCACCAACTCTCACATTTGTAACATGTTCAGATCAACCAGAAACCCAGTCTTACTGGCCATTACAGTTCCCTGAGTCACAGGTGGATGCATTTTATATCCCAAAATCGCCTGGAAATTACATTCAACATGGTACAAAAATTAAATCAATCCACAGTTTGGTTTTTGTGAAAAAGGCCTAAATAATAATAGTCCTTTTAAATGAATTTTGAATGTTCATGTTCAGCAAATGGGAGGTCTGCTTCATCCAGCACCTCCATCTGTCTCCCTGGGCCAGCCTGTGACCAGCGTTTTTTTTTTCATGAGTCTTTTTGAAGTTGGTAGTTTGAAGTGTGTGCCCTCATTTTCACACATATTAGTCGTGCTTCAGCCAAAGGTGAATTTTATTGAAGCCCCTGTTCCAGAGCCAGCAAGTCTGGAGAACACTGGGCTTTGAACACCCTCAGCAGCACATTTTACTACGGAGACATTAGATGGGAGATGTGACATGCAGGCTGGAAGTGGGAGATTTCCTTTGTGAAGTTTTGACCACAGCCAGGAACAGGTTTTCCCTGAAGATAAAGTGGCTCTTCAAATGTCACTGCAGTTTTGTAGGTGAAACATAATATACATTGCGTTTGTCAACCCACACATCATGTTTTGTTTTCCGACATTTTTCTGAGAACAGTAATATTTTTCCCCACTTTGGCTTTATAAAGCCGTTTTTATTTGCACACACATGTGCAGGCTGTTTTTGCTTTCAATATTTAAAAATCCTGTTTTCTATGTCACAGGGATCTTTGATTCCTCCTTCATTTGTAAATTAAACTGCTGCTTGTCCATCGGTAATGACAGGTAGTCCCCCTTCCACATGGTTCTTCAACTTTACTTGAAAAACAAAAGCAAAAGCAAGGCCGTTTTTGTTTCAGTGTTTAATTGCCTGCCATTCATGTGAAAAGGACTTCTGTTTGGGGCCGTTAAATGTACCCCAAAGTGGAGAGATCTAGACAGAGGATAAATAGGACAATAGGGAAGTTCCTGCAGAGGGTATGACTAGGTTTTATCAAACATAGGATGCTTTCGAAGAAAGATCCGGCCAATTTCTCAGCAGATGGGGTGCACCCATCGGACAAAGGACATGACTTATTCCAGTTAGATGTTTTCGGGGTACTCTTGAGAGCTGGATGCACGCAAGAAGAAATGAGTGAGTATGGGCAAACCAAAAGTGTGGGGGCATTGGGAGTCATGGAGGGGCCACCTCCAAAGCGTGGTAGAGTTACTGGGTGATCCTAGCTGAGGTGAAATCCCACTGCGCAGGCTAGTCACAAGCATTACCTGCTGGCTGCAGGAACCCAGGCGGGTGCAATGAGCACATTCACCCTTAGGGGTAGCTGGACTACTCAACAACTGCAGTGGCCTGCGCATCTCTCCATAAAGGGGTATGGGAGTTACCAGACTGTTCCTTGTAGGAAAGGCTGCCAGAGGCGGGTTTTAACCCGGAAGGACGTATTCGGAAGTGACGTAGTTAACCCGGAAGGAATGTTAAACCATAGTAATGGGTTCACCAGTTGGTAAGCTTGGGAATGGCAGAAGGCCGCCCAGGCAATGTGCTTAGGAACAGGTTCCTGAAGGAGTTGGGCATTGCTGGGTAAATTGACTCTTAATAAAGTGACCTCTTTATATTTCAAACAAACAAAATGACTGTGTGTGAGGTATTTAATGTGCACTATCCAAAAGAGGGGAGGCGTAGTGGGGGCTAGCCTCGCTATGCAAAACGAGGGCCGTTGGGAGCTATACAAATAGAGCATAACCGCGTATCATGGGGATTCTAAAAGCGAATTTACAGCGAGCAGTCTCATCGATCAATGCCAACGTATAAGCAGTTCGTTCACTGCAGTTCTACAACATGTGCTGCACTGGGAGAGAGAGATCAGACCTGAAGTGAACGCTCAACGCCCAGCCAGCACGGGGCCGGTGCCAACTCAGCACGGAGAACTTCAGCTCGGCGCCCCCAGAGAGAGCACCCGAGAGAGGCTAGAAAGGAAAGCAGCAGGGTGGGGTGCTCGAGTCACGGCAGCAGCTCCGCACAGTCTGGTAAACAGGCGGCCCCTCCCTGAGGCTGCCCCACCCCGGCGCGGCCCAGATTGCTGGCAAGCGCTCCCCATTCCCTGTCTATTACCGAAGGAAAGACTAATTGGGCTGCGATCTGCCATCCATGGCGACCTTCGCATTTTCCTTCTCTACCAAGACTGGAGGGCGTGCACGCAGCCAGCTGCCGGGGAGTGGGCAGAAATAGCACAGATCCTGTGCAATGGATCGTTGATGGCTTAAGGCGCGCATTAACGGTGGCTGCCAGGCGTTAATGATGACGCAGTGACGTCATTACGCGGACTGGCGCTATAGTGCGGCCCGGTTTCTGAGCCATGACGTTACGCATCAGATCATGTTGACCAATATTACAAACCCGGGTGCTTTTAAAATTAAAATATATTTAAAAACGTGCCTCCGGTACAGCTCGGATTTTTATCCATAGTCGCACATTTCAATATGCCGATGCAGGCGGTGTCCAGATGTGTTTTCTTCCTTCGTATCGCGGTACGCCCTATAAGCATTTACTTGGGGGTGGGTGACAAAGATGGCCGCCCCAGCCCAAAATGGCGTGGGTGGATGCATCAGTGGCGCAGTGATGCCCCAGCAGAGGCCGCGCAGGCCTGCGGACACTTGAGGGTTAACGCGGCGATTGTCTGACGTGATGGAGAGGGCTGCAAGGCATGGCGAGGCTCACAAGATAAGCAACACGGCCCTCGAGCAGACAGGGGAGTTGGAAGCAGGGCTGTGACTGAGGAGATAGGGGAGAAAGTCATCCTCTAGGAAGGGCAGGGACATCAATTCACCAAAAGGACAGGAGTAGCGTAAGGGGCACCATGCACCTGATGATAACACAGATATGGCCATCACTTGACCTTTGCCATTACAGGGAATATGGCCTTTGGAATTTGTCATCACCGGAAGGGGCACTCATGTTAACACATATGGCCATTACATGACCTTTGACCCCAATGGCATCACAGGGACTGATGTCATATGGCCTTTGGAATTTGTCATCACCGGAAGGGGCACGATGCACCTGATGATAACACATATGGCCATTACATGACCTTTGACCTCACAGGGAATGTCATATGGCCGTTTGAATTTGTCATCACCGGAAGTGGCACCACACTGAAACAAAACACAATAAGTGTAACAACACTATAACGTATAGCGCTAAAGTGGACACACGACTATGGTAATTGCCAACTGTATAATAAATACACAAATACTTCAATATGCAGTCAAGATATATGCCAGGAGAACAAGCAGAGCCATCAAAGCCCAAGAGCACTGCAGTCATAGGCGAGCACAAAAGCTTAAGACAGTCACTATAATGTTACACCTGTTATAGACGCTCATTCCAGGAACAGCTATAATATGTTAAAGGGATGGTCTAGTAAAAAATTTTATTAAAAAAATAGATAGGCCACATAAAAAAAAATATACTAGCATCCTCCGTTTTAAAACTTCCTATGTAAAATTTTGAGCTATTCAAGCTCAAAATTCGAAAAAGAAAGCACAGGGGCGCCGCCATTTTGTGAAATGGAGGCCCTCCTGTGCTGGCTTTTGCTTTTGCGGCACTAATGAAGGAAAAGCCAGCCAGCTGTAGTAAACAAAGTCTACCGCTGGGTGGCTTTCCCTTCATTAGTGCCGGGACTCGGAGGACGCGGACCGGAGACCAGAGCAGGAAAGCTGTAGCTGAATCTCGGTAAGTGCTATTTCTTTTTTTTACAAAAAATAAGCACTAGCTGCGGTTTTTTTTCTAAGTTTTCCGGGCTGGAGGAGCCCGGAAAACTTAGAAATAAAACCGCAGCTTTAAAAACGTTGTATTTATGTTTGCGGTCGCTTTTGAAGCGACCGCAAACATAAATACAACGTTATTGTGTTGGAAAACGCTGCGGTTTTAAAACCGCAGCGTTTTCCAACACAACCGCGTTGTGTCTGCCTGAATCTGCTTTCCCATTTGGGGCTCTCGGGCTCCCCACGGGGAGCCCGAGAGCCCCAAATGGGAAAGCAGATTTAGGCAGGCAACGCAGCATTTAGCATTTCCCATTTGGGGCTCTCGGGCTCCCCACGGGGAGCCAGAGAGCCCCAAATGGGAAAGCAGATTCAGGCAGACACAACGCGGTTGTGTTGAAAAACGGGCCGGAGGAGCCTGAGAAACTTGGAACGAAAAACCGCAGCGTTTTCCAACACAATAACGTTGTATTTAGGTTTGCGGTCGCTTCAAAAGCGACCGCAAACATAAATACGTTTTTAAAGCTGCGGTTTTATTTCTAAGTTTTCCGGGCTCCTCCAGCCCGGAAAACTTAGAAAAAAAAACGCAGCTAGTGCTTATTTTTTGTCAAAAAAATAAATAGCACTTACTGAGATTCAGCTGCAGCTTTCCTGCTCTAGTCTCCGGTCCGCGTCCTCCGAGTCCCGGCACTAATGAAGGGAAAGCCACCGAGCGGTAGACTTTGTTTACTACAGCTGGCTGGCTTTTCCTTCATTAGTGCCGCAAAAGCAAAAGCCAGCACAGGAGGGCCTCCATTTCACAAAATGGCGGCGCCCCTGTGCTTGCTTTTTCGAATTTTGAGCTTGAATAGCTCAAAATTTTACATAGGAAGTTTTAAAACGGAGGATGCTAGTATATTTTTTTTATGTGGCCTATCTATTTTTTAAATAAAAATTTTTACTAGACCATCCCTTTAAGTATACCCCCCTGTTCACAAGTAGTGCTATTGTATGCCAGGCTCTGCGTCGTACTCCATGTTTAGCCATCATATACAGGGCACAGCCTCGCAAACCCAAGTGCCGCAACCATATGCCAAGGGCAGCATCGATCAACCAAATGCTGCTATAGTTTATACATAAATAAATAGGGTACATCCTCATGTGCCCAGGTTTTACAGCAGGCTACTAAGATTTCTGACTTGTTTTCTCTCATGAGCAAAACCAGTTTTAATCTGTTCAATAAAGCATGTTTGCAGATCCCCAAAGGATGTTCTAAATCAATGTAAAAATACAAAATAAATGGTTATCGTAACGTTTTGACTAAGGGGAGTATGATTTATTCTCTAATTTTCTACACAGCTCTTGCTGACATCATATTTCCATTCTGCAGCACTTTAAATAATAAATCAATCTTACTCTACTTAAAATAGTCAATTTCTCAGCATCAGAAGGATGGGAGGCGAGATCAGCATCGTAGGGTTTCAATCTGCGATAGGCTGAAGGATGAACAGTTACAAGCGTCAAGTGCTTAACTTATCTCAATCCTTTCATACACATTGTATGAAAGAGGGACGGTTCGCAATCGAAGACAAAGTATACAGACTAAGTGAGCTCCCCTGAGCAATAATATTCCTGAAGATTTCATGGTCAAGTGCTATTGTGAAAAAAGGCTGCACTCTGTATTAGTCACTCGTGGTGGTTGGGCACACACTGGACATACGTGAATGGGGCAGAGTGTGAAAACCAGAGTGATTACATTCAGGAAGGCCATAGAGGCAGTGTCAGGGGTACCAAGGGATTCGCCTGGCGACCCCCAAATGGCGTCCATAAAGAAGGTGTGAATAGGGGTTGGCCAGAAGTCACCCTTGGAAGCTTCATTACGGGACTATGAGCGGGTGGGGTACAGGACTCAGGAGTTGTGGCACTGAGTGGTAGAGTGGTATGGTCATTGTGCATTCATCATTGAGGATTCAGATGGCCAAAAATGAAAGGCTTCAGCTACAGGGATGGCAGGGATAGCGATTCTGCTGACCACCACGTGCAGAGACCACAAGACAAAGAAAACTGACCCGGACCAATGACAATAATACTAACACGGATAAAATGATACAACTGGAAAAATAGGACTCAGGGAATTTTTTGGGTGGGGCAGGAAGGGGTCATTGGTCCTCATTATGAGTTGGGCGGTTTTCCGTTGGTAAATCCACCGCAATACCCCCCAATGGAATTTACGTTACCACCACTTGGTCTGGCAGATTTACCGCCGATTACAAGTGGTGGTGGCGGAGTTAGTCCCCATTCATTTGGAGTCCATATGTCTCCATCAGGGATTTTGGCAGAATTACTGCAGCAGTAATTCCACAGATCTTTCGGCAGAAAGTGGGAGGATTTACCTCCAGCATCATGCTGGAGGAAAATCACCCACTCCAGGGCCAAACTCGTAGTATGGCGGTGCGGTAAAAGTGGCAGTAATTCCGGCGCTGCCACTTTTTTCCAGCACCGCCATACTCGTAATGATCCCCAATGTTATTACAAGCTCAACTTCAATGTTTAAATTGCTTATTTATTTGTGATTTATGGGGCACCAGCTGCGGACACAGCCGCTTTATAGTGCCTCCAAGAGAAGGGGTGGTCTTTGAGGATGAGGGTAGTGTCCCCTAATCTCCAACTTGAGATACGAGGGACCAAGTAGCCCAGAAAGCTTTGTGGGTAACACATAGGATCTTGAAACTGATATGGGAGACAATTTACAGCCAATGAATGGCGATCAAGGCTGAAGTGGTGTCGTCCCGAGGTTTCAGTGGGAGCGTCAGCCTGGCAGCCTTATTCGGGACGAATTGTAGGCTGGGAATTAGGTGTTTAGATGGCACCACAACCAGGCGGTTGCACTAGGTCAGCCTAGGCAACACCATGGCTGTGGTCACCTCTACTCTTTTTGAGAGGTCAAGTATGATGAAATGTGCTTCAGTACATGAAGGCAACAGCCGTTTGAAGGTCACTCCCAGGTCACCAGCATGGCTGCACTCCTCAACCCTACACTGATTCTCCAATGTTTGCAATCCCCGGGTGCGAGCTCTAGGTGACAAAACTATATGACATTCTGCGGATGGATGCAGCCTGCATTGCATGGATTCTTCTTGCTTAGGTTATCGTTACTAGGAAGAAAACCTTTGACGGTCACTGTAAGCACATAACCTGAACCAGGTGCAGCAGACTTAATGGTGGTCTGCAGAAACAGCTGGTTCCTTTCTTGTACAAGTACCAAACAACCAGGCAAGAAAAATGGAGCAAGCCCCCGCCCCTCAACTCCTCATCACACAGAGGATGCGGGCTGGAATCACACAGATTTGGCAACCATCACAGGCACCACATAGGCCCCATCAATGGGAAACTGTCCTATGCACACTGCACACTGCTTGAACCTTGGGAAGACAGATTATGTGATGAAATATGGCCCCTGGGAAGAGCAGACATAATCAGAAAAGGCTTAGCCCGAGCCCAGCCTTCATCCACCAGCTGCGGGGCAAATAACAAAATAAAGATGGAGACACAGCAAAATGAGCATTAGGGCTGGCTTGTAGTCTCACCAAACAGTAAAACCCAGTCCCATTCTCAAAACGACCAAACACATGTTCAGTCCTCTACTGGAGACCATCATTTGCACATTTCTCTTATTGATATTCTTGAAATCCTGTCTGGATTTTGCCATTTGGGAGGTGGACGAGCACAGGTTTCATAGGAAGGCGTGTGAGGCATGCCGTGGAGCTGCTGTCTTCTTGTTAATAAGGCTCGTTTTGGATTCAAAAGTGGACTTCACTTCACTCTGCAGAGTCCAGGATGTCAAGAAAGTCTATGAGTGGAGCTGAGGTCTCACGGTGAGGTTAAATGTGAAACCTAGAGAACTGGGTTCTGCTCCTGGCTCCCCCACTTCACCACATTCGGTGCTCCTGGGGCAATCACGGCCTCTCATATGTGGCAAAGTTGAGAGCACTTAGAAACAGGGGCGTTGCTAGGGGGGGGCTAAGGGGGCTATAGCCCCCGATCTTTTGGTTGTAGCCCCGGATAGAATCTCAGGAGCTACAGCCAAAAGACTAGCTAGCCCCCAGTCCCAACAGTTCTGACATCAGCTTAGCCCCGGGTCTTTTCCAGACCTAGCAACTCCCCTGCTTAGAAATGTGACGATTTGGGCGGAACGCAATAGAGTGGATGGAAAACCCAATTATTTACTTTCAATGTCTTAATGTGGCAGGTACGCCATGTAACACTAAGCCATTCATGTATATATCTTCCAAGGCCCTAATTGCAAACGATGGAAACAGTCCTGCCTTACCAAGTGTCCAATGACACCAAGTAGCCACTGGTAGAATGCAATATCACATGGCACCACGCCTGGGTGTGATGCAAGGAGTCATGCATCCAACTCTAGGAACCTTGCAGAACTTACCACACCCCACACGTTGCACCTGTGCTGTCTCACACCCAGGGTCGGAATGGGGCATACAATTGTCTCGGGCACCAGTGAAAAAGTGGCCCGCAGTTGCAAATGGCAACTCAATCCTTTTGTGACAGGCTATTTGAATAGTACTCTAGGGGGAGTTTTTTGATAAAATGTGATGCAAATTTTTCAATTTAAAGAATATGTATTCAGCAACAAAGGTCAAAACTACTAGATGCATAGTGAAGTAACTCATCAAAGTGTCCCACAATGGACAAAAAAGTGGCCCACTTTGACCACAAAAACTGGCCAACGCTAGCATTTTGTGTTTTTGCTTCGGCATTGCCCTGTTGCCGTATAGGCCAGTCCGAGCCTGCTCACACCTGTGACCACACACGGCCTCATTCTTCCACATCAGACTCCCTAGCCTTACTAATCTGTGGTACTAGCAAGGAGACCTACTTCAGGAGGATACACACTAATCAATAAGCTAACATATTGCTAAATAAACACCGGTTCTGACCCTGCGCAATGTACTGTGTGCACTTACGCAACAGACAGACTGCAGTGGACAGGAAACCGGAATCTTGCATTGCTGCACACGGAGACACCCCAAAGCCCCTAGGAGACCATCTCACTGACAGACCAGTGCTTAACAAATGTCTCGTAAAGTTAAATAACTTAGCTGAACTCTTCCTCGCGAGCCATTTAGTGTGTTCATTTATTTGTCTACATACCCTTTATTTTACATGGAGAAAGGAAAGAAGGCGATTTGTTTCATAAGTGATGGAATTGAATGTGTGGGTAATGCCTGCTCCAGTAGAACGTTCCCAAGATCAGAAGTCACTTACTGCCTGGGATGGTGAGGAAAGACCGGTAGGTTCAGGGAAATGGTGCAGAAATCTGTGTCTAACATGGTCTTAACCGTTCAGCTGCCCACCATAAGGGGGCCCAGAAGATGCCCATGGGGTGCGGGCTCCTTAAAAGGGAAGAATGGTGTTTGGTTTTAATAGAAAATGTAAGCAGTAAGGTGGCATTTGGAGAGCCTGCCCACAATATTACCACTGGAATCTGTAGGCCCCCCCCTGGCCTTTGACCTACTCTCTCAGAGTAGCCTGCAGGCGGTCTCACCCCTTCACTCTCGCCACATTGGTAAAATAATTACTATTCGGCACCCAACTTTGGTCTGGCCCTCAATCGTGGGGAAAGGTGGAGGGCAGAGGGTGTGCTGCGCCGAGTGCTTGGGGGGGAGGGGGCTGTTTCATGCCTTGACGCACAGAGGGAGAAATGGCGCACACCTGTGCACTGCACCTGTTTTCAGGCGCAGCTCACTGTTCTGCTGTAACGCGTGTCACTTGAAAAAGAAGGGTTGTGATACTTTTTGAACATTCATATTTATGGATATTTAGTTTAAAAAACGTTAGTTAAGAAGGAGTTAAGATGAAGCAATTCGAACACAATCTTAAATAAATATACGTGATAAATTACATTTATGTGATGAATAAAATACATTCCAAATATGTGATATGCACAGACCGCATATATCTGTATATACGATATGAACGTATATATGTGAACCTACCTTATATTTATTTACAAAGCTTACATTGGGCTGGGCCTAGGAAACTCCCATACTTTTCGATCAAAAATGCGTGCCTTTTTCAAATGGAGGGTGACCTGAAAATACGGCGGAGCTCCTACGGGTGGGCGTCATTCTGCGAAACTAACAATTCCCCCATTTGCGCCACTCCAATGGCCCATACACATTGAAATTGTTTAACATTAGTAGGCTACAAAAGAAAGGGAGGACGGCGGGCCTTTCAACGCGATGAGGGCACGGTGTCCGATATCATGCCACAGACATTTCGAGAATTCCAGAAATTCTCTGCAAATGTGCACAGTCATCTTCTGAACGCTCTGCCTGGCCACAACGAATCCTCTGGAGCAAAGGAGGGGGGGCATGTCCGTCTCTAGGATTCCAGGACTCCATCAGACCTGCTCAAGATGGAAACCGAAGCTCCCATTTGACAACAATAAAAGCAAACATCAATTAGACCCAAGAAACTGCAGTGATGCGCCACACCTCAGCACCACACCTCCAGTGCAACCTTTAAATAACCCCAGGAGGGAAACCAAGAGGCAGACAAACATCACAAGCTATTTTTTTAAACCCAACCCTGGTGTGGGCATGGCAGTTTCATGCCCTGCCCGGAGAAAGAATAGTTCTGCCAACCCTTTCTCCTTGGTGTGGAAACTCGATGCAACCGGAAAATTGAAAGCGTGCAACCTGGGTTGGCTGGGAACAAGCTCACCATCTCCTGTATTCAGGCGTCAAGATTCATTAACTGGCGCCCTCATAATCTCGGCCTCCCTTTTCTTTTTTTAGACACACCCACACACACACTCTACCTTTAGAGAGTTAACCGAGTGAAGATGAAAGCAAATCTTGAGAACTCGGGCCTGTCACGAGATAAATTAATGTCTTTTAGCCTCTGGGTCTGAGTTTCACACCTTGATGCACACTCTCACCCTCAAAGTCCCCATTGACTTTAAAAGTCTAATATAGGAAAATGGCGGCTATCCAGCACCCTTGGTAAGCCAAGGGTTCCAGTGTCAAGGGTGCCACGCTGACAGCCATTCCGGAGGTAAAGTGGTTGAATATTATAGAGAAAGAAAGAGTGTTGGATAGCAATGAATCCCGGACTTCTGCTCGATTTACTGGCACATCACACATTACCATGTTATGTTATTTTATGTTAACAGTACTTATATAGCGCACCGTCACCAACGGAATTGGTCCCCAGGCGCTCTGGAGGATCTGTAAATGAGAAGGTGGCATGGGTTAGTAAGGTGAAGAGGGAGTAGGATAGTGAGAGGAGTAGTGTACTGTTGGCAGCTTCAACTCGGTAGACACCGGGTGCTGAGCTTTGGTGCGAGTATTGGATCGGTGTCAGTCCGCGTGTGCTGTTGGTACGACTTATGTGTTGTTGCAGTGTGGTGAAGTGTGTGCAGCTTGTTGTGCAAGAGATGGTTGTGTGAGATTTTTTTTTAAGTGTGCAGAGAGTTTGAGTTTATATTGGTTAGTGGGTTATGTGACATTTAACATGCAAGCATTCACAGTTCTGTTTAAGTGTAGCACCCGCTGACCTACTCCATTCAGTCTGAGTGTGGCGCTCACCAATCTTCACAATATTATCCAGATACCGCACAGACCAATGTTCACAATGCTATCCAAGTGCTAACATTCTCATTTCCTTCTAAGTGTTGTGCTTGATAATCTTCATAGTTCCATCTCGGTGTGGCACTCTCTAACCTTCACAATATTATCTAGATGCGACGCAGGGCAAAGTTAGGAAGTCCATCTAAGTGTGGCACATGCTAGCATTCACAATCCTGTCTAAATACGGCGCAGGCTGATGTTCTCAATTCTAAGTGTGGCACATGCCAACTTTCACAATTCTGTCTAGATGCGGTGCAGGCTAATGTTCTCAATTCTACGTGTGGCACATGCTAACATTCAAGTTCCATCTAAGTGTGGCACATGCTAACATTCAAGTTCCATCTAAGTGTGGCATATGCTAACATTCACAATTCTGTCTAGATGTGACGCAGGCCAAAGTTAGGAATTACGTCTAAGTGTGGCACATGCTAACATTCACAGTTCTGTCAAGATGCGGCGCAGGCTAATGTTCTCAATTCTACGTGTGGCACATGCTAACATTCAAGTTCCATCCAAGTGTGTCATATGCTAACATTCACAATTCTGTCTAGATGTGACGCAGGCCAAAGTTAGGAATTACGTCTAAGTGTGGCACATGCTAACATTCACAGTTCTGTCAAGATGCGGCGCAGGCTAATGCTCTCAATTCTAAGTGTGGCACATGATATTCAAGTTCCAACTAGGTGTTGCACGTGCTAACATTCACATCCGGAATAATTTGTTTTCCAGCACTTTTTGAACTGTTAGGCTTAGGGGCAGACTATCAACATTGCATCTTACTGTCCCCTATTGCTCACCACTTTGAAGGATCAGTGTAAGATATGGGTCCATTTGGATTGTAATTGTCCAATTAGATATATATTCGTTCTCGCAGAGGGGCGCCTATGGACTATGTTTTGACTATTTAGGGGACTTAGGTTTAGTCACCCTAAGTTTCCTAGGGTCATCCAGACGTGGACCCCTTACTCACTGTGCTCAGATAGGCACAGCTTCACCTCACTGATGAGGCCCAACAAGGCTGAAACACGTGTATGGGGTTACTGGTGGTACTCTTGTTCAGAGAGGAATTACCATAGCATTTCGGTGCTGGACTGCCCCTGTGGACGGGACAAAGACTGATCTGCCAATGGATATTTCCCACCTGTGAAAGGTACAGTGAGCTTAAGTGTGGCTGCGGACTCTCGAGTGGGTACCTTCCCAAAGGGTCAATGGGCCGTGTTCGTTCTCGCAGAGGGGCGCCTATGGACTATTTTTGGATAGTATAAATGTCATTAGCACAACATAACCTAGCTTGGTTGAAATCCAGAAGTTATCCTGTGGGATAAGATTTTGGCTTGCAGAAGTTAAACATCCCTAAAGGGCAAGAATGTGGAACTGAGATTCTTCTCTAGAGTGTCAAGGGAAATCCAGGATAGCCTATGGTGATGTTATTGAGATTTATACCAAGCACCACTGCCATCTGCAAGGATTTATAGCTTTTATGTTCTGTGGGCATTCACAGACTGTCGGTTGAGGTTGGCACTGGCAAAGTGTTGGGAGAAACAGAGATACACACCCTTTTTGCCACCATCCTCCGTCATTTTATGTTAAGATGCTTATATACTGCACTAAATACAACTCTCGTCTTTAGGCACTTGTAAATTGTTAGACTAAAATGGTACTTACGCCCCCTATTGGGCTGTGGGGGTAGAAGAAAGAAATATTGGCAAATAGGGAGCCATTGCTGGCATAGTCGAAGGTGAAACAATGCTAAGCTGGAGGCCTGCAGATAATGTAGTATGGTCTTGACCATGGGACGTAAGGTGTTACCATTGGGTAACTAGACTGGAGCATGGCTGAAATTATGATGCTACCTTTTATGCCAATTTCCTTCCAAACCAAACACTATTAGAAGCAATGATCTGCGTTGTTCAAGCAACATGTTTTGATAGATTGTACTACACACAAAGTGCTCACCGTGGAGATACTGCCCAGAGACTGAGAAAACATGAGGGAGCCCACATGTCTGTCAAAGTGATTAAAGGAGCATTCACTTTGACATGGTGGGCTTGTATGTCTTCCAGAGCAGAGGATCCTCACATCCATTGCTTGTGTAGGTAAGATAGCCAGCAGGAAGCTCTGCATGGCCATCTAAGCCCTTCATCATTCCAAGGTCAATGCATTGAGTAGGAATAAAGTAGGTAATGAGAACATCTATTGTAGTGCTTAGAAACAGGAGCCATCCTGCATAAGAGCTATAAAATATAGGTAAATGATATGCGCCAGGTCACAGGTCTCATCGGGCTTTACAAAAGATAGTGGATGTCATTGCGAGTTTAGTTGTAAACTGGCAGTAAATGTGCCTTATTACTGCCAAAAATTATATACTGTTAATGCCACTCGGCCCTGTGGCATAACCGCAGGGTTACGAGTGGTGGCATGGTGGTGTACATCCCCATGTTTGGAGTCCATAGGATTCCATGGGGATTTTATCAGATTTACTGCGAGTATTAAATCTGTTGAGTTTTTAGGGCAAATGGGGAATGTACCTCCAGCATTCTGCGGCCCCACTTTACCTCCAAACCCATACTACTATGGGGTGGTAATGCAGAAGTAAAGTGGCAGTAACAGAGCTAGAGCCATTTTACCAATGTTTTAACTCGATCACAGTACTCATAATTGGGCCCAAGTACGGTCCCAAAATGGGGAGTGATTGCAATTCTCACTCTGCAGCCTGAAAAGCACACAACGCGTGCTGTTCATGTCAGCAGTTGACCATAACTGGTAGCCAGCTATGGATTACAAGACATCTATAGACAGGTGGGCATTTTATTGTCACAATCAGCTGTCCGACCCCTAATTTAGGCTTTTCTGCTGTTTGAAGTGCCTTTTTGGTTAACCATGCACTCAAAGCGCTTTGCGTGACCCCTCCCGCCGCTTCCTGATCCCCCACTAGTCTCCCTCCCCCAGCCATCCCTCCCCGATCTAATTGGCTGTTTGTAATGCACTACAGCGAGTTACAAAACAGGAACATCTTCCCCATCACACCACGTTTGCCTGTGTGCTGCAGGTGAGCACCTTCTGGTCCCAATCTGCTGGCCGGCCCCTTATTTAGGCTTGTTTGCTGTGTGTAGGGCCTTTTTGGTTAATCCTGCGCTCCAATCGCTTTGCCTCACCCTTCCTGCCTGCTTTCTGATCTCTGGCTAGTCGCTGTGATGAATCCTAAGGGTCCCTCACTGAAACCCTGCCTAAAGTCTCCTCCCAAATGGCCTGGGGAAGGCAGACGGTTCCTGACACTGACTTTGGGGGTGATGTGCTGCGGGAGGATCACCTGGGAGGAGACGAGGTCCAGGGTGGAGAGGAGATCCAGTGGAATTAGACAGAGTATTTGTCCTCTGACAGAAGGTGCCTTTCTCGATTTCCAAAACATGTAATGGAATATTGGCATTATAACGTGCCTGACCCACATATAAGATCTGTGACCCGGGGTACAAGTTCTGTTAAATGTGAGCATACCTTATTAACAGAAATATCTTTCAAGCTATCTCAGGATAAACACTGTCCTTACTCCCAAAGGTATAATGGAAAAGGATCTAGAGAAAATGCCTTAAATCCAATGTCTTCCTCTGTACCAATCAACTCTAACAGACAATCTTTTAATGAGTTTAAGGGAAATAAATGTACCCTTAAAATTAACTGAAGTGCTAAAAGAGCTAACTTTGCTGAAAGGGACTACAAGTCCCATAGTCCCAAGTACTGGGATGAGGAAGAGGGCTGAAAAGGCAGGCTGCAGCAGTAGTCGGGCAATTAAGCCTAACAGCCCACCCCTGAAGGAACCTGGCAGGCTTTAAAGGCCCCCTCGGGTGCAGGCAATTGGATGGAGCGTAAGGAGCTGGAACGTGAGCTGTAGCAGAAGGAAGAAGGCACAGGGCTGCCAAACCAAGCAGAAGTGGGAGAACAAGAGGGACGCTGGAATGTGGGGACAGCAGATTTCACCTGCCTTTTCTGAGAGGGTCCTGTTCCCCGCAAACTCTGAAGTGTAGAGGGTGTGCAGCAGTAGGCATGCAGGAGAGCTGTCTTTACCCATGTGAGCCTGATTGCCAAGGTTGCTGTGCAGCAAACGTGCAGAAGACTGAGGCGAGGAGCAGTTGTCAAGCTGTGGGTCTCAGGAGTGAGAGGGGCTCCAGAAACATGTGGCATGACTAGCGACACCTTCACAGAGGAAGGGCGTGGGTCCCTAAGAAGCCAGAAGCAGTAGAAGTTGTGGCAAAAGTCGGGGAAGCAATATGACCCGCAGAGCCAGTGAGTAAAGTACAGCATTCAAATACCTTGCATGAGCATTGCCAGTAACAGTATCCAGTTCCATATTCACTCACGTACGGTTTGTAGGGAGTAGAAATTGTTAATTGATGTTGAAATACTGGAACAATGGAAATGTAGCACTCGCGTGTAATCTGAAATGCCCTTTTACTCGCATAGAAAGCTAACGCTCCTTAAATCCATTGTTCAATCTTTAAAAGACTGTTACAGTATAAAGAAGTGGTCTTGTTTCACTAATTAAGAAGCATGAACGCTGCGAAGACCATTACCAAATACCTAACCTCGACAATACCATTGTTGAAGTCTTTAAATCTTGAAAACTACATCAAAGAGTGGTCGCGTGTGCTCAATTGTGATTCCCAAAGGAGAACTGAACTCTATCCATCACTTTCATACGGGAATACAATTCAATACAAATCTTTAAACCTGGAAAACTAGTAGTTGCGTGTGCCTTGATTTCTAAAGAAACACTGAATCCTATTCTTTATTTTAAAGTGGCATACCTTTCATATATAAGAAGTTAAAGTGTATTTATTACTGAAGCAGAGAACAAGCATTGCCCAAGCCAAGACTCTCTGCATATTTACAGTGAAACCAACATTTCTCAGAGTTAAAAACCAATCTAACTATACTGTGAAGTTTATAACAGTGCATTGGCCCAAGTGTTCAAGTATTCCCGAAGCTAAGAGAGTGACAACAATGCTTCTGGGCTGATACCTGGCAGAAAGGTGTAAGTAAAGTTGGGAAAGGGAAACTGGCTGCTTGTAAAGACTATATTGAAGTTGCCACAGCCTGCAGTGCCAGAGACTGTGGGAGACAGAGAGAAGTGAGTGTTAAAGGCCAACCCAGGTTGTTATTGTGGCAGACGGACAAGAGAGGCAAAGAGGCTGCCCCTTTTGAAGAGAGTTATTCAGAGGAAGAGTGCCTGGCCTTTTTGAAGTTGTTGAAGTACTTTGAAGTGTATCTTGTCAAAACCTGTTTATAAGTACAAATCACTAAAGCTGTGGTAGTAGTCCAAAGTACAGAAGCTGTGTTGGTATATCTGGTTGTCGGAAGATGCAATATTGTAGTTGTCCAAACAAAGTGGAGTACTGTGAAACAAAGGCGACTGTTCTCATAGTGAATAAAGTAGAAGTGAAGTAGTTGAAGATGAAGCAGCAGCACCAAGAAGTCACCCTGACAAATATACCATTGTGAATTCTAAAACTTTAAATAAGAAAATACTAACTGTTAACCAAGAACTGTGTATCACTGACAGTTGTAGATATTGTATTTCTTTTCAGTGGCAAGTCTTCTTGAAGAGGTGACAAAGCACCGTGGCTGTGATTTCTACCATTGGTGCTATTTGGTAGAAGTGGAAAGTGGATATTTCACCAATGAGAAAAGATTTGCTATTATGGGAACTTTGGTTAACAAAAATTTACATTTCCGTTGAAACAGCACGAACTGGTTTGAGGCATCATTCTTTGGTTGAAAACTAACGGAATTGACCGTGAATCCATGGGAAGGTTATTCGGAGACTGTGAATGTTGTTCATGTCATTTTGTATTGCCATATATTTTCTTTGTGCATTTGTTGCTTAGTGCAAAGGCCAGTTAACCCGTGTTAGCTTTGGTTAAACAGCTAAATCCTCAGCAGAGTAGAGAGAGTAAGGCATTTTAAACATATTTCTTTTAAGAATAAAATGACATAGATTGATAAATCTTCAAACAGTTGTCTGCCTCGGATTACTGACCCCTCACATTGCCCCCTGACCCCTCCCGGCCTTTTGGTTTAATCCTGCACTCCAAGCACTTTGCTTGACCCTTCCCGCCTGCTTCCTGATTCCCTGAATAGTCTCCCTCCCCTAGACCCTGCTCCCCAACCTGATTGGCTGCACCTAACTCGCTACAGCTAAGTACCAAACAGGAACACCTGCCCCAGCACACTTTTGCTTGTGTGCTGCAGGTGAGCATTTTTTGGTCCCAATCTGCTGACCGACCCCTTATTTAGGCTTTTCTGTAGTTTATAGTTCCTTTTTGGTTAATCCTGCGCTTCTAGCTATTTGCCCAACCCTTCCTGCCCCCTTCCTGCTCCCTGACTAGTCTCCCTTTCCCAGCCCCTGCTCCCCGACCTGAGCCATTTAGATCGAACATCCAGGGCAGCCCCCTGCCTGGCCAGCCCGGCTGAGGGCCCAAGACGAAGGGAAACTCTCAAAGAAGCAACTCCCAAAGAAGCAGCTCCAGTCCGTATTTGCCCGTGCTCGCCTGGAAAGCCTTCAGCCACCAACCAGCAGCGACTAATAAGGTAAGTGTGGTCTGGGTGGGGAGTATAGCAATTACTGTATTCCAAAAGCCCTATCACTCTTATTACCTTACATAACATAGCACAAACATGTTTGTCAGCTAGTAAGTAGTTATCCATTTACTGCTGTGTATCCAAGCTAGTCGTTTTCTCCCACTGCTCAAGTATCTCACAGTTAGATGTTTCTCCATATACTTGATTTGCTTAGATAGATCTTGCGGGTAGGAAATGTGTTAGAAGATGTATTAGGATTGCCACTTCTTAGCTTAGGACCGGTCTATAAAGCTCAACACTTCTCCAGGGCCTTGGAACAGGACTTGTTAGTTGGTATTACCCCACTCAGAATACCTGTGGGGACAGCCAGTGGGTTTACACCCAGATATGCAGGTAACCTAGCATTGCAACTAAAAGAAAGCACATGCATGTTAACATATGTGGTACACTTAAAGCATGTATGCCTACCTTGTCCTGTCCTGCTAAGGATGCCCAAAGATATATGCTGGTAACCTTCCATTGTACCTATAACCGCCTAATTTAGACTCCTAGGGGCACAATGATTTCAAGTAGATATCCTTGACAACGTGCTTATTAGACTGCTTGGTTAGCATTTGTAGAACATGCAAGATATGTAGTCCGATATGTGGTCTGACCCGAAGAGGCAGCTCCATTCCGTGTTTGGGTGTGGTCTGGGTGGGGAGTGCAGCGGTTGCTGTGTTCTATTGAAGCCCTACCACTCTTGTTGCCTTACATGGCATGGTGCAAAAATGGTGGCCCGCTGGTTGGTGGTTTTCAAATCACTGCTGTGTCCCAGTTGTAGGTGGTTCTCCATTTGCTGCAGTGTCTCAAATGTAGGCGGTTTCCCCCACTTGCCAGGTGTCTCAAATCAAAGTGTTTTCTACTTACTGCTGTATCTCTAATTTAGGCGTTTTTTCCCACTTGCCAGGTATCTCAAATCTAAGTGTTTTCTACTTACTACTGTTTCTCAAATGTAGGCGTTCTTTCCCCTGCAGCACTGTGTTCCAGTTCTGGCGGTCTCCACACTGCTATTGCGTTTCAAATCTAGGTGTTTTTCCCTTAGCTCCTCCGGACCAGAATGGAGTGCAAGGAAGAAGACAGGCGGCTAAATGGTAGGGGTGGTTTTTGCGACCGAGGGTGTACCCTTCCCTATAGAGTGTGAAAGGGGAAACAGGGGAGGTGAGATGGGTCCGACTTAATTAAACCACTAAGAGAGGGCCCAAGATAGAAACAGTGAAGAGAGGCGTCCCGATCTCGGAACGGATGGACCTCAGGGCACAGGAAACACATCCCCCTGGAGGAACCCATGGGGGTGGTAATTGTGGCACATCATAATGTAATAAAGGGGAAAGGATATGGGTAGCACCTCGTCAGAATAGGTAGGAAATGTACTGCCACTAAATAACCCTGCTAAAAACCCAAACTTCTGCATGGGGGTGGTAATTTCAGCACACCAGAATGTCTGACAGGGGAAGGTGTATGGGCCACAGTTAGTCAGAATAGCAGGGGTAGGAAATGGTACTGCCACTAACCAACCCTACTAAAAACTCACCCTTCTGCATACCCCTTTCAAACTCTGAACTAAACGTGTCAATACCTCTACAGCACAACACTACACCACAACAACAAACCAAACCACACATAGTCTTGCCAAACAGCAGGTGATGGCTACCAGCTGAAAAACACTCCTACGCTCACTGAACGGTGTCAAACGAACTGAAGCTGCCAACAGCACACCACAGGTCTCTTGCTCTTTTCTACCGCTCAGTCCTACTAACCTACCCACCTCCCTCCTTGCTTTACAGATCTGACAGAGCACCAGGAAACCATGCAGGTGCTAACAGTGCATGGTTTAAGAACCTTTAATATAACAGTGTACCCATACATTCCTTTAATCCCAATGTGGCTGAGGGGGTTGCATCCTAGGGCTCAGGCAAGCAAAGTATTCCTTTAGTACTTCACCAGGCAGCTAGTAACCCCCCTCCCGATCCACCAGGGCACTGTTGGGCACTATTGTGGCCACAGACCTTCTAAAGATGCCAATTGTAAATGGAGAACCTCATCAATTGTGCAAGAAAGATGTTTGATCTTCTTAACTAATTACCGATGACAAAGCCACTGCTCTGTCATTGTTTGCTAGAGCTTCAGGGTCGATGATATCCAGTTCAACATTGTTGGTCAGGTATGGAATGTCTGCACACCCTACAGGAGCAGAGGGCAACTCTAGAGGTAGAATCTGTGACTTACCCCTGGCCAGAGGACCCCGAGACTGAAGAACCCAATTTGTGAGACTCACATGGAGTAATGACATTCATCTTATGTTATTTTGCATTTGTATAGCGCCTAATGCCATATTCCATGGCGTCAAAGAGAGGAAGAGGAGGTGTATGATAGAACGTTTAATAGTGGTATGCAAGAGCAAAGTCAGGTCGATAGTTGGGATGAGGGCAAGGGATAGATAAGGTGCTCAGGAAGGTATGAGAAGGAAAAGGTGGAAGAGCTATGTGTACAATTTGACCGGATCTATAGCGAGGCTCAACTGTAGTGTATGTAATGCACCGCCGAAAGGAGAGATAGTTGGAGAAGAAATGTTCACTGCGCCAGGAGATATGTCTGGAATGTATTCCCTGCATGGTGATCAGGGGCATGTTGAAGCCATGCCCAAGAAAACACAGACAGTAAAGCCCTTCCCCTTACCTCCTTGGGTCCCAAACAACATTTGGGAGGGGTTGTATGTCACAAAATCCAATTTCGCCAATTTTGCAACAGCTCCCTGAAAAGCAGGCAAAAAACCTCACATTTCCTCATTTACTTATGCACAAACAGCTCTACTGAAATTAGCTACGGTACACGGCTCAAGTTTAGTGGGCATTGATCCGGGGGCAGAAGGTCCAATGTAACATTTCTGTTTTTTACAATAAATTAGAACACTGAAATGCAGGAAGCTCCTTTGCAGTCAATAGAGTGGAAGATGGTTTTAAGCTGCTGGTGGATGTCCTCTGCCTCTAGATTACAATGCTTTAGCTCTGTCGTTCAGATTGATTCCTGTAAAAAATAAAAACATTTGCTCTCAAGGTGTGGAATGTTTTAACAGAATTGTAGACCCTCTATGGAGGGCAATATGAGCCAATATATGCCCTTCTCCTCCTCGGTAATGGCTTCAGCCGCATTGTGAAGAGGGGAATAATGGCCAGAATAGCCCTCAGCACTGGGCTATAGAATGCAGCTTTAAGGGGATGTTCCTTGCCTGTTATGGAATGATTTATAATAAATTACAAAAACTCTAGAAACAGTGGCATAAAGTTCACCTTTATTTTCAGCACTGGAAAAACAACGGACCTACTCAACTCCCTGCCCAGGCTACACTTCACTCTCACACTTCCTACCAACAAACATAAATAACAGTGCCAAGGGGTTCAGAGCAGGGCTTACTGTGCCACCACTTGGTATTAATTTCCATATATCTAGCCTAAAAAAGTAACTTCCTTTAAAAAAAACCCGAACTAACAAACCTCTAGGCGCATCACTGCACACCTGAGACACAAGCACGGATGAATACACATACAGCAGACACGTGCTTGCAGATGCACACCTATCTTTCAGAGCACATCTTATTTATTTATTTATTTATTTATTACATTTGTAAAGGGACTAAACCCGAGAGCATCAGGGGGCTGTTAAGGAAATCAGTTACACACAAAATCATCAAAGCAGGCGATGTGTGGCGTCATACTCTCCCCGTCAATCAGTTACATTACTTAGCCATGTAGCATTGCTGTTTAGGCAAAGCGACAAGTTTTTAGGGTCTTACGAAGGGCCAGTATGATTCCTCTGTCCTTAGGGCAGGAGGGAGAGCATTCCAGTGGTGTGCTGCCACTGTGGGGAAGCTAGAGCCTCCTCCTCTGACTCTTTGGAAGGTTGGTGGAACCAGGCAGTGGGCGTGGATAGACCTCACTGGTCTGGTGGACTTGGTTCTCACCATTTTTTGAGACAGGTATTCCAGGGCAGCGTCCGAAAGACATTGGTGAGTGATGGAGAGTGTTTTGAAGATGATTGTTTCTCTGATTGGGAGCCAGTGAGCCTTCTTTCTCTCTGCTGAGTTGGGCTCTTTTTTCGGGACGTTGAGTGCTGCATGTAGGGAATTGTTTTGAATTACCTGCATTTTGTTAATGTTCTGTTTTGAGGTCCCTGCAAACAGGACATTGCAGTAGTCCAATCTAGCCCTGAGGATTCCTCTGGCGATGGTGAGGCAGCTGGCCGGTGTGAGGAATTGTCTGGCTGCATTGATGAGTATGGGTGTTTATTCAGCTGAAGAAGCAAATCACGCTAGCTTGTCTAGTGAGGGAAAAGGTTGCATCCAGGTGGACACCCAATGTTTTTACGGACGCTAAGATGGGGATGTGAATACCATCTATCGTGAAGGCTGAGAATTGGGGATTAAGCTTTTTGTGCAGGGCCAATGACCCCACCAGTATGATCTCCGTCTTGTCCTCATTAAGGCATAGGTGGCTCGTAGCCATCCAGACTTGGACTGTTCAGTATATTTTGTAGATTGTGAGGGAGTATGTGTCTCAAATGCCTGACAATGGAAGGAGGATTTGGGTGTCATCGACATAGTTGGTGTATTATATGCTGATGGAGTCCAGGAGGTCAAAGAGGGGTTTGGTGAAGATGTTGTTGAGGGAGGGGGAGACGCTAGACCAGCGGTATTCAAACTGAGAGTCGCAGCCCAGCAGGGGGCCGTGGCCGCATCCCCCCCAATTCTTTTTTTTTAAAATAGATTGGAAGACATGGGCAGGGACGGCTCACATGGTCGGGCTGAAGCATGAGACTGGCCCTCATTAAAACTCTGGCGGTAGCCGTGCCATTAAAAACAGCACCGCTGCCGCCTGAGTTGCATTTTTCCGGCACCCGTGAATGGGCATGAACCGGGTCAGGCCAAGTTCGGTGGACCCGGTAATTGCCCATTTTCGGGTGCCGGAATCAAGGGCCTCCCCATCCCTATTCCGCCCCATAGGGCTGAATGGGGATGGGGACGTCGGATGCACCGGCACATTCTGAGTTGTGCCAGTGCATCCGACGTGCTCTGCTCGTGGGTGCCGTTACAACCGCCAGGAAAAACCTGTCAGGTGAAACGGTTCCCGTGAGCAGAGCCCGTAGTATGGCGGTCCGGGAAGTACGGTACCGGCATGCTTACCGGTACCATACCTCCCAGACCGCCATGCTCGTAATGAGGGCCACTGTCTCAGGCACCAATGAAAAAGTGGCCCGCAGTTGTAAATGGATATTCATTCACATACTTTGAATAGTACCCAAGGGGGTGCTTTGTGTTAAAATGTAAGTACATTGTGATATTTATAGAACATTTATTCAGCAGCAATGGTGACATTTCTAACTGCATAGTGAAGTAACTCATCAAACTGGCCCACATTAGCCAAAAAGGTGGCACATTTTGACTGGCCCACACTAGCATTTTGTATTTTTCGTACAGGCTTTGCCCTATAGGCCAGTCCGAGCCTGGCGGCTCATCCATAATGGCGCGGGGGCGCCCACCCAGTGGCCCCCTCACACGTTATGGAGGAGCTAAGGAGCCAACCCAGTGAAACAATCAGCACTCTGTCAGCTGTTTTTTGCAGCTGAGGGAGTGCTCCTGGGCGAGAAACCCTATTTTCCTTTGACAGTTCAGTTCAGTTCCCCAGCCGCACATGCTCACTGAGCCATGCAAGGCTGGGGCGTTTTGCTTTGTCAGCATTGCATAGCTCATTGGAAATGCTGGCTGGGTCACTGCATGTCTGTATGTGCAAGGGGGAGCTTCTGCGCCTCCTCGCACATACGAACAGAGCAGCCTGGAACAGGTTGTTTCAGCGCCCACATGCTGGCCAATACAGAAGGTATGTTTATGTTCATTTCTTTATTGAAACATGTGTATGGATGAGTGAATGCTTGTGTTATGTGCAAGTGTATGGTGATGGATGCTCGTGTGAATGATAGTGTGGTTGCTGTATGACTGTGTGTGTGTTAGTTTGTTTTGGTCCGTTGAGCTGATTTTGGCAAGTGGTGGATAGATGGGGGAAGGAGGGTTGTACAACAAAGGCATTTTAAAAATGCCTAAATGCCTTTGTTGCACAAACCCCCTACCCACCTGTCAAAAATCACCTCTCCTTCTGAGGTGCTGTGGAGCCCAGGGGACAGAGATGGTATTTATTTACTGGATTTCTATCATAGATGTCCTGTCAAAAATACCATGCTTTTCCCCTTGGCACCCCAAAGCCTTGCATACACACATAACCATGTTGATTGTGTTAGGCCTAGTGGGACCCAGGGGACAGGGATGGTATATATTTCCTGGACATCTATCATAGATGGGCAGTAAAACATGTCATGCCTGCCCCCTGGGCCCCCACAGCAGCAATTGCAGACTGTATGGATATGTACCCATTTATTTTTAAAGAATGCTCTACAATGCAACATTTTAACCCATTATTTTATTAAAACAATTCACGGGGGTAAAACCCCCCGATCCACCCTTGATTGGTTCGGACTCCCTTGCTGCACTCTGTCGCTGTGGCATTTTTGAGGGAAATAGTTATGCCCACCACTTAAAAAATTCACCAGCCGCCACTGGCTCTCGGACTGTGTTGGGAATGGGATGGGAGAGCCCAGGTACTGTGGTTGGAGCAGGATGGGCGGCGACCATGGGATAGTGGTGGGAGCAGGGTGGAGAGAGCCCAGGGACTGGTAGGAGTGGGATGAGGGAGCCCAGTCACTGTGACGGGAGCAGGTAGGGGAGCCCAGGGACTATACTGGGAGTAGAGTGCAGTGACGGTGCCCAATACATACTGTCCATTTGGCATTTATTTGGGGGTCGACCTGTCCAAATTTTGCTCAGGGGGGGCCAGGCCTAAAATGTTTGAAGACCACTGGCCTAGAGGATTTACAATGTGAGGCAACTTCTATGATTGGCATGCTTGTCAGAGCCTCATATACAAAACAATCCAGCGTGCTTGTGTATGGTCATCACACATTTCGCAGTTATCTCTATAAAAAAAAATAACACCAACACAGAGGGGCGGGGCAGGGGGGGTCCCGAACAATTTATTGTTTGCTCATGGGGGCCTTGGCATAAAAAGTTTGAAGACCACTGCACTAGACCTTTGTGGAACACAAAGTTTATCAGAGACGTGGCCTTAAACCACCACTGCGGTCGTTGGGGCGCACCTTTGGGAATGCCCAACGAAAGCAGCATTGGGGATTGGTCAGACAGAGTGCTGGGAAGTATGCGACAGTCAGTCACCCAGTTCACCAACCTGTGGGACGTCAGCCAGTAGTCGATACGCGAGTGCATATCATGTAATGAGGAATAAAATGTAAAAGCGTGTTGCCCGCCATGGAGTGTCCGCCAAGCGTCTTTCAATCCCAAATCTTCTATATGAGTGTGTATGATGCATGCTGCATTTGTTGTACAGTGGGTTTTGGTGGATGAGCGATCAAGGTGCACATCCAATATTGTATTGAAATCGCCGCCACAAATTACCAATGCAGTAGGATACCTGGCGGACCTCATTCGGGCCATATCCATTCATCAAGAGTATTTCCACACTGCCCAGGACTAAACCAGCTGGTTGTTGCTTTTCTGATAAATGTATTATCTTTTTATTTTATATTTTTATTTTTTTTTATTTTTATTTAATATTTATATTGCGCCGGTAGCTCGCGAGCCTCGGGGCGCAGAAACAAGGACACGAGAACGGACGGAACAGATAGTGATTAGACAGAGCAGACGGGACAGTCACATAGAATTAAGCTAACTGAGGTATATGCCGTGATGGCCGTTTATTTGAAGATATGGGTTTTTACCTGTTTCCGAAAACGCAAGTAGTTGGTTTCCAGTCTAAGGTGGTCTTGTAGGTTGTTCCAAAGGTTGGCTGCAAGGGTTGGAAAGGCTCTACCTAAGCCACTTTTGAGTTTGTGAGGTGATGTAGCAATTTTAACAAGTTGGGATGATCTCAGTGTTCTATTAGGAACGTATCGTTTGATCCTAGTTTTTAAGTAGGTTGGTGCCTTTCCGTAGATGCATCTGTGAACGATGGTTAAGGTTTTGAAATGCACCCTATCTTCGATTTTCAGCCAATGAAGCTCCCTTCTGGAGTTGCTGATATGTTCTGTTTTAGTTTTGAGCTTGACAATTCTTACCGCGTTGTTCTGTACAATTTGGTAGCTTTGTAAGCATTGCTTGGAGGCACCCAGGACTAGAGCGTTGCCATAGTCAAGGCGCGATAAGATGGTGGCTCTTGCTATGGTCGCACAATTTTCCTCGGATATGAAAGGTCTGATGGCTTTTATTAGACGGAGGTGGTAGGCACAGTTTTTTTTGATGAACTGTACTTGGGCGTCCGCACCCAACGATGCTTCTAGCAGCATACCTAGGGTTTTAACCTTGCTTAGGACAGGAATGGAGGTATCTTTAATGTGGAAGGATGTGTAGGATGAGGGTAGCTTAGCACGAGCAGAGGATGAGCCGAAAATCATGAGTTCCGTTTTTTTTCCGTTTAGGCACATCGAATTGTAGTCCATCCATTGCTCCACGTGGTTGTATATCGTGGTAAATTGCTCGCTATCTTTCTGATAATTGCCACTTAGTTCGAATACAAGCTGTGTGTCGTCAGCATAGTTAGTGAAATAGGTGTTTATGTGGTCTAGAACAAGGCATAGGTATTTTAAGTAAAGATTGAACAGTAGGGGTGACATACTGGCCCCTTGGGGAACTCCACAGAGGATTTCTTTTTCGATTATCCCATGAATGATCACAAATCGACCACAGTCATCGCTTTCAGTTGCATAGTGCGTAAATGGTAAGGACCAATGCACCAATATCACAACCCCTTGTGCTCTAATAGAGTATGAGGTATAATAATGCTGATCGCCCCAGCCAGGAGCCACCTTACATGCCTGATGTTCCAGCAGGTGTGTTTCTTGTAGAAACACAAGTTTGGCTCCTTGTCTATTTATGTATGCCATCACCTTGCGCATCTTCATGGGGATGCCTAAACCATGCACATTCCAGCTCAATAACGTAACATCAGTCGGGCTGTGGTGTGCCATTTCTTATCACTCTCATCCAGACCTCCCACACGTTTCAGCTTCATCTCTTGACCATTGCATGATATGCTATGCATAATCTGTGCATTTTATGACTTTTTAAAAAGTTTGTTTTATTATTGTGATGTAGACGCAGTCTGGCAGGGTATAGATTAGGGTAAGGGATTTTATGTTCCCTCAATAGCTTTTTGACCCCCTTGAAGGAGTGCCTCTCCCGCTGCACCACCAATGTGTAGTCCGGGAATATACGGATCACGCCAGAGCCCAACCACAACTCCTGCTAGTCTCACGCAGCCCTTAAAACTAAGTCCCTGTTCCGGTAGTTCATGAGGCATGCAATTATTGGTCGGGGGAATCCACCTGGTTTTGGTTTTGCCATCAGCACCCTGTGTGCACGCTCCACTACAAACATTGGAGGCCAACCAAGGTCTCCCAGAAGATCGCATAACATCTCTTCCTTTGCCATCTCCATAGGGCCTGTCAGGGCATCCTCAGAGACCCCTATTATACGAACATTATTGCGCCTTGTTCTCGCCTCCAGGTCCTCATACTTAATTTTAACGCTGCCCAGATCTTTGGCCATAGCTGTTACCGTCCCCTGCAGCGCCACTACGGTGTCCTCCACTGTGCTGATCCGCATCTCCGTTTCTGTTATACGTTGAATTGCCTTCTCCAGCTGCGCCCGGATAGTAGTGACATTAATAGTAATACCATCTAGCTTGGTGTTGATGGAGGCGAATCCCTGCTGCATGATGGCCATAACTCCCTGCAAATCAACAGGCGCTACTGGAGCTGTCATCACTGCCTGACCCGTGTCACTTGGCCTCTCACACATCTCCTCCACTTGTCTTGAAGTGGATCTGGTAAACTTGTCCATTCTGCCACTTTTTTTGGGGCCTGCACCTTTAGGCATGGTGCTGCTCAGTCCAATCCCCCGCTCAGCGCATACTGCTGTGTAGTAGGTGTCTTTTTTGTAAGCAAATATGTAGTGCACTGGTCAGAGAGCCCCCTGTATGAGAGCTCACCTACCCTCTACTGCCGATCACTGACCGCTTCTGGGGGTCTTGCAGCAGGCCTCGCTGGTCTCCACTCCATCCATATTATTTGCCAGATGTGCCTACATAAAGGCCCCCAGTGCAGTCAGCCGGTTGGTCTGCCCTGCCCTCTACCCCAGTGAGTCCAGCAATGACAACGAAGGGGTGAAGGAAGCAAACTAGCAGCTTTCCACTGGGAATTCTCCCCACACTAATGTCTTGCAGCTCTTCTAATGGATACAATCCCCTCAGTGGGGAGGGAGTGCTATTTGCTCTCCAGAGGAAGCCTGTGTCTCAGACATGGGGTAGCAGAGCAGCCAGCGCATCAGCCACTCGTGTAGCGCTCTGTGACCCTCCACCGGACTATTCATAGGCTTTATACTGAAGTATCAAGCGGGGGCGTCACAGCGTGGCATCTGCCACCTGAATAGGGAGATACCCTTGATGAGTAGAACTGCAGCCCTGCTGCTGCAGCTGTTAAGCCGTGGGCTTCTCAAATTCCCTAAAGCTGTCCCACTTTTGACTGTCTCTGCTGCTCGTGATAGGCAGCGTCGTTCCTTTCTCCCCAGCTCCTCGCAATGCCCGGTCTTCCAGATCAGGCCGTTAATCTCGTGTCTTTACCCCCTCTCACACCAGGCCACTGCGAGACAGCAGGCACTGTCCTGGCCTGCTGTAGCGTTTCCTCAGTATATGGGCAGATAAGAGTTCTTCGCCCAGCACTTTGTATCAATTACGTGGCGGGCGTTGCTACAGCCTGCCGCAATATGTGTATGTATAATTGCCTATTCAGAGGTCACCTCTTCTTCCACTGTGGCCACCTGCAACCCTCAAGGGTATCGACCTTTCCAGCCACAGAGTAGCCACAGCCCTAAGAGGAATCAGCGTTCCCCTCCTCCTCATGCACATCTTCAATGCAATGGGCTCCTCCTCAGCCCACCGCAGCTTTCCACAGCCTCAGGGGACAGCCCACACCTTCCCGCACCAACCAAGTTTCACCACTGCAGCGGGCACCCGCCACAGCACACTATGTTGAGGCCGCCTGCTTCTCCGTAGACGGCGCTCCAGCTGCCCCACGGCCCCCCGCATGTTCGCCTGCTGGTGGTCACGGCCACTGGGAGCTCCGCACACAGCAATTTAAGAAAGTCCTGCTCATGAAGCAGAGGGAGGGGGAGGCTGTTCCATAGAAGGGAGCCAGATGAGGAAAGCGATCAACCTCCTACCCGCTGTTTAGCAAAACGCTTTACACACAAAGAGTTGGTCCCAGGGCAACACAGAGATCTAGATGGAGAAAATTTAGTAAGAGAGAGTTGCAGATAGTGTGCTCCCAGGCCCCAGACAGCCTTGTGGATGATACAGAGGGATTTGAATTTAATCCGTGAAGTAACCGGGATCCAGTGAAGACTTTTTAGGGCAGGAGAGATGCGGTCTCTGGACTTGAGGGCAAGGATAAGTCTTGTTGCCCTATTCTGGATTAGCTGCAGGGGTCGCAAAGTGGAAGAAGGTAGATTCAGGAGGAGGCTATTGCCACAGTCAAGCCTAGATAGAACCAGGGCTCGGGTAACATTGAGCTTCATGGTTGGTTGATTGATTGATTGATTGATATTTTATTTCTACCATGCTCGTACACAAGTGTTTCAGAGCTTGACAAGGCAAGGGAGGGGAACAGGGGAGAACAAAACAATGATCTTAGTAGGCCCAGTGACATTGAGAACGCGCAAGTGCATGAGGGGGGGAGGGGAAAGTGCATGGAAGGGGGGGAGAAGTGGAAAGTGCAGAGCAAAGGAGAAACAGATACATAATAACAAATAAATAATAAAGGCAACAAACAGTGGTAGTGCAGCCAGCAAGTTACACGTGCTGGGTTTAAGGCAGCAGACAGGGTAGGTCTGATAAGTGCAGGAAGAAAACAGGGGGGGGGTCTGTATGAGTACAGCTACAGACCCCAGTGCAAGTGGTGGCCCGGAGACAGTGCGGGAGAGTGGCAGATGAGAAAAGGTGAGAAAAGGTAGAATTGCTTTGAGAAGGAAGAGCTGAAAGTGGGACTTCTTTCAGGGGAGGAAGGATGGAGGTCAAGATGTGGTGATCTGACCATGGGCCAGGTGAGTTAGAGGTGAAGTCCAGGGTTCTACCCTTATTGTGGGTTGGGGTTGAGATAAGATGTTTAAAGCCGAGGTTAGAGAGTGTGTTAGCAACAGCTGCTGCAGAGATGTCTAAGTGGTCGTTAAGGCCTAGGTTTAGGTCCCGAGTATAATGGTCCTCGAAGTTAGTTGGAGGTTTTCTCCTTCTGTGTGAATGAGGACTTCCTCTAATGAGGCTGCCAGGTGGTCGGTCGTTGATGTGGATGGTCAAGGAGTCTAGTGAGGAGGTGCGGAGTATGCCAGTGAGGAGTTTACAGTTCCCTTCCATTGAGCTGTTACCAAGTCTGATATTCAGGGTGTCTCTGTAGATAAGCACACCTCCACCTGAGTCCTCTGTCATTTCTGTGTATTGCATAGCCATCAGGGAGCACTAATGACAATGCTGGGCCTGAGGCTTGATGGAGCCATGTTTCAGTGATGGCAAACAGGTCTAAGTCTCAGGTGGTGATCAGATTGTGTATGTCTAGGGCGTGAGCCAGGAGAGATTTGCATTGATGAGGGCTCCTTTTAGTAGGGATAGGTGCGTGCCTATATGCAGTGAGGTGAGGTTATGGATGCTGTTGAAGCCAGAGAGCTGGCCTTCATAGCGTGGATGCTGGGTGCTGTACTAGTGGGAGCTTTGTGGGTTACTGTCCGTGTGGTTACCCTTTTGGGTCAACATATGTTATAAGATTTATGGGTTTCTGGCTGCAGTGGTTTGCTACGGTAGGCTGTCTTATTTTTTGTTTAACAGTGGTGTCCCTAGTGGACTGATGGCAGGGTTGTTTGAGAGTAGATAGATCGTGACCCAAGGTGCCTTTAAAGTTCAAAGTAGGTGGTTTGAGTCTCAAATGTGTTCTCATGCGTAGGCAGACTTTCTTGTTAGGGTGGATACAGGCAAGCAGGAAAGGCTTGAACTGTCTAACCCAATGCATGTCTTCTGTTCCTGGTGGCAATTGGGGTTTTGGTGGAGTGTACCTCAGTGCTCTTGGGCATGCCAGGCTGTTGTATTGGTGCCAGTAAGGTGTCTATGGCTGGCTGCAAACGTTTAGGGATCCTTGTCGTATGCCTAGCTGATATGGGGTGGTGCTGGAGGTCAGGTTTTGTTTGGGCAGCATATGGAATTAGGCTTAATTTGCGACTGGGTAAACCTGAAGCATGACCATAGAACAGCGTAGCCCGGAAGGCTGCTTTCATGGCACATAATGTTACCTTGGATTTGGGGGGCAGGGAAGGTGTCAGGGCACTGCCGGGCCCTCAGTCCATGGTGCTCATGAATAACGATGATAGAGCAAGCTCGGGGCCATGGGCAAGTGGAGTACAGGTCCCGCCGTTGGAGCGGTCCTGGGTGACCTTACATCCAGGCAATGCACCGCTGCTGTGGGCATACAGCTCTTGGGCATGTTGCCGGTGAGCTCTGAACATCAGGGCTGATTATGTACCGGCTAGATTCACGAGTTGCGCGTGGCGCCTCGCTGGTGGTGCCGGGGGTCTGGATGAGCGTGCCGGCCAGGGCAGTGTAGGCGCCTAGACTGAGCCTGTACCCAGTCTCCATTGAATACCAAATGGGAGACGGAGTCTATACCTAGTCTACATTCAACCTTGAATGGTAGTCTGGCCGCGCTTTGACTCCTCAATGAGAAACGCGACATATACCGAGTCTCCATTGAATCCTGGATGCCGACTAAATCTGTATCTAGATGCCACAGCATCTTGAATGTGATACTGACCATGTAAATAGTCTCCACTGAATCCTGAATGGGAGCTTAAACCTGTACCTAGTCTCTACACATTCATGAATGGGTGACTGGATCCACGTTGAATCTTGAATAGGAGGGTAAACATGTATCTAGTCACTATTGAATCCTTAATGAGAGACTGTGGGCCTCAATATAAGTGTGCCTCTCTGGCAACAACGTTGCTGGTAAGCTTACCAGCACTGTTGTTTCCGGACCGGCACACTACAATGCTGCAGGCAGAGGCCGTACAGGCCGGCAGGTCAGACCTGCCAGGCGGTACGGCACTCGCCCGCAGAGATTTCACTTCCGTGCTTCCATGGTCGCCACTCCCATAGAGTCCGTGGGGACTCTATGGGAAGGGGGACTTAAAATTAACAGGCGCCTGACTTTACGGTCCACCATGGTTGTAATCCCCGGTGTTACCGGAAAGTCAGGTGCCAGTAAATCATTACGGGTTTGGCGACAACCCGTCGGTATCACCAGCACGGTTACCGCCGGACCCGTAATGAGGCTCTGTGTCTCTGCCTATTCTCCATTGAATTCTGAATGGAAGGCTGACCATGCATGTAGTCTCCACTGATTCCTCAATGGATTCCTGAACCCCTACCTAGTCTTCATTGAATCCTGAATGAGTTACTGAACCCGTACCTAGTCTCCACTGAATCCTGAATGGGATACTGGACCCCTACCTAGTCTGCATTGAATCCTTCACGGGAGAGTGCATTGGTAACCATAGCTATAGTAAATCTTGATTGAGTTGAAGGATGAGAAAACCTATTGAGTAGCTCAAAGAGAGGCTGAGAAATTCTTTAGAGAATCCCTAAGACTAAGAAAATCCTTCTTGAAAAGCCTACTGTTGCGAATCTGTGACAAACCCAGCGTGCGACAGTAAGCCTCTTTGAACTACCTGTGGTGCCTTGAGAAAGTCTGGAGTTTAGAGAAGTCTCAGCAACCCATTTGTAAATCCTGACAAGTAGTGCAGATGTTGGTGCCAAGACTATGGGCAGATGTTGATCCGAACAGGAAACCGATCATCCATTTTGATGCGATTAAGTATTAACCTTTCATTTTCCCCCTATCTTTGTCGTTGTCAATTGGGGTGTGTGACGAATCGACATAGAAAGTCAATTCCACCACTTACGCGTGGTGGCTTCACTTATGTAAGGAGAAAAGGGGGAGAGAGAGGAAGATTCCGAGGCAGAGTGCTATAAATCACAGTATTGATTTTACTTTTGCCTTATATTTCCACTTTCATATCACACTACAAATGTGGTGTCTTGATGCACTTTCAGGCCCACGCCCATCACACAAGCCCTCCCCGAGGTCTGGTATCATGAAGTACAGTTAGTCTAAACCGGTAACAGTGGATCCTAGCGGTCCTTTTCCCACAAAGCACAGTATAACTCTGTGACCACCAGGTAGAAACTGTTACATGTTAAATTTCTGATTCTGCACTCTCTCTTAGTTTCTTTGAGATTAATTGGATACAAATAAACTGGCCTAAAGACTTGCCTAAGAACTGGCCTAACATCAGAACATCCGTGCCAAGTGATGTCGTACAGCACAGCTGATATGTGGAATGGCATCAGGCCTCGGAGGTGGGCATGAACATCACTCCCCTGAGAAGTACACAGTTCTGATGCTGTTGGCTGAAGTCCCAAGGCTGCTAGAGGCTTCCATGCAGAGACAGTCTGCTGTTACGAAATGTACTTCACCCTGTTCGGCAAAATGACCTGTTTGTTATCATACGTGGTGTTAATGGGTGGAGAATAATATGTAGCTTCTGCATTGTAAATAATTATGAGCCATGCCTGTGAGAGGCAGAGCCGAATGCAGCCCTGCCAAGCACTGGTGTGTGTTAGCATTACAGCGCTTTTTCACCCCACTTCTGGTCTTTTGTATATTATTTGTGTCCGAGTGCCTGGAATGCCTGAGACGGTGTGAGGGAGCTGGATGAGCACTGGTGTCAGGGGGTGCAAGACGAGCCTGTGACAGAAACCAGACAGGGAAAACAACAAGCAGTAAACATTTACATAACATCACGTAAGTGTCCAAGTTGTGGGTGGGTGGCAGAAGAAGTAGCTGCAGCGTGCAAACAAGTGGGATTGAGAAGTTGGCGGCTTCATTTAAGTGAAGGTCTGTCTGTCCCTTCCTCTCTGGTTAATTAGCCTGCCCTTTTTGTATTCCTCTGTCATACCTGTGGTCTACCTAGGGCAGGGTGACCAGATCCAGCCCCTTTAACCCGATCCACTTCATCCCTTACCCCATTCCAAAGTCTCTGCATATAAATTGTATGGTTTTCACTGCGTATGTCAACACGTTAATAACAAAGGAGCTGTTATTGGTTTCTCAGTTGGTTTCTTAGTCTCTGTAGCACAAGCAGTAAATGCATGTGGGTGGTACCTGGAAAGTTGGTGGTGCAAGCCCATCTTCAGATGGCAAACATGGGAAAAAACTGTGAGGTCTGTTTAGTTTATAATTGTTAGTGATCCAGTTGTGTCACCCAGCCTTTGCTCAAAACCGGGACTTTAACCCTCCCTTTCCGCGAAACCGGGACATGGCTTTTGAATCAAAAATATTTTTGGGACAGGGGGACAGAGGGCCAAATTCCGGGACAGTCCCTGATAAAATTATAAGTTACTCACCGTAATGACTAACATACTCTTAGTCCATAGTCCCCTTTCCTCCATACTGCATGTGCGTCCCTCGCGAGGGACGGGAGACGAAACCTTTTTCACCAGAAAAATCTTCTTCCCCTCTAAATTTAGAGGCGCACTGAGGCACAGCCCTTCGAGCATGCGCTGCCCTGACTCTGCCCTCCGGCGCCACACCTCAGTCCCCAAAGATGCGTCGACAATAGAATTTCCATTGCCTAATGACACCAGATTATTAAGGGGGAGGATGGTGGGACGTATGGAGGAAAGGGGACTATGGACTAAGAGTACATTAGTCACTACGGTGAGTAACTTATAATTATTCTTACGTCCCGACCCCTTTCCTCCATACTGCATGGGCGATTACAACTGAATGTAGCCCCGGGTGGAGAGGAGACCCTCCTTAAGCAAACAGGTTCCGGAGAACTGCCTGTCCGAAAGCCGCATTTGACCTGAAGCCGGCATCCAAACAGTAATGCTTGCAGAAAGCGGATGGGGTGGCCCATGTGGCCACCCTGCTTATGACCTGCCAGGGGACATGGCGCTGAAAGGCGATGGCCGTTGCCTTGGCCCTGACCGCATGGGCATGCATGTTCACCAGAAGGGGTCAATGCTGGCCCTCGTACGCTTCCTTGATGGCAGAGACCATCCAGCAGGAAATGGAGGCTTTGGAGGCCTAATAGCCTGGCCTAGCGCCTCCGAAGGTGATGAACACAGCATCCGACTTGCGGAAGCCCTTGGTCCTGTCCAGGTAGAAGTTCAGGGCATGCCTGACATCTATGCAGTGCAGAACTCTCTGAGGCTCGTCCTGGTTGATGGCACTTTAGGTAGAAATGCCGGATGGGTCCGGAGGACCATCTTATCCTTGTGAAAGGTAGTGTACGGCTCTGGTGCGACTAGAGCCTGGATCTCGCTGACCCTGCGCACTGAAGTGAGGCAACTAGAAGGACCGCCTTGATGGTGACCAGCCTGATGTCCGCGGACGCCATAGGCTCAAACGGCTTGTGCGCGAGGGCGCCCAAGACTAGGTTCCAATCCCAAAAGGGGTGTGGCTTCCTAATGGGTGGGTAGAGTCTAGCAAGTCCGGCCAAATGTCTCTTGACAACCGGGTTTGAGGAGGAGAAGACCCCCTGCTCTGAGTTCCTGTAAGCCCCAATGGCTGGGAGGTATGTGTGGCAGGTGTCCACCTGCACGCTGGAGTTGGCGAGGTGCGCTGAGGATGACAGCATTGGGTCGATTTCCCTGGCATGCTCCCAGTGGCAGAACCTGGTCCATTTACTCTTATATTGGTCTCTGGTAGCCTTGCTCCTGGCCCCCTATATGATTTCCAGATTGGCTTGGGATAAGTTGAGGTGGCTGACGTCAACTGGTCAGGAACCACGCTGTGAGGGCCAGCTTCTGAGGGGCGCGGTGGACGACTATGCCCCCCTGCTGTGTCAGAAGATGTGCTGGCCCCGTCGGGAGGTGGGTTGGGGGGACCTCCGAGAGGCTCAGCAGCTCCAAGAACCATGGCCTGGCTGGCCACCACAGAGCTATCAGAATGAGGTTGAGCTGGCGAGATTCCACGATCTTGCAAAGTACTCTGTGAATCAGTGGAGTGGGCGGGAAGGCGTATGCTGCCATGCCATTCCACTGAATCCATAAGGCGTCGCCCAGGGAGCCCCGGCCCTGCCCCTGCCAGGAGGAGCGAACTGGGGGCACTTCCTGTTGTGCCTGGTGGCAAAGAGATCCACCTGGGGGGAGCCCCATCTGTGGAAGATTTCCTGTGCCACGAGATCGTTTAGCTGCCACTCGTAGTTGTCCGCCCCCAACCTGCTGAGCCTGTCTGCTTCCAGGTTGGATTCCCCCGGGAGGTGGACTGCTGTGAGGGAAATTCTGTTTTCTAAAGCCCATTCCCACATGTTGATCGGCAGTCTGCACAGGGAAGGGGACCTGGTCCCTCCCTGCTTATTGATGTAGTACATACTGGTAGAGTTGTCTGTCTGGATGAGGACAACCCTTCCCCTGAGCCGTGGGATGAAGGCTCCGAGCGCTAACCAGATGGTGTTCAGTTCCAGCCAATTAATCTGGTACTCTTGTTCTTGATGGGTCCACGTGCCGTGGACCGATAGATCCTCCAGGGTGGCTCCTCATCCTTCGAGGGAGGAGTCCATGTTAATCATCACCTGTTGGGCGGGGGCCTGAAGGGCTTGCCCGTCCACAGGATTCACCCTTCGGACCACCATGTGAGGTGCGGATGGAGAAAAGTGGGGATCTTGATGATTTCGGCATGTGATCCCTTCTCCTAGTTCCACGACGCTGAGAAGTGGAGCTGGATCCTCCTCATCCTGAGTCTTGTGTAGAGGACAGCCAACAGTACCGCTGCAAAAAGCCCACAGGAGATGTTGGTACCACCAAGACCAAGAAGAGCGTCAGCTGAGAAAGAGGGACATAGCACTCTTGATGACCGAGATCTTGTCGTCTGAGGAGAAGAGCCTCTCGGAGCGCATGTTTCAGATGAGTCCCAGGAAGGTTAGAGACTGTGCGGGTTGCAGCTGTGACTTCCTGAGATTGAGCAAAAAGCCCAGGTAGTGTAGTTTGTTCATCAGTGCTTGGGAGAAGTGCTGAACTGCTTCCGGAGATGTAGCCCTGACGAGCCAGTCGTCTAGGTATGGGTATACGTGGAGGCCCTGAGCCCGGAGGAGGGCTGCCACAGCATTCATGAGTCTGGTAAAGACCCTGAGGGCCGAGTTGAGGCCAAAAGGGAGGACCTTGTACTGAAAATGGCAGCCCATGATCCTGAACCGGAGGAAAGAATGATGGGGTTACCAGATCGGGACGTGCAGAAACGCGTCCTTCAGATCCAGGGAGCACAACCAGTCTCCCCTGCATAATGTCTCTGCAATAAAGGCTGGCGTAACCATCTTGAATCTCTGAAGAGGTAAGGAGAGGTTGAGTGTGGAAAGGTCCAGTACAACTCTCAGGCCCGCCTGATTCTTCTTCTGAAAGGCGAAGATCCTGGAGTAAAAGCCCAAACCTCGCTGTGAGGCTGGGACTTCCTCCATGGCCATCTCCGCCAAAAGAGTTGCTGTCCCAACTTGGGGGACGGGAGGAGAGGAGGAAGGAGAGGCAGGAATAGGTAGACGGTACCATGAGGAGACTACTGACAGTATCTAGGCGTCCGCTAATCTCAGTTGCCAAAAGTGTGCGTGAAAGTCAAGACTGCCCCCCACTGGCGATTCGTGGACCTGGAGGGGTGTGTCAAGAAAAATCCCTTGCCCACCCCCTTTTTGATGCTTGCACTGAGTAGGGGTCGGTGAGCGTCCGGCTGCCTAGACCTCCGCTCCCGGGAAGCCGTGGAAGCCTACAGATGAGCGACCCTTATCCGAGCGTTGTTTAGACTGGGAATACGCTTTGGGCGTGGCCTTTGTCAGAATGGATAAAGACCTAGCCATCTGCAAGCTATTCTTCTTCTTGTCCAGCTCTTTGTCTGTGCTGGAGTGGAAGAGGTCGCTACCCTCGAAGGGTAGATCTAGAATAATGTCCTGGACATCAGGGTTGAACTTGGTTGCCCTGAGCCAGGCCATCTTTCCCATGTCCGTGGCAATACAGATGGCACGTCCAGAGGTATCGATGTGTGCAGCGTGGACTCCATGATATCCTGCGCCACGAGCTTAGCCGCGGTTAGACCTGCCTTGAAACGTGATTGGCTGTGGGAGGGGAGTTCCGGGAGGAGGACAGCGATTTCCCGCCCTAATCTCTGGTTAGCGGCCGCCAGCATGGCGTCTACGTTGGCCTAACGCAGGTGCAAAGAAGTGTTGGAATACAGCTTCTTACCGTATGCCTCCAAAGTTTTCTCCTCCTTGCCTAACAGCGCAGTCGATGAAAAAGACGAGGATGACTGAGGTTTGGAGTACAGTGATGCCGCAGCGATCACCGAGGAGTGTGGCTGAGGATGGGAGGAGAGCAAGAGTGTATCCCCCTCCATCTGCCTGTACTTAGCGTCCAGGCGGCGGTTGACTGGCTGGATGGAGTGTGGTTTGAGCCAACCATTCTTGGCGAGGGAGACTTCATAGGTTTGCAGTGGAATTCCCATTCAGGCGGAAGGGCACCTCGTGAGGACTTTAGCGAGGACGCCTTCCGCTGGCTGTTCGACCTGTGGCTGTGAGAGGGCCAGGTATTCCGCCAGACCCGCGATACGTTCGTGGAAGGCCCTGGCCAATGATGGTGTGTCAGGATCCTCCTCCTCATCAGTATCCTGAGAGTCTGGGGGATCCTGCGGAGGAGAAGGAGGAGTATCCGGAGCCAGAGGCTGGGGCACAGGGACCACCGCCGGAGGCTGAGGAAGGGGCGGAGGTTGGTATGGAACCGCCTGTGGAGTAGGCTGAGGAGCCGGAGGAGGCGGCTTCGCCGGGGCCAGAAGCGTCGGCGGACGCGTCTGTGGTGTTGCTAGCATAGCGGGAAGGACTTCCCTGACTCTGTGCTTGATGATAGCCCCCATATCAGGAGACTTCATGAGGCCGAGGAACCTCTCAAAGATCTGGTCTTCGCTGGCAGAAGAGGAGGAGGAGGGCACTGAAGGGGTTACTAGAGGCAACTGCGGCTGCTGCCAACCCTTTACATACAGACGCAAGAGAAAGCAGCTCTGCGCATAAGAAGAGTAGACCGCAGGCCACGTGCCTGGTTGATGCCAGTCCCACCTTGATACTCGCTCTTCGCTGAAGTCTTGCAGAGGCGTCGAGCGGGTATCCTTTTCTGGCCTGTCGGCCATCTTGTTGAGCTGCCTACCACGTGGCTGCGACATGTTTCTCGGCTCGTCGCTGCAATCCTCTGCCAAGTCTCTTATGTGTGAGGCGCGCGACTTGTCCCACTCCTCAGGGTCGTTAGAGCTGCTTTCAGGCGCCCCCTCGGATGTACTGCCGGTAACAGGGCATAGCCCCTCGGCCATGATGCCGGTAGAAGGGCATAGCCTCTCAGGCGCAAGCCTGGTAAAAGAGCCTAGCGGCCCCTCAACCATTGCACCTGGAGGATCGGAGGACCCCTCAGGCCAAAGGCCAGTAGCTGTGACAGCCTCAGTGCGCCAGTTGATAAAAGGACCTGACCGGTCCCTCCCGCGAAGGAGAGTGCCTGGGAAGGAGTCTCCCTTGCGAGATGTAGATGAAAATATAGGCCCTACCTCTGACCTGGAACATCTCACGAAACTCTTGAGGTCCTCAGAAGGAGACAGCTGGCAGAGCTCCCTCCACCTGGCTAGTCTGTTCTTCAGCGCTTTCGTGGACAGCGAGCCGCATGCCGAACAGGCTTGCCAACCATGGTCTGGGCCACAGCAATGTAGGCAGAGGGCGTGGGAGTCTGAAGTTGGAAAAGGCTCTTTGCAGGATTGGCACCTGCTGAACCCTGTTGAAGTCGACATGCGCCGGGGAGGAGCTGTGGCATCTGAGGACCAAGTACCTATTGAACAAAAAGACAAAAGAAGATATAGAGGAAGAATCCGCGTGTGGAATTACATGGCCGAAGCCAAACCCAGGAGCGCTGGTGAATTCGGCCCGTTCCCATCGGTGCAGAAAAAGGGACTGGGGTGTGGCGCTGTAGGGCGGAGTCAGGGCAGCGCATGCTCCCAGGGACGCGCCTCTGCCCGCTTCTAAATTTAGAGGGGAAGAAGATTTTTCTGGTGAAAAAGGTTCCATCTCCCATCCCTTGCGAGGGACACCCTATGCAGTATGGAGGAAAGGGGACGGGACGTAAGAGTACCGGGACGTCTGGTCACCCTAAGCCAGGGGAGAATCCAGCATTCCAAGAGAGGGGGCCAGGGGAGGTGAGAAACAAAATAAGTTTTGCTACTTTCCCCACCAAATGCAGTGCGTGCAATTCCATACAGTTTAATTCGCGCCCCAAGCCGCCCACCCCAGTCCCGATCTAATTTTTTGATAACATTTGTGGCAGATGGCATTTTAACACATAACAAAAAGAAATAAAACTACTGGATCATTACAGATGCAGAAAACCCATGAATTGATATGATATGGCATTTATAACGCGCCTATACACAAGTGTTTCAAGGCGCGACGAGGCACGGGCGGAACAGATGGAAGACAGACATCGATCCTACTAGGCCAGGTGTCATTCAGATCTCGCAAGTGCATAGGAAGGGGCAAGGGGAAAGTGCAGTACAAGGGATAATAAAATAAATAACAATAAGAAAAGTATGGCCAGCAGCTGGCAAGTGCAGGGGTGAAGGGTAAGTGCAGCCATCAAGTGTCAAGTGCTGCTAAGGGACTGTAGGGACACAGAAAAACAGTCCCGAAGTGTGGGGTTGCAAGGATGGCAGTGCAGGTGTGCAACTGGCGGGGAGGGGACCTGGGCCCGAGATCAGAGGGTGGCAAGGTAGCCAGTGCAGTGTCAATTTCAGCCAGGAAATATCAGGGGAGAGGAGGAGAGAAAGCGGAAGCAAAGAGAAAGGTGTTGAGGTGCTTCCGGAGATGGTTCTCCTCAAGTTTCAGGAAGGCTGTTCCAGAGGAAGGCCCCAGCCGAAAAAGGAGATCTACCACCGACGCATTGCTTGGAGAAGCGACTGAGCCTGAGGGAGTTGGAGGCGGAAGAGGGAAGAGCTCGAGAGGGAAGATATTTAGGAAGAGAGAGTTGAAAGTATTGAGGCCCCAGGCCCCAGAAGGCCTTGTGGACAATGCAAAGTGTTTTGAACTTTATCCTTGCAGCCAATGGGAGCCAGTGCAGAGATTTCAGTCCTGGAGAGATACAATCCCTGGGCTTGAGGCCAAGGACAAGTCTCGCAGTCCTGTTCTGGATGAGTTGGAGAGGGGGGAAGCAGGCAGATTTAGAAAAAGGCTGTTGCAATAGTCCAGCCTAGAGAGAACCAGAGCTCTGGAGACAGTGAGCTTCTGAGGGAAGGAGAGGAAAGGAAGAATACCTCTGAGGAGGTGCAGCTGATAGTGTGACTTCTTAGAGACATCAGAGATGTGAGGAGAGAAGGAGAGTGTGGAGTCGAAGATGACCCCAAGGTTTTTTGCCTCGCAGGTGGGAGGAGGAAGAGGGCCAAGAGAGGCCGGCCAGAGAGTGACAGGAAAGGAGGGTGTGGGTGAGCCGATGAGGAGAATCATCTCGGTCTTACTGGGATTAAGGCAGAGATCATTGGCAGCACACCACTCCTGGATGGCGGACAGACAGTCAGAAATGAGAGAGGGAGAAGAGGTGGTTGAGGGTAGCCTGAAAATGAGCTGAGTGTCATCTGCATAGCACTGGAAGTATGGGCAGAGCACAGCAATGCGGTGGGCAAGAAGTGCCAGGTATTGGTTGAACAGCCAGGGAGAGAGGTTAGACCCCTGGGGGACACCAAAGGTAGAGATAGAGATAGATGAGAGGAAGGACCCAAGTTGAACCCAGGAGGGTCGATCAGAGAGAAAAGAAGTCAGCCACGCCAGGGCCTCACCATTGATCCCCAGGTTATCACGGAGACGGTTGAGCAGGATGGCATGGTTGACCGTTTCGAAGGCAGAGGAGAGATCAAGTAGGATGAGGACACAAAGGGTGTTGGAATCAAGGTTAGAGAGCAGGTTTTCACGGATTTTCAGGAGAGCAGTTTCCGTGATCATGGCAGCTCTGAAGCCAGACTGATGATCATGGAGACAACCAACAGATTCAGTATGAAGATTGAGCTGGGAGATGGCCAGCCTTTCCAAGAGTTTGCCCAGGAAAGGAGTAATGGAGATTGGGGGATAGCCAGACAGGATGGGTCGGCAGAGGGTTTCTTAAGAAGGGGGAGCACAAATGAGTGCTTCAGAGGGGAAGGGAAGACTCCAGAGGTGAAAGAGTGGTTGCTTAAGTCAGCCAGGGCAGGGGCCAGGGAGTAGTCAATGTGGTCCTTCATAGTTTTGGAGGAACAGGGGTGCACCTGCTTTGACAAGGCTTTCATAGATCGGACTTGTCTAGAGACCTCATCTGGGGAGAACAAGGGAAAGGCTGAGAAGGGGGAGGAGAGTAGGCCGAAGAAGGGCCAGAGGAAGAGCAGGGAGTAGAAGAAGAAAGGGAGAGGAGAGAGAGGACAGGATGCCCTCAGTTTTAGAGATAAAATGAGAAGCCAGTGCCGTGCAGAGGGCCTGGGAAGGGACAGAAGAGGTAGAGACTGCAGCAGGATTGGCCAGTTCCTTGCAGATTTTTAAAGAGTTCAGCCGAGTTGTTGGATGCCGGAGAGACGCAAGCTTGGATGTGGGCTCTCTTCTTAGGGCGGACAGAGAGCCGGTATTGCCTTTGGAGCAGGCGACAGACCAGTTTGTCAGAGGATGTGCATGAAGCATGCAATTTCCTCTCCGCCACCCTGCACTTGCGTTTAAGGGTGATGAGGTCTGAGTCGTACCAAGAGTTGCACTTGGCTTTGGGCTTCACACGGATCCTCATGACAGGGGCAAGAACATTGAGAGTGTCAGATATAGCAGAATGGAGCATGGAAAGGGCTGTGTCAATGTGTGAGTCAGCCAAAGGAGGAGGGAGAGGTGAGAAAGTGGTGGCGAAAGCCTCAACAGACACGCGCTTCATGGGTCGAATGACCAAGAAGGTGGGAGGCAGTGATGTAGTAGGCTTGGCCTGAGGGAAGAGCGTGTGAGCTGGGAGTAAAGGAGAAAGGAGTGGTAAGAGGGATAGAGAGGGGGAGGTCTGAGGAGATCAGAACATCCACAGTATGCCCTGCAGAGTGAGTCAGGCCAGAGCGGAGAATAGAGAGTGAGAGAGAGTTGCAGAGGTCGCGAAAGAGTCCTGAGGAAGGACAGGAAGCTTCCAGGTGGGTGTTGAAGTCTCTCAGAAGGAGGAGTTGAGTGGTTGAGGCCAGGATGGAAGAGGAGAGGTCCGCCCGCTCAGAGAGGAAGGAGGAGATCTGACCAGGTGGCCGATAGATAGTAGTCCCAATAAGGGAGTGGCTAGGAGAGAGAGAGAGCCTGCAGATGAGGCATTCGAAGGAGAAATAGGCCTGCGTATGAATGACAGAGGCAGGAATACACTCGGGGAAGATCAGGGCTACACCCACTCCGGAGCGGTTGTACCTGGGCTCGGAGAGGAACTTGTAGCCATCAGGGAGAAGGGTGTCAAAGCTTGTGACAGAGCTTGCCGTGAACCATGTCTCAGTGAGACCGAGGTCATCAAGGTCAAGTTCCTCAAGAAGGCGGCAGATGTCGGAGGAGTGTTTTACAGCTGAGCGAGAGTTAAGAGTGGCAATATGGAGAAGGTTGCCATCCTTGAAAGACTTCAGGGGAGGGGTACACATCAGAGGTACACCCTGCGGAGGTGTAGAAGAGGCCTGAGAGGGGGCAGAAAGGGAAGGAGGAGATGGCAAGGAAGCCAAGGAGGAGGCAGGAGGGGGAGCTGAGGAGGCTGTGGAGGGGGGAGAGGGGACAGCAGGAGAAGAGAGGGGACAGCAGGAGAAGAGAGGAAATTGATGAGGCGGGGGAAGCATCTATCGAAGAGAAGGAGGCTGGCCTGGGGGCCTTGGACCAAGACGGTGCCATTCACATAAACATTAATGATGACCTTATAATGCCAGCATTAATGGGAGAAGAGAAACGAGAGAGCACAGAGACCATGTGTATGGTCCATAGTTCTGGAGAGGGAACGACAAAGAGGATGTCGGTGACAGTTTGCCTAGAAGAGGCACTGGTATAGGTGTCAGCGATTGGGAGGCATGGGTTGGAGACCAGGATGTCCTTTTTAAACTTCTTCCTACCAGATTTAGTGAGGAGAGCAGGATAGTTGATAGAGAAGCAGTTAGAGAAAATAGGAGAGACAGAGAGCACCATAGAGTAGGTAGGCAGGGGAGAGAAGAGGAAAGGGGGAAGGGGAGAACACAGGGGAAAGACACAAGGCAGGGTGCAAGCAGACGTGACGCAGGTTGAACAATTGGACTGGACGATAGATACTCCGATTTAAAGGATTATCACAATGCAGTTTAAGATAGGAGAAAAGACCCACCTAATTTGAGAGTCCTGAGTAGTGGAAAAAAGGCCTACGTTTCACAGTGCAATTTTAAATACTTTCACAATGCAATTTCAACACGGAAAAACACGCCTATGTTTGAGAGTCCTGAATAGTGGGAAAAAGTCCTAGGTTTCACAGTGCAATTTTAACTACTTTCACAATGCAATTTGAACAGGAAAAACACGCCTAAGTTAGATAGTCCTGAATAGTGGGAAAAGGGCCTAGGTTTCACAGTGCAATTTTAACTACTTTCACAATGCAATTCGAAACGGAAAAATACGCCTAAGTTTGAGAGTCCTGAATAGTGGGAATAATGTCATGACCACTGTGAGGGGGCACAAGTTGTGGCACAAGCAGGCTCCCACCAGGACCCTGAGGGCCTTAAAACCACTGTAAAAGGGCCAGGCTCATATGTAGGACGGAAGTGCTGTTCAAACTAGGTCCCATTTATGTACATGGGCCTTTAAATCCAACATGGAAGCACCCACACAGTCTAGTTCTAAGAACCAAGCCATGTGGTCTAGTGTTTTGGGTGTGGCAGGCCTGGAACTACTTTCCCTGGTACTACTTTACCTGGGCTATGTAAACCACACCCTGACTGCAGAACATGCTTCGTGTTATTCTGCAACCAGCAGCGTGACACTCACCGTGTCCAGCTTCTGGTCCTCAGCATCTTCCTGTAATCCTGCAAGAACAAGATATTCTGTCTTGAGAAAACACCATCCAGCACTCAGCATCTCAACTGGGATGAAATCTGTGGAAACCGAGAGAAGAAGAAACATCACTCACCTGTGAGTACTATCTTAAGGACTTCCGGCGAACCACTACCACAGCTGCTGTTCAAACATTGCGACCTGCAATAACGAGAAAGGGAAAAACAATATTAGAACGCCTGCTTCAAAACATCGAATTCCATCAGTCTTACCTGAATTCCATCACGCTACGCCACGCTTCCATCCGGAGCACCACAGCAACATCTGCAAAGGAACAGAGACATATTCAGGTTTGCTTTCAATATTAAACAACCGCACAGCGCTTTACTACCTTAACGGATTCCGGGGGCCTGTTTTTCATTGCGCTCTCATCCACTCGCAGAACCACAGCGGCCTTTGAGGAGAAAAAGAAGAAAACACAGGTTAGCTTCAATAGACAATAAAGGGGCTGTGCTTCGCACTTTCTCTTACCTAGAAATGTGCCTCTCCATCCGGCACGCCAGCATCAAGACCTTCGCACCCGAAAAGAAGGAGATAAGGAACAAGTTACTTACCTGTAACTGTTGTTCTCCAGCATGGGTCTGGCATGGATTCACATGCTCATGAATATTCCCCGTCGTCAGGCTGGGAATCCTCGGTAAAGAAAAATCAGTATCAATTTCGTTTCTGATCTGTCTTTCATAGTAGTAACCAATCACTGATCTCCGCGTCATACTGACCACAGCCAATGACTGACATCTCCCTAAGCCCCGCCTCTGGCAGCCATCTTCAGATTTGGTAGCACGTGAAGTGGCAGTATGACCAAGTGAAGAGCCGCAGAGGGGTAGGCGGGAGGGTTCGTATGTGAATCCATGCCAGACCCATGCTGGAGAACAACAGTTATAGGTAAGTAACTTGTTCCTTCTCCAGCATGGGGTCTGGCATGGATTCACATGCTCATGAATATAAGAATACATAGCAGTACACACATGCACAACCACTGGGGGTGGCAAAAGGCTCAACATTAAGCAATACAAAAACTCAACATTAAGCATCTCTTACCTCCTCACCAGGCTCACCTTAAGCGAACAGGTTGCGCAGCACTGCTTGGCCGACCCTGGACTCCTCCCTGGAATCCCGATCGATGCAGTAGAATCTCGTGAAGGTGTGCGTCGACCTCCACGTAGCAGCCCTGCAGATGTCCAGCAGGGGCACACCAGATAGGAACGCCGTAGTAGCAGCGATCGCTCTGGTCGAATGGGCTCTCGGACGGCCTGGCAGCGGTTGGTTAGCCAACCGGTGGCAGTGCATGATGCAGCCGGAGAGCCATCTGGAAATAGAAGACTTCGAGAGAGCCTTCCCTTGATTCACAGGTCCAAAGTTCACGAATAGCTGTGATGTCCTTCGAAAACTCTTTGTGCGGTCCACGTAGAACTTCATTCAGCGCTCTAGCCACATCCAGCGAGTGCAAAGTCCTCTCGGCCGGCGACGAAGGAGACGGAAAGAAAACAGGTAACACCAGGGGCTTGTTAAGATGGAAGTCCGACGGCACCTTGGGCATAAAGGAGGGGTGCGTCCTAAGCACCACCCTCGAGGCATGGAAAGTCAAGTACGGTGCTTTGCAGGATAGGGCCTGGATCTCTCCCACTCGTCGTGCAGAGGTAATGGCCACCAGGAATGCAGTCTTCCACAACACAAACTTCATCGGTGCAGAGTGCATCGGCTCGAATGGGGGCCCCAAGAGCCTGGTCAACACCACGTTACGTTCCCACGCCGGGGCCGGGGCCTTCACCGGCGGGAATGACCGGAACAGTCCTTTCATAAACTCTTTTACCAGTCGATGGGACCACAGGGACGTCCGTCCTGTGGTTCTGGTATATCTGGAGATCGCTGCCAGATGAATCTTAATGGAGGCATGGGCTATCCCAGCCTTTGCCAGCGATAGCAGGTATGGCAGCACTTGAGGGGCCGTAATCCGTAGTGGGTTGATCTTCTGTGCTCGGCACCAGATAGAGAACCTCGTCCACTTGTGACCGTAGCATTTGAGAGTCGAGGACGCCCTGGCCTTTGCAAGAACCTCTCTGCAGTCGGCCGGTATATCGTACCCTCCAAACTCTAGCGCTGCAGGAGCCAAGCCTGCAGGTTCAGCGACGCCGGGTCGTGGTGGAAGATGGCGCCTCCTTCTCTGGAGAGAAGATCCGCGTCCGCCGAAAGCTTGATGGGAGGGGACGTTGACAAGTCCAGAAGGTCCGGGAACCAGATCTGCCTCAGCCACGCCGGTGCGACGAGGATCATCCTGCACCGCGACCTCTTGAGCTGGTTGATGAGTCGAAGCAGCAACGGCAACGGAGGGAACGCATACAGGTATAGGCCGTCCCAGGGGAACGAGAACGCATCGCCCATGCTTCTCGGCTGGGGAAACCTGCTGGCGAACCTCTGGCACTTCGAGTTCGTCGCTGTTGCGAACAGGTCGATTTGGGGTTTGCCCCATCGTCGGAAGAGTTGATCCACCTGATCCTGGCGCAGTTCCCACTCGTGACACGCGTGCAGCTCCCTGCTGAGCGAGTCGGCGATGGTGTTTCTTTCTCCTGCCAGGTGGAAGGGAACCAGGAACATCCCCTGGGCGACCGCCCAGTGCCACAGAACCTGTGCCTCCTTGGATAGGGCTGGGGATCTGGTGCCTCCCTGCTTCCTTATGTAAAACATTGTCGTGGTGTTGTCCGTGAAGATCCGCACCACCTTGCCCTTGAGCGACGGGAGGAGCGATTTGAGAGCCCAGAACACGGCTCGGAGTTCCAGGATGTTGATGTGCAGGAGCCTCTCCTCCGGGAGCCAGAGGCCTCTTGCGTGGAGATCTCCGGTGTGGGGGCCCCAACCTTCCAGGGAGGCGTCCGTCGTCACCGTCTCCTGGTACGCCGGCATCTGAAAGTCCTTGCCCGCCGTGAGGTGCGCTCGAACGCCCCACCACTGAATCGCCCGATGGAACACCTCGTTGAGGGGGACCCTGTCTTCGAAGGTGCCCGTCACCTGCATCCAACGGGCGTCGAGAAATTCTTGAAGAGGGCGCATCTGTAGTCTGCAGAGGCGCACCAGGTAGATGCAAGAGGACATCATCCCCAGGAGGGACTTGATGGACCTCACCCTGGCCACGTCCGTGGCTAGCAGGCGCTGCACTTTGCCCAGAATGGTCTTCGTCCGTTCTTCCGACGGTGCCGCCAGGCGCCTCACTGTATCGAGCTTCGCTCCCAGAAACAGGGCCACCTGCGACGGCACCAGGTGGGACTTTGGGTAATTTATGGCGAATCCCAGGTCTGTGAGTAGCTGGACGGTCCTCGCAGTGTGTTCGACGGCGAGTTCCCTCGTCCTTGAGCGGATGAGCCAGTCGTCCAGGTAGGGGTAGATGTGAATCCCCTGCAGGCGCAGCCGCGCCACCACAGGTGCTAGGCACTTGGTAAAGACCCTGGGGGCCGACTTCAATCCGAACGGCAGTGCTCTGAATTGGTAGTGGCGTCTCTGGACGACGAACCTGAGGAACTTTCGGTGACTTTTGAGGATGGGAACGTGGAAGTATGCAACCTCCAGGTCCAACGACGATAGAAAGTCACCTTCCTCCAGCTGCCCCAGCATGTGCTGGAGGGTGACCATCCTGAACTTTTGTGACCTGATGTATTTGTTCAAACGACGAAGGTCCAGGATGGGGCGCCAGCCGCCCGTCTTCTTCCTGACGAGGAAGTACCTTGAGTACACCCCGGAGCCCCGGAGCCTCTTCGGGACGAGCTCAATGGCGCCTTTCCTGAGCATCGCCCATACTTCCAACAGCAGTTGCGGGACGTGATTTTCCTTCCTGGCCACAGGTGGAACGTGAGGGCACTTCTTCAGGAATTCGATAGAGTGTCCTCTTGCCAGGGTATCCAGCACCCAACGGTCGGTGGAGATGGACTTCCACACGCCAACGAAATTCGTCAGCCGGCCTCCCACCGGGGTGCTTCGGTGGGGGCCCGAGGCCACGGCCGGTTCAGTCCTGCTTGGAGGTGGTGGCCTTGCCGCCCTGGCCACCTTGCCGACGGCGGCGAGGCGCTCCCTGCTTGCCGCGACCCCTGTAGGCCTCCTGAGACGAGGAGCGTGCCGCCTGGCGGTAGGACGACGAGCCACCGCTGGATCCCTTGGAGGCCCCCTGTCTGCCTCCGGAGCTCCGAAAGGGCCGTCCTTGCTGAAGGGCTCCTAGGGCGTGGGCCCCCTCCGTGTACGTCTTTATGGCTTGGAGGGATTCGCCCACCGCCTTCCCGAACAAGTTGCTGCCGTCGAACGGCAAGTCCAACACCCTGGTCTTGACGTCCTGACGGAAGTCGGTCGCCCGGAGCCAACCCCGTCGTCGTAGGCAAACTCTGTTGCCCAGCTGGCGGAAACCGGTATCGGCAATATCAGTTGCCACCGTTATGGCGTGGTCCGATGCCACCTCGCCTTCTTGAAGTATTTCCAGGGCCTCTGACCTCTTGTCGTCCGGTAGGAAGTCCAATATGAGGGCCAGCTTAAACCAGAGCTCCCTGTCGTAACGGGCCACGACCGCCAGGGCGTTGGCCGCTTTGATCGTCGTCGCCGCCGACGAAATGACCCGTCGCCCCATGGCGTCCAACTTCCTACCCTTGCCGTCCGGAGGGGAATTCGACGTTGAGGCTCCTGACCCCGCCGCTTTCTTCTTCGCTGCCGCCGAGATGACCGAGTCTGGCGTTGGCTGGGCCCTGAGGCACAGGGGAGCGGTCTCGGGGACCCGGTACTTCTTCTCGTACCGGTCCCGTTTGGCTGGTGCCGTGGAGGGGTTCTTGAGTACCGACAGGCCCTCCTCCCAGATGTCATCGATTAGAGGCACTGCGATGACAGTCTTCCTCTTGGCCTCCCGGCGCTGATAGAGGAAACCTTCCTTTTTCTGCTCCTCCGGGCAGAGCTGGAACAATTCGGACGCCCTGGCGATCATGGCGTGGAATGAGCCACTCTCGTCGGGCGGAGAGGCCCGTGCAACGGGAGACGGGAGACCCGTTCCGTCATCATCGCCCTCAGAACCCGTCGTCGAGCCCACCGCACCGGCATCTCCCGACTCGTGGGAGGATGAGGAGGGAACTGTAGGCCTTACGGGGCGAGTGGAGGAGAGGGTTGGGTCCTCCGTCGTTTGTTCTGAGGACTTCCCAGGTTGCGGGTCCTCCGGCCTGGGCCGTGGTAATCTCGTCCTTATCTCAGAGCATAAGGACTGGATCGCAGACAAAATGGCCGCTGAGCTATCCTGAGGCCTAGGTTCCGGCTGCGCCGGAAGGGAAGGCTGCTCTTCCTCGCCATCATCGTCTTCCTCGGTTATCTCCCGAGGATCTTCCTTACGGGATCGAACCTTCTCGAATTGGACTTCGAGATTCCTCACGGCCTCGGTCAGTTCCTCCTCCGAGGCTACCGTGCCCCCCCTCGCTTCTTCCATCATGGTGTCCATGACGATGGGCTGAAAAGAGGATTCCCTCCTTGGCGGCAGGGAAACTCTAGTCCCAGAGGCAGTCTCCGCTGGCGGGGTCTCTGCCGGCTTGGCCAGAGTCGCGGCGATCGCCTCGATAGAGGCCTTTGCCTGCTGGGTAGGGGCCTTCACCACCTTAGGTGCGTCCCGGGCCTTCTCCTTAGGGGGAGGGGTGACGCCTCGCTCCCCCTCACCCGAGATCGGACGGGGCTTCCCCCGAAGCTTACCCAGGGTCTCGGACTTCCTCTTCCCCGAACCGGAGCGCTGGCTCGTGGTTGACGGTGCCGGGGAAGGTGCGCCCTGCCTGGCGACCGAAGAGCCCGACCTTTCGGCGCTCCGGGAGCCAGCGGACTCGTGGCGCTTGGCCTGGTGTTGGGCCCCCGCCAGCTCGGACCCTTTCTTCTTCTTCTCACCCGTTGAGCCCTTCTCCAACCAGCTGGCGAGATGGGATCGACGGTCCCTCATGGTCCGCTCCGACAAGTTCTTGCAGAACTGGCAGTCCTTCTCTACATGAGTCTTGTCCCCATGAAGACAGTAGATGCATTGCGAATGTTCGTCCTCCTTAAACACATTCTGCAGCCTGCATCCAGGGCAGCTGCGAAACAGCTTAGGTCCGGGTGACGAACTCACATCCTGGGCCATCTCTAAGTAGGCCGCAAATCTTCTGGAATCCTCCAAAAGGTTGGTTCGATGAAATCTTCACCGACGGGTACCCGTTAACGGGAGTAGAAACGGTGGAGCTTGAGGCTCGATTAACCGAAAAATGTGAAAATTCACCTGAAAAAGCGCGAAAACGCAGCAAAAGCTCGAGAGCTAAGCACGAGGACTCCCAACACTTGAACGTGCGGTAAAAATCATTGGCTGTGGTCAGTATGACGCACAGATCAGTGATTGGTTACTACTACGAAAGACAGATCGGAAACGAAACTGATACTGATTTTTCTTTACTGAGGATTCCCAGCCTGACGACGGGGAATATTCATGAGCATGTGAATCCATGCCAGACCCCATGCTGGAGAAAGACATTAACGAATTCCCACCATAAACAGAACAAAGACTTAAAATTAACAAACCTACCTGCCTACCAGCAGATTTCGGGGTCACAGCAGGCCTGGACCCAAGGAAGGTGTACTGCACCAGTGAATCAACTCGGGCAGCTCGCCAACAAATGTCAAGCACCACTGCACAAGAAACGCAGGACAGATAGTTCACCGTACAAATAACTAAGGTGGGAAAAGAACCCAGTGGGAAGGGAATCGGTCAGAGGGAGGTGGGAGATTCACCCATTAGAGCCAGTTATCACAAATCCTCCCTTCTGTAATTGCAGATTCATTATTCAGCACTGGGCAACTACGCATCCAGGGTTCCAGATCTCAGAGCCTTCCAGATGTCCCTGGGGATATCAGGTGAGTCTAAGAGAAAAAGGCCTAGTTTTCACAATGCAATTCGAACAGGAAAAACACACCTAAGTTTGAGAGTCCTGAATAGTGGGAAAAAGGCCTCGGTTTCACAGTGCAATTTTAACTACTTTCACAATGCAATTCGAACAGGAAAAACACGCCTAAGTTTGAGAGTATGCTAGATGGTCAAATTTGAAGGGTATGGTGCAGTTCTAAGCCTAAACCGGGCCAAACCTACCTGCAATAGTCGTGGATGCTTGGCGGCTGGCAACTGGCTTCCCCTGTGGACACCTGCAGACACTGGATGGAGCCACCTCAGTTGGAATTGCCCTTTGCCTAGGGGCCGTTAGCTGCAGGGGCTGCCGGGCAGAGGGCTGCCCTGGGGAGGTTAGTGAAGACCAACAAGAGTCCAATCAGAGCGGGAGGAGGGTAAGAAGGAGGGAGGAGGGAGGAATCAGGAAGAGGGAAGCAATGGGGAAAGAAACACGAGCGGCAAGGGGCTAAACCAGGGCATAAGGTGAAAATACGGCCCAGGAGGGTCTTCAGGGGCCAACACTCACCTGCCTCGCCAGGCTAACAAAGAGGCGAGCAGGGAGTGAGCCCAACATTGTACCAAACACAGCAGGCCAAGCGGCCAATCAGAGCGGGAGGCGGGTAAGGAGGAGGGAGGAAACAGGAAGAGGGAATCAGGAGGCAACGGGGAAAGAAACATGAGCGGCAAGGGGCTAAACCAGGAGACAAGGTGAAATACGGCCCAGGAGGGTCTTCAGGGGCCAACCCTCACCTGCCTCGTAGGCTAACAAAGAGGCAAGCAGGGAGTGAGCCCAACGTTGCACCAACCACAGCAGGCCAAGCGGCCAATCAGAGCGGGAGGAGGGAGGAATCAGGAAGAGGGAAGCGGGAGGCAACGCAGAAGGAAACACGAGCGGCAAGGGGCTAAACCACGGAACAAGGTGAAAATACGGCCCAGGAGGGTCTTCAAGCGCCAACACTCACCTGCTTCGCCAGGATAACCAAGAGGCGAGCAGGGAGTAAGCCCAACATTGCACCAAACACAGCAGGCCAAGCGGCCAATCAGAGCGGGAGGCGGGTAAGGAGGAGGGAGGAGGAAGGAATCAGGAAGAGGGAAGCGGGAGGCAATGGGGAAAGAAGCACGAGCGGCAAGGGGCTAAACCAGGGCACAAGGTGAAAATACAGCCCAGGAGGGTCTTCAGGAGCCAACACTCACCTTCCTCACCAGGCTAACAAAAAATGAGTGCTCTGTCCAGGCGCTCTGGGGCAAAATACATGCAAACCTTATAATTTGCATATGGATTGCACCAACACAAGTGACTTCACAGAAAAGGACACTGCAAGAAGCATCATCAGTCTTTGATACTTGAAGTCACCATGAAAGTGACTTTAGAGTAAGTTGCCATAAGTAAGCCAAGTGGCAATTAACTTTGTTTTGCAAAATACCTAAATTGCATTATTATTCTATATGGAACAACTCTAGTCATTACGCCTTTTTAATAATAGCATTATATATTAACATAATCTATGAAGTGAATCAGAATCACTTACATAGCTGCAGATAAGACAGTGCGATTAAATGATTTGCCCAGGATCACACACTTTGGTTAAATGTTGAAACCGGGATGTGGCAATTTAAGCAACTGAGTACACCTTCCCAACATTTCATGTGCTTTCACATAAAATAACTATACACTAGATCAGTGGTCGTCAAAACCTTTAGACCTGGTCCCCCTTGAGCAAAATTTGAGCAGGGTAGGAGCACCCCCAAAAAATGCATAAAGGGACAGTAAGTCCAAATGGCTATGAACTATAGCGCGCGGTCACCACTCCCTGCTTCCAGTATAATCTCGGGCTCCCCCACCTGCTTCCATCACAGTTTCTGGACTTCCTCATTCCACTCTTATCCCAGTCCCTGGACTCTCCCCACCCCACCACAAACCCATGGCTTTCCGTACCCTGCTCCCACCACTATCCACGCCCCCTATCCTGCTCCCACCAGTCCCTGGGCTCCCCCACCCTGCTCCCAGAACAGTCATTGGGTCAGCGCGCGGTTGGGGAATTTTTTTAATGGAGGGGCATAAATATTTTTTCCTCAGAGATGCCATAGTGAGTGTAGTGAGGGAGACCACACCAATCAAGGGGGTCTCAGGGGTTTCTCCCACAAGGAATTATTTTTAAATAATGGGTTAAAATGCTGCATTTCTTACCTCCAAAGCCACCTGATGAATAGTGGTGTGCCTTAGCAGGTTTCCCCTTTGAAATCTCTGTTGGAGAAATTAAAGTTGCACCTAATTGTGATCAACACTACTCCCTGATTTCCAATGGAAAAGGGCCCACTAAACCTATTGAGCACATGTGACACCTAGAGAGCAAGTGCCCTGTGCTATTAAATGAATTCTTGGCAACATATGGGTCCCTATAAATCACCATTATATAAAACAACATTCTGAAGTGGCTGCTGGAGACAACCAGGTACAATGTAAAACTCATTTGAATTGAATGAATAATTTAATGTCTCTCTTTCCTTCAAAATCCACTAACATGCAGTGTTTACGAACCTAAGCTGACATGATTAAACACGTAGTGATAAAGCCCACAGTTTTGGTTTTTGTGTGGAAAGGAGATGACCCTTTGCAGGCACTAACTTAAAAGTGATTTCTGTCCATAAAATGGTAACAGCTGGTGAATCGTGTGAGTACCTGAGCATATGCATGGCAGTGGTTGGCAAACTAATAGCTATAAAAGCGGCAACAATGGCGTTGCCAAAGCTTGTTTTATTTGCCATTTTTTGTGATGAAAAATATTATGAAAGCAGATTTCAAATTTTTGAAAAAATGTCAGCACGAGAATAAAATAAAAAAAAGAAAACAGGAAACTCTAAATATGTTTAATCAGACATATGAAGGTGGGTATCCTGTAGAAAGACCTATTACGGATGCAAATCCCTTAGTTGGCTCAGCAATCGCCCTCTGTTAATGGTGCTCCGCAATTCGTCTGCATTTTAAATAACACACTTAACTCATGTCATGGTTTAACAGAACATCCAATGCCCAATAGTTTAAAGAGCTAAAATACTGTATGTTGGGGCCATTATACCATATGCTAAATCTGTCCTTCAGGATGCAAGGACTATCTTGTGTAATGATAGCTGTGTGCAAGTAAATATTACCATTACACACGATATTCATTGCATGCTGAAAACCATAATTTTCTGTCTATAATCTAGACTCCAGACTAGACTCCCCCCAAAAAAATCACATAAAAAAATATAATTTTAAAACATTTTTTTTTAATTCAGACTATGGGTGTGCGACCCGCTGGACATGAGGCAGCGCCCCCCCAGGGGTTCGCGCCCCACAGTTTGAATACTGCTGCAATTGATACATTGTCATAAAAATACGTTGAGCAATAAGAGTATGGCTTTCATTTTATCCTCCCCATCCTGCATGGCAAGTCACAATAGCACCATTCAGATTAATGTGAGCCTAATAAATTCCCCTTGGGTTTTAAATCCATAGTCATTATTTCATAAAGCATTATGGACCCTTCTCAATTCTGATCACTCACTTCGATTCACATTTCTAAAGTCCCTGCTAATAGTCGTCCGCCCCCACCCCAACAGTGCCTAATGGCTCACAGTGTAAATGCTCTGTTGACATAGAGCAACGTGAGAGCCCCTCTGCTGCCAGGAGCTCCTTGGGACATTGTCCTGGCCCTGCTCGGTACGCCACTGGGTCTTATGCGTCGGAATGCATTGCTGCAAAGAGCAGGGTCAGCGAAGCCTCCCCTCATGTCGGAACAGCCTCCTAGTAGAAGCGGCAGCACCCACTGTGCCCTTTGAACCTACACAGTAGAAGCATGCCTCACATACGAAATCCCCTACCAACCTGGACCCCCCCATCTTGTCCCATAAAGTAACTGACGAGACAGAGAGAAAGAGAGAGAGAGAGACCAACACCCTGCAAGTTCTGGAAGCATATGGATATTTGATGGCAGTACTAGGCCATTTGATGGCAGTACACGGCTCTATGAAGCCTCAACGAATCCTATGATGCATGTAGATGGTGAGGTCCCACGTAGGTATATGATTTCAGTCCATGGCCATAGGGGGCTCCTCCTAGCCTTAGGTGTCTGCTCTCACCTTTGTCCTTGTCCTCTGTGCTGCTTCACCAGCTGTAGTTTTCACTTTGTGCCTACCATTCTTGTCCTGAATCCTCATACTTCCCTCTGCAACCCTTACTGTGAATACAGAGAACCTTTCCACTATACAAAAGCCTAAATACTGTGTTTGTCAATGCTTGTTTTTTGAGTTTTCTTATAATTATGACTGAATGTATCATATTATTTTTATCACAGTTCATCATTGCACAAGCCTTCTGGTATGGGGTACGCTCCACCAAATATAATAAATAAATGGGCACAGAAAACACTCAGAATCTCAAGAACAGTTCAAGTGTTTTTATCACGATCTTTCTGGGGCCTGTGGTCATTCCTCTCGTCTTGCCACCACTCGCCTCCCTAACCCAGGTGTGTCTAACCTTGGTTAGTGCTACCGAATGTTGGCTCCTACTGTCTAATCTCTGTCTCCTACTAATGATCATTACCTTAATGCAGGCTGGTTAACTCCCCCAGGGATTGCCTTGCCTTCCCTACTCTACAGAAAAGGTTAGTGTTCCAATCGGAATTGGGATAGATCCCGGCACTCGCTCTGCTGGATTCAGGTCCTTCCTTTCACGCCCATATTCACCTCCTCTCCTCCTGACTCCACCCACCAATCTTCTGTCCCTCAGATGTTTCACACTTCCCATCTCTTACCTACGCCCCTTTGATGTTAACTCTCCCCCCACTTCTACTCCTCCTCCCACCACTGCTACTCCTCCACCTCACCTGTTCCACAAACTCTCTTCCACAAGCAACTGTTCTGTCCTTCCTCCCGCTGGTCTTTTGGTTGTCTTCCCCCTCCACCTCTGACTTCACTCAATAAACCCGTACTTCCTGTTTCCTGTCCCCTGTTTAAGTACCCTTTTCGCCCCTGTGATGATTGGCCATATTTCCTTCCCCAATCTGTCCCAGTTTTCCCCTCCAAGGACGTACACTTGTAGGGGAAGGTCGTATAAAGGGAGATCAGCCCACCCACTTTCTTCACATGGGCTTGCTGCGTAATGAACATTTTGGCATTGTAAGTTCAATGTTGCAGTCCATGCTTCCAGGTCCGCCTCTGTAAGTGTGGGTAATAGTCCTTTTCTCCCTCTTAGTCCCGGATACTCTAGGGGATTGTTGCTTTCTGATTTGGGATTGCCAGCATACTCCACCGGTCCTGAGCAGTGGGGTCACCACTGTAGTGGTGCATAGTTGCCGTCTGTGTATCTCGCTCTCTCTCGATAACCGGCTGTAGTGATGGGCTCTGTGTGGCACCGTGGTTGTGCTTAGTGTTTCATTCTCTATGTTTGGCGGGTGAGTGACTGATCTTGGGTTTCTAGCGTTCTCTTCTCGTCGTTGTCTTGGATGTACCAGTAATCAAGAGATACAAATGGCGACAATATGCACCAAGAGGCAAGGCTGGAGATAAGGGACTGTAAATACACAGGAGGAATTGGACTCTCTCTGCTGACACCGTCCACCTCAGGGGTAGGACTGGCTCTGGATTCCTCAATGGTAGGCCTCCCACCCCCAGCTGTGAGGAGTTCCTATCTCCCCCTTTGGCAAGGGCAGTATACTGGCCTTGTCACGGCCTTGTCACATAATGTAATTATTACACTTCCCTAAACATTCGCATGGTGCAATCTACATATGTATGCATGGGATTTATAAACCACAAACCTAACTAGAAAGCAACAGAGCACTCTGAAAAGGAGGTAGGATATGCAGGGGTTGCTAAATACCGTGATGGTAGGGGGGAGAGTGGTGGCTTACGGGGGGGGGGTAATGTAAAGACACACAGCTCCCTCCTGAGTGGCTAATTTCCTGTTCTTTTCTTCTAGCTGGTCCTCGAAAAGCCCTGTCCATAAAACGTCTGTAATGTGGTACAATGCCAATTACCAGGTTCTGTCTGTGGGCTGCAGGACCTCAGCAACACATGCTCAGGTTTCCACATGCCTCTGTGGGCTTGTCCGGGAAATTCTTTTCCTAAAAAGGCTGATGGGGAGAACTTCTAAAAGCATATTATTTAACTTTTCCATTTTTCAAATCCCCCTCCATTCCCAACGACAAGAGAAAAACAACTCATTAAAAAAAAATGAATACACCTAACAATCGGGAAATCACTTTTTGTGCCAATTTGACTTCTACAGGTCGGATAGTTCTACCATGCGGTAATAAAAGGTCAATGCTTAGTGCAGCAGGATGCGCCAGGGTGGCGCTAGATGAAGCCAAACTAAATGCTGTGCCAGGGCGTATGCACAAAAATGGAACTGTGACTGAGTCAGTGCAAATCCTTCCAGAGGACAACAGTTTGAGTAGATTTAGGTCTGGTGGATGACCTACAATCACAAGAGCACAATGTTGACTTATGTTTAAAGCATAACAGAGACACAGGGGCAGCGTATTGCATAATAGGATGAATTACTGCCAACATTGTCTCCTTGCTGCTGCCAAACTTGTGGTGCGGACTAAGCTGCCTTATGCTCTGGGTCTTGGCCACCGCTGGGAGTCTTCATCCTAAGACATGTGGATCCCCACATTTTTGTCTTCCCACATGTGTGCCCTCTCTTCCTCCTGATCTCATTATCAACTTTCAAAAACCTTGAAATCAAGCACGGCCGTGTGTTTCGTCAATGCAGCTTAAAGTAATCTGATCTGATCAAGCATCAGTGGGCTCTGCAAACTTTGCATCACCAGATGTTTAGGAATGCAGTTCCCAACAGCTCTAGCCAGCGCAGTCAATGGTGAGCAATCGTGGGAGTTGTAGTCCAAATCATCTGAAAAGTCACAGGTTGCAGATCCCTGGAAAACACACAGACCCCTACTACAATCACCTTCACTGACCATCAGTTCCATTATGTCTTTCCAACTGTTTGTTTCTATCTTAATTCCACTTTTACCTATCCTCTCTTTGCCCTTTTTCCGTTCACTCACAGACCATGGTCTGGTCACCAGTGGCATGGCACGAACCCCACTCTCTGGACAAGCACTAGAGCTGTAAAACCATTAAATTGGTGATTGGAGCCAGAGGCTGACTTGGAAGGGGGGCAAGGAGTCAATTGACCCTGTAAGGAAGGCATGGTATCAAACAGTAAGACAGACAAGTGATCACAGTCAAGGGTGTTTATTGAATATCAATTGGGTTTGCAAAATGCCTATCTAATCCTAAATCTAAAGATGGGAGCAAGCTACGATCATCAAATAATAACGCAGTCCTAGTAAAGTCTTTCAAAATAAAAGGGCCTATACTAATAAACCTATTGCCAATACTTACTTCTAAATACAAATAGTGTGAAAAACAATATGATGCAAAAGAAAAGTGTTCAAGAAATGATATGTCCGGATATTCAAGTCGTTGGCTTCCCTTTCCCACGTTTTCAGCACGGGACAAGGCAGCACATTCAAGCATAGCACACTCTCTGGCTGGCTTCTCTAGCATGAGGATGCAGTTCAAAATTCCAAAATCAGGGCCTTCTGTTTCAAAGTCTCTTTGCCATTCAAAGTCTCTTATATCAGGGGGCCTAATGCAACATGACCAACATTAAAGTTCCTTTCTTCGTAGGATTTCACGTACAACTGCTCGGTGATTTACTGTTATGATATGATATGATGTGGCATTTATAACGTGCCTGTAGGCAAGTGTTTCTAGGCGCGACAAGACAAGGAGGAGGAAACAAGGGAGGACAAAATAACGATCTTACAAGGCCTTGTGTCATTCAGATTGCGCAAGTACGGGGAAGACGGAAGGGGAGAAGTACATGGGGGAGCGGAAGGGGGGAACTGCAGTTAACTCGCAGCCTGTGGGTGGGTCATACGTGCAGAGAGATGGGACTGTAGGGTTGCAGATACAGACCCTTGCTGGGGAGCCCAGATGCAGTGCAAACGCAACTGGATATACAGGAGCCTAGGCCCGAATTCAGAGGGTGACCAGGCGACGAGTGCGCAGAGCAGTCAGGTGCATCAGCAGGGGAGAGGACGATAGAAAGCGGAAGCGAAAAGTAAGGTATTGAGTTGGATCCAGAACCGGAGGTGGTCCTGCTCAAGTTTGAGAGAGGCAGGGAGGCTGTTCCAGAGGGAGGCCCCAGCCGAGGAGATACTGTTCACCCTGGGTCCCCTTCCGCCGGTCTCAGACCCACTTTAACACAAAACTTTGCGGACTGTTCTCTTCTCTGGGACTTTTAAGGGAGTGTAGGTACACCACTATGTCTGGAGCTAAATGTATAGGCCTTGTTTTTAAGTTCTGAATCATGTGTGAGTAGACCACGATTTTGGCCATTTCGACCTTTTATGTAGTGCTATTCATTTCAATTAAGCTGGGTGTCATTATTCCTCTTGGCATATAGAGACTTGGTTGTTCTACCTCGCATCTTGTATTGTCAATACTTGTCACTCATAAATAGTTGCTCATTTACTTAATCTAAAAGAAATATATCCTGCGTACATTGCTTATCCTCGTTAACTACCCTTGTACCTTTCAATAGCTTCTCACTGTGGCATCCTTGATCTCTGAGCAGCAGCTATTCTTTATTCATGCATGAATTTGTATTTCCAGCCTATGTCAGATCTGCAGCTCTGGTCATTCTCCTTCGAGCGCTTCATTATTATCACTGAGAGCCAGCATCCATCTTTTCAACATGACCGCTTCACCTGTGTTATGTTTTCTACTGCAGCAAGCTTCTATATGGCTCATCTACCTTGTGTTTTTGCATATATACATCCAATACTTATCTAGTTACTGATCTTCTTCGTATATATGGTTTCTTCTCACTCGTATATATGTTTACTTTTATTTCTTCAGTTACATCTTCTTTCTTTTAAGTATTCGAATATCGTTTTGGCGCATCATTGTATCTTCTCCTTATGACATACCTTTGCACTTGTCAGGCTTTCTTTAGAGCACCTCGATATTCAATGGTGTCTGCAAATCTCCTGCTACCACGTTAGCACAAGGGTACATTCGATACGTTTGTCTAAGTGCAAAACGTCTCTCATACACGGTATTGGGATGATACCTGTTGTCATGCACAATGTCTTCCTGTCGTTCATCCTGTATGACGGAGGTGGGGGGGTGATACACCTGAAGGTGTCTTACTCTAATCTCTAGGGATCTGTCATCCAGGTGACCAGGACACTACCATCGATTTTGTATCCAGTTCCTGAGGACGGAACAGTGCGGGAGGATGAAATGGGTGAGGGGTCTCAGGAACTGGAAGCGGTACACTGGATGGCGAGACGTGGTATACCCTTCCCTGTAACACCTTTACCCCATTGTACCAGGTAGGATACTTAGGAACTCAACCCCCGTCCCCACGTTTCCCAACACAAACACTTTCTCACAGACAGCTCACTGTGAGAGAAAACGGACTAACACCCGAGCCATATACCTGACATTTACCCCACCCGGATAAAAGGCAGAGCACGCAAGCACACTCTGAGCAAGGCAAGCACACAAGGAAGCAGCCGTTCCAAAATGGCAGTTTGATACAAGGCGAAAGACGGCAAAACCGAAGAGGATTGCAAGGAGGGAAGTTCCACTGACCTTTTCAACGACAGACCGTTACTTTCAGGGCCCTTCGAGAATAGGAAACGTAAGACCAGGAACCGAGGCTGAAGAACGCTGCATTGTGTGTCGGAGGTACCCGGGGCTCTCCCACGTTAATAGTCAAGACGGGGAGAATCGTGTGCCGCTGTGGTACTGTCCTTAGCTCCTACAACAAAGAATCAGCACCAGTAAAGTCAGCTGTCATGGTTCGTCCTCTCCCGAGAGACTCTCACTCCTCAAAGGACAGGCAACATAGTTTGTGGCAGCTGCTGTAGCGTTTGGTGCAGCACACGCTCCTGCGTTCGCCGCAGACTACAATCCCAACCAAGCCTGGTACCCCTCACTCACGTGGCGCGTCACGTGTTTACTCTGCTAGCACTATCCGGAAGAGGCTGCATTTTATCAATGAAAACCTGCCGGTGGCACTCTTTAACCGTTGAGCTACGCCACGCAAGCAGCATTCCTGTTACTTGATCTTCTTGTTTGTTCACCCGGTTCCAGACCTCGTTGGCTCACGTCTTATTGGACTCTGATTTTTGACTTACCCGTATCTGCTTCAGATGCTCATTCCCCTTGGACAGATCTCCTGGCTCCACTTGAACTTGGCTTCTGTGTTTCATCCCTGTTGGTTGTGATCGTTTTGGTTCCTCCATTGGATTCTTCTACTGTTTTCTTCTGTGGACATTGGTATCTTCACCATGGACTACTTTTTGTTTTTGTTCATTGGAACTGGACTTGGCTTCTTTTTTGATACGCCTGGTTCTTTTTGGGTATTTTCTGTTCTTCTGATCTGCGGCACAAAGACTTCCTTGGGACTCCCTGCATACTGGAACTAGATGTCTGTCCTGCCCCTAGATTGCGCCCTTGTGCCGCTCAAGTCAAGTTTCTTCAAGAAGAAGACTTTGTTGGACCTCTCCTGGACAATCTTCCTCCTTTGCTTACCCTGGACTGTCTGGACTACTCTGGCAGGAGCTTGCAAGTAAGTTCATTGCCTCCATCTGCAACACAGCAGGTAGGAGCTGGGTACTGTCTGAGGGAGGTGTGGTTTATATTGTTTAAAGATTAGAATAGATACTGATCTGTTATATTCGTTTTTTCCCTTCTTTAGCTCTGCTGGTTGCTCCTGCCTTTTCACTCGAGCCTCTAGCCTGATAGGTCCCATCTGTTGTCTGCAGGATGAGCTCTTGGGGGAAAAAGTCTCCTCGTGAAAGGAGACCCTGGTTGTCATTTCAGACCGGGGTTATCAAAGTCGGAATTGAACCTGTCATCAATACAGCCAGTGAGTTGGGGAGATTGATACCAGACCGGTCTGTGTTGAAGCCAAGGTTGCAAGCGGCACCATTGTATTATGAAAACTGATAAAACAGTATATGAAGCATATGTGGTAAGCAACATGAATACAATTAATCTGCAGATGAGTGATTGAACTTTCAAGCCAAGATATGATACCATAAACAGAGTCGTCCGGCACAACGTGGGTGCTCATTCGAAAGTCTCTGTTAGGTATCCAGCTGAAAGGTGGCAAATGTGAAGAGTGATAAAGAATTGTAAAATCGAAGTGGTCCTGCAGTGGGTCAAGCAAAATCCCTGTGCACATTCGAAAGTCTTCAATAGTTGTTGAAATTGTATTGAATGTTGGTCCGAGCCCAGGAGAGGGACATCAGCTAAAAGCTTTTGGTTAAAGCAAGTTTGTGTAAAGTTATGAACATTGTGTTGAAAGGAATCTGAGCCCGACCGAGGGGGATCCGAGATCTGACCCGACCAAGGGGGATCTGAGCCCAACCGAGGGGGATCCGGGGTGAACCACGAGTCACCCAAGAAAGAATACCCTACAAGTAATTAGATGCATAAATAATGTACAAACATTGTGGTAAAGGATCTGAGCCGGGCTGAGGGAAATCCGAGGTGAATAGCGAATTGCCTAAGAACTTGAGTGCTGGTGATCATCTGAAAAGGGAAAGAACTTATCCTTTGTTTGTGTCATGACGCGCAAGCCATGGAAGCTGTGGTGCAAATGGAAGAGGGGCTAGCACAAGCCGTCGGGAGATGCGAAAGTAGCAGTCTAGTGTTTTCGTCGCACAAGGATGTGTACAAGTACACACCCATTCAAGTCATCAGTGTGTTGCAACCCTTCGTTTTCTACGGGTTAGCACGCTGTGTTTCTTTCGCTCTTACAGTAGTAAGTGGCTTCCTCTCCCCTTGCTTTTTCCTTCTTTGTTCTTGTTTCCCTCGGGCTGCCTGCCAGTCCTTTTCCCACTCTTGTGTGTTGTCCTGCTTATTTTTCCGCCAGTTCTGCACGGCTCTGTTTCCTCTACGTTCCATTTCTGTCCTCCGAGTCCTCACTGGAAGTTTCTAGCCTCCGTCCCCTTACCGGCTGTTGGTTCCGTGACCTGTGGAAGGTTAGTTCCAGTTTAGCTTTCACAAAGCTATTTTGCCTTTACCATTTAGAGGAACACCGTGGCAGGCAGTTGGAGTTTCCCAGTGTTTTCTAGGTATTGCAGTCCGCTCTACAAGCAAGATCTCCACACACAAACAGAACCTGCAATTCATTCACATCTCCAGGGTTTTTCAGCTATGCTTTTCCCTGGTAGTGGGGCGAGCTCCGTGGGGGTCCCACTGCCGAGCAGAGATTTTATTGGCAAGGTGGCCTCCAGTAGAGCCCGTCCTAAGGTCCACACAAAAAAGCCAGACAGTGCGTGGAGAGAAAGGAGGGCGATATCATCAGAAGACTCATCTGAAGACCCAAACACAGGTGATGAGGAGGAGGACGAGGTTATTAAGGGCATTGAACAGGTTGATTCTCCTGCAGTTAGTGAGAGTTTGTTGCATCAGGCCCACTGAATGAAGAGACTTTGAAATCAAAAGAGACTTGGGCACGGAAGGCACTGATGCTAATAATTGTACTGTATCCTCGTGCTAGAGAAGGAACAAGTTACTTACCTGTAACTGTTGTTCTCCAGCATGGGGTCTGGCATGGATTCACATGCTCATGAATATTCGGTAAAGAAAAAAAATCAGTTTCGTTTCTGAACTGTCTTTCTACTAATAACCAATCACTGGTCTTTGGGTCATACTGCCCCCAGCCAATGACTGCCCTCTACCTAAGCCCCTCCTCTGGCAGCCATCTTCAGTTTTGGTAGCATGTAAAGTGGCAGTAGGACCAAGAGAAGAGCCGCAGAGGGGGTGGAGGGAGTGTTCGCATGTGAATCCATACCAGACCCATGCTGGAGAACAACAGTTACAGGTAAGTAACTTGTTCCTTCTCCAGCATGGGGTTTGGCATGGATTCACATGCTCATGAATACAAGAAAACATAGCAGTACACACATGCACAACCACGGGAGGTGGCAAGGCTCAACATTAAGCATTTCAACAACTCAACATTAAGCATCTCTTACCTCCTCACCAGGCTCACCTTCAAGCGAAAAGGTTGCACAGCACTGCCTTGCTGACGCTGGACTCCTCCCTGGAATCCCGGTCGACGCAGTAGAATCTCGTGAAGGTGTGTGTCGACCTCCACGTAGCAGCCCTGCAGATGTCCAGCAGGGGCATACCAGACAGGAACGCTGTAGTAGCAGTGATCGCTCTGGTCGAATGGGCTCTCAGATGGCCAGGCAATGGTCGGTTTGCCAACCGGCGATAGTGCATGATGCAGCCAGAGAGCCATTTGGAAATGGAAGCCTTCGAAAGGGCCTTCCCTTGGTTCACAGGGCCAAACTTCACAAACAGCTGTGATGTCTTCCGAAAACTCTTCGTGCGGTCCACGTAGAACTTCAGCGCTCTAGCCACATCCAGCGAGTGCAAAGTCCTCTCAGCCGGCGACGAAGGCGATGGGAAGAAAAGAGGTAACACCAAGGGCTCATTGAGATGGAAATCCGACGGTACCTTGGGCATGAAGGAGGGGTGCATCCTCAGCACTACCCTCGTCTCGTGGAATGACAGATATGGAGGTTAAGGGAGAGGGCCTGGATCTCTCCCACTCGTTGTGAGGAGGTGATGGCCACAAGAAACGCTGTCTTCCACGATAAGAACTTCAACGGTGCCGAATGCAGCGGCTCGAATGGCGGACCCATGAGCCTGGTCAGCACCACATTGAGCTCCCACGCCGGGGCCGGTGCTATCACCGGCGGGAAGAAGCGGAACAGTCCCTTCATGAACTCCTTCACCAGGCGATGAGACCAGAGCGACGACCGCCCCAGAGTTCTGGTGTAGCGGGAGATCATCGCCAGATGGATTTTGATGGAGGCATGAGCCAGCCCCGCCTTGGCCAGCGACATTAAATACGGCAGCACTTCAGGGGCTGTAATCCGCAGATGGTTGATCTTCTGTGCACAGCACCAGACAGAGAACCTCTTCCATTTATGTGCATAGCACTTAAGTGTTGAGGACGCCCTGGCCTTTGCAAGCACCTCCTTGCAGTCCGCCGGGATATCGTACCCTCCGAACTCTAGTGCTGCAGAAGCAAGGCCTGCAGGTTCAGCGATCCTGGGTCGTGATGTAGGATGGCACCTCCTTCCCTGGAGAGAAGATCCACGTCCGTCGGCAGTTTGACGGGGGGACGCCGACATGTCCAGAAGGTCCGGGAACCAAATCTGCCTCAGCCACGCCGGTACGATGAGTATCATCCTGCATCGGGACCGCCTGAGTTGACTGATGAGTTATAGGAGCAAAGGCAATGTGGGGAACGCATACAGCAACAGGCCGTCCCAGGGGAATGAGAATGCATCGCCCATGTTCCCGGGCAGGGGAAACCTGCTAGCAAACCTCCGGCACTTGGTGTTTGTCGCCGTCGTGAATAGATCGATCTGGGGATTGCCCCATCTTCAGAATAGGAGATCCACCTGATCCTGCTGAAGCTCCCACTCGTGGCAAGAGTGCAGCTCCCTGCTAAGCGAGTCGGCGATGGTGTTCTTTATTCCTGCCAGATGGAAGGGTACCAGGAACATCCCTTTGGCAACGGCCCAGTGCCACAGATCCTGCGCTTCCTTGGGTAGGACTGGGGATCTGGTGCCATCCTGCTTCCGGATGTAGAACATTGTGGTGGTGTTGTCGGTGATGGAGATGGAAGGAAAGACCTGAGGGCCCAAAACCCAGCACAGAGCTACAGGACGTTGTTGTGTAGGGACCTCTCCTCTGGGAGCCAAAGGCCTCTTGCGTGAGATCTCCGGTGTGTGCTCCCCATCCCTCCAGGGAGGCATCTGTCGTTACAGTTTCCTGATGCGGTGGGGTCTGGAAGTCCATGCCCGACGCAAGATGCACGTGGGTGCCCCAACACTGGATCGCTTGACGGAAAGTCTCGTTGAGCGAGATCTTGTCTTCGAAGCTGCCCGTCGCTTGCATCCAACGGGCGTCGAGGAACTCCTGCAGTGGACGCATCCGCAACCTGCACAGATGCACGAGGTAGATGCACGATGACATCATGCCAAGCAGGGACTTGATGGACATTCACCCTGGCCCCATCCATGGTCAACAGCCGTTGCACCTTGCCCAGGATGGCCTTACTCCTCTCCTCCGATGGTGAAGCTAACCGTGCCACTGTGTTGAATCTGACTCCCAGGAACAGGGCATCCTGCGACGGTACCAAGTGGGACTTCGCGAAGTTGATCGAGAATCCCAGATTCATGAGCAGGCGGATGGCCTTCGCTGTGTGATTGACGGCGAGGTCTCTTGACTTTGCTCGGATGAGCCAATCGTCCAGGTAGGGGTATACGTGGATCTCCTGCTGGCGCAGCCGCACCGCTACCGGTGCCAGGCACTTGGTGAAGACCCTTGGCGCCGGCTTCAACCCGAAGGGCAAGGCCTTGAACTGGTAGTGCCGTCCTTGGACCACGAATCGTAGGAACTTTCGATGCCCCTTGTGTATGGGGATGTGGAAGTAGGCATCCTCCAAGTCCAACAACGACAGAAAGTCACCCTCCTCCAGTTGCCCCAGCACGTGCTGAAGGGTGACCATCCAGAACTTCTGGGACTTGATGGATTTGTTGAGGCGGCGAAGGTCTAGGGTGGCCCGCCAGTCTTCTTTCTGACGAGGAAGTACCGCTAGTATATTCCAGAGCCCCGGAGCATCTTCGGGACGAGTTCTATCGTGCCCTTTTTTAGCATTGCTCGTACTTCCAGAAGCAGCTGTGGCACGTGGTTTCCTTTCTGGCCACAGGTAGTAAACAGGGACACTTTCTTTGGAACTCCAGAGTGTGCCCATTTCTCAGAATCTGCTTGAATTTCCCTTTCACCCGCCTCCTCCTCCTCCTCACCTGAATGTTCGTTTTCGGATGCTTGGTCAGAAGGAATGTCTCTTCTTTCTCTCCAAGCTGCAGCAGGCTTTTTATTGGGGAATTTAGGATGGGCTCTTCCGGAGGCCACCCTGCCTGATGCAATTGCTCGGCAGTGGGGTCCTCCAGGGAGACCACCCCACAGGCAGGGAAAATCTTTGCTGAAAAACCCTGTTTATGTAGAACGATGTTGGCAGAATCCGGAGGTTTTAACTGGATTCGGTGACGTAGAAAAGTGTTGGTCTTCTTTGTGGAGGACTGCAAGGACCAGCATGCACCGGTGAGATCTTTATCCCAGGAAGGTGTAGAAGAGTAAGGCGATCCAACATAGAGTAGGGAGCTCCGACAGAAAGACGGAGTGAGGAAGGTTCCAGGCACGTCTGAGGGTCCGGAGCGGAACTGCCTTTGCTGCAAGGAATGACCGCGGGAAGCACGGTAAGTGGATCGGAAACCCGAGAGGTAAAGTGAAACCAAACGGGAAAGGATACGTTCCGAGGAGTGGAACGTAGGGGAGGAAGGAAAACAGAGGAAGACAGGGGAGGGGGGCAAGGAAGGAAAAGAGCACAAGTGTATGCAGAGTAGAACTTGACAGCGTGTAAACCCGAAAGCAATGAGGGTTGCAACGTGCTGTCGAAAGCTGCCGACGTGCATAAATACACGTCACTAACAGGAAGCGCAAACACTAGAATGCTGCATTCGCTTCTGCCATGAGATAATACGGCTCAACCCTTCCTCCAATGATTCCACAACTTCCATGGTCGGCGGATCATGACAGTATGGCCCCTCTTTAAAGACACCCCTCCCGGTTTTCCTGGATTATGCCTATGGAATTGATGTAGGAGTCGAGGTGCCTTGAGGTTTCTTGCAGGCTCCCAGGATCTCTCAGACCAGGGAAATCCCTTCCAAAGGATGAGGTATTTGAGCACCCCGTTTCTGTACCTTGAGTCTAGTATGCGTGATACTTCGTACTCCTTATCTGGTTCAGTACAAGGAAGTGTCCTTTTGATCCGTCTGTTGTAGGGGTCTGGTCTATATTCCTTCAGAAGGGAGGAATGGAATACAAGATGTATTCTTCTTAGGGACTGTGGTAGAGACAACTTGAATGCCACTGGGTGTATGCGCTGATCAATGGAAAAAGGCCCAATGTATCTTGGAGCAAACTTCCCAGGGTGTACCCATCTGGGTAGGTACTTAGTCGATAACCAAACCTTTGTCCCGGCTTGCCACTCCGGATTCGGTCTTCTTTTCTTGTCAGCCCACTTCTTGTACTCTTGACGACTGGAAAGTAGGATTTCCTGGGCTTTCTTGTGACTGTCTTTTAAGGTGTTTAACACCTGATCGATTGTAGGTTGACTAGTTGGCTGAATAGCGGAAAAAGGTAGATGTCTAGGATTGTATCCATAAGTACATCGGAAAGGACTCATTCCAATCGCGGATTGTGTTGTATTATTGTAGGTGAATTCTGTGATTGGCAAGAGACTGTTCCAATCATCTTGGGCTTGGTTGCAGAAACACCTGAGGTATTGTTCGAGAGTTGCGTTAAGGCGCTTGGTCTGTCCGTTACTCTCCGGGTGAAATCCAGATGACATAGCCCGTTGTATTTGCAACTGTTTACAAAGTGAAGACCAGAACTTTGAGGTGAACTGAGATCCTCTGTCGGACACAACTGTGAGTGGTAGACCATGGAGACGTACGATATCCTTTAGAAACACCTCTGCGGTAACTGAAGCAGTGGGGGTACCGGTCAGAGAGTGTCACATCCCGTTTTTATTGGAATTTGCCATGGCGTTTATGTGAGCGCTCTTCAACACACAGAGCCAGCTAAAACTACAATTCCCATCCTCCTGCTATGTTAGTCACGTGACACGCACGTACCACGTTGCCGTGCCTTCTGAAGACCGTATTTAATACTGTCTGTTCGAGTGCCAAGTGCTCCTAAACTGTGTTAGTTCCGTGCGCTGTTTCCTGACTCCTGTTGGATCTTGAATCCTGTGCTTAATTCAAGCCTCCGCCTCTGCCTTTTCCTTCCCTGTTTTCCGATGCCCGTCCCTCCTCAACTGCTTTCCCCGGAATCCTTGAACTCGGCTTGCAACTCGACCTCCACTTGTTAAAGTCCTCTGGCTGTGACGCTTTCTCACTCGAATACTATAGTAAAGGAACTAGCGTGGGGTAACGCTTGTTTCCTCTGCCTTTATTTTTGTTTGCTTAAACATTTTTTTTGGCACTGTTTATTTTGGACGCTTTGCTGAAAATTACTTTAGATCTCCTTGGGTATTATATTGGACGCTTTGCTGATTTCACTTTCAGTTATTTCTAGGTATCTTCTGGACGCTTTGCTGAATCTGCAATTGGATTGCTTTGGACATATTTGGATGCTTTGCTGAAACCGAATTGGATTGCTTTGGGATATTCTTTGGGACGCTTTGCTGAGTCTATTTTTTGAGCACTGTGGACATCTTCTTGGGACGCTTTGCAGCACTGATGTCCTGATACACTGGTGCACTCCTCCTTCACCGTTGATATAAGCTTTCCCCTCTGTGTCCAATACTAGTAGGTTACTGGTACATGTTCCTACGGAACAGGTAAGAGTGGGTACTTGGGGGTCTTGTTTGCTGTTCATTTGGCAATACCTGGCTGCATTCTGAACGTCTGCTCTGCTCTTTCCTCCTTTAGCTCTGCTGAGTCTGCTCCTGCCTTTTCACTCAAGCCCTCAGCCTGACAGGTGGAATAGATTCATGTAGGCTGAGCTCTTGGGGGGAAAGTCTTTGGCCTATCACGTTAGAGACTTTCGTGTTCGAAGAGAGAAGGATACTTTTCCATAACTGGGAGAGTGTTATCTGCGACAACTGGGATACCATACCTAGGCTGTGACAGAGAGGAAAAGTGTGCCAGCTTGCTGAAGGAATCCACCACTACCATAATAGCAGTGTGACCTTGGGAGTTGGGCAGTTCCACTATGAAGTCCATTGACAAGTGTTGCCAAGGCCCGGCTGGAGGAGTGTCTTGCTGTAGGAGCCCCAGTGGTTTCGCTGTGCTATATTTACTCCGGGCACATGTAGGGCAGGAGGATACGTAGTCCTTTGTATCTTTGGTCATTGTTGGCCACCAAAAGTGGTGTTTAGTTAGCTCTAATGTGGCGTTTTGTCCCTTGTGTCCTGCCGTTGGAAGATCATGACACCAAGACAAAGCTTCTAGTTGAAGTTTCTTAACCGGTAATTACAGTTGGTAGTCCTTGAACCAGTAATTACCTTTCTTGAGTAAGGCGGGATCCTCGAAAGAAGCCGTTCTTTGTGCCTCTAATACTTCCTGTAGAAAGGAGTTGACCGCTCCTATGAATCTCTTCCCGGACAACATCAGCTCTTGCCCTGTGTACTTCCCTGGTTCTTCTCCTTGACTCCTAGAGAGGGCATCTGCTAACTGATTCTCTTTTCCAGGTAGATAAGTGAGTTCAAAATCGAATTGAGAAAAGAAGTATGCCCATCTGGCATGACGTGAGTTACGGCATTCCATCTGTTGCAGGACACTGAGGTTTCTATGGTCTGTACAAACTGTGAAGGGATGCCTGGCCCCATGTAGTAAATGTCTCCACTCTGTGCAAGCTTGCCAGATGGCCAGTTATTCCTTTTCAAGAACTGAATAGTTCTTTTCACTTGAGGTGAGAGTCCTGGAGTAATAGGCAATAGGGTGTTTCCGCAGGTCTTCCTTCCTTTGTAAAAGCGCTGCCCCTATAGCCCCATAGGAGGCATCAGTTTCCACTATAAAGGGTAACAATTAGTCAGGTTGCCTCAGGATTGGTGCGGATATGAATGCCTCTTTTAGTTGCCTAAAAGCCTCTTCGGCCTTCTGGTCCCAGTCAAATTTTGTCTCTTTCTTAAGGAGAGTGGTAATGGGCAAAACTATATCCGAGAAATTCATAATGAATTTACGATAAAAATTGGCCAGCCCCAGGAATTTCTGAATATCTTTGACGGATTTGGGAGTAGGCCATTTTTGATGGCTTCAGTTTTTCGTGGATCCATCTCCAGACGCCCTTCGGATAACAAGAAACCCAGATATGGAACGGTTGAGGCTTCAAAAAGGCATTTCTCCGGTTTAGCAAATAGCTGATGTTGACGAAGTCTTTGGAGTACTTCCTTTACATGCTCACGGTGTCTTTCAAGGGTGTCTGAGTATATCAAGATATCATCTAAGTAACCCACCACTGAATTGAAGAGCAGATCAGAAAAGACTTTATCCATAAATCTTTGGAACTGGGCAGGAGCGTTTACAAGCCCGAAGGGCATCACTCGGTACTCATAATGTCCTAGAGGAGTCCGGAACGCCGTTTTCCACTCGTCTCCTTCTTGAATCCGAAGCAGATGACAGGCCCCTCTGAGGTCGAGTTTAGTGAACCATCTTGCTCCCTGTACAGCCTCCATGATGTCCTTCATAAGGGGCATAGGGTACCTGTCTCTGATCGTCTGACTGTTCAGTCCCCGGAAATCAATGCAGGGTCGGAGCTCGGTTGTTTCCTTTTTGGATATGAAGAACAATGAGCCCCCAGCTGGAGAGACCGATTCTTGGATAAGACCGTTCTTTAGATTGGTGGATAGATATTCTCTTAGGGTTTCCTTTTCTGGGAGGGATAAAGGGAACATTCTCCCGAATGGAACTACAGCTCCTGGTATTAGTTCAATCTTGCAGTCTTCCGGTCTATGAGGCGGCAACGGTCGAGGTTGAACATCCGTGAACACATCCTCGAACTCTTGATATGCCTGAAGGATGGTGTTTATGCTGCTTATTTGTACAGCTTCACCGTGATGGGTTTGTTCCTCTTTAGGTCCTAAACATGACTGGAAACAATGTTTAGATCTGAATTCCACCTTGTTGGTCTCCCAGTCTATGTTTGGGTTATGTCTCCTGAGCCAAGGGATCCCTAATATTACAGGAAAGTGGGCCGCACGAATCAAATCAAATATAAGTTCTTCCTGGTGTATATCCATCTTCACCTTGATCTCTAGGGTTTCTTGTGTGATGAGACCTGAAGTTAGAGGCGTGCCATCTACGCCTTCTACAGGAATTGGCTTCCTTCTGGGAATAAGGTGTTTTTTAGCCCACCCGTCGTCCATGAAATTACCTGCCGCGCCACAATCCAACATGGCAAGACACTCCACTTCATGGCCTGTTTCCCATTCCAATACCACTCTAAATACCATTAAATGATGAGAGATATCTTGTGGATTGGAGACACAGGGATTTATGGCTGAAACCCCTCCCTTGTCCCTGTTCAGGGTCGGGGTTGCTCGTTTCCCGATATCCTGGGTGGTACTTCCGGACAATCGCGCAGGAGATGCTTCTCTGAGCCACAATACATGCAGAGATTCAAATCTTTCCTTCGTTTTCTTTCTGCTGAAGTCAAGGGACCTCTTGTCATTCCGATTTGCATAGGTTCATCGGTATGGAGTACTGGTGCGTTCTTTCCTGAGGACACAGGGAGATGAGGAGGTACCGGAGTGAAAGGACGGGTCTTTCTCTTTTCAGCTCTCCTTTCCGACAACCTGAATTCAATCTGTAGAGCTAACGAGACCAAATCCTGGAAAGTAGTGGGTCTGGCAATTCTAGCCAACTCATCTTTTATATCATCATGGAGCCCTCTCCTGAAAAGGGTCTGCTTAGCGGAATCAGGCCATCCTGTCTCGAGGGCGATTCTTTGGAAAGTAGATACATAAGTCTGAACATCTGAAGAGCCCTGTCTGTCTGGTATCAAGGAGAGTCTCATAGGATGTGTACAACACTTCAGGTCTTTCAAACCTGGCTCGAAAACGTTGCACAAACAAGCCGTAATCGTTGAGCACTGGGTCGGCAGTAACCAGCACAGTAGCCCAAGCCAGTGTGTTTCCCGCTAGATTGGAAATTAGGAAACCAACTTTATTCCTGTCGAGCGCGTAAGTCTTTTTTGCCAGAAAGTGTAATAAATGGTGCAAGAGTCTAGGAACTTCTTTATTCGCTTGGGGTTACCATCGTACTTCCCGCAAGGCAAAGATAATGGAGGTAAGTCTCCTCGATCCTCGTCGCTCCGTTGTACTATTTGCCTTAAATTGGTATTGTCTGCCTTCAGAGCATTGTCGGTCTTCAATGATTGCGGTTCTAGATTGATGCCTTGTATAGCATTGACAAGTTCTTGGTATTGTTCCAAGCTAGCCATCTTAGGCCATTGCAATCTCTCAGAATCTGCTTGAATTTCCCTTTCACCCGCCTCCTCCTCCTCCTCCTCCTCACCTGAATGTTCGTTTTTGGATGCTTCGTCAGAAGGAATGTCTCTTCTCTCTCTCCAAGCTGCAGCAGGCTTTTTATTGGGGAATTTAGGATGGGCTCTTCCGGAGGCCACCCTGCCTGATGCAATTGCTCGGCAGTGGGGACCTCCAGGGAGACCACCCCACAGGCAGGGAAAAGCTTTGCTGAAAAACCCTGTTTATGTAGAACGATATTGGCAGAATCCGGAGGTTTTATCTGGATTCGGTGACGTAGAAAAGTGTTGGTCTTCTTTGTGGAGGACTGCAAGGACCAGCATGCACCGGTGAGATCTTTATCCCGGTAATCTGTAGAAGAGTAAGGCGATCCAATATAGAGTAGGGAGCTCCGACAGAAAGACGGAGCGAGGAAGGTTCCAGGCATGTCTGAGGGTCCGGAGCGGAACTGCCTTTGCTGCAAGGAATGACCGCGGGAAGCGCGGTAAGTGGATCGGAAACCCAAGAGGTAAAGTGAAACCAAACGGGAAAGGATACGTTCCGAGGAGCGGAACGTAGGGGAGGAAGGAAAACAGAGGAAGTCAGGAGAGGAGGGCAAGGAAGGAAAAGAGCACAAGCGTATGCAGAGTAGAACTTGACAGCGTGTAAACCCGAAAGCAATAAGGGTTGCAACGCGCTATCGAAAGCTGCCAACGCGCATAAATACACGTCACTAACAGGAAGTGGAAACACTAGAATGCTGCATTCGCTTCTGCCATGAGATAATACGGCTCAACCCTTCCTCCATTGATTCCACAACTTCCATGGTCGGTGGATCATGACACCGTGGGCCAGGGCATCTAGCACCCAATGGTTGGTGGAGATGGACTCCGACAAGCTGATTAAAAATCGCCAGCTGGCCTCCCACCGGGGTGCTCGGGTGGGGGCCCGACATCACGGCCAGTTCAATCTTGCCACCTTGCCCTCCTTGGCGACGACGACGGTGTCCTCCGGTCTTGTTGCAGCCTCTGTAGGCTTCCTGCGACGAGGCGCGGGCCGCCTGGCGGTATGACGAGGAACCTATGCCGAATCCTTTGGAGGCACCTTGAGACTTGCCTCCGGAGGTACGAAAGGACGGCCGTCGTTGATGGAGAGTACCCAAGGCCTGGGCTGTCTCGGTATCCGCCTTGATAGCCTACAGTGACTCGTCCACTGCCTTGCCGAACAGGATGTTCCAGTCGAAGGGCATGTCCAGTACCCTGGTCTACACATCCTGACAGTAATCGGTGGCCCTGAGCCAACTGTGCCGTCGAAGGCAAACCCTGTTGCCCATCTGGCGAAAGCCGGTGTCGGCGATGTCCGTGGCCACCGTGATGGTGTGGTCCAAAGCCGCCTCGCCCTCCTGCAGGATTTCAAGGGCTTCCGCCCCCTTGTCGGCCGGGAGGAATCCAGGAGGGCAGCGATCTTGAGCCACAGCTCCCTGTCATAGGGTGCTACGATCGCAAGGGCGTTGGCCACTTTGATGGTTGTCGCTGCCGACGAGATGACCAATCGTCCCATGGCGTCCAGCTTCTTCCCCTCGCCGTCAGGTTGAAAAGTAGAAGTTGATGCCGTCGCCCCTGCCGATTTCTTCTTGACCGCCACGGAGACCACCGAATCCGGGGACGGCTGTACCCTGAGGCGCATAGGTGCGGAGTCTGGGACCCGGTACTTCTTCTCGTACCAGTCCCTCTTCGCAGGGGCTGTGGACGGGTTCTATAGCAGGGACAGTCCTTCGTCCCAGATGTCATCCAGTAATGGGATTGAGAGGACGGTCTTCCTCTTGGCCTCCTGTCATTGGTAGAGGAAACCCTCCTCCTTCTGCTCTTTGGGGTATAGCTGGGAAAGCTCTGATGGCCTGGCGATCATGGCGTGAAAGGAGCCAATTTCGTCGGGAGGGGAGGCCCGGGTAGGGGGTGATGGGAGATCCATCCCGTCGTCACCACCGTAGTCGTCTGTTCCCGTCGTCGCCGTCTCTGTTCCCGTCTCATCCCTCGGTGGAGGGGGTGGAGGTGATTGATGGAAAGGAGGGGGAGGATGGATTCGCCTCCGCTTGCTCGGTGGGCTCCCCGACGGTCCAGGTGCTGCTGGATTGTCTGCTGGGTTTAAGGGCAACCTCGTCCTTATCTCCGTACACAGGGTCTGGAAAGCCATAAAAATTGCTCCTGAATTGTCCTGTGGTGTAGGCATCGGTTGCGACGGGAGTGATGGCTGGGGCGCGGGGTCCTCCGCTTCCTCCACATCCCATGGCTCCTCGTCGGCTCCACCATTGCTCTCTACGTCCACCTCGTCGGGATCTCTCCCTTAGGCCTCAAACTTCTTGTCTAGGATAGCTTTGACGCCAGCCAGCTCATCCTCGAAGGTGGTATCTGTGTCCGTTAGGGCTACCGTGCCCCCCCTCTTTCTCGCCCCAGGGTTTCACGGGGGTCTTCCCGATAGGCTGAAAAGATGATTCACTCCGGGGTGGCAGGGAAGTCGTCTCCACTGTGGTAGCCTCCACAGGCTTTGCCAGGGCCACCACAACTCCTTCAATCGAGGCCTTTGCCGGGTGAATCAGGGCCTTCACGACCTGGGGCGCGTGAGGCCTTCACATTAGGGAGAGGGTCACCACCTGTCATGATTCGCCGACCTTGGAAGTTGTGGAATCAATGGAGGAGAGGCTGAGCCGCTTCACTTCCGAGTGGAAGCGTGCGCAGCGTTCTAGTGTTTTCACTTCTTGTTCATGACGTGTATATAGACGCGTCAGAAGGATTCCTCGATGCTTTGCAACCCTACGTTCCACTGGGTTTCCACGCTGTGTAAGTGTTCCTCTCATCCTCTTGCTGTTTTCCTTACCTGTTTCCTCCTCGCTCTTCTCCCCCCTGTTCCTCCTTTTTTCTGCCCGTTCCGCTTTTTGGAACGCTTTTGCTTGCCTTGTTCCTTCTGGGACTCTTTGAGCTGTGCTCGGGTTTCCGAGTCCCGAACCACTTTCTTAGCGGTTCCCGCAATTTCTGCAGGATTGTTCGCATCAGCCCTCGGAGTAAATCGGAAGTTGCGTTCCTCCGGGAGCGCCTTGTTTTCCACATTACTGGGCTATCACATTCAAGGCTGTGTCCTTACACATGGAGCTTGGTCACCATCCACCCTCAATACGGATCATACTTGCGGGCACTTAATGCACTGAAAACTGTACCTGATCTGCTACCTCACCAGTGCCTGTCGGGAATTGTAGTTCTCCACTCTTCAGTCCGATAACTATGAATTCTTCTGATTATCATCATTCTTATCGGGAGCCCAGGACTTCAACACCAACGCCCTACTGACATATCCTCATGGTTTTTCAGCAAAGCATTTCCCTGATTGTGTGGTGGTCTCCCTGGAGGTCCCACTGCCAGGCAACAGCGATAAGGTAAGGTGGCCTCCAGAGGAGCTCATCCTAAAAGCCTCAATAAAAAGCCAGACTCTGCTTGGAGAGAAAGGAGAGACATTTCCACAGAAGAATCATCCGACGACAGACTACAGGTGAAGAGGAGGAGGCGGGTGACAAGGGCTTTGAAACAGCTAATTCAACAGTTTGTGAGACCGCCTCACCCCCCTTGGCCTTCTCCGTCGGGATCGACCGGGGCTTCTCCTGAAGCTTACCCGGGTTCTCTGATTTCCTTTTCCCCCGAGTCAGAGCGTTGGATAGTGGATGATGGCATTGGTGACATCGCCCCATGCCTGGCAGCCAAGGAACCCGAACCAACGGTGCTCCCAGTGCCCGCGGACTCACAGTGCTTTGCCTTTTGTTGGGCCCCCATCCCCGGAGGCCCTCAAAGGTCTTAGAAGACTGCTCGGAATTCCTCTTCTCACCTGCTGCTGGGCTCTTCGCCTCCAGCCAGTCAGCGAGTCGTTTACGAAAGTCCTTCATGGTCCGGACGGACATGTTCTTGCAGAATGCACAGTCCTCCTCCACGTGCGACTTGTCGGCGTGTAGGCAGTAGAGGCACCTCCTTAAAGATGTTCTGCAGCCCACATCCTGAGCAGTTCCTGAACAGTTTGGATCCAGTAGGTGTCAAATCTCCTTTGTCCAGGGCCAAGCCCGAATTGGGGTAGGCCTCAAAGTTCTTCCGGAATCCTTCAAGAATTGTAATTCGACGAAAATCCGCCCTTGAGGGGAGTAGAAAATTCTGAAACGGGTCCCCGTTGATCGGAAGAAGAATCGGTGGAGCTTTAGGCTCGAATTGACTGAAAAATAAGAGAAAAATCTTTGAAAAAACGCAATACGCAGTAAAAGCTCGAGAGCTACAGCACGAGGACTCCCAACACTTGAACATGCAGTAAACATCTGAAGATGGCTGCCAAAGGAGGGGCTTATATAGAGGGCAGTCATTGGCTGGGGGCAGTATGACCCAGAAACCAGTGATTGTGTATTAGTAGAAAGACAGTTCAGAAACGAAACTGAAACTGATGCTTTTCTTTACCGAGGATTCTCAGGCTGATGACGGGGAATATTCATGAGCATGTGAATCCATGCCAGAACCCATGCTGGAGAAGCAAGAGACTGTGCTAAGCTTGAGTGTGCCACCTTGTCCCGTGCTGAAAACGTGGGGAAGAGAGGCCAACGGCCTAAACATCCTGACATATCATTTTGTGAACACTTCTTTCTTTTTCGTAACATTATTTCCCACGCTATTTGTATTCAGAGGGAGGGATTTGCAATAGGTTCATTAGTATAGGTCCTTTTTTTCTGACAAGACACTACGAGGACTGCGTTATTATTATTAGAAGGTTGTAGCTTGTTCCCATCTGTAGATTTAGGATTAGATAGGTGTTTATCAAACCCTTTTTGAATTTCAATAAACACACAACTATGGTCACTTGTGTCTGTCTAACTGTTGTTACCATGCCTCCCTTACATGTGGTGTCAGGAATGGGATATGATTCAATTGATAAAACTTGAGAATCCATGCTGATAATCATTGTACCACCAGAAGTGAAAAATAGAATCGTTGAACTCCTTGACTCTGACCGTGTTCCACCCAAAAAGAGGTTTTGCTCAATCAGTTACACATCCCAACCGGTCAACAGATTTGTTGTTTTTAAACCCTGTTGTGATTATACTCCCACTCTCCCATTATAACATCCAACAGTGGGGTCGAATAATATTAAAAACACGGCCAGCCCATACCTTCATTAGACCTAGTGCCCCAAGTCCCGAACCCCCTTTTTTGGGTACTAAGTTACAGTCAGTCTCTGGTCCATCAGGGTTAGAGACCAGTCTATCTAAGTCCTTCCCATTGGCGGAATCAGACTCAGAAGGGTCAGGCGACTCCAAAACTCTATCCAAAGGAGTCGAGACCTGCTTTTTTTTCCAATTCAGAAAAAACTACAGAAGGAACCCTTACCCCACCAGAAGAAATGGCCGACCTAGCAGCTGTCATGGCCCAGTTGGCCACCACTCAAATCCAGGTTGAAGCTAGGCTCCAAGACAACTAGATGAAATTGGTTGAGTTACAAGCAAGACCCTTGATAATGTAAGAGATACTTCAACCATATCTAGAGGGCAAAGATCTAGGGAACTTCTTTCTGAATTTTGAACGATTAGTCGAGCAATTGGGGTGGGAAGAAAATCTAAAAACATTTTATTTAGGGCCTCTGTTGAAAGGTGAGGTACAGACCGCTTACCAGCCACGTAATCTTTCCCAGGGAGCCACTTTTCATTCCAAAAAAGAAGGGCTGTTGAAAAGAGTAGTCCAAACCTGTAATTTCTATCGGCAAAAATTAAGGGCCATTACATTAAATCCGGGAGAAACACCCCTTTGAAATGGGTGAACGAATTAAAAATGCTTTTTGGATTAATAACAGAACAGTGGAAGAATTGGTAGAAATTATTACTTTAGAACAATTCACCAATTATGTATCCCCTTTTTTGTAAAAAAGCAGTGTTACAATTAAATCGAACTACCCTAGCCATGACCATTGAGACTGCCCAAAATCACTCTGATGCAGCCAAACACTTCCACTCGGCAGACCGAGGTGAGAAATGGAAAGATCACAAACCTACTCACCAATCTCAACCCCAGGTAATAGATAAGGGAGGAGTATCATATAAGATCAAGGAATGGATACCTTATGAATTTCAGGAAGCCCATATAGGACAGGAATTATGGGGTATTTCTTCAACAGAAAAGATCTCGTCTTCACATTGATCCAATCATTATCAAAAGCTTTGTTGACACAGTCTTCAATTGTCGCCCTGATTTGTGGGGTGGAGTCCCTATCCAACCTTAGGTATGTAGTGCTGTCATCAAGCATGGATCTGCACTGAGAATGGTAGAAGGTGGAGTCCATTACCACCACAGCACCACCCTTGTCTGCTGGTTTAATCGTCAATTCTAGATCTTTAGCCTAAGATTCCAATTCCTTCAATTGGAAATCTTTAAGATTGAATGGAACTCGTAAGTGAAAGTTAATTTTCTTCAAATCATTCTCAACCTTAAACTTAAACAGGGTTATATTGGGGTTATCGATTGGAGAGTCAAACAAGCTTTTAGGTTTCATCTCAAGCTGATCGTCCATATCTTCACACTCTGTCTCCTGCGTTTATGATGAAAAAAACAGTTTAAGCTTAATTTTGCGTAATAGGTGAAGATTTACTTTTTCGTCAAATAACGTAGAATTGGAAGTTGGAACAAAGGAGAGACCTTTGATTAGGATATCCAATTGGTTGTCAGTTAGATTTTTGTTAGAAATGTTTACAACAATTGATTCCATCATTTGTTTTTCTTTTTGGATCTTGTGCCCAGGTCGGGTCTTTTTTCTAAAAAAGGCACAGCTGATGAGGATCCTGAGGTATTGGGTACAAATCCTCCAACTTCTCCTGTCTGGGTGTTCTCTGGTGGTTGATGTGCTGGTACTTTTTTGCCTGGTATGGGGTCACCTATACTCCCTTTGTAGTGTTCTTAGAGTTCTCGGCTCAAATGAGGCCATAGTATTGTTTAAGTTATTGAGTCTTTTTGTTCACTACGTCCTTTGAAACCACTTGTGGCTGAAACACTTAGTACTTTAGATGACTCTTCATTGCGTATACATTACAGGTTTCGGTTACCTTACAATTTGTGTTTTTATGACACTTGATATTGTGTCTAGTTTTTCACCCGTCCAGTGTTTAACTGCTTTGGCATTTAATTATTGCCTCATCATATCATCTCATGGTCACTATCTTTAATTGAGTGCTTTTCATGAATGCTGAGATTTTGTGCAGTTGTTGATTGCCTTCATGAGTTCGGCCATTTAATTAGAGCATTTATTTTATCTACTTACTGTCACCTATCTACATTTCTACCTTTCTACATTACTCCTTTTTAATTTTTTTTGCGGGTAAACATTTGAAGTAGATTAGCCATTATTATGAATTTCATTTTTCCTTGATTCCGTTGCTATCCCTCTTTTTTATTTTTTTACATCTCGCATTCGCAAGTCTGTTACCCTGCTCCGCCTCTCTGCACCACACTTACCATTCAGTTTGTTTGCAACTGTCAATATGGCTTCGCGCTATACGACGGTTCTAGGTGAGTTCTGTTGCAGTACGCCGTTATGTAGTTACATCACGTGCCATTGTCACGTGATGAGAAACACTTTGAACGAGTAAAAAGCAGATGGCTCTTAGTACTCAGTAAGCCATATCAGCAGTCACGAGTTGCAGAAGCCGCGTTTACTTGTTAAGATAAGAATTGTGCATGGACCATGCGCTGAAGTCCATTTTGGGTTATGTTGTGAGGCTACCGTATACAGCATGTCCGTGTAAGATAGACCCTTAAATGCCTGCATGAAAGTATGGATATTATTAGAACCAGTGCGGTATCACCGCTAACTGTGTGACTATATTATTTTACTTGTGGTGTATATGTGTGGCTACTAAGACAATTGAAGTGGTATACCTTTAACTTTGGAATTATTTCACTTGAGTTGCTATTGGGACGGCCGTGCGCCGTAGTTTTTTACCCACCATATGGGAATACTATTGATGGGGTGGGTCTTTAATGTTTCATCCCTATTCCATGCGGAGGGCTACACACATTGAAGGTATTTCTTTCTGTTTACTGTCTTTTTACAGCATTCCAAATCGTTTGTGCAGAGTTGATGCTGTACTTTGCACAGTGAAGGCATGCACATATACGTATAGGTTTGCCTACTGGTTGTTGTGTTTAAAGAGCAAGTCTTTCATCTAAACAACATCATTGTTGGACTATTACCAAGTATTTACAGACATTAAACTCTTACGTAAGCACTGCATCTAAACATGAACAGTCTTTTCTTTACTTTGGCTCTGAGTTAGGGCTTCATAATCATCCAATGAAAAATTCTTTAGTTTAGTTTTGTAGACCGCATCTTGACATGGCTCAACATAGATTTGACACTACATTTGGCACTCACCCTTGAGGGATTCTATTGTACATCTGATTTAGATGACCTGTGTGAATTCAGCACCGCTGGAATTTTTGTTGACCTCCTCTTTTACAAACAAGGTATATTTTAATTCTTTGCTCTCCTACACTATTTACTTACTTGAGTTTCCCTTTGAGTTCTATTTTTTGGAGTCACACCTAATGTATGTTTGGGCACATCATGCATTGAACTGTCTAGACTGTATAAATTGTATTACAACCCCTGTAGATAGTTGTTGATAGTTCTTGACTTGTTTTCTTCAATATTTATATTTGCAATTATATGTCTAGTGATTTCTTTACTTTTTGGAAAAACGATGTTTAAACTTTCATACTGATGGATTCTCCATATATATGATTACAGATCATTTTGCTCCTGAAGAAGGGGTTCTTCCCCGAAACGCGTAGAGCTTTGAATCTTCAGTTCATCACAAGAATATTGTATATATTCATTCCTTTGTTTCATGATGGCCTTTATGAATTTCTTCTGTTTATTTATACACAAATGTTAACCAGAATGTTCTGTATCGAATAGGTTTTGTTTACTTGTCTGTTTTTTTGTACAATCTTATTACATTGTAGTAAAAATTTCAAATACTTTTGACTGACTTTGTATCAGCTTTAATGGTGTGCAGGGGACGGGAGTGTCTTTAGTATTAGACACTTTTTTTCTGTTCATGTTTTGCACAAGCCCCGTGTCAGGGCCTGTATTCCTCCCTAGCACCCGGAATACCTTAAGGTTCTAACAAAAAATTAATGTAGGTTCTTTAATTTGGAGTGCTCCTATTGAATTCTACTTTGTTTAATTCCTGATCAGTACACACGCCTGACTCCCTTCACCCTTCCCCACAATGTATAAAAGGTGGAGCACGAAAGTAAACTACATTCTGAGGAAGACAAAACATATGAGGAAGAAGCAGTTCCAAGATGGCAGTTTAATACAAGGCGAAGACGGCATAACCGAAGAGGACTGCAAGGAGGGAAGTGCCCTTGACATTTTCAATGAAAGACCATTACTTTCAGGACCCTTTGAGAATAGGAAACGTAAAACCAGAAATCGAGGCTGAAGAATGGTGCATTGTGTGTCGGAGGTACCAGGACTCTCTCGCTTCAATAGTCAAGGTGGTGAGAATCGTTTGACGCCGTGGTACTTTCCTTGGCTACTACAACAAAGAATCAGCGCCAGTGAAGTCAGCACAGCCGGTGAGTTGGGGCGACTGATACCAGACCGGTCTGTGTTGAAGCCAAGGATGCAAGCGGCAACATTGTATAATGAAAACTGAAGAGAAAAGTATATGAAGTGTATGTGGCAAGCGACACGAATACAATTAATCAGCAGTGATTAGAACTTTGAAGCCAAGATAGGATACCGTAAACAGAGTGGTCCGGCACCACGTGGGCGCTCATTCGAAAGTGTCTGTTAGGTTACCAGCTGCAAGATGTGTAATAAACCCTTGGTGTCAACAGTAAAGATAGACACAAGTGATCACTGGTCAAGGGTGTTTATTGAGCTATATAGGTAAATTGGAAAAACACCTAATCTAAACCTAAATCTAAGATGGGAGCAAGCTACAACCATCAAATAATAATAATGCAGTCTTAGTGGCGTCCTGTCAAATAAAAGGGGTTATACTAAAAATGACTTACAACTAAATACAAAAAGAGTGTAGGATAATGTTCACAAGAAAGACAAATAATAAGTCGAGATGTGGTAACCGGGGGTCTACCTACCCCACGTTTTGAGCACAGGACAAGGTGGGACCCCAGAGCACAGCACACTCTCGAGATTTCCCAGCACAAGACTACAGTTCAGGTATCAGGACCTTCGGTGGGTAAGTCGCTTTCCTACAAAAAGTCTCTTGCCTCCGAGGACCTGATGGGTAGAAAATAACAAACAAGAAGTTCCTTTCCGTATATATGTTGGGTGATGCCTTTTCATCCCTGGATCCCCCTCTTCCGAGCACAGATCTACAAAAAATTCCTAGCGATATCAGGACCTTCGGTGGTTAAATCTCTTGCTTCCAAGAGCCTGATATGTTCGGAATAAAAAACCAAAGTTCCTTTCTGATTGTATTTTAGGATGATTCTTCACCCCTGCGCCCCCCTCTTCCGGGCGCAGACCCCTCTCAAATGTCAGCCTCCCTACGTCGGGTTCACTATGGCTTGTATTCAAAAGATTTCATTTGCTGCATTCATGTGTCGTTGGGTGATAACTTTTCCCCCCTGGATTCTCCTCTTCCGGGTTCAGTCCCTTCTCGACTGTTTACCTCCCTCAATTGGGTTCACTATGGCTTTTACTCTCAAATGTCAGCCCCCCTCCGTCGTTACACTATGCCTTGTATTCAAAGGATTTCAACTGTTGCATTCACAAATCTTAATGTCTTTTTAAATAATTTGCTGTGGACATCCCTCTGTCGGGTTCACTCTTGTCAACACAATGCTCATTGAGGCCTCATGCTTTTCCCCCCATTCTGCAGGCATCCCTCTGTTGGCTTCACGTTTGCCAGCGTTGCAGTTTCTTTTACTTTTCTCACTGTGCGGGATTCACTTTCCTTAGCTTTCCAATTACGTGCCAGTCAAAGCCTTTCGACTGTAAAGGGGGTTTTGCTAGACCCCTGTATGACCACTTTCACCTGTTCCTCGCGGCTGGTATAAGTAGTTTCAACAATAGGGAAATCAAACAGAATCTCTTGAGTGAGCATCCACGTGGTGCCGGCTCCCTCTGCAGCTGATTTTCCCCTGAGGAGTTTAACAGTTCTTTGATTTTCTCTTAATTTGCCATTTTCAATGTTCATGTAAAACGGTAAGGTTTCTTATCAGTTCTCTCTTCGACTCACCAGCTGGGATGAACCGCTTGGCTTTTCTTGTCTATGGATTCAAAGATGGTACCACGGTAGCAAGTGTCTCTCCCAGTCCTGGTCATCAGTGTAGGAGAGCTCCGTGTACCGCTGACATCTGCAGCAACACACGCTGGCTATTGTTCGCGGTCTTATGATTCCTTTCATTGAGCCTTCATGGGTCTGGGTCGGAAAGGGCAAGATTACTGCTCTCCTTGTCACCCCTTCGGTCCTCGCTGTTTTTATCCTCCTCTTGAATTGCTGCCCTGGGATAACTGTCTCGTTGTGCGGTGTGCCTTGATTGTTGTGCCCTCTCGTGCTCCACTGTTTATCCTTGTGGGGAAGGGAAAGGGCTGTCAGGTGTGTGTGATTCTGGTCAATTGCCTGACCTTGCCTGCCCCTTGTGTTGGGACATGTTAGGTAAACAGCTCTGATGTTAGTCCGTTGTCTTTCGTGGTGTGCTAAAGTGTTCGTGTCGGAAAAGTGGGGGGGGGGTAGAGTTTCTGAGTATCCCACATGGTATGATGGGGAAAAGGTTTTATAAGAAGGGGGATACTGCGTCTCACCCGTTGGTATCCCACCTCCACTCCCCGAGGACCCCCCATCCAGGTGATCCTCCTGCACTGGTCCACCCCCAAGAACTGGATGCAATAGCGATGGCCGTGTCCTGGCCACCTGGATGACAGATCCCCAGGGACTAGTAAGTGAGACACCTCTAGGTTTCTCACAGGTGGCAAATTTAGTGATAAAGAAGGAACAAGTTACTTACCTGGATGTGGTTTTCCTGCCGGGCCACCTGTGGTATTTGGGAACACTTCTGTTGAAATTCCAGGGTGTGTCCGTGGGTGAGAGCGTCCAGCACCCAACGGTCGGTGGAGATGGTCTCCACACGCTGCCAAAGTTCGCCAGCTAGCCTCCCACCGGGGTGCACGGGTGGGGGCCCGACGCCACGATCGGTTCAATCTTGCTTGGACATGGAAGGGCCGCCACGGGGACCCTGGCGACGACAACTTCCTCCTCTGAAGGCCTTGGAGCGGCCCCGGTTGGTTTCCTGGACCTAAGAGAGGGAGGGTTGGTGATAAGAAGCGAAGCCCCCGCCGAAACCTTTGGAGGATCATTGGGACTTGCTGCCAGAAGGCCGAAAGGACGGCCTCCGTTGTTGAAGAGTGCCCAAGGCACGCGCCGTCTCCGTGTTCGTCTTTATGGCTTGTAGAGACTCATCCACAGCCTTCCCGAACAAATTGTCCCTGTCGAAGGACATGTCCAACACCTTCGACTGAACGTCCTGATGAAAGTTGGTGGCCTTGAGCTAGCCACGACGATGAAGGCAAATACTGTTGCCCATTTGCCGGAACCCTGCATCAGCAATGACCGTGGCCACTGCAGAATTTCCAGCACTTCCGACCTCTTGTCGTCGGGGAGAAAGTCCAGGATGGGAGCGATCTTGAATCACAGCTCCCGGTCATAGAGTGCTACGATGGCGAGAGCGTTGGTGGCCTTGATGGTCGTTGCCGCAGAATCGATGACCCGTCATCCCATGCATCTAACCTCGTGCCCTTGCTGTCCAGAGGGGTGGATGCTGCCGAGGAAGAAGCGCGCAAGGACTTCTTCTTGGCTACCGCTGACACCACAGAGTCTGGAGAAGGTTGGGCCCGCAAGCACTTGGGCGCAGAGTCCGGCACTCTGTATTTCTTCTTAAGGCGATCCCTCTTCGCCGGGGCCGTAGAAGAATTCTTCTTGAGAGACAATCCTTCGTCCCAAATGTCATCCAGGAGTGGGACTGGGGGATGGTCTGTCTCTTTGCCTCGGCCCGCTGATAGAAGAAGCCCTCCTCCTCCTTCTTCTCCTCTGGAGTGAGATGGAAGAGTTCCGAAGTTCTGGAGATCATTGCGTGGCACGATCGGGTATGTAGTGCAGAGAGAATGTCCACCGAGAGGTCTCTAGGAGGTAGTTGAGGCAGGGGTGGCAGCGGAATAGGCAGCTGAGGCACCGGCCGGGAGCAAAGGTCCTCGTCGCCTTGCTGCTCTTCCTCGACGGTATCCTTGCCGTCATCGCCTTCGTAATAGGGCCCGTTCCCTACATTTTCCTCCTCCTGGATGGTTTTCAGGCAGACAAGCTCCTCCTCAGAGGAGATATCCGTACCCTGGAGGGCCACCGCACCCCCACCCCTTCTTCGCTTCCAGAGGGGAAGGTCTGGGGGAGATGACGGGCATCTTCTTCTCTGGGTTCTTCTATATGGGCCGGAACGCAGCCTGCCTCCTGGGAGGAAGGGATACCCTCTCCTCCATGGTTGCGCCCTACGGAGCCATCTCAGCGGCCTTCGCAAGAGATGCTACCACCCTCGATGGAAGGCTGGGCTTTCGCCGGGTGTACCTGGGCCTTCACGGTCAGGACCAGAGACTTGTCCTGTACAGCCTTGGGCGTTCCAGAAGCCTTGTCCTGCCTGGCCCACTCCTTAGGGGGAGGATCCATGCCCGATCCCCCCTGGCCTTCTCCGGCAGGTCGGTCTTGGGCTTCTCCATGCGTTTGCCCGGATGGTCCGTTGACTGGTGAATGAAGCTGGAGACGTCGAACACACCTTGGCCGCTGATGAGCCTGTCGCAACGGCGCACCCGATAGCAGTGGTCTCAGGGTGCCTAGGCTTTTGTTGTAGCGCCGCGGGAGGGGCGCCCTTAAAGGTCTTAGAAGCCCGCTCAGGTTTCTTAGAACCGGGAGAGGCATGCTGCTGGGACGCACCTAGAGCATGGACCTTGGCCTGCAGCCACTCCTTCAGCTGCCTATGCCGATCCTTCAGCTTGCGATGTGGCATTTCCTGGCAAAACGCACAGTCTTCCTCCATGTGCATCGGGTACAGGCAGTAAAGACACTGGGAATGCTTGTCGTCCGAAAAGCGATTTCGCAACCCGCAGTCGGAGAAAATCTAGAACAGGGGTGCTGTTTCCTTCTTCTCCTCCGACATGGTCCACACAGCGTAGGCCAGAAGAATCTTCTGGAAGCCTCCACGAAGAATTCGAAAAACGGGTCCCCATTAATCGGAAGGTTGATCGATAGAGCACAAGGCTCGATTGACCGAAAAAGTAACGCTATTATATGATATGGCATTTATAACGCGCCTATACACAAGTGTTTCAAGGCGCGACAAGGAAAGGAAGGGGGAACAGAGGGGAGACAGACAACGATCCTACTAGGCCAGGTGTCATTCAGATTGTGCAAGTGCATGTGAAGGGGAAAGTGCAGGGGGGAAGGGGAAGGGGACGGTGCAATACATGGGATAATAGAATAAATAACAATAGTAAAGTATGACCAGCAGGTGGCAAGTGCAGGGGAAAAGGGTACGTGCAAGCATCAGGTGTCAAGTGCTCGTGCGAAGGTGTAGAAGAAGCCTGAAGGGGGGGCAGAAAGGGAAGGAGGAGAGGGCAAGGTAGCTGAGGAGGAGACAGCAGGGGAGGCCCTGGAGGGAAGAAAAGGGAAAGTAGGAGAGGAGAGGAAGTTGATGAGGCACGGGAATCATCTATCAAAGCGGAGAAGATTGGCCTGAGGGCCTTGGACCAAGACGGTATCATTCAAGTAAACATTAATGATGATCTTAGAGGAGTGGAAGGTGGCCAAGAGGGTCTCCCACCCAGTGCCACCATTAATGGGAGAGGAAGAGAAGGGAGAGAGCACAGAGAGCATATGTAGAGTCCATAGGTCTGGCGAGGGAACGACAAAGAGGATGTCGGTGACAGTTTGCCTGGAGGAGGCACTGGTATAGTATAGTATATATATATATAGTATATAGTATACAATACTGTAATGCTCTTCCAAAAAGTGAAAAAACACAGTAAAAGCTCAGGAGCTAAGCACGAGGACTCCCAACACTTGAACGTGCGGTATAAATCTGGAGATGGCTGCCAGAGGAGGGGCTTAGGGAGAGGGCAGTCATTCGCTGGGGGCAGTATGGCCCCCGAGCTTAGTGAGTGGTTGTTAGGAGAAAGACAGTTCAGAAATAAAACAAACTGATTTTTTCTTTACTGAGGATTCCCAGCCTGATGACGGGGAATATTCATGAGCATGTGAATCCATGCCAGACCCCATGCTGGAGAATTGTAAAGTCAAAGTGGTCCTGCAACGGGTCAAGCAGAAACCCTATGCACATTCGAAAGTCTTCAATACGTGTTGAAATCGTATTGAAAGTTGGTCCAAGCCCGGCGGAGGGAGATCAGCTAAAAGCTTTTGACTACAGCAAGTTTGTGTAAAATCATGAACATTGTGTTGAAAGGAATCTGAGCCCGACCGAGGGGATCCGAAATCTGAGCCGGACTGAGGGGGATCCGAGATCTGAGTCCGAAAAAGGGGGATCCGGGGTGAAGCGTGAGTCACCGAAGAAAGAATACCCACCGAGGAATTAGATGCATAAATAATGTACGAACATTGTGGTGAAAGGATCTGAGTCCGGCTGAGGGGGATCCGAGGTGAAAAGCGAATTGCCTAAGAACTTGAGTACTTCTGATAATCTGAAAATGGAAAGAATTTATCGTTTGTCGCATCAGGCACTCTGAATGATGAAACTTTGAAAGGAAAAGAGACTTGGACATGGAAGTCCCTGATGCTAATGATTGAACTGTATCCTCGTGCTAGAGAAGCCAGAGACTGTGCTAAGCTTGAGTTTACCACCTTATCCCGTGCTGAAAACGTGGGGAAGGTAGACCAATGGCCTGAACATCCTGACATATCATTTTGTGAACACTACTTTCTTTTTTGTAACATCATTTAGTACACTATTTGTATTCAGAGGAAGGGATTGGCATTAGGTTCATTAGTATAGGTCCTTTTATTTTGACAAGACACTACAAGTACTGCGTTATTATTATTTGATGGTTGTAGCTTGCTCCCATCTGTAGATTTAGGATTAGATAGGCATTTATCAAACCCTTTTTGAAGTTCAATAAACACCCTTAAACTGTGGTCACTTGTGTCTGTCTTGCTGTTGATACCATGCCTTCCTTACAGTGGGCAGAGCCCATCAGTGGCAAACACATCGGCTCCTCTAAATTCCCCCCACTGTTTGATTCCTCTACCACCTCCTCTTCCTCAATTCTCTTCATTTTCCTACAAAAATGACTTGTTCGGGATCCATATTGTAGTCACGCCCTCAGGTCACCTGCATTCTTGATGTGTTCATCCACACTCCAGGTCATATGGAAGCACTCTGCAGTTGGATGACAACACCCTATGTAGTTCTTATAACAGAACTTAATTCCTGGGAGTGCCAGGGGACTTCCTTTCAGGTGCTCACAGGTAGTGTTTTCGATCGTGTGTGCTAATCAGTCGCTGCATTCACATTGATCATTATCTTCATCCCAATTGCTTTCTTTGCTGTCTTCTTGATTTTGTCCAATGAATATTCTTAGAAGACAGAATCCCAGAAATACCAACACTAGTATCGCTCCGAGTAGTTTAAAGGCATTTGCCAGCCAAGTTGGAACCCATGATAACAGGGACGAAAAATGATCTTCATCATCGGTCTCGTCTACTTCATCCACCATTTTCGTATGCACTGTTGACAGCATTGTTATTGCTTCGGTCAGGGTTCTTATCAGGAATAAGGGCTGGAACAGATGTGGAGTGCTAAAATGTGCCTACTAATACCAGGGAACGCTTAGAGGACCTGAAACTACATTTCCCAGCATCCTCAGAGCGCCTGGAAGTTCTGGACGCGCGCACGCATTGCCAGCTGTCTTTGATTGTGAACAGCTTATTAGCAGGCAACGGCGTGCGGCAGGTGTGGCTTATTTTGTTCTATGGAGCGGTTGGCGTCTGGCGGACAGAAGAGGGTTGCTGCTCACGGCTCAGTGATTTCCTGATGGTAGCAAGTATCCTGCACAGCGGAGAGGCTACAAGGCTGTCGGGCTGATTTATTGCGGCTTGCTCTTCGTCTGGGAAGTCCCGCGGGGCTCCCAGACTTAAGATAAGTACTTGGGAAAGAATGGTGAATTCATGGGAAGTATCTGGTGTTTTAAGATGGTCCGAGAGCGGGCCTGTGTATCTACTTCTCCTGCTGGAATGTGTTCACAACATTAACCAATATAAACTCTGGAAAGCAGAAGCATGCAATTTTGTGCAGGGAAAAACAAGTCTACCGCACTACCAAGAAGCAGGGTTCCAATACCACACGTGGGCATTGAGTCAAATCTCAACTAGTGCTGCAAACTAGTTGATGCATCTTTATGTTTCTTGTGTGTTGCTTACGCTCGCCCAAGAGCCATGTGTAATTGTCTATCATGTTGGGAAGACTCCCATTTGTTTGTTTCCATTATGTTGCTTGTGATATGTTCCTGTTATGTATAACAATGGTTTAGCACATGTATTAAGGTGTGCTTATCAGGTGTAGGGCAGAGAACAGGTGGAATGGTGAACTCTTGCATCTGAATTACATGCATTGCATTCTCTGTACATTTATCTAAAGGGAATCCTTGTTTTGTTATATGTTTGGACAGGTTAGGGTTTTTTCCCGGTGCTTCCCCTTTCCCATCCAACTAAGTTCCTTAACCTTTTTCCGGTGTTCCTATTTCCCCACCCTATACACAACCTCTTCCTAACCCCTCTCCCCCCATTGGCTGCCACGTGACAACCTGTTCAATATATACATCAGGTGCCTGTGCCAACCACGGTGGGAGGGTCGAATTCATTTGGCTTCTGTGGTTCGGGGGATAGTGTCGATCTCTCTGCCCCTCCATTAAGTTGTGATTGTGACAGTACTATTTTCTCCATCATGGGTAGGTGTGAATGTACAGCAAGAGGGCCAAATCTTGGTACACACACCTCCTTCCGTTGCTGTAATTAAGTCCAGGACATACCTGTTCTGCAGGGTCATGAGTCTGATTGCCCTCCGTTCTTCTTTGATCGCATTAAACCCTTTTATTGGTGTGTTGATCGTTTGTAGCAGCTCCCACCTAGTGATCTGTAACCACTTGGCGTTTATGGAAGTCTGGATTCCTGGCATGGAAACAGCTGTAATTATCAATGCCGTTCTGATGAACAGTTTCTGTTCATCTGGAATGTCATAATAGGCATCTATTGATATTGCTGGGAAATAGTTTTCCTTCTATCACCGAATGAGCCTAAGCAATCTCTTGTTACTCAAGTGTGTATCCATTTTCCAGAAGCTGTCCATATGGAGATCATTTTGCGGTATCACTAATGCAGGAACATGTATGATCACCCAAGAACACGTCCCTCCCCAATTTTTAGGCAGCTGCATATAGGCCTTGTATCCACAGGCCCAATATCAATCCATTACCACAGCAGTTCCTCTAGTCATTCCTGGTATTTCGAGTGGTTGCTTGCATCCTTTATTTTCTCCAACTAGAACCAGGCCTGTTTTCCTGAAGCCTGTTCTTGCATTCTTTATTGGTATTTTGGTATTGCTTCATTTTCACCCCATGTTAGTCATTTGGAATACTTGGCCCATGACATTAGGCATCCGTCGCTTACAATTTACACTAGGTCTACTGTTTCTTTCATCAATAAATGTGCACTGCATGCTAACTCGTGAATACACCAACAGCTGAGATCTCTACCAGCAGCCTGGCAATCCTGGTGTTTCCTGTATCTGTGTATTTGTTCTGCAGTCAAGGATGAATATATGAGCATTCTGCTCAACCACCTTCTGTCTTTTTCCATCTTCTGTGTTTTTATGTAAGCATCTTCATATGGAAATTATTTCTTCGATCGCCATCGGAGGGTCACCCATCTTCCTTCGAATTGCCCTCTTGTACACGCTGCTAGATGGCTGAGGAACTTTGCATCGTGTGCAGGTATTTATCTTGCAATGAATGTTCTGGCTGCGTTGATGGCATAAGGGATGAGAGACCATAAGTAGCAGCTTTCATCTGACATTCTCTTCCCCACCTCTTCCATGTGTTGACAGCACATGTTATTTTTTAAATGGGCTTAATTGTCAAGCTATGACTTTATACCTTTATTGTCTTCCCCAACATCCCTTTTAGATCAGGCAATTTGTTCAGAAATATCAGAAGAAATATCACCTGTGCCTTTGTCAGGGATAGAAAGAGATGTCTCATTCTCAGGTAGTTGTCATGATGCCTACCCCCGGGCATCCGGATCGAGTCCATTAGCCCCGGGAGCAGGCAACCAGATATTCATTAAAACCCCAACAGCCCCGGCTGGGGGCTGTTTGGATTCAGTCCTGGCGCCTTAGGCGCCAGGCTCATCATAGAAATCAGTCCTGGCGCCATAGGCGCCAGGCTCATAGACTTTACTTACCTTATGCAGACCATGCTGCAAATGAGTCCATGCCAACGTGAGGCCTGGATGGGACTATTTTATTACAGGGACTATTTTTTACTTGGGTGTGGTTCTGGGGAACCTCTTACCTGGGACTACTTTGCAGGCTATTTAAAACACGCCCGAACAGCAGCTCATGCTTTGTGTTATTTTGCATCCAGCAGCGTAACGCTCACCGTGTCTGCAAGTCAGCATCCAGTCTTCTGCCACGCCCGCCTCTAATCCGGAGCTCGTAGACAAAAGGAAAAGAAAGGAGAAGAGGTTAGATCATGGACATTATTTGATTCCTTACCTGATTCCGGACCCAGCACAGCTCCAAGCCTGGAAAGGACATTATTTCAGCACGCGTCACTTCGCCAGCAGCAGCGCCGCTTTTTAATCACCAGTCCACCGCATCTTTCAACTCGGCGCTGCCTCCATCATTTTCTTCGTCGAAACCCAGCACCTGGGGGGAAAACAAAAGGAACAACAAGGTGAGCCGAGAAAACCGACAAAGACATTCTCTTTGCCACCATAGGCTTACCTGCTTTACCACCGGAGGTATTATCCTTTAATTCGCTGCATCTTTCTATGCCACACCTATAAAGGGAGAGAAAACAGCAAGTTAAACTCATGCAACTTTTACCGGACAGTGTTTGGTAATACAGACTCTTACCTGAACGCCATCTGCCTCCAGGCAATATTCTTTTGGACCCAGCTGCAACCTAACGAGGGAATGGAACAAGAGTGAACATCGGACATATTGAACTCTTTGAACTTTATAGACACTGGAGTCAATATTCCTCTGGAACTCCTCCAGTACCTTCAAACCAGTGAAGTAACTTGTATCTACGCGCCCCTGCATGACAAGCAGGATGGAGAGCTCATCATTTAAAAATATAAGGTGAGGTTACCAAGAGGGGATATCGGAGGTGATTAGTGGGGAGAACGAGAACAGTTGGGGGGGCCATCACTAAAGTCCACGGGTGGCTAAATCCCTTTCTCCACTTGCAGGAGAATACTTCTACGAGTCCAGCAGACAAGATTAGGCGGGCCAGTCCAGACTGTCATCTATTCACTACGCATCACGTTGGCGGAGACCGCAGCTGTCCCGGTCCGTTCGACGCCCCTGTGGGAATCAGGTGAGCGTAACAGTAGTCCACTTGAAATTATAAAACAATATCTCACGAAATGTAAAGAGCATAAGAAAATACAAACAACACATGAGGCAAAATGTAGTTGTAAGGAGTATTGCCATAGTATTCAAATGCCACATGATCTCTCTTGGAGTAGCTGGTTTTCTTGTTAGTGTGTGTTTTATATACAGAAATATTCCCATTTTTAATTTACTTAGTTCACCTTTCAATTACTTTTAAAATGTGCAATTTTGTTATAACAAGAACTGAATAATGATGGCTATAATAACTCTATGAATGATAGGACTGATTTTAGGATTTCCAAAAAAGGCAATGAGGTCCACATTCCATTGCACTAGAGCTGGATATGTTCAAAGAATATATACAAATACAGCATGCAGAAATGCATGCAAAGTTTCAGGAAGCATAAACTGTACTGTACAATATTGATGTCTTATCTTTACTGTATACTGACTTATAGGTTCACCTGAAAGATTTCTGGAACAGCAGCAAGTCCATGCATTCCCTTTTAGACTTAGCAAATGTACATTTTGTTCTAGATGATTTTTTAATCCATTGATTCTTTGTCCTTGCCCTTGGTAGCTGATCTGGTCAGCATGCACAGAACTTCTTCTCTTGTTTCACTGTCACCGGGTGCCGAAGGCGTCGGGTCCTCTCCTTTGTAGAGCTTCACGTCATTTAGGTGCAGCCAGGCTCCTCTCCCTTGGATTTTAACACCAGTTAAACTAAATATGAGGTATGGTCAAACCTCAACTAAATATGGTCCTTTGAAACAGGGTGTGTTCCAGGTTCTAACAAAGCTCTTCACGAGCACCTTGTTCCCTGGATACAGAATAGGATGTTTGAGCAAGGCAATGAAATCAGTTGGTTGGCTGTCTTCCTCAATCTTCTTCAACTCTTCCCTCCTGTGACAAATCAACTTATGGGGCACCAGTGTTCCAGGAATTAATATCGGTTTCTAAACCATCAATCAGCCCATCCCCTCTAGTACACCAGAAGGGACCAAAAAAGACTGGAAACATAATCAAATCATAAACCTTGTCCAGTTTTGGTAACGTGTATGGAACAGCAGGCTTATCTCCACAAGGTTGTGGAGCGTCAGTTAGTTGCAACACAGCAAAATACAATTACCCAATGATAAAAGGAACTGTCCAGTCAAGGTTGTACAAAAAAGAATACTTTATTATTATTCAATATACAGTTGTAGCACAAAATACAACCCACCCTGTAAAGAAATGCAGAGGACAAACAGTTTCAAGAAAGAAAAGGGATGCACTCTGGATACTGACAGGGGGGTAGTCAGTAAAATAATTAATCGCAATAGTTCAAGGATATTTGGTTTCAACACAAAGGGAGCAATGGGTCGTAAAATGTCACTAGGTGCCATCGGAGAAGGACCAGGGAGGTAGAACCACAATGTACACCTTGTGTTTGTAGAAGTTCTTGGTGCTCGACAGTGTAGAGTTGGTTTCAGAGCACTTTGCAGCTTCTGTGACAGAGTTCAAGGTGGGAGACAGCTGTAGGTATCAGACGGCAGGCAGTTCGGTATGCAAGGCTGGACAGATGGCTGCAGGCTGGCCTACACAGCGACTCAGAGTCAGAAAATCGTTGTCTCTGTGCTGGTTGGCAGGTCTGAAGCACTGGTCGGATGACGTTAGCGATTGCGGCGTGACAGCAGTCAGCGGTGCAGTCGGTTGCAGCTAGAGGGCTTCGACTGGCTCAAAAATCTCCTTTAAGGCAGACGCTGGTTGATGCTTGTCGATACACTCCTCCTAGCTTCTTCACTGGGCTTGTGTTGTCCTTTAAGACAAATGGCTCAAAGCTGAGGAGATTGCTGCAGGCAACGGCCTTGTCCTTGGCTTGGTTCAGAGGCTCTCTGGCACTTCCCACCTAGGAAGCCTGCAAGCCGGGCATGCTGTGTGCTCTGGCTAGGTACCAGTTTCGGCACTGCTGGAGGGTCCTCTGGATTCAGTATCTCCTCTGTTCTCTGGAAGACATTTAGGGGAGGGATCTTGTTGCTTCCCTCTTTGGAAATCCTGACCTTCCTTCACTGGCAGAAGCTGTAAGGCAGACTGTACCTTCAGCCAGAGTCCAACTGAGTTCTTCTTGAAACTCCTTGCAAAGTCTTCAGATATTCTGCCCAAAAGAGGGTCGCGACTCTCTTTTTAAGCCAAAGTGACAACAGTGATTGGTGTAGGCTAAGCCTACCTTAATGAACCAATACTGTGTCCTGTGAGAAACCTCGGATGTTTCTCTCAGGCTATTTCCAGGGATCCCTGACTCATGTGGCCGGAGAAGGATAATCGCTCCTGGGTACCAGCCCTGGGGGCAAACGAGTGAGGGAGAAGCAACTGGGTCGGGGATCCTTGGGTACTGTGGGAGGAACGACCTTGGGAGAGATGTGGTATCCTCCTCTTTCCCTTACACCTAAACCCAGCCTTCCTTCTATCCCTGTGGGGTATTGCCACCCATGTCCCATTTCCTCCTACACAAACTTTACCACAATTAGGAGGAAATGGAGACAGCCAAGGAGAAGGAGAAACACTCAAAACACCTTTTTACTGCAATATACTTTTACCGATTTCCCAAACAATAACCCATCAAACTCTGTTATACTTACTCAAGAATACTGCTACTCCCATAACCCCTTACGTTCCTCTCCTCGTCTCTCTGACTATCTTTTTTGTACTCCCAGTCTGAGTTTGGAAAACACTACGGCTCCCAAAATATCCAATATTCATTCTATATCCTAGGTATTGATCCCAGCAAAAGGAAAATAGACCATGGAAGAAATATCTCTAGTTTCACCCTAAGGTCCTGTCCCACTAAAGAGGTCAGGGAGAGTCAGGCCCCACACCTTGACTACACACAGTGCCATTCCTTAACGCTACACCTGAGAATAAAAGGCTGAGTACAGAGACACATTTTGAGAAAGGCTGGATGCAAGGCAGAAGCGGGCTGATTGAGCTGCTGCGAGTAAGAAAAGGAAAACCTGAAAAGAAAAGGGTGTTTACAAGGTGTGGAGAAACTGCAAGAAGGTCAGGTGAAAGAACCACACTTACAAACTATGGTTGATAGTTTAACTGAAAGTGCCCTTTTTGGAAGTCTGCGAAGTAAGGCCTGCTTCCCTCCCACCAACAGATGTAGTTTGGGGAGGTTTGATAAAATACCAAGTCGCAAGCTGAAAGAAACAGGACACTAGAGGAACGGCAACAACCGTGAGTGGTTTGAGGAAGTAGATCAAAGACCCGGTTGGTTTGCCATAAAAGAAGCAGTATCCAAAACATATCGCGGGAGAACCGCCAACCGCGTGTCGAGTGAAAGTGAAGATTGTTTAAAGTGCAAAGTGCATATTTTGTAGCAGAGTGGTCATGCCGTAATAAAGACAGCAGAGTCGAAATTCTGAAAACGGGAAGTTAGAATCCAACGAGTGACACTGTATCGAAGTAAAGAGCTTGCGCCCGATCGAGTGGAGCTCTCAAGAAAGCAGTGTATGAATGTACAATTTAGAGGGGCTTGCCCTCGATTGAAAGGAGCCCAAAATTACCGAACTACAAATACCAGAAGGCATTGCCAAAACCGGAGGAAAAGAATAACGTTCAGAGTGGTCAAGGAAAGTGAAATCTGTGCTGTTTCGAAGGTCTGTGACACAAAGAAAGCCTGGGGAAGGGAAGCTTAAAAGTGAGTTGAAAGAAACTGTGATTGTTATTAGTTACTGTTGCCAAATAGAAGTCATTAAACTTGGGGAAGGGAAACCCAAGTAAATTGAGAAAGAAGGAACGTTGTACTTGTAATTTTAAAGCGAAGAAGCTTGTGTGTAATGAGACATTTGCAGATCTTTACTTTTTGAACATTAAGAGAAGCCTGGTTTTGAACAATAAGAGAAGCTTAATTTGAGACAGCCAAAAATGGATAAACTGTTGAACTGCTCCGACAAGCCAAAGTGTGCGTTACTATAAGAAACAGTGCTGTCTTACCCTAACATATATCATCCCAAGGCAAAATCGCAGGGAAGGGAGTTACCCTTCTGTGAATACTTTGACATCCTGATTCTTTTGTTACACTATCCTTATTATTTAAGTATGTTTTCTGTACACCTTTTTGTATTAGAGTTAGGGCAAGTATTAGGTTTATTGTTTTAAGTTGATTAGATTGACTAGGACAATTCTGTTTTCTTTAATGGTTGAGCTAGCTCCCATTCGAGTGATAGGGCAAGTTAGGAAGTCTCCAACCCCATTTCAAAATAATAAAGGTTTTCCAAACTTGCTCTTTTGGTGTTGGGTTCATGCTTTTGATACCATGGGTACCTTACAGTCCCCACCAACAATCTCCTGTATGCATGAGGTCATAACCAGAGTGCTTAGCAACAGAAAAGGTTAATGGGTGAAAACATGAAATACTAAGTCCCACCCATCTTCCTGTCCGTTGTGGATCAAATGGTCTCTCTAGTTAATGGAGCTCTCTGTGGTTCCTGATTAAAGCGGCATGTCTCCCTTGAAGCTGCTGCGAGAAAAGGCTTTCTGTCGCCATCAATCCACATACTCGTACCTTCTGAATGGAGTCCCCTTGCTGGGGTGAGTAAAGTAAATACATACTCCCAGACATTAAAGGTCACTGTCCTTGATACTGTGAGGCGAGAGCTGGCTTCAGGTTGACACAGTGCATATGAAAGGGGTGTTGGGGTTTCCTGTCTCCTTTGTTTTAGCCTCTGAAGCCAGGCCCCATGTGGGCCTGTTTGAAGTATACTCTATTACTATGTTAATTATGTTAATTGCTACCACCATCTGCAGAGGAAAAGAAAACGGAGAGGGCAGATCCATGGAGCCTTTTATAGTGAATTAGGCTGGCCATGGCAGGAGAAAGGTTTTGGCTCTCCCCTTCTGAGATGCACTGTGTATTCCACCTGTCTGATCACAACTAAATATGACAGGGAGAACTGTGCCTGTAGACTGTGTCCACCCAGAGTGCACAGGTCTATGGGTATGTCGTGCGGTGAGCCTAGGAAAATGTGTGAGGATTAGCCCCACACATTTTCCAGAGGTTGATCTACCATCATTCAATTTCATATAACATTTTTAAAAAGGCTCAGGCGAGAGCACACCCACCGTGTCGGTGGATGATTTCCACACGATTGTTGATGTGTTGATAAATGAACACAACACTAGCAGTCATACTTGTCAAATAATAATGCATCTCATCACCTAATGTTTTTGCTACAATGTGGGCATCAGTTTTTACTTGAGTGGGAGGAGCAAGAAGAACTCTCATGCGGCGTCCAGTCACCTACTCATGAGGAGTTAGGTGGTGACCTGAGTCAGGCTCATTTCTCAGGGCAAATCAAGCAAGGGTTAGGCAATGTAGCCATCCCTTCTTTAGAGACATTTTAATCTTAACAATCCTTTCTTTTAGCAGCCTCACACCATTTGCCTGTGAGTGATAGGCTGAAGAAAACCTATGTTTTATTCCTAATTAAAGAACTATCTGCTCAACCACCTAATTTACATAATGCGTGCCATTATCAGACCGCAGGACTTCGCACACGCCCCATCTAGGAAACACCTCACGAATAAGGATCTGGTCAGTGCATGATGCATCGGGGTGCGTGCATGGACCTTATTCCATCCATCTGGAAAAAGGACATACTACTACCAGCATGTACCTATATCCGTTGCATACTTGTATCATATCCACATAATCTATATGCAGATGATGAAACTGACAATTGGGTCTAGGAATTGCTTCTATCACGGTTTGCAATGTGTGCCCTGCTGTACATTTCTGGCACACAATGCAATTTACAATAAACTGTTCCACATGTTCTGACTCTGAGGCAGCATCATGTGTGTTCCAAGCGTTGGTTTCTATATGAAAAGCAAGTCAAATCCCATGAGTTTTCATGAAAAGGAATTGAAAAGAATATATTCTTTAAATCTATGTTGGTAAAATATTTGGCTTTAGCTGGGATGTTACATAATATTGTAGCAGGGTTTGGGACCAAAGGAAACTCTGCTTCAACAATATTATTTAGGGGGCGGGGATCCTGACTAAATCTCCATGACCCCCAGTTGATTTCTTCACTGGGTACTGTGAGAAACCTGACAGAATTCTCCTACCTACTCCCACGGGATCTTTCATTCAGGTGGCCAGGGAAGGGCCATCACTTTTGGATCCCGACACTGTGGGTGGACAAGCGAGAGAGGATCACCTGAGTGTAGGTTCATAAGGGATTGGGAGGAGAATGCCCAAAGGCGAGACATGGTTTTCCCCCTTCCTAACTGTCCACTAACCCACTCTCCCTCAGCCTTTATGGGGTATTTCCAATCTCACCCCATTCCCACCTCACCCCCCCATTTCCAATAAGTACTGGGAAGAGTAAGAGGTGACTGAGAGCAATGAAGATTGCATCTTCATGCTGTTCGATGGGTAAACAGAGGCCGACTACATAACACCATTAGGCTGTCCCACTAATAGAGTCAGGCAAGGTCAGGCACTTTACCACAACTATGCACACCTGACTTCACTTGACTGTCCATTATACTATAAAAGGTGTGGTTCTGCCAAAAGCATGGTGAAGTGGAAAAGATCAGAGTGAAAGAGGCACAGAAGGGAAAAGGTGCCAGAAAAAAGGTGCAGAGAATAAGGAGAGGGGTTAGAAGTCAGAGTGGTCGCACCTTGGAGGAGCAAATAGCACAGCGTTCTCGAAAGTCTCTGACATTAACCAAATGAAGGAAATATTTATTGAAAGATGCATCCTGACAAGGATAATATTTTGTTTAAAGTCCAAACGGGGCCTAAGCTTGGGGAGGGGAACAGTGAGAAGCCTAACAGGAACTATTTCTTTTGTTTGATCTATTTCGTCATCTTTTTTCCGCTACTCTTTCTTCTCTCTTTCTCCTATTCTTCCCTTCTCATGTCTCTATTCTGTTCTTCCTCTTGCCTTCTTTGCAAGCTACGTTCTTTCAATCTTCAGGCTTTTACTTATTCAAGTTTCTTCTCTTCTATTCGCTCTTTCTCTTTCTTCTGTTCTTTATACCTTCTCTGTTCTTTCATTTCCCGTCTCTCTTTCTCTACCTTGTATGCCCTTTGACGTTCCTTTTCCTTCTTTTCTCTTTCCGCTCTTTCTTCTCTCTCCTTAACATTGTCAATGCCTTTCCCATCTAACTTCAATAGTATCTTCAGTATTATCTGTCCTCCCATCCACTCATTCTGTACTATTATAATTCTACTTGCCTTGTCGTTCTCTCTTTTTTGTCTTCTGGCTTCCTCTTCTATTTCTATCTGTCTATCCTTTCTCTGATCACTTTCTTTATGTTCATCGTGTGTGGACATATATTTAAGCTCTTTAGTCTTCCCTTCTTCCATGCTGTCTTCGCTATTATTAGCAGGAGGAGCATACGTTGTATTAACATACCCCACCGCTGCTTTTAATTCCTTGAGAGGATAAATCTCCTGTTCGTCTTCTGTCATGCTATCATTTCTAGGAGGAGGAAGAGGAACTGAGGGTGTTACGTCCTCCTCTTTATGCTGATTAAGCATCCACTCCTTGTCTGACAGATCTTCTCTCTCACTCTGGTACATCTTCCAAAGTTATTAAACAGATTACCTTATCTGTAGCTTCTTCCTCGTGCATGTAGCATGCAAGTATGCTGTCATGTGTTACAGTACTGCCTTTGATAATGAACCTTCTTGGGGCCACCACATTAGTGTTTTATTATTCGTGCCCTTCAACCACTCAGCGTGGTACTTCCTTATTTTATAGGTGTATATCTTGGTAGTGTTCTGCATAGATGTAACATGGGAGTGTCCCCCATAATGAAAAGTCAATTTTGACTGTCAATACTTACCAGAATGTTTTCTTTAATTATTTAATTAATGAATCACACTTAAACAATCACTTTGGGCCAGCACAATCAATGGATGTGCATATATCAAAAATCATATTTCTACAAACTATTTCCAAACCTATACAACAATATCCATTGTTATCGCTTCATTTATAATCTGTATCAATTCGTACTATTCTGTTATTGTTATTGATAGCTCTAAGGATCTTATTTTAGCCTATTTTTCTCAAATACTTCTCTCCTAGGTTTGATCAAATTCTGCTTTTCTTTAAATACTCCCCTCCTGAGTTTGATTGGCGCCAATCGCTTTCTTTTTGGGGGTCTGGATCTTGAACCAACCGCACTGCTACCAAATGTGCAGTAGCACTTTTTTGGCTTATCTATGTGCAGAATGGAATTATTATAAAAAATAATCTTGGTCCCAAATAACCTGACAACCTCAAAGAATATGGCAACATATTACTTTATAATAAAGTAGGGCAATCTGGCGAACAATTAATTGTAGTCCACACACTAACAATACAGTATAACAGAAGTGGATTGGCTCATGTAACACTGTATGCTCATCGTTGCATAGGATCTCATGATAGGTTGGCATCCACTCCCAACCTTGGACACTCGACTCACTATCAGCCAGTGGCGTTGCCAGGAATCAAATTTAGGAGGGGCACAGAGGGGGCCAAAGACAAAGATAGGGGGGGCACAGACAAATGTAGGGGGAGAACATGGTTACTGCTCATTTTAGGTGGGGGGGCATGAGGGAGGGCACAGGGTTTCACAGGGGGGGCCTGGCCCCCCAGTCTCCCTCCTAGCGACACCACTGCTATCAGCATATAGACAAAATGAAACTCGGGTGCAGAGAACAACGTCAGACTACTATCCACGTGCCCAATCAGTCCACCATCTCTCATCAGCCAAGCCTTCAGCAAAGGCCTCTGTTAGGAAAGTATTGCATGTATGTGTAATCTTCCCTCCAGTTGTGTACCCCCAACCTTTTGCTGCTGTTTAAACACCATAATTTGACTTATACCAGTGAAGAGCAGCCTTCAGCTGCACCCCACTGGGCTTTCGCTCACTTTCTCATGGAGAAACTGACATGCCCTTAATGACAAGTCAGTACTGGGAGACTTTGTTCCCCTTAGTCCTTTCCAATGTTGCAAGTTTTCTACAACATGTTACGAGTGAACAAAGTACCTTACAGTACAGTGTGCTTGGGTCTTCCTTTCGTTTCCAAAGGCCCTAGAGTCCATCAAAGGATTTTTAGGAGAAGTGCAGATGTGGCTTGGGCAAGGCTGGTGGCATCTTACCTTTTTCACTTATTTTTAACCCTTTCTTGCCATGCAAACCGTGTTTACCGCCGTTGGTACAAGAGGGTGGACTGGCTCCAAAATGGTCATGCCACGAGGTTCTTTGACCTATCCTTTGGCCATCTTGCCCCTTTACCTTCCCCAGGTCGGGCTGTCCTAGGTCAGTCCTTATTTGGGCATACATTCACCTGCAAAACAACAAGTTTTCACAGGCTTCTGCATGCCTTGTGTGAGTGCCTCCAGGATGTGGGTGGGACTGTCTAGTCCCCTGAGAGCCACTCACTTTTCCACAGGTAGCCCGAGCTACCGCCCCATTCCCAACTCCTGAAACCTGTTCTGCCCTTTTGGGGAGACCCTCCACAAATAGTGGGAACCTGTTCTGCATCACCTCACCTACCTTCCTGAGCTGCTACAACCCCTATGAGAGACCCCATTTTCACCCTTCTGCACTGTCGCGTGCACCAGCACATGAAAGTACTTTTGAGCGTTAGGCTCCACTCTTCGTAGGGACTGGACTGCCTCTCAGTTAGGAATTGATTGATGTGGACCTGCCTAAAGTCTATTTGCACTGCTTGCTCCCTTTCCCTTTATGTTGTGCACCCATTTTGTGCTTTAATCCTTTAGGCCACTTGCTATTGTATATATGTGTTATAGTAGTGTTGTATTGGTTTGATGTATTATTATTGATAATTACTTTGTGTTGAACTTCAAAGGCCTTGAATAAATGTACATGTATTTTTATTATATATACACCTGACTGGGAGTGATTTGTAGTGTCCTTTACTCTGTGTGCTCATTGAGGTCTTTCAGTAACCCTCACCCCTCCTGACACCTAGTCTTGACCGCCGCCAATGCTACCTTGATTGGTCTGGCTTGTCCAGAAGGTTACCCTGTGTGGGTGCGATTTCTCGCCGTCACCATAACCAGTACAATGAGGGACCCTGCAATAACTCAGACAGAAAAGAGCCAAGTAAACATTACTTTATTAATGCACAAGCATTCGCGAATGGGCTGCAAGTTCAAACGTCTCGCAAAGCAAGTCGTCGAAGTGCCGCGCCTTCCTCTACACATCATGCTCTTTTATACTTTCCTGTTTACATTGCCTTGCACATAGAACACGTCCACCCCAGGGCAGATCTCCAGTTGGAGCTTATCTGAAGTATCCAGTTGGAGTTTAACGAACAACCATTGCACATTTGCTATCGTGGTCTATCGTGGTTTCCTGTTATCCCGGTCTTCACATTCTTTCGTGCCCCTTTGTGCCCGTATCTCTGTGCTCAAGGCTATGCTTACTCATTCCTTCCCCCACCCGTAATCTGCAGATAGTTTTAGCAGGCTCAGCATGCTTCGACATACAATGACCAAACACAATTCTTCTGTTAAAAACAAGTTCTTGCCAGGTCAGCAGGTCTTAAACGCCGCTGTATAAAGAGAATGCCTCTTCTTTTAACAAAAGGGTACATTCTTTTAACGCATATGGTGATTAGTACAAACTCCAAGTGTGAGCACAACATTACATATGCATGCGTACCTTCAATCCACCCTTTGCTCACACTTGAGCATCAATCTAAACAGTCCTAGTATAAGCAGATGGCAGGAAAGCAACATCATTACATAATGTATGTACCATAATCTTCTCCAGGCCTCCCATGTCAAAAAATTCCTGTTGTACATGGCTTTTATCCATTGGATTTAGGCGCGTTATGCTGGAAGAACACATGGAAACACAGCACGACACACATACCGGGAAGCATAGGATGCAGAGACAAATTCCTACAACTATTGCCGCTAGAACCAGTATGGGCGTAAGGAGCTGCCACCCGATTTCTTTTAGGAGTTTCATCCACCAGCTATCTCCTGACCCTTCCTCCTGGTGGATACTATCCGCTATTTTATGTAGTTTGTTTATTCCATCTAAGATTCCTGTACTTTCTTCTGGTATGTAAACACAACATTGGGACCCCACCATGAAACAGACCCCGCCCCTTTCTGCAGTGAGTATGTCTAAGACATACCTATTCTGGAGAGCCACTAGCCGAATTGCTTTCATTTCATAAGTGATGTTTTCCATTAGGTCTGCGGATTCTTCGATTACGGACTCAAGGGCCCTGCTTAGCTTTTGGATTTCTTGACTGTTCATAAAGATGCCCGCTGGAGGAACCAGGGCCCCCATCAGATCTATAAACGTTTCCCATCCTGTAGGTTGATACGTAGGAATTTTTGGGTTTACTGCTCGTTTATTTCTGCTGTGTATTTCTTTATGCAGAGTAGACGGGGCATATACCATCACAGCCAGCATTATTCTGGCTATGTAACATACCCCAACAAAATCTCTCGCTAACCACAAATAAGCCCTCTTGTTACAGACGTAGGCATGTCCCTCTATCTGTAACAATACCTTCGTGTAGTTATTTAGATTCACCATTTGACTGCACCCCGAAATCATTCTTTGATTACCTCTTGCGTTTCTCTTAAAACATATATTCTTTGGCCTAAACTCTTGTGTGATGGTGATAGGGGGAGGAGGTTCTCTTACTATCTGTACCATAGCAGGTGCAAGCCTGATTCCCTCAGTTTTGATTTTATAGCGTATCTTTGCCATTAGAAGGGTTTTGTTCTCTCCTCTAACATAACAAGCGGTATTCAGCATCATGTATTGCTGTGCTGACACTACTCTCATGTAAATTAATGTACACCCGGCATCCTCAGTAACTGGCGACGCGTACACTGGGATGCCTTCACTGCTATGTCGGGGCATGTGGGTGCAGATCCAGCAATCAGTTTTATTCACTACCCCATATGTTGTGTTTATTATCTTCACGTATTCATTTTTAGCATAGTCTTCCGGGTCGTGTTGGTCATAGGCATCTCGATTCCTGCTCTTGACCCGATCTATTCTCCCTGTTCCGTTTGACACGGGTAACAAGTTCTTTAATTCATATCTAGATGGATGTTCCAAATACCAGAATAATATGGCGAACGCTATTAATACTACTATTGAGCATACAAAAAATAAGATTTTGGTCCTTGTGGTGCAAAGTGGTGTTTTTCTCTTACCTTCTGTGTTTGGGGAGCATACATTTATCTGCTCAGGGATTAAACCAGCATATACGGGTTCAGACATAATTCAGTATGTGGCTCAATTATAGGTACGTATGGGTATCAGATGCAACCTAGCGATATAGCTGTATCCCCTATTTAAAGCACCAGTGTCCTTATTACTCTAATAGTGGTAGGTCTCACTGAAAACCTTCATCCGATCTGTCCCACGTCTCGTAGTGCCTGTCCCATGAGGGGAACGCCGGAGGCCCTTCAGGCTACAAGCCCGTTGTCTTCAGTAAGGCACAATCCTGCTAAAACCAACAAGAGAGTCCAAATGTTCATCTCCCTAATGATCAAAGTTCAAAACAGTGTCCTTACACGTTGTTTGGCACATACACGTCACGGGATCGGAGACGATGGGCACACCTACTAATGGCGTCTGGCAGTACTGTTGCAACCTGGGGTTGGTTGGTTCCCTTTTCTGGAGGAATCAGTAATGGAAGCGTCTTCTTGACGTGATTCACGTGGTACCAGTGCGATTTGCCATCAACTTTTACCGCAGTTTGTGTTGCGAGGAGCACCTGAAACGGGCCCCTCCATCTGGGTTGCAGTCCGCTGGTGCGATCGAAGGCTTTTATAACAACCCAGTCACCGGGCTGCACGTCGTGACCTTCTCCTATCAGAGGAGATGGAGCTACTGCGTTCACCTGTGCATTAATAGAAATCAGTCTATTAGTTAACCCAATACAGTACTGTTGTAATGCAGGCCATGCTTGCTCAGACAATCTCTTAGGTGATATGGGGGTCCCAATACTTGGTGGACGCCCCATAACAATTTCGAAAGGAGATAAACCATGTGTACGCTTAGGCATAGTACGCATAATCAATAATGCAATAGGCAATGCATCCGGCCATTTCAGTCCCGTTTCAGCACAAGCCTTTTCCAGTTTGTTCTTCAGTACCTTATTTGTGCCCACTATAATCCCAGCTGATTGAGGATGAAAAACTGCGTGGAAGCGTTGATCAATACCAAGGGCCTTGAAAACTTTGCGTACTACTTCACCAGTAAAATGAGTCCCATTGTCAGACCATAGATATCTGGGGACCGTATACAAGGGCACCCAGTGTTTCAATATGCATTGTGCTGTGGAGGTGGCACTATTGTCCCGCAGGGGATATGCTTCCACCCATCCTGAGAACCCACATCTCATCACCAAACAGTAGGAATGTTTATTTACAGGCTCCAGCTGTATAAAGTCCATATACACCACCTCAAAAGGGCAGGTGGGTAACTTACTGTGGCCCGCCGGGGCTGGTACACCTTTCCCCACATTGCATAGAACACATATTTCACATTGTTTTGCCCATTGACGACAATACATTCCCAATCTTTTGTTGTACCACACAGCACTCAAAACTTCTTCCATAGTCCTTGCGTTAACGTGAGTTGGACCATGAGCCACACTCACTATCACAGGTAAGTATGCATCAGGTAGTACCCAAGTATTCGTATTGGTATGTGCCCATAGCCCATCTACCGTCTCCTCGTATTGATCATCCTTGTGCCAAGATAGTCTTTCTTCAATGGTTGCATTTGCTTGGATTTCCTTTATGCGCTCCTTCGTCCCTTCCATAGTCACATCCCTCCCCACTATGAGTTGCCGGGCCTCCCACCGTGTATCCCTTGTGGCAGCTAGTTTAGCCATCTGGTCGGCTAAGGAGTTTCCTTGCGTGACATAATCTAGAGTCCTTTTATGCGCTGGGCATTTCACTATGGCCACCATCTTGGGCAACGTAAGGGCTTGTAATAATTCAGCAATCAATTGGGCATGTTTAATAGTATCACCTTGGGAGGTTAAAAACCCACGCTCTCCCCAGAGTTTACCAAAACTGGAAACCACCCCATGAGCGTAGGCTGAATCAGTATAAATTGTCACTTTCATACCGCTGCTTAACACTAATGCTCTCGTTAGTGCAATCAATTCGGCTGCCTGGGCCGATTTTTCACACACTTTCCCACTCTCAATCAACCGCTCCCCTGTGGTTACAGCATACCCTGCTGTTGTCTCCCCATTTGGCAGTTTGAAACAGGAACCATCACAGAATAATATACCCTCATTATCAACCAGCGGGGTGTCTTGCAGGTCTGCTCTACCCTTAGTGTGTTCTTCCATTTGAATCACACAATCATGCCTAATGTCATTAGGTGAGACGGGCAAAGGAAGCAGTGTCGCTGGATTCAAAGTGTTACATCGTTCAATTTTTACATTACTGGCAAACAGAATCATCTCATACTGTGTGAGTCTAGCTGTGGTCAAATGCTGTGTATGCACTCTATTCAGGAGAACGTCCACCGCATGTGGGACTTTTACTGTCACTTCGCTCCCTAGGATGATACCTGCACTTTGTTTTAGGGCTGTCGCTGCTGCGGCCACTGCTCTCATGCATGGGGGTAGGCCTCGAGCTACTGAGTCCAGAGCACTGGAAAAATATGCACATGGTCTCTGTTTACCCCCTTGTTCCTGCGTTAAGACTGACACAGCGCAACCTTCCTGTTCATCAACGAAAAGGCAAAATCTCTTGGTATAATCAGGTGTGCCTAAGGCCAGTGCGTGGCATAAAACATCTTTCATAGCTGTCAGGGCTTTTTCCATCTCAGGTGTCCATTCTAATGGTCCGTTTTCTTGTACTTCTTTTAAGGCTTTTAGCATGGGCTGGATCAATACAGAGAATTCAGGAATCCAGTGCCTACAATAGGATAAAACACCAATTATCCTTCGGAGACCTTTTGCCGTGTCTGGGCCTTTTATGGACTGTATCAAAGCAATGCGATCAGTAGACAGAGTTCGCCCCTCTTCGGACAACTCAAAGCCTAAATAATGGACCTTTTGTTTTACATACTGCATTTTGGCTAGGGCTACCTTGTGCTTATTCTCTGCTAAGTACATTAGCACCAATCTGGTCACATAATGGCATTCCTCTTCGGTGGCTGCACATAATAGCAAATCATCAACATATTGTATCAGAGCAGTGTTAGCGGGTAGGGCTAGGTTATCCATCTGTGTTTTTAGTGCTTGGCTGAATATAGCGGGACTTTCTGTATATCCCTGCGGGGCTCTAGTAAATTGGTACTGTCTATCTCGAAGAGTGAAACTAAACAGGTACCTGCTTTCTTCGGCAATAGGAATGCTGAAGAAGGCATTTTTCAAATCAATTACCGTAAACCATTTCGCTGTTTTGGGAATTAAAGTGAGTACACTTGCAATATTAGGGACAACTGCATATCTGGGTTCTACTATTTTGTTTATCTCCCTCAAATCAATAATGAAACGATAGGGTACCGCTTCATCACCTTTCTTGTGTACTGGAAGGATCGGAGAGTTACAAGGGCTATCATTTGTTGGCTCTACCACCCCTAACCGTATCACATCCTGTACTATTTTATATAGTGCCTGCTCTCCCTCGTGTGATATGCGATATTGTTTTATCCTGGGCAACCTGGCACCGGGCTTTAGTTTGATTACTACTGGGGAAACATCCAACACCCCTACATCATTCCCATGAGTGGCCCATAGTTCATTCGGGATGTCTTGGAGTTCCGGGGGCAGGGTTTGCGTTACTCCTATCATACCCATAGGTTTGCTTATAGTCATTCTCACCCCCTGAGGGGAGCAATATATTGTGGCCCCTAGTGTCTTTAATGCATCAATACCTAACAAGTTTTCTGGGCAGTGATTGGTCAATAGCCACCCATTCTCCCATTTTACCCCATGAAGTTCCGCTTCTACTATTTCACTTACAGGAGTCTTTATTGGATTTCCCCCAAATCCAACTGATACCTTGCTTTTATCCGATAATGGGACAGCGGGGACGGCTCTGATATTCACGGAACTGTTTCCAGCTCCCGTGTCTACCACACATCTCAAGTTTCGGTGGGGGCCGATCCTAATGGAGGCATAAGGCCCCCTCTGATCTATAGGTACTTGTACCACTCCCGCTGTCTCATTTCGGCCTCCTCAGGACATATCACTTGTGTTATCCTGGAAGTCGTCATTATAGTATACCCCTTCCCCACATCCTTCGCCCTGGCATACACCTTGTATTTGTGTTGTTTGTTGTGGCTGATACAGTAGATTGGGGGGAGGCGGGGCCGGCCAGGGAACATCCCCTCTTGCTTGTCCGTCAAAGGCATTGGGTTGAGGGGGTTTAAACATCCTATTGTCTTGATTGCCGTACCCACCAGTCCTATTTCCTGGGGCAAATGTTGTCTGTAAAGGGGGCCGTACGCCCCTTCCTCTCCCACCACTCTGGGGACACTGGAATTTCCAGTGTCCGGGTCTCTTGCAGAAGGCACATACATCTTGGGGTAGCCCATCCCTCCTCCCATATAGCGCACCTCCTTGCACTGTACCTCTACCTGTCCCTTGGCCCCCTATCATGTTGCTACTATAGCCCTGTGACGGGCCATTATTATTGTAGTTATACCTGCCTTGGGGCCCTTGATGCAACTGTTGCATCAACACTTTGGTTTTTAGATCCTTCTCTTGTCGTGCCTTTTGTTGTCCCTTTACTCTTTCTCCTCTTTCATAATACCTGGCCATTTCGAGGAGATCCCGGGGGTTTCTAGTCATCCACGTACTTTCTGCCTTCCTAATGTTCTCCTGGATTGGCCCGTGGAGCCCTTCTATAAAGTTTGTGGCAAAGTACCGTTGGCCCGTCTCAGACCCTATCTCTAGCCCACTGTGTGCTTTAAATGCTGCTTCGTAACGCAGGAAGTACTGTGCTACTTCCTCACTTGCGCCCTGTATCACAGCAGACAGTTTCTCCACATTCACATCAAATGGGGGTAATAGCTTTTCTAGAGCCCTCAGGACTGCCATGCCATGCCCCCTTAGGGGTTCGGGATATTCCTCATGCAGTTTCCTATTTTTACTCGCCTCCATTACATCTTTCCATTTTATTGTATCATTGTCTTTGGCACGAAAGGGGGTCCATATCGCCTCTGGGACAATAGCTAACAATATGTTATCTACATCCTCTACAGTAAATAACCCGGGTCTGAATAGCTTTCCTACTTCTTTGTAGAATCCTGCCGGGTCTATACGGGGGTCGGGGATGGACTTGGTGATATGCATCAATTCTATTCGAGATAAGGGGACATACACATAGGTGCGCATCATGTTACCAGTAACTGCATCTATGGTGGGTTGACACTCTCTCATTGGCAATGATAGTAACTTTTCCATGTTTGTTTGTTCACTTACAAGGGCCTGCACTGGTGATGAAGCAGAGGACTGGTGACTAAGGTTTTTCTCTTTTATTTTTTTATAATCTTTTAACAGTTTCTCCACCTTAGCCATTCTCCATTCTTCCGCCCCAGAATCATCCACTCTTATATTAGATAGCAGTTTCTTATCCAATTCTGTCTTAATCCTATTCCACTGGGACACATATCTAGGCTCCTTTTCCTCTTCTATATCCTCCACCCTAATAAGAAGATATTTAATTACGTTTACTTGTATAGGCCAGCCAAGGCCCTCCATCAGACTCACCAGGGTGGACATGGACTGTGAGTGTATGGATGCTATCATACGATTAGCTACGTTTTGGCCCGCCTGGTCTGCATCTTTGAGTTTAGCCTCTATTTCCTTCACCTCTCTTTCCCATGCCCTCTTTTCCTTCTCCCATTCAACACCTCCCCTTATGACTTCCGCTATTATGTCGGACATACATCCCCATAACTGAACACTGGACGCAGTCACTGGTAGTAATGCGACAGCGTCCTGATATGCTGAGGGCAGATCCGCAGTACTCTGTCCTCTCAATTTACAGTTTCCCTCATAAAAGGTATATAGTTTAGTGGCCACTGTCCTAAATTCCAAAGGTGTCAAACGCCCCAATTGGTCCCGTAGGCTGTCATTGAGGGGTGTGCCATACAGCCCGGTCATAAGGATTTGCAAGTCTCCATCTCTATCCTTTTCTACAGTAGTCGTTCTCCTATGGTCTATCAACCTATCTGGGTCTCCATACTTCATTGGGAATTCCGCCCTCTCACCCTCACCTTCTCTCGAAGGAGCCGTAGCCCCTGGAAATAACAATTCAGTCGTTGTTTGTTCTGCTTCTAGTCCTATCACATCTTCATACCGAGGCGCCGGCAAGGCAGGATACATAACCCCGCTATTCTTAATCATAATACGTCTATCCAACTGGTCTAGTTTCTCATCCTTCTCTTTTATCTCTAGGTCACGTAATTTTTGATTTACTGTTCTCTTCTGCCCCTTTGCCTTTTGTTTGTTCTGAGCATTGCGCCTGCGCATTGCTTCTACCCTCCATAGTCGTATAGCCTCAAACTGTGCGGGTCTGACCCGTCTTTTTACTAATTCTATTTCTACTTTGGATATGCGGTCCACATCAAAGGACCCAGTGTCTGGCCATTTATGCTCAATCGAATCTTTTGTATATTCAGACCATTCTCTTAAGAACAATGTTGAATTCAATCCATGTTTAATCAACATATCAAATGCAGGGGTTCCTTCAAGAGGGGCATAGTGTCTCTTGCCTATACCACTCTTGCTGGAAGCCGCTTGACCCATTTTGTTGGTATACCACAATTGCCTAAAAAACACTCACCTTTCCCAAATGTGCATTAATAGGCTAACATTAACAGTACATCCTCGTGACATATATCGCCATACCAATATCAATACATCACCGTTTCATCATTATTATTTCATAGACGGACATACCACTGTCCTCTTCATAAACCCTAAATTGTTATTTCCTTATTCCATCATGCATCCATCCATACCACTTACCTTAAGGGTCCCGCCAGAGTGTTCCGGACCCGAAGGGCGACAGCCTGCTGTTCCACCGCCGACGGAGCCGGAAAAACAAGGATGACGCGTTGGTTGCAATCAAAGGTGCAGATTCAGTTGTTGGGGCCCCATGATCAATTCCTTCTCCGGTTCCGCCGCGGCGTTCCTCACACAGTGACGGACTGTCGCTCCTTCGCATCCCACTTCTGACACCAAAATTGTGGGTGCGATTTCTCGCCGTCACCATAACCAGTACAATGAGGGACCCTGCAATAACTCAGACAGAAAAGAGCCAAGTAAACATTACTTTATTAATGCACAAGCATTCGCGAATGGGCTGCAAGTTCAAACGTCTCGCAAAGCAAGTCGTCGAAGTGCCGCGCCTTCCTCTACACATCATGCTCTTTTATACTTTCCTGTTTACATTGCCTTGCACATAGAACACGTCCACCCCACGGGGGATCTCCAGTTGGAGCTTATCTGAAGTATCCAGTTTGAGTTTAACGAACAACCATTGCACATTTGCTATCGTGGTCTATCGTGGTTTCCTGTTATCCCGGTCTTCACATTCTTTCGTGCCCCTTTGTGCCCGTATCTCTGTGCTCAAGGCTATGCTTACTCATTCCTTCCCCCACCCGTAATCTGCAGATAGTTTTAGCAGGCTCAGCATGCTTCGACATACAGTGACCAAACACAATTCTTCTGTTAAAAACAAGTTCTTGCCAGGTCAGCAGGTCTTAAACGCCGCTGTATAAAGAGAATGCCTCTTCTTTTAACAAAAGGGTACATTCTTTTAACGCATATGGTGATTAGTACAAACTCCAAGTGTGAGCACAACATTACATATGCATGCGTACCTTCACCTGTTCCCAGAAACTAGGCTGGCCTTCTGAACCTCTTCCCACCAGGTCATGGTTCAGAAATCCATCTTAACAGCCTCTTCTTTGTATTTGACCTTGCGGAATGTTCTCTTATCTGGGACCTTTAGTGGAGTGTAGGTACACTACTATCTTCGTCTGGAGCTTAATGAATAGGCCTTGTTTTCAAGTTCTGAATCACGTATGAGGAGACCACGATTTGTCAATTTCTACCTTTTATTTAGTACTATTAAATTCAAATAAGCTGGGTGCCATTACTCCTCTTGGCCTATGGGGACTTGCTCTACCTCACATTGGCTTTTCCGCATCTTATATGGTCAATACTTGGCACTCGTAAATGTTCGCTCATTTACTTAACCTAAGAGAAATATGTCCTGCATACATTGCTTATCCTCATTGACTACCCTTGTACGCTTCAGTAGCTTCTTGCTGTGGCACCCTTGATCTCTGGCCAGCAGCTATTCTTTTTTCATGCATGAATGTGTATTTCCAGCCTCTGTCGGCTCTGCAGCTCTGGTCATTCTCCTTCGAGCTCTTCGTTATTATCACTGAGAGCCAGCCTCCAGCTTTTCAACACGGCCGCTTCACCTGTGTTATGTTTTCTACTACAGCAAACTTCTATATGGCTCGTCTAACTTGCGTTTCTGCGTGTATACATCCAGTACTTATCTAGTTACTTATCTTCTTTGTATACATGGTTTCTTCTCACTCGTATATATGTTAACGTTTGTTTCCTCAGTTACATCTTCTTTCTTTAAGTTTTCTTATATCATTTTGGTGCGTCATTATGTCTTCTCCTTATGACATCACTTTGCGGTTGTCAGGTTTTCTTTATAGCTCGTCGATATTCAGTGGTATCCGCAAATCTCCTGCTACCACTTCAGTACAAGGGTACATTCGATACAGGTGTCTGAGTGCATAATGTCTCTCATACACTCAATGTGGTATTGGGATGATACCTGGTGTCATGCACAGTGTCTTCCTATCATTCATCCAGTATGACGGAGGTGGTGGGTGCAAAACCTTTCTGTGACGTACACGTCTGCTCCTCTACAGAATACATGATGGGAAAAGAAGAGAACGAAACTTACATACTATTGAGAATGTTTACAAATCATAACATTCACACAAAAGCTATGGAAAATGTATGATGAGGAGGACTATTGCAAGTTAGTGGTAAGCAATACAGCGAGAATTCCTAGTGACAAATGTGTGTGCATTGCTTGTTTCGGAGAAGAGTGAAAAGCTTCTGGGGTTCGATGTCATTTTGCCAATGGAAATTACTTTGAAGGAAATTACTTCAAATTCCCCTCTACCCCAAGCCACTCATTATCCCTATTAACGCCTTAACCCTCAACTCCCTATATAATTCGAAGTGTTTTCAAAGTAATTACTTTGAAGTAAATTACTTCAAAGTAATTACCGTCAGAAAAACCATGGGATACCATTTCTGGTGGGCAAAATTGTAAAACGTTATTGTAGTCAAAACATTGCAGAATTCATGGTGTGCAAAATTGCAGTGAGTTTAAGATACGCAGAATGGAGGGGAACATAAGTGGGTGCAGAATTCTGAAGGAATTAATTAGCAGCAGTGTCACAATGGCCAGATATGTATTAAAAAAGCATAATTTTTGGAAAACACTGTTGAGAGCATACTAAACTATTTTTTTAACAATATATTTGTTAAGCCTTTTTTGTGGGGATAATTTCAAATTCCCCATTTATGATTCTTAATAAAGTATTTTGAGCAATTGGAGGGAGCAAATGTACTTCAATTTGATGTATATTTAAAAATAAAATCCACAACCCGAGGACTCGCAACGTCCCCTTTTCAAGTAGAATATAGTTCCGTTTTAGCCACCGTGGTTGCCTAAATGTTGGTTAGAAAAGCACATTTGGACAATATCATTTGTAAAAGTTCCTTGTCCGAAATGTAGCAGATTCCTCTCCATAACAGCATTTAAAATCTATAATGTTATCTAAACTGTGTATGACTAAACACTATTTTAAATATCTGCTTAGAGGAGGATCCTGGGCCCCTCCGAACCTGACCAATGTTGGCAAAATAGGCTTTAGAAATGAACCAATGCTATTCATTTTCTATAAAGATGTCTTGGGAAAGGCAGCTCAAACCTTCTGTTTAAAAATAGATTAACTTTACTTTTAAATAAGGTTTCTCTTGCTAGCTGCAAATGCAGATTCCATGGTTTTACTCTCCTGTGACTGCAACAGATAGTTATTCCACTGTTTTCTTACTGGAAATTTTGCAATTGTTAATGCAGGCCTTTGTCACATCACAAAACTGCATTTTTTGCAAAGTTTGCAAAGCTGTCACATATCACCTTCGTAAAATGTAACCCTACTGTGTTTTTGGCTTGAACTATAATCCCAGACAAGTACCAATTGTAAAATTGTTATTTTTCCCCCCGTTTTGAAATAAGAAACCAGCTTCACCACCAACGAGCAAACAAACAATATCAACATATACTGACAATAGCATAGTTTGAGTGATGAAGACGACTAACTTTGTTAATCTCAGCGCCTTTGATATAAACATTGCCACACAACAAAATGGTTGTTGTTATACACTTTCTATCATCCATCTAAAGTTCCTTATAATGCAGTACAGGGTCAGTCATCGAAACACAGCAGCCATTTTGACAGTATCAGTGTGCAACATTATTCATACATAACTCACCATTTTCCGGCCTTTATTCAGTTTAAATCACTCGCTTCAATTCGACCTTCTGTCATGTTTATAGATCTGCAATGAATAAACAAGAAAACCGGTTACTGTTGTTAAATCAAGGGTGAACAGTTGATTTACTTCACAAGACCAACATTCGCTGCACTTCCAAAGAACCAATGGGCCTCATTCCGAGTTTGGAGGTAGCCATGGTGCTATTAGCACCATGGCTACCTCCAAACTCGGGTCCAGGTCCGTGGTGTCGGAATGGGGGCTTACCGGGACATTCCGACCTATGCGGACCCGGTAAGTCCCCATTTCGAAAACCATTCCCCATTCCCATTTGAGCCCCCATAGGGCTCAATGGGAATGGGGAAGGAGCTAATAACGGGCCCGCAAATTGCACGCCCGTTATTAGCTCCATGGTCCCTTAACGGGTCCGGCTAAGTCAGGCTAGTAAAACCAGCCGGTCCTGGTAGGACCCGCTAAGGGACCTCGTAATAGGGTCGTAGGGGGTTAACGGTACCGGCATCCTTACCCGTGCCGTTAACCCCCTACCGCCAGGGTCGGAATGACCCCCAATGACTTGCTCTCTAGGTTCTCTGAAAAGAAAGGCCACAGTAAGGATGGAGGTGTCACTACTTCAAGGAAAAATGTACAGAAACTTCTATTTGATGTCAGATGTCACTGGCAGACATTCATGTTGATTATGTACAATTCAGTACTGCCTATGGGTTTTTGGACATGATTGTGATGCTATATACAATATTCCAGATTATTACATTTGAACTCATGAGCATTTTAATAGTGGTTATTGGACTGAGTACTTAAAAAAAAATGTAATCAGTAGACTTTCCTCTGCTTCATCTATTGGACAGTCACATGTTGTCAGTGTGGTTGCTAATGCACTGTAAACTAAGAAAAGCACGCAGGTGTGTTTTCAGTACCCTAATGAGAGGTATGGCCTCCCCTAATCGGCCCAATATACAAACAGGAGAATATAGCACCGTTGTTGAGTGGCAGTCCATCAATACATTGAAATAGTAACTAAGACATGCATTTGATAAAAGAACAGAGTCGGTAAAAGTTGAAAACCACCACTTGATTTGCTTATTGCTGGAGGACAAGCAGGTAAAAAGAGCAGCTTGTCACATCATTGGCGTCAATAGTGGGATGTAACAACACTCAAAAGAAACAGTGGATGCAACAGAAATAAGCAACCACTTATTACGCTCAAAATCAGGGCTATCCCTTGTGGCGGGTCAGAAGAAGGACACAGACTCTGATTTTCTATTTTACTCGGTTTTATTCAACAGAAAGGTGCAAACTCTTTCCATAAACTATGGGTGTTCTCTACCCAACAAACTAACTAAGGTGCTCGTCAGTCGGCGGTGCAAGTTTTAAATAAGATTCAGTCCACTGTACAAAGCTAATATTTTCCAACCCTAGCACTATTAGAATAACTCGGGAACAGGAGAAGGACTCACTTCTGCTGTTGTATGGGGTTTCCACAGCTTCAGTTCAATATGGAACTCGTAAATATCTCTTTGCCACCCCTCTCATCAGATTATATAGTTCAAATACTTAAGTCTTCCAGGCCTCAATAGGTTCTTCTACTTGTTTTCTCTTCTTTTGTTCTTCTCTTTCTCTTATCCTTTGTCATATATTATCTCAATACCTTTCACTTTCCTCTCACAAACGTTCTTACAGTCTTTTATCATTAACTTTCCATCTTGATCAACACAAGCTGTAAAGTCCCCCCAATTCCTTTTAGTAACTCTTCTAGACTGGGACAAGTATGAGTGTTCCAGTAATGATTGTCACTCTCTAGTAGTTTCCATTCTTCCCTTTCTACTGGCACGAGTAGGAATGTTCTAGTAATGATTATCACTCTCACTTGGTACATTTAATACTTCTTGTTGACTGGGACATGTAAGAGTGTTCCAGTAATGATTATCAATCTATATATTTTTGGCATTTTGTTGACTAGGACATTTATGAGCATTTCAGTAACGATTATCTCCCTCTCGTTGTCATAAATCTCCCCCCATCTCACCTGGGATCGCTTCTTGCTCTGTTCCGCGGGAGGATTCCTCTTGTGGACGGATTGGGTTTTGTATAGGCTCGCTCGAGTCTGGTCCGGCTCCAGAGCGCGTCCAGAGTTCCGGGAAGGTCGCAGTTCCAGGATGTCCAGGAAGAAAGTAGTGGTCGCTAGGGTTGAGGATTCTGGGAGCAGATTTAGAGGGAAAAGGTGGAAGGAAGGAAGAAGGGACCAGGAAACTAGGAATAGTGGATTCGCCGAACAGCACACACACGTCTAGTCACTACCTAATGATAACGTTGAGACGCGGGGGGCCGCGGGGGCGTGGCCAATTTATAGAACGTGCCGTGTCCGACGTAAAGGCTGGTCGAGGCAAGTCACTTGGCACGACCATGTTGGGAGTAACAAGGATTACAAGCCCTGTCGCGATAAGGACCAGGAAGTCCAGAAAGGGCAAGTTCTATGGGTCATGACACTTGTCCCCCTCCCGGGTCTCCTGTTTTCCCCGTCACCTATATTTTGTAGTGATAACATCACTGGGGTCCTAGGTGGACTGGAAACTTCTTCTCTTTGGGTCAGAACTGCTTTCCTTGTCAGCAACATATTAGATTGTTACTCCACTGCTCTTTCCTTCACTTCGTTCTCTGACAGCTCTTCACCTGTGGTATCTGTCATTGTATATGGACCAATAGGACCACTGCGTCTTACCTGCGGCCACACCACCACTTTTCTTCCCTTCAAGGTTGGGACGTCTCTCAGTATGTGCTCTCTTTACTATAGCATTCCCAGTCACTTCCTATTCCCAATGTGTTGCGTTGATGCCTTGCCTCGGTTCCCTCTGTCACTAAGTACACTCTCTCTCACTTCAGCTTTCAGAGCATTTTCCACTTCCCAAAGCACTGCATTGGTGCTTTCGCCAGATTCTCTTCCTCGCATCGGACACTGCGTGTCCAGGACATTCTCAGCTGGGTAGCGCCAGCTGATCTGAAACTCGTGGGGTCTCTCCTTTGCCCGCGGCCACCTTCCCATTTCATGACGTTCTTCAGGGACTCCCCTTGTATATTGATCTACTCAGACATCCCCCTCCCTAACCCTCTCACCACTCTTCTCTCCTGGAGTGATCCCTTTCTCCTCTCATCTTTCTCTCACTACCCCCAAACTGCCACCCACCTTCTCAGTCATTCGACCTATGAAGCGTGTGTCAGTTGAGGCTTTCGCTACATCTTTCTCTCCCGCTCCTGCACCTGTGGTAGACTCACATCCTGACATAGCCTTCTCCATGCTCCACTCTGCTATCTCTGATACTCTTGATGTACTTGCCCCTGTCATGAGGATCTGCATGAAGCCTAAAAGCAAGTGCAACTCCTGGTACAACTCTGACCTTCTCACCCTTAAACAAAAGTGTTGGGTGGCTGAGAGGAAATGGTTGGCATCTTGTACATCCTCTGACAAACTGGCCTGCCGCCAGCTCCAAAGGCAATACTGACTCTCTGTCCTTACTAAGAAGAGAGCTCACATCCAAGACTGCATGTCTGCGGCATCTAACAACTCGGCCAAACTCTTTAAAATCTGCAAAGAACCGGCCAATCCTTCCGCAGTCTCTACCTCTCCTGTCCCTTCCCCGGCCCTCTGTATGACCCTGGCTTCTCACCTCATCTCTAAAACTCTGGACATGTTTTCCACCCTCTCTGCTTCTCCCTCCACTCTCTCCTCTTCCTCTGGCCCCGTTACGGCCACCCCCCCTCTCTGCCTTTCCTCTCATCTCCCCTGATAAGGTTTCTAGACAAGTCTATGAAGACCTCATCTAAGCAGGTTCTTCTCTGTTCTTCCAAAACCATCAAGGACCACATTGGCACCCTCGCTCCAGCTTTGGTGATTTCTGCAATCACTCCTTCGTCTCTGTAACCTTCCACTCCCCCTTAAGCACTCTTGTGCACTCTCTCCTCAAAAAACCCTCAGTCGATCGACCCCTCCCTTCCGGCTACTTATCGTCTGATCTCTATCACCCCTTTCCTGGGCAAACTCCTGGAAAATCTAGCCATATCCCAGCTTACTCTTCACACTGAATCTGTTGGTTGTCTCCATGACCATCTGTCTGGCTTTAGAACAGCCAGAAGCACGGAAACTGCTCTCCTGAATATCCGTGAAGACCTGCTCTCCAACCTTGATTCTAACGTCCCCTCTGTCCTCATCCTACTGGATCTCTCTTCTGCCTTTGACACGGTCAACCATGCCATTCTGCTGAACCGGCTCAGTGATAATCTGGGTGTCACTGATCAGGCCCTGGCCTGGCTGACTTCTCTGACTGACCCTCCCAGGTTCAACGTGGGTCCTTACTCTCCTCTATCTCTCTCTCCACCTGTAGTGCTCCACAGGGGTCAAATCTTTCTCCCTGGTTGTTCAGCCAATACCTGGCACCTCTCGCCTTACACATTGCTGGTCTCTGCTCCTACTTCCAGTGCTACGCGAATGACAACCAGATCACCTTCAGGCTCTCCTATGCCACCTCTTCTCCTTCTCTCATCCCAGACTCTGTCTGCAATCCAGGAGTGGTGTTCCTCCAATAATCTTTACCTGAATGCCAGTAAGACAGAGTTCCTTCTCATCGGCACACCTGCACCCCCCTTTCCGGCCATTCTCTGGCCGGCCTCCCTTGGCCCTCTTCCTTCTCCTACCTGTGAGACTAAGAACCTCTGGGTTATCTTTGATTCCACTCTCTCCTTCTCCCCTCACATTTCCGACATCTCTAAGAAGTCAAACTACCAACTGCACCTCCTCAGAGGTATTGTTCCTTTCCTCTCCTTCCCCCAGAAGCTCAATGTCTCCAGAGCTCTGGTTCTCTCTAGGCTTGACTACTGCAACAGCCTCTTATTAAATCTACCCTCCTCTACTCTCCGTCCTCTGCAACCCATCCAGAACAGGACTGCGAGACTTGTCCTTGGCCTCAAGACCAGGGACCGCATCTCTCCAGCACTGAAATCTCTCCATTGGCTCCCAGTGGCTGTAGGTATAAAATTCAAGACCCTTTGTGCTATCCACAAGGCCTTCTGGGGCCTGGGACCAAAATACCTCCAGCTTTCTCTTCAGAAGTATCTTCCTTCTCAAGCTCTTCGCTCTTCCTCCTCCTTCCTCTTCTGTCGGTGCCTCCCTCTGGAACAGCCTCCCTGCCTCTCTGACACTTGAGCAGAACCATCTCTGGTTCCGGAAGCATCTCAAGACTTTTCTCTTTGCTTCTGCCTTCTGTCTTCCACGTCCCTGCTGATTGTTTGTCTGTAAATGCACTGGCTACCTGGCTACCCTCTAAATCACTGACCCAGGTCCCTGCCCTCCCAGTTGCACACTTGCACTGCCTCCTGGCAACCCTGCATTTGGGGGCTGTATCTGCATCCCTAGAGTCCCCCTACTTACACTTATCCAACACTTGTGTCGGCACTTAGCCCCTACACTGCCACCTGTTGGGTGTACTATTATCCTATGTCTTGATCCTATGTCTCACACTTCTCCTCCTCCTCTTGCACTTTTTCACACCCCCTGCACTTGCGCAATCTCAATGTCACTTGTCCTAATATGAGCGTTGTCTTGTGCTCCCTTGTTCCACTCCCTTGCCTTGTCGCGCCTTGAAACTATTGTGTATAGGCGCACTATAAATAAATTATCCTATCATACTGTACAAGTCCTTCTTTTCTTTCAGATTCCCATTCAGTATGGTTCGAGTGATCTTCATCCCAGTTTCTTTTTTTTAAACAATTTTTATTGAGTTTGAAAGTTTTTTTGTTTTTTTAAAACAATTTTTATTGATTTTATTTCAACAACTAACACAAACCAAACTTACAGTGCATGTGATAATAGTTCAATTTACATCACTTTATCTGTGTCCACTGTTTCCCCCCTTCCCGCCCACCCTTCCGAGCCTACTCTTCTACCTGTTCTGTTTCTTCATCTTGCAGTAGGGATTATTTATCACTGGTTTCTGTTGGGTTCCGGTCACTTGACCCATCATGCGTGAGCCCAAATTAATCAGCTATTAGTTGTCTCCAAGCTATCAAGGTTCCAGCCTCTTCCTCCCCCCCAACATTGCTTGCATCTTGCCATACTGCCGTCTCCGCCTCTGCCCATTTCTGTAGATCTTTCCACCATACTTCTATTCTTGGTCTATGACATACCTTCCACCACATTGCAATTTTCCTCTTTGCTAATACATAAGCCAGGTCTTTCAATTTACTCACATGCTTGAGCTTACGTGGTCTAGGAAACCCTCCTATCAGGCAAGCCCACACTGTATCCACCTCTATTTTGATCCCTTTGTCTTCCATCCTATGTGCAATTTCTCCAAAACATGTGTACCATTCCGGCGTTTTCTTCGTCACATTTGGGGCATGATTGTCATCCTGCATTTTTGAATTTGGCTATCCTCTGGGGTGTCATATACGCCCTGTGAGTAATATATAATTGTATCTGTTGTAATCTGGCGTTTCTTGACACTTTTTTGTGATATCCCTGGGCACGCTCCCACATCTCATCACTCATTGGGCACCCATTTCCTCTTCCCAATCTTGTCTGAGTTGTACCACTTCCTTCCCCACTTTGGTCATCATCAGCTCATATAGTCTAGATATTTTGTGCCCCCCCTCTGCTATATCATATATTGTGTCTATGGTGGCATCCAGTTCAACTGCTAGTATTACTTCGGACCATGTCTCTTTAATTCGCTGCACCACCCTATGATATGTGAAGTACTGCCCCGTATGTAACCCCGTTTCCTGCACCAGCCCCTCAAAGTCCCTTATACTCCCCTCTTGCCTTATATCACCCATCGTCGCTATACCCACCGGCTCCCGGTGCTTCCTAATCATTAGTCTTAGTTGCTTTTCTTTACCCGCCAGAGCGACTAATGTAACCTGCGGGGAACACGGGGACGGGCTATCCATTATCTGACAAGCTGTCCGCCATATCTCCCACCCGAGTGTCATCATTCTCGGGCGCCCTTCCATATCCGATTTGGGCAACCACATCATTTATTTCAGGAAAAATGGGGCGCAGTCCAGTTGGAACAGCCTTGATTCAGAGGTCGGCCCCTCAGAGAGCCATTTAGCTACATATTGTAGTTGACTTGCTATATAATAAATTTCATAATTTGGTAGTTTTATACCCCCTTTCTCGTGTGGGTTTTGTAGCTTCCAACGGGCCACTCTGTTCGTTGTCCCCTGCCAAAGGAATTCCCTGCACATGCTGTTCATCCTAGCAAAGAATCGCCTGGGTATCAAATATGGGATGTTCCCAAAGAAGTGCAACAGTCTTGGGAGGACCACCATTTTAAGCATTGCCCCTCGCCCCATCATCGCCAAGGGGAGCTTCACCCAGAACTTCATACATTTCTCAATATTCCGGATAGCTCTCTCAGTGTTGTGTTGATGTTCTGCTTCCACCGTATGATATATGTCTATCCCAAGATATCGGAACGTGCTGACCTCCCACGGTATCTGCAAGATCGCTAACTGCTCTAGTGGGATCCCTTTATACCTGCCTAGTGGAAATACACAAGATTTTTTGGGGTTCAGGGCTATGCTTGAAAGCCTTGCAAATCGCTCCATCACTTCCAGGATATACTGGAGATTTTCTTCTGGGTAGCGTAGATACAGCAACATATCATCAGCGTACAAGGAAATTAGATGCGGTTCCCCTTTTATGGTGATGCCTATTATATCATACTGCTGCCTCAGGTATATCGCCAGGGGCTCCAAGGCCAAAATGTACAGCATGGAGGACCACGGGCATCCCTGCCTAGTACCTCTGGTAAGTTGCCACATCGTCGATATAACTGCTCCTGTCTTCACCCTAGCCAGCGGCGCATTTTATAGTAGTTTAGCCCATTTGAGATACCCCGGCCCTATTCCGTAATTGGTCAGAGTCGCAATCAGCCATGGCCATTTGACCGAGTCGAAGGCCTTTATTGCATCCAGAGAAACTACTGCCATCTCTCCCGCCTCCCCGTGTGCATGTTCAATAACTCGGTGGAGTCGCCTAAGATTGCTGGATATGTTTCTGTTAGGGACATAACCTGTCTGGTTGGGGTGTATTAATTTATTAATGACTCTCCTTATTCTATTCGCCAGGACCGCCGTCAATATTTTACTGTCCTGGTTGAACATCGACAGGGGTCTGCTGTAGGAGCCACACTCATGGCCAGGTTTATTGAGTTTGGGGAGTGGTATGATGATCGCCTACTTTAGGGACTCTGGAAGTCTTCCGACTTCATATGCCTCATTTAGCATCTCTAAGAGCGGAGGGAGTACCTCATTTTTGTAAATCTTATAGAATTCGCTGGGGAGTCCGTCCGACCCCTGGGTCTTACTAGTGGGCAGTTGCCTCAATACCTCTTCCAATTCCTCTAGAGCGATCGGTGCGTCTAGCTCCTCTCGCTCCTCAGCGCTAATCTGCAATCCAATATCCTCCAGTGTTTCTCTTATTTCCTTGCCGTCACTTTCCTCCGCATCTCTGTATAGGATACGGTAATAGTCTGCAAATTCCTGATTAACTCCATCTTGCGTGTCTACTATACGCCCATCCTCTTTCGCTATCGTCCTGATTGTTGGTCTGGGAGTCTCGCTTTTGTATAGCCATGCCAGAACTCTCCCTGGTTTGTCCACCCCCTGCATGCTGCCTCTCTATGTATTTTTTATAGTTGAGGTTGCACAGCCTTTCCCAATATCTCGCGCATTTGTGCTGCAGCCTAAGTATTGCTTCATTATGTCCTTTGGTGTTGCCTCCCCTTTTCAATGCTATTTCTAGCTCCTTTTCCGCTTCTTGTAGTTCAGCCAAGATTCCTCCTTGTAGGCCCTTGGATTTAGCTATAGCTATCCCTATCACTACTAAATAAAAAGCTTCCGAGAGCATACCCGCTGACTCCACGCTGCCAGTATTGATCTCGAAGTAGCTCATTATTTCTTCTCTCATGTCCTCCCTAAAAATATTATCCTTCAACGCCTCTGCTCGGAGGCGCCACGTCGGTATCTTCGCTCTCCGGTGCTGGTATTGCCATACTAATAGCAGCGGCAAATGGTCCGAAAGGAGCATCGCTTTATATTCTATCTGCGCTATTTCTGTCATCAGTTCATGTGTGACGAACACATAATCCAGTCTAGTGTGTAGGTTCTGGGGGGCTGAATAGTGCGAATATTGCCTATCCTGTAGATGGTGTGACCTCCATGCATCCTCTAACCCAAAATCCGCTAACAGAGACTGCAATGTCCTGGCCGCTGGGGTGGGTCTGTCTATTTTGGTATCTGATCTATCTATTTTCAGGTTTAGTACGCAATTAAAGTCTCCTCCCCAAATCACCGCCCCCCCAAGCTCTCGCTAAGTTTGCTATATAGGGTTCTGAAGTATGCCGCCATACCCTGATTCGGGGCATATGTGTTTATAATACATATTTCCTTGTTTTCCACCAACCCTCCCGTCTGGCTCGACCGTGGAGTGAAGTAACTGAAACAGAACATGCAGTGGTACCCAGGTAATCACCCCTCTGGCATAAGCTGAGTATGCTGCGCCCACAACAGTCCCACTCCACTTCTTTCGGACCACCTCCAGTTTTTCTTGCGTTAAGTGAGTCTCTTGTAGCAAGGCTATGTCTATTTTCTGCCTGCGCAAATACATCATTACCTTATTCATTTTTAAATAGCTATTGAGCCCTCTAACATTCCAGGTAACTACTTTACGGTCTCCCATAACATATCCAGGTCCCACTCTTCCCTCTGCAAATACAGGCCAAGTCTCAGTTCTTTCCTCCTTTCATGTAAGCTCGTTACCCAATTTAAACATCCCTCAACTACACCCCCCTCCCAATACCCCCAACTTTGTTCACTGCACACATTCCCTTAGCACCCCCCACCCAACCTATTCCCAACTGGTGCCCAGATCCATCCCTAGATCTCAGGCTCTCCCGCATTTGGTCCTATCCCGGGTGGCCGAGATAACGAACCCAGCAGGATGATACCGATCTATCGGTATCCTAACTAATCTATTTATGGGGGTATAATAGCGGGTTCCAAGGGGCTCCTGCAATTTACTCTATATCTCCGCGCCCAAGTATACTCATTAATGCGGCCTATGTAGCCGAAGACACAACTGCCCATACCCTATCTTATATTCAAGTCCCAATGTCTGAGTCCGCGGCACTTTAGGTACCGCAGCCTCTATGTTACTTATCTGCGCCGCCTTCCTTCTGGATGCCAGTCTCCGATGGGCAATTCTGCGTGTCCAGCCAATCTGATGCCTCTTCTGGAGTGTCGAAGAACTGTGCCCTGTTTTGGTAGTACAACTTCAATTTCACAGGGCATATCAGCATGTACTTATACCCTGCTTCCCGCAGCTGTCTTTTCACTGCACCATAGTTCATGCGCTGTCTTTGTACCATCAATGTATAATCCAGGTATGCCTCGATGTTCGCCGATGCCCTTTGTATCGTTCCTCCCTTCTGAAAAAATTCAAGGATTTTCTCCCTGTCTCGATAGTTTAGGATTTTGGCAATGATTGGCCTTGGTGGGTCCCCTGGTGGTGGCCTCCGCGTTAAGGCCCTATGTGCCCGTTCCACTGCGAATCCTTGGGTCAACACCCCTCATGTTATTTCCTGCATTAGCATGGTTTCGATGAATTCCATGGGGTTTGATCCCTCTGCTCCTTCCAGTACTCCCACAATGCGTACGTTGTTTCTCCGGGCACGTCCCTCTGCTTCTCCTGCCCTATTTTCCAGGTTGCTCACTCGTTGTTCCAAGATGTGAATCTCTGATTTGAGAGACGCGCATGCAGCTGTGTTCGGGGCCATCTCTTTTTCCAATTCGCCTGTGCGTTCTGTCAGTGTTCTGACGTCTTGCCTGAGGAGATTCACCTCCTCCTGTACTGTGCCCACTTTAAGTTCTAGTGCGGTCTTCAGTTCAACCATGGCCGATTCCACTTTAGTTTCCCAGGCAAGTTTCAGGTCTGCATTTGCTTCCAGGATCTGCTGGTCTTTGTTCCCAGAGGCGGTATCTGCGGCCGGGGTCTTTTCCTTACTTCTGGCTCCTTCTGACATTTGCGGCGTTCTCGTGTATTCCTCCAGCGTGGGTTGTTTGCCCTTCCCCTTGGTCTGCTTATCTTGGTCGCCATATTGGCGTCGCCATATATTTCTCTACAGGTGCTCAGAAGTATGATTTTTGGTGCCTCAGGGATAGTCCGTGCTTGGGTATGTTGCCCTCAGGGTGCTGTGGTGAAAGTTCTCGTGAGCTATATGTGTCGTGACGCGAATGGATTATGTTTTTGTCACGCTCACCTGGTCTCCACGGGGGCGTAGCAAGTGGCTGCATGAATGATGTCTGCTCTGGCGTGGCGCTGCGTGGATGATGTTGCTTGCCGCGACTTCTCCCTTGCTATCCCCAAAGAGGCGTTGGTCTGCAAGATCGAAAGAAGATATTAGCTACTGGGTGGGACTGGATTGAATCCACCTCCTTAACCTTCTGTTGCCCTGCTCCTCTTCGGTCTCACCTTAGAGTTTTGTGAGGTAGGCTCTCTGTCCTACAATCTCTGGCAGGGGCGCAGTAAGCACAGTCTGCCCGGATGTAGTTACTTCATTGATCCAGTGGGCTGTTGCTGAATATAGGAAAGCTGGGCCAAACAGGTAAGTCTCTATGCCAATGGTTGCTTGGTATAGGTGCTTGAAGTCTTTATTGCCCAAGTTTTGATCTTTGTTTTGTCTTTTCTCTCAGGCGCAGTTTCTAGCGGATTTTGAATGGAGGATTGACTCTTCCTAAGATGCTGAGCAGGTTTCCTTCAGGCGAGTATTAGCGCGCGAGTGTGGCGTTGAATGTCTGAATGACTGTTTTCTCCTCTGTGCGCGACTAACCTGCTGTTTCTTTTCCTTCTTTGCAGATGTGGCATGGCTCCGGAATGACGAATGGATTAACCGCTCCAACGTATTCCAGAAGAATGCTGGCCCCGGGTGAGTATTGGATGCCAGAGCGGATACCTTCTTTTCAACAAGTGCGGCGGTCCGAAGAGCAGCTGAAGGCGAAAACGATGGGATGGAATGATGCAGGTAAGGCCTTCGTTGCTGTACTGACTCCTGTTCTCTTCTTTTTCTTCTCTCAGGTACCGATGGATGGAATTTCTGATCGGGCGTGGCTGTAGCAGTTCGAGGACAGGACAGACACGGTGCAGGAGTGCAGAATAACGTGAAGCGTGTTCTGCCTGCAGGGTGTGGTTTAAATAGCCTTGTAAGTAGCTCCAGGTAAAGTAGTCCCTTAATCACACCCTGCCTTTCAGGCAAAGTAGTCCCTCAGCCACACCCTGGATATGCAGAAAGGCTCAGCCTTACTAGGCTGAGTAAGTAGTCCCATGCAATTCAACACTTATTATGAGCCTGGTGCCAACGGCGCCAGGACTAAGTCCAGGGGGTCCTAAGGCACCTCTTAGGGGCTTGTTAAGCCCTTATGTATGCTTGTGACTGGGGTGGGCCCATCAGTTCCGGGGGTTTTCAGAGCTCCCCCACCAAGCCCCCCTACTGGTGGGTTCTACCATTGGTCCCGGTTTGTTCGGGTGATTGCGATGGAACCTTTTTAATAGCCGTGGAGCCTGAATGTGTTCAGTAGGCTCCCACGTTCTTTCATGCGGTCCATATCCTTTCCAGTCTATTAGATAAAATAGTTTTGATTTGACAACCTTTGAGTCCAGGATATCCTTAACTTCGAGTTCGGGTTCCCCGTCGATCGTGATCGGTTTTGGTGGTTTTTGTACTGGGGTCCCTGGTTGTACTGGTTTCAAAAGTGAGACATGAAACACGGGATGAATCCTCATGTGTGGAGGCAAGTCCAATTTCACAGCTACCGGATTGATGATGGCCTTAATGGTGTATGGACCTATGTATCTGGGATTGAAGGTTCGGGTTCCTTTCATGGGTATGTGATTTGACGCCAACCAGACTTCATCCCCAACTTGATACTTTGGAGCTTCACTTCTATGCATGTCTGCCGATTTCTTGTATCTTTCTTTAGCTAGTTTCAAATGGTCTATTGCTTGTTTAAAGGCTTAAGTAATAGTACTGCTGGCATTTCCAGAAGTTGAGGCGGGTCAAGATTAGAGGTTTGTGGATGCATCCCGTAAATGGTATAGAAAGGGCTTTGTCCAATGCTGGAGTGTAGGGAATTATTATAGGCGTATTCGGTTATCCATAAGATATCCTTCCAACTGTCTTCCGTTTGGTGTAACATACATCTGAGGTATTGCTCCAGAGTCTGGTTGGTTCTCTCAGTCTGACCATCAGTTTGGGGATGGTGGCTGGTGGAAAGTCTTTCATCAATTTGAGCTAACTCGCAGCACTTTTTCCAGAAACGAGAGATAAATTGGCTGCCACGGTCTGAAATCAGGATGGAAGGAAATCTATGTATTCAGACTATTTGTTCTAAGAATTCTTTTGCCAGGATCGAAGCTGAGGGTAAACCCTTCAGTGGGATGAAATGGGCCATCTTGGAAAACAAGTCCACCACCAGCAAAATTGTGTTGAACCCATTACAAGGAGGAAGGTCAGTTATAAAATCGAGTGACAATTTATGCCAAGGTGTAGGCGGAATATCCAGCGGTTGCAGTTGACCTGGTGATTTCTTCTTTAGAGCCTTGTTTTGTGCACAAACTCCACAGGATAGCACAAACTGTTTGATGTCTTTACGCCATGTTGGCCACCAAAGGTGTCGCTAGATCTTGACTTTGGTCTTAGCAATCCCAGGGTGACCTTCTACCAGCGATTCGTGGTAATTTGAGATTACTTTTTCCTGAAGTTCCTTGGTGGGTAGATAGAGACGCCTGTGAAAATATGGTAATTGGTTTGAGACTGAGTGGTGAGCACTTCTGGTAGGCCAATCCTTCAGAGTGTTGGTATCCATGAGATGAGTGATTTCCTCGTGGATGTCATCTAAGGTCAGAGACGTAATTCCTAAGATTTTTTCTCCAGGAATGATGGGCACTGGGTCAGTGGCCTCCTCGTCTACCCCTATACGAGATAAAGCATCTGCCTTACCATTTCGACAACCACGGCGATAGGTGATTACAAAGTCAAATTTAGCAAATAATAATGCCCATCGGAGTTGGCGAGATGATTGAGCCTTCGCCACCTTCAGGTACTGTAGATTACGGTGATCAGTGATTACCGTGTTCGTACGCCTTGCTCCTAAGAGATAATGCCGACAAGCCTTGAGGGCGCCTTGATGGCCAAGAGTTCTTTGTCCGTAATGGCATAATTCAGTTCTGGAGCCGTGAATTTCCGTGACCAAAAGGCCACTGGGTGAAGCTGACCGGATTCAGGATCCCATTGCGAGAGGACCGCCCCCATTGCCAAGCTGTAAGCGTCGGTCTCGACCATGTACGGAAAATCTGGACGAGAATGTTAGGATTGGAGCTGAGATGAATTTCTGTTTTAAGTCCTGGAAGGCTTTCTCTGCTTCCTCAGACCATTGAAAACGTTTGTTCTTTCGCAGTAAAGAGGTGATGGGATGTACTAGCTGCGAAAAGCCTGGAATGAAGCGACGATAGAAGTTCGGGAATCCGAGCATACTCTGAACTCCTTTAATTGAGGTTGGAGAAGACCAATTGAGGATGGCATCCACCTTTCGCGAATCCATGCGTACACCATGAGGGGTTAGGGCAAATCCAAGGAACTCAACCTCAGTAACATGGAAGAAGCATTTTTCCAGTTTTGCAAATAGGCTGTGTTGTCGAAGTTTGTCCAGAACAGCACGGACGTGATTCACATGTTCTTGTTCAGACGAGGAATACCAGAATGTTGTCAATGTATACTACGCCACATACATCAATCAATTCTCGCAGGACGTCATTCATGAAATACTGGAACGCCGCTTGGGCGTTACAAAGGCCAAAGGGCATCACTTGGTATTCAAATAGCCCGTATTTGGTGCGGAAGGCGGTTTTCCATTCGTTCCCCTTCTTGATTCGTACCAGGTGGTATGCTCCGCGGAGATCTAACTTGGTATTAACTTGATCCAAAAGTTCAGGAATCAGGGGGAAGGGGTTACGGTTTTTAACAGTGACTTGGTTCAATGCGCGGTAATTGATGCAAGTCCAAAGGTCTCCTTCCTTATTAGGCATGAAAAATAAGGGTGAGGCTGCCGGGGACTTGGACGGGCGGATAAAACCGTTAGCCAGGTACTGGTGTAGATGCTTTTTTAAATGCTGATTTTCAGGTTCAGTCAGTGCATAGATTCGACCGTATGGAATCTGTGCGTCAGGTATGAGGTCAATCTGACAGTCGTACGATCTATGGGGAGGGAGAGTGTTGGCTTGATCCTTCTGGAAAACATCCTGATAGTCTTGGTATTCTGGAGGTAGCGGGTTAGTTAGACTCATGTTCGTTGTCACTTCCTTGACCAGAGATTCTTTTGCTTGATAACAGGTACGAGCACATTCGCCTGAGAAGGTCAGCCTCTTAGCACGCCAGTCGATGCAAGGATTGTGTGGTTCTAGCCATGGCATTCCCAGAATTATTTGGAATTGTGGAGCCTTGATTATATCAAACACAACGGCTTCCCGATGTCCGTCTTGGCACAAAAGTGTCATCTCTGTCGTTGAGTCCGTTACCGGACCCGAAGCGATCTCAGTTCCATCGACAGTGGTGACTAAGGCCCTCATTACAACCTCGGCGCTAAACCATGGCGCTATTAGCACCATGGTTGGTGCCGGTGTTGTAACGAGTCCGCCCTGGTGGAATGGGGAAATACCGCCCCATTCCAAGGTTGGCGGGGCGGTATTTCCTCATTTCACCATGGCCCTTCCCCATTCCCATTTTCGCCCCTTAGGGCTCAATGGGACTGGGGAAGGCGCTAAGTACGGTACCGCAAATCGCGGTACCGTAATTAGCACCGAGGTCCCTTTGCGGCACACTACTTTAATGGCTGGTACAACCAGCCGTTAAGGTCGGGTCCCGCAAAGGGACCTCGTAATCAGGCGTTAAGGGTTTAAGGCACCGACACCTTTTACGGCGCCGTTAAACCCTTAACGCCAGGGTCGTAATGACCCGCTAAATCTGTTGTTGCCTTTTTGCAGAGAGGAAGATTCATCCTTGTAGCCAATTCTTGATCCATATAATTTCCAATGGCTCCGCTCTGACTGCATGCATTCGAGACGGCTGTTGGTGACTTATGAGGATCATTGGCAATACTAGGCGCGAGGTCTGGAAGTCCTTCTTTTCGCTCGACAAGCGGACCTCTACGCTTGTCGGGCGGGGTAGTTTTCCGACTCTGGCTCTGCTTCAACTTTGCCAGAAACCCCAACTGCTTTCTTGGGTGGTTTTACTGGGCACTCTCGGAGGAAATGGCTGGCTCACCCACAATACAAACAAAACTGTTGTTGTCTTCTCCTATCTTTTTCAGCCTTGGACAGCGGCTCGCGCACCCCTCCAATCTGCATGGGCCCGGCCAAGTCGTGGTCTTAGATGCATTTTCCTTTGGGCACACAAATACCCGAGTGTCCATACTAGCTCGATCTGCCTTACGGTTCTGTACTCTATGATCAAGCTGAACCACCAAGTCTATATATTCAGCACAGTCTCTGGGAGGGTTGACCACTTGAGCTAAAACATCCTTTAACTCCCCTCTCAAACCTCTGTAAAAAAGCGTTGTTCTTTTGTCATCTGGCAAGTCGGTTTACACTACCAGTCTATTAAAGGTTGCAATGTAAGTTAACAGATCTTGATTGCCTTGACGCAGAGACAAGAGCTCAATATCCAATGCCTGGCCCTGGGAGTGGCGTGCAAACAGCTTCTCCATGTTCAATTGGAACCTCTGGAAGTCCTGCAAAATGGGATCGTCCGGATTGACTAGTGGTACTGACCAGTCCGCCGCACTGCCACTGAGGTTCAAAAGTACAATGGCCACCTTAGATTGGTCGTTTGGAAAAGCTCCTGGTCTACTTAGGAAATGTAGTCGGCACTGATTTATAAAAAACGCATACCTTTTTGGGTCTCCGGCAAAGCGTTCTGGAGGTGCCAAAGGTACAGCTCCTGGAAGGACCACCTGAACTGGATTGCTTGGTGTAGTCAGAACCGTTGACCCCAATCCAAGTAATGGTGTTTGCCCAGCCTGTGACTGAAGCAATTGTCTAGCGAGGTCATCAGTACGATCCTTGGCTACGATCAGTTCTCTCCTCAAGGCATTGGTTTCCTGCCGAGCTGAATGTACCTTGGCCCTGAGTTCCCCCAAAAGCTGGGCTAGCTGATCTGTCTCAGAGGTTTCCATGTCGCCCAGGTAGAGAATTTTGTATAAGGCTTTGCGTTCTGTCATGCTCACCTGGTCTCCCTGGGGGCGTAGCACATGGCTGCACGAATTATGTCTGCTCTGGCGTGGCACTGCATGGATGATGTTGCTTGCCGCGACTTCTCCCTTGCTATCCCCAAAGAGGCGTTGGTCTGCAAGATCGAAAGAAGATAATAGCTACTGGGTGGGACTGGATTGAATCCACCTTCTTAACCTTCTGATGCTCTGCTCCTCTTCGGTCTCACCTTAGAGTTTTGTGAGGTAGGCTCTCCATCCTGCAATCTCTGGCAGGGGCGCAGTAAGGACAGTCTGCCGGGATCTAGTTACTTCACTGATCCAGTGGGCTGTTGCTGAGTCTCGGAAAGCTGGGCCAAACAGGTAAGTCTCTATGCCAATGGTTGCTTGGTATAGGTGCTTGAAGTCTTTATTGCCCAAGTTTTGATCTTTGTTTTGTCTTTTCTCTCAGGCGCAGTTTCGAGCAGATTTTGAATGGAGGATTGACTCTTCCTAAGATGCTGAGCAGGTTTCCTTCAGGCGAGTATTAGCGCGCGAGTGTGGCGTTGAATGTCTGAATGACTGTTTTCTCCTCTGTGCGCGACTAACCTGCTGTTTCTTTTCCTTCTTTGCAGATGCGGCGTGGCTCCGGAATGACGAATGGATGAACCGCTCCAACGTATTCCAGAAGAATGCTGGCCCCGGGTGAGTATTGGATGCCAGAGCGGATACCTTCTTTTCAACAAGTGCGGCGGTCCGAAGAACAGCTGAAGGCGAAAACGATGGGATGGAATGATGCAGGTAAGGCCTTCGTTGCTGTACTGACTCCTGTTCTCTTCTTTTTCTTCTCTCAGGTACCGATGGATGGAATTTCTGAACGGGCGTGGCTGTAGCAGTTCGAGGACAGGACAGACACGGTGAGCATTATGCTGCAGGAGTGCAGAATAACGCGAACCGTGTTCTGCCTGCAGGGTGTGGTTTAAATAGCCTTGTAAGTAGTTCCAGGTAAAGTAGTCCCTTAATCACACCCTGCCTTTCAGGCAAAGTAGTCCCTCAGCCACACCCTGGATATGCAGAAAGGCTCAGCCTCACTAGGCTGAGTAAGTAGCCCCATGTAATTCAACACTTATTATGAGCCTGGTGCCAATGGCGCCAGGACTGAGTCCAGGGGGTCCCAAGGCACCTCTTAGGGGCTTGATAAGCCCTTATGGGTGCTTGTGACTGGGGTGGGCCCATCAGTTCCGGGGTTTTTGGAGCATGCATCATGGCAGTTCTCCCACGTCTTCGGCTGCTGCTGTTTCTTCCTATTTATGCTCTTTGACTCTTAGTGGGACCTCTCGCCGTCTGCGCATCCTGGGACTTGGGGGCCTGTGCAGGCCCCATATGTGCTGGCCCTGGTCTGGCTTGCCACTGCACGCGGTGTCTCTGCTGTCTTGATTTCCAGGGGCCTCCTCGCGTGTCTTTTGGGGTTTTTAAATGCCTGTCCCGCTCTGAGTCTCAGGCTCATGTGATGCTCGGTGCTGTGGGGCCACGTTGGTGTGAGCCTGCAGCCCAGTACTAGCTTATAGCTTGGGCCAGTCTGCTCTTGGACCCGTCCCTCCTCCTGGCGAAGCACGCCCGCATGGCATCGTCTGATCACCAGAGCCAACTGTCTATAGGGTCTAAGTTACTGTTTGCTCCTGCTAGTGTATTCCGTTCTACAAATATTGTGCTGTATTAGCCCCTCCTCACTTGGGTCGGGCCAACGTGGTTGTCACTTTGTACTGACCCTGGTCTGGGTTTACCTTGTGTGTCTGTTTTATCTGTGCCTCCCTGCAGGCACACTGTGACTCTGCAGCGCTCCTGAGTCGTTTGTTATGGCCAGTTTACACGTATTGTGAATTCCGTTGATTCCTGTGCTGCGCCAGAGTACCTTTCTTTCATACGGGTGTTAATTTCACTGGCCTAATGTTATAAGGCCCGTTCTCTGCAGTTCGGCGCTGGCGACTATGTAGCACCGCACAGTGTTTATTTACCAGTAGTCCCCGTCGTTCGAGGGATTCCGCTTTACAGCCTCGTATCCACATCTCATCTCAGCTGTTTTGAGCTAATGTTTCCATGCACCCCCATTGCTTTGCAAGTCCAGGGCTGCGTAATTTCTTCAATTTTCCGGAGCCCACCGGCCGGGCAGCCCCGCAGGTATATGTATTTGTGTTAGTGCACCTCCATTTCCATTGTTGTCCTGAGCATTTTTTCCTCCGCACACAGTTCTGTTCGCCCGCACCTCCTGGGCACTGGCTGCACCACGCGATCTCCAGCCAGCTCTTCCTCTTGTCGCTGCGGGATTCCCCACGCTCCACCGCCGTGTTCCCAACCTCCGTCAACTTTATTACTTCCACCGCTTTCTGCTCCTTCCTTAAGCGGGCAGTCTCTGCTTCCATCAGACTTCGGCCGGCTCTGCTTGGTGCATTGCAGCCGTTCTTCGGCGCATATCTTTGTCCTCACAGCGCCATCTTGTTGTTGTCCGCGAGCTGCCATCTGTAAACTTCACAAGCTCACAGTCTTTCTCTCACACTGCCGGTTGCTCCGTACTTTCGACCGCTGCACTCTCCATGTGCTTAGACTCCCATAGATGCCGCATGCCCTCTCATAGCAGGCGCAAAGAGCATTTCTTTTGCAGGAACATCGGTGGATCAACAGGAGCACCTAGGAATCTCGACCTATTTCGTGGTCATGTAGCCATGCTCCCCCTATTGATTTAGATAGTTGAACCATAAACAGGCAATATTTCTCTCACCAAGAGTGAGACCTAAACAAGATTAAACAGTTTTTGCAGATTTTGTTCCCCAGTTTCTTTTAAGCTTTCTCGCATAGGCATTAATGGTACACTTGGTTGACAATAACAAACTTTAATTTGTTCTTCATGTCTTCCTTCATAGGATCCTGCTGAAGAGGATGCAGTGATCTTAGATTTAGGGAGTTCCTCAGTGGAACGGGAGTCCTGTCCGCAAAGGGGGAGTCTCTCCCAGAGAGGTCCCACTTGCCTCTACCCCTAGGGAGGGTGTTGCGTAGCAGGGTCACCTCCATAGCCTCACAAGGAAAGGCTCCCCCATGGAAGAAGTGGCAGAATCCTGTGATTCGTCACACCCTATAGGCCGAGGAACAATTTGCAGCATTTTGTAAAACTGAACGTTGGGGGAACAATCCTGGCATATTTGGTGGACTGAGGCTGAGTTTGACTGCCTGGTGCAAAAGGACGACCATGGGCCTTGGCTGCTGAGCAGCAGCGCAGAGACCAGGGGCCTTGGCGTGGGAACTGGCACTTGCGCGAAGAGGGGTGGCCGCTGTGGAAGATACTGACGCTGGTCTGAAGGCAGAGCAGGGAGAGCGAGATAAGCTCGGCCTCGAGGTGCGACTTGGTCTCGAACCGTAAAGCTGCTGACCAAGAAGTGAATCCACCTCTGTGGACGGCAGCCTTGACCAGGACGCTGGGGTGGCCCTGAGCAGGATGCTGGGGCGACTTGCGACAAGTTCAGAGTTTTCGGGATGAGAGGCAGAACAGGAGCAGACATCGGTGAGACCCTAGGCAGGACCGAGGCCAACACCATCCGTGCAGTTCACAGAAAAGCAGTGAGGTTTGTGGGGCCACCCAAGCTCAGTGTGTGAGACCAGGATCCCGGCTGCAGCGGCGGTGGTGCTGTGGGCGCTTGTGGGTGAGCAGGCCTGGAGCAGAGGCCCTTGTACTATGCTGGAACGAGAACCAGCTTGCGGTAGAAGGCACACTGTTGTCCAGTGAACCTTCACTCTCAGCGGGAGCATGATCGTCGGCTGTCTTGGGGGAAATATGGCAATTACAATCAGAGAAGACCAGTTGAGGGGAATTTGTGTGGTTGGAGAAAACTGGAGACATAAAGAGGAAGACATGGTACCAACAATAAGACAAACACAAGTGACCACAGTTCAAGGCTGTTTATTGAACTTAAATTGGGTCTGAAAAATTCCTAGCTAAACCTAAATCTAAAGATGAGAGCAAGCTACAACCATCAAATAATAATAAAACAGTCCTAGTATTTCCTTGTCAAAGTAAACGGGCATATACTGATAAACCTATTGCCAATCCTTCCCTCTAAATACAAATACTGTGGGAAAAGAAAAGTGTTCAAGAAATCATATGTCAGGCTATTCAAGCCGTAGACTTCCCTTGCCCACGTTTTCACCACGGGACAAGGCAGCACACTCGAGCTTAGCACAGTCTCTGGCTTCTCTAGCATGAGGGTGCAGTTCAAATTTTCAACATCATGGCCTTCAATGCCAAAGTCTCTTTGCCATTCAAAGTCTGTTCTTTCAGAAGGCCTTTTGCAACAAACAAACAAAGTTCCTTTCCTTTTCTGTATTTCACATATACACAATTTTCTAAGGTGATTACTATTCACCTCAGATCCCCCTCCACCGGGTCAGATCCATTTTAACACAATCACAATGTTCTCAGGTTTTTCAGGTATTTAATTTATCGGGTGACTCACTGTTCATCCCGGATCCCCCTTCTCGAGGCTCAGATCCACTATGACATAAAATCTTCAATCCGTCTCCCTCTGCCGGGCTCGGACCAATTTATCTACTTTGTCATAAACTTTCTTTACTGTATCAACATCCAAGACTTTCGATTGTGCACAGGATTTTGCTTGACCCGTCGCAGGACTACTTCGATTCACAATCCTTTGCCACACTTTCACTTTTGTCAACTCTCAGCTAGATGCCTTACAGAGAACTTTGATTGAGCACACACGCAGTGCCGGTCCATGCTGTCAAAGGCATTGTATCTTGGTTTCAAAATTCAATCACTCATCTGCAGTTCACCTTTACTCGCGTTGGTTATCACACGTGATGCAAACAATGTTCGTTCCAGCGCTCGCCATACAATGTTGCCACTTGCAACCTTGGCATCAACACAAACTGGTCTTGTATTGGTCTCACCGGCTGTGTTGATTTTGCTGTGGCATTGCGTTGTTCTTGGAGCCAAGGACAGTACCACGGCAGCTGCTGCTTCTCCCCGCTTAGATTATCGATGCGAGAGGGCCCCGGGTACCTCCGACATACAATGCAGGATTCTTCAGCCTGGTTTCCTGGTTTTACGCTTTCTATTCTCAAGGTTTCATGAAAGTAACGGCTCCTTGTCGAAAAGGTCAAGTTAACTTCCCTCCATGCAACCCCTTCTGTCTGGCCGTCTTTCTTCTCTCGTCAAACTGCCATCCTGGAACTGCTGTTTTCTCGTGTGCTTTTCCATGCTCAGAGAGTGCTCTCGTGCTCCACCTTTTATCTGTGTGGGCAAGCTGAATGGAAGTCAGGTGTGTGTGAGATGGTCAGTAATTGCCTGAACTTGCCTGAACGTTGTAATGGGACATATCAGGCATACAGCTAGGGAGTAAGTCCGTTTTCTCTCATAGCGGGCTGTACGTGAGAAAATGTTTGTGTGGTAAAAGGGGGGTTGAGTTCCCAATTATCCTACCTGGTAGGATGGGATAAAGGTGTTACAGTGAAGAGTATAACGTGTCTCACAATACAGTGTCCCACTCCCACTCCCTAAAACCCCTCACCCAGGTGATACTCTTGCACTGGTCCACCCCCAGGAAATGGATACAAAAGCGATGGCCGTGTCCTGGTCACCTGGATGACAGATCCCCGGTGATTAGTGGGTGAGACATCTTCTGGTTTTTCACACTGCACACTGCTGTTATTTACCTGACAGTACTGGTGGTCTGGTGACATGAGCAATTGTAGAAGAGGGCAGCTGAGGAGCCAGCACACATTGTACCTGGCTGATAGCTGTGCTGAATGTGCAGTGTCTTGAGCATTTAAGTAACCACTGGCTGGGTTGTACAAGGCAAACTGTGAGTGCTGAATATAGAAGTGGTCTGTGGTTAAGAACAGTGCAAGACAGGAGGGTGTCTGACCTTCCCATAAACAGCACACATAGCGTTTGGGGCAAGAATAGAACATTGACCGTCCTCTGAGAGATGAGACATATAAATGGAGGAGGGATGAGGCCATGGAGCTGAAATCACCTGGAACGGTAACTGCCGCTGAGTGATTGCTATCTATGTGTCTCTGCACTATTCAGGAAAGGGTGCTAGGATATTGCACTGGTCACTACCCAAATTACCCAATAACAGTGGTGTAGCAGTGGTGAGTAAAGCAAGGATCATTGGTCATTTGCGTGGCGGAGCCCCCTGTCAGAGGAGGCAGAGGGGAGCAGAAACGAGATCTGAACTGAAGCAGACTGTCTAAATCTCAAAATGGAGGGAAGCATCAATCGAAGTTGCAGTTCAAAACCCCAAGCCAGGCTAAAAATCAAAAGGTGATGGAGGATATCCCTAGTGAGGATTATCAGACTTCCTCCCTAGACCCTAGTGGTGCATTTAATGACATTAAAACCATGTTCAACCATCTAAAAGCTGGTATACAATCATTGGATGGGAAGCTGGATACCCTGACGTGTAAGGTGTACCACATGCAGGTACGCTTGGATAAGCATGGTGAGTGGCGAATGAGGTGGAGGGCTGGGTCTCCATGGTAGAAGATGAGTCGTCAGCTGCGTCACGCGAACTCGTCCAGGTCAGGAAGCTTCTTAAGGAGTTAGAAGTAAAGCAGGAGGATTTGGAGACTAGGCAGAATAACCTGAGGATAGTAGGAGTCCCGGAGTCAGTGGTTCAAATATTTAACGAACCCCTGGTTGAGACCATTCCTCGTGAGGCGCTTTGTGGAGAGGACTTTTCCGCAGTTTTCATTGTGGAAAGAGCACACCGTACCCAGAGTGGAAGAGACCCAATTCCTGGAGCACCGTCAAGATAGATTATAGCCCGGATATTGCACTTAGTGGAAGAGACCCAATTCCTGGGGCGCCGGCAAGATAGATTATAGCCCGGATATTGCACTATCGGGACATGGATCTCGCTTTACGAAAAGCCATGGAGAAAGGGATGCTGGCATGCAAGGGGGATTCTACTATACTCTTTCCATATTTTTCAGATAATTGCATATTTATTTATTTAATTCACATTTAGCAACAAGCTTTGTGTATACAACATATAAACCACAATATATTACAACTTTTCCTAAATTTAAATTACATACATAAATGCATAATATAATCCATCTGATAATTCTAATAATATCGCCAGGTTAAAATTTTAAAATAACAGTTAAAAAGGAAATCTGTAGATAATACCACATTTTCAAGTCAGAGTCTTCATCATTTCAGTACACTTCCAATAAAATTTTACAATGTAAAATATCAAATTTAAATCACATCCTTTAATATATGCAGGCCATATTTTAGTAAGATCATCTGTGCTGAATCTGGTGTTGTACGCTTTTAGATATTTCCAACATAAGTCTGCTAGGCTATCACAATCGAGTAAAAGATATTCCAAACTCTCAATTAATATCAATTCCACACAGCCCGCAGTAGCATTTATCACGCGGAATCCCCACCTGGGGAGCCTGGGTCAATAGAGCAATCGTCACATTAAATTTGAGCTTTACATATTGCCTTGCTAGTGCACTATCTGGATATGCTCTTATATATTGAGGCATATCCTCTTTACTTAAAATATATTCACAGAAAGTGGTGTGATTTTTTTTAGTGAACAGATTGATTAGATGCCGTTGTTTACTATGCTCATACATCTTTTGTTTGATACTGCTCTTAATAATGTAGATTGCACCATCTAACCTTATACCACAGCATCCCTCTTGCCATTTCATACACATGCAAATCATCTTGCCAAGGGTGCCCAGTTTTAGATAGTTGTCAAGTCAGCAAAAGGCCTAAATAAATTCTCCAATCATGGTCTCATTTCGAATTTTGAGCATTTTATCACAGAAGACAATAATTTTCCTAATTGCATCGTATAAAATACCAGCTATATCTAGCTCCAGATATAATAATTCAACCAGTAGGGTCAGGAGGTGTCCAAACTGTTTGCAAAGTGCACATGCTTCATACCTTCTCAGGATAGCCATATGGTTTCTACACCATATCTCAATACCATAAAATATCATAGATCTAACTTTAGTCAAGTAGAGTAGCAGGGCAGTTTCAAAGGATATACCGCATTGTTTTTACACAAAGCGATTGATCACATTAAGCGCTTGATTACATTTACTCTTTGTCTCGTTCCAGCGTTTGTCCCTTTTGAAATTGCTCTGTAAATACAACCCTAGATATTTGTAAGTGTCTACATTCTCAGGTTTCTGTCACGCCTACATGCAGACGGGCCCCTAAAGCCACACGGATCAGGCCCATATCCTCCCCACATCACGCTACCTGCTCTAGGGCTTCCTCCCAACAGCAGTGGGATGCCGCAGTGTTGTCTCGCTGCATCAGGAGAGCTGCGGGAGGATGGCAGCGTCCATGGACCTGGCGGCTGTGGCCGCGCGTGGTGCGCTGGGGGCACCAGGTTTCTCGATGCGCGGCTAGCGCAGGTCGCCATCCATGTCTGTTCTGGCTTCCGGGTCATGTGTACACACACGGCATCGCCCACGTCAGCGCATGGGAACGCGTTCACATGACCGCCAAGGAAGTAACACAGCATAAAAGACCGCCGGCAACACGCTCACTCGCTTCTCAACTGTTTTCTTGGCGGTGAGTGGCGTTTTGGTATTTTTCTGATCCTGTTTTCTGGTTTTGGACCTGCTTACTCCTTCTGGACTTGTTTGTGGGTCCTTGTGGAGGCGGTGGGTTCTGTCATGCCTACATCCACACGGGCCCCTACAGCCACACGGATCACGCCCAGATCCTCCCCACATCACGCTACCTGCTCTAGGGCTTCGTCCCAACAGCAGCGGGATGCCGCAGTGTTGTCTCGCTGCATCAAGAGAGCCGCGGGAGCACAGCGGCATACATGGCCTGGTGGCTGTGGCCGCTGTGGCGCTGGGGGGTACCAGGTTTCTCGATGCGCGGCCAGCGCAGGTCGCCCATCCACGTCTGTTCTGGCTTCCGGGTCACAGGTACACAGACGGCATCGCCCACGTGATCGCGTGGTAATGCGCTCACGTGACCTGCAAGGAAGTAACACAGCATAAAAGACCGCCGGCAACACGCTGACTCGCTTCTCATCTGTTTTCTCAGCTGTGAGTGGTGTTTTGGTATTTTTCTGATCCTGTTTTCCGGTTTTGGACCTGCTTACTCCTTCTGGACTTGTTCTTGGATCTTCCCTTTGGAATTGGCGTTTGGAAACTTTTGTCTTCATGGTGTCTTGGACTTCCTGGCTATTGAACTACGGACTTCTTTTTGGACACTTGGCAATACTTACCTGGACATTGAACTGTGCCTTCTGGGAGACTGCCACTTACTCCCTATCATCAGGTGCGGGTAACATCCAAGGCACACCGCAGGAACTGTATGATACAACTATCTGTGGCTCCTAGTTTGCATCCTGCTGCTGTTGGGTTGGCCTGTTCCCATCCCCCACCCAAGGGAGGGACATTGAGATCCATCTTGTATACTACTTCTTCCCGGGCGAGAATTGGTAGGTGGCATTTCATTCCTTTCCTAAGAATTGATGTCTCACATTACTGTCTGGTAATCATGTTTGATTGATTTACTGTTCCTTTGCAGCTACCTGGTTTCCTGTGTTCCTGTTTTTCGCACCTGTGGCCTCAATAACCTGCCAAGGAGTAAGATTAGGTCCTTCCCTGGCCGGTGCTTGGGGACGGAGGTAAACATAGTCATCGCGGAGTCCGTTCTTGACAGTTTCTCACCATTTAATATACTAGGGTATATTCAAGTTTTATGTGGTCCTTGTGTAAATACCATCATCTTGCTCTTCTGAATATTTATTACCAGGCCATTCTTTTCTGCATATGTCCCAAGGGATCCTACCAGACTCTGGAGACCCTTGGGGGTATGGTCAACTAAAACCAAGTCGTCGGCATATGCTAGCCAACTTAAGGAGTAGCAACCAACCTTCACAGGGCACAGTAATGACGAAATTAATTCCAAATCCATATCTGACAGACATAGGTTGAAGAGCTTGGCAGCTACTACGCAATCCTGTTTTACACTGTGCCGAGTACTAAATGGTGCTGTAAACCTGCCTTCACCATCCAACCTAATTCTGATTGAGGTGTCAGTGTATAGAAGGAACAAGTTACTTACCTGTAACTGTTGTTCTCCAGCATGGGTCTGGCATGGATTCACATGCTCATGAATATTCCCCGTCGTCAGGCTGGGAATCCTCGGTAAAGAAAAAACCAGTATCAGTTTCGTTTCTGATCTGTCTTTCGTAGTAATAACCAATCACTGGTCTCTGCGTCATACTGACCACAGCCAATGACTGCCCTCTACCTAAGCACCGCCTCTGGCAGCCATCTTCAGATTTGGAAGCACGTGAAGTGGCAGTATGACCAAGTGAAGAGCCGCAGAGGGGTAGGCGGGAGGGTTCGCATGTGAATCCATGCCAGACCCATGCTGGAGAACAACAGTTACAGGTAAGTAACTTGTTCCTTCTCCAGCATGGGGTCTGGCATGGATTCACATGCTCATGAATAAAGAATACATAGCAGTACACACATGCAAAACCACGGGAGGTGGCAAAGGCTCAACATTAAGCATCACATCAACTCAACATTAAGCATCTTACCTCCTCACCAGGCTCACCTCAGGCGAACAGGTTGCGCAGCACTGCTTGGCCGACCCTGGACTCCTCCCTGGAATCCCGGTCGACGCAGTAGTATTTCGTGAAGGTGTGCGTCGACCTCCACGTAGCAGCCCTGCATATGTCCAGCAGGGGCACACCAGATAGGAACGCCGTGGTAGCTGCGATCGCTCTGGTGGAATGGGCTCTCGGACGGCCAGGCAGCGGTCGGTTTGCCAACCGGTGACAGTACATGATACAGCCGGAGAGCCATCTGGAGATGGAAGCCTTCGAGAGAGCCTTCCCCTGATTGACAGGTCCAAAGTTCACAAAGAGTTGTGACGTCTTCCGAAAACCTTTCGTGCGGTCCACGTAGAACTTCAGCGCTCTAGCTACATCCAGCGAGTGCAAAGTCCTCTCAGCCGGCGACGAAGGCGACGGGAAGAACACAGGTAACACCAAGGGTTCGTTGAGATGAAAGTCCGACGGTACCTTGGGCATGAAGGAGGGGTGCGTCCTGAGCACTACCCTCGTGTCGTGGAAAGTCAAGTACGGGGCCTTGCAGGAAAGGGCCTGGATCTCTCCCACTCGTCGTGCGGAGGTGATGGCCACGAGAAAAGCTGTTTTCCACGATAGAAACTTCAACGGGGCCGAGTGCAGAGGCTCGAACGGAGGTCCCATGAGTTTGGTCAGCACCACGTTGAGCTCCCACGCCGGGGCCGGAGCCTTCACCGGCGGGAACGATCTGAACAGTCCCTTCATGAACTCTTTCACCAGACGATGAGACCACAAGGACGTCCGGCCCGTGGTTCTGGTGTATCGGGAGATCGCAGCAAGATGAATCTTGATGGACGCGTGTGCCAGACCAGCTTTGGCCAGCGTCAGCAGGTACGGCAGCACTTGGGGAGCCGTAATCCGTAGAGGGTTAATCTTCTGTGCGTGGCACCAGACAGAAAACCTCTTCCATTTGTGTCCGTAGCATTTAAGAGTCGAGGACGCCCTGGCCTTTGCAAGAACCTCTCTGCAATCGGCCGGTATGTCGTATCCTCCAAACTCTAGCGCTGCAGGAGCCAGGCCTGCAAGTTCAGCGACTTCGGGTCGTGGTGGAGGATGGCGCCTCCTTCCCTGGAGAGTAGATCCGCGTCCGCCGGCAGCTTGATTGGCGGGGACGCCGACAAGTCCAGAAGGTCCGGGAACCATATCTGCCTCGGCCACGCAGGTGCGACGAGGATCATCCTGCACCGTGACCTCTTGAGCTGGTTGACGAGCCGGATTAGCAGAGGCAAGGGAGGGAACGCGTAGAGGAACAGGCCCTCCCAGGGGAACGAGAAAGCATCGCCCATGCTCCTCGTCTGGGGAAACCTGCTGGCGAACCTCCGGCACTTGGTGTTCGTCGCCGTCGCGAACAGGTCGATCTGGGGTGTGCCCCACCGTCGGAAGAGGCGATCCACCAGATCCTGCCGTAGTTCCCACTCGTGGCACGAGCGCAGCTCCCTGCTGAGTGAGTCGGCGATGGTGTTTTTTATCCCTGCCAGATGAAACGGCACCAGAAGAATCCCTTGGGCGACGGCCCAATGCCACAGGTCCTGCGCCTCCTTGGACAGCGCTGGGGACCTGGTTCCGCCCTGTTTCCTGATGTAAAACATGGTGGTGGTGTTGTCGGTGAAGATCCTCACCACCTTGCCCTTGAGGGACGGAAGGAAGGACCTGAGGGCCCAAAACACTGCACGGAGCTCCAGGACGTTGATATGCAGGGACTTCTCCGTCGGGAGCCAGAGTCCCCTTGCGTGCAGATTTTCGGTGTGCGCTCCCCACCCTTCTAGGGAGGCATCCGTGGTCACAGTCACCTGGTGGGCTGGGGTCTGGATGTCCATGCCCGCCGTCAGATGCGCGCGGGTGCCCCACCACCGTATCGCTCGTCGGAAACTCTCGTCGAGCTTGATCCTTTCCTCGAAGCTGCCCGTCGTCTGGATCCAGCGCGCATCCAGGAACTCTTGCAACGGGCGCATCCGGAGCCTGCACATGGGAATGAGGTAGATGCAGGAAGACATCATCCCGAGGAGGGACTTGATGGACCTCACCTTGGCCGCGTCGGCCACCAACATCCGTTGCACCTTGCCCAGGATGGTCCTGGTCCTCTCCTCCGACGGGGAGGCCAGAAGGGACACTGTGTCGAGCCTCGCTCCCAGAAACAGTGCGACTTGCGCGGGCACCAGGTGGGATTTGGCGTAGTTCACGGAGAATCCCAGGTCCGTGAGGAGTTGGACGGTCCTTGCCGTGTGGACCACGGCGAGCTCCCTCGTCTTGGCGCGGATGAGCCAGTCGTCCAGGTAGGGGTAGACGTGAATCCCCTCGCGGCGCAGCTGCGCCGCCACCGGTGCGAGGCACTTGGTGAAAACCCTGGGTGCCGACCGCAGTCCGAAGGGAAGGGCTTTGAACTGGTAATGACGCCCTTGGACCACGAATCTGAGGAATTTTCGGTGCCCCTTTAGGATGGGAATGTGGAAGTAGGCATCCTCCAAATCCAACGACGATAGGAAGTCTCCTTCCTCCAGCTGACCCAGGACGTGCTGGAGGGTGACCATCCGGAACTTCTGCGCCTTGATGAACTTGTTCAGGCGTCGCAGGTCCAGGATGGGGCGCCATCCTCCCGTCTTCTTCTTCACGAGGAAGTAACGCGAGTAGACTCCGGAGCCCCGAAGCCTCTTTGGGACGAGTTCGATGGCGCCCTTTCTGAGCATCGCCTTTACCTCCAGGAGAAGTTGAGGGACGTGAAGTTCTTTCCTGGCCACGGGGGGGACGCGCGGGCACCTTCTTTGAAACTCGAGCGCGTGGCCCCGGGCCAGGGCGTCCAGCACCCAACGGTCGGTGGAGATGGACTCCCACACGCTGACGAAGCCCGCCAGCCGGCCTCCCACCGGGGTGCTTCGGTGGGGGCCCGACCCCACGGCCGGTTCAATCCTGCTTGGACGCGGCCTTGCCGCCTTGGCCTCCTTGGCGACGACGGCGGGGTCCGCCAGACTTGCCTCGTCCTCTGTAGGCCTCTTGCGACGACGAGCGGGCCGCTTGACGGTAGGAAGCGAAACCGCCGCCGGAACCTTTGGAGGCGCCCTTGCCTCCGCCGCTCCGAAAGGGCGTCCGCCGTTGCTGCAGTACTCCAAGGGCCCGGGCCGTCTCAGTATCCGCCTTGATGGCCTGAAGGGAATCGTCCACTGTCTTCCCAAACAGGTTGTTCCCGTCGAAGGGCATGTCCAGGACCCTGGTCTGGACGTCTTGCCGAAAGTCCGTAGCCTTGAGCCATCCGCGACGTCGAAGGCAAACGCCGTTGCCCATCTGGCGGAACCCAGTGTCGGCGATGTCCGTCGCCACGGTGATGGCGTGGTCCGAGGCCACCTCACCTTCCTGCAGGATCTCAAGGGCCTCCGCCCTCTTGTCGTCCGGCAGAAAATCCAGCAGGGGAGCTATCTTGTACCAGAGTTCCCTGTCGTAGCGGGCCACGATAGCCAAGGCGTTGGCCGCTTTAATCGTCGTCGCCGCCGACGAGATGACTCTGCGTCCCATGGCATCCAATTTCTTTCCCTCGCCGTCCGGCGGGGAAGTCGACGTGGAGGCCGCACCCCCCCCGCTTTCTTCCTGGCTGCCGCGGAGACGACGGAGTCCGGGGTAGGCTGCGCCCGGAGGCATAGGGGGGCCGAGTCCGTGACCCGGTACTTTTTCTCGTACCGGTCTCTTTTCGCTGGCGTCGTGGAAGGGTTCTTGAGGAGGGAAAGGCCCTCATCCCAAATGTCGTCCAACAGAGGCACTGCGAGGACCGTCTTCCTCTTGGTCTCGCGCCGTTGGTAAAGGAAGCCTTCCTTTTTCTTCTCCTCAGGGCAGAGTTGGAAAAGCTCGGATGCCCTGGCGATCATTGAGTGGAACGATCCAATCTCGTCGGGCGGAGAAGCCCTGGTGGGAGGCGACGACGGAAAATCCTCGTCGTATGCCTCGTCGTCCGTACCCGTCGCTGCCGTGTCAGTCCCCGTATCATCCCCTCGGGTGGACGGGGAGGAGGGCTGGACGGGGCGCGACGGTTGAAAAGGAGGCGGTGGATGAATCCTTCTTTTCTTGGTAGGGGGAACACCAGAAGGTCCCGGTTCTGGATCCCCCGACGGGAGAGGTTCCTCCGTCGGTAACGGTAGTCTCGTCCTTATCTCGGAGCATAAGGACTGTATAGCCAACAAAATGGCCGCTGAGTTGTCTTGCGGCGCTGGCAGAGGGGAATCCGACGGGCGAGCAGGGGCCCCGTCGGTATCCTCGACGATGTCGTCGTCGTCACCTGCGTCGGGGCCCATTCCGACGGGCTGGTCTTGTTCCACGCCTAGGCCGTGGCTTAAGACCTCGATCAGTTCCTCTTCTGAGGTTGAGGCCGAATCTACGACGACGCCCTGCCCCCCCTTCTTCCCCACGGAGGGTTTCACGGGGGTCCTATCGATGGGCACGAAAGAAGACTCCCTCCGAGGAGGCAGGGAGATTCTGGGCCCCGAGGCCGCCACCACTGGTGCAGCCTCCACAGGCTGGGCCAGGGCCGCCGCGACCGTTTCGATAGAGGGCTTGGTCGAATGGATCAAGGCCTTCACCACCTTAGGTGCGCTCACCGCCTTATCCTTGAGGGAGGGGGCACTGCCACGCTCCTCCTCTGCCTTAGAGCTCGACCGGGGTCTCTCCAGGAGTTTCGCCGGGTGCTCGGCCTTCCTCTTACCCGACCCAGAGCGTTGGCTCGTGGTTGATGGTGCCGGGGAGGGTGCGCCCTGCCTGGCGCCCGTAGAGCCCGACCGTTCGGCGCTCCCGGTGCCAGCGGACTCGCGGTGCTTGGCCTTATGTTGGGCCCCCGTCGCCGGGGCGCCCTCAAAGGTCTTAGAAGACCGCTCAGATTTCTTCTTCTTCTCGCCAGACGGGCTCTTACCCTCCAGCCAGCTGGCGAGACGTTGATGGCGGTCCTTCATGGTCCGTTCCGACATGTTGCCGCAAAACGCACAGTCCTTCTCCACGTGCGTCTTGTCCCCATGAAGGCAGTAAAGGCAGAAAGAGTGTTCGTCCTCCTTGAAGACGTTCTGCAGCTGGCATCCAGGGCAGGCCCTGAACAGCTTTCCGGGCGTCGAGCTTCCCTTCTCCTGGGCCATCTCCGAGACCGGGCCTGAGAAGCTTCTGGAGTCCTCCGAAGCGTAGCTCGACGAAATCTTCACCCTTGAGGGGCACAGATGAATCCGACACGGGTCCCCGTTGATCGGATGTAGGATCGGTGGAGCTTGAGGCTCTTTTGACCGAAAGAATCGAAGTTTTTGTGAAAAAGCGCGAAAAAATAGCACTAACGCTCGAGAGCAATAGCACGAGGATCCCAACACATGAACGTGCGGTAAAAATCTGAAGATGGCTGCCAGAGGCGGTGCTTAGGTAGAGGGCAGTCATTGGCTGTGGTCAGTATGACGCAGAGACCAGTGATTGGTTATTACTACGAAAGACAGATCAGAAACGAAACTGATACTGGTTTTTTCTTTACCGAGGATTCCCAGCCTGACGACGGGGAATATTCATGAGCATGTGAATCCATGCCAGACCCCATGCTGGAGAAGTATTAGTATCTTCAACAATCCAACTGGTATCTTCCAATCTGTGAATTTTTTCCATAGCCGCCCTCTTAAGATAGTATTGAACGCAGCAGAAAGGTCTATAAAAGCTGCATAGACTTTGGAATTTCTTCTTTCCCACGCATATTCAATGGAAGTTGTCAGTATCAATAGATTACCTGCCGTGTTAGAATGTTTGACGACACCCATCTGGTTCGGGGGGAGGATCTTATGTGCATCAATCCAGATATTCAATTCAATTAGCAAGACCTTAGCTAGTATTTTAGAAGGAACGTCAATCATCGCCAATAAACGATGATTTGCTGGAAGATTCATCAGTCCTTTTTTTGTACTGGCAATATTTGGCTTTCTCTCCAAGTCAATGGTTTGACGCCAGAGGTGCCAATATGGGTAAATAACAAGTAGGGCCCTTGGGCCCAAATGTCAGGATTTCTTTTGATCACAGCATTACAGATGCTGTTGGGGTCTGAAGCTCTAGATTTATTTAGATGCCTAATGATGTTAGCCTAGTCATGTGGTGTTGACTGACATTTCCAGGTATCGATTATCATTGGACTAGTATTGGTATTACTCTCATTCAACCCCAGATTATTAACAATATGTGTTTCCCACTCTGTTTCGGTAACACCAATAATGGGTAATCTGCGTGGCTGTGTGCCTCGCATTATCTCCCAGAAACTGTTGGTATCTTTCGCCAACGCAGACTAGACAATTTCTTTCCAAGTATTCCTGTTCTGTGTTGTTTTATGATCAGCCAGCCATTTGTGATAGTGCATTGTAAGTGCTCTAATGCAATAGGCAGCTTCACTTGAGTAGGAATTTATCTGGGCAATTTTACCAATGGATTTTCTAAGGGCCTGTTTGCCAGCAGCTATTTCAGGATTGTTTATAATGCGACAATGTTGCTTCTTTCTGCTAGATTTTTATATTTTTGCCTCTCCATTGATGCTTCCTTTATGGAGGCGGTCATTCTAACAAAAGCCAGTACAACATCTTCCTTATCAGTTCCACCATTTGCAACCTCATAAATTCCATTAAATGTGGTTAACAATGATTCTGATAAGTTGGACGCTTCCTTTATTTTTTGGTCATTCCATCTAATTCGATTCCCCTGTCTGTTGATAGCTATATTTCCATGTGTAGCTCTTGAACTTTGTTGATTAGGTTTTGTTAGGGATGTCAGTCATACGCACAATGGAAAATGATCACTTTCACTGTGATGTATAGTTTTCAGATAAGGTGCAGGCATCGAGGCAAACATACATTGATGTTAAGAAGCGGCTTACGGAGAGGGGTATGAATTACACCATGCTCTTTCCATCGAAGGTCAGGGGAGTATGAGGGGCGAGCGCTGTTTTTTAAAACCCTGTAGGAAGCCAACGCCTTTCTAGAGACATTGCAGAGAGACCCACGGCATGGGGTAATAATGACCAAGGAAGGGAATCCCTGTAAAGTTTGGACACAAGCTGATTCTTACTGTTGATTTGTGGTACTGATGCTAGTGGTTGCGTGACGAAGGAACATGTTACTGTTGGGGTGGTTGGGCTCTGGGATGACCTTGCGTGAGAGCACATGATTGGGGGTGGCAGAGGGAATTAACTGGCAGGTTGGGGTTCCTGGTGGGAAGACCAGGGGCTGTGAGGTTGATTAAGGGAGGGGATGGTGGGTCAAGGTTCAAGTACCCTCGCTCAAGGTATGAATTTCCTTCACTATACATGGTGGTTACACTGGGGAAAGAGGGATGTGTAGGACTTTCTGGAAACTGACATGAGAGGAGTGGAAGAATATGGGTAAAGAAGCACTTAGAAGTATAGCATGGAATGCTAGGGGTCTGACTGTCCATCTAAGTCTCGTAAGGTACTACTGTACATGAAACGGCATCGGATTGATATAGCGTTTCTTCAAGAGACATACTTAACAGCATTAAGTGAGACGAGATTTGGACAAGGATGGGGCTGCCACCATTATTTTTCTTCTTACTCCCCTTTATTCTCGGGGGGTTTGTATATTGATACATAATACAGTGGGGTTCCGTTTGTCAAAGGTAGTCAAGAATCAGGAAGGACGGGCACTGCTAGTAGTGGGGATTCTGCATGGTCAGGCTGTAACCTCAGTTAACTACTATGGTCCAAATCTGGACACACTGGATACACTGCAATGGATAGCTCAACAGCTTGACAAATGTCCCAGTGGGGCTTCAATGCTGTGATGGACCCAGAGCTGGATAGAACAGGAGATGCTCCCAGGATGCACTTGAAAACAACCACTGTGTTACAGGAACTCAGTTGGGCATGGAGGCTGGTTGACATATGAAGAGCCAGACACGAGGGGGAGAGGGGATACATGTTTCCATCTGCAGTCCACCAGTCGGCATCCAGATTGGACTATTTCCTTATTTCGAGGGAGGTTGCCGGGTGGGTGTCTGAGATTTCCTGGCTCGTACACTATCGGACCATGCACACGTGGTCTTAGGCTTAGAGGTGCCAGGATGTCACGGAGAGCGCCCATATTGGATGTTCAAGATTGAAATTCTGACTGTTGGGTGTTTTGCACCGGGATGGCTCAGGTTATCGACAGATTCTTTGAGAAGAATGAGGGAACAGTGACGTCCTACTCAACGCTGTTGGAGGCATTTAAATATGTGGTATGGGGGAGTGTATTTCAAGGGAATCAGGAATATTTAAACTGATCCGGTTGGACCTCAAGGATAGTGAATTCAACGTCTGCAGGCAGATGTGGATGGTATAGCAAACCCTAATACGCAGAAGAAGCTCTGGGCGAAGATGGATACATTTTTAGACGCAGCCCAAAGTGAGGTGAAATTTATATGGGGGAAAGCAGCTGTGAGGCAATATGGGGAAGGTCAACGCACCGGAAGGCTGCTTGCACAGCCTGCCAATGCTGACAAGCCCAGGCAGCATATTCTTGCGATTAAGGATGAGCATGGGGAATTGAAGTTTATGGACGGAGAAATTATTCCGGAATCATTTACATTTTATACACGTCTATACTCAGTGCAGGCTCAATGCTCAAGGTCTGAGGGCTACACCCCCTCATGTTGTGACCTACTTAGAATCGTTGATCTGTGTTTTTTGTGTTGACGCATTTGTATGACAGAATGCAAAGCTATCTATGTGCTTAACTTCCATCATCCACGGGTATCCCCTGGTTTCAACGACGGTAATCATCTAAATGTAATTTACTTTGAAGTGATTACTTTGAAATTGTGGGCTACTTTGACCCACTCAGCAGTACTCTTATCCATAACAAAGTTGCACTTTCAGCAGAAGCAGCATAATGGCTGCGCTGGCTCATGTGAGCACCATTGCCTCATGGCAAAACTGTGTTTTGCAACAACAAAAAGCTGGCTGCACCATCTTGCCAAGCACATATGGAGCAGGATGGAACAAGGGGGCACACTAAGAAAGCCTGCCATTATGTTCTGACATGTACCAAAGAAAGGGAGTGAAAAAGCTGCAAAGAGGAAGGAAGAAGAAGAGTAAGTAATTAACAGACTCCTGGCCCTTGCAGCGTTAAGCCCACACAAGTGAAGGGTGCAGGTTTACTTTTCTGTTTGGCTGTTCTTATTGAAGATTGAACATTGAAAGCTTTGACTCCGGCTCTGTTCCCTTAAGATCCGAGGATCCGCCCCTCCAGGAAGGAAGAGGAAGTATTTAAAGGACTCAGTGTGGCCCTTGCGGCGTTAAGCCCGCACAAGTAAAGGGCGCACATTTACTTTGCTGTTTGGCTGTTCGTATTGAACATTGAAAGCTTTGACTCCAGCTCTGTTACCTTAAGATCCAAGGATCCGTGGCTCCGCCCCTCCAGGAAGGAAGAGGAAGTATTTAACAGACTCCGTGTGGCCCTTGCAGCGTTAAGCCCGCACAAGTGAAGGGCGCACATTTACTTTGCTGTTTGTCTGTTTGCTGGGAGCTGGTTGCTCCTCCTCCTGGGCTCGCTTGACATGAACCAAGATCTAGGTAAGATTTAAGCTTACCCACCTAGCGTGGGCTCTACTTTCTCTTCCATATGCCACACGCAAAAACACACAGAGCCATAACCTTACTACGGGTTGTTCTTCTGAACAGAAAGTGTTTGTTTCACGGCTGGTGTCGTGGATGAATCCCACCCATTCCGATGAAACTTGATAAATCCTACAGCAACCGAAGACTGGGCCTTGTGCCTTTGATCCGGGTTTGCTATTGGAAATTGCCATTTGTGGAATAAAGTCAGCATCAGATTAATGACTGACAATTCTGTCTACGATCTTAGCTGCTCTGTCCTCTGATTCGGGATATACTGAACTGTGTTGATTTGATATACTGACCAACGAGCTCTGCCCTCGAGTATAAGATCAATACAAGACCAAGAGCTCTTAGTGAACTTTGTCTCGCTGTGTCAGTGCTTTACTGTTCTGGTGAAAGTGGTGTGTCCACTAGTGTCGTCACTTTTTACAAAAGACAATACTAGCTCCATTCCTAAACATGAACCAGGTAGTATATACCCTATGCTCTGACATGCCAGCGATGGGGCGGGCACAACAAATGGGTCTAAAGCGTAAGCACATAGACTTTCAAAAAAAGCAGCGCTGCTTTGCTGCAAGCCAAAGTTCCCATTTGAAAAAGGGAAATATTTCCGTTAAGACTGATGCCGTTTTGATGCTCTTGTCCTCTGATTCCCCATCAAACTACTGCTATTAATAAGGCCCTGCCATGTCCAATTATTGATTGATTGATATTTTATTTCTAACGCGCTCGTACACAAGTGTTTCAGAGCGCGACATTCATATCTCCATGGTGTTTCAGCAGAAGAAAGCATGACCCCTGAATGTCAGGCTGTGTCAGACCAAGCTGGGAAAATAACAAAAGCTCTCCTTCAGCCATACGGAAAAGCAATTGACTTTGTGCTACAAAGTGTCAAAAATAAACCCTGCAAAAGAAATCATAGCTCTGTGCAGAGGTCAATTTCAGGTAACCTTTGCCTTGTACAGACTGTTGTGTAAAATACGCTGGCTACAGCTACAGAACAACATTGGGAGGTAGATGGAAGAGAAATCCCAGCAACATTTACCATGTGTCAAAAATGGGCTTGTGCAAACCAGAAAAGAAAAATGTCTGTTTTAAAAAAAGTACCATGTTGAACAAAAACTTGTCTGTGCCTAGCAATGTAAAGGGGTTTGTCACTGTGGAATATATAGGGGTATGTGTTATCCAACAGGTTTGTTTTGATCCAGGACAAAATAAAAGAAAAGAAAACTGTTAAACTGCATGGGCTGGATTTTGCAAGCTACACAAACTGTTTTTTCCTGTTGGTCAGAGCTAAGGTTTCCCTCAAATGGAGCCACCATAAACTTCCAGGACACGAAAGAGATAATTGCTAGGTTGGAAAACTTTGACTGACCAAGACAAAGAAACTTCACATACTAATCAGACTTGGGTCTGGGCTGAGCCATCTTACAATGGACCTTCCAGAACACGGATGTGCGAAGTGAAAAATCACACCTGCGTGTGACTTCTACAGAAGCTTCAAAGGAAATCTCAGTGACAACCCTGGATTGAGGGGGTAGCTTGAAAGCTATGCCCGTACATGGGAAACAATACTGAACATTTGTTTCCAAAGACTATTTTATAAATAAAACTTGTAAGAATTTTATCTTTGCAACCGGACTTTGCAGAAATGTAAAAAATGAACAGCTTTAATGTAATTTCGTGGGTTTTCATTTAAGACATGGTAGCCTTCACTGCCATGGAATAGAAAGGGCAAAGAAGTGGATATTCTGAGTAAAGGGTACAGGGTGCCATTGTAAAATTTAATACAGAGAGTTCTAATAATAATCTATATACATGTGTAAAGTTGCAGAATTTTAAGTAATAGAATTCGCACTGAAAAAGGCAGAAAACTGGTAGAAGGGCGAAACAAGGTCCTACCATTGTGAGGATTGGACTGCTATGCTCTACATACAATATGTAACCTGCTCATGTAATTTGTTAAGATGCTTCAACTGTATAAATGTACCATTTGTGGCTAAATTGAATTTTAGCTGAAGTAACTGTTTTGAACATTGTAAAACTCACATCATAAATCTGACATCCTGCCCTTGAAATCCAACCAGCTGAGAGCGAGGCAGGGACTATCACCCCTGACCAATCCAGTGGTTTAGAGGCGTGCTTAGATAAGCCTGCCCTACCATATACTTCTATGATGTCACTATGCATTATAAATAAGAGTCCTTTACAGGACTTTAGACACTCTCTCCTGAATTCCTGTGCTGCGTTACTGATCTGCTACATTCCTCTTCCCGATTCCAGATTTCACTGCAAAGCCAAAGCATAGCTGTGTCCTACTCCAGCAAGGCCAACGCATAGCTGATTTTCTCCCAGCAAGGCCATTGATCCAGAAAAACCCACTGAATCCCATTAAAAAAGGGAAAAGCTGTGGTACCTTCAGCATCGTGAAACCAGACCGGCTTCTTGCAACTAACAACCTGCATGGCCGCTCACCCATAGCATCCGGCGACCAGACCTTGCCCAGCTGTTTTTTGCCAGGAGAGTCCACATCCGGTGACCAGAATCTTTTGTGACCAGAACCTGTTGACTGTCCAAAATCCCTAGACTTATGCGTGGACTGTGAGTATAAATCCCCACCCAATAGAAACACATAGCCTACCTTATCTTGACCCTTTTGTCTCTATCACACTCTCTAAGCCGTCATATTCATACCCTGGTAACTTGTTAAAACTGTTAGAATTCTCTGTGCACCCTGTCCTTGATTTCTAAGTGCTAGTGCCATCTCTCTTTTAATTTCTGTCTTGTGTAAATCCTAAGCCCTTAGTTATGTTTTGTGTTTTGAGTAATCAAACTAATTTCCAGTTAAGGTTGAGCACTGGGGTGATAAGGTTGACCTCACAAATCCACCTTGGTGCTTATTGGTTCCCTCCTTAACAATATAGTCTAGATAATTTAGTTTAAGTCAAGTTTGCCTTTCTTTTAAAAAAAAAAAAGATTTTCTTAGTTTTAACTGCTCTATTTTCCTAAAAACTAACCACATTCTACCTTCTATATCTCTCTCAATTCACCACCTATACCATTCCTTTCACCTCTATATTGTCCCTGCGATATACATCTATCCCCAGCCCAAAAACCGCATCCCAATTCAGTGTTTTTCACCCGTTTTTGTTTTATAAAAAACGTTTTTGCATTTAAAACTGCTTCTGTGTAAAAATACAACTTTCCAACGTGTGATTTGACTGCACTCTGTTTTCAATATTAACTCGCTTTGTGAACTGTATGCTTCTGTGATACTTTGCCTGATGGTTGCTAGTGATATAACATCCCTGATACTGTGATAAAGCATATGCATAGCATTATTTAAACACACATATAATTAATGATTTATCAAAATCCGAGGGTCATTTCAGGCCTTTGACAAGGGTTTAAAATATTATTTTGTGAGGGAAGGTCAGATTTTGATTCTGTTTTCTGTCTCGTATCCCTGACTACCTGCTGCTTCTTTCTATCCACTCAGAATTCGATTATTTGTGGGTTATGGGAGCATTGCAGGGGAAACCTTAACTTGGGTGCTATCTATCCTAATTTAAAAAGTGCTCCTATGCAATTGTGCTTTGGATATGTTCTACTAGAAGGTTAACCAAGTGCATTGCCTCCATTCCCATTGTAATTATCACCCCAATATTAAAATGGGTGTGATTTTTGTGAATTTTCAAAATAAATAAATATTGTATTTTTCATCAACCGGCCTGGTTCCTGGGCCATTGTGACCCGCGATATTTGTAAAAGGGGGTGTGAGATGGGTCGGGTATCGGCTCAATTTGAATTCATTGAAATTAAAGAAAAAGCATTCCTATTGAGTGCCACATCTCAGGCTAAGACCAAGTGTCCTGGTCCAGTGTGTGATGCCCGATTGGCAGATTTAACAAAATATATATGTGTGTTAATGGGTAAAAAGGGGTTGGGGAGCGGTTTAGGGGAGGGGTAGTAGTGAAGGGGAAGGGGCAAATGGGGGACCCCCAAATTAAAAAAATTAAATCTAAGTAACATTTCGAATTAATCACTTCAAAGTACATTACCTCAATGTAATTGTTTGGGGCGAATTTACATAGAACCAGCCACGATCTAGACTTCTGGGCAATTGTTTTCTATGTGACATACAAGACAGCCATCAAGACCTTTAAAGGTCTGCAGCGTAAACCTAGCACTTGCAAATTGCTGGCTGCACTACCACTGTTTGTTGCCTTTATTATTTATTTATTGTTATTTATCTGTTTCTTCTCTGCTTCGCACTTTCCACTTCTCCCTCTTCCATGCACTTTTCCCCTCCGCCCTCTCCCATGCACTTGCACCTTCTCAATGTCACTGGGCCTAGTAAGATCGCTGTTTTGTTCTCCCCTGGTCCCCTCCCTGCCTTGTCGCGCTCTCAAACACTTGTGTAAGAGCGCGATAGAAATAAAATATCAATATCAATATCAAAATGGCAGCTATAAGTGCATGCCTGTGTAGTGCAACAGTGAGTGGCTGTGCATACCTTTATGCCCTCAGGCCACTGTGTTGCACTGTGGCAAGGGTTATTCAGACAACGCTAGGTGTAGCGCCCCCGTGAGTGTGGTCCAAGAGGTCTGGAATGTGCTGATGTTATCCCTACTATGGATACGCTGCAAGACCCACTTTTTTTGTTTGGCGTTCCCTGTGTAATGTTGTTTTAGAATTGTTTTTAATACTTTTGCTTGTTTTAAATTGGTTTCCCCTTAATAGTCCACTGTAACACGTGATCAGCCTTCTCACTGGGAAAGAGGTAGGTACTGTGACAGGTCAAAAGCGGCAATTGGGTGAAGATACAGGGGAAAAAGTGGCTGGAAGTGCCAACACACCTCTCCAAAGTCTGTCCCAAAACATCTCACCCACATCTCAGAGTTTCTGCAATCAAGCCAAGCTAGGGATTTGCTCAGCCAACCCAGTGGATTCGGACTGGATAGATTTACTGTGGTCTGGGGGTAGGCTTAGGCCATATGGCGTGGTGCTATTTAGCCTCGTTATTTCATGGCCTTCATGAAATCTCCTACCAAATTCATAGGCTTCTATTTGGTAGGATACAGTGGTCGGCAAATGTCATTTTATGCAGTGGTCGAAGTGTACGAAAAGAAGTAGTGGAACTATGTTCCCTGCTGGCCTGCCCCATCTCCCAACAAACCCCATCCCCAAGCCCCCTCCCACGCGCAATAGAAACCTCCAAACAAATGCGGCCGCTGTTAAGGGAACGTTCAGTGCAGTGCACTGAAGTGCAAGTTTCAACTTCTTCCTACACTTTTATTTTAAAACAAAACCATTCTGGAACGGTTTCTTTTAAAAATAAAAGTATAGGAACAGTAAAACTTAATTAAGACCACTGATTTTATTTCCCTGCAATGTTGATGGTATGAAGGCACGTTGGTTTCTCTGTTGGCTCTGCATGGGTACTCGAGAGCCCCTGCAGCTTTCTCTGAAAAAAAGGTACTCAATGGGGTGAGGGTTAGGAGATCCCAAGCAACCTCTTTCCTACAGGGAATAGCAAGACGTTCTTACCCAAGTAAGATGGCAATTGCAGGTCAGCCTCTAGGTTTAAGTGCTGCTGTTAAAAGGAGCTTTGGCGACAGGTGATTCATGTTGTGTTTCTCTTTGTACCCCATCTGTAGCCTTCAATCACAGTAATACCACAACTGAGGCCTAAGAAAGCTCTCCAAGGCAGTGTGACCTTTTCATTAAAATTCATCTACCTCTCGCTCCTGTAGATAATGTAGGGTGTGTTTTCAAAGTAAAAGCGTGCTCTGGTTCGGACATATACTTGTACGCTTCTAAAAAATATATGTTTTATCGAGTTTTTAATTTATAATGTAAAAGGGCAACTTAAATACAGTACTTGAATGTTTTGATTCAAAAGTGTTAATTTGGCTTACACAGATAAAGACAAATTGGTAACGACTACAGGTTTCACAGAGAGTTTAAACAGGATGTACCAAGGTTTCAAACAGAAAAAAAAGCGGGAAGAACTTATGCGATTCTTTTATTGCAGAAGTCACAGAGGTCACACGATCAACTTCGAGGAAAAATATTTTAATGTATAACATACGTTTCTGGAAAGGAGGAGCCCCAGAACACAAAATCCGACTTCATTTACCCTTTAACTTCCTGGCTCTTCGTTCATCCCTTTGCCAAACACTTCACTGAGGGGCTGCCGCGAGCACTTGTGCTCAAAGACCATTTCTATGTATGTACAACCATCAAGGATAAAAATAACATCATGACTCCTGAACGGAATTTGAGACACGAGTATTTAAATCCCCGTTTTGGTGAGTTGGGGATAAAAAAAACATTTTTAGGGAGTAAAAAGATATTTCTCGGTGCGTACTAGTGTATTTTTAGGCAATAAAATATAGATATTCTGAATTTAAAAAGACTTTTCTTGGAACCCAAACATTTTCTTGTGGCTAGCTATTCGCATAAAAAATTAAATTTGATCCGATCCAGGGATACAGGTAACATTTTGAAGTGGGATGAAAATAATTTTTAAAGTAAAAAAGTAATTCCCATTTCCAAAGGGGATATTCATTAGGGGAGTAAAAATATATGTGAACTGTAAAACAGGTACCTTTTTGTAATCCATTCTTCTTTGCAATCTAGAAATTCGTGCATTTTTACCTTCAAGTTCCTCTTCAGATCAGACAGTAATAATATTATTATGTTATGCTATCTTATGTTGAATTATATTGCACGCCGCTGCCATGTTTATGGTTTGAAAGGCCACGAGAAGTGGGCAGAGCGCGCCTCTTGGCAGTTACCATCCCACGATACAGATAGCATGGTCCCTCAGCCCCAACAACCCCTGCGTCAGAGCTTCAGCCCACCTATGCTTTGATCCCAAGACCACCACATACCATGATTCCAGCCAGGCCTAGGCCACCAACCATAAATCTGTAAGACCTCCCGATCGATCAAAAAGATCCGAAAACAAGGCTATCTAACCTTCACATTTGGGTCACGTGATTTGTGCTACGCGGTGCCACAGGGGGATGAAATTATAGCCCAAAACAAGGGTGGAAGACCTTGGGAGGTTGCTGGCGCATCTGGGAATGAGTGAAATATGAGAGTTAGTGTGACCTCGGCTTTCCCCCTGGGCCCGGGTGCACCGTTACAGTGATAGAGTAGCATTGTATTCAAAGTAACTCATTTCTTATTAGGCCATGTTCTACTGAGGATGACCAGCCCAGCAGCACCCACGTGGACGGAGATGGACAAGAAGGCTGGGACCGATGGCCTAGCATTCCCTATCGAGTGGGCCATCCATGAACAGGGTCTCTCCAAACAACCTTGCAGGATTTCACTATATGTAAGGATGACATAGATGCCGCCAGGTGCCCTTTTAGCTTACTGCACACCCCTGATTTGGCAGAACGTTTGCCAGCAGCAGAGTTCTTTGCTGATGCACTTTTGTTTTGTAGGAATAAAAACGTGTTATCTTTGCAAGTGGTGTCTTGGGCCTTTTTCCTTAGCGGGTTGTATTTTTACTGGTGTGAGCGCATGCATGCCAACATTCCAAAGCACCTGGGAGGGTGATTTCGTCAGAGAAATCAGGAGACATACATTTTCCCATAGGAATGCATTGGGGCTAGAATTTATTTAGGTGGTAGAACATGAAGAACATCAATATTTTTCATTGAAAAATTGGGAGTCTACCGCCTAAATCAGGAGGGTTGGCATGTCTGTGAGCATGCAGGGGCTTGCCTTCCTTTGGTGACCCTGATGTAATCCCAGAGACCCCTGCGCCAACAGAGGCTTCCAGGCCACTTCTCAGAAGGGGACGCACCCACCTGCAGCGACCGGTCCCAGATGCGTCAGTCCAAGAGGTGTGCTGGAGCCGTTTTTTACAAAATTCCTGTCTGCTCTTTGAAGTGGGCGTGGCTCCGGGTAGAGTGCAGGCCACTGTTGGGACCGCATGACGGAGGAATTTGGGTGAACACACATATGTGACACCCTTGCAAGTGATAACAAGTAGGGGAACAATGTGTCTACGTGTATGGAAAACGGGGATTGTGTGAATGACGGAAGGGTGTATTTGATTGTGTGGTAAAAGAGAATTTTTTTTGCTTTTTAATTAGGACTTTTTTACAGGAATAATAAGGCAGTGTATGGAGCTTTCCGAGTGAGTGCATAATGAGTGGGCTCGGATATAGTAGTATGTGTTGGTTTAGTTTGTTATCTTAGCCTGTTGTTTTAGTGTATTGCGATTTTCTTACTTGTAAGGAGTGGAGGCCCAAAGTGGTATGGCATTTTAAGTATATTGAGCGAGTGTAGTCTGGTATTGAATGTGTGTGAAGGGAAGGGGAGGGAACTTTGACTGGGGGTGACAGGAAGGAGGGTACAGAAGACTGGGTTTGACTTTGACAACTGCAGCGTGTGCAGCGCGCAAGCCTAAGCTTAAGAGATCTGAGCGCATTATTTGCTAAAAGGGGGGGGCACTCCTTTAGAATACGTGTATAGTGCGCTACAGTTGTACAGGGACAAGATCGAAAAGTACCATAAGCAATAGGTAGTAGAGACACAAGGGGGAATGCCCCGCCCCTGGCCAGAGCAGGGCACCCACAATAGGGGCGTGCTAGAACACATTAGCACATTTTTAGCAACGAAGTACAAAGGCAAGCAGCTGCAAAAGAGGAAGGAAATTTTAGATCTTTGGAAGATCATTGAGGACGTGGAGGACTAAGACGAGGGAGGGGTGCGTGATACCCATGGAGGGACCATCGTAATAGATGGGGGCGGAACTTCAACAGAACATAAGGGATTATATCCATTAGCTGCTCGACCAGCAATGGGATACACTAACCCGACGTATGTGCCCACCCTAGCCACCGCTCCGCCACCACCATACATTTCCACCCCAATTACTGCCTCACCTCAAGACTGTAAGGGACAGGAGTTCGATGAGGTACTGGAAGTGGCGCAAGAAGAGCTAGCCCGATTGAGAACAACACAAAGTGAGGGAAGGGTGAAGGGGAGCGGACTAGATGAATGGATGGCGGGAGACGTTTCATTTAGATTGGATAGTGTAAGGAAGGCATGGTATCAATAGTAACACAAACACAAGTGACTACAGATTTATTGAACTCTCACAAGGGTGTGATAAACACCTATCTAAACCAAAATCTAAAGATGGGAGCAAGCTACGATCATTAAATAATAAAGAATGCAGTCCTAGTGGAGTCTTATCAACATAAAAGGGCCTGTACTAAAAAAAACTGTTGCCAATCCTTACTACTCATTTACAAATAGTGTGAGGTGAAGTTCATGAAAAAGAAAGAAGTGTTCACAAAATGATAAGTCAGGATGACTGGGCCATTGGCCTCCCTTTCCCACGTTTTCAGCACGGGCAGGGCTGTTCACACAAGCAAAGCACACACTCTGGCTTCTGCGGCACGAGGATACAGTTCTATTTTCACAGTTCAGGACCTCTTGATTCCAAGTCTCTTTGCTTCTTGCAAGTCTCTTGACTCAGGGCGCCTGGTGTACACAAAACACATAAACGTTCTTTTCCATTTATCAATATCCAATTTGGGTATTCGCCCTGGATCCCCCTCAGTCAGGCTCAGATCCCTTTCATAACAATATTCAGAGAATTCTATCTCAGATGACTTACGGTTCATCCCGGATCCCCCTTAGATCCCTTTCTTTCTCTCGATTAGTCTTCCTCAGCCGGGCTCGGACCAATAGTTATGTACATTAAACTATCGAAGACTTTTGAATGTACACAGGGTTTAGATTGACCCGTTGCATGACCACTCCGATCTCAATATTTCTTTTTCTCACACTCAGCATCAGTTGTATACCTAACAGAGACTTTCGAATGAGCACCCACGTTGCGCTGGACCACTGTCTACAGTATCTTTTTTTAGCCTCCCTAACTTCAGTCACTCCGACTCACCGGCTGTGTTGTCTTTACTGGTGCTGCTTTGTTCGGCAAGGTTGCACAATGAAGGTTACCCTCAGGTAGGCTCGAGCCTTCTCTCATGCAGCACAGTTCACATCGAAGGCTTCCCTCAGTCGGATTCAGAACTCCCTTCACGATTCATAGCTCACCAAGAAGGCTTCCCTCAGCCGGGCTCGATCCTCCTTTCAAAATTCTCAATTCACAAAAAAAGGTCTTGGGACTCTTAGTCCCAGAATGCACTGGGCAGATTTCGCTCCCACTTCACAGCTCCCCAAAATGGAATTTTTTGGCATTGGGAGCTGCAGGAGCTGAAAGGGGATGTTGTTCTGAGGTCAAGGTCTCTCCACCTGGCTCTCAGAGACCTGGGTTCGCCTGCCTGGCCCAGGGGAGGGGCCCTGCTGTGGGAACCACCAGGCAACCCCAGCTGCCCCTGGTCTTTCCTTCTGGATGTACAGCTCCCTCTCCACAGTGCAGTCTCCTCTGAACTCACAGGGCCAGTGTCCAGGCAGTTTTCTCCTCCTCCAGGTCTCCTAGGGTCTCTCCAGCTCTTTTGGTCTTCCTCTGGCTTCTTGCACCTTCCAGCATCCCCAACCCGCACAAAGTGTGCTTTCCCACTCTGCCATTTATGCTGCCTGGGAGAGACAAGTAAAGTGAGCTGTGAATAATTAGAATTAAGTGCCTGACACTACCTGATCTCATTAGCGGGACAACATGAGGGTGGTTTGAGGTAGTCTTTCTTCTTTGTCATAAGGTGTTTTATACAGGTAATCTTTACTACTCCCAATTGTCTGATGGATTGTGCGATTGTGGGTATCCGCAAGAAGGGGGATACCGCGTCTCACTGTCAGGTGTCTCTGCCTCACTCCACGAGGACCTTTCACTCAGGTGATCCTCCCGCACTTGTCCACCCCTAGGGTCTGGATCTAAAGGTGATGGCCGTGCCCTGGACACCGGTGCAAAGGATCCCCAGGGTTTGGGCAGTGAAACACCTTCTGGTTTTTCACAATAGTACAGCCATATAGGATGTGCACATCGACAAAACAGAGGGTGAGGGAGGGCGGGCGGGCGAGAAGGGAGCATGGGCTATGAGACAGTGAGGTCTGATAGAAAAACAGACAGGCAGATTAATCGGACACAATAGATGAGGTCAAGGATGATGAAGAGGAGGGACAACGGGCACCAGATATAACACTGCGAGTGGAGAGCTTGTGGGGGCCACGATTGAGGAATAGATATGGCTGAGTGGAAGTTGCAAGCAAAAAAGTAAGAGTTGGGCAGAGGGAAGGGGATGAGCATGCAGATGACACTATTACACAGAGGTCCGGGGGGAGCACATTACGTGCACTGGGCACAAATTAATACAAATAATGTAATCAAGGCGCTCCCGCCCCTTACTTGTAGGGATGGGAAATGGATTTACGCATTCGGAAAACAGACGGCAGGCGTTCCTCTAGCTATGGGGTATATGAAAGGTTTGCTAGTGGCAATTGTTGATCAGGATGGGGACATATGGGCCAAGGCAGGATATCGGGGAGTGAAATTTGATGATGATGAACACGATGGAGCACCTTTCAACAACATTACGCCACAATTGTGGGACGCGGTATGTCGAACATAAGCAGACTTACAGTCTTTAGTGCAATACACTATGGGAGATGATGAGGACCCTGTGCAATACATTATCAAAATTCAAGAGATGTGGAGGGCAGAGACATGGGACCAGTGGGACAGATCAATTCCTCTTTTTAATTTGGTTATAAAAAGGGGCTTACCCAAGGAGGTACAGAAGGCACTCGACAAAAGAGTGGCCATTGAAGTGAAAGGGTGGGCGGAGAGTCAGACTATAATAATATACTATTGTAAAACAATAATGGAGAGCAAAAATGAAGCAGCGCAGTGGATACAGGCAGAAGAAGCAAAACTGGTACAGAAAAAGTTAGCTAAAATAGCTTTAGAAGGGACGCCGCCTGCATCTCCGCCGATAGAAATGACAGGGAGCACACAGGTGCCTGCAGACGCGAGGATAGCTCTGTTGTGGCCAGTAGGAGGAGGACAAGGACAGTGGGGCTTCAGTACCCTGGTATGATTGGCAGCAGCAGGAAAGAGGTGGGTTCAGAGGGCAAGGGGAGCATTTGGAGGTGTGTGACCTCGAGGTGTTGGTATGGAGCTGGTATGGAGCTGCGGGAAATGCGGGCACTTCGCAAGAGAATGTAGGGGCAGGTTGGGGGTGGGATATAACCCATATAGCAACTATTGTCCACATCCCCAGTCACAAGGACAGCTCAAAATACCAACCTCTATACCGTATGAGATCCATCAGGCATATACCCAGTTGCCCCCTCGACCATCAGGTGCACAAATGCAAAACCCAGAAGCTGCCCAGCCACATATGCCCCCGCCCAATGCTGTACACAGAGAAAACATGCCCTCAAATGATGCTGTACCTAATGGCACCGTTGTACCTAAATGGGGGGCCAGCGCCATGGCAGGTAACCCTTTTTCATTTCCCCGATACAAACACCTAACATGATTAGGACAGCCCACAGAAATCTCTTGCATGCCCAGTACCATCCATGACAGTCCATCCTGACGAGGAACTCTTGGTGGGCGCTGAGATAGGAAACAAACACTTCATCTTTATGGTTGACACAGGTGCCACTAAATCAAGCATCAGTGAGGGAAACCTCCTGCTATCAGGTGAAACTCTTGACACGCAGGGCTTCTCTGGGGATTTGGCCACAGTTCCATACACTAAAGAGGTTAACATTAAAATAGGGGGTAAGGTGGTACAGGCTACCCTTTTATATTCTGAAAGTTCCCCGATAAACTTGTTGCGCCGCGACCTGCTTAGCAAATTAAACATGACTATCTCCTTTACAGACATTGGGATAGTATGTGCCACCCAGGAATGTGCGCAATGAGAGCAGTGGTTATCATATAGGCATAGGGGGAGAAGTAGTGGTCTGAGCGATTCCCATTGACCCAGACATGTTCATGTATAGTATTACAGTGCTTCTCAAGGCAATGCCCCAAATTGGCAAAGGTTGCTGGCGAGTGCCAGCTGATTTTATTTTTCGCCATGTGGTGACCCCCGAGTTAGGGGCAGGTACAATATTGTCCCTAGATTTGCAAGGCCTGGTAGTTTCGGCATAGTTAATTGTTTTCATAGGGATTGACCCTGATGGGAGCGGGTGGCGCGCAGTGCTCTGTATTGATCCTAGAGTGCCTCTCAGGGAGGTAACTGGTGCAGAGTTGTTTGAAGACAAGCCAGGCGATGGTGAAATTCTATTGGCTATTTGTATCCCCTGTGAAAATATTGTACAGTACCCGAAAGTTCAATGTTCCCTCATGGCCCTTGCTGCCCCGCATCATTGATGGAGACCTAGAACAGGTACCCGAAATACTTTGGACCTCAAATGGCCATGATGTAGGGCTGTGACAAGGAGTGACCCTGATGCGAATAACACTGAAGCCAGGCACTGTGCTGCCCCGGGTGAGACAGTACCTTCTATCAAGGGAGGCGGAGGAAGCGATTAGGGACACCATCACTGCCCTATTAAACCAGGGAATAATAGTGCCATCCACCTTCCCATGCAACACGACTAACTATCCTATAAAAAAAGGCAACGGGGGCAGTTGGAGGGTGATCCAGGATTTACGCCCCCTAAATGACATTTACAGGCCAAACTTCCTGTGGTTCCAAACCCTGCAACAATATTTTGTAACATCCCCAAGGAAGCAACCCTCCTTACTGTGGTGGATTTCAAAAATGCCGTTTTCCATTACACTGCACCCTGACTCACAATACCTCACTGTTTTTACATGGGTAAGAGGGGAGGGGGGAGATTCGAACACACAAGACTGCCTCAAGGGTGCTGTGAGTCCATGAGTATTTTTAACAGCATTCTCCATGCAGACTTAGGAAATATCCAGGGGCCCAGCATGATCATCCAGTATGTGGATGATCTGCTGGTGTGCAGTGACAGCAAACACCAGTGCAGGAAAGATTCAACAACACTCTTACAGCCCTTGCCCACAAGGGGTACAAGGTTGACAAGGCCAAAATACAGTATTGTCTGCAGGAGGTATTGTACTTCGGGCAACTGATGTCTGTCAACGGAAAAAGGATAATACCCGATTTAGCCGCATCTGTGCGCCCCACTCCACAGTCCAACACGGTGAGGAAGATGCAAAAGTTCCTAGGCTTGTGTAACTACTGTAGGGCCTGGATAGTCAACTAAGCAGCCTACACCAGACCCTTTCTCCAGTTTGATAACACGAGTGTATGGACAGAGGACATGCTCACCAATTTCGATGCTCTCAAAGAAGTAATATCTACTGCCCCAGTGCTAGCCAACCCAGACTACACACAAGAGTTTACATATTCTTTCACTATAAAGGCCAACTTAAGACTGTGGTATTAACACAAAAGAGCACGATGGGCTACAAACCATTGGCCTACTACAGCAGCATGTGAGACTCAGTAATGCAGGGTCAATTTGTATTTGAAAAGAGCTCCACTATAGTAATGGGGTAGTCTGTCACCTTATAAGTGGAGCATGCAGTGTTCCTGGAAAAATCAAAGTTCACTCTAACAACCCAAAGAGTGCCTGCCTATGAGGTCATCCTATCCAGAACAAATATCCACATTGTAAGATGCAAAACAGTAAACTCTGCAACGTCTCTGACTGAAATGTGCACAGACGAAGACATGGCCGACATGATTGTGTATCTTATGAGGGAAGTCAGACAACATTCCCAAAGCAAAAGATAGCCCACTCGAGGGGGGAAGGAGGTCCTCTTTGTTAATGGTTCAGCAACAATTAACCAAAGCACAGGCTTGTGACACGCTGGGGCAGCTGCTGTGCGCCTAGTAGACAGTGAATATGAACCATTAGTGCAATAGAGATTGCCAATGTGCTTTTAGCCCAGACGGTGCAGCTCATAGCGCTCACAGAAGCGCTACAAGCATCAGAGGGGGGCCACCTGATCATCTATTCAGATTTGGCGTACGTCACTACAACTGTGCACGCCGGTCTCGCACAATGGAAGATGAGGGGTTCAGGAGGGCTAACGAGTCCCAAGTTCAACATGCCGCTTTATTAGATAGGCTCATTTTCGCACTATCACAACCTTCCGTAGTGGCGGTCAGAAATAAAATGCCCACACCAATAACACGCATGAGGTCTCCCTCGTAAACGCTGCCAGACAAAATAGCCACATATTTCCCAGTACCTCAACCAGCAGAATACCCTGTGTTAACACCCAATATCGAGCAGCCTGCTGCCCCCTATAATTCACTGCCAATTGCACTAATTAGTTGAGTTACAGCAGAGGTCTTCAAACTGTGGGGCACGCCCCCCCAGGGGGCATGGCCGCATCCCAGGGTGGGAGGCGCAAGAGCCCAGCAAGATATGTAAAAGAAAAAAACAAAACAAAAAATGTTTTTTTCTTTTTTTTTTTAGACTGGAGGAAATGAGAAGGGGCAGCTCACATGGTCAGACTGGACCATAAAACGGTTTTAGGCACCAATGAAAAAATGGCCAGCAGTTGCAAATGGATATTCAGTCCTTTAGTCACAGACTGTTTGAATAGTACCCAAGGGGTTGTTTTTTGTTCAAATGTAAACACATTGGGATATTTAAAGAATATTTATTCAGCAACAATGGTCAGAACTACTAGCTGCATCATGAAGTAACTCCTCAAACTGGCCCACATTGGCCAAAAATGTGGCCTATTTTTACTGGCCTACACTAGCATTTTGCATTTTTGGTACAGTCATCGCCCTATAGGCCAGTCCAAGCCTGCCAGCTCATCCATAATGGATGACGGGCGTCCACCCACTGGCCACCTCACCCATTATGGAAGAGCCGAGCTGAACTGTCAAAGGGAAACACTGTTTGACTTTGACAGTTCATTTCCCCAGCCGCACATGATCACTAAGCCATGCAACGCTGGGGGAGTTTTGCTTCGCCAGCCTTGCATAGCTTATCGGAAATGCTGGCTGGGGCACTGCATGTATGTATGTGCGAGGGGGTGCTCCTGCGCCTCCTCGCACATACGGGCAGAGCAACCTGGAGCGGGGCATTTTAGCAAACACGCGCAGGGCCCTGCAGAAGGTACGTTTATGGCGATTTATTTAAATATGTGTATGGATGCGTGTATGCTTGTGTTATGGGACTGTGGTTGGAGAAGGATGGGTGACAGCACTGGGATAGTGGTGGGAGTAGGGTGAGGAGAGCCCAAGGTCTGTACTGGGAGTAGGGTGTTGTGACGGCACGCAAATGTTCATAGCAATTTCTACATACTGTCCATCTGGCACTTTTGGGGTGGCCCGGCCTGCCCAAACTTTGCTCCGGGGGAACCCAGGCCAAAAACCTTTGAAGACCACTGAGTTACAGGGACGAGTACCCGAGAGGGAAAAGCAACTGTGGATAAAAAGAGGGTGTAAACCATCCCATACTGATTTATCATGGAGACAGGAGGTAACAGGGAAAGCAGCCACATGATTTACTGAGAGAGCATTTGACCAGCTTCATCATCCATCCCATGTTTCTAAGCAACACATCGCTGCGGCCATCCAGGAAGACTGTTTTTTTCCAAATCTCCAGGAGCATTTAGCAAATATGGTTATCCGCTGTGTCACATGTCAGAGTTACAGCATGGGAATGACACTGAAAACAATAAGAGGCACTCTGCTCTGCCCTACTGGGCCTTTCTGAGAGTTGCATATCGACTACACAGATATTTGATTGTTGTCGTCTGCCCCTTCTCCCGGTGGGTGGAGGCAGGACCTTGTGCACATCCAGATACCAAATGCGCAGCTACATTTTTAATGCACAAGAGCTTTCCTCGATGGGGTGTGTGCGATGTATTAGGATCGGATAACGGTGCACACTTTTTTAATGAAGTTTAAACTAATTACAACATTGCATGGCATTTAACACTGAATGTGCACCATTTACCACCCCTAGCCAAATGGAGTTGTGGAGAGGATCAACAGCCAATGTTAAAAAAAGAACTGGGTGCGCTGCTTGACATTGGCACTTTTCAGTTAGCTCACACCGCCCAGCAAAGACCACCATTTATCACCCCATGAGGTGGTCACTGGTCGTCGCATACACACACCCCTAACTCCTGTTAGGAGAGCATCAGACACACATAGGGCAGAACCTGTGTTAACAACGACTTAACCACCCTAACACAGGCCATTAAATTTGTCTCTCGGCATATCGCACCACCCTGATCAGAGAAAACACTGAGTGCTGCAGCTGTCGCACCAGCTGATTCCTCACTCACCCAACCATTACTTCCAGGCAAACTGGTCTACGTGTGGAATTTCATCCGTAGGTGGAACGATCCCAGGTATAACAGACCCTACCAGGTTGTCTTTTCCACTCCCATTGCAGTGAAAGTATAGGAGCTCTGCTACTGGATTCACTTATCGGATATCCGGAGAGCACCCCTGGGGACCCCACAGTAACCATAAGAGCATATTTCTATCACCAGTGGCCCTGAACAACTGCGTACTAGTACAGATTAACTACCTCCTTTACGACCACGTTGTACCAGTACCACTACAACTCAACTGTTAAACATGATATTTTGCATTCTTACACCCTCCCAAACTCTCTCTCTCTCTCTTTGTCCTTGTCTCCCTTTATCTCTTTCTTTGTTTAATATAATTGCTTTTCAGAAACAGCAGAAGATGGAACCAGCGCTCTCAAACAACTCCTTGTATATAAAGAACATTTTTAGTTACAGTAGTGTATCTAGTTTCTCATACTCGTGTGCCTTGTATTGTGGGATTGTTTGTAATTTCTATGTTTGCAGTAGGCATTTATTTAGGAACTGTTTTTAAATGCGGGACATATATAAAAAGTGGGGTGTCTATCAAAACACCACTGTTAATAATGTATAATATAATACTACTATAAATGCGACTATGCCTTTACTGTCCCTATTACACAGCACCAGGGCCGCAAACTCGCATGGCAGCATTAACAGTTCTGTCCAGTTACAGGCACACCCACTGGTTCAGGGTTTTTAGAACTTATTGGCAGGTCCATATTATTACCCATTGGTTTTCACGATACAAGTATTACTAATGGCACTAGTAGTTGTAAATGATTAAAGGCGATATACAAAGCTCTAGGCGCACAAAAAGACAAACAAAAAGGGCAAAGTATGATGCCTACCATGGACTTGGCTTAGATGCTACAGAAGATGTGTGTCACCCAGAGCCGTCCGAGGAGAGAAAAAGTGAATGGGAGCTGTTATGTTTGTTCATTGATAATGCATGCATCAGGGGCCTCTGGGTCTTAGTGTTGCAGGTAGTACCCATTCTAGAGGCTCAATGCCTGGTCCATCTAGCGCTATGCAGGATACAAGGCATGTTCCAGGCACATAGTGTGAGGCTTGAAATATCGGATCCAGATCAACTGCAATGCAGCAACAATCCTAAAAGCATCCAGTGTCCCCCGAGACCGCATTTGATGTGACAAGGACTTAAATATGTGGCGAACAAGTGGCAAGCAAAGACGCTGAGTTATATGCAGTGAGGCTTAATAGGGTTTGAGAAAGGTTCCTGGCCCGAGTGATTACAGCATGTGCACCAATCTGGACTGACCTTATTGCAAAAAGAAACGTGGATAGAGGCAATAGAAAAAACTATTTAAGTGCACAGAGAAGACACATATGAACTTTGCTTTTATAATGAAGGCACTGTTTCTGTAAGGGCCAATGAACGTTATAATAAGACTTTGCTCATCCCAGACCTCAAAAAAGGCAAAGCTGCAGTTATGAATTATTACTGAGTGTATGATCAGCAAAGGTACTGGCACCTCGCACCATCATGGAGATGGAGGCGCTACTATTCGCTAGCTACCTTGCACACAGAGCTGCTTCAAGGGGAGCCATCAAACTCATCACCACCAATGGCAGTTCCCACCTCAGAAGGGCCTACCAGAAACCCATTACACACCCGGAGTTCCACATCCTCCCTGAAAGCAGAAGAAAAGAGCAAACTATTTATCTCCCGATTCATCCAAACTTCTCAATGAGATAACATGAGTAGAATCCATTCAGTAGTGCAGAAACATTCTTTGCATCACTCTTACTCTCTGGGGTCGAAGCAGCTGCTAACGCCAAATGGCTCCAGATTGTCTGCTGGGAATTGATACAGCTGGCAAATGGCACAGAAGAAGGGTTTGACGTCATAAAAGTAGAGTTGCAGGCCTTATGATTGATGACGATGCAGAATTGCTACGTTCTTGACCTGCTCACTGCGATGAAAGGAGGCGTGTGTAAAATAAATTGGCAATTCATGTTGCACGTTTGTGCCTCCTAATGATGCAGAGAATGGCTCCCTCTGACACATAATGGGAGCCGTACACACCATAAGAGTGCCCATGAAAAGAAATCTGGAATACAAAGTGAGGACTGATTTGATAGTATTTTCTCCTGGGCCCCGTCCTGGATGGGAGCAGTAGTGAAGATGTTGGTACCCGTAATCGTGTTCATATTGGCCATCTTCTGCACCTGCCACCTGGGCCTCAGATGCTGTGCCAAAGCAGCGCCTAATAGCGCTATGGTGATGGTCTCAATTGGGGGTATCCAACGCACCTCACGGTACCACAGAACATGGTACCTAGACGGATGACCCAAATAAGCCATGCATGGTTCGGCTTGAACAGCGTTTACACCCCCATAGCACTATTAGTACACCCCCACCAGATCCTGAGTGTTAGGGAGAATTCTCATTTATGGCTAATTTCCCTCACCTAGTGAGTCCCTCAGCAGCTTTGCTGGATTTCTGGGGTTTATTCTTTCCACCTGGTAAGAGTGTGAGCCTTTTTCCCACTCTTACATGTGTTTTGCCATGTGTAATTCTACTGTTTGTGTGATCTTGGGCTCTGGAGCACACCACTCTATGAGCCCCACTTTTTGTGTGTGTTACACAGCACCTTATGTGTATTTCTACTGTTTGTGTGATCTTGGACTCTGGAGCACGCCACTCCATGAGCCCCCTTTTTGTGTGTGTTACACAGCACCTTCAGTGCAGTAACACAGGGTTGTCTTTTGGACTTCCCACTGACTATTTTTCTGGGGCTGACTACTGTCCCCACGAAACATGTAAAGTTGCCATCAACTTTATATAGTCACTTTAAAACTACAGACCCAGTACACCCCATTTTACATAGAGTATTGAAAAGGGTTACTTCCAACCCCTTTTTTGTCTGTGCCTCTCTGAGCTTTGTTTTGCTCTATTAACATTTAGGCTTTACTGGTAGCAGTGGTATCTACCCTAACCTTTCTACCGCAATTATACTATATAAACGTGGTACTGTTCCAGGCTATTGTATTAGCCTCAAACATAAACCCGCTTGCCCAAATTCTTTTTATTTCGTCTCCGGTCGGGTTTAGTCACCATTTCTTTTTGTTGAAGTCCTTCTTGTGTTTTACTTTGCGCGGCAAACCAGGTTTGCCTTCTTTGTTCACTGTCTTTTGGCAGGCTTCTACGCAGAAGCCCTCCTTTGGCACTTGGGTGTCTAGGTGGGCTGAATGTGAGGGAGGGGTGCAGTCACCCCCTGCACAGGGTCTCCTTGGAGACCCAAGTCGCACTTTGTAATGATTGGCTGAGGTGGTTGTCCGGCCCGGCCCGGACAACCCCCCTGCTGAGTGATTGACAGCCAGGCTGTGTTAACGGGGGATTTTCGCATAAAAGGCATGACTCTTGAGCTGGAAGCCAGAGTCGCCACTGGAACTGCAAGGAACCCAAAGAGAAGTGGAGAAGAAGATGGCTGCTGCACCCCTGAGTCTCGGTGAAGCCCTGCTGCAGTCCTGAGCTATCTCCCCTTCAACGACCAGAAAAGATCCAGTCCGGAGTCTTCTTCCCTTAAGCCTGGTGGGGGAGAACCAGCTCATCTTCCACAGCCAGAGGATACCCTTTGTGATCGAAATCGCTGCACACTGCTGTAGTGGTCCGGATAGCCATCTGAAGAGCCTCTCCTGTTTTAAAGGAGCGCACCTTTTATTCACTGTCGCTGCTGCTGGCCTCATCCCTGGGTAGTGCAGATCACTACAGACGTCCTCCTTCTTGTCTCCACGACTGAAGCTCGAGGAACCGTGAGTCTGCAGGAAACTACCTGGAACAACTGCTGTGGCACCAGCGTTCTTCAACGAATAAGGTACTTTGTCAGACTTTGAGGAATTGGGGTGAACCCTTCTTCCTCACCAAAGGCTTTTTCTTTTCTTCCTTCCCTCTTATAACTTTTTCCTCCTCTTCTGACAATATCCTAGTACTCCTGGCAATCTCGAATCGCAAACTGTTCTAAACGTGTGATCCTTGGCAACAGGAATCCTGTTTCACTTGACACTGGTGCAGGCCTATTGACTTTTATCTTCGTGTTAGAAAGTGCCCTTTGAGTCTCTCTGCCTTGACAAAAATATTGCCTATGATTTTTATCCCCAACTCTCTGGTGTTAATTCATATGCTAATTGTGTTTGACTACGGTTACATTTCTTCCCGCAGGTAAGACCGAACTGTCATTACTGTCAAAAAGTGATTGCATATGTACTCCCAGTAACGTCTTTGTTTCATAACACCGGTCTGTCAAATCCTAAGGTACTTACCTTGAATTGTTCTGCACAAGGGGAATTGGTTGTGTGTAGTGTATTTGAAGTGTGGTTTTATTTTACTAGAAGTGAAGTGTTTTGTGAACAGATGGTTTAAGAATAAATGTACTTATATTTTTTAACCAGAAACCTTGAGTCAGTGTTTGCTTGAGTCACAGTAATTGTAGTCCTTTGTGTAATCTCTAGTACTGCTCATTTGCTCTTGCGAAAAGTCTGGCTGCTCAGTCACTGCTACGACTCTTTCTGTGTAGTAAAGGCTTGTACCAAAGGTGAACTTGTATTACCACTTGTATTCTTAACTCTGTGCCGTGGTCCCTACGGGCACTGCATAGGATTCTGCCTAACACTGAGCACTATACAGAACATTGGGTTTATTTAGCTGGGGATTTGGGATGTATATATATATATATATATATAACTTGTATCCTTGAGGAGTATGCCTGATCTGGATCAAGTTTGTGCAATTTGTGTAGAACATGGGATCCTAAGGATGGATCGCCACCGTATTTGGAAGCTAAAGAGTCACAAAGGGTAAAGAGATTGGAAGAGGACCATTGTTGGGGATGAGCATGGGTGACAGTGCGGAAGAGTTTGTGTAAATTAACGCAAGGGGAAACGTTGGAAAGGAGAGATGGTCTTCCCACCCCCCCCCCGGCCATTCCGAATGAGAAACAAACAATATGCTGCACTTCAAGAGAGCAGGGGTAGGGGGATGTGCATGCAGGATAGTGCACCATCACATAGTACATGCATTAGGAGCTGCATAGTAGAGGCAAGCATAAACGCCATCTTAGTTATTGGCAGCCATTTTGGAACGTAGGCCCAAACGCATCAAAAGCACCAAACGTGTTAGTATTAGGTCTGCATTATTAGCACAGACATAACCCACCCCACGAGTGAGCTACAGGGAGTTACATGCCTTTCATTGTCTCAGAGGCTGTAGGCCTTAGCGCCCGGGAAGAATAGCTTACTGCACACCCCTAATTTAGCAGAACGTTCGGCAGCAGCAGAGTTCATTGCTGATGCACTTCTGTTTTGTAGGACTTAAAAGTTGTTATCTATACAAGCATCGTCTTTGGTCTTTTTACCTAGCAGGTTGGATTTTTTCTGGTGTGAGCGTGCAGGGGCTTGCCTTCACCCGGCAAGAGCCTTCCATGAGAAGCCTCTTCTTTTTGTGTTAGAGGAATAGGGCTGGGCATTGCAAAGTAATGTTTCTGATTTCTTTGGTTGGCTAAATCTTGAAGCACCTGTGCTATAGCTTAGAGTTTAGCCTGGGGCTAAGGACTTGTTAAGCATCTGTTTGGAACTTTCTGTTGCTCACATCTTTGAACACTGCTTTATAGACTAGAGAGTTCATGGAGGGACAGGGACTTATAGGATTACGTTTCAACTTTATGCTTTGGGGGCACTTCACTGGTTGTGGTGACCCTGGAGATGTTTCTCACTTTGTGTTGACCTATCCCTTAGATTGATGTATTTGGGAACATTCATCTTATCTGTAGAGATTTCCCAAGTTCCTTAGGGCATTTGGTCTGACCTCTTCCCTGACTTAATGATAAATAAAGCATGTGTCAAACCACATTTACCTTGCATCCCTGTGTGTCATTGTTCAACTTCCCTACACCACCATCTTCCTAGGCCCCATCGCAATGGTTTGGGCTAGTCCCTTCACCACTTACACCTATTCTCACTAAGAGGTGCACAGGCATCCACCAGAAAACACTACACACTTTAGTCAAAATAGGAAGTGTGCCTGGAGACACATTTTATAGAAATGACCAAATAACAAAACATAAGATAACAAAAAAGTACATTTCCAAAATAGCAAACTCTAAAATGAAAAATGTATTCTTTTGATTCAAATCTATATGTGTATGCAGGCATCAGCACCCTAGTTCAACCAATTATTTCCGATATGAAGTCATCTAATTTTTGTGGCTAGAGCATACCAGTTAGAGTAAGGGCTTTTATTTACAATATATTTTCACATCTCACTGGTTAGAGCCATACAATGTAATTGGTGGAAAGGTATTAATGAATTGTAACAACTGGCATCACTTTGGGAATCCTTCTATGTGATCGTTTTTGAGCCTGTCCTCCCCTTTGCAGAAGGGACCAGACTTATGCAAGTCAGTCTTGGTCCTGCCATCTTTGGAAGCAGTCCAGTCCAAACCACTAGCCCACACCCACTGCACGGTAACACAACCAACCCCAGAAAGTTTTCAGCCTTTTTGGGCCTCATCAGTGAGGTGCAGCTTGTTTCCCTATATGCAGTGAGCACGGGACCCACATCTGGGCATACCATCCTCCCTCATGAAGACCAAAACCAAAAACATTTGATTGGTTGAAGGTTATGAAATAATGGTAACCACTGCCAAATCACACAGGGGTAAATGTCTAAGAAGACCATTCAGTGATCCATACGCGAATAATGAAGACCAGGTCCTCGAAGTTGGAGGCAGCTTGTGTACAAATATACTGAGGCAGAGCCATTCCTACATGGAAGGTCAGAAAGTGGGTAGGGAGAGTCTCTGGAGGCCACCTGCTAGGTGATATTAACCGCTAGGCGGTAAACGGCAGATGCTGCCGGGAGTTTCCCCATTCCTGGCCTATTTGCTTACACTGAGGCTAACCCCCTGAAAGAGAGGAACAATGGGCCTCATTACAGGTTTGCCAGTCCGGTAACAACGGTACCAGTAAGCTTGCCGGTACCGTCGTTACCGGACCGGCAAACTAAAAGTTCTGATCGTGGGTGCCTTCCCGCTGGCCAGGTCTGCCTTGGCGGGCATACTGGCACCCGCGTGCAGACCATGTTGGATGCACCGGCACCATTCATGAATGGTGCCGGTGCATACGGGCTCAAATGGGAATAGGGAGTAATTATTACCAGTACCTGGCAATGGGGAAATACAGGGTCCGCCAGGGCTGTAATGCCCCTGTATTTTCCCATTGCCAGGCGCCAGTAAAATTTGCAAGTTCGGCGGCAGCCTGCCCGTTTTACCGGCAAGGCTACCACCGAACATGTAATGAGGCTCAATGTAGTCCATAGGTTCTTGAGCACATGCACACAAAACTTAAACATCCAATGCAGGAAACCAATAGGTGCATGATTGCGGACCACAGAACAGACCACAGCTGCTGCTTACCACAAGATTGACGACATTGTTACATCATCTCTCTGTGCGAACAGCCGGCATCTCAGAACATCGTATACCACTTGGAAGGGAGTGAAGCATATAGGTATCCGGCTGCCACCTTGACATGGCTCACTAATTCTTAGATGGGGGCCTGGATATTTATGCATTTGGCCAAAGGATCTGCTAGCCGATCAACATTAACTGGATGTTTCTTAGCTATACGAGGATTAGGGGAGGTGGCGCAGAATAAATTAATCCAATACTTGAGCCTGATTTTAGAGTTCCTGCTGGTGCATCCATGCTGATACTTTGGCACTTATTTATAAAGGGGCTGTGTGTAATTGAGTTCCCCAACTCTGAGGTTAGCATGGGAGTCTGGAGGAGGTCTGAGTGAGGCAGAACGGAGCGGGGAACAAGGACCAGGAAGAAGAATAAGTATGCGGAGGGCGAAAGTAAGAGGAAGGAGAGAAGATAGGAGGAGGAAGAGAGAGAAAAGAAGGGAAACATCAAGAGGAAAGGGGAAGTACAAGCAAGGACAGGGAGGTGTTGGAGAAGTGAGGCATCAGGAAATGGAAGGCAGGGAAAACAAGATGGAGAGGTGAAGCGGAGGAATGGAGGTGAAAAGAAAGTACAATGAGGAGGTGGGGAAGGGCAAGAGGTGGAGAATGAGGTCCAGGAAAACAACAGAACATTAGCCACGTCAAACTGGTCAATTGTAGGAATGGGATGGGGGGGCGTGGCTAGCGAGCCATGTAGGAGGACGTGGGTTCACTGGAGTTCCTGGAGATCCAGACATCATCCGACTTAAAACCACATGAAAACAAACAAACTTTCTTGCTGTTGAAGGACCGTGCGTGTAAAGGCGCAGGGCACAAGAAGCTCCATTGATACAGAAGGATTAGAGCAGCTGATATGGATAAAATCGAAAGTCCCTGCCGGGAACTGAATGCCGTGGCAAAGAAAATGGCGGACGCCTAAAAATAAAGGGTGAAACAGATGACTCGAGAGGATCATGTCCCCTACTGAAACGGACTGCAATAACCCATTGCGGAGGTGCCCTTTGCTGGACTTATGATGAATAAGGTGCGAGGCGTGGCCCAAACGGGTGGCAAGGCATAACTGAAGTCTGCCACCCATTGCGGGAGATGGACGTTGCACAGACCGGGCAAGTGTTCGCCGGACTACTATGAAGCGCACGCTGCTGCAGAACCCCTGGAGTAGGCGGTTGAAGACGCGGCTGATGTTCTGCTGAAGCTGGGCCCCGCTGGGGGTACATTGTTGCATTAACATCACAGGAAGACGCGGACGGGCTTGACTCACGACGCCCGGGAAGCGGCTGCCGAACAAAGGCAGTTCTACATTTTGGATACATTAGTATCCAGAGATCCTTAACATAAACAAGACCGTCGCGCTGTGGAGAGCCCGTGGACCGGCTGAGTGAGCCTTTGATTTGGCTGTGGAGAGGAGAGCACGACTGCACGTAGCGGGGAGGCACTCTGCAGCAGGCTGGGCTAGGTGTCTGCATTAATAGTGAGAAACGCACATGGTGGAGACGGTTCGCCTGACGGCGTGGCTTGCCGGGCACTCCCCCTGCCCGGTAGGCGAGGTCGGAGTGGATGCGCAATGGTACGGACCCCACGATGGGGTGCCCCATGCCCTGTTCCAACAGCAAGAATCATTGTTGTGATCACGCCGGTGAGGCGCTCGCAGTGGACAATGGCTGGGTGAAGGGCTGCTACTGGTGTGACTCTGAACGAATAACGTGAGCCCCCAGGACCGCGGCCGCAACCACCCGTGGAGCGCTGCTGGGCAGACCACTTCTGCTAAAGAATTGTTGGTGAATGACAAGTTGGGAGGTTTGAGATTTGAGGGAGCTGCACAGAGTGGGGGTTTAATTAAGGAGAAATCCCAACAACTACGAGCTGTACGCCCACGCAAAGCAAAGGAAGGAAGCATGGTGACTTTGTAAAGCAAAACAACATAGGTGCAGCGATTAAGGAGAAGCACTGGCGTGGCCCACTATGACACCTACTCTTGTAAGTGTGCATGAGTCCGGAACTTGGGGCAAAACCCGAACTGTGGCGTCTACCAGCCATTGAGGTACTGATTGGGGGCCTCCTATGACCAGAATTGCACCATAGAGCTTACAGTACAAAGTTCAGATGCCAAGGGATAGGAAAGGACATCCTGCTCTGCTGCGACATGAGCCGGAGTGGCTCCTCCGCCACACTATCCCTGGGGACACAATCTACAAGAGGCAATAAGGCTAATTGAAAACGTGGGAGGACATAACCCACCCGAAGTCATAGCTCAGCGCACTCAGGCTCATGCGGGGCACCCCAAGATAACAGCCCGGGCCCGGAGTGACCCACTGCCGATACGGCGGAACAGAGGAATAGAATTGCCACACCAAGAACAGGACAGCTTCGGACACTTGAGCTAGATCACAAGATGGCGGGGAGAGTGGTTAAGGCCAAAAGCAAACAACCCACGATGGACACGTTTGCTAAGACACAGCAGTCTCCAACGGCGTCGACACACACCCATAGAATGTCCCCTGGGGATTGACAACCACCAGATCCTAACGGCCATAACAGAACTAACAGACTCATGGGGGATAGCAATGGCAGACCTGCGGACCTCCTTGGAGTCTAAAATAGATGCAGTGGGGATATAAGTCAACCTTCTGCGACAGGATGTCAGGGCGCTGGCAGACAGAACAAGTAACTTGGAGAGTGCTGTCAAGACTAACACGACCACCAGCACTGATAATGCAAAGGAGGTCCACATACTAAAGCATCAAGTGGCCAACCTGGAGAACCGTGCAGAGGAAGCCGAAGGGAGAGCGAGAAGGAATAACATTTGTGTGGTTGGCCTGCCAGAGGGAGAAGAAGGCCAAGACACTACGGATTATGTGGAGAACATGATCCTGCAATGAATAGGGGCCGAAAAACTCTCACAAGGATTCACAGTGGATCGAGCGCATAGAGCTCTCATGAGAAAACCGAAGCATGGAGTCCCTCCTCGCGCAATAATTGCCAAGATACTGAACTATAAAGATCTCAAAAAGATTTTGGAGTACTTTAGAAAAGGGGGAACGATCGAGAGAGCTTCGACTACTATCACAGCATATCCTGATTATACCATGCAGGTCCAGCGGCAAAGGTATAGCTACGTGGCGGTGAAGAGGAGACTGCGCATGGCCGGCAACAAATATATGCTTCTGTACCCTGCAAGGCTGAAAGTGCTACACAAAAGGAGAATGTTCTTTTTTGATCGCCCGGAGGACGCTACCACATGGTTGGACCTACAGGGCTGCCCGGAACAAGATTTGAAACGAGCCCAAGGAGAGCAAGATAAGTGACTGAGTAGTTCTATATATACTGGTGTATCACACTGGAGGGTATCCCAGTAGAGACTGGATAAGACATGATAGACGTGGAGGGATGGGCGGTGTCGGAGCCAGGTTATGATATCCTTGATTCTGCTGATATTTAACGGACTGGAATATTGAGTATTGAATATATGAGTAAATTGATAGTAGCATGTGGTTGAATTGAAGCAAATAGGAGTGACAGAACACAGACTCCTTATCCCCCAAGTAATTGTAGAAGTAATAATAATAATAATTTAGCATTTATATAGCGGTACAAACCCTCAGGTACCTGAGCGCTGCTTATTGTTACCCATGGTGTGTGCTGCTCATTTATCGACCTCGGAAGGATGAAAGGCTGAGTTTGGCCCTGCTGGGATTCGAACCTGCGTCAGCAGGCTCTGAACAGATGTCAAAGGGAGCAAGTAGAAGGATAGCCATTAGGGTGACCTCACCCTGATGAGCTTCGAGTACAGGCTATTGCCAGAAAGAGCTAGATGCGGGGGTGCCTGAGATCCAGGGATTGTCATAAATCTCTCCCCGTCTCACCTGTGATCGGGATCTCCCTTGTTCGGCCGCAGGACTCTTCCTGTGGGTGGTTCGGGTCTTGAATAGGCTCGCCCGAGCCTCGTCAGGTTGCAGAGCGCGTTCAGAGTTCCGGGAAGTTCGTGGTTCCAGGGTGTCCAGGATTAGCGATAAACAAGCAATGTAGGGGGAAAGTCCAGGAACAGGAAAAAAGGCAAGGAAGGAAGTATGAGGATCAAGGAAGCAAATGTAGAGAGCAAACACACGTCGGGTCACTATCGAAGTTAGAGTTAAGACGCACAGACCCGCAAGGGCGTGACCAATTTATAGTACGTGCTACGATGTGAAAGCTAGTGCGTAGCACGGAGCTTGGTACGGCCATGTTGGGAGGAACAAGGAGTACAAGCCCTTTGTGACAATGGCCATGAGGTCCAGAAGGGGCAATTTCGCCAGGTCATGACAGCATGCCCCCTCCGAAGACTGGTTCCTCCAGGCTTGCCTGGGTGAATAAGATGGAATCTTCTGAGCAAACGAGGGGTCTTTAAATTAGAAACTGGTTCCCATGTTCTCTCGCTAGGGGGGTAGCCTTTCCACTCGACCAGATATTGTAATCAACCCCTTCTATACCTGGAATCACATATCCTGGACACCTCATATTCCAACTGGTCATCCACAACAACAGGTGTGGGTTTGAAGGGTTTTCGAGTAGAACTAACGTAGGGTTTCAACAGGGAAGTATGGAAGACTGGATGTATCTTCTTCCAGGAATCCGGGAGCTTAAGTCGGAAGGAGACAGGATTGATGATTTCCTTTATAGAAAATGGACCATAATAGCGAGGAGCCAATTTGTTTGGTCGTAGATGTCGAGGTAACAGTTTTGAGGCTAGCCAGACTTGATTGCCAACTGAATAGGAAGGTGATGGTCTTCTCTTAGAGTCCGCATATCTTTTGGTTCGTGTCTGGGCCTGTTCTAACTGATCCTTGGCCTCTCTTTGTAAGTCGATCAGCGTCTGAATCCAAGAGTCAAGGGTAGGTACCGGAGTAGATTCTGGAAGAACTGATGGTAAAACAGACGGATGATAACCTTGACTGCAATAGAAAGGGCTGATCTTGAGAGCTGAATGATCTGAGTTATTGTAGGAGAATTCGGCTAAAGGTATAAGGAGAGACCAATCGTCTTGAACCTTGGTGGCAAAACAACGAAGATATTGTTCCAGGGTTTGATTTACTCGTTCCGTTGCCCCATTCATTGGTTTATGGATGATACCTGAAGAAAGGGCACGTTGGATTCCTAGAACACGACAGAGATGTTTCCAGAATTGTGAAATATATTGAGGTCCCCGATCCGAAATAATCTTGGAAGGAAGGCCATGAAGACGAAAAATATGTTCAAGGAAAATTCCAGCAAGAGCTGAGGAAGATGGTAGTTTATACAATGGTGTAAAATGAGCTAGATGAGTGAACAAGTCAATGGTTACCATGATGGTCGTATATCCTCGGGAAGGTGGTAATTCAACAATGAAGTCAGTGGCAATAACTTCCCAGGGTCTGGTTGGCAACGTAGGTTGTAGAAGCAGACCCGCCGGCCTCTGATTATCGTATTTGTTCTGACTACAAATTGCACAGGCCTTGATGTATTGAAGTACACTGGACTTCATCCCTGGCCACAAGAACTGTCTTTGTATAAGACGGAAGGTGTTGGTTACCCCTCGATGGCCGGAGTGAAGAGTATCATGGCATAGATTCATTACCTTCTGTTGAAGTTCTTTTGTCGGAATGACCACTGAATTGTTCTTGAATAAATATCCTTCTTTGATTGTCAAACGCCAGGGATTTTTCTCGGATATGTCCTTCCAGAGTTCAGATGATTGAGTCTGTACTCTGATTTCTTCCAGGAGATTGATCGCTTGAGCTACAAAGATTGTAGGTGGAAACATTTTAGGATAGATCTTATCCTCCAAGGGAACGTAGTCGGGACGCCGAGAAAGGGCATCAGCAATCATGTTTTGCGGTCCAGGAACATGTGAGATTTGAAATTGATATTGAGCAAAGAAGTAGGCCCATCGAGCTTGTCTACTGTTCCTGCACTCCATGGATTGTAGGACCTGAAGATTTCGATGATCAGTACGGACTTGAACTGGATATTTAGCACCCAGGAGTAGATGTCTCCATTCCGTGAAGGCATGACGAATGGCCAATAACTCCTTCTCCAGAACTGAGTAGTGAGTCTCACTGGTAGTCAGGGTCCGTGAAAGGTAAGCAATGGGATGTTCCAATTTATCATCGGATTCTTGTTTTAAAACTGCTCCTATGGCGTCATTGGAGGCATCTGTTTCCACTAGAAAAGGATGATTTATGTCAGGTTGGGCCAGGATGGGGGCCTGAGTGAATTCATTTTTCAAGCGTTGGAATGCCTTGTCTTGTGGTATAGACCAGTTGAATGGAACGTCTTTCTTCAGGAGATTAACAATGGGCTGAACAATCTCGGAAAACGTGGGAATTAATTTCCGGTAGAAGTTGGCAATCCCCATGAAGGACTGTATTTGCTTTACAGATGTTGGGGCGGGCTAAGCCAGTACGGCCTTCACCTTTAAAGGATCCATACTAATTCCTTCTGAACTAAGGACAAACCCCAGATAGTGAACTGATGTAGCATGAAACAAACATTTTTCTGGTTTGGCTAAGAGTTGATTTTCACGGAGACGTTGAAGTACTGCCTTTACATGTTCTTCATGTTTCAAGGAATCCTTTGAGAAGATCAATATGTCATCCAGGTAGACGATAACATTGAGAAATAACATGTCAGAGAACACCCTATCCATAAAACGCTGGAAGACTGCGGGAGCATTAGTCAGACCAAAGGGCATGACTAGGTATTCAAAGTGTCCAAAGGTTGTTCTAAAGGCTTTTTTCCATTCATCTCCTTCCCAGATACGGATCAAATGTTAAGCACCTCGGAGATCCAGTTTCGTATGGGGTAGACCTTGTCCTTGGATGGCGATAAAAAGGCCTGTAATATCACCAATTTGTTTTGTCCAGGAGAGTTCAAGGATGGAATTGATGTGGGGCAAACATCGCTCTCCCGAAAACCTTGCTACATTTAGGATCGGGAGCTGGCGTTTCCCGAGCGTCGGGGAGGAGCCAGAGGACATACTTTAACTAGATTTTTATCCTAGGCACAATACATGCATAAGCCTGTGTGTATTCTTCTTAACCTTTCCTGCGGGGAAATTGGTCCACGAAAGGCTCCAAGTTGCATGGGTTCAGAATCAGTGCTCGGACTCTTGGCAGATTCTGTCCTTGCAGTATTCTCTGGGGAGTAACTTTGAATTGATACTTTATTCTTTTTCTTTTCGGCCTTTCTTTCTTGGATTCTAAAGTCAATTTGCATAGACAAGTCCAGGAGGGCTTGGAATGAACTAGGACGTGCCACCCTGGCTAGTTCGTCCTTAATCTCTTCATTTAGACCTCTGCGAAACAAAGTAAAACTGGCTTCCAGGGGCCAGTCCGCCTCTTTGGCTAGCTGTTTGAATCTGGTAACATAGGTCAACATGTCTTGGGATCCTTGTTGGAAGTCAAGTAGCTTTTCTTGAGCACTGTGAACCAGCTCTGGTCGTTCGAACATGGTCTTGAGTTCCGCGATGAACCCTTCATAAACATCCAGGAGAGCATCCCCTGAATTGAGTATTGGAGTGGCCCATGTAAGGGCATTACTGGAAAGATGTGATATTATGAAGCCAACCATAGTCCTAGGAGTTGTGAAATAGTAGGGCTTGAAGGTAAAATGTACCAAACAAGATTCCAGGAATCCACGTAAGGTCTTTGTTGAACCGTCGTATTTATCAACCACTCCTCCCAATAATACGCTGTCCTTGTTCGCGGAGTCACGTGACAAGACGAGCTGTCTTAGCGCCGCATTCTCGGCTTTTATATTCTGCATCTCTGTGGAAAGTTCTTGCATTCCGCGCATCAGATCCTGAATAGCATTCTCCATGGTAGAATCCGTATTGATCGTTTGGCGTCTCAAACTGTCATAAATCTCCCCCCGTCTCACCTGTGATCGGGATCTCCCTTGTTTGGCCGCAGGACTCTTCCTGTGGGTTGTTCGGGTCTTGAATAGGCTCGCCCGAGCCTCGTCAGGTTGCAGAGCGCGTTCAGAGTTCCGGGAAGTTTGTGGTTCCAGGGTGTCCAGGATTAGCGATAAACAAGCAATGTAGGGGGAAAGTCCAGGAACAGGAAAAAAGGCAAGGAAGGAAGTATGAGGATCAAGGAAGCAAATGTAGAGAGAAAACACACGTTGGGTCACTATCGAAGATAGCGTTGAGACGCGCGGCCCCGCAAGGGCGTGACCAATTTATAGTACGTGCTACGATGTGAAAGCTAGTGCGTAGCACGGAGCTTGGTACGGCCATGTTGGGAGGAACAAGGAGTACAAGCCCTTCGTGACAATGACCATGAGGTCCAGAAGGGGCAATTTTGCCGGGTCATGACAGGGATGGAGCTGGGCAACAGTTGGGGGGGTAAAGTTGGGGAAGGGAAGGAAGGTGGGAGGGGAAGATTTAGGTGTACTAAATCCCAGGGTGGACAGATCAGATGGGAAGATTGATAGACCCGCCCCTTAAAGACATTGCTAGACGAATTTGGTCTGGAAGGTGTGTGGAGGACGAAATACCCCCAAGAAAGGCAATACTCGCACTATTCCGCCCGCAACAGTTACACACAAGGCTGTAATATGTCTTTGCCACGTCGGAGGTAAATACGGAAAGTACACAGGTGGAATATAAAGCGAGGGTCCTTTCGGACCACTCGCCTCTAACCCTCGGATGGCAATACTGCCCCCCGAGAGCAAGGATTCGACATGGCGCCTCTGGGCGGAAGCTCTCAGGGATCCCTTTTTTAGGGAGGACATGAGGGAGGATATTGTAGCCTATTTCGAGACGAATACTGGTAGTGTGGACTCAGCGGGCACATTATGGGAGACCTTCAAGATTGTGATGAGAGGCATAGCCATTGCTAAATCTAAAGGCCTACAGGGTGGGATCTTGGCTGACCTACAGGAAACAGAAAGGGAACTGGAAAAGGCATTGAGAGGAGGAAGTAACACGGAGGGAGACATGGAACTGATAATTAAACTGCAGCAGAAATGTGCGGGGCACTGGGAAAGACTGTGTAACCTCAACTATAAAAAAATATATAGAGAGACAGCATGCGGGAGGAGATAAAACAGGAAGGCTTTTGGGATGGTTGTAGAAGAGCGAAACTCCCAGACCCACGATTAGAACAATAAAAAGAGAAGATGGCAGTGTAGCGGATACCCAAGAGGTAGTCAATCAGGAGTTTGTGGATTATTATAGGTTACTATATGGGGATGAGGGAGGAAGTAATATTGGGACGATTATAGAAACACTGGAGGACATAGGATTGCCAAAGATAAGCGCTGAGGAAAGAGAGGAGCTGGATGCACCAATTACTTTGGAGGAGTTAGCAGAGGTGGTGAGGCAGCTGCCCACTAGTAAGACACCGAGGGCTGACGGATTCCCAAGTGAATTTTATAAAGAAGTGCTCCCACCAATGTTAGAAATGCTAAATGAAGCGTTTGAGCTGGGACGGCTGCCAGAGTCACTCAGAGAAGCGATTATAATACCGCTTCCTAAGCCCAATAAGCCTGGACATAGCTGTGGTTCCTACAGACCTTTGTCGATGTTGAACCAAGATGGCAAGATATTGACAGCTGTCTTGGCAAACAGACTGCGAAGAGTTATTGGCAAACTAATTCACCCCGACCAGACAGGCTATGTCCCGAACAGGAATATAACACAGAATCATAGACGTCTCCAATGGGTTGTTGAAGCGGGGAGTGAGGACGAGGGAGATATGGCTATTGTATCCTTAGACGCAGTAAAGGCTTTTGATTCGGTCAAGTGGCCATGGCTGCTAGCGGCCCTGGCAGGCTATGGAATGGGGCCTGGATATATACGGTGGGCAAGGATGCTATATAGTGAACCATTGGCCAGAGTTAGAACAGGAACAGTGATATCTGATAGATGGCAATTTAGTAGAGGTACCGGACAGGGATGCCCATGGTCACCAATGCTCTACATACTAGCCCTGGAACCCCTAGCAATATACCTTGGACAACAATACGATACTATGGGCATCGCGGTGGGTTGGGAACGACATTTGATCTCTTTATTTGCGGATGATTTGCTACTGTACATCAGGCACCCTGAGGAAAATCTCCAGTACATCTTGGAAGTGATGGAGAGATATGCGGGGTTGTCTGGTATAGCGGTGAATCCTCAAAAATCTAGCATTTTCCCGCTAGGTGGTTATAGGGGGATCCCTGTGGGACAGTTACCGGTGTTACAAATACCATGGGCGGTGAGTACTTTCCGTTATCTAGGGATAGACGTGTACAATACAGTGGAAGAGGAACACAGGCATAACACGGAGATGGCCATTACGAAAATCAAGAATTGTATGAAATTCTGGGTGAAGTTGCCCCAAGCAATGATGGGACGTGGGGAAATGCTAAAGATGGTGGTCTTGCCTAGGCTCCTGCACTATTTTGGGAATATACCATACTTGATACCTAAGAAGTTTTTCACTAAATTGAACAGTATGTGTTGGGATTTCCTGTGGCATGGCACGCGAAATAGAGTGGCACTATGGAAGTTGCAGAACTTTTATGAAAAAGGGGGGATAAAACTGCCTAATTTTGAGGTCTATTATGTGGCAAGTGAGCTGTAGTATGTCGCCAAATGGCTCTCAGATGAAGTGACCCCTGAATCCAGGTTGTTTGGACATGATTGTGCCCCATTTTACTTACAAGAGATGATCTGGTTGCCTGAGACAGAATTGGAAGGGCGTCCCAGGAAGATGACACTTGGGTGGAAGATGTGGCGCTGGGCATGCCGGATGATGGAGTACCCATTCCCGTGCTCCCCGCAGTTACCACTAGTTGCACTGGCAGGGGGAGCTAGTGACTATGGGAGATATTTGGCGAGAGGGTACCATTGTAGATTTTGGAGTACTGGGAGAAGAAATGGGATTACACACAGGCCAATATATTACGTATCACAGAATGGTGCAGAGAATTAGAAGAATGTGGCCCGAAACGGTACTGGAAGAAGAACCAGATGCTAACATACATACAATATATGATATAGCGGAAGGGGGGCACGAGACCTCTAGACTGTACGAGATGATGATGTCTAAGGTTGGGAAGGATTTAACGCAACTAAGGCTGGACTGGAAAGCGGAAGTAGGGGCCCCGATAGAGGACGGGATGTAGGAACGAGCCCTGGGGTACCATAAGAAGGTATCACGGAATGCGAGATTAAAACAGATACAACTATATATTATGCACAGAGCATATATGACACCTCAGAGGATATCTAGGTTTGCAAATGCAGGACGACAAACATGTCCTAAATGCGACGAGGAAAAGACTGGCATGGTGCACATGTTTTGGTCGAGCCTGGTTATTGAGCGATTCTGGGGTGAAGTAGCACAGAAACTGGTGGTGAAAGGGGTTATGATTGTTATAGATACAGTCTGGGCCTGCTTGCTGGGGGTTCCCCAGAGGGCAGAAACTAAAGCATGTTAGTAAATTGAAAGACCTAGCATACGTGCTTGAAAAAAGGAGGATTGCCATGGGATGGAAGACATGTCATAGACCACGGGTGGAGATTTGGTGGAAAGAGTTGCAGATATGGGCAGAAGCAGAAACCATGGTATGGCAAGAGGCGAGCAATGTAGGGGGAGAGGAGGAGGCGGGAACCCTGATGGCCTGTAAATCATTAATAGCGGAGTTGTTTGGATCAATACAAGATCTGACAGAGCCTGCTGAACGGGAGACCCCGCCATGTGGTGCAGGAGCAGAGTGAGGGGAGATATAGGCTTGTGATGGGGGTGGGAAAAGGGGAGCAGTGACCGAAATTAAGCAATATACAAGTGCGCTGTTGATATATGCACTGCATGTTTGGTTTGTATTGTTTTTGTTTGAATAAATCTATAAAAAGTATTAAAAAAAATTAAAATAAAAAGATTGTAACAATTGGAAGTCAGAAGGTGGAAGGCAAACCAGCAGGGCCAGAGTTGGAGAGCAGTCAGAATATCAGAGCTGCAGCAGTGGAAGGCATTGCTAGCCTGGGGACCGGCACTGACAAGGCCCACCCCAAACACTCCTAAACAACAAATAAAAGAGGTTAGATGGGTGCCATACTCCAGCTCAGGAGAAACCTGCAAGACTAACAAGTAACACTTATCAAAACAGGAGGAAAGATTTAACCAAGAATGTGAAAACCCTGAATATGGTGGAACTGACAAGTCCACCAAGGAAACTAAACAATACTTACCATGGAAGTTAAAAGCAAGTGACTGATAAAACAGAGGCTTCCTTTGGTCCCCGAGACCAGTGGGTGTCCTAAGGTCGAGCCCAGGTTCAAAAGCACAAGAGAAGAACTGAGCATAATATAGGCTCCCACGAGATGCAAAGAAGAGAAATAAGTGACTAGAGAGATTGCACTTGGCAGGTGCTATAATACCATTTCCCTAAAAAATCAACCAAAGACAGCCAGGAAAGAAATAGACCGTTGACGCTATGGGCATGTTAGAAACACAAGACGGGTCTAAGGGAGTTGCAGTCAAGAAATTGGAGGCGACTGTTTCACACTGGTCGCTGTCAACAATAAACCACGAATCATAGGAGAATGTCTGGTTTTGTTTTCATGACTCTGGATCTTGTGGTAAAATGCAGTTAAATGGCTGCAAGCAAATAGGGGGTTGGTTACCAGGATATCGGAACACAAGGAGCTGGAAAAGACAAGGTTACTTAACTGAGGGGAAGCTATCTTGACTTCAGCTGTTAAGTTACTTGCAATTCATTGTGGCAAAGGGGAGATACTGCAACAACTACACACTTGTTGAGGTATTTAAATTTGATAAGGCAGTAGTGATTAAAACCTCCAATCCCAATTATTCATAGCCAAAAGATGTCCAATGCATCTGAGTTATTTGATTTAATAATGGACTTTCTGTTTGTTACAGAATCTTGGCTTACTGATGCCCTATTACATACTTTTGTACCTCCTAATCATTGGATAAATTGCCTCAATAGACTATTAGGTTGAGGAGGAGAGGTTGACATTATTTATATAGCACATTTTATAATGATTACAATAATACATTTGCAAGGAAAGCTTGTAAACTGTGGTATAGATGAAACTAGATCTTCTAAATTCATATTTTGCTACTGCCCCCTCTCCTGCCTAAAGCCTTTATTGAGGGTCTGCGCTTGTGCTTAGCATCTGAAATTCTAGAATTAAACAATCTCGTGGTTCTAGGTGTTTTCAACATCTGGTTGAATGACACTGGTCATCCAGACGCAAAACTCTTTAGTCAACCTTCCAGACATATAGCTTTGACCGTTTACCGATTGTGCAATCGCATGCCATAGGATCAAGTCTTCTTTACAGATATGATGGTGATTTGTGAACGTATCCTCTTAGTTTCCTGGTCAGACCATCTCATGCAATTCTTTTCTTTGGAATATTCTAGGCCATCACACGCTAGTGACAGTGCTACTGACAGTATTAAGGCAAAAGCCCTAGCATGCAAAAGGCTTTAAATGATTTTTCCTCTTTTACCAACAGATCTATTCTCAAAAACATTTCGAAACCCTAGCTCCTTTGCAATCTGTAAAGGGTTTCAATAAGTACTCGTCCCCATGGTTTATGCCAGAGCTAAGGGAAATGAAAATATCCTTCACTAATGTAGAAAGGATCTGGAAAGAAATCAACAACTGATGAAATATGAAGATTTCCTAAACAATTTGAAAGCATAATAAACAGATGATTTTAAAGTGAAGACATTTTCTCTAAATTAACAGCTCTTGAAGGTGGAAAATACTCCTAGAAGATGATAAATTCGATATTGAATGTGATTGCGGCCACTCAATCAATTCCAACCTTAGAGAAGACTTGTATCTCCCAATTCTCTGAGATTCAGGAAGTGATCAAAGTACAAAAGGTAGTTAAGAACAAACCTATCAACTACCAGCATATGATATAATGTGGCATTTATAACGCGCCTGTACACAAGTGTTTATAGGTGTGACAAGACAAGGAGGGGGAGACAAAGGGAGGACAAAATAACTATCTTATTAGGCCTTGTGTCATTCGGATCGCTCAAGTGCGGGGAAGAGGGAACGGGAGAAGTGAGAAGTGCCAGGGGGCAGGGGAAGAGAAAGTGCAGTTAACTCACAAGAGCAGCCAGCGGGTGACTCATAAGTGCAGAGAGAAGGGACCATAGGGTTGCACATACAGACCCTTAAGTGTTGGGGAGGCCGGAGGCAGTGCAAGGGCAACTGGACATGCATAAGCTTGGGCCTGAGTTCAGTGGGTCACCATGTGACCAGCCCAGTGCACGGAGCAATAAGGTGTATCAGCAGGGGAGAGGAAGACAGGAAGAGGAAAAGCGCAAATGAAAAGGAAGGTCTTGAGTTGGTTCCGGAGCTGGATGTGGTTCTGGTCAAGTTTGAGAGAGGCAGGGAGGCTGTTCCAGGGGGAGGTCCCAGCCGAGGAGATAGATCTGCCCCCAACGCTCTGCTTGGAGAAGCATCTGACCGTCAGAGATTTGGAGGTGGACGAGCTCGAGAAGGAAGATGTTTTGGAAGAGAAAGTTTGAGGTAGAGCAGTCCCAGGCCCCAGAAAGCCTTGTGGGCGATGCAGAGGGTCTTGAAGTTAAATCTTGCAGCCACGGAGAGCCAGTGAAGAGACTTCAGAACTGGAGAGATACGATCGCTGGGATTGAGGCCAAGGACTAGTCTCGCAGTCGTGTTCTGGATAAGTTGTAAAGGTGGAGGAGTAGAGGCAGGAAGATTTAGAAAGATGCTGTTGCAATAGTCCAGCCTAGAGAGGACCAGAGCTCTGGAGACAGTGACCATCTGGGGGAAAGTGAAAAAAGGAAGAATACCTCTGAGGAGGTGCAGCTGATAGTTTGACTTCTTAGAGACGTCAGAAATGTGAGGAGAGAAGGAGAGGGTGGAGTCGAAGATGACACCAAGGTTCTTAGCCTCACAGGAAGGAGCAGGAAGAGGGCACAGAGTGGGCAGCCAGAGAGAGAAAAGAAGGGTGCGGGTGTCCCAATGAGGAGGATCTCAGTCTTACTGGCAGAGATCATTGGCAGAACACAACTCCTCAATTGTGGCCAGACAGTCTGGTATGAGAGAAGAAGCAGAGGTGGTGGAGGGGAGCCTGAAAGAGAGCTGAGTGTCATCCATATAACATTGAAAATTGGAGCAGAAAGTAGCGATATGGTGGGAAAGAGGTGCCATGTAGTGGTCGAAGAGCCAGGGAGAGAGGTTAGACCCCTGGGGAGCACCACAAGTAGAGCAAGAGATAGAAGAGAGGAAAGACCCCAGTTGGACATGAGAGGGTAGGTAGGTGAGAAAGGAGGTCAACCAGGCCAGCGCCTGATCAGTAATACCAAGGTTGTCGCGCAGGCGATTGAGCAAGATGGCATGGTTGACCATGTCAAAAGCAGAGGAAATATCGAGGAGAATGAGGACAGAAGGGAGATTAGAGTCAAGATTGAAGAGCAAGTCTTCACAGGTGTTCAAGAGAGCAGTTTCCCTGCTTCTGGCAGCTCTGAAGACAGACTGGTGGTCATGGAGTCAACCAACAGATCCAGTATGTAGATTAAGCTGGGTGATGGCCAGCTTTTCCAAGAGTTTTCCAGGGAAAGGAGTGATGGAAATCGGGCAATAGCCGGAGAAAAAATATCGGCCGAGGGATTCTTTAGAAGGGGGTGCACAAGAGAGGGGTTAAGGGGGAGGGGAAAGTTCCAGTGGCAAAGGAGTGATTGCAGAAATTGGCCAAGGCTGGAGCAAGGGTGTCAATGTGGTCCTTGATGGTACTGGATGAGCAGGGGAGGATATACTTGGACAAGACTTTCATAGATCGGACTTGTCTAAAAACATTGTCAGGGGTGAACAGGGGAAAGGAGGAGAAAGTAGGAGAAAAGACGGCCTCAGACGGGCCAGGAGTGGTAGAGGAGAAGGAAAAGGAGGTAGCAGAAGAGAGGGTGGACAGGATGTCTGGAGGTTTAGTATTGAAATTAGAGGCCAAGGCCCTGCAGAGGGCCTTGAAGGGAACAGGAGAGGTAGAGACTGCAGCAGGATTCGACAGCTCCTTGCAGATTTTGAACGGTTCGGCAGAGTTGTTAGATGCCGCAGAGATGCAGGCTTGAATGTAGGCTCTCTTCTTAGAGAGGACAGAGAGTCTGTACTGCCTTTGGAGCAGGCGGCAGGCCAGTTCGTCAGGGGATGCTCCTGACATCCTGTCAGCCGCCCTACACTTGAGTTTAAGGCGGCAAGTTTGTAAAAACGTACCGAGAGTTGTACTTGGATTTGGGCTTCAAGCGGATCCTCATGACAGAGGCAAGAACATCCGGAGTGTTAGAGATAGGGAGATGAAGGTAAGAGAGGGCTGTGTCAGGATGTGAGTCAGCCAAAGGTGCAGGAGGAGAGAAAGTAGTGGTGAAAGCCTCAACTGAGACACGCTTCATGGGTCGGATCACTGAGAAGGTAGGTGGCAGTGCTGGAGTCGGATTGACCTGCGGGGAAGAGAGAAAGAGGTGGGAAGAAAGTGATCACTCCAAGAGGGAGGAGTGGTGAGAGGGAAAAAGAAGGGGAGGTCTGAGGAGATCATAACATCCAGGGTGTGCCCTGCAGAGTGAGTAGGGCAAGAGGGAAGAATAGAGAGAGAGAATCGCAGAGGTTGCGAAAGAGTCCTGAAGAAGTGCTGGTAGCATCCAGGTGGATGTTCAAGTCTCTGAGGAGAAGAAGTTGAGAGGTAGAGGCAAGGAGCGAGGAGGAAGGGTCAGCCCACTCAGAGAGGATAAGGGTGACCTGGTCAGGCATCCTGTAGAAAGTGGCCACATTGAGAGGCCAGTAGAGATAGAGAGCCTGCAGAACAGACATTCAAAGGAGGAGTAGTGCCTCATTGGAATGATAGAAGCAGGGATCCACTCCGGAAAACTCAAGGCTACACCCCCACCAGGATGATTGGTTCTGGGTTTGGAGAGGATCTTGTAGCCATCAGGAAGGAGAGTGTCGTAACTCGTGACAGAGCTGGCCGTGAACCAAGTCTTGGAGAGACTGAGTACATTCAAATCAATCAAGCTCTTCCAGTAGGTGGCAGATGTCAGAGGAGTGACAGCTGAACGAGAGTTGAAAATAGCGATCTGGAGCAGGTTGCTACATTTGAAGGACTTCCAGGGAGGGGTACAGGCCAGAGGTACACCCTGCGGAAGTGTTGCAGGTGCCCGAGGATGTGCAGAGGAGGAAGGAAGAGAAGGCAGGATAGTCAGAAAGGGCGATTTCAGGGATGAACAACATAAGACACACATTTCGTCTTGAAGACGCCCTCCCAAACCTTGCTGCCAGAACTTTTCCAGAGACTGTAGCAGATTTGATCACTAATCTTTTTTAATAAACCCTTGACTTAAAGCATTGTTCCATCTAAACTCAAGTCAGATATTGTTTCTCCTTTATTGAACAAATCCTCCTTGGATCCCTTAATTCTGAAGAATGATCGTCCTGTTGCAGGCCTGCCTTCAGTCTTAAAGATTTTAGAACAAATAGTTGCATACCAGCTAGAGTCTTTGGTGGAATCCAACTCACTGCTAAATAAGTTTCAATCAGGTTTCTGGGCCTAAAGATGGTACATAGACAGCCTGAATTAATGTCTGGGATGAAATCTTAGAACAGGCAGACAGAGGTGGTTGTGCAGGGTTCGAGACTGAGGGGAGCTGGGAGCTATTTAACTCCCGCTTCTAGCATATTAGAGCCTGGTTAGCTTGAAACAGCTCACAGGAGCTACTTTTGACTCCAAGGGCCAAGCATGTAAATGTGACGTTAACTTTGAGTATTTGAGAATGTTTAATAAAGAAGAATTATACCACATCTAATACACATTTAAACAAAATGGTTAATACAAAATGGACAAAGAGTTAAAGGAACATTTCTGGTAGCTACTGGTTCCTCTGCGGTAGCTCCTGCTTACAGGGCCATGCACGACACCCATGAGTTGGTTTTAGCTGCTGCTCATCGAATCTCGATTTCAAACCCTGTTGTGCCATGTTGTTCATGTTGGATTTGTCAGAGGTGTTTGACACAGTGGATCCCGACATACTGGGAGGCATATCCACATCTCCCATCCTACCTCCAAATGGTTCAGATCCTTTTAGTCACAGACCCAACAAGTTAAACTCTGACCTCATTTGTCTCTGCAGAAAGCAATGGCATGTAGTGTCCAGCAGGGATCCTCTTCATTCCCGCTTTTATTGAATTTATATGTAAGAGCCCCTCTATGACATCTTAGATAAATATAAACTTGATACCATGCGTATGGAGATGATACACAAGTATACATAAACCTTAATGAGACAAACTCGGGGACCGACATTTTAGAAAGGTGTTTGGATGAAGTGGAAGTCTGGATGTTGGATAACCCAATTCAGCTTAATCCAAATAAAACAGGTTATCCTCCTTGTCCCAAAGCTAAAATCCAACCGCCTGCTAAACTCAGTCCGCCTCCAAATCTATTCAATTTCCAAAAGAAGTTTGTAACCCATGTAGCAAATCTTGGTGGATACTGGCAGCAATATCTTTTTTGCAAGAACAAATTAACCAAATCGTAAAGTCCTACTTTTTAAAATTAGGGCAACTTCACAGAGTCTCCCTGTTCATCGATTGAAAACACTTTGCTGTGGTGGCCGGCGCCTTAGCAAATTCAAAAATTGACTATTGCAATTCAATATATTTAGGCATTGCCGAATTTCAACTTCAACAATTGCAAAGGGTACAGAATGCTGCAATCTGCCTAATTCATCAATCTTCCCGTGGGGAAAATACTCTTCCTTTGCGCTAATCCCCACATAAGCAGCCACTACAATGCAGAATACATTTTAAGGATCGATGTTTAACATTTAAGTGCTTGCATAATCTGACCCCTTTACAACTGCAAAACAAAATTAAGATATACAACCCAACAAGAAGTTTACGTTCAAAAGATTAGACGCTTTTGGCTACCCCTGCATCCAACGTTTTCCACAGAGGTGATCATAGGCCAAAGCTTATGGAACCCCCATACTCAGATTATAAGGGAGCAGTGTCAATATCTGCCGTTTCACAAAGCCATCAGGCATTGGCATTTTTGATAATTTCGAGATTTGGTAGCACACAGCAGACTACATTGGGGAGTTAAATATTTAAGTAGCACGTTATAAATACCAATAAATACAAATACTTTGTTTTATGAATACTTTCCTAAAACAAATTTGCTGACTTGTAGCCTATGTTGGCAACCCTAACAGAGACGGGCCCTGAGCTTTGAAAGATATTTCTTACACTTATCAGTTATGTTGCCCTCACATTTACAAAAGTGTATCCTGCCTTGGTTCCCACTTTTGCCCCTGTGCTACTGTTACAGCTGAATAAAACTTGTTTTGTCACCCCAACACTGCCACGCGAGTCCTCTAATGGTCCCCTTTGCTGTGACAATACTTACATACAGCAGGCCCTCTCGTTGCAACCACATTTTCAAGATGGGTGGGGGTCTGTATCCATTTTACTCTTCATCGTACAACTACCCAAAGAAACAGAGATGGTACCATGTGTTCCCCTTCTTGCATTCCTTGACTGAGTGGTACTCAAAGATTGTGCAATCTTCACATGTTTGTGGTTCTTTGTGTAGACCATAGTTTAACTGTGCCATGTGAGGAGGGTTGCAAGGAATGCATGCATAGGTAGAGCTCCTGGAGACTGCAAAAGGTTCACCAGTGAGCTCCTGGATGAGATCTACTTGTGAGGTAGGGAGACAATAAATCTTTCCGATCTGTGAAGGCAGCATGAGGCAAGACACAGACAACAGATTCAAAGTATTTTATTAACTTAAATATCAGGATGGTTGAAGGCCTAACTTGCCCTATGCTAAGGTGGGATTTCCCTATCTAATGAAATGAAGGAAACTCAGAGTCAGTAAATTCAACTTAAAAGTCTATCTGTGTCTAAAACCTATACTTGCCCACAGAGCTAACGCTAAACAATGTGTTGGGATGTCAGCAATAAAAGAAATAGTGTTCTGAGCTTCTTCCAGCTCCTGGCTGTTAAGGAGAATTATCAAAAATGTGCTTATTTCCCTTCACCTTAGAGACCCCCACCAACTTTGCTGGATTTTGAGGGCTTGTTTTTTTTTACTGGTGAGAGTGTGAGCCTTTTTTCCACCTCGCTCAGGTATTTTGATGTGTGTTTTACTCTTGTGTTCTTTGGTTATGGAGTTTTAGATAACTCCCATAAGGCATCATCTTTTTATTGTTGTGTCACACCGCACCTTTAATGCAGTGGCACAGGGGTGTCCCTTGGACTCCCCAAGGTTTAAATACCTTCTCTGGGATGAACTACTGTTCCCCAGAGAACGTAAAATTAAATTGACTTTACTAGTCTTCTTAAATTCGTAGGCCCAGCACATCCTATCTTCCTATAGAGTGCTGGAGGGGTTACCTGGTATCCCCTATGTCTAAACACTCTTCTAGCTGTCAAAAGCTACCCTTTTTCATTGAAATGGCTGGTGTCAGTGGTTTTATAACGAACTACCATGATTTTACCCGACCGCCAACACTGGTAGCTAATAACCGGGGCTGCCATGTTTTTCAATATGGCACCCAAGACCCCTCTGTAAAAACAGACTCCGGTCATCTTTATTCGCCATTTCTTTGTGGAAAGGTCCTTCTGGTGTTTAACACTGCGCGTGCACCAAACCAGGTTTGGTCCCTTTGTTCGTGAGCCTTTGGTGGGCTTCAGGACTGAAGTCCGCCCATGGCGTCTGAGTGTCTGGGGTGGGCAGGAAGTGAGGGAGGTGCCTGGAACTCCCTGTGCTTAGTCTCCTAGGAGGCCCAAATGCACTCTGACATGATTGGCTGGCTGTCCGGCAAGGACAGCCCCCCTGCTAGGTGAGTGGCAGCTAGGCTGGAATGAATGGGAGAAAACTGTTTAAAAGGCGAGTCTCCAGGACTGGAAGGCAGAGTCTACTACTGGAACGAAAGAACCAAAGACGAGCTGGAAGAGGACGGCTACTGCAACCACTGGACAGTTGGTTTGCCCGGTGAAGCCCTGCTGCAACCCCGAATTGCCAGATCTCCAATCGACAGAGAAGCTCCTTCAAGGATGGCTTCTCCCTTTGAGTTGGTGGGACCAATCAACTCAGCAAATGCCTGGATACCATTCTCTGAGCTGGTTAAGGTTAACCAGGGGGAAGGACACCAGTTTGTGTTTGGAAGCCACAGCTACTTGAGCTGAAGTGACGCCATTTTGTTTGCTCTGACAACGATCCCGTGCAGTGCAGGAGTCCCCCGACATCCTCCCTCTTGTCTCCACGACTGAGGCTCAGGAACAGCAAGACCTGCAGGACTTGCCAGGAACTAATGTCTTCAGCTGCATCTTTTTGCTGCACTTTAAGGTACTGTGCCATATGGTTGAGAGATCCCAACTCTCGCAGTGGAAGTTCGTGAAACTTTCCCAACTCGCAGGCCTAATCAGCTTGTGACCCGACATATCTTGCTTTATCATCTGAACTACTTCTAAAAATGTTTCCAAAGACTTCTCCATTTGTACCAGAACTGTGCTGTCCTATCCAAGAACACTAGACTATTAACTTTGGCCTGGCCTATTGAATTGAACCGGCCCTCCTGGTACATTGAACCTTTGCATTATCTAAAAGAAGTGTTTTCTAACCCTTTGTACAAACCTATGCTTTTTATTCCCATTGAAAAGTACTGGAGTGCTATTTGGCCCCTTTTTCAGGGGAGCTCAAACTGTCTTCATAACTTAGAGAGTGTTACTATAGTATATTGGTGTTTAATATTGAGTTGATTTCTACTAGTGAAAGTTTTCTAATTGACTGTGTAAATAAATGTTTAAGTATTTTTTACCAAGAAACCTTGAGTGTAAGTGTCTACTTGAACCACTGTGATTGTGATACTTCTGTGTAACTTCATCTACTGCTCACATTCCCTCTTGAGATATGCCTGGCTGCTCAGCTCGCTACCAAAAGTGTGTGGTACAGACTTATACCAAAGGTTGGTTTTTGCCTACACCTGAGTCCTAATTGTGTGTGGTGTTCCCAGAGGGTACTGCCTGCAATCCTGCCTAACACTGGCTTACTTTCCAGCTCCCCTTCTATAGATTCAAGACAGTTCCACAAAGGCTTAGGGTTCCCTTCCCCAAGAACACAGTGCAGTTCCAGAAAGGGTCTCACGGTTCCCTTCCTCAAGACAACACCACAGTTCATAAATTCTAAGGCTCCCTTCACCAAGACTTCAGCTTGCAAACTTGTACTGAGTCTCAATTTCTCAATAATAAAAAACCAGTTCCAGGTTAAATGTACACTCCTTCTGCTCTCTTGATAGTTCATACAGATTACTTTCTTCTGCTTCACTTCAGCAGTCTCTTTCATCCACTTGTCTTTGTTATCAGTATAGTTCTTTGGCTTTCACAAATAGGGTATCCCCAGTTTAGGCGCAGTTGTCGGATCACACGGTCCACCCATTACAGGTCACACAACCAGGAACCCTAGTCCTTCTTGCCCACACAGGTTCCTCTATATCTGTGCCTGTGTGCTGATTCACACTCTCTTGGCTTTTCCTTGCCAGCCTCTTGGCTTTGCCATAATGTGCTCTCTTCTTTGCCAGCCTCTTGACTTTGTCACAAGGTAAGTTCACTTAGTGGTGTTCTGATTCATTCACCACATTTGTTTTTATGCATTATTCCATACTTGCTTTTTACTTCGTTTCATACAATTTGTTCTGTGCTTTAATACGTTTCTTACTCAGAAACCTATCTATTTATAGCTGCGTCAAAATGCTTGGAACCTTTCATTCTGTTGCGCAAAGTTCATCTTGTCCCTTTTATTCCTTATAACCCGGTTCACTATGTCGTGCACATACTCTTGAATTTTAAGCGCTGCTTCCATTTACACAGTCTCCAAGCGTTCTGGCGGATCTGAAAGGGAGGAGGCGGTGGGTGATGTTAGCAGGGAGAGAGGGTATGATGTCTGCTTGGAGGGTTATTCCATTGCCGTGTGCAAGTGGCTTCCATGGCCTAGGTGTGGAATGTTTCAGCATAGAGGTCGATGAGTTTAGTGGTCGGGGGTGGGGGCGGCAGGTTCGGACTGGGCCATAAAATTGTCTGGCCTCGATGTCATACATGTAAAATGTCTGAACGTGGAGGTCGAGAAGTTTAGTGGGGGGTGGGGAGGCTGGGTGGGTAATTTGAAGCTTACATCCAATGTGGCAAAGGCGACGACTCCGTTTTCTCGGGAGAATAGCTCAGTGGCAACGCGCTCGCCTTGAAAGCAAGACAGCACAGAGCACCACAGGTTAGATTCCAGGGCCCGCGCTTGGAAGCCTCTGGGTATTAAGCGCTACACATAACCTATCATATCAGTAGTGAGGCGATGTAGTGAAGCACCCTGGTGTGGGCAGTGGACGGTATGCAGTTCTGCACATACAGACATGACTACCTTATACCAAAGGACCCTGTCCAACCTTCTGTTTCATGTAAACTCCCCACAATGCTCTGCGTTCATGTTCCAACCAATGATTTCCATGCACAGAATGAAGCGACAACTTAGTCGTTGGCAAAAAGGGATTCTGATGTTGTATCGGAAACCCACACAGAGCCCTTCAATACTCAGCAGTGTGATGTATAAACCCCCACACAGGGGCGAGGAGTCGAGTTCATTCACGGGGATACAGGGGACCGAGACAATGGATTGTGGGTCCGTAACTGAGTGGACACTTCATGACACTCAACTAATCTATAGCAACTATTCAAGGTCTACAGGTGATTCATGTTGCAATGACAGGGGTCATTCCCCTAACCATCGCTTACTTGAGTGCTCCATCCAAGGCCTACAGCTAAATGCGTGCTGCGCCTTCCCTTCGACCCTAGTATTCAGGCTCTGGGGATAAAAAATTACACTTGGGATAAAAAAGAGTGTGGGTAGGAGAGAGAGAGAGCGAGGGAGGCTGTCGCCAAGGCAACCAGAGTTTAAAGAGGAAGAAGGGGGTGGGTGGAGTAGAGAACGGTCAGTCGTCTGCACCTGAGCATACGCCATGTGGGTTCTGAGCAAAGAGAAGCAATCCGTCCTCAGGGAGTTGGAGAGGCGCACGTGGGGCGCCCCGTAGGCAGAGTGGGCGATTATCCACGATATGGGTAGTCGATGGAAACGTTCTAGGGCGAAGAGCTCCAGAAGGAAGGTTGTAATTGGGAGACAGCAGAGGACTTGAGGTTGTCCGCCAGAGGAATACGCGGGGAGAAAACATGCTAAATAAACATGAAGGTTTGACAAGTGGTAGCTACTAGGGAGACAGGGTCAGGGTGAGTGAAGCAGCCAGTGGATGAGGAAGAATGTGTAAAAGGGCGTGAGAAAGGGATGCCCGTCTCCAGTTTATATGATTGTGCACGAAATTTCAAAAATACAATCAATAGCTTATCAATATGTCATAGAGCAGGGGACTTCAAGCTTTGTTTCAGGCTACAATTCCCATGATATCTAGCTATTGACTGTCCAGGTTTGAAAAGATGGGAATTGTAGTCCAAAACATCTGGGCAGCCTAAGGCTGCAGACCAATGTCCTAGAGGATAGTTTCCAGGTTAAGCACTTCCCTCTGACATGTGTCAAAATTGCACTTAGCAAGATTGAATGCCATTTGGGCCAGGGGCGGCACTGGCGGCACGTCGGTAATGGGCGATGGGACGTCAATCCACCCATTTTGGACAAGCAGCCAAGCCAGTCTGGTCAAAACACGAACTTATCTTAACAGTATTTGTAAAGTACAGCGTTCGCCCAGAGGCATCAAGGCGCTACAACTGAAGAGGAAGGAACAAACCCGGGGACTCAAAGCTAAGCTCTCCCTCAGCTGCATAAAGGAGCTTAGGGAGTGCTCCTGGGCTGGCTTGAGCTGTCAAAGCGAACCGTGGTTTCCCTTTGACAGTTTGTACCCAAATGCAAGCCTAAAGTGGTTTTGCTTCTCCAGCCTTGCATGGCCTCTTGCAGGGCAGGCTCCTGTCCATCCCTGCACAATCAGAGCTGGTGGGGTGCCTTCAGGGGGTGCCACGGCTGCTGTGTGCATGAGCGGGAAAGAACAAGGAAGCAGATCCCTGCTCATGTTGCGTGGATTCAGAGAGCCATCCTGGAGGAGCGGATTCTGGATCAGGGTTGCAAGTGTAATTTGTAGATGGCCTTTTCCCATTCCATTGGTATGGTCTGAAATCACTGTAGGTGAACGCCCTCAGGGGACCAAAGTCCAAGGTATGGGAAATTTGTTAGAACAGTTTAGAATGCATGTGTGCATTTCAGCCAATACAAAGATGGGTAGGGGTGGCCAAGTCCCTACTAGCTACCCATATGGAGCTGGCCTGTGGATGATAAATGAGTATGTTTGGGTGCATGATGAATGTGAAAGTGTATGCTATGTGGGTGTGTGAGGGAATGTGTGTGTGTGTGAAAAATGCACCGCAGTAAGTGGGCCCCTGATTTGAGGGAGTAGGGGTAGTGAGTGCCCCAAATCAGAGGCCGTTTACCAGCATCGTGAGAACCACTCACAGTGCTGGTGAGCAGGCCTTTGATTTGGTAATGAATCAAAAGGCCCACTCCTCAGCATGATGAGCAGCACTTACCAGCTGGTGAGTGGGCCTCTTATTAGGAGGCATGCCCTTGCCCCGCACCCAAAACCAAAGGCCTGCTCACCGTGGCAAGCGGGCCTCTGATTGGGGATGGGAGGTTGCATTTTTACTAGGCATCAATATTAAAGCAAACATATTATGTTTGCTTTAGCCATGATTCCCAGTATAAAAATACCATGCCAGAGGCATAAAGCGTAACCATGATGGCGGCAGTAATGCAGTCCAGTATAGCCACATGACAACACTTACCATGTTTGCATGATAAGTGTTGTTACATTGCTAGACTGGACTGCATTGTTGCAGTCAGTCAGGGTATGCTTTTGGGCTCCGACATGGCATTTCTTTACTGGGCATTTATGGTAATTCAAGCATGATAAGTGTTATTACGTGGCTAGACTGGCATTTTGCTGCCACAAGTATAGCCTTTTCTTACTGTAGCATGACAGTTTGCTATGCATCTGTAATAAATCAACCACAATAAGTGTTATTGCGTGGCTAGACTGACATGTTGGTGTAGCCAGTCTAGCTATTTCTTACTGTGACGTGACATATTTTTTACTGGCCGTTTATGATACAGCAAGCATGTTAAGTGTTATGTGTTGAACATGTTTCTTTTTATTTGGACATGGCATTTTTTATAGCAAAGCCAACAGGAATATGTTCTTATGTACATGTTCTGACATATATTGGGAGAGCCATCTTGGACATGTTTCCTTATCGTAGAATTACTGGTATTATGCACAAAGCAAACATGAGTATGTTCTTATATGGGAATACTGGCACACATAGGTGCAGCCAGCATGGTTATGTATTGGCGCAGTCAGAGTGAAAATGTATTTATACTGGCATATATTGAGGGGAAAGGCATCATTGGTGACTTGCATCTATCAGATTCTTTCATGTGTTATCCTACAAAACTGATTGCAATCTGGCTTGCTTTTTACCTGATTTTTTAACAGAAAGTGTGCTGTATAATGCAACTTTTTAAGCCATTGTTCATTAAATGTTCTTGGTGGGAGAACCACCCAAAGCGTCCTTGGTTACGCTTGGTCGCTCACGCATATATTTACGCCCATCCAGTCAAAAAAAAGCACCAACCGCCACTAATTAGGGCCAAATCAACCCTTCACTCTTTAGAGATCGATAAATACTATCAAATCTGATAATAATAACAGCAGTTGTTACAGTGATGTGCAACAGGAGGAATCCAGCATGAAGAACTCTATGAAAGCCAGATATTATTGTAACATTTAGGATTCCTTACACTAAACAGACACCTTGCTATATCCAGATTATTTATAGATGAACTTTATGTTTATGCTTATAGCGCGAACCTAGCTCAAGAGCAGCAGAGCGCTTTGCAACATGCTGAGCGCTTTACACCAGGATTGACAGACTCCAGGATCATTCATCTCTCGTAATAATTGATGTCCGGACTCTCTGATCCACCTTGATATGCCTTGAATTACTGCCAGTTGGTCATGGCACTGCAACAAGGTCAGTAATCTAACCTTGCCGCAAGCTAATAGGGAGGACTACTAAGGTTGAAGCAAGTGTCAGTCCTATCACAGAGGGGGGTGGTGGCACTTGAGAGGGCCCTAATTCCTGTCCCTTCCCCAAGTGCCAGTTTATATATGTGCAGTACCAGCTTGCATCACCTCAAACCTCTTGAGAAAAATGCTGGCCAAGTTTTGTCTTTCTTTTCCTCGAAAGAGAATGCGGTGCAGCAGCGGTATGGATAGACCACTTTTAGAAATACAAAACATTGGTGCCCCACGTGTTCTGCCTTCAATCATATGAGCCCTTGAAAAAGCAATAAAAAAAGAGAGGCAATGGTCAAAGAAATAGCCTACGAGGCCTCCCTTACCATTTACATTGCCGCAGAACAGCCCCCTAACCCAAACTGGGACACTCTACACTGTCGGCCATCACTGTTGAAGCACGGAAGCCCCACATGCCTAAAAGGGGCAGGGATTAATCCAGCTATTTGTAACTTGCAGTCATTGTCACAGATCCCAGGTGGGGACAATAGGATCAGATTGGTCAGGGCCAGTAATCTAATGGGATAAGTAGGGGGAAGATAAGAGGGGCAACAGGACATTGTGGGTTGTTCAGGTTAGGTCAAAAACGGGCCGGGATTAATCAGGCTATTTGTAAATTCCAGTGATTGTCACACCTCCCAGTTGGGAAAGATGTAATCGGATTGGTTAGTGCCAGTAATCCAATGAGATATGTAGAGGGAAGATAAGAGGGACAACAGGAAATTGTGGGTTGTTCGGGTAAGGTCAGAAGAGGAGGAGGTGGCAGACCAAGAAACCAGCAGGAGGTAGGACGATGTACTGGGGCGTGGGGTCAAATTGGAAGACAGGTGAGGTATCGATTGGCAAGAGCAAGTTGTCCTGTGTTGTGGATGTGCATGGAAAGTGGGTGAGTGAGAGTGTTAAAGAAAGCGTAGAGGATGAGTGAAAGGTGAAAGAGAGTGCAAGGAGGGTGACTGTGTCAAAGGTAGGGTGGAGTGCTGGTAGTGTAATAATTAGACAAATTACGAGGAATTTGAATACACCGAAAGGTTACCTTAGAGAAACACCAGTTGTTCTCCCTCCTTTGCTTCCTTCTTCAGAAATGGTTCCGACAGGGGTAGAGAATGAGTGCCTCCCTGAGACCCTTCCTCCGCCTTCAATACAAGGATTAAGGAGGGGAAGGACCCCAGGGAAACCCTCTGGGGAAGAAAACCCTGTGTCGACGGCCACTGGATAGATGTCGTCTGTCTGGAGAGGTCTTTGGTACCCGGACTATCCGCTGGAGGGGAGCCGTCTGGATAAAGACAGAGGAAAGTGGTAAGTTTAAGAAGGGTAAGTAGAAGGCAGAATATGGGTAGAGAAGACGAGGAGTACCTGATTGGAAGGGGGATACGACTTATCGGGCTATATTGTAGGTCTTCCAATGAGACGCGGATAGGAGGACGTCCCAGGAATAGAATGATTCTCAAATCTCAATGCTGCGGATCAGACCCCGCATATCCCTGCTTCTGAATAGGTGAAATAATATCAGGTGTCAATTCTGGTTCTTCTTCTAACCCCCGATATACTAGGGACTGACTATCAATTCTCACGTACCCCACGCCAGGGAGAAATTATCACTAGCGAACCGATCAGTGAGGTTCAGCTCGTAACAAGTGTGGCTGAGAGAGTACACTCGAGTCTCCGCTGTCATGCAAGAGTTGGGAGAAGGAGTCAAGTCTGAAACGGGTGAATGAAAGGGTAGAATTGCACAGAAGGAATGACAAACAAACTAGTATGCAATAGATCCTAGTATCGAACTCACGAAGCGCTGTTGTGGAAGAGTAGCAACGCATCCGCGCGTTGTCCGCAGGAACAGATGAACCGGCTCCGGAGCAGGGGGCGGTCCTTCCACCGCGCGGCCTTGGTGTAAGTGTAGACCCACACCATCCATAGTGGCGGCCATCTTGGGAGTAAAGATGGCCGCAATCCGTCTAAGAGACCATCTATGCCACAGTGACCATGGTCTCCGCAGGGGCGTGACAGGTAGTAGTAGTGGAGGAGGGAGCAGTAGTGTGGAGGAGGGAGTTGTAACATCAAAGGATGGAGGTAGGTAGTAAAGGGAGAGTGGGAGATATTAGAGGTACAGAGGAGGAAGTCATAGGGATAAGGAGAGAAGGTGGGGGTGAGTTGGACGCAGGAGATCAGTGAAAGGAGAATATCAGTCAGAAAATTAGGGAGAGGTGCATCAGGGCACGAGACTAAGTCAAGCAGAGTGTCTGAAAGGCACATTCCTGATATATTTTCGTTTTTAACTACATCGATAGTGTAGGGATAATTTATAAAGTCCCAGAGGGAGGCTAAATAAAGAAGGCAATTACCTTTAGATTCTCATTGATAGCAATCTAGAGAGGAGACCAGGTTTGTCCAACTCCAGGCCTTGAGGGCTGGAAACTGTATCAGGTGTATGTTATCCCCATTAATAAATTTGCCATATATATGAGCGTCAGAACAGCCATAGGCGATATTATTAGTGGGGATCATTTTTGGGATAAATGGGAGCAGGGTTTGCAGGGGTGTCACCGCTCCCATTAAAATATTAACCCAGGGTTTAATGTTAACCCAGGGGTTGCAGGGGTGTCCCCCGCAGGTTGAATGGGTTAATATCACCGCACAAATACGGCGCTATTCTTGTATGGCAATATGTTTGCAGGGACATTAACACATGGGGTCCTGGAAACATGTTGGATTTTCAGGATACCCCTCATTAATATTCATGATATACATTTGCATACAATGATTCTAAATGTATGCAATTTCTTTCTCATGAATATTAATACAGAGCGTGTCCTGAAAACATGTCAGGTTTGTGGTCCGAAAGGCCTGCAGTTGGATACCCTTGTACTAGACTATGGCGGTGAATAGTCTCTATAATCTATATACTAACACAGGAACTATGAACACCTGGGTTACAGCGCAAAACGCTGTGGGTCTCATTATGAGTTGGGCAGTATTCCAGCGGTAAATCTGCTGGAATACTGCCCAACTGAATTTCCATTACCGCCACTTGGTCCGGCGGATTTGCTGCTGGATTACAAGTGGTGGTGGTGGTGTTAGTCCCCAGTATTTGGCAGTCCATTTGTTTTTAGCGGAAAGTGGAAGGATCTACTTCCAGCGTGATGCTGGAGGTAAATACCCCACCAGTTAAGAAAAACGGTCTATCACTTTATTTTTTGTTTTCGGGGAATCTGTGGCAGACCAGGGATAAATATGATCAAACAACAACAAGCACCACAAACTACTCCCTCCTCTCTTGACTTATTTGAAATGAACATCTTACGAAAAATGTGGCAGCCAAACCTAATCACTGCACATGGACCTCCAATTTTTTATGAAAATGTAAACATATAAATGTTATTTTCGAGATTTACATCTCACATTTATCAATTCATCTAAAAAATGACTTACGATACGTATATTAATATAAAGTGAAAAAGTGTGCAATGGGGTTAAAGTGCCTAATGTGCAAAATACAGTATATATGACTTTTTCAGATGCATGTTTGTACATGCTTACAGACATAATGCAATAATTCTCTCTATACCGCTTAGTTTTCAGAGCAACTTCAGTGAGGTGCTTTCTAACTGCTCTCACTCTCACTTTTCTCTGACACTCAAGAGAACACAGTATCTCTACAATTTCCCTTTGGGATTGTTATTCCCTAATAACCAAGCTCATTCCATTTGTATAGCAAACAGGATGTATTAAAAACAATGTCGACACCAAAGCGTTTCGGCCCTATTTTCAGAGATTTGCCAATCCACAGCGATCCTTTGTTTATTATCTTCTAGGCCTTTGTCAGGACAGGCACTGATTATATGTGTTCCGAGATTCAATCTGTCAGTTACACCAAAACGATTTCGTTCATTCTAAAAAAACACACACCATGATAAAAATCAAAAGGCGATCCAACTTCGGCATCTTACATATACCCATGTTTGTAGGCGCAAGTTCACCACTGAGCTATTAATCTCATGGGAGCATATTCCTTTTCTTGAAAACTGCATAATTACTTTTCATGATGAAGCCTGTGAAAATATATTTATGGGACCCAATTTGCTAACAATTCACATTGTTTCAGCATTCCTAAACCTTAGTGTTCTAACCTTAGTTTCTGACCACTGACCTTTTGTAATACTGTCATTAATACACATGGGCGTCTTCCATCTTCAGCAAACCAATTTCTCAGGTTCACCTATTGAACAAAGGGTATATGTCCATCAACAATGTTCACCCTCACTTCCGGTTTATTCATATGCGCCGTAAAAGAAGAAGGGTGCCAAAGTGCCCTAAATTCAGATTATTACCACAGACATGGAATCTGTCTATGTGGAAATCCACTATAGCTACCTTCCATTCATGGTATGCAGGGTATAATAGGAAGAGTTGCTTTCTGATATAATTTATTTGTCGGATTTCACGAGTAACAGTGAGTATCTCATACTTAATGGTGGTTCTAAACCTCCAGCAGGCTCTTTACTTACTGTGAGACTATGTTTAATAAATACTATTTACTAATTACTGCATGCTAATTTAGGTATGCATGGCATAGAAGCAGTCCAATACAGAAACCGCGGCTCTACGTACCCCACACACTTGTTCTTGCCTGTATTCATTATATTGCTTACCAGTTACATCTACATGTTTTCTAACGGGTTCCTCTCTCATACTTGGTCGCAACGTCCTCACGTCTACTTACTAGTAGCGCATACGGCACATAGCCGCTTAAGTAAACCACGAATTCGCGGCAAATCATGATCCTATTTCATGTTGTTCCCGCATCGGTAGCCATGTTGTCGTGGATTTCTAAGCGCAGTCTCCTCCGCTAATTCTGCAGTGGACTGCCATGATAGAGACTTATGTTAATTCTATGTCAGTTACACAAACACAAGGTTATTTTTTAGGTATACATATTTTCTATTTTCTACCTTAGTCTCATAATAGATGGTTGAAAATGCTTGCCTCTCATATATCTAGGATATGGCTCCAGTTTGTGAATTACCCCATCTTTTCGTCTTGTTCCATGATCAGGGATTGAATATGTGTTGGCCTTCATTTCCTACTTCAATTGCAGGATAGCCTGGTGTCGTCATGTAGTTCAAGCACCACTAGGTATTCATTGCGTGTCTTTCCAGGATCACTCAGGTGTAAATAAGTATGATAAACATCCATACGAGTACTGGTCTAGGCTAAAATGGAAAATCTGTGTGGTCCAATCACCACTGAGTACTCATATGTCTTTCCAAGCTCACGCGAATGTAAAGAAATAAACATAGCTGTGCATACTGGTTTCATGGGTTTCTTGGTGGGTACATAATACAGGTGATGATGCTCTATGTTCCAGAAAAGACTTTTCATTCGAGTCTATTAGTAGTTGGTTATATGCGCTATACTTAGTGGCCTTAGCACATACACCTGTCCTCTGGCATTTTGAAATAATGGTTGGGTTACGCTCATACCAGTCTGTGGGTAGGAGCCCTATATATGGACCTCTAACATTTATCTGTTGTCATAATTTCGTTTAAGGTAAACCGTCCATTTAAATGAACAATACCCACTCAATGCTTGTATTCAAACCCTTACTTACGCTGTCCAATTTTTGGATCCATTTATGTTCCATTCTCCTTAGTTACAGATCTTTATCGCCTCCCCGTGCATTTGGCTTCACTGTTTGTATTTCGAACCAAAACATATCTGTGTGGCTATATTTCTCTCTGCTCACTGCAGAAGTGTTGCACCATAGGTTTTTTATGCAGGATATGTGCTTGCAGATGCGCCGTCTCATTTCTCTTTTCGGTTTTCCTATATCGATCTGTGTTCGCAGATGCGCTGTCTATTTTCTATTTTCGTTTTTCCTATATAGATTAGGCCGCATGTGCATTTGATGGCATATACTGCCCATGTCGTCTTGCAATTCGTAAATTCTTTTATGTTCCAAGTGTTGTCATTCAGGACAACATGCTTTTATTTTTTAGTCCACTTACCAAGCATTCACCGGATTTAGCTATGGACTTGTAAGGTTGCGCCTTTCAATGGTTTGTGATTGTGTGTATGAACCAACATCTGTTTGAGGCTTTTCATTTTCTTTAAAGCAAACCGAGATTTGTAGGGTGGAAGTCCATCAGTTGGATTGTTGACCTATTCATGAGCACTACTTTGTTAGTGCGTCACTTATGGGGCTGTATGCAGTAACAAATGTGATTCTCTCTTCAGCCACTTTGTTGCGTTTCGTTACACGTTTCCCTGTCAATATTTCTTTTTCTTTTTTTTCAAATGTTTTATTATTTTGCGGGGATAGCCTCTTTCACTTAGGCGTACCGCCAGATCTTCCGACTGGACCCTATATTGGTCTAGGGTGGAACAATTCCTCCTTATGCGTAGAAATTGGCCATAGGGCAGGTTATTCTTTAGAATGTTTGGGTGGTAACTACTGAAATGTAACATAGTGTTTTTATCTGTGGGTTTTCGATAAAGGTCTGTTTTTATCGTGCCGTCTGATTTTTTGCCGATGTTGATGTCCAGAAAAGACACTGATCGCATGTCCCATGCCATTGTGTATTATATATAGGGATCACACACATTCAGCCAGGTTGTAAACAACTCTAACAGTGGAGAAAGAGACTAAGTATGGCCAATTTAGTCACACAGCCGCTCTCCGTTGTACCCAAACATGGGTTATGGAATTAGTAAGACTTTCTGCAGATTGATTCCTGTATACAATCAGAACTACTTGTATCCAATTTCAAAAATGGTAATCAAAACAAAGTCCAAGTAAGTGATGAATTGAATAATAGTTTATCCAAAAAATGTTGTTGAGAACAAAACACTAATTCAGTCTTAGTGAGGATGCAGCTACACATCACGTGGTAAGTATCAACTTAATATGCCCATGCATTTCGGAGTATACAGACTCCTTCATCAGGGCAAGTCTGATTTGTAACAATGTGAACACATAATACACGTACACATTTGTAGATTAACAAAAGAAAGGAAATTGAAGCACATACCAGATTGTAGAATGTTCAAACGATGCGGTCACGTGGTTATTTAGATAACCTGTTTCTTTGCAACGCACAACACGGCGATGCATTACAGCCTTCGGACGGCTTTCTTTTCGGCCGCGCTGCATATACAGGTACTGCATTAGATCTAGATCACTGTAGGCCATTTGCCTCATCCCAATCCATGTAACCCTGGGTTCATTCTACTTTTGTGCTTTTAGAAAGCTGTTTTGACCTCTGTCCTCCAATGGACTGCGTGTGTTATTGACATCAACACGCCTGACAAAGCTACATTGGCTACGCACCATTGTAGAGGTACCATTTGTCTCCTGATTTCCTATTCTGTATAATGTTTCCCATTCGCTTTCCATTTACTGCATTTTTTCTGTTATTTACTCCCCATTTATATTTCAACGCTTGTTTGAACATTCTATAATCTGGTATGTGCTTCAATTTCCTTTCTTTTGTTAATCTACAAATGTGAACGTGTATTATGTGTTCACATTGTTACAAATCAGACTTGCCCTGATGAAGGAGTCTGTATACTCCGAAATGCATTGGCATATTAAGTTGATACTTACCACGTGATGTGTAGCTGCATCCTCACTAAGACTGAATTAGTGTTTTGTTCTCAACAACATTTTTTGGATAAACTATTATTCAATTCATCACTTACTTGGACTTTGTTTTGATTACCATTTTTGAAATTGGATACAAGTAGTTCTGATTGTATACAGGAATCAATCTGCAGAAAGTCTTACTAATTCCATAACCCATGTTTGGGTACAACGGAGAGCGGCTGTGTGACTAAGTTGGCCATACTTAGTCTCTTTCTCCACTGTTACTTTTAGAGTCGGGTGTCTTGAGACTCTTCACAGCCTGCTCCCTTAAAGTATTTTTTGAGAAGCTCCATTTCTTTTTTACTTTTTTACCTTATTCCAAGGATCATTATCTAGTGGTGCCCACTTTTTCCTTTCCTTGTAAACAGCTCTAAATCACCAGGCGTACCACTCCAAATCAACACATCGTCAATGTATCTGTGCCAGTTTTTAATGTGTCTCCGAAAAGGATTCAAGTCACTTTCGATGTGTTTAGATTCATAATTGCCCATATATAAATCAGCAATGTAGGATGCGAATATCGCGCCCATGCATGTTCAGTGTATTTGGCAGTACATCTTTACTTCAAGCAGAAATTTTTTTTCTGTCAATGCCAAACGAATGCACTCCATTATGAACTCTGTTGGTACTCGCTCTTCTGTAATTAGGTACCTAGTCTAAATCTAGCCTCATTACTTCGATACTTGCAATTTGTAGTATGCTTGTATAAAGCACCTCCATGTCTAGGCTTACCAAGATGTCATTTTGTTCTATGTTGACGTTTGCCAAAATGATTAGAATTTCTGTTGTGTCGCATATATTTATTTATTTAAGTCCTTCAAGTTAGTTGCAGAGCCAGGTTTTGAGGCCTTTACGGAAAGCCCAGTACGAGTCTTCTGATCTGAGATTGTGTGGGAGGGAGTTCCATTGCTTGGCTGCAATGACAGGGAAGCTTGAGCCACCTGCTTTGGCACATTTGAACATGGGTTGAACTAGCCTTTGTGCATAGGGGGTTCTGACAGGCCTGGCTAATTGCGGTTTGGAGAAACTTTTAATCTAGGACCCACCATGGCGCGAGCAATTGTCAGGCAGCTATCTGGCTATAGGAAGGGTCTTGATGGATTAAAGAGCTTTTTTGGTGTATGCAGCTGAAGAAGCGATGGTGTTGACTCGTCTGTGAGTGAAAGAGATGCATCTAGATCAGGGGTCTCCAACCTTTACGTTAGCTAGAGCTACTTGTAGTGGAGGCCAACAGTGGAGAGCTACTAGCGGGCGATATCAGGGTGGGGATATTTATAAATCTCGGAATTTTTACCAATATTATTTTGGCTCCATTATTTCCCCTCTTTAAACAGATGGAATAACAAATCCCTTCACGAATATATTAAGAACTTCAAAAACCTCTTTGTTGAATTATTATTTATTAGTAGCTGTCTCAAAAAGACAGATATTTGTTGGACTTCCACACAAATATCCTGTAGTTTTTGTGCCCCTTCCTTTGCGTCTTGTGCAGGCTTTCTACATGCTAGGCACACTATTGTTTTCCAAATGTGCATTTCACACTTCCATAAAAAAAACAAAAAGCAATTTCCAAATTGAAAAATGCTGCTTGCGTTCACGAGTTTTCTTTGAAATGTTTTTTTTGTCAGACACCACACATACTCCGTTATTTGCTGGTATGATAGCTCAGCGGGTTGAGCGCTCGCTGCTGCGATCTGAGCGTGATCTGCAGGTCGCAGGTTAAAGTCCCGGCAAGGCCAACTCATCCTTTCATCCTTCTGAGGTCGATAAATGAGTACCAATTTCAGTTGGGTGATATTGCATGTAAATATGTGCTCTGTAAAGCGCTTTGGATTAAGGCGCTATATAAATAACACATCATTATCATTATTTGTGTGCCCCTCTGTGTTTTAGCACAAGTTATATTTATAAAGATTTTAAATGCTTGTCAAACTGGTTGATCACAAATAAATGCTTCTGTTATGCTGACAGCAGTTTTTAGAAAATTAAACTGTGGGTTCATGGGTGCCAACTTTTGATTTTCACTACAGGGGCAGAAATATCCCCACCTCAGCCCTGAATATAAGCAAGCAACCAGCCCAACCCATACCCTGGCCAAACACATTGTATAGCACTTTTTTTTATAAGGCATTGCAAAAGTCATACGATTAACAACCTGTAGTTTTGAATATATAACATCTCAGCATCGATCTGTCAACCTGCTGAGCTACCCTGGTAGGCTTCTACTGTACAGCGTGTCTATGGATCGCTTAATGTACTAAAAGTGGGTGTACCTGTGTCATGGAAGTGATTTAAAGTGGAAATGTACAATGTGGAATTTGGAAAGAAGCCACATAAAAGAAATTGCACCATTTTTTAAATATTATTTTGAACATTTCCAGGAGAGTGGCAGTGCTACTGTGATATTTACATTGCGTGGTCACAATGACCCTGATCCTGCCCCAGCCCCTCCAACATCTCTGGCAAACAAGAGCAGCTTGCTTAAGCAAGACTGTCGTGGGGGCGCACAAGGCCAACTGTGGTACTACAGGCGGACTGCAGAAGCATAACGTGATACTGACACTTGTCAGTGGATTTCCAAGCAGCTCCATGTGGCACAGCAGTCAAGCTCCCTGCCCGGATCCGGAACACGGAAATAGCTGCAAAACGCACCATTAAATAATATAACTTAGGATAAATGTTTATTTTTCGGTATCTTCAGGCGGGCGACTGAAAAGGCTCAGGCGAGCTACGACTGTTTGGCGACCTCTGATCTAGCTAGACTCCCAGGGTTTTTACTGAGGGTGAGACTGAGAGATGATGAAGATCGAGTATTCAGGGTTCAATTTGTTCAGAGCTGTTGGGTGTCCTATGATAAGGAGTTCTGTTTTGTCATCATTCAAGCAAAGGCTGTGGGAGGCCATCCAGGCTTGAATGATGGTGAAAGGTTGAGTTTAGTGTGGTGGTATCTTCTGAGTAGGTGCCAGTGAGGGGGAGGAGAATTTGGGTATCGTCTGCGTAATTTGTATATGCAATGTCAAGGGAGTCAAGGAGGTCAGAGAGGGGCTTTGTGAATATGTTATAGAGTGTGGGGAAACACATGAGCCTTGGGGGACTCGGCAGTTGATTGGAGAAGGTGTAGCACTAGCATTCTCAGAGAAGACTTTCATTCTTCTACCTTCTAGGAAGGAGGCTGTCCATGCTGTTGCTTCTAGTGAGAAGGAAGCTGCTTGGATGAGGTGTCGGCAGAGTATGCTGTAGTCAACTAAGTCAAATGCTGCTGACAAGTCTAATAGAAGCAAGAGGGCAAGTTTATATTTGTCCCTAATATCATCCATCTGATTTTTTAAATCAAGGAGGGCAGATTGGGTTCCGTGCCCAGGGCGTAAACGGGTTTGGTGGATTCCGAGTATCTGGTTTGTTTCTAAGTGTTGCTGTATTTGGACGAATGCTGTTCTGTCAAGTATTTTTAGCAGGAAGGGGACGGTCGTGATGGGGAGGTAGTTGTTGGGGAATGTTGGTCAAGGGTAGCTTGTTTCATGAGCTGCAAGACTCATGCTTCTTTGAGGCTAGCGGGTACCACACTAGAGGTGAAGGAGGAATTTATGACTGCCGTGATAAATGGGGCCAATGTTTCCGCGCAGTCTTTGATCAGGGGGGCTGGGCAAATGTTGCCTTTGCAGTTAGATGGCTTAAGGCTTTCCAGGATGTTTAGGGTGTCTTGGTCCGAAATGGCATTGAATTTGAATAGCGGTGGGGTGTTGGGAAGGGCCGAGTGGGTGTCCTCAGGGCCGGTGTCGGTCCAGGTGGGCTGTTTGGAGTGCTTCCGGGTGTTTTGTTTGGTGATGATTTTGTTTTGGAGTAAGCTAATTTTATTTATGGTGGTCTGACCATGGGCATGGGGTGTTTGACGTGATAGCGATATGGCAGTTTAGGTCGGCTATCCAGTCTAAGGAACGTCCTTTGTTGTGTGTGGGGCTAAGGATGCAGTGACTAAAGCCGACTGAGAGAGGTTGCCGAGAGAGGTGGCTGATGTGTCATTGGGTTCATTGCAGCCTATGTTCAGGTTGGCCAGGAGGAGTATTTGTGAGGATGGTTTGGTGTTTTCTTGTAAGATTTGAAGAAGGTCTTCAAAGGTGAGGATAGGGCCCGGCGGCCGGTAGACTAGATGGGCGGTGATAGTGTTGGATGGAGATATTGGCATTTTTAGTGAGAGGATGTCACAGTTGTTGTTCAGTAAGGTGTTGGCTTGTCTGATGCATAGGTGGTCCTTGCTGATAATGGCTACTCCACCTCCTTTAGAGTCAAGTCTGGCACTCCTGAGGATAATGTAGCCTGGTGGTATGGCGAGGGAGAGAGTTTGTCCTGCGGCTGCGTGGAGCTAAGTTTCCTTGATTGCTAGTGCATCAAGGTTATTGGTTGTTAGGAGTTTGAGGAAGTCTAGAGCATGAGCTGGCAAAGATCAGGCGTTGATGAGGGCTAGTTTGAGAGAGGGGCTCTTGGGGCAGCTGATTCTCTGTGATTGGGAGTGGGTGGGGCGTCAGGATATCCATGCTGGATGGGGGCGTGCTGGCAGCAGCCGTGGGCGTGCAGATAAACTGAGTGGGCATGGGCACACAAGCAGCGGGCGGTGTTATGGCAGCGGCATTGGGTATATTACTGCTGGGCCGACAAGCATTGATATTATTCAGGCTGTCGATTATTGTTTAGACGCTAGCATTGGTCAAGGTACAGGCTTTGGTCAAGTGGGCATTGATAGTAGTTACAAGAGGCATGTATGCATTGGGGTCAGGCAAACAGGCAGTCATAGAAGGCAAGCAGGCATTTTCAGTGGGCCGAGGTAGACTAGAGACCTAGAGTTGTATGTGACGTGGGGAGAATCTGGAGCCGTTTCTAAGGTTGGCCGAATGCGTATATGCCGGGGAGCTGATGTTGGGGCTGCTGGCAGAAAGGCATTGTTTTAGTTGCGTGCGGCCTAGTCGGGTTCTGGAGACGATTCTGAGGTTGCGCGAATGCGTAGATCCCGGCCGTCTGATGTTGGGGCTGCGGGGAGAGGCGTTGTGTTTGTTGCATATGGCCTAGCGGGGTTCTAGAGCTGATTCTGGAGTTGCGTACTTATAGGAAGACCAATGTCTGGGCTTTGGCCCGAGAAGCGTGTGGTACTGGGCGGGGCCGGTAGGGATCGGCGGGGTAGGGAGTATATTGGGTGAGCTGTTTAGGATAGTCGGGGTGCAGAGGATAAACTCTCGGGGTAGGATGGAGGGCAGGAAGGTGGCAGGGGTATGAAGGAGTATGGGGGAAATGTGGTTGCCACCCTGAGAGAGAGAGTGCGAATGCCACTTTCCCGACGAAGCGGGAGCACGTTACGTGTGAGTCCGGTGGACGGATGAAGGGCGGCCATCTTAGCCGGCTGAAGCGACAAGCGTGGCGTTTCCATTCTGTGGCGCCTAACACCTGCAGAGCACAACACTGAACCTATGGCCTGTGAGGGCTTTGCCGCAGAGGGTCGGGTGTGTGGATTTTCCCATACGTGTGGGTGGAGAAGAGTGTCGAACGTGGCATCAAGCATCGTGTAGAATGAAGAAATCAGGCAGCGTGCTCTGCGGACCTGCGGAGCACAACACCACGCTCTTGGCCTGCACAGGCTTTGCCGCAGAGTGTCAGGTGCGTGTATTTTATCGTACGTGTGGGCGGAGAAGAGTGTTGAACGTGGCATCAAGCGTCATGTAGAACAAAGAAATCGGGCAGCGTGCTCTGCGGACCTCCGGAGCACAACATTGCACCTTTGGCCTGTGCAAGCTTTGCCTCAGAGGGTCAGGTGTGTGGATTTTATCGTACGTGTGGGCGGAGAAGAGCACTGAAAGTGGCGTCAAGCGGCGTGTAGAACGAATAAATCGGGCATTGTGCTCTGCGGACTTCCGGAGCGCAACATTACACCATTGGCCTGTGCAGGCTTTTCCGCAGAGGGTTGGGTGCGTGGATTATACCATATGTGTGGGCGGAGAAGAGCGTTGAACGTGGCATCAAGCGTCGTGTAGAACAAAGAAATTGGGCAGCGTGCTCTACGGACCTGCAGAGCACAACACTGTTGTGATGCTGGAAATGCATTGGAGGGACATGGCCTCCCTGTCCTTGTCCTGTAGTCCTTTGTCATTTGTGTTCTGTATTGTTTTCTGCCCAGGAGTCCATGTGGGACTCCTGGCAGTGCAGCCCTTCCGATTTTTGGTTTGGTTTCCGGACCCATGGGATACCCTTATGGCACCCATGGGTGGGGAACAACCCTGCACCCCTAGTGTATTTATTTGGGCATCTGTGTGTAGCCCACAGAGCAGGGTATGGGCTGGTGGCAGCTCCATGCTGAATTTGACAGGTGCTCTGAGTATCCTCCATTTTGGGGATACCCAGGCCCTGCCATTGGAATCAGTTGATTCCTGATAGGAAACAAGATGACCCCTGTGGCCTCTTGCTTTCTATTGCCTGTTAACTTGTTTTCCTGAAGACCTGGTAAGCCCTGACTCTATCCCTTCCCCCTGACTGGCTGTTGGGTGGAAGTGCCATATATGGTATTGTAGTGGAGTCCAGGCCAGACTGGCTGGAGCCTTCCCAGTGACTGTATGTTGTGGGTACACCCTGTGGGTGGGACCTAAGTGAATGGAGTGTGTGACCAATATGCACTTCTTGTTGTGGATGCCTGGTTTCTGGTATAAAACACAATGACTGAGACAGCCTTGCCCGAAACTGGTATGAATGCAGTGTGTAGTGTTGAATGGCTGGGTACTTGCCCCAATACACATTCTTTTTTTGTGAGTGCCTGAGAGGGAGCAGAATGGCCTGAATGCACTGTATGCCTGATTGGCTGACTGACTGACTGTATGACTGACTGCTGAATGCCCTTCTGAGTGATTGGTTGCCTGAGTGTGACCCAGCAGAATGAATGGGAGATCAACAGTATATCTGGGGGCCTCTCACTGCTAATATTTGTTCAGAAATGTAGTCGAAACTGATGCTTGATCTCGAAGCCGAGCCCGAAGAAGAAGGTTGACTGCTGTTACTTCACCGCAATCTGAAAGCCGCCATGACGTTGAGACAGATCCAAGAGAGGACCTGGTTAGGCGCCCTCTTCCCGAGCTCCGAGGGACCATCGAGCACTGCTAACCTTTGCCGAAGCTCCCTGGAAGTCAGACTCTCGACAGGCTGCCGACCGGATATGCGGACCGCCGAGGAGAACGAAGAGAAGCACTGGACATTCTGTCAACCATCGTCGACCAGGGTTCGCAGGATTGCTATAACCCCTGCAGGCCTGTCGAAGCCATGTTGCCCAGAAGCGCGGACCGCTTGATGCCGTGCCATCGACGACCCGAGCCGCAACGCTCCATTGATTAAGACATTCGAATCGAAGGAATCTCTCGACCGCACCGCCGACCACTTTGTCCCGCTGGAAAAAGTCAAGGCCGCTGGCGCGCTGAGGAGAATCCATCGGTGGGTTTCCCGCCACCCGAAGACCGCAGAGGCGCCGGACGACTCGACGCCCTTGCTGGGCCAATGTTCTTCATAGACTCTTTGCGGTCCTGAACTATCGACCTCGAGGTGCCCCGCACGCCTCATCCTTGCAGGCCGTCCTCAACTCGTCATCCATGAGCACTGCCAGGACCGAAGCTGCTGCCTCGACGCCACCAAACTTTCCATCGAGGATCCTCAATGGCAAGTTCCCTTTCTTCGAGGCCCATCAACAATCCGTGGCGCCTGCTTTAAAAGGAGTCACTCAAGAAGGATCCCTCGACACCTCCTAGAGGAACTCTGCTATTCCAGGTACATTGGGTGGTAGAAACATTTTAGAAGGAAATAAGGCTTATTGAACAACATATGGACTGGGCTTGTAGTATATCTTTTATTTTACATCTTGCCCAGGTGGGGGATCTCCACACAGAACGGTGCCTAGTGGTAATTGTTCTAACCAACTGCTTTCCTCCTATATCTACTGTTGGTTACCTTCATTAATTGATTTGTGTGACATCTGACCAGAGTACTGTTGATGCACTTTAATGAAATCTGATAATAATTGTGGTACCACTGAGAACTGTATATATTTGCCATTGTAGATTAACTGAGCACAAATGAGTTACTGTGATTGTGTATATAACCTTGAACCTTAATCATATAAAGACTGTGTTTTCACTAATACAGTGTGTGGACATTCATTTGTGGGTGCTTGGGTACTACACTGTACTTAAGAACCAGCCTGCATCACCTCCTGAGGAACTAGGCCTTGATTGCTCGACTACGTTACCAATAATAGAGAATCTTGGCAGGGGTCCTCTGTGCCTCTCCTCTGCCATATAGAGAGCAGGAGTACAGACACCCCCCTCCAGTCTTTACAACCATGCCCTGTGCCTGCGCAGGATTTGCCGAAGAGGGTTGAGTGCGTGCATTTTATTGTATGTGTGGGTGGAGAAGAGCGTCGCACTGGGCCTCAAGCATTGTGTAGAACAAAGAAATCAGCAGTGTGCTCTGCGGACCTCCGGAGCACAACATTGCGCCCTTGGCCTGTGCAGGGTTTGCCGCTGAGGGTCGGGTGCGCGGATTTTACCATATGTGTGGGCGGAGAAGAGCGTTGAACGTGGCGGCAAGCGTCGTGTAGAATGAAGAAATCAAGCAGCGTGCTCTACGGACCTGCAGAGCACAAGACCGTGCCCTGGGCCTGCGCAGGCTTTGCCACAGAGGGTTGAGTGTGTGGATTTTATTGTACGTGTGGGCAGAGAAGAGCATCGAACGGGGCCTCAAGCATTATGTAGAATGAAGAAATCGGGCAGCGTGCTCTGCGGAGCACAACACCGCGCCCTTGGCCTGTGCTGGCTTTGCCGCAGAGGGTCGGGTGCATGGATTTTATCATACGTGTGGGCAGAGACGAGCGAACGTGGTGTCAAGCGTCATGTAGAACGAAGAAATCGGGCAGCATGCTCTGCGGACCTGTGGAGCACAACACTGTTCCCTGGGCCTGTGCAGGCTTTGCAGCAGAGGGTTGAGTGCGTGGATTTTTTTGTATGTGTGGGCGGAGAAGAGCGTTGAGCGTGGCATCAAGTGTCGTGTAGAACAAAGAAATCGGTATCAGGTAATATTATCCCCATATATATGGTCGCCGTACATAATATTGCTGGGAAAAGGTTGTGGCGATATTATATGGGTGACCATATATGGGGATAGGGGCAGCACAACACTGCACCTTTGGCCTGTGTGGGCTTTGCCGCAGAGGCTCGGGTGCATGGATTTTATCATACATGTGGGTGGAGAAGAGCATCGAACGTGGCGTCAAGCAATGTGCAGAACGAAGAAATCGGGCAGCGTGCTGTGCGGGCCTGCGGAGCACAATACTACGCCCTTGGCCTGCGCAGGAAATATATGATTTCACGTTGGCCACAAAAGGCCTAACAAAAAAAGTCTGCATGCTTAGACAATGGTTCTAGAATGGAGCCTATTGCAGACACAATTGGTCTGGTGGGTGGACATTGGCCCTCATTACACGGTAGGCGGTAACCATGGCGCAATTAGCGCCATGGTTGCCGCCGGTATTTTACCGTGTCCGCCTTGGTGGATGGCGGAATTACCGCCCTACTCCAAGGTGAGCGGGGGCGGTAATTCCCCATTCACCAAGGCACTTCCCCATTCCCATTTTTGCCCCATAGGGCATAATGGGAATGGGGAAGGCGCTAATTACGGTACAGCAAATTGCGGTACCGTAATTAGCTCCAAGGTCCCTTTGCGGCACCCTACTTTAACGGCTGGTAAAACCTGCCGTTAAGGTCGGGTCCCGCAAAGGGAACTCCTAGTAAGGCAGTAAGGGTTTACCGGTGCCCTTACCGGTACCGGTAAACCCTTACCACCTAACGTGTAATGAGGCCCATTGTCTTTATGCATCTTTGGTAGGATGTAGAAAGCTGGTATGGTGGGATTCAATTTGTTAAAGAATCGTTTCTCTGCTTCCTGTATCCAACCTTCTCTACTGGCATGCTGTGTTAGACTGGAAATCTCTTCTTGCAACCTAGTGGTTGGGTCTACAGCTAATGGTTTATAGTGTACTTGATTACCCAATAGTTTCATCAGTTCCGTTTTATATTGTGTTCTACCCCACAGAACAATCCCGCCTTGTCTGCTGGTTTCATTAGGAACGTAGGGTGGTTGTCTAATATTTTTATTGCCTTGTGATGCAAGGTTGTCTCTGGTGTGTTTTTTGCTTTCCCGAAGTTTCTTCACCTTAAGCAGTACTCAGGGTTTCTGAGCAAATAGCTGATCGGGATGGCATGAGGGTGGATGGTGGTTTTAGCCCTGTCGTATTATCATCGTCTCTTCCTACTCCCTCGTCTCTGTTTTCTCAACTTAAGCACTCTAAAAAAAAGGTTGCAGTTTCATTTCCGTATGGAAATCTTCTGCTGTTGCAATTGGTACATAACTCAAACCTTTATTTAGAACCTTGATTTCTTCTGTAGACAATACATGTTGTGTTAGATTATAAATTTGAGCTACCAGTCCAGTTCTGGTTTGTTGCTCCATGGCCTCGTGCGGACCCTGTATACCGCTTCCTGGTACGGCCTCTCCCTCCTTCCCCCGCCCCCTGCACTTCTGAAAAAACTGTTGCGGCGTAGGATTTTGTATACCTAACATTGAGGGGAGCTCACTGCCACTCCTTGTGTTCGAGGTGTCAGAAAATGTGGCATATTTCTTTCTCTGACACCAGTCCCTCTGTGGGAACCTTTGCCCGAGACTGTGATTAGAAATCCACTGCAACATGGCAGCCAATGCTGGAACATCATGAAATAGGATCATTTGTTGCCACACATGCGTGATTTACTTAACCCGCTTTGTGTCGTACACGATACTAGGAAGTAGACGCGAGGACGCTGCGACCGAGTATGAGAGAGGAACCCGTTAGAAAACATCTGATGTAATGTGTAAGCAGTATTATAAATACAGGCAAGAAAGAGTTCGTAGGGTGTATAGGGTGGCGGTTTATGTATAAGACTGCTTCCATATCTCCCAACCTTTTGTGCCACCAAGGCGGGTGAAAACACCCGATTTTCTTTTTGGCGGGTGAGAGCCCATAGAAGTAAATGGCCGTATGAGGAACTTGGCGGGTGATTCAGCTGCTTGCAAGGCGGGTGACACCCGCCAAAAGCGGGTGAGTTGAGAGCTATGTGCTTCTGTGCCATGCATAACTAAATTAGCACGCTGTAATTAGTAAATAATATTTAGTAAACATAAATGGTCCTGCAGTAAGTAAAGAGCCTGCTGGAGGTTTAGAAACACCATTAATTATGAGATACTCACTGTGCCTAGTGAAATCAGACAAATGCAGATAAATCATGCCCTGCATTCCATGAATGGAAGGTAGCCATAGTGGAGTCCATGTCTCTGGGAATAATCAGATTTTAGAGCACTTCGGCACCCTTCTACTTTTATGGAGCATATGAATAAACCAGAAGTGAGGGTGGACATTGTTGATAGACATATACCCTTTGTCCAACAGGTGAATCTGAGAAATTGGGGGCTGAGGATGGAAGACACCCACGTGTATTAATGACAGTATTACAACAAGTCAGTGGTTAGCAAGTAAGGGTTGAACACTAAGGTTTAGGAACTCTGAAACAATGTGAATTGTGGGTAAATTGGGTTCCATATATAGATTTTTACAGACTGCATCATGAAAAGTAATTAAGCAGTTTCAAAGAAAAGGAGTGTGTTCCCCTGAGATAAAAAGGTCAATGTGAACTTGCGAATACAAACATGGGCATATGTAAGATGCCAGAGTTGGATCTCCTTCTGATTTTTATCGTTGTGTGTGTTTTTTATAGAATGAACAAAATCGCTAACAGAGATTGAATCTCGGAAAAACATATAATCAGCTCCTGTCCTGACGAAGGCCTAGAGGATCATAATCAAGAGACAACTGTGGATGGGCGAATCTCTGAAAATAGGGCTGAAACACTTTGGTGTCAACATTGTTTTTAACGCATCCTGTTTGCTATACAAATGGAATGAACTGGATATTAGGCCATTACAATCCCAAAGGGAAATTGTAGAGATACTGTGTTCTTTTGAGTGTCTGAGAAACGTGAGAGTGTTTAGAAAATCAAACTGTGTCTGTCGAGAAAATACACCTCACTGAAGTTGTTCTGAAAACTGAACGATATCAAGAGAATGATTGCATTCCCGTGGCAAGCACGTACAAACATGCATCTGAACATTTCATATGTAATGTATTTTGCACTTAAGGCACTGTAACCCCATTGCACACTTTTTCACTTTATATTAATTTATGTATTGTAGATCTTTTTTAAGAAGAATTGATATAGGTGAGATATGTATATCTCGAAAAATAAAAAATATATATTTTCACATTTTCATAAAAAACTTGGAGGTCCATGTGCAGTGATCAGAAGGTTTGGCTGCCATATTACCCGCAAGATGTGCATTTTAAATAAGTTACGAGAGGAGGAGGGGGTAGTGTGTGGTGCTTGTTGTATTTTGGTAAATCCTCCACTCCATGGCCAAACTCGTAGAATGTTGGAGCGGTAAAAGTGGCAGTAATTCTGTTACCGCTACTTTTTCCCCACACTGATATACTTATAATGAACACCTGTATCTAGAGAGAGTGAGGGCCAAATAATTCAATAAAAACCTTTGACACGTCTGTAGGGGTTAGAGTGTTTTTCGAGACATCTGTGACAATAATCACCATAGCTAAAAGGACACTGTACCAGGTGACACCTAGAATCTCCATAGCAGGCTCTGTGTGAATTACACCTCTTTAGGAGGAAAATACGAATGTATATGGCATCCTTGAGGAAAACGGGGCTCAAACTATTGGAACCAACCACTGTTGGTTCTATATATTGACCTGCCAGGGTAACCCCCCATATCCCACCTCAGGCACTCTTGAAATGGCTGCAACAATTCAACAAGGTTGGCAATTAACAATAATGAATGCTTAGGGAACTGCACCAAGATCTGTTTTTAAGTGTGTTTTATTGTTTCTGAATCATGCTTTTTGTAATGTTTAGTATTTTCCTCCCCTACGAACGCAATTTAAGATAAATATATATATATATATATATATATGTATATATATAGTCAATATAAATGAATATATACCATGGTGGCGCGCGCGTTTTGGACTTAGATCTGTGACTTCTGGCGCTACTACACAAACGTTAGTAAAAGCGTAATGGCTATCCCCGGTTTATACTGAGAATATAGATTACAGATATTGAAGTCAGCCATACGATACAGGGCCTTTTGCCATCCTGGAAGTTCCCAAAAACACCTTCAGCAGTTCTCGGGTTTTTGGTGTGTCCTCACTTTTGAATCATTGCCCAGGCACACTCTAATTTATCTGCAGTTTAACAGCAGCTAGAGCAAATAGGAGTCCAACATCTTGATAAAGGCAAGGGTGCTTAATAGGTCTGTGTAACTCAGATGTTGGAGGGACCTGTAACTCCGATGCCTTGGGGCCAGGTGCGCTTTACAAATAAAACAAATACAAATACCTAAGGTCTGCAGCACAAGGTGATTTTTCTGGTTGCGATGAAATGGGTACTGCCAACTTTTCTGTGTGGCTTTATGCATTTAAAGTTTCCCTTATGAGAGAACATGAATGGCTGGACCCAGAGAAAGGAGGTAGTAGGAAGATGTCCAGCACACCCTTAGCAAGTGAATGCAAACTGTCACTACTAATGTTTTCCCATTTCCAGGGACTGGATGGCAAAATATCACTTTGCCTAGGGATATAAAAACACGTGCACCGGTCCTTGGAACAAGACATTTGGGAGGCAATTGGCTGTGACAAGTGAGCACCTACAACCCCGCCCATGACTTATATACCATGTGTAGAAACAAACTGAACACATCTGTTTTCTATCGCTCTGATGTACTGACCACGGCACGGAAGGAGCCTAATAAAAGTAGGAGTAATACATAAAAAAAGGTGTTGTGTGTTGTTGGATGACAACATGGATATCTGTCCCGCAGGAGTGCATAGATGAGTAGTGGCTAAGGTGAAAAAGGCACAGATAAGAGATGTAACTCCTTTGACATTTGTGGTATTGTGGGCGGAGCACAGACTATACTCTAGTGGAACTGAACCGGTAGCAACCAAAACAGCGTCAAAGTACAACAGTCCAAAATATAGGATTGTCCAATGAAGGTTCTAAAAAAACGCATATACTTTACATACCATACGTAGAAATAACTAAATAGAATAACACTACGAAACCCAATCCAGTGGAAAGAACACAGAATATGCAAGAGGTAGAAGGATTTAGCACTCTGGGTAATTAAATATATGTGAAAGGTGATCAATATCCACAACGTTTGCAAATGGATATGTCTCATGCAACAAATAAAATCAAAAGTGACCCTATGAGTCCTAGGTTCAAAAGCTGGACTATGGTTGCAGTTAGGAGTCAATAATAGTTTCTAGCTGTTCTTGGAGGTTTGACCATGATGAGGTTTCTTGGCACTGTGTGATTGGTTCAAGGAGGATCAAATGTGTCTGTTGCGGTGCTCCAATGCAAAGCAGGCATGGAGTCTGGGTGGAGCTGATGTTTGCTGCAGTTCGAAGCAGCGGTTAAAGAATGCAGAGGTCTGGGTCGGTTTGACAGTTCAGATTGTCTGATTTCAAAGATGCTGGTGACTGGATGCACAGTTCGATACAAGGCTGTTTGTTGCTGCCTTCCAAATATGCAGATAGTGAGGGCCACCAGGGTCAGTTCAGGGGTCGACGGATGGTTTGCCTGCGAAGATGCTGGTGATTGGATGCACAGTTCCAGACAGAGCATTTCAGCGCAGTATTCGATGGCCGTGGTTTGATGAAGCCACGAGGGTCAGTTCAACTGTCATTTTTTGATCAGCGACAAATGCTGGCAGTTTGTTTGAACGTGGCAGTTGCAGCGATTAACTTCTGTGCTCAAGCCGGAGCGGGCAATGGGCTCAATTGGAGCAATGCCGCAGCAAGCTGATTCAATAGGCAGCACAGTAGCTTGAAGATGAAGACAGTGAAAAAAGTGGCAGTGGCGGGTTCTGTTGGTTTGAATGGGTTCAAGAGTGTTTGAAGAGGTTTCAAAGCAGTTCAACAGCGAAACAAAGGGACCCTGGCTGTTCCGACACTCAGGATGCTGTAATCTAGCCACTCAGTAACAAGATAAGTCCTTGCTTTTGTTCTACCAATCATGGGGGAGGCTGGCAAACACCTACAAGGGACCTTTAGTGAGGTCTCTGGTGCCGGTGTAGATGGCATAGATGCAGGTCTTGCTCCAGCAGCAGGTCACCCCCAATATGCGCTGGGGATGGTTAGGGGAGAGAGCGTGCCTCTGTCCCGCACCACCTGCCTTCACCTCACAATTGAAGGACTCTAGAAAGGACATCTCTCCCAGCTGGGTCCAAACAAATTCTTCTTTAAATCTTGAAGCCGAAGAAGAATCACAGGAGGAATAGGAGACCCATCCTTTATAGGCAAATGTTCACAGGTGATTGAAAAACAGCAAGCCTGCTTTAAGGAGTCCAATCCCTGTCCTTGTGACAAGTGGCATTTGCCTTCATACCCAAAGCTTTGTGCTAAAGGTAGTGGAGGAGACAGGAAGAAAGGAGAGGTACAGAGAGAAACAAGATGGTGTAATAGTTCCCCAACTGTGATGAGCACCCTCTGTCTACACTAACCGCACTCCCTTCCCAGAACCATAGCATTGAAGGTCCTTTGTGTGAGGATAGCCTTTTTCGTATAGGTGTGCTCTTTGATTCTTGTTTCCTAGGTCAGCTCCTGGTGAGGGCTTCCTGGACTGGAGAGAGGTGTTACCTGACCTTGCAAATGATCAAAGGAGAGGCACAGTTTTTACGTGTCTTGTCTTGCTGGCTGGCAGGGACAGTGTCACGTCTCGACGTCACTTAGGGTCCTTTCCGCCCCGTAGGAAGGGGATTCACAATTTACATTGCTCTGGGAGACACCTTTTCCATGACCGACTCTTAATTCTCCAGTGTGGAATTGGCCAATAACAGGATGGCCGTCGCGTACCCGATGCTTGAGAGGGAAGAGTATATCCATTTCAATACTGGAACAGAACGCCGGCTCTACGCATTGCAAATTTGTTGCTGTTACACGCTAGTTTACCGCACATTCTACTTTCTTCTTGCCCGCTCTGATTTCCTCAGAGCTCTAACTCCTTGATTCTCCTGTTTCTGCCTTTCCCTCCTTCCTCTGATTTACCCGCGACCGCTCTGACTTGAGTTCCTTCATTGCAACTCCTCTTGCTCTCTTTGGATCCACCCTTCAGTCCTTCACAGGGCTGAGATGTGTGTTATTCAATTCAGGTGTGGCTTTTTATAATTTTGTAAGACCTCCACTACCATACCACACCACACGGGGTATGACTTATATTTTTGGATTACCCTGCCACCAGGTGGAGAGTTTATCATAACCATATGAAATTTGGAACAAAGCTGTACAATTAAATGCACTATGTATTTATTTATTTTATTTATTGTGCATTTGTAAGGCCCTTATACATTAAGTAAATTGTATCACCTCAGCTGTCGAACATGGTGTCTTTGATCTCTGAACCTGCTCTGTGCCACTGGAGAGCAGGATAATGGTGCAGCAGGGCACAAGTCTACACTAAGCTTTTGGCATGGAGCTAGTGAAAGGGGCGGGTCTTGTTAGCAGACCACCCTATCTAAGATGGAATTACCCACATTGTTTTTATTAATTAATAAAAATAAAAAAAGCCAGGGCTTCTACACCCTTGACAGATGGCAAGTCCTGTCAGGCAGGATGCAAGAGCGGGGAGCGCTAAGGAACATGAGGTGCGGGAAGCAGTAGCAGTGATGACAAGCAAGGCCAGACTGGGAAAGGCAGAGAAGCAGTAAACTGAGCTGCTGTTGCAAGATGCAGATGAGGAAATTGCCAGTCAACAATAGAGTGCTGGTATAAGGTGAAATACGCTACAAGACATAGGATGGTCACCGCTGCCGAGAGGCTGCAAGGTTCTGAAGGACTGTGATGAAGCGGAAGAGGAAAAGGGAGATCAGAGCCAATTAAAACCCCTTTTATGTGATCATCAAGTCAGGAAGGGTTAATGAATGATGTCATGAAGGAAGGGTCTGACTTGTTATGAAAGACATCTGGCTGCTCCACTGAGAGGTAATGATTGTCTTTCCGGGAGGTACTTTCCTCTAATACTGGACCTGTGTATTTTTTGTTGTTGTTGTTGTCCGTTAAAAAGTACGAACAGGAGAGAGGATCCCCTTAAGAAGAGGTTGTATATGAATGGGCATATTAAGAGAAAAGGTGCCGTGGAAGTAAAGTCAAGAGATGCACCAGTTGTGCATTTCATTTAGAAGACTGTTGGCCTGTTTGTGCCTGAGTAGATCTCTTTTGAAGTTATGGAAGTGAACAGAGGTCCCGCCGAGCCCTAACCGAACTGAGACGGACTTAATCGGCTCTGTTGATCAGCTGAGGCCCTACGCGACTCCCTCACAGCCCCCACCTTCATGGAGGAGGAGCCGACGTGGAAAAGTCCTTCGCCGCGCTGTAAAACAGCTGAGAGCGAGGACGCGACTCCGCTCCGACCCCCACCCTCGCGGAGGAGGAGTCGTAGCTTTGTACTGCCCGTGTAGCAATTACACGGAGAGGGGGACTCGGTCGGAACGATCAATAAACACTGCGGAGGCTGCCGATGGTGAACAGCTGAATAGCGGTGTATTAAAACGGATGCAGGGCCCGAAGCAGGTCAGAAAAGCGCTGAACGGAGTAACAAGGGGCTAAGAGAGGTGAGCAACGGCCAGCTACAGGATTAACCAAGTGGGAATAAGGCTGAGCCCTTACTTAAGTCAAGTCAGCCGGCAGCTGGAGAGACGGTTAGATTTTCCGGGATGCAATGTTGTTGTTTCAATAGACTTTGAGAGCAAAAACATACCGTATAAAGGAGATGGGTGCATGAGACAGAAGTCCTCAGCCATCACACAGAGGAGCGCAGGCTAAGACTCTGAATCAGCACGTAAGCACCATCACCTCTTCTGTAGTGAGGACCTATGGGGAAAAGAGCGCCTGTATTGAACTATAAGTATCCTCTCTTGTTGAAGTTGTTGATTTTTAGAAGAATAAACCCAGTGTTAACCTAACCAGTCTAAGGTATGGTCTGTTCCCATCCACACTTGTAAGATTTGGTGGCAGCGTGGGATAGACCAGAACACGATGGAGGAGTTGATAAAAACATTGAGTGAGGGCCAACAGTTGCTACAGCAAGCCCTACAACTTCTAAGTCAGCAGGCACAAGCAGACAGACAAGCCTTCCAACAAGCCCTGCAAGTGCAGCAGGCTGAATTACTGGAAGCCATGAATATGAGAAGTCACCCACAGGTGCCAGCCTCTTTCTCACAAAAGTTCTCTAGCGGCGAAGACCCTGCTCATTTCTTCATCAACTTCGAAAGAGTCGCCGGAAACTGCCAGTGGCCAGCCGAGAGGTGGTGTCACTACATTGCCCACCTCATGACCGGAGAGATGCAGGGCGCCTATCAGGCAGCTAACCCGACAGGATACACCAGCTATCCTGACATGAAGCGGGTCGTGCTGGAAAGGCTTGGACACGATGAAGAAGCTTATGGGATCAAATTCAGAGATACCAAGCTACTGGCAGAAGAGACTCCCCTACAGCTGTTCTACCGAATAAAGGAGTTGGGGGATAAATGGCTGCAGACAAGCTCTTCAAATACTCATAAGGTGGTGGAAAATGTAATATTAGAGCGGTTCGTAGCGGCTTTACCTTTACCAATGCAGAGGTGGGTCAGACAACATCATAGACCCACCTTGGTCGAAGCCGTCAACATTGCCTCTGCATATCAGAAAGCCAGACAAGCGAAGTTGATGTCTTACCACTCTATTCCCAGAACTGGGGGAAACCCTTCCGGTACGGGGAACCGACCGTCAACTGGACCTTGATGGGCGAATTCGATGATCAGGAAACCAGAATGGGAAGGAGCAAGATTTCGCCCTAACAGTGAAGGATCGGGGACTTCATATGTAGTATGCCCTCCTAGGCTCAGTGCCCATGGTCCACAATGTTTTGAATGTGGGGACTGGGGACATCTAGCCAGGTTATGTCCAAAGAAAGCCAAGATGGAACCTATGGATGTTGGGAGTCTCGAACCAATTAAAGATATCAATCACTGTGGTTCTTCTCCAAATCATAAACCTACATACCCGTATGTCGGTGAAGCAGAGGTAGAAGGTCGACCTACTAGGGCCATGTTGGATTCAGGAAGTTTGCAAACAGCGGTGAACCCTGACCTGGTATGTGGTGTGAGAAGTCTGAATGAAAGTATTCCCATACGTTGTGTGCATGGTGATGTCCGAGTGTACTTAGTCAAGGATATCAAGATAAAGTTGGCTGAGGAACAAATGAAAGTAAGAGCAGCAGTAATGCCAGTCTTACCTGAACCCCTGTTAAGTGACTCTGATATACCTTCCATGCCTTATCCAGATAGTGGAAAAACAGTGGTTAGAAGAAGCTCCTTTTTATGGGCAAGAGGTCATACCGGAGACAAACAAGGTGAATAAGAGTAGAACGATGAAGAGGCTGGAAAAACATAACTGGGTCGAACAAAATATGTACCCTGTGGCTGTAGACTGGAGGATAGAAGAGCGCGGCGATAGTTTTCATATGGCTCAAGAACTTGACCCTCTCCTGAAACATACAAGAGATTCAGTTGAAGATAAGCCAGGGGTAAAGACTACACACTATCAAAGACAATGGGTTGTATTACCGCATAACGATCGATCCGAAGAAAGGAACTGTCCGCCAGTTGCTGGTACCTAGCAAGCATTATCATCCAGTTTTAGAAGTTGCACATCTTCAAGTAGGGGAGGGTCACCTCAGCGTGGAGAAAACCATGCAAAAGATTCTGGCAAGGTTCTAGTGGCTAGGTGTATATGGTCAGGTGGCCCGATTTTGTCAACAGTGTGCAGAGTGTCAAAAAAAGAACCGGCGCAATGTACCAAAGGCTCCTCTCCAGCCTATGCCATTGATACTAGAACCATTTCAACTCATGGGGATGGATATAGTGGGGCCTTTGGAACCTACAAGTAGAGGACATAAGTATTTGGTAGTAATCGTGGACTATGCAACGAGATATCCTGAAGCTTTTCCTTTACGTTCCACGAATGCCGATCAGATTTGTGACGTTTTTAGTTCCTTTTATTTCGAGAGTGGGTATTCCCAAAGAAATAGTCACAGATAGAGGTACCAACTCGCATAAACCATTTGTCAACTCTGCTCTTAAACACCCCTTGTACCGGGTTTATTACCTGGCCCCAAGTTGGCCCTACCAGGTGGCCAGACTACCCTGATCACTGAATAACAAACTCCCATGTTCGCAGGAAGATTACATCTCCTCTCCACAATAGTACCAGGTCATAAACCCATGCCTGGCCGCAACTGACCATTTGATGTTATCACAGAAGCCTGAATGCAGTAGACTGCCTTCCCCTATTCTTCGACCTCGGTCAACCAACTTCCCAGGTTGCACAGAGTTTCTCACCACTTCAGGTTTCTGTGGCCTACACAAAACCCAACTATGAGGGACCCGCAATATCAAAATTAGAAAAAGAAGTATCCTTCCACGAATCACAGCTAAAAGTTCAATATTCAAGGAAAACTGAACGAGCCTTGAGAGAGGCAAAGACGGCCCTGGAAATGCACTGCGCCGACCAGACAGCTAAATCCTTAGCGAATACAAAGCAGTTCTATTATGCTAAAGGGAACAAAGCAAACAGGATATTAGTACAGAAGCTAAGGGCTCTCTGCAGTCGGAACAACATACTCAAACTACGAGGGGGAAATGGAAAACTGCTCTTCTCCGAGTCGGATATAATAAATGAACTATTGAGATATCATACATCTATAATGTCCAGCGAACCATCGAAGCTAGAAGATCTACCAGAATACATGAGGGCGCTGCCGCCCCGCAACTCCTCTCACCTAGAACATATGGAGGCTCCCATTGGAGATGAAGAAGTCATCGAATCCATCAAAGCCCTCAAATCCTCCGCTCAAGGCCCAGATGGCCTGACCGCAAACTTCTACAAAAGATTTGCCAGGGTGCTGGCCCCACAATTAGTCACCTTATTCAATTCCTTCCTATCCACGAGAGCTGTCACAAAATCCATGGCCGAATCAATCACGATCCTGCTTCACAAGCCCGGGAAAGACCCTGAACTGCCGGATTCCTATCGGCCCATATCACTCTTGAACAATTACGGGAAGATTTTCGCCAAAGTGTTAGCCAGAAGATTGGGCCCGACTCTTCCAGGCCTAATCGACCGTGACCAGACAGGATTTATCGCTGGCAGAGGAACCTACGACAACATTCGGCGAGTGATAAACCTAATTGAGTGTGCTCACAAATCAAAAACAAAGATGGCAGTATTCTCATTAGATGCCCACAAAGGCTTTGATCGGGTGGATTGGGGATACATCCGTGCGGTCCTCCAAGGCTTTGGCTTCGGTCCTAACTTCACATCATGGGTCATGGCCATCTACCAAATCCCCACGACATAACTCCGAATTAATGGCATCAGGTCCGACTACATCCACATCACACGAGGCACTAGACAGGGCTGCCCACTTTCGTCCTTGGTCTTTGTCCTGTTCATGGAACCCTTCGCTGCCAGAATCAGATGAAGCGAAGCCATAAAAGGAATTCAGGTGGGGAGCCATGAATATAAAAGCGCACTTTATGCCGATGATGTGCTATTAACTGCGACGAACCTTTGAACTTCCCTGGGGACACTGTGGAGGGATATTGAGGCGTTTGGCGCCTTTTCGGGATTCAAGGTCAACCTATCCAAATCCGCAGCATTATCCATCAACCTCTCCCACCCGGAGGAGGCCGCGCTTGCACCACTCTCACCAATTCCCTGGGCCAAGGAGGCCATAGAATACCTCGGAGTCCAGATCACCAAAAATCCAATGCATTTCTATTCAAATAACATCCCACAATTACTCAGCTCTCTGCAGAATGATCTCAAAAGGTGGAAACAACAAGAAATCTCTTGGTTCGGACGAATTTCAGCCGTGAAAATGAACCGGACACCCAGATGGCTATACCAATGTGCATCTCTACCACTACAGATCCCTTCCCTTGCCATACGGGCACTACAGAAGAAAATAATGGAATTTGTCTGGGGGGGGGGAAAGAGGCCCAGGATCAACAAACGAATCATGATGAAAGGAAAACCACAAGGGGGCCTGGGTGTCCCTGACCTAGCCAGATACTCACTAGCGACTCAACTATCCCACACATTCGCCTGGGTGCAGGAAGTAGACCCCCCGAAATGGCAACAAATCGAAGAGTCCTGGTGTCCGGTGCAATACACGATCTTCCACACCTGCCATTGCTAAAACCACAAGCCAACTCTGGGCCCTTATCTGCCACGACTGTCACGACCCAGCTGGAAAACCACAGCGCGGAAATGGGGAATTCGAAGCACCCTGGGTCCCATGTCTCCCATTTGGAACAACCCGGAATTCACACCAGGAAACCCACCACAGGACTTCCATGTCTGGATAGCAGGGGGCCTGGCAAAAACTGGCGACTTTCTGGAAGAAGGCTCTCCCATTGTCTTCGAGAGATGCAAAATAAAATTCGGAGTGGGGGAACAGGAAATATTCCGGTACTCTCAAATTAGGCACTGGATGTCACACAGGAGAACTTGGGACAAATGCTCGAGAGAACCAACAGCTCTGGAGCTCACTTTGTCATCTCCGACCAGCAAAGACAGAATATCCACTGTATACCGGCTCCTAGACAGATCTGACCCAGCAAAGAAAGAAAGATACATGACAGAATGGGAAAAGGACATTGGCCGGAAAATAGCAGTAGAAGACTGAGAGCAAATATGGACCAGATTACACAAAAGCTCACAATGCGTCACGAATAAGGAAGGAGGCTATAAACTGTGTTACAGATACTATATCACCCCCACCCAAATCCATAAGGCCAACCCGGATTTTCCCGACACATGTTGGCGTGGCTGCCAAGCCCCCAGTTCTCTTTTTCACTTAGTGTGGTCCTGCCCAAAGGCAGATATATACTGGAAGGAAGTGCTGAAACACATCAAAGAAATCTCTGGCCTCTCAATCCCTTGGGACCCAGGAATTGTCCTTCTGGGCGAAACTGGCGATGGAACATTCCTGATTTCAGGTCATATCTCCCGCCTATGCAACCACCTACTACTAGCTGCGAAAATTGCAATGGCCCGACTATGGAAAGACAAAAATGGCATCTCGATCAGCCTATGGTGGGCCAAATGCTGGGAGATTGCAGTATCAGAAAAAATCACAGCAATTCGCTCAGACTCCCTAAATAGAACTCTGAATATATGGGACCCATTTTTTGACTATGCAGCCAAATACCCAACTCTCACCAGGAGGTCCCCACTCACAAGGTGGCTCCAATGCAGCCCCCTCTACTGACTCCCGATCAGCCCCCAAACACACTGGAACCTATTTGAACAATCATCCAGGACTTTTCCACCCAACTGCAACAGCCAGGAATCAACCCACCATCTCTCTTACCCCCAACTCACAAAAGACTATAAAGGCACTAGTTAATGTTTAAGCTGATATGTATTGCATTGTTGTATGAAATATACTATCTTGAAAGATCAATACAATGTTGTTATCGAAAATAAATATACAGCCTTCCCATGCATTTGTGTATGCACCATGAACCCCTGGTTCCCCAACAGTCCCAAAGACATTTTCCTGTAAACTGACATGTATATATGTCTGTGCATGTGTGTTCAAGACTACTGCATCCCCTCACAGTGGCTTCTCCATCTGCAAATCTCTTTTCTCGCAAGTGCATATAAAGCTCCTCGCTTACGTGGCATGGCACACAACTACATTGTGTTCACATCGTATCGATAGACTTGACATAATGTTGCTATATCTATGCAAATCTAAAATGTATCAACTATACACAAAATAGCACTAACAGTTACACTCATCCCATTCTCATTAAATACACTAGATACATACTAAATCGCAACATCGTGCTAACATCGGTCTACCTCAGTCACCAATATGGTGCGCGCAATGCAAACCCTTCTTGCCCATTCAAACCTTTATCGACCACCCCAAAGTATTCAACCATGGAAGCACCTACGCTCAACAAGACTTGCCCCTCCCAAACCAAGTATCACCTACTGCGCTAAAGCAGACAACAGCATTGGACGACTGCCAAGCAGAATGGAGAGAAGAGACTGCACAGAATTCTGCGGGTGGGAAGAGGCAGGGCCAAGAGGGGTTTTTAATGATTCTCCATGTGATGACCCAACCCCATGAGAAATACCAGCTGGGGATGTGGACCCAGATTCAGGTGAATGGCAGAACCAATGAAGGGGAGAGGAAAGGAAAGGAACCGGAAAAAGGTCCACAGAAGCACAGCAAGGTGAAAAGTGTTCGGGTGAAGTCAGAAGGTGTGGAGGAGGACAGAGAGACCAACAGGATGCCACAAGGTGGAGCAGAGTGCTGATACGTTTTTGGTGTTGCTCGAGGCATTTGCATGTGAGGTGTTGATTGTGAGTGAGTGATACCAAGTTTGGAAAAGTGAAGCTGTGAGTGGAAGAATGGGTGTGAGGGTGAATGTATTGGGGACTGGGAGAGAGGGGTGCGTGAGAGAGAGGCGAGAGAAGTGATGGAGAAAAGAGGAGATAGGAGTGGTGAAAGGAGAGAGGGAAAAGGAGAGGAGAGAGAGAAGAGTAGAAGTAGGAGGTAGAATCAGGAGTAGGAAGACCAGGGAGAGGAACGAATGGAAGCGACTGCGATATAGAAATGAACAGCATGGCTGGAGTTCGCACAATCACACATCATTCTGAAGAACATCTTGAGGAGACGTGTAGAGTAACAAGCCCTGAGGAAGTTGTGGAGGGAGTGAGACAGAGAAGGCCTCAGCCTCTAGGCCCTCACCTGAAAGTAGATTAGAAAGAATGTAGATAGTACAGACTACCAGTACTTAGCCTTCAAGTCCATTCTGGGGGGGTTTGGGAAGCCTGGGGTCGTTTAGAGGGTACGCACAGTTGGTCGAGTGATGCCCTTTACTTTGGCAAGTCCCTTGCCCGTAAAAGGTCAAAGAAAACAACATTATTTTTAAATTGAGTGAATAAACACTGTTCAAACATCCTTTGGAGTCTGGGAATGTGTGAAGCTATCTGTGACAGAAAATGCTGCATTTTGGCGACTGTAGTGAAAATCCCAAAAGGGTTTCAAGTCTGAGCGTAAGCTGTGAGAAACCAATTGAATGAAAAGATAGAGATAAAATAATCATAAAAGAAGAACCTGCGACAACTCCTGAGAGTAAAACACTAAAAATACAAGTGTGTTTAAATAAAATGACTTTAGTTGGATGAGTATAAAAGGTACCACTCTACTTTTTTGTTTGTGCAATCACTGGAAAGCATGGTGCCAGTGCATAGGAACTGATTCGGTTTGGAAAATCATATCCCTGTCCCTTTTCATTACGTCTACAGCTCTGAGATAACTACCCTGCAGATCCTAGGGGATGTGTACTGTGTGCTGGGGATACCACGTGCTGGATCTCTTGATCGACCAAGGGAGGCTACTTGCCATTCCTCATCCATCGGATGTGCATGGGGTCAGGTAGCTCTTTTCCGGTCAAACAGTACTGAGTAGTCCAGTTGGGGGGTAGCCTAACTGAACCCTACATCCACGCCTCCTGGGGTGTCACCCTTGTTCTGGTAACCAGCATGTGTGGTCTGCATGCATCAGCACACAGACAATAACCAGTTGCACCTGCAGGTGACATCTTGTAACAACATCCACTGTCTCAGGGCCTTCAGAAGATTGTGAATTGGATTACTTCTCATTTTCTGATATTAAACACCTCTAAAATGGAGTTCTGCCTGGCTACACACGCAGATCCACTGGTTTCTTGTCTTTTTTGGCCCAGCAAGGATACTGTTGTGGGTGCCCCTTTCTCTTTCACTGCTATTGCTATTTTCTTCTGATTTTGTTTTGGATCCCTCTGTCCTTTCTTTCTCAGATTCATTATTTTGTTAGGTTTGCTACTTTTCATTTATTTACTTTGGGAGCAATGAAAAGGAACAAGTTACTTACCTGTAACTGTTGTTCTCCAGCATGGGTCTGGCATGGATTCACATGATCATGAATATTCCCCGTCGTCAGGCCGGGAATCCTCGGTATAGAAAAAATCAGTATCAGTTTCGTTTCTGATCTGTCTTTCTTAGTAGTAACCAATTACTGGTCTCTGGGTCATACTGCCCCCAGCCAATGACTGCCCTCTCCCTAAGCCCCGCCTCTGGCAGCCATCCTCAGATTTGGTAGCACGCAAAGTGGCAGTATGACCAAGTGAAGAGCTGCAGAGGGGCAGACGGGAGTGTTCGCATGTGAATCCATGCCAGACCCATGCTGGAGAACAACAGTTACAGGTAAGTAACTTGTTCCTTCTCCAGCATGGGGTCTGGCATGGATTCACATGCTCATGAATATAAGAAAACATAGCAGTATAAACATGCACAACCACGGGAGGTGGCAACAGGCTCAACATTAAGCAATACAAAAAACTCAACATGAAGCATCTCTTACCTCCTCACCAGGCTCACCTTAAGCAAACAGGTTGCGCAGCACTGCTTGGCCGACCCTGGACTCCTCCCTGGAGTCCCGATCGACGCATTAGAATCTAGTGAAGGTGTGTGTCGACCTCCACGTCGCAGCCCTGCAGATGTCGAGCAGGTGCACACCAGGTAGGAACGCTGTGGTAGCAGGGATCGCTCTGGTCGAGTGGGCTCTCGGATGGCCGGGCAGCGGTCGGTTTGCCAACCGGTGACAGTGCGTCCATCTGGAAATGGAAGCCTTCGCGAGAGCCTTCCCTTGATTCACAGGTCCAAAGTTTACAAACAGCTGTGATGTCTTCCGAAAACTCTTTGTGCGGTCCACATAGAACTTCAGCGCTCTAGCTATGTCCAGCGAGTGCAGAGTCCTCTTAGCCGGCGATGAAGGCGACGGGAAGAAAACTGGCAACACCAAGGGTTCGTTGAGGTGGAAGTCCGACGGCACATTGGGCATAAAGGAGGGGTGCGTCCTGAGCACCACCCTTGTGTCGTGAAAAGTCAAGTATGGTGGTTTGCAAGATAAGGCCTGGATCTCTCCCACTCGTCGTGCTGAGGTGATGGCCACAAGTAATGCTGTCTTCCACGACAGAAACTTCAACGGTGCCAAATGCATAGGCTCAAATGGGGCCCCCATGAGCCTGGTCAGCACCACGTTGAGCTCCCAGGCCGGCCAGGGGCCTTCACCGGCGGGAATGATCGGAACAATCCTTTTATAAATTCCTTCACCAGCCGATGAGACCACAAGGACGCCCGTCCTGTAGTTCTGGTGTATCGTGAGATGGCGGCCAGATGTATCTTGATGGAAGTGTGAGCTACTCCAGCCTTGGCCAATGACAGTAGGTACGGCAATACTTGAGGGGCCGTAATCCGCAGAGGGTTAATCTTCTGTGCATGGCACCAGACAGAGAACCTCTTCCATTTATGTCCGTAGCACTTGAGAGTTGAGGACGCCCTGGCCTTTGCAAGAACCTTTGCAGTCGGCTGGGATGCCGTACCCTCCAAAGTCTAGTGCTGCAGGAGCCAGGCCTGCACGTTCAGCGACTCTGGGTTGTGATGAAGAATGGCGCCTCCTTCTCTGGAGAGAAGATCTGCGTCCGTCGGCAGCTTGACTGGTGTGGATGCTGACAAGTCCAGAAGGTCTGGGAACCAGATCTGTCTCGGCCACGCCGGTGCGACGTGGATCATCCTGCACCGGGACCTCATGAGCTGGTTGATGAGCCAGATCAGCAACGGCAACAGAGGTAACGCATAAAGAAATAGGCCGTCCCAGGGGAACGAGAAAGCCCATGCTCCTCGGCTGGGGGAACCTGCTGGCGAACCTCCGGCACTTGTAGTTCGTCACCGTCGCGAAGAGATCGATCTGGGGTTGACCCCATCGTCGGAAGAGTCGATCCACTTGATCCTGGCGTAGTTCCCACTCGTGGCACAAGCGCAGCTCTCTGCTGAGTGAGTCGGTGATGGTGTTTTTTATTCCTGCCAGATGAAAAGGCACCAGAAACATCCCTTGGGCGACGGACCAATGCCACAGATCCTGGGCTTCCTTGTATAGGGCAGGATATCTGGTTCCGCCCTGCTTCCGGATGTAGAACATCGTGGTGGTGTTGTCGGTGAAGATCCTCACCACCTTGCCCTTAAGGGAAGGAAGAAAAGACCTGAGGGCCCAGAACACTGCATGGAGCTCCAAGATGTTGATGTGGAATGACTTCTCCTCCGGGAGCCAAAGGCCTCTCGCGTGAAGATCTCCGGAGTGCGCTCCCCAACCTTCCAGGGAGGCATCCGTCATCACGTCACCTGGTAAGCTGGGGTCTGAAAGTCCGTGCCCGCCGACAGATGAGAGCGGGTACCACACCACCGGATCGTCTGACGGAACGTCTCGTTGAGTGGGATCCAGTCCTCGAAGCTGCCCGTCGACTGGGCCCAGCGGGTGTCGGGGAACTCTTGTAAGGGGCGCATCCGAAGGCTGCAAAGGCGCACCAGATAAATGCAGGAGGACATCATCCCGAGGAGGGACTTGATAGATCTTACCCTGGCACCTTGCCCAGGATGGTCCTGGTCCTTTCCTCCGACGGCAAGGCCAGCCGCGCCACTGTGTCGAGCTTGGCTCCCAGAAACAGGGCGACTTGCAACGGGACCAGGTGGGATTTTGGAAAGTTGATGGAGAACCCGAGGTCCGTGAGCAGCTGGACGGTCTTCGCAGTGTGCTCCACGGCAAGCTTCCTTTTCTTTGCCCGGATGAGCCAGTCGTCCAGGTAGGGGTAGACGTGGATCCCCTGCAGGCGCAGCAGCAACGCCACCAGTGCGAGGCACTTGGTGAACACCCTGGGTGCCGACTTCAATCCGAACGGGAGGGCCTTGAACTGGTAGTGCCGCCCTTGGACCACGAACATGAGGAACTTTTGGTGTCTTTTTAGAATGGGGATGTGGAAGTACGCATCCTCCAAGTCCAACGACGACAGGAAATCGCCCGCCTCCAGCTGTCCCAGCACGTGCTGGAGGGTGACCATCCGGAACTTCTGTGCCTTGATGTACTTGTTCAGTCGTCGCAGGTCCAGGATGGGATGCCATCCTCCTGTCTTCTTCTTTACGAGGAAGTACCTTGAGTAAACTCTGGATCCCCGAAGTCTCTTTGGGACGAGCTCAATGGCACCTTTCTTGAGCATCGCCCTTACTTCCAGCAGTAGTTGAGGGATGTGATTTTCCTTCCTGGCCACGGGTGGAACGCGAGGGCACTTCTTCTGGAGCTCGAGGGCGTGCCCTTGGGCCAGGGCGTCCAGCACCCAACGGTCGGTGGAGATGGACTCCCACACGCTGATGAACCTCGTCAGCCGGCCTCCCACCGGGGTGCTTCAGCGGGGGCCCGACCCCACGGTCGGGTCAATCTTGCTTGGAGGCCGCCTTGCCTCCTTGACCTCCCTGTCGACGACGACGGGCACCACCTGACTTGCCGCGTTCCCTGTAGGCCTCCTGAGACGAAGATCTTGCCGCTTGGCGGTACGTCGAGGAGCCACTGCCGGATCCCTTGGAGGCACCTTGTCTGCCTCCGGCGCTCCGAAAGGACGGCCGTTGTTGTTGGAGCACTCCCAGTGCCCGGGCAGTCTCGGTGTCTGTCTTCATAGCCTGAAGGGACTCATCAACCGCCTTCCCAAACAGGTTGTTCCCGTCGAAGGGCATGTCCAAAACTTTGGTTTGTACGTCCTGGCGGAAATCCGTCGCCTTGAGCCATCCTCGTCGTCTCAGGCAAACGCTGTTGCCCAACTGACGGAAACATGTGTCAGCGATGTCCGTTGCCACCGTGATGGCGTGGTCTGAAGCAATCTCACCTTCCTGTAAGATTTCAAGGGCCTCAGCCCTTTTGGCATCCGGAAGGAACTCCAATAGAGGGGCGATTTTGAACCACAACTCCCTGTTGTAGCGGCCTACGATAGCCAGGGCGTTGGCCGCCTTGATAGTCGTTGCTGAGGATGAGATGACCCGTCGTCCCATCGTGTCCAGCTTCCTGCCCTCGCCGTCCGGCGGGGAAGTTGATGTCGAGGCCGATGCCCCCCCAACTTTCTTCTTTGCCGCTGCCGAGACGACCGAATCCGGGGCAGGTTGCGCCCAAAGGCACGAGGGGGCAGCGTCGGGGACCCGGTACTTCTTCTCGTACCGGTCCCTCTTTGCAGGCGCCGTGTCAGGGTTCTTGAGGAGGGAGAGCCCTTCATCCCAGATGCCATCAAGAAGTGGTACGGCGAGTACCGTCTTCCTTTTCGCCTCGCACCGTTGGTAAAGGAACCCTTCCTTTTTCTTCTCTTCGGGGCAGAGCTGGAAGAGCTTGGATGCCCTGGAAATCATGGCATGGAAGGATCCAATCTCGTCGGGCGGGGACGCCCGAGTATGGGGTGACGGGGGACACGTCCCGTCGTCGCCTCCGTTGTCATCTGTACCTGTCATAGCCGTGTCTGTGCCAGTATCATCCCCGTGGGTAGTTGACCGGGGGGAAGGCAGAGCGGGCCGCAGAGGTGGGAGAGGTGGCGGGGGGTGCATCCTCCTCTTCTTATGCGGTGGACTTTCTGAAGGTCCCGGCTCTGGTTCCCCCGTCGGGTCTGGCTCAGGTACCTCCGTCGGGGGGAGGGGCAACCTTGTCCTTATCTCCGAGCATAAGGACTGAATCGCTGAAAAAATGGCCGCCGAAGTGTCCTGCGGCACCGGAAACGACGGGCGCAAGGGCTCTTGAGGAACCTCGTCGGCGACACCGTCGCTCTCGTCGTCGCCCACGTCGGGATCCTTCCCGATAGGCTGGGCCTCCTCCACGACTTCGATGAGCTCTTCTTCAGAGGTCGTATACGTATCCACGATGGCCACCTGCCCCTCCCCCTCCTTTTCCAACTGGGACTTCGTGTGGGGGTCTTCTCGATGGGCCTGAGAGACGACTCCCTCCGCGGTGGCAGGGAGACTCTGGATCCTGAGGTCGCCTCCACTGGCATAGCCTCCATAGGCTGAGCCAGGGCCGCTGCGACATCCTCAATCGAGGTCTTAGCAGGGTGAATTGAGGCCATCGTCACCTTCTGCATGCCTGGGGCCTTCACCTTGGGGGAGGGTCCGAGCCTCAATCCCCCTCTGCCGAAATCTTCGAGATCGACCGGGGCCTCTCCAGAAGCTTCGCCGAGTTCTCGGACTTCCTCTTACCCGAGCCAGAGCGTTGGCTCGTGGTTGATGGCGCCGGGAGGATGCGCCCTGCCTGGCAGCCAAGGAGCCCGACCGTTTGGCGGTCCCGGTGCCCGCAGACTCGCAGTGCCTGGCCTTTTGTTGGGCCCCCGTCACCCGGGCGCCCTCACAGGACTTAGAAGACCGCTCAGACTTCTTCTTCTTCTTCTCGCCTGACGGGCTCGTCCCTTCCAGCCAGTTGGCGAGACGGAGGTGGCGATCCTTCATGGTCCGCTCCGACATGTTCCCACAAAACGCACAGTCCTTCTCCACGTGCGTCTTGCCCTCATGGAGACAGTAGAGGCATAACGAATGCTCGTCCTCCTTGAACACATTGTGAAGCTGGCATCCAGGGCCGGTCCTGACCAGCTTCCCGGGCGTCGAGCTTCCTTTCTCCTGGGCCATGTAGGGGTAGGTCTCGGAACTTCTGGAATCCTCCAAAAGAGTAACTCGACGTAATCTTCACCCTTGAGGTGCGTAGAAAACTCCGAAACGGGTCCCCGTTCATCGGATGTAGAAACGGTGGAGCTTGAGGCTCTATTTAACCTTAAAATGAGAAAAATCTCCTGAAAAAGCGCGAAAACGCAGCAAAAGCTCGAGAGCTACAGCACGAGGACTCCCAACACTTGAACGTGCGGTAGAAATCTGAGGATGGCTGCCAGAGGTGGGGCTTAGAGAGAGGGCAGTCATTGGCTGGGGGCAGTATGACCCAGAGACCAGGGATTGGTTACTACTAAGAAAGACAGATCATAAACGAAACTGATACTGATTTTTTCTATAACGAGGATTCCCGGCCTGATGACGGGGAATATTCATGAGCATGTGAATCCATGCCAGACACCATGCTGGAGAACTATTGCTCTAATTTCCATATTTCAGTTCAGGCAGTTCAGGCTTTGGTTGTGTTTAATAGATACTGGTAGCTCAGCCTTCTGGGCCATGCTCATGACCCTGTCGCTCCTTTGAGGGCAAGCCTTCACTCTGCAGCCAGGCTGCTCACGGAGGCTAGAAAATGCAACTCGCAAGTAATTTCACTAGTGTCAGCTCAGAGAGAGAATTACATGCAAGGTTGCTAGCCAGGTGCATACCTTGTTTACATTCTTACACTTGCAATTACTTGATCTCAAAGCTGGCCATTTCAATAGACGAGAGGGCTTGAGATGGTCAAGTGCCATCATTTTCCATCCTTAAAGAGACCTGTTTCAGGGGGAGGAATGTCCTGTAGGAATACTCTCAGAATTAATCTTTGACTACGTGATCTCATTGCTATATGGAAGTTGCAAATTGGGCCTACTGCCTGTTTCAAAAGTGTGGCCAAGTAGAATAATTAAGTCAGAAGCAAGGACTTTCTTAAGATTATAGCCCATTTGAATACTGGATCTAGTCACATTGCAAAAGAACCCAAGACAAGGTGAACCTGTCTATATAACAGGAACCCAGCGGAAGAATGGAAAGGCAGAAATTGCCCACTGGAGTCTAGACATGTTGGGAAAGATCCCTGCACAGATTAATTATTTTAAATGGATTTTATAATCCACATACACAAATTAATGTAATAAAGTGTATCACTCCCAAAAGAAAAAGCTGTGTCAAAGCCAACCGTTTTGGCTTCTCTATAGGTAGGAATGTTTCCCATTCGGTTTAACATTACAACTTTTACATTTGTAAACAATTATCCTTATCAAATTAATAACACGTTACAACTCGTCTTTACCTTTTTTTTACAGAACCAAACCTGTCATTACTAGTCTTCACATTTTCTATGCAAAAGGAAAGAAAATTAGACAAAGTGCTTTACATATGGGCTCTGTTCTTGGGTGCTATATTGCACAGAAATGAAGTGGCTGAAGGCACACTTGGTTACATGTTTTATTACGCCAGAAGCTGCTTTACAGCTGCAATTAACCCATTAGCTTTCGGAAAGATGCTTTTGCAAGTAGAAATGGCTGATTTAAATCACTTAAGCGTGACATGACTGTAGATAACAACTCAGCAGAAAAGCCATTTCTGCCCAGGAAAAAAGCTGTCTGTAATGTAATGGGTTAACAGGAGGGCCAACCTATATAACAAGCAATGGAGATAACAGAGGCTGCCTAGCCAGGCCCAATTACAACAAATCAATCTAATGTGACAAGTGAATGGTGTAACAGAGTCTAAATAAACATGACCAAAACTCTATATCCATCATTCAAATGACACCAAATTGAGCCACCCTAATATACAGTATTCTATACCATAAGGTTTGTCACAGCATTTTCGTTAAACCTATGAGACAAAACTAAAAAAATAGGATGGGGAATCCAATATTGATGCATTCAATTGTAGAATGGAAATGAGAGAAGGACTAATTACTATGAGGACTGAATGAGTTATGATTGCTCTAACATGAGTCGCGAATGTGGTTAAATACAACTAAATGAGATCCGCAATGTTGAAATTGTTTAAAAAAAAACACAGAAACGGTGATGTTTAATGTGTGAAAAATAAAATGAAAATATTTCTTAAAGAACAACAAGGGAGTTGGTGCATTTTTTTTCGTATTAAGACAAAAAAGAACAAGTATTGTCAAATGAAATGTAACTTTTAGGAACTTGTCAGGTCCTGGATTTGACTGCTAGCTGGACTGTGTGAAATATTTTACTGAATACTGAGGCCCTTATTTTGGAGAGCCCGGAAAACAACGCAGATGGAGTAAAACACGGAGTAACAAACTCCACACTTTTTACCGCCTCTGTGCTATTTAAGGCAGGACTTCGAGCAGCGTCACTGGCCACGTCACATTTCATACGGACGGATACTGGTACCGGCCGGATCATGGCCACCAGGGGCGCCGTCTACGCTGGTGCTCTGGGGCTCGCCACCCCCGCCCCATCCTCAAAGGCCATCTGCGTAAAAGTCCCTATACTTAAAATGGGAATTTTTTTTTTCGGACGCCGCCACCCCCCGGGAAAACCTGAAGGCGGCGCCCCTGATGGCCATGGTTCTGCATTAGAAAACATCAGGCAGAGTTTGAGTTTGCAGGGATCTTGTCCGTGCCAATTTACAAACCAGAGTGACCAACAGTCACTTCATGCAATTAACTGAAAGATGTTGAAACAACTCTAAATGTTGTAAAACACTTAAAAGAAAGGGACAATTTTTACTCAGATAGTATTTGTTTCTTCCTCTCTCCATAGTGGTTCATAGCCCAACAAATATTCCTACCCACTTCCACCTTACAGTCAGTTTTTGTTTAATACTAATTTGCAAGCGGCCTACAGATGTAAGCTCGTTTTCTACAAATAATCAACACCTGTGGAATTGTCCTGGCACCCACCTTGTGTTAGAGGATGCTGGTGCGGCCCTGGTCCAGCAAACTACAAGTTCTGTAGGGCAACTGCTAGGCCTGGGCTGCAGTGGATAAATATAATGACTACGATCGTGGATATTTGTTAAGCACAACATTCACCATCAAGGTGGTCTCTCTGTGCTATACAGGTTTTTGTTGGAAGAACCAGGTCTGCATGGCCTCTCTCACTGATGGCTTTAGGATTTTTATTTTAGAAATTGTCAAAAATATTTTTTCCCTGGTCAGGAGGCGGGCAGGGTATTCTAATGAACTTCCCTCTCTCAACCTGCAGTGGGCTCCCATGATCCTAACCCAGGCATCCCGAGCCCCTAGGTTTCCCCGCTAGTGATCGGTAACACATACTATTCTGTTAGTAACCCGTTCCATAGCTATACCGGGGGTAATGGCCCGACAACCCGAGTTAAAGGCCTGAATAAATCAATGGCGTTTAACCAGGGCACCGGAACGTTAACCCCCCCCCCCAGTGCAGCCCATGCAACTGGTTACTAACGCTAATAGCCCCCCAGGTTACCAAAGAGATAACCCAGAGAAAGTTCACATAATGAAAATACTGTGAAAAGATGGCTGCCATGGTTGAGTAAGGTGGGGCTCTGTACAGAGCCCCTCTTCCCTTTTCATGGCAGCCAAATGGAGCAAGGAGAGAGGCTGTAGGAGCTACAGCGTTTGCCAACGCAGCAAACAGGTAAGTAGGGTTTGGGGGTGGGGGCAAAATGACTGTAGCAGCGGTGGGGGAAGACGGCGGCGATCAGGCGGCTTGGAACGCTTGCTAGAACGGGAGTATCAGCCCGCGTTTCTAGCCTCCCGATTGGCCAGCTCCCACCCACAGGGTGCTAATATCTAATACTAGCCTCTGATCAGGGACTAAAGACAATCAGCCTTGTCTGTTTCACTCCCTCTGGGGATTTCCTAGGGGTTCCCCTAGCCTAACACTCCCCAGGATTGTCAACAGGACTTCATGGTTTTTAAAGGTGCCAATGTCAAAGAGTTTGGTTCACTCTCTCCCTCACTTGGTCCCTTTTTCTGCTCTCGCTGAACTTACTACTTGTCTATTCTAATCTCATTTTCCTGCCCTGCCTCATTCCCTCTGGTCAGCTTCTTGCTTTCGCTCTCTCCTGTCCCTCTGAGGTTCAATTTCTCTCACTCCTTTCTTCTCTTTTCTCTTCTCCATTCTACTCTTCTCTCTCCAAGACACTTTAAACTATTCTCCACTCTAATCTCCCCTCTCCACTCTAATCTCCTCTCCTTTCTATACCCTACACTCCCCTCTACACTTTCGCCCTCTGTCTCAATTCCTCCTCTGACTCTCTTTCAAATCAATTCCTATACTCTCTTCCTAGCCCCTCTCACAAGGTCCACCAAACAGTCTCATTCTTAGCCTTGCTCTGTGTGAGAAACCTGATGGTATTCTCCCACCTACTCCCTCAGGATCTTCCATTCAGGTGGCCAGGGAAGGGCCATCACTTTTGGATCCTGACCCTGGGGGTGGACAAGCGAGGAAGATCACCTGAGTGGAGGGTCACGAGGGATTGGGAGGAGAATACCCAAGGGCGAGACATGGTATTCCCCCATTCCCAATAATAGCCCAACCCACTCTTCCTCAGCTTTCATGGGGTATTATCAATCACACCCCATCTCCCCTTGCCCATTTCCAACAAACACTGAGACGAGGAAGATGCAACTAAGATCAGTGAGGATTACCCATAGGAAAAGCATTGGGAAGCAAGACAGGGCCTACTACTACAACCTACCATTAGGCTTTCCCCACAAAGAGAGTCAGGCAAGGTCAGGCACTTAATCCCAACTGTGCACACCTGACTCCACTTGACTCTCCCCTATACTATAAAAGGTGGATATCTGCCAGAAGCAGTGAGCGAGCTGCGGATGCCATCTGGACCAGAGAAGTCAAGGAGCAGAAAGGGACAGGAGATGGAGGCTGGAGGAGAACGGCATGCAGGTACGCTGGTCCGGTGTCTGTGAAAGGCTTCAGCATGGCGAGGGAGCTGTGTCTCCAACAAGCCGGAGTGAGGCTGCCTGCTATCTTCTGGCAGAATTCAGTGGAGTGCTCATTCCCTTGGGACCTGTGCCGGCCCCAAAAGTGTCTGAGGGGCAGGTGGTGTGACCCTGACCTCAAAGCTGCATATCCTGGAGGGACAGCCTGTCAAAGTGACGATGCCCGGTGAGTTTTGTGAAAGTTAATGGGAGAGAAACATGGGAGCTTTTGTGTGACTGCAACGGAGCAGGAGGAAGGCACCGAAGTAAAGCAGCATGGAGCGAAAAGCAAGTGACAGATTGTGAAAAGGCACAAAGCAAGAAAGCAAGCAGAAAGAGTTTAAAGCGGCACGAAAGAAAGCCGAAAGCAAGAGAGCGGAAAGTCCGAAAGAATGCTTGAAGGAAAATGTGCTAGGGGCACGAAATAAAAGGAAATTGAACCCAGGGAATCCTTGAAAGAATGATGTTACGCATCCTTAGAGAAGAGGCTGCGAAAGATACCACTTAGAGAGGTGCTTTAGGCTTTAGGGAAGCTGATACCAAATTACTTCTATCCAAACCCCATCCATCCGTGACGAAAGTTCTGACATACTTCCCGACTTGGCCATTGCTCAGCAAAACAATCCCTTATTCGCTGAAGCCTTCCTACAGGTTGTACCCGAGTCTGATGGAAGGGAGGAGGGCTGTTTTCCTTTTTAACGAAAGGACGCCTGTATAGAGGGGATGTTACTTCAGTAGGGATACCAAGAACACAGCTAGTGGTTCCTCTGAAGTCACAAACAGATAGTGCAGAAGACTGCACACTCACATCTTAGAGGAGGACATGTAGGCCAAGCCAAAACTCTGGCTCACCTGGCCAGCAAATTCTACTGGCCAGGGATACTTGACAACAAGAAATATTTCATCCAGACTTGTGAAATATGTCTGCATACCAGTACTCACTTTCCACCACCAGCCCACTAAAATCTATTAACCATCATCGAAGTAACATTCTCGAAGATTGGGATGGATATTATTGGTTCCCTTGAAAAACCTAAATTGGGGAACAAATACGTGTTAGTGATACTTGGCTATGGCACCCGCTACCCAGAGGTATATCCCCTATGCAGTAACACCACCGAGCAGATACTCAAGCATTTACTTCCCTTCTTCTCTCGAGTGGGTTTCCCAAAAGAAATATTAACGGACAAGGTTACCACCTTTATAAGTAAGCCCTTAGGGGGAGGTAAATGAGCTACTGCATATAACCACTTTGAGGATGTCTATTTACCATCCCCAAATGGACCGATTAGTTGAACAGTTTAACAAGACCCTTAAGACCATTCTTAGGAAGTTGGTTGACAAGGACGGAACCGACTGGGATCAGATGATTCTGTGGGCTTTGTTTGCTATGAGAAAAACACCTCAAACCGCCATTGGTTTGTCACCCTTCGAATTATTTTATGGGCGAGAAGCCAGAGATGTTTTAGATATGCTATGAGAAACATGGGAGGAAAGGGAAGAAGCTCCAATACTACTCTCCCAGAGAGCCTCCCGATTAAAAGAACAAATGACAGCTGTTCGATCCCTGGTTCAAGACCACCTTGGTAGAGCCCAAAACAACAGAATGCATTTTATGATAAGAAAATATCTCTTAGGACATTTTGCATCGGACAAAGAGCTCTTGTACTGCTCCCTACCTGAGACAACAAGCTTATTTCTAAATGGCATGGGCCATATGGGAGCCATATGAGGTATTGGACAAGACAGGACCATGTAGGTATAAGATCGCCTAACCAGACCATCGTCAAAAGTCGCAAATCTACCATATAAACTGGTTAAGAGAATGGAAGGAGAACACCTCTGAGTCTAATGCCAAAGTGTTATCTTGTTTGATCCCGGACTAGGTGATTAATAACATAATTCCCTCTGACATTACTGATACCCAACAACAACATCTAGCTGAATTGCTAGAACAATTCCCCAATGTTTTCCGTGAAGAGCCTGGCAGAGTGAAGGGAACTTACCATCACATCCGCACCCCTGATGGCAAGGTAGTACATCTTAAACCGTATCGACTACCTGCGGCCCGTAGAAATATTGCCATCAAAGAGGTTGTCATGATTCACTCCCTTCTCTCCTGTTCCAACCACTTGGTGGCATGATTTGGGGTTTATACCCTACTGGACTTTCCTTCCGAAGCTTATGATATTATGTGCTCTGGTGAATTGGGAGCACTAAATCCTTATTTTTCCATGCTACGTCCCTTCTGGATCTATTCCAGGTTTTAGACAGCCGGCATGCTGCTTTAATCAAAAGACTATGTTTCCCAGAATGCCTGGCCCACTGCTTCATCTTCACTCTTGCAGGACAAGGTTGGGTGGAAGATAAGCAACACCTGTGGCTGGCAGTTGCAGCAAGCAGCACACCTTAGGCGTGTGCTTGTTAAGCAGCTTTAAAAGCCTCAGTTTGCTTCAGTTCAGCGCTGGCCATTGATGCAGTGTTCCTGTTAGTGACTGGTCCATTGTTCCTGGTTCTTAGCGCAGTGTATTGTTCCTAGTTTCAATTTTCTTGTTCCTTTTCCCTGGATTTCGAATTTAATGTGCTCATTAGTGATTTCTGCTTCCTGGATTACCTATCTGTCTTCCTCTGTTTTGTAGGCAGCACTTCCCAGTGCTTTCCTTTTTCTGTGCAGCCCAGTTTGCCTGTGTTGTATATATCTTTGATTTTGTCCTATTCTGCTGCGAACCCGTGATCCTTTAGTCTCTCTTCATTTATAGATTTAGCATTTTGCCTTTTTTTCCCTGGATGGGGAGGGGGAGGTTTTGCCTTTGTAATTTCGTTTTCCCTGCTCCTGTTCCTTTATTTTCTCTTGGAATCTATTCCAGGTTTTCCCTTGCACTTCTCCATTTGTTTCCTATTGATTATTAGGTGTGGTGTGCTGTTGTAGCTAGCTCCTTTGTGAATGCCTATGTTTTCCTCACTGTTCTCTAATCATTAGTCCCATGTTCCCCTAATCATGAGTCATATGTATTTAGTTATCCTCTCATTGCTGTTATAGCCTTTCTGGGTCCCTGTTTGATCAACAGGGTTCATGGGCTTCGCTGACATTTCCGGTGGTATTTCTCGTCCTTGTGAGTACTGTCTTTAAGTAACCTTATACAATACCATCAAGGGTGTTAGCTCAGAGATCCTGCCATTGCTTGTCCTGTATGTGGGCTTAGCGCTGTCAGTACCTGTAATAGCAACTGTGGGTAAGGAGCTTTCCGGCTTTCTTTGTAATCATAAGGAGCTTCTAAGTGCCTACCCAACATCCCTTTTCATATATTTTGTATTGTTATCACGCTCTACTTGCACATTGTGATTTTTAGTATACATGTGTCTTGGTTCCTGTGTGCATGTTGTTTGACTCAAAGCTATTCACTTTGTGATCTTGTGCACATTTCCCTCACCATATTCACTGCCTTTGTCCTCTCATGACAAAGGTAGAGCAAATGCTCCGGGGCAACATAATTGAACCATCTGCCAGTCCCTGCTACTCCCCCATTGTGCTAGTGGAAAAACTAGACAAATATTAGAGGTTCTGTATAGACTTCCGAAAGGTGAATAACATCTCAGCCTTCGACGCCTACCCAAGGCCTCGCTTTGACAATCTGATCAATAAATTGGGTAGTGCCGTCTATTTGCCCACCCTAGACTTAACCAAGGGGTATTGGCAAGTCCCACTAAACGGACCAGATAAACAAAATACTGCCTTATCCACCCTGATAGGTCTATACAAGTTTAAAGTCTTGGGTTGCATGGTGCCCCAGCGACTTTCCCCCCCCAAGCGACTTTTCAAAGGCTGATGGATAAGTTCTCCAGCCTTATTTGGAATTTTGCGGGGCATATATCAACGACATTATAATCCACAGTCCACATGGGTAGACCATTTGTACCATCTGTACACTGTAATACGAGCATTATGAAAGCGGAGTGAAATGCCAACCCAAGGAAAGGCAAACTGACTCAACCTGCCGGGAAATACCTACCGTTTATTGTCGTAAATGGCAGTGTTCAACCTCAAGAGGAAAAAGTTAGAGCTGTCTTAAAATACCCTACGGCCAAAACTAAAAAGGATTTAAGATCTTTCCTAGGGTAACTTGGGCACTCTCGGAGTTCATACCTAATTTTTCCAGTAAAACAAGCAGATTAACAGGCAAACTACGAAACGCAGAACCCCAGAATCTCAAAAGGGTTGAGGAGGACGAAGCATGGTATCAGGCCCTGAAACAAACATATTACAAACTGACGCTTCTTTGACTGGTTTAGGTGCAGTATTATCTCAGAACTAGGAATGGGCTAGAACATCCCATTCGATATACTAGTCAAAAACTGTTTCCCAGGGAAAACAACTATTCAGTGATCGAATTAGAAGCATTAGCGATCAAGTGGCCAAACATACATCTCAAGAATTACTTATTGGGCTGAACATTTTGTTGATCACTGACCACTCTCCCCTAATATGGATCAGTCAAAGAACTTTCAACCCTATTACTTCTCAGAGGAACATCAAAAGGGCCAAGAACAAGGAAATGTAGACTTCCTTTCAAGGTTCCCCAGTGAAGCAATTCAGTCCAAACTGCATAGGGGAAGGGTTTGTAAGAAACATGACAGTATTCTCCCGCTTACTACCTCGGGATCTTCCATTCAGGTGGCATGGGAAGGGCCATCCCTTTTGGATCCCGATGCTGGTGGTGGACAAAAGTGGGAGGATCACCTGAGTGGAGGGTCACAAGGGATTGGGATGAGAATACCTAAGGGAGAGACATGGTAGTCCCCCATTCCCAATAATACTCCAACGCACTCTCCCTCGGCCTCATGGGGTATTATCAATCACACCCCATCTCCCCCCCCCCATTTCCAACAAACACTGAGACAAGGAAAATGCAACTAAGATCAATGAGGATTACCCATAGGAAAGGTATTGGGAAGCAAGACCGGGCCTACTACTACAACCTACCACTAGGCTGTCCCACTAATAGAGTCAGGCAAGGTCAGTCACTTTATCCCAACTGTGCTCACTTAACTCCATTTGACTCTCCTCTACGCTATAAAAGGTGGAGTTCTGCCAGAAGCACTGAGAGAGCTGGGGCTACTGTCTAGACCAGAGCAGCCAAGGAGCAGAGAGGGGCAGGAGCTGGAGGAGAACGGCGTGCGGATACGCTGGCCCAGTGTCTGTGAAGGGCTGCAGCGTGACGAGGGAGAGATGTCTCCAGGGAGCCAGAGAGAGGGTGCCTGCATCATGCTGACAGCATTCAGTGGAGTGCCCGTTCCCTTGGGATCTGTGCCGGCCTCAAGGGTATCTGAGGGGAAGGTGGTGAGACCCTATTAGAACTCTGGTTTAATGAAAATGAAACACAAAGGATACTGAATGATATGTCTCAGATTAACTTAAAAGGATATAGACTTTGTAAATGATACACTCGGAGTCTTCTCTCGTCGATTGATGCCAGAGGTAGAACAGAGTTATGTCAAGACAAAACATTCTAACTAATGTCACTCTCCAACTAGTATAAGATTACAGTCAAAGATAGCTATTAGTGGGAAGGGCGTGAGTGGACCAAGATTCACCAGGCTGTTGATAGAGAGGAACTATATTAGAACACTATAGATTTCAACGGGAGAGTAAGAGCATATCTAATGTACACTAACCTGGAATTTACACAGCCACAGGTAAATCCAAAACTGTCCGATGAATCCAAGGAAACAACGACCAGGAAGGGGGTAGTGAGGAATCTAACCCGGACAGATGAGGGCCACACTAGTGTCGGGTTGGTGCACACAGGAAAGCGTCCAAAGTTCAGTGCACGTGAAGGTAGGAGGAGGAGATGGAGAACCTTGATCCAAGAAGATAAGCACTTTTGCTGTAGAAGTCCAGTTGGGAAGGTAGGAGCAAAAAAGGACTTACTATGAACACAGATCTAATCTCTCCTGCATGCTGGATAGGATTTAGCAGAGGTCATATACCCACAAGGAGAGTGAAAGTCTGTAGTAGTCAGGGTGACAGAGTATAAAGAGTCCAAATAGAAGGAGATATAGGTAGGTAGGAACAGGACTCTGCAGGGTGTTATTGTCAGTCTGTGAATAAACAGCAGGAGGCTCTGTAAGGAACAGAGCAGGAAGTTGCTGTGTGCCGCGTGGGAATGCGACGGCAGGCTCTGTATTGGAATGTAGCAAGAAGTTGCTGGGTGCCGCGTAGGAACGCTGAAGAAACTGGCAGCTCCGTTACGAGCGGGGAGTTGCCTGGCACCATGTAGGAACGTGGGAAAAGGAAAACGCTCCTTGCTGGATGCCGCGTAGAAATGCGGAAGAACTGGTAGCTCCGTTACGAGCGGGAATTGCCGGGTGTCGCATAGGAACGCGAGAAAGGCAATCACTCCGTGCAGAAAGCAGGAAATGCCGAGTGAAGGAAATAGTGCGTCTGCAAGGGGAAAGCAGAAGCAAAGCTCTGGAACGCTGACGTAAAACGATCAGAAGCGCTGTTGCTTTGCATCCGCTTCATTAAATGGCATCAGCTGACACGCACCTGACCAACGTGATGACGTATGCGTTGATCAGGTGATCCGAGCATGCAATGTTGGAAAAAAACGCACAATAACAGTCGCAGCCCCAACATGACACCAAAGACAAGTTCAGTATTAGCGGCGCCTCCCAGATAATCTCCATTGAGTATAGAACGGTCTGGCCGTTCTGTAAGCTGAAGATGCCGGTAAGAAGGGGCGTTTAGGATAAACAAAAGAGCCGGATGATCCTGGGATGTCAGGCATGACAGTACCATCCCCCAAAGAGCACCCCACTACCCTCGCCGCATGGAAGCGCCGTAGCAATACAGGAGCATGAATATTCGACAAGGGTTCCCAGGATCGATCTTCTGGACCGTACCCCTTCCAATCAATGAGATAGTGGGGAACCCCAGCTTGCATTCTCATGCCTAGAATAGCACGGACCTCGTATTTATCAGAGCCCCTCACCGAAACAGCCAAGGGTCGGATGGGTAACCGGGTCTGAGATGAACATGGTTTAACCAAGGAAACATGCAACACCGGGTGTACCCTCCAACGTGTGGGCAGGTCTAGACGTATAGCAACAGGATTAATCACTTGTGCAATTTTGTATGGCCCAATGAAACAAGGCAGAAGTTTCCTCTTACCCGGGATCTTCAGGTTTTTGGTGGACAACCAGACTGACATGCCCGTTTTGTAGCGCGGAGCAGCCATTCGACGTTGGTCTGCATAGTATTTGGCACTAGTTTGGGCCTGTAATAGGTGTCTTTTTATTTTGGTATGAAGAGCTTTAACTTGTCCGTTGCCTCAGGTACTTTGTCAGTCAGCTCCAAATCTACTGGGATGGATCATGGGTGCTGACCATAAAGAGCATAGAACAGTGACATACGCGTTGAAGAATGCCGAGAGTTATTATAAGCGAACTCAGCTGCCGGCAACAGTGAAAACCAGGACGACTGGTACTGTAAACATAGACAGCGTAGGTATTGCTCCATTGCTCCATTAGCCCGTTCTGTCTGCCCATCGATTTGAGGGTGATAGGAACTGGACATGCAATCTTCCATTAGAAGAGCAGAGGTTAACGCCCTCCAAAATCGGGAAGCAAACTGCGACCCCCTGTCGGTGATAATGATAGAAGGAAGTCCAAAGAACCGAAAGACATGTTTTAAGAACAGATCAGCCAGGATTTTAGCAATGGGAGTGCCCTGACAGGGTATGAACAAGGCCATTTTTGTGAAGTAGTCTACTACGACCCAAACTGTGTCATAATCATGGACGGGAGGTAATTTGACTACGAAGTCCATGGAAACAATGTACCAAGGTCTATGGGGAACCAGTAACGGGCAAAGTAGTCCTATAGGTTTGCTTGGTGTGTCTTTGCATTGTGCACATAGGGCACATGACGAGACATAATCCACGACGTCTCTTGACATATTGGGCCACCAACACCATTGTTGTAGTAGTTCTAATGTCTTTTTCTGGCCCGGATGAGCAGAAACCAGGGAATCATGACCCCAATGCAGTGCCTTGGTACATGTCTCCTCTGTCGGTAGATACAAGACGCCGTTCATAAACGGAAGACCATCCTTGGTTTTGAGAGACAGAAGTTATGTATCTCCTGAGGATTATGTGTAACCCAGTCTAGGATCTCCTTCTTCAATGAAGGCTGAACAGAACAACCACAGACCACATATTCTGCCAGTAGAGGTGGTTTTGTGTTGTTTCCGCTGTCTGCCCCAGAGTGCAGACGGGATAGGGCATCTGCTTTAGTATGATCCCTTGTGGGTCTATATGAGATACGGAAATGGAATTGGCCAAAGAACGAATGCCAACGGGCCTGGCGAGCCGTAAGGCACTTCATAGTTTTAATGGCTTGTAGGTCCCGGTGATCGGAATACACGGTTATCGGATGTTTTGCACCAAGAAGATAGTGTCGCCACATGAGGAATGCGTCTTTAATGGCCAACAATTCCTTCTCGGTCACTGTGTAGTTTCTCTTGTATGGGGCTAATTGGTTGAGAAAAACGCTACCGGATGTTCCATCCCAGTATCTTTGCAAACCTGGGAAAGGATCGCACCAATGGCCTGATTAGAAGCATCAGCTTCTAGAATATATGGCAATTCAGGATCTGGATGCTGCAAGACCGGAGTCGTGGTAAACACCTCTTTAAGTAGATCGAATGCAGCCTGGGCCTCCGGTGTCCAGTGAAATGGGTTTTTGGGACTGGTTAGTGTCGTAAGCGGTGCCACCAATCTTGAGAAGGAATGGATAAATCGTCTATAAAAGTTTGCAAAACCAAGAAACGATTGCAGGGCCTTAATAGAGGCGGGTACCGGCCATTCCAGGATTGCTTTAACTTTGGAACGGCTCATTCCAACTCTATGACTGGTGATGTCATAATCCAAGAACTCTACCTCCTGAGAGTGAAAGACGCATTTTTCTGCCTTAACAAAGAGATGATTCTCTCTTAACCTTTGAAGTACCTTGGATACATGTAGTATGTGTTCCTCTAAGGATGCCGAATAAATCAATATGTCATCAAGGTATATAACCACAAATTGATCCATGTAATCACTAAAGATATCATTCATAAAATACTGAAAGGTTGCGGGGGCATTGCACAAGCCGAAGGGCATGACGAGGTACTCATATAAACCATACCGGGTTTTGAATGCGGTCTTCCACTCGTCGCCTGCCCTAATCCGTACTAGATTGTACGCACCCCTCAAATCTAGCTTAGAAAAAATAACAGAAGCGCCCAACCGATCCAATAGGACGTCAATCAAAGGCAGAGGATACTGGTTTTTAACTGTTATGGTGTTGAGAGCCCTGTAATCAATGCAGGGCCTCAAATCCCCTTCTTTTTTAGGGACGAAAAACAAAGGAGATGCGGCCGGGGACTGTGAAGGACGAATAAAGCCTGTCTGGAGGGCCTTATCGATGTATTCCTTCAGGACTGCATCTTCTTGTTGAGTAAGTGAGTAAACTCAGCCGGTTGGAGTTTTGGCTCCGGCAATCAAGTCGATAGGACAGTCGTATTGACGGTGTGGGGGCAATACCTCAGCCTTGCCTTTATCAAACACATCAGCGAACTGGTGGTATTCCTGAGGTATCGACGGCTTAGATGACGCCAGAGCACTTATCCTCGGAAAACCTTTGAGGAACGCCAAGACAGGGGTGTCATGAACCCCTCCGGAATCCAAAAAGCATTTCTCATTGCAATATTCCGAAGGGTACTGGATATGACCTGTGACCCAATCTATCACAGGGTTATGTAATTTGAGCCAAGATAGACCCAATATCAATGGGTATTGGAGTGCTGTGATTACATCAAAGACCATGTTTTCAGTATGACCGTCATGTAAGGACACTGTGTTGGGCAACGTTTTTTCCGTTACTAAACCAGAAGACAGGGCTGAACCGTTAAACGTTTTGACTGACTCTGGTACTAATTTAGTGGACATAGGAATAGCTGACTGTTTGGCAAAGGTAATGGGCCTCATTACACGTTAGGCGGTAAAAAATGCGATTTACCGGCATGGCGCTATTAGCGTGTCCGCCCTCGCAGGAGACCGCTAATAGCGTTCCATTATGAGTAAGCGGACACGCGCATAGGGCCATGCCGGTAAATGACCCTACCGCCATGGCGCAAAAGCACCTTTCCGGCTCCGACCAAAGTGCTGATAGCACCTCCGCCCTCATGCTGCATGCTATTAGCGGTCACCGCTATTAGCGGTCACTGCTATTAGCGGTCACCGTAAAACACCGGAACCGGAAATAGCGTCATAGCACAGGAACGGGAAAGAGCCCGGCGGCCATCTTTAAAAACACAATCCATTGCCATCCCCTGCACTCAGGACCTGCAGCAACACCACAACTGGCTAAACCACTTCCCACAATAACAAACAATGCCCAAGGCCCTAAAGAAAGCCGATGTGCGCCAGCGCAAAGAACGCTTTTCAAACGAGGAATTGAAAATGCTGGCAGACACCCTGGCTAAAATGCAGACGTAGTGTTTGCTAGCGACATGCGGCGCCCTGCACTCCTGAGAAAAAAAGATATCTGGGCTGAGGTGGCGCAGAAAGTCAGTGCGGTGGGGGCCACCCCCCGCACCGTAAAGGACGTGCGCAAGCGGTGGGATGATCTGCGCCTCCGTGTACGCAGCATATTATCGGCCAACAGGAATCTGGCCATGGGCACAGGAGGCGGAGGAGGATCCCCGATGAAGATGCAGGAGTGGGAGGAGACATGTGCCAGCACCATTGGCATTGAATCCATCGAGGGAGTGGGTCGAATGGAGTGCGGTGTGGCAACAACGTCAGACGGAGGTGAGTGTCCACGCAAAACACTGCAATGCAAAGCATGAGTTCCTCCCCCAAATGTGAAATGGGAATTAGCTAATGGATGGGGTCATCACACACACATGTACACAACCCTGCATATATGCCGTGCACATCCCCACACAACCACATGCATGCAGCACCTCACACACGTGTCACTCTGACTCATGTCCGGATGACCCACCCATCTGGCCAACAACCTGCATGTCCAAACTAGATGTCCAAATCCAAAGAACTGCAGCAACAACAACATATGCATGATGCACGTTGACCCATCACTGATGCTATCCCTGTCTTGCTCCCCCACAGGGTCACATTCTGACAGTGAGGAGCTGGACTCTGCAACGCAGGCCCCACCACCCAAGAAGCAGGCCAAGGGAAAGGATGCAGGCACCAGGCCCAGTACATCGAGGGGCACTGGGAAATCTGGAGTGGCCCAGCGTTCACAAGCCACACACGCACCGACCACACCAAGGGTCGAAATGCCATCCGACACTGTGGTAGCACCCACACCACCCACCCCCACCTCTCAGGAGCCAGTGCCAGAAGGCACGCCGTCCGCAGCCAATAGCTCCGTCGGGGAAGCAGCAGCCACGGCACCCATGAGTGATGTGGACGACCCATGTCCGACAATGTCCGACACCAGAAGGGCAGCGTACACCCAGCACCCAGCTGTCCCCACACCACAGCCCATGCAACACATCCAATGGCAGCATCCATGAGGTGCATACCGGAGATTCAATGGATGGGTCATTCAGTCCCGTGGCGAGCTCACCTGATGTCGGCCACATGCAGCAAGCTGCGCCGAGGAGTAACAGGGGCAGGGCCGCAGACGACAGCATGAGCCTGATACGACAGCGCCAGGAGGAGCTCAATGCCCTGGTTGCCCGGCAAGTGAGCGAAGCTGCCTCGACCAGGGAGGAGATCCGGGGGTTATCAAGGGACATGAAAGCTGCCTTGGACAGCAACACAATGCTCCAATGTGACGAGATGGCCGCTGTGAGGCAGGTCCTAACGCGCATTGCTGAGGCGATGGAGAGCATGCGTCACATACAAGGAGCAGATCAACCAGCCACCCCCTCGTCTACTAGCTCCGACCAAACAACCATCCTGCGCAGGTCCAGCCGGTCCTTGCGGCGGTCAGACTCACAACCCCCCAATGGTGGTAGTGGAGGAGGGAAGTAGGGCCAGCCTGTCACTGTTGACACTTGGAGACTAATGCAGCACTGATGTGCACATCATGTTTGGTGGAGTTGTGGGGGGAGGGGGGTGAGGGTGTATGGTTGAGTTGTGGGGGGAGGGGGTGAGGGTGTTTGGTGGAGTTGTGGGGGGAGGGGGGTGAGGGTGTTTGGTGGAGTTGTGGGGGGAGGGGGGCGGAGGGTGTTTGGTGGAGTTGTGGGGGGAGGGGGGTGAGGGTGTTTGGTGGAGTTGTGGGGGGAGGGGGGTGAGGGTGTTTGGGGTGGAGGGTACATGCACATTTGAATGACATAATGCTCAATGCACACGTAATGGCATGGATAATCACATGACTGGACATTGATTATTGTGTATGTGTGCTTTATTGTTGAAGGCTGCACTGTGTTAATGTCCTCCATACACCCCGTGCCCTGAGCTCCACATCAATTGCACCCTCCTAATCCATGTGCATCAGAAACAATGGTCTATCAGGTGCTGCCGCACAGCACGTCCCTCATGGGCATCGCCACCTGCATGACCTGCAGCCCCCTCTCCTCCATCCTCATCACCGTCATCATCCTCAGACGGTGGTTGCAGTTCAATGTCAGGAGGCATTGGCACATTCCGTCTGATACACATGTTGTGCAGCATGACACATGCCATGGTGATCTTGGCCACCTTCTCATGCCCGTACAGGAGTGCCCCGCCCGACCTGCTGAGGCACCGGAAGCGTTCCTTCAATAGGTCGAAAGTCTGCTCGATCACCACGCGGGTACGGGTGTGTGCATGATTGTATTCCTCTTCGTGCCTGTTCTGTGGGTTCCGCACAGGGGTAAGGAGCCACCTCTTCAGGGGATAAACTGCATCACCTGCATGGGTGCAACAATGGGTATGTGTAAGTGTCTACATAAAGTGGAGCCTGCACATATCACACAAACAAACATAGCATTTTCAACGACATCCACTGATCCAAGCACGCATGGCAATCAGGGTAACTGCAATGTGGGAAGGTGAGGTGGTCCTTGCAAGTGGACATGCACCATGCATGCATACAGCAGGGATTGCCATGTCCCGCCTGAGTTTAAGTAATTTGTGTTTCCTGGCCCTGGCAACGTTAGTGCCACACTGCTAGTACACTGCCATTCCTTAGTTGATGTCCCCATGCTGTTCAATGGCAATTCAGTGGTGGGTTACGGGTGTGGCTCACTACAATGGCTACAGGAGATCCATTTGTATGCACTCATGTGCGCCGATCATTTCTGATGTTGTTCAGCGTAAATTTCAGATGTGATTTTTATATGCATGTTGCTGATTTGTGTAATGGGGGGAATGGTGTGTTGTGCGGTGTGCATGTTGTTTGGAATGGCCTGTTTGGCGTAATGGATTGATATGTTTGTCGTGGCACTCACTTCTAGCATGTGGTTTTGTGTCTGGTCCATTGTGGGCTGCCTCACCGTACAGTGATGCAAATATGTATGTCCATTCTTCTCCTGACACCAGTTCACGCCGAGTTGGAGTATGCATCTCCCCCCCCCAATCACGCCCAGTTGGAGTATGCACCCCCCCCAATCACGCCCAGTTGGAGTATGCATCGCCTCCCCCCAATCACGCCCAGTTGGAGTATGCATCTCCCCCCCCAATCACGCCCAGTTGGAGTATGCATCTACCCCCCACTCACAATCCACATCACACTGCCATGTGGTTGGCCTGCTACTCATCAAGTAGCCACGAACGTTGTCCAGCATGTCGCTCCATGTATCGTGGTATTTTCGAGTTCCGCAGGACCATTGCATCATGGGTTGAACCGGGATATCGGGCACAGCAATGTGTGATGATCTTGTTGGAGTCACATACCATTTGGACGTTGATGGAGTGGTATTGCTTTCTGTTACGGTACACTACCTCATTGGCATGTGGGACCACCAGTTCAACATGGGTACAGTCGATGGCCCCGATGCAACTTGGGATGCCTGCCAGTGAATGGAAGCCAACTTTGGTGTTGGAGATCTCCTGGGCAGTCCGTGGCATGTATATGTGTTGACTTGTGTGCTTCAGGAGGGCATTGAGCACCTGGTTCAGTGTGCGTGAGAATACTGGTTGTGATATGCCATGCATCTGACCTACCGTATGCTGGTAGGTGCCTGTGGCCAAGAAGTGGAGCACAGTTACCACCTTCAGAAGAGGGGGGATGGCAGTACGGATGTCAATGAGACTCACAATGTCGTTGTATATCATGTCTACAATGGTGGTGATGGTATCCCGGTCCAGACGGTACAGGGTGTGTATCTGCTCAGGGGTTAGGTTGACTGGACTGGCTCTGATCCTGGGAATTGGTGGCTGCCTCTGTGGTATCACTAGGTGCACTGGTGGTGCTTGCTGCGCCTGTCTTGCCCTCCTCCTCCTCCTCCTCCTCCTGCGTCTCCTCTGTGCTGCCTGTTGTTGTAGCTGCTGCACTGCAATCATGTCCTCTAGCCCATGTAATGCTGCTAGTATTGCATCCATCTTGGTGTGGGAATGGGTGTGGGAAGGGGTGTGGTGTGCTCTTTTGTGCTGCCAGTCTCCATTGCCTCCATCTGTGCTGATTTTGTCAACCTGTGGCAGGTGGGAACACTGCTGTGCTCTTTTAACGTGTGGTTCGCGATGCCGGTATTAGCGCCTTGCCGGTAAGGGGTTTTTGGGTTTACTACATGCCGGTATTGCCATGTCCGCATGGCTCGTGATGGCGTGCTATTAGCGCTATGCCGCTATTTCCGGACTGAGGGGGCGCGCGCTCACGGACTTGCCGCTAATAGTGCCACCGTACTTAGCGGTGCCGCTAATGGCGGTATGTCCGGGTCGTAATTGGGGAGGGGATTTACCGATACCTAACGTGTAATGAGGCCCAATGTCTTTGTAGCTATTGGTTGCACCAAAGTCTACCATAGCTTTGGTCTGAATGGTGATGTCATTAAAACACAAGGACACCGATACTGCAATGGAAGCGTTTAATGACAATGCGGAGTCCGTTTTGGTACTAGGCAGAGGGACTCCCACTATTGCCGAGCTCTGGCGTTTCCCGTCTTTTTTACCATTTTTTTAGGACAAGAAACTAGTAAATGATCCGCAGAACCCTAGTACATGCATAGATTATTCTTACAACGATTTTCTCGTTCAGCTGCGGATAAACGACCCCGAATAGCTCCTATTTGCATGGGTTCGGGTTCGTTAGAGATGGCCTGAGTAATTCCAGGATGATTTGGCGCGGACAAGAAGGGTTTCTTTTCGCCCTTTCTGGCAGATCTCCGAGCGTCAATCTGGAGAACAAGATCGAGTAGCTCCATGTATCCTGATGGCACCACAGGAACAGTCGACAAGGCGTCTTTCAATTCCTCGGACAGTCCTTTATAGAAGACTGAGGTCTTCTTATCTTCCGGCCACTGTGTTTTAGCCGTCAATTGATTGAATCGTGCGAGATAGGGCACTAGTGATTGGTTACCCTGTTGTAAATTCAACAGTTCCAAATCGGTTGCCTGGGTGGCTTACCTCATATCGAACATCTTGGTCATTGCTGACAAGAGTACATCGCAATCATATGATAATGGACTGTTGGTCTCCAGCAAAGGATTCGTCCAGGCTGCAGCAGTGCCTCCCAAATGCGACAATACAAATGCTGCCTTGGTTGTCAAGTCCGGAAAAGAACTGGGTCTACACAAGAAGTGGAGACGACACTGATTCACAAAAGTGCAGTAGGTCTTGGGGTCTCCCGTAAACCTCTCAGGAGGAGTCAGAGGGAACTGTGTTGGCATCAATACCTAAACAGATTCTCTTTGGGGTGCAGACAGACCTGAACCTGAGGCAACGGGTTCTTGGGCAGCCATTCCTTGTGAGGAGATACGTATGGCGTCTTGCATCACATCCATACGATGGCGCATAGTATCCTGTGCTGTAATCATTTCCGGTCTCAAATCAGCCACCAATTGGGTGAGGACAGTAAGGGGATCAGAACCCTACATTTCAGGCTTCTGATTCTGTTAGAACTCAGGTTTAATGAAAATGAAACACAAAGGATACTGAATGATATGTCTCAGATTAACTTAAAAGGATACAGACTTTGTAAAGGATACACTCAGAGTCTTCTCTCATCGATTGATGCCAGAGGTAGAACAGAGTTATGTCAAGAGAAAACCTTGTAACTAATGTCACTCTCTGACTAGTATAAGATTACAGTCAAAGAGAGCTATTAGTGTGAAGGCCGTGAGTGGACCAAGATTCACCAGGCTGTTGATAGAGAGGAACTATATTAGAACACTATATATTTCAAGAGGACAGTAAGAGCCTAATGTACACTAACCTGGAATTTACACAGCCACAGGTAAGTCCAAAACTGTCTGATGAATCCAAGGAAACAACGACCAGGAAGGGGGTAGTGAGGAATCTAACCCAGACGGAACGAGGACCGCACTAGTTCAGGTTGGTGCACACAGGAAAGCGTCCAAAGTTCAGTGTACGTGAAGGGAGGAGGAGGAGATGGAGAACCTTGATCCAGAAAGATAAGCCCTTTTGCTGTAAAAGTCCAGTTGGGAAGGTAGGACAAAAAAGGACTTACTATGAACACAGATCTAATCTCTCCTGCAAGCTGGATAGGATTTAGCAGAGGTCATATACCCACAAGGAGAGTGAAAGTCTGTAGTAGTCAGGGTGACAGAGTATAAAGAGTCCAAATTGAAGGAGATATAGGTAGGTAGGAACAGGACTCTGCAGGGTGTTATTGTCAGTCGTGAAAAAACAGCTGGAGGCTCTGTAAGGAACAGAGCAGGAAGTTGCTGTGCGCCCCGTGGGAATGCGACGGCAGGCTCCGTATTGGAATGGAGCAAGAAGTTGCTGGGTTCCGCGTAGGAACGCAGAAGAAACTGGTAGCTCCGTTACGAGCGGGAGTTGCCAGGTGTCGCGTAGGAACGCAAGAAAGGCAATCGCTCCATGCGGAAACCAGTAAAGCAGGAAATGCAGAGTGAAGGAAATAGCGCGTCTGCAAGGGGAAAGCAGAAGCAAAGCTCTGGAATGCTGACAAACATAAAATGATCAGAAGCGCTGTTGCTTTGCATCCGCTTCGTTAAATGGCATCAGCTGACATGCACCTGACCAACATGATGACGTATGCAAGTGACAGATTGCAAAAAGGCATAAAGCAAGAAAGCAAGCAGAAAGAGTGTAAAGTGGCATGAAAGAAAGAAAGCCGAAAGTGAGAGAGAACAAGTGTAAAGTTAGAAAGAAAGCTTGAAGGAAAATGCACTAGGGGCGCTTACATAAAAGAAAAGAGAACTGTAAGAAATATAAGAGAAAGAAGGGTGTGAGTGACCCGAAGCAGGAAAGAGGGTGTGAGTGACCCGACAAGAGTTGAAAAGGTAAAGTAAAAGGCGAGAAGAAGTGAAAAGAGAGTATGAGCGACCCAAAGGTCAAAACAAGAAAGTGCGAGCAGCACAAGAAAGTGACAACAAGATGCAAGAGTGCACAACCAAAGGAACAGAAAGTGCCAGGGGCACGCTTAAAGCAAGAGAAGGGTGCAAGAGGCACGACGAAATAAAAAGAGGGTGCAAATATGTACAATAGAAAATAAGGCGTGCAGGAGGCACAATGAAGTGGTAGAGAACAGAGTGAAAGTGGCACAGACGAGAAAAGCTGCCAGAAGAAAGGTACAGAGCGCAAGGAGGTGGGTTGCAGGTCAGAGTGGTTACACTTGGGAGGAGCAAAGAGCCGAAAATCGTGAAAGTCTCTGATACTACCCCATGCAAGAACTAGTACTAGTAGATAGAAGGTACATCCTGACTAGGAGGACATAGGGCCTCATTATGAGCTGCCGCCGGTATACATTTTTTTCCGTCGCCCGCAAATGGGCAATTAACGGGTCATTACGGTAATTGCCCATTCGCGGGCACCGGAAAAAAATTCTCCCCATTCCCATTGAGCCCCATAGGACTCAATGGGAATGGAGAGGTCGGATACACCGCATCCGACATGCTCTGCTTGCGGGTGCCGGTACGCCCGCCAAGTCAGACCTGGCGGGTGGGAAGGCACCCGCGAGCAGAACTCGTAGTTTGCCGGTCCGGTAACAACGGTACCGGCAAGCTTTCCGGTACCGTTGTTAGCGGACCAGCAAACTTATAATGAGGCCCATAGTTTGTTTAAAGATTAAAGGAGTCTAAGCTTGGGGGACGGGAACTCTGAGAGGCCTAAGAAGAATTGTGTAAGAAACAAAAGGTACATCCTGACCAGAGCAACTTTGTTTGTTAAAAGACATAAGGGGCCTAAGCTTGGGGAAGTGAACCCTGAGAGGCCTAACAAGAGTTGTGCAAGAGACATTGTTGATCTGTGTAAAGACAGGCCTACACTTACTAACACATTTCTGTAAAGAGTGAGGGCAAGCATAGGTTTAGACACAGACAAATTATTGTTTTGGACTTTTAGACATTGACAACCCTTAGAAACAATAGTTAAGGGAACCATCCCTTTAGCGTTAGGGCCAGTTAGGCATTATACCAACCCAAGAACATTAGTAGATAAAGGTTTTGAAACTAACATCTTTGAGTCTGTGTCTCTTGATACTATGCCTGTCTCACATCTGTCACAATCAGTTACCACTCTCTCTTTCTCACTATCAACACCTCGCCTGCAGAAAGCTCCAACACAGTCTCCACAATGTCTCACTCCACCATCCTTCCTCCACCTGGTCTCCCAGTCTGCCTCCACTCTACCTGATCTTACCCAAACCCCCCTTACTCATTTTGGCTTTCACTGAGTTTTTATAACCATGACTTCCCATTTCGTTCCTATCCTCCACCTTCCATTGGTTATCCTACTCATCTGATCTCTGGGGCCAATCTGTTCTTACTTGTTTATGCAGGGTTGTCCACAACACTGTAATCGTGGAGGTACGATGAGTCCTTGGCCATTGATGAACGCCCTGTTTGACTAGTAGTGTTGTTCTTTGATCAATCACGAAAATGACAGCTCTCTTCTGCTGAACGCAGTGACTGTTAGCTACTGCATGGCCTTCTGGCACCGGAGGTTCTGCAACAAAGCACAAAGAATGTGGCCATAGTAGGGTTCGGTAGGCACATTGTGATGGACAGTGGTACCACTCAACGTTCATGGCACACGTAAAGTGGGGCAAGGGCTAGATTCCCACCTCCGTCACACTACCTCTGAGGCAGGACAAGCTTTGGTGAACAAGCTTTGGTGAAACCCCAGGAAGGCTTCCTGCCCCATGCCGAATGGGGTCTCTGTTCTTCCCTGGTAGGTGTAAGTGATTTCAATCCGGCACACACCCAAGTCAATGCCTAGCGTGTAATACACAACTGAAATCCTTATTCATTTTTGTCTAAAAGTTCTTTATTCTGAACGATATACCACTCATATCACGCCCCTCTCCTGGAACCCCACCCCGGTCACACTGAACCAGGAATCAGGCTGGTTTGCAAAGTTAAAATATTTATTTATGTATTTACAATTTAATCACACCATGTTTTAATAGTTATACAATAATCACCAATGGGGAGATGTAACACAGAATAATCTCTTTAATACACAAGGAGTAATAGTGAGCAAACAATTCAGCACAAAAAGAATACTTTTGTGTGTGTCAGCAGATCCGATCGCACTGTGGTTAAAGGTTCCCCCTGTACACCCCTCAACTCCCAATAGGCAATGTAAAGAGATAGGAGGAGAGAGCAGGTATTCAGGAATGCAAAATTCAAACAAAATATCAATCCCAATTTCCCCCAGCAACGCAAGAGAAAAACGGAATTGATTGGCAAGCTGTCAGAATGGCTTTTAAAGTTATCTTAGAATGGACTGGCAAAAACGCTTAATATGGTCTAAATTGCTGAAATTGTTATAATTCTTATGGGAGCCGCTTTGGATAGTTGCACACAAACACTAGCAATGATTTAATACCAAGAAACAATTCGAAATCTGAAAATTGAAGTTGGAAGCACTCAAAAAGTGTTTTAGACGTGCCAGAATTTCACTAAATGAAAATTTGCGGCAAACTTTTCACTGCGCAATAATCACGATAACGGGATACCATATGGGTCTGGGATGCAGTTTTAGATGTGATTTAAAGCCGTGAATGTTAGCTACAAGCAGAAGTTGAAATTCCATTTCTAGCACAAAATGGAGGAAGTTATGGACATTTTAGTGCAGGTCGTTTTTTCGAGATAGGCGCAAGAATGGAAAACAGGAACGCACTTTTAAAATAACAAATGGGATTTCTTACACTAGAGGATGACTATGAATAAACTAATACCACACAGGAACACAGCCAGTTGATCAGGGTGACTGCCTGCAGAGGAGCTCGCCTTCTTCAGATAAAAAATATCAGCGCAAAGATAGTTTTAACAATACTAGTACAGGAGGAAGATAGGATGGTTTGGATGGAGAGGTCAGACAGTTCAAAAATACTCCTAACAACACAGGTTCGGAATACAAGATATGATGGGTTTAAGATAGGGATTGACTATGGACAGTACATATGCTAGTGACACAGTTCTTTCTATAGATACTCACTAGATATGTTTTTCAACGGAACCGTCAGGATTCTGGTCAGGGAACTGGATCTGGTTTTAGGACAGACTGCTGGGAACATCGGATTGGACAGTGTCAAGACGCTCTGTTCACCGCACGGCACCGGACAGTATTGGATCTGCAATGGCACTCTGGTCACAGCACGGCACAAGATTGGATTGGATCTGCCCTTCTTGGTTATGATGGAAATTATTTTCAGCAGGCAAGCAGTACAGCGCAGCCCGGCTGTCTTTTGGTTCCCCTTAGGTTTGTGGGATTTTGGTTCTGAAGTTTGAGGCCTAGCTGAAAATGGTTCAGCTACGCAATGAGCTTTTCTGCTTTGCCAAGTTTTTAGAGTCTGGAGCAAGGAAGATGGGAAGTTCAGCAGCACGGTGCTCCGCCAGCGTCGGGATAGTGCGTGAATCTGTGTGTCCTTATTTGCCCTCTGCTGTCTCTATTTATGCTATGATAAAGGGGTGTGTGTGCTGGTTTAGCCTAAGCTCGCCCCTTTGACAGGCGATTGGTCAGAGACTCCTCACTGCCTTGATAGGAGGAGATAAACAGTGTGTCACCTTTATGGTGTGGGTTTATGAGGCTTAGAGTCCACCCCTAGCCTCTTGAACACAAAATCTACTTTTGACACAAGACATATTTACACGTGAGTAACCTCTATAACAATCACATATACAGATCACAAATTTTGTGTAGCAGCTACTCCTCAAAACCTCGTCGCTGTGGGATCTTGTGTCTGCTTTTCACCGAATTCCGCCCTTTTCATCAGGAACACAATGTCCAATTTATCAGCAAATTTCTATAAGTGTGCGCGTATAACATGGGCATAAGTGTATAAAGTTTCATACTTCTAGAAGAAATACATTTGGTGTAAAATCACATTTTCTGCTGTTTCTTTCAAGAACATGTCACACGATCTTTCCTCCTCTTGAAATGTGCAACCAAAATTTAGATTTACAATTCTGCTACTTTTGTATTTTTGACAATTTTAAGTGGTAAGTTAGAAGTCTTTAAACAAAATGTTCCTTGTGAATGTTCATCCACAGATGGCTGTTCGGGTCCGCCTCTTTTTGTCTCTCTTCAGTTCAGAAGCAGTCTCCTCCCTGTTCTCTTGGCAGAGGCCATTTTACGACTGTCCTCACACCTAGCATTTCCTGCTTTGCAGTTTGCCATTGTTTCCTTCCCCACTTCAGACCAGGTTCTTCCCAAACCCTATAATTATCGCTTTGGTGTGATTTCCTGGTGGAAGGGGAGGCCTTGCCTCTGTGAGGAAAGCTGTTATTCCAGTTTGGTAGCTTTAGCCAGATTACTTTATTTGTTACTTCTGTTGAATTTTCCCTTAGCATACAACAAACTTGTGGGATCAAATCACAGCTATTTACTTATTCAAGATTTTAAACCATGGAATCAAAACAATTACAAGATGGGTTACTCTCATCAACAGGCCTCTTAGATTGCAAACATATGATTTCTGTTTATACATGTTTAAAGTTTAATCAGGCAGGCTACTGACAGCTGTCATTCAGGTGGCCCAGGATATTGCACCCAGATTTTGACAGATTCACAGACAGGCCACTTTTGCTGTGGAAATCCCTTGATGCTTTCAGCTTTTAAGGACATTGTAAGTTCATAATGATTTCTTACACTAAGTGAATTGTAGCACCCAACAACAATTTTGGATGTTTGAGGGCGCTTCGTACCGGCATTCTGCAGTTTCAGCAACAAAGAAAAATTATTTAAAGCAAGATTTTGGTGTTTCCTTTAGTACTCCATTTTCACATGTTGTGGAGCCCAGTGACATGTTTCAGGAGTGAGATCTCTGTTACACCACTGACAACATGCATGGCAGATTGGGCAGCCATCTTTTTGTGCCTTGCAAAGCGCGATTTTCAGAGGTTTTGGTGCACACAAGGTTTTTGCGGCCATTTTACTATTTTTGGCACCATCATGACACAGTGATGCCGCATGGCAGAGCAAAAGTGGGTCCCACATAGGGTCATGGGCCTGACCCTGTCACACCTTGCAAAAAGCCAAGTAGTCATGAAGTTTGCAGAGCCAAGGTGGTGGGACGTTTGCTTATCTGCAAGTGAGGGTATTTGTAGATCATCAGCAGGGATGGGATTTGTAGAAGCAAAAGGATTCTCTGCGAAGAATTGAGGAAATGAGGTGTGACTGTAATGCCTGAGCTTGTAGGCGACAAAGATAGGGCCCTTATTGGTAAAGGTGTTTTGCACAATACAGAGATATGTGGATTGAAAAGTGTTCCACGTTTGGAGGGATGTTTAAAAGTACTCTGTACATGGCCTGTCCTTGGTATTGGCCCGCTGCCAGAGGATCTTCTAGCGACTGCTGGCATTGTGGACTGCTACGGCCAATGATCTCTTGAGCTATGCTCCTGTCAGATTTGCAGTTCCAGGAGTGAGATTCATAGAGTGAATAAAGTTACTGTATTTGAAGGGATTTGTAATGTGCCACTTTCAATGTTTACTGTACCAAGGTGCCGTCGGAAGCTTCCTGGATCGTACTGAATGCCAAGTTACCGATGGCAGCTACTTCTACCATAAGCACAATGGCTTTTCAAAATACTTCCACAGTGCTGAGATCATGGTGAAGGTTGGTGCCTGCCCTTTTCACAAGGATGGTCCCTTGTGTAGTCACACAAGCCCTCCATCAGAATGAGGAATTAGTTAATAAAATGGTATGTAGAAACCCTTACTGTCTAACCACAGAATGCTAGGGGTCTGAAGAAACATAGCCTATTGTTACTGTGCACCTCTTTCATAGTGGGCAAATGTAGTGAACTGCATGAAAAAAGGTGGTTTGGCCGCCACAGATTTTTGTTCTAAAATCCTGTAGATCGCATGGAGCTAAGGCCATCTAATACATCACCCAACTGGCATGAAAGGCACCCTAGATCTTTACCAGAGAGCTAAATAGATAATCTGCTCCACTTGATTCCATACTTTGTGTCGTAGGTCGATTCCCGTCAGCTCATGCCATACCCACTCCTTCTTCAGAAAAGTTCCAGAGTAATTGATCCAGCTCTTCATGCACCAAGCCGCCACAATGAACTAGGCATGAAGTCGGTGGTGCAGCATACTACATAGGGGTGTCCCTTCGTGAAGGCAGAACTAGTGGGTCCTAGAGCTAGATCTGGCATGCACAGAATTGGGTCAACAGAATCATAGTCAAGCCATAACACTTTATGTATGAAAGGGGGTGGAGTGAACGCAGAATGTGCTTCAACTAGATCACAGCCAAGGCCAGGTGAAGAGTTATCCTCACTACCTCCAAGCCGCTTCATAATAATGTATATTTTCAACACTATCTCTTTCCCTTTGTCAGTAATAAAAAAACTGATGGAGCATCCCAGGCGGGTCTAAAATAGGCACCTGCCACCTAGGGCTTTAGCGGTCATTTGTGGTGGTGGTGGTGCTTGATGTGGGTACTCAACTGAGAAGCATACCGGCTGGTTACCCTTGCAAAATGAAACTCTGACAACAGGTTCCTGTTGGCTTCCACCCACTTCCACACCTCCAACCTTTCTGCCCATATCACACTCACTGCTTGATGATGAAACATCACCATGGAATTGTTTCAGCGGGACCACAAACCTTCCTCCCATACGACAGTGAGAAATAAAAATTCAACCTTACAAAGAGAGCAGATGTCGGAGCAATGATTCCTACATCAGAATTTTGAAAGGATCTGGTGTTCTGCTTCTTATAGTGTTCAACATTATCCTAAACTGTCCTGATTTAGGATAAGCCCCTTCGGCATGTGACTGTTTGGGACTGCAGATGGCCATGTGGTCGAGTACACTCTAGAACAGGGTTGTCCAAATCCAGGCCTCAAGGATCGGAATCATGACAGGTTTTCAGGATATCCCTCATTATTATTCAGGAGAAAAAAATTGCATACATTTAAAATCATTGTTTGCAAATGTGGTCTCATTAATATTAATGAGGGGTATCCTAAAAATCCAAAACGTTTCCGGCACTCGATGCCTGGAGTTGGAAAACCCTGCTCTGTACCAAGGACAGTATGCAGTTGCGTGAGTGTATGGAATCAGAAATATGTCAATAACTGTTGCGATCTGCTATTGCATCACACCAGAGAACATCAAACATCATTGTAGCCTAGGAGTGAAGTCACAGCAGCACAAAACAGATTTCACATCTCCTGGATATACCAACAAAAAACAATAATGCTGTCCAGCTGTTTCCACAAGCGATCAGTTCCTTCAGTATCACCAGACATAAGCAAATAACATGAGCCATCCTGTCTCAGGTGAAAGATGGGCATTTAATGATTACTCTGCATATACACCTGGGGTTCTGAGTGAGATCATAGTTGACTCGAGTTTCGCTCTTCTGGTCTATGATTTCCTTTGGACTCCTCAGTGGAACAGATCCCATTTGTTGTCTCCTCACTTTTACCAGTTCTACACGTTGTCCTGAGGGCTGACACTCTCCTGAGCGATCGATCAAGTCTTTGCAACTTTTACTTAGAAGAGGGCAGCGCCCAAAATGGAAGGTTTATTGTTTAATAGGTATGGACTTAAAAAAATAGAGCACAGCCTGAAAGTAAACGAAGGAAAAATAAATATAAAACAGTGGGTGGAACAAAGAAATTGGTCATGGTCATTTTTTCTTATCTCCCCAATTCATTCCAGCTGCTTTCAGCACAACCTTGTGCTATCCGGTCTGTTCTTCCTCTTTTTGTTGACACTGGGTTGAGAACCTCTAGAAGCCTGACTCTAGAACAGGAGGTTCTCTGGCGTCCACTGCTCCAGAGCTGCTCAGGAGAGAGGGCCCTGGGTGCAACTAATGGCTTCCACCTCACCTGAATGCAACAGATTTCTTTTCTGCTGTGCAAAGAATGAGGTCAGGTGGGAGCAATGGGAAAAAGCTTTAGCCATGACTGTTTACCAACATAATTGTAAGAAATCCCATTTGCCCTCTATGCTCTCCCAGGATTTGTGCATCTGTGGTTGCATGAGGCTGCCTCGGCAGTTCATGAAAGGCCTCATAGGCCCAGGGCCCCTTTTATATTTAGAAAGATATTATCAAAACCTTATTTTCCCTGGGGGCAGCAGTTACAATTTATTACCATAAAGGAGACAGGGCTGGCATGACCTACAAAGGTTTCCAATCCCCTGTAAGTTTAATTTGATTCTAAAGTGTACTTTGAAAAGTAACTGAATGCTAGCTTCTCAAATATTGTAAATAGAATTGACTCAGCAGTGGGAGGCTCACACTACAGCCTGGCATCTTATCGCTAGGAACCAAAGAGTTATTTAAGACCTGGCTCAGGGGAATTATGCACTTGTTAGATGCTGTACCAAGCACTACGAAGACTGCAAAGCAAGGGTCATCCATCTGCCTTTATTGAAGGCTAACCCCAGGCCCCTCCATATGGAGGGACTAGGATGGCATCAGCTGCATTAAGGGGTGGGACTTGCCTCCCAAGGTTTGGAGGGAAACACTTTCAGCATTCTTGAATCAAGGCGGCAATGACTATTTTAGCAGGGAAAGAGGTAATTAGGTGAGTGGGAAAATTAGCTACGTACAGGCTAGAAACGGATTACAGTACATGCCTCTAGTAGGAGGCATAAGCAAGGGCGTTGTTGGAAACAATTGCAGTACCATTCTTGAACCTGACATTTCAGTAAGACTTTGCCTTACTACCTGGATTCTCTCCACAAAGTCTCTCACTGCTGGAAAGGATTGTATTGTGTCTGAGTGCACGAGTCTGTTTACCAAAGTGGGGTACGGGGCCCGTGGGGGGGGGATTGGGAGATTTCCCTCAATTAAGATAAACCACAGACAGCCATGGGGATCCATATTCCAAATTGCTTTTATTGGGACTTTATAGGATTGGGGAAATTAAATAACAGATGGCAACTCAAACAGTGTTCAATAACACTAATAACACAAACAGGAGGGCTTCACCTTGGATGCAACAGTTTGTGATTCAATAAATACCAATCTGGGTTCCCTTGTCTCGGGAGGATAGCTCAGGGGCAACATGCTCGTCTTAGATGACGCAGAGCAATGCAGGTTCGATCCCTGGATCCACGCTTAGAAACCTCTGGGTATTAAGTGCGTTATAAATTACCAATCATAACTAATTCACACTACTGAGATTTTTAAGTGTGGTCAATACTTCTATCTTCTCTTGTAGTTCCTGAGCGTCTGCTTCTGGTCCTCTATGTTGCAGGAGATCCCTCCTTGGTCCACGTGTGTCTACATGCTGGGCCGCTCAATGGGCAGTGATTCGGCTTGGCTCAGTCTGGCAAGCTCCCAGAGCTTCCACCAAAGGACCACCACTAAGCCCTTGCTGCTGTCTCTCATTTGCTACCTCCCTATTCCAGGGTCCTAGCTCTCATCACTGAAATGCCAACCTTGCCCTCCTCAATGATTTGTAATACTCTCAGTTATTAAGGGGACCTCACTATATTTTCCTTCCTCTTCCTTTTTCCTATCCCTTTTTTCTCTTTCCCGGGATCTGGCCTCTAGGTTAACAGTCCTCGTGACCTTGTCATACGTCTCTTTAACTTAGCTCTTGTGGTTCCCAACCACCTCCGCCAATTTACTCCTCCTGCCATTCCCCCACCTTCTACTGTACTCCTCCTCAAGGTCTTTCCACTACCTTCTTCACAACTCGCAATTACCTCCTTTCCAGCTCTCGCCTCAAAGCTCCTGATCAGATTTTCCTCAATGTTTTTTCTGTTGCCACCCTCGCAACTCTGGGTCAATTCCTCCTTGTAACTCCTGCAAAGCTTCTCCTTACAAATCCTTCCAATGCCTTTGTTGTTCCCTTTAATGGTCTTCCTGGTCATCTCTTCTCTCTCTTCTACAGTCAGTTTCTGCCACAAGTCTCCCCCTGCCTTCTTTCTGTCACCAGCTTCTCTCTGCTACCTTCTCAGTGTCTCTCCCGCAAACTCCCAACATGTTACCCCGGTAAAAATGCTCCTCTTTCATACATGTGTCCAACTTATCCCCATTGGTCATCCCACTTGGCAAATATGCTTCTGTATAGCTTGTAAGTGTGCAGGATTGGACCATTGGCATCACCAGACCATGTACTCCCGATTAAAGCGAATTGTGCAAAATGTATCCAGCCTACCTTCGGGTCAGTTGCTCTTTTGTAAGTCACACGGTTGGGTCGGAAGCTGCCGTGCGGATTGTCTGTGCAATCTTTCTCTGCCTGTGCTTGCAGTTGTGCACACGCAACACTGGACTCTTCCAGCATGCCACAACAAATTACATCATTTAATTAAATCCCTTCACTAGTACCTCTCACCATGAGCCACCCACAAATAGGGGGTAATGCACAGGCCCAGGAGAACATTGTGGAAATATGCAGACATGAACATTAGGGCAGCAAGGACAATCCCCTCCGTCAGCCATGGGGGTCCTCTGTGTACACCCCTTCACGCAAATAACCACACTGCATGTGGTGGCACCCGGCCCCTGTGACCACTCCATCCAATACCCCAGAGGCCATTTGGGGGCTTTGTGCCTCATTCCGAGTTTGGCACAGTTTTATAAAAGTTGTGATCATTCCATTTCTGTCAATGTTTCTGGGCGGCAATGGAAATACCCCTGATTTTCCTGCTCCTGCATGATGCGTGAGGTAAATCCTCCACTTCAAAGCCAAAAATCGGCAGAATTACTGTGGTAGAATTACCACTCGTTGAAATTCCGGTTAAAAACCCATGGAGTCCTATGGACTCCAGAACTGTGGACTAACAGCACCCTAGTACTACTTTTAATCCCGTGGAAAAACCACAGTACTAAGTGGTGGCACCAGTAACTGATTTTGGTGGTAATTCTGGTAATTCAGTAGAATTACCACTGAATTACCCCCAAACTCGGATTGAGCCCCTTTACCCACCAACATACCTCTCGCACAGTGAGATAATGGGCAGTGTAGAAATCTACCTGCTGCGCTTTGGGAGCCAGGGCTCCAGTTGACAGGGTTCCAGTACCAGTACTTAGTGCCTAGATGACTCGGCCTGGTAGGCCGGACCCAGTTGTGCAGTTGCACCTGGAGCATTTCAAGTGCTGAATGGGATTACTAAATAAATGATCTAAGGCCCAAATAACCGGGCCGACTCAAAGAATATGGCGACATATTACTTTATTATTAGTTCAATAAAGTAGGTAAACCTAGCGAACAAAAAGATTGTAGCTCACACACTCTCAACGCATTTCAAATACGCAAAGGACTTTAAACCTCGTCAGCTATGACGTCATCCTACGTGGAAAACAGTAAAAACTATTCGGGTGGAGGGATTGGTTAATGGAACATAAATACCTATAGCTCATATAAGTGTTAGTATCATCATTGGATGCCCCTTATCTGGTAGGCACGCCTTGAACAACCTGTACCTACGTAAAATACTGGCAATAGCATAACAACAGCAGCAGCTGATAGGCCTCGCGACAATGTATGGTCTCACATTACATAGGCCCCTATGATTGGTTGGCTTTCTCCTCTAACCATGGACATTCGGCTCGTTAAACCAAGGTGCAGGGAAACAACATCAGACAAATGCCCTTATTAGCTAATTAGCCTACCGTCTCTCATCAGTTAAGCCCAAAGCCAAAGCTTCTTCTCTGTAGTTGACCTTGCTGACTGTTCTCTTCCTTAACTTTAAAGGGAGTGAAGGTTCATTGCTATCTTCTGGTCTTGTGCCACGTGTGAGGAGACCACGATTTTGTCCATTCTGTCCTTTTATTTAGTCCTATTTAATTCAATTATATTGAGTGCTATTACTCTTCTTGGCCTCTGGAGACTTGGTTGCTCTGTCTTGCATGTGCTTTCTGCATCTTTGATTGTTCAATAATTGGCACTCCCAATTATTCACTCCTTTACTTAATCTAAGAGAAATAGGTCTTATGTATGTAGTTTACCCTCTTTGACTCTTTCGTGGCTTGTAGTTGCTTGTTGCTTCAGAATCCTGGATTCTGAGCCAAGCAAATATCCTTTGTTTTTGCACAAATCTGTATTCCAGCACCTGTCAGCTCTGCAGCCTTGGTCTTTCTCCTTGAGGTTAATCGCTTACTATCATACGATGCTGACATCCATTTTCTCAACATGGCTGCTTTATTCGCGTTATATTTCCCACTTTAGCAATCTTCTACATTGTCTTATCTACTTTGCGTTTCTGCGTATATACATCTACTGCATCTCTTGTTACTTATCTTCTAAGTGTATATAGTTTTCTTCATCTCTGCATATATGTTTACTTTGCCACTAGTCACATCTTCATTCTCTGAATATTCATACATCAGGTATAGCGCCTCCACTTATCTTCTCTTCTTCATGACATCACTTCACACCTGTCAGACTTTACTCATGGTTATTCTATGTCCAGTGGTGTCTGTAGGCTCATGTCTATCGCATCAGTCTGAGGGTACATTCAATACGGTTGTCTCAGTGCATAATGTCTCTCATACCTTCAATGTGGTATTGGGATGATACCAGGTGTCATGCTCAGTTTTCTCTTGCTGGTCTTCCAATATGACGGAGGAGAGGGGGTGGGCTCTATAAATGATGTGTATATCTGCTTCTCTACATTGTGCCTAGAATGGGTACTTTAGGAGCTGTCAACATTTGCTGGGAACTTACACCCAACTAGCCAGTGAGTGAGCAAGCCTGTATCCCTCCAAACAAAAAAGAGATCCAAGAAGCCTTTCCTCCCATGGTCTCACTGTAGAAGAAAGGGGGGAAAGGCAATCAAAAGACCACAATGTTAATAAAGGATATGTTCTTGAGGTTCCAAAAAGAGATTAAAATAACCTAGCCAGTCTCTAGGGCCCACAAATGGACCAAGGGGGACTGCTCTCCCAGCAGGGTCCAAACACAATCTTCAAGGGTTGGAGTCCAAAAGATGACACCAAGATGATTCAAGATGAATCAAAGAAATGATGGGAGACCACTTTTTTTAAAGGTAAAGGTCTGTAGGTGATTGGACTAAAGCCAGCCCACCTTAGTGGTCCAATCTCGGTTCTTGAAATGAGTAGACTTTGCTTTTCCAACATTCGCCCCCACCCCCTCACCCCCCTCCCAGGGATTTTCTCTAGAGGAAGGTTGTCCAACATACGGCCCGTGGGCCACAATGCGGCCCTCCGAGCCATTTCATGTGGCCCGCGAGGCCGAACAGAAAAACAAAGGAAATCCAAAAGAACAAGCTGCATGGGTTGTGATTTCCATTGGCTGAGAAACAGCCAATGGAAATACTGTTGCCATGCAAGGTATGGCGAGCGCACCACCTTCACACTCCTGTTCCAGTCAGCTGCGGGTGAGTCACCAGCCCAGCCCCCCAGCATCACGCCTGTGACCGAGGCCTGGTCTGTTTTTCTTTTTTGAAATTTATTTGCAGGCCACGGCCCGGTTTATTTATTTATTTGTTCGATGTTCGTCGGGTCCGTGGACCCGACAAACATTGAACAAATAAATAAATAAACCGGGCCGTGCGTTGCGGAGCACTGTTACTGCATCTGGTACCCCCTTGCAGGGGGCATCAGAGGCAGTAACAGGCCACGGCCGGGTTTATTTTTTTTTTTTCTTCGATGTTTGTCAGGTCCGTGCACCTGATTAATTTATTTATTTCTGCAATGTTGGGCCTGACCTACTTAAGAGTAACTATGTAACTGAAGTGACAAAAGAAACATGTACGAAATAATAAAGTAAATCATGAATGCAAAAGAAGATAAAGTAACTTGCTGACCAATAAGTGTAAATACGCAGCAAGGCAAGTTAGAAAAGACATATAGAAGCTTACTATAGGGGAATATATAACATGGCGTGGACGGCCATAGTTGGAAAAATGGACACCGGCACGTGCAAAGATTCAATTCAGCTACCTCAGAAACAGACCAGGGGTGAAGAGTCAGGAGACGCTGGAAGAACAGCTTAATGTGCAAAACAAAGAGGAGTCTATCTTGGCTGGGGATCAAGGATGCTATTTGAGGAATGGCTGTAAAGCAAAAAGGGAGGCAAATGGATAAGTCATGGGTGTGAGACATATTCTCTTAGATTAAAGAAGAAGAAACCATCTGCGGGAGCCAAGTATTGGACAATAAAAAGTGTATGAAGTCTATACAAGGCGGAATGAGCAAGTCTCTAGAGGCCAAGGAGAGCAATGGCAAATAAGGGCTCAAAATAGACAAATTCGTGGCCTATTCACATGTGACTCAGAAGTCGAAAACCAGGGTTATTCATTAGGCCTCAGATGAAGATAGCGATGTGCTTACACTCCCTTGAATGTCCCAGAACACTGAGCAGGCTACAAGGTCAACTACAGATGGGAAACGTTGGCTCATGGCCGGACTGATGAGAGATGGTGGACTCAATGGGAAAGTGGGGAGTAATCTGACGTGATTCAAGCACCTCGGTTTTGGGTTCTTTACGTGCTGCTAGCCGAGCCGAAAATCCAAGGTTGGGTGATAATGCCAACCAATCAATGGGCCTATGAGGCAACCTGCTATACAATGTTGCATAGACCATGTGCTGCCATTTTGTTTGCTTTGATCAGTATTATACATATTTAAAGGACGTTCGAGGTGTGTCTTACAGATAAGAGACAGCCAATGAAGTACTAAGTAGTATAAATTCTATAAGTAGATATGTTCCCCTAACCAATCCCTCCCGCCAATAGGTTTTTTGGTTTGCCACATGGGATGACATCATGGATGGCATATACTGGGGTATAAGACCTCAGTGTAATCAAGTTTGTGTGTGAGTGTGCCAGCATCAGTCCGATGTTTGCCAGTTGACCCAGCTTTATTAAATTGAGAATAAAGAAGTACTTTAACATATTCTTTCAGTCTTTCTGGTTATTTGGTCTGAGATCTTTATTGATAATTCCATCTAGTACAAGAGACGGTCTGATAAGTATCGGAGATATAAGATGTAGAGGCCGATTCATGGAATTAATGTGCGCCGAAAATTCCTGTGCAAGCGTGCGAAAGTGTGCGAATCGCAGCTCAAGTGCGAAAATCGCAGCGAAACCTGCGCACAGCGATTTATGGAAGTCCGTGCGCGTGTAAATCCATGGATGTGCGCTAAAATCCTGCTTGGCGCACACATCTTCAAACAGCGTGCGCTACGCGCACAGCGAAAGCGCACATAGCGAAGCGCACACAACAAAAGTAGGCGTAACACGGGGTGTAACAGGCGGAATGGGGAACAACGCGTGAAAATGTGGGTGTCACGGGGGAAGTACAGGAGGCAAATGCGCGGAACGTCCACACGCGCGCCTACAACACGTATTCATGGAATCGAACGGGGATAACGCATGCGCCAAAAAAGAAGCGCCAATCCGGAAACACGTACGCCAGCAGGAAGCAGGCGTACGTGGACCCGCGCAGCATAAAAGTGCGGGCAAACAACAAACAAGCTCAGACGCCAAGATGAATATACCGTTCCTCGCAGCAGTGGTCGTGGGATACCGCAGGAGGAGGATGAGGATAGTCAGGGCAAGAATTTTTACACCCAGAACCAGCCTTTTTGGGATGCCTGATGACCAGGTGTATGTGAGGTACAGGTTTCCACCTCACCTAATACTCGACCTGGTGAGTGAGTGGGACGATGACCTCACATCACCCACCCTGTGCTCCCAAGCACTGAGCCCCTTGGAAAAGGTGCTCAATGTACTGCACTTCTTGGCCACTGGTTCATTTCAGCGGACAAGTGCCATAGTGGAAGGGGGGGTGTCACAGGCCACGCAGTCACGCTGCCTGCACCAGGTGTTGGCCATCATGACTGCACGCCCATCAGTCCGCATGCAAATATACCTGCCCAGAACACCTGCAGAAAGGCAGGCTGTCATCCAGGATTTTTACAGGGTGGCACACTTCCCCAAAGTGCTAGGTGCCATTGACTACACCCATGTGGCCCTACGTCCTCCCAGGGCAACTGAGCACATATACAGAAACTGCAAGAACTGGCATTCCATCAACGTTCAGGTAGTATGTGATGCCAAGGGAATCATCACCTCAGTATATGCCAACTGTCCAGGGTCCACCCATGACAGTTTCATTTACAGAATGTCAACCCTAAACCGGGACCTAGAAGCTGGGCGGCATGGTGATACATGGCTGATTGCTGAGTATAAATGCCCCTGCACATGCATGCATGTCAGATACTGAGTAATGTCACAACCCCACTAATGATACCCATCATCTCCTCCCCAGGGGACAGTGCCTACCCACTGAGCACCCACATGATGACGCCAATTCGGAACCCCACCACACCACCCGAGGTAAGATACAACACAGCCCATATTGCAACCCGGGGCATAGTGGAGTGCACATTCGGAGTGCTCAAGTCACGCTTTCGCTCCCTTGACCGCTCTGGTGGGCAGTTGCTATACGCGCCCCCAGAAGTGTGCAGGATCATAGTGGCAGCATGTGTCCTGCACAACGTTGCAAGACGCCGGGGCCTGCCGGTGGACATTGTGGTGCCCCCACATCCCAACCACAAGCACGCCCGCTGCGCATGGGAGGGGAGAGGGCACGTGGTGAGGCAGCCCGTACGCAGCTGGTGGCTAATTACTTCACCTAAAATCAACCCCTGTGGAGTGCACACAGCCCTGGCACATACCAGCTGACAATCAATGATGATGACATAAGGGACAGACAACTGTCACAACCATACCAGCCTGACATTGGTCACCTGGAATTGTTACATTTTGTGCATCCCTACCTGCCGAAAGACAACCAATTCTGTGTCACAAAAAACACACATTTATGCTGCATGAATGACTACCCCCTTGCAAAATACAACATGAAAATAGCGCCATGTCACCCAACCCCTCCCCAGCTCCGCCACCCGACACACCATGGCATGTCATACAATGTGAAAGCAAACAAAGCAATGCACAAGACCTGACACAAGTGTCACAAAGTGCACTGTCCCAAATGGAAACTGCCCACAGACAATATGCTCCCAGTAATCAATAACAAACAGCACACATGAACAAATACTTACCACCAACACAATACAGCAACACACCATGAAACATTGCAAAACATGACAGTACTAAGTCAAAGTAGTGGTAGTCTTACAACCTGAATAAGCCAGCACATCGACCCCTTCCAACTGTAGAGTGTTGCTGCCACGCAAATGTGTCAGTGTACTGCATACAACTTGAACTCCATCTGAAAAGTAGACAGCCTTGTGAAGACATGAGGAAGGAACCTGCAAATTAGGAGGAAGACATGGATGCACAAGCACATATCAATACACCATGCAGTGTACAATACAACAACAATACCCACTAAGGATGTACACACAGTATTGACTACAGACTGCCCACACAGCTCATGGGAGCCCAATGTCACTGTGTAAGTCGCTGTCACTTGGTCACACCCTCTGCAAGCCCATGGAAACGGGAAGCAGGAGGGGTGTGTGTGTCATGAACCCAAGCATCTAACCCAAACTCAGGACAAGCCTGCATGTGCCCAGCTGAAATACAGTGGATGCCCACGGGAGCCACACAAGGCAACACACTGGGGCCACCCAGGAGGTTCAAGGACAGGGTGCACACCAACACCCACCTGCGTGGATGTTGCGGAAAATAAATACCTCCATGGGCTCATGGCCTGCACGGCTATGCCATTGTGAGAGAATTGCTGTCGCTCTCTTCACCCTCTGCTGCTGCATCAGGAGGTGGTGGCACTATGGGAAGCAGCCCACGCAAAGCCCTGGTATGGTCCTCCATGGCAGCAAGCATGCGGGTCTGGAAGGTCTGATTCTGGAAGATTAAAGTGCGGAGATCCCCATGCAGCACCTCACGGGTTGCCTGCACTTCTGCACGCATGGCCTCGCGGGATGCCCGGATCTCCTCACGTGTTGCCTGGAGCTCAGCTGAGAGCGAACGTGTGAGCTGCTCCAGCTGCTGTTCTGCCCTAACATTTCAGGAAGCCTCAAGTTCAAGCAGACTCTGCCTGAGGTTATGGAGTTCTACCCTCAGGGTTTCCCTGTGGCCCTGTGACTCTATTGCTATGGATTCGCGCAGAGTCTCCAGTGCCGATCGTCGGTCCCTGTTGGACGCCAACATGTCTTCCCATTGTGATTGGCAAATGGAGTCTGTTGCCTGCTGTTGTTGCTCCATCTGCCTTTCAGGGGGGATAATGGAAGTGGCCACCCTCTCCATTGCCTGAGCCATCATTTCTACTGATGCCTCCTGTTGGCGGGCACCACACCTGTTCGGAGCAAGGCGATCTGCACCTTGCTGTGATGGTACTGCCCGAGGCTGCAGGACTGCATTCCCCCTCTGATCTGCTGGCCCAGGAACAGGATCAGATGCTGTGGAGTGTGACCCTGCATGCGTAACGGCCAAAGGCGGACCTACCAACACTGACATCCCCATAGAGGGTGCTACCCCTGGTGCAGGTGGGTTGGACAGAACAGAATCCCTGCCAGAAGCACTGACCTGCAACAGCACATAAGTCTCATCATCCGACTCAGCACCTGAATAGAGGTCTGGGGAGCTGCACCCAGAGACACGCCTCGACAGCATGGTCTGCAGTACCAAAGTGTTTTCACCCACCACCACACCATGTCCCCCACTGTGCCTGGTCGTGGCTGGGAATCCCCCTGGATCTGCACCATCTCCTAAACCTTACCAGCATCAAGTGCGTCGTCATCTGCAAAAACATGAAATACAAGAAATGGAAACAGGCATGAGCACCATAGCACACACATAGGCCTGACAAGACAGAGATCCTGTACATGGTTTACACATGTCCCACATGACTATAACCCTGGCATGCATGCACTGCCAATGAGTTTTAAGGGGAGTCAAAAAGGCAGACAATGAGGACACCAAGATGGAAAAGCAACACATTTGCAGCATGCTGTGTAGCACTGGGATCACACATTAGCCTGTGAGTGGCATGTCCAATACACATACATGACACATGCCAGTACAGATGTCATGTAGCATAGCCATGGTAAATTAGACAACTACAGCGATATGTCAGTGAATGAGTACTGTCACACATCCATGTCACATGGACATGATGAGAAGATGAATGCAGAATAGTGCTGCAAAATATGCATGTGCCACACACTGCAACATATCCAGTGTACAATAAAACAGTGATTGTAGGCATATGTATACATCAATGGTTGGTCACTTCAACATGACAGGAAACTACTATCATGTTCCACATGCAAACAGGCCCTAAAAATAAATTTCAGCAGGCCAATACTCCCTCGCCCTGAATGGTTTCATCATTCACATAACCAGGTAACTAAAGTGGCACAATGTGGGGTGTAAACAATGACAGAAGCATGTCACATATGTGGCATTAGGGATAAAAAAAGCATATGACAAATTGGATAATCTAAACAATCAGCCTGAATGAACACAGAAAAAATCAGAACAATGTTGTTGCAAGATGATAGTTCAAGTGCAACAGCAGTAATGTGGGGCTAATTGGCTACTGTGGGCAGAAGGATTACTGTCATACCCAAATCAAAGACACGTGAATGGATTGGAGGAAGCACATGGGTGACCCATAACACTCAGGAGTACACACCCTCACCTGGCACTCAATCAGAACCCGTCACCCAAACAACATTCACATGGATTACACACACATGCATGGGCACTCACCGGACAATGCGTCATAATCAGGTAGCTCTCCCACGCCTTGGATCTGTTCCTCTGTGACGAAGGTCCCAGCAACAGACTCATGTTCAGTGAGTTTGTTGTCCTCTGGTGGAGACCCACCGCCAGTCACCAGAGTAGCGGCATGATTTGAGGCCAGCTTGTTCTTTGCTCTGCGTTTCAGGTAATTCCACCGCTTGTAGCAATCATCAGCTGTGTGCCTCACAAATCCAAGGGCACTTATGCGATCCGCGATGGTCTGCCAGTGTGCCCTACGTTGACCAGGTGTGGTCTTGCACCCTGCAGTCACCACCATTTCACGGCTATGTGCCGACACATAGGTCACAAGTGCATCAAGTTCGGCGTCATTAAAGCTAGGCTTCCTTGACGTGCCGGACTGTGTAGCGGTGTCTGGGGTCTCAGGCTGTAGTGCCAGAGCACCCTTCTTCCTCTTTTTCAAAGGTGGAGCAGAGCCTGAGTGGCTTGCGCTGCTCTGGTCAATAGGGGCGGAAGCGCTGGTGGACTGGGTACTGGGAGTGTGCAAAGGCACAATGACCATAGGTCTTGGTGCAGGCATTGGCTGAAGTGTGATGTTGGCAGGGGCAACGTCGGTTTGATGGACCTGGACCGACACTGTCCCGGCTGGGAGGCTCAGAGCTGGGGTGGATAGAGCTGCAGCTGCCCCTGCAGCCTCCCCACCCTGCCTACTTGGGGCAGCAGATGACATTGCTGCCCCAGATCTACGTGGCCTGGTGACACCAACTTGCACCGCCACACGTGGCTTAGACTTGCTGACCTGGAAGTCAGCCTGGGAGTCATCCTGTTCTGGGTCAGGTGCCACAATGGGCTGGTCCAACAAGGGCTGAGCTGGGATGGCGTCAGCCACGTTTCCCTCAACCATGGGGGGGGGGCATGGGTGTCCCTGATTGGTCCTCCGCACATGGGGGTCTAGGGGGACACTGCAAATCCTGGCCACGTCCCCTACCGCGCCCACCACGCCCACCTTTTGGAGGTCGGCCACCTTTGCCACCCTTACCGCTTGGTCGCCTCCCAACCATGGCACTGATGTTGTTGTGCGTATGGGAGTTGCAGTAAACAATTGTCCTGGGCAATTGGGAGTGAAAGGGGTAGGGTACTAGATGGAATTCGTACCCTAGTGCTCTAGCAAGGCTGTCTGTGACCCCTGGGGGAAGATAACGGGTCACACAACGCACAGGCACCCCGAAAACAAAATGTAACGTGCACGCAACCCCTCGTTGACCACGTGCGTGGAAAAATGAACCCACACTACGCTGTGGCACCCAGAAACACAAAAATAAGCATACGTGTGTTACACGCAACCTACAATGACCTCTGAAGGGGTAAGCGACACATGGGGCAAGCACAGTTGGTAAATACGTGAGCGACTCACCGTCTGCCTGGAAAAAGAACGTGAAAAAGACGCGCGTGTGCACGTTGGCAACACCCCCGCCAAAAGAAAAATTGTACGCTGTCTGAGGAGACAGGACAAAAGAAGTAGTGAATGCTGTTTGAGGAAACAGGCCCAACAAAAAAAATGAACGCTGTCAGAGGTAACAGGGAGTACGAACTTGAAACGCTGTGAAGTAATCGCGTGTGAACCGACAAGAAGTACAGAATTCACTCTCCACGAAAAGCATGTACAAGGAAATGGGGTCCTACACGTACCTTTTAAACCGGCCCACACATACAACATCACTTACGCGTGTACGCGCTAAGGACCTTTCCTCCAATTCCACAGCTGACACTCGGACGTGCAGTTCTTGGACGTGTACACATGCACCCATGCTGAGGGAAACGCCTGCGTGTCACGTCACAGACGCGTAGGCCCTTTCCTCGGATTACACGCATTCACACGCGGACGTGCAGTTTTTTCATGCGCCATGAGCCAGTATGCCCACGTCACGAGGGAAACGCCCCCGCGCGTCACGTCACAGACACGCTAAGGGCCTTTGGTCCAATGAAACCGCGTACGTGTGCTGACGCGCTTACGCGCGAAGGGCCTTTCCTTGAATTACACGCTGACGTGCAAGATTTTCTCGTGCAAATCACTTCGTATCAAGCTGGCCACGCAACAACACACGGAAGACCACGCTCCTGCCCAGAAGGCCGAATTACTGCCCTCAGAACCCTGAGCACGCTCCCACGTGCCATCTGCTGCTGCCTGCTTGCTGCCCACGTGCCCTGGTATTTGGTGCCTGCACATCAGCCAGGGTTCCAGTTGCTATGTCCACCCCTGCTGGAACAGAAGACTCCCGACTGGGATAGCATCGCTCCACAGCCCAGCCCCAGAATCCAGTTGCCCACCCACGCCTGCCTCGGGGGTCGCCATGTCGAGGCAAACACCATCTGAGACCACTGGCGACCCCCAGCCAGAGAGGCAGAGGCCACCAGCTTCAGTGTGAAGGAAGTTGGTGTCCTGGTGGAGCATGTCCTAGGGTAGTATGATGCCCTCTTCAGAACATCATGCGCCAACAAGGAAGGACTGGAGAGGATCTGGGACGACGTAGTGGTTGCCATCAACGCGGAGGGGGTGGCAACCCGTGACATCAAGCACGTCAAGAAGCGCTGGGAGGACTTCAGGTCCAGGACCCTCCACAAGGCCCGGCGCCTCGTGGAGGGGGGCCGGGTCAGCATGAGTGACACCCAGATGAGGGTCCTGGAACACGTATGCCCAGCGCTCCACGCCCAAATCCTTCAGAGGAAGACCCGTCTGGAGTTGAGCGGTAAGTGGCCAAGCATTGTTGTGTGAGACAGGGCATGTTGCAGTGTGCTGGTAGTCTGATACTTGCCTGTATGTGTGGCATGGGCCATGTATGGATGTGTGTGTGCAGGGACATCATGTTAATGCATGTGAGACCAGTAATGTGCAAACCACATGGTTGGTGCATGAGTTCCAATGCAACATGGGGAGCTGTGTGGCAAATGCACACATGAAAGCATGCCAGTGTCTGTTCTTGCACATGGTGGGGGTGTGAGGGATGGGTGCTGCTGTCATGTACATGTATGGTGCACATGTGTGTGTGTCTGAGAAGTGTGTCTGTGACTTTGATACGCCATGGATTCATGACACATGTCTGTGATGATGTGTACATTCACTCATGCAGTGCGGTCACCGTTGTATGCACTGTGTCTATCCAATGTGTCTGTGGTGTACAAGGCATGATGCATGACCCTCCGGTCATGTGTGTGCATGGGATCAGTGTGAGCCATGATGCATGTGAATTTGAAGGCAACATTTGGATTAATAGAGGCCCTTGTACATGGATGCTGATGTTGATTGCAGGCGCCGAGCCTGTTTATGCATGCGTGTTGCGTGCATTCACCCATGTGTTGTGGAGGGACAGGATGGAAGTGACGTTAGACACTGCCACTCATGTGTTACTGCTTCCTGTCTAGGCGATTACTGTACTGTACCCTGATGCTTGTGTTCTATGTCTCCCTCTATGCAGCGTCAAGTGAAGAAGAGGGCGGAGACGGCACTGTGGAGCCAAGCGGCGGGGATGCCTCCATGGGCGGCGACGCAAGGCCCAGCCACCCTCCCAGGACTTGCCATCATCCGGGAGCGAGGGGGCTGGTGCCGCGTCTGCCACTGCGGCTGTGGCGGAAGGGCCGGGTGAGCCCCCACAGGGGCTTGCAATGGCGGAAGACGGTACAGAGACATCCAGGTTGGTGGTCTCCACAGAGGAGGAGGAGCCCGCTACTGAGCCGCACATGGGGCCTGGTGGGGGTAGTACCAATGGTGCAAGTGGTGCAGTCCAGGGCCAGGAGGCAGCACAGGTCACCGCGGAGGGGCCTGTGAATGTCCCTGTCCTTGACCCTGTGACTGCACCACCAAGCACCAGCAGGGATGCCCTGTCCCAGTCCCGTCCGCAGGTAGGGGAGAGTGCCATGTCATCTGCCTCTCCACTACCTGCGGACGAGGGGTCCAAGGAACGTATGGGCTCCGTCCTGATTGGTGTCGCGTTGCGCACGCGTGACTTTTGTGATGACATGCGTTCTTCCTGGGCGGTGAACGCACGCCATCACGAACAGCAGCGTCGCGACGTGGCACTGTTGGGAGGGGCCCTGGTTGGTGGGTTCCTACATGTGACGCGCACTCTGGCGGACCTCTCCTCCTCTGTGGAGACTATGCACCAGTCGTTCTCCCTGCCGTCTTCTGGCCCAGATTCCACCAGGGCCCTCTGAGGACCTGGCCTGACCAAGACAGCCAGCTTGGTGGAGGTCCCATCCCTGCCACAGTCGGGAGTCGGCGGTCCAGCAGGGGTGGACACCACAACTGGAGACCAGCTGATTGAGGATGTGCAGGCATCATCGGACAGGGCACATGGACAGCAGCAGCAGGAGCAGGCTCTAGGTGGGAGCAATGATGGCTCGGGCCATCGACATAAGGGGGGCAGGCATCGGCCAGAGGGCAGGAGAACCCTGGAATGGATGTGTCTTCCGTGTGGCTGCGGTTGGGCTAGCGTATAGGTGCCGAGCGGAGGCGGGCGGAAGAGGCTCGGTTCACCATGGTCAGGGCAGAGTTCTCCATGCGTCGGGCGTTGAGGCGGGCAGAGTGCCTCAGGGCGACTCGCAGGGTGTAAGAACAGGCCATGAGTGCTTGAGTGCGAGACCTCGGGGCCAGGACAGAGGCCCGCCTCCAGCAAATAGACATGGAGTTCGATGATGCCCTGGCCGAAAACATTACTGAGTGAGCCGCAGGACTTGCCCGTCGCCATTGTAAATAGTTTATAGTGTTAGGTTTCCTTTTTTTTTCTTTATTTTGGGGCTTTTGGACTATGCCCCACACTTTTGTAAATAGTTTTTTTCTTAAGTAGGTTATTAGATAGGTTTCATTTGTTTCGTTGGGATCATGGACCCTTGGAAATTTGATTGTACATAGTTGGACGTTGGATTGATTTTGATTTTGTACATGGATTAATGGATTTTTCTTTTGGACAATGGATTGTACATAGTTGGACAATGAATTATTTGGAACTTTTTCTTTTGATTTCACCATGGATCAATGGATTTCTTTTAACGTTTCCTTTGGATTTGCGTTGGTGGAGGGAGAGTTTGGACTATTTCTTTTGGATTTCTTTGTATTCGTTATACTTTTCATTTACTCTTCTTTTGCACATGCTTTTCATTTCATGTTTGCTATTTTGTTATGCTTTCATTTTATTGATTTATTTTTGTACATAATACACTTTCATATTTTAGTTCCATGTGTGGTATTTGCTCATTGGGTTAATGCATGTGAAAATGTGGGTTTACACAATCAATGCCAACGAGTGTGTGTGTGTGACGGACATGTGTTGATGTACATAGTTGACTTTTGGTTTGTGTCTTGAGATGGGCATGTCAGTGTGGGTTTGATTGGGAAATCATTGCATCTCAGAAATGGGGTGGCGTGCTGTGGTATTTTGGTGTAGAAGTGGGCCATGATTGTGCATCTTTATTTCATGTAGGGGGGGGACATGAGTGGGGGCCTGCTGGCAGGTGCCCCTCACTGATGGGGGGTGGGAATGCAGAGGGACATGTGTGGGACATGAGTGGGGGCCTGCTGGCAGGTGCCCCTCACTGATGGGGGGTGGGGGTGCAGGGGAACATGTGTGGGGGCCTGCTGGCAGGTGCCCCTCACTGATGGGGGTGGGGGTGCAGGGGGACATGTGTGGGACATGAGTGGGGGCCTTCTGGCAGGTGCCCCTCACTGATGGGGGGTGGGGGTGCAGGGGGACATGTGTGGGACATGAGTGGAGGCCTGCTGGCAGGGGCCCCTCACTGATGGGGGGTGGGGGTGCAGGGGGACATGAGTGGGGGGCTGCTGGCTGGTGCCCCACACTGATGGGGGCTGGGGGTGCAGGTAGACATGTGTGGGACATGAGTGGGGGCCTGCTGGCAGGTGCCCCTCACTGATGGGGGGTGGGGGTGCAGGGGGACATGTGTGGGACATGAGTGGGGGCCTGCTGGCAGGTGCCCCTCACTGATGGGGGTGGCGGTGCAGGGGGACATGTGTGGGACATGAGTGGGGGCCTGCTGGCAGGTGCCCCACACTGATGGGGGGTGGGGGTGCAGGGGGACATGTGTGGGACATGAGTGGGGCCTGCTGGCAGGTGCCCCTCACTGATGGGGGTGGGGGTGCAGGGGGACATGAGTGAGGGGCCTGCTGGCAGGTACCCCTCACTGATGGGGGGTGGGGTGCAGGAGGACATGAGTGGGGGCCTGCTGGCAGGTGCCCCTCACTGATGGGGTGGGGGTGCAGGGGGACATGTGTGGGGGCCTGCTGGCAGGTGCCCCTCACTGATGGGGGGTGGGGGTGCAGGGGGACATGAGTGGGGGCCTGCTGGCAGGTGCCCCTCACTGATGGGGGTGGGGGTGCAGGGGGATATGTGTGGGACATGAGTGGGGGCCTGCTGGCAGGTGCCCCTCACTGATGGGGGGTGGGGGTGCAGGGGGACATGTGTGGGGGCCTGCTGGCAGGTGCCCCTCACTGATGGGGGGTGGGGGTGCAGGGGGACATGAGTGGGGGCCTGCTGGCAGGTGCCCCTCACTGATGGGGGGTGGGGGTGCAGGGGGACTTGTGTGGGACATGAGTGGGGGCCTGCTGGCAGGTGCCCCTCACTGATGGGGGGTGGGGGTGCAGGGGGACATGAGTGGGGGCCTGCTGGCAGGTGCCCCTCACTGATGGGGGGTGGGGGTCCAGGGGGACATGTGTGGGACATGAGTGGGCCCAGCTGGCAGGTGCCCCTCACTGATGGGGGGTGTGGGTGCAGGGGGACATGAGTGGGGGCCTGCTGGCAGGTGCCCTCACTGATAGGGGGTGGGGGTGCAGGGGGACATGTGGGGGACATGACTGGGGGCCTGCTGGCAGGTGCCCCTCACTGATGGGGGGTGGTGGTGCAGGGGGACATGTGTGGGACATGAGTGGGGGCCTGCTGGCAGGTGCCCCTCACTGATGGGGGGTGGGGGTGCAGGCGGACATGTGTGGGGGCCTGCTGGCAGGTGCCCCTCACTGATGGGGGTGGGGGTGCAGGGGGATATGTGTGGGACATGAGTGGGGGCCTGCTGGCAGGTGCCCCTCACTGATGGGGAGTGGGGGTACAGGGGGACATGTGTGGGACATGAGTGGGGGCCTGCTGGCTGGTGCCCCTCACTGATGGGGGGTGGGGGTGCAGGTGGACATGTGTAGGACATGAGTGGGGGCCTGCTGGCAGGTGCCCCTCACTGATGGGGGTGGGGGTGCAGGGGGACATGAGTGGGGGCCTGCTGGCAGGTGCCCCTCACTGATGGGGGGTGGGGGTGCAGGCAGACATGTGTGGGGGCCTGCTGGCAGGTGCCCCTCACTGATGGGGGTGGGGGTGCAGGGGGATATGTGTGGGACATGAGTGGGGGCCTGCTGGCAGGTGCCCTTCACTGATGGGGGGTGGGGGTGCAGGGGGACATGTGTGGGACATGAGTGGGGGCCTGCTGGCAGGTGCCCCTCACTGATGGGGGGTGGGGGTGCAGGGGGACAGGAGTGGGGGCCTGCTGGCTGGTGCCCCTCACTGTTGGGGGATGGGGGCCTGCTGGCAGGTGCCCCTCACTGATGGGGGTGGGGGTGCAGGGGGACATGAGTGGGGGCCTGCTGGCAGGTGCCCCTCACTGATGGGGGTGGGGGTGCAGGGGGACATGTGTGGGGGCCTGCTGGCAGGTGCCCCTCACTGATGGGGGGTGGGGGTGCAGGGGGACATGAGTGGGGGCCTGCTGGCAGGTGCCCCTCACTGATGGCGGGTGGGGGTGCAGGGGGACATGTGTGAGACATGAGTGGGGGCCTGCTGGCCGGTGCCCCTCACTGATGGGGAGTGTGGGTGCAGAGGGACATGTGTGGGACATGAGTGGGGGCCTGCTGGCAGGTGCCCCTCACTGATGGAGGGTGCGAGTGCAGGGGGCCATGAGTGGGGGCCTGCTGGCAGGTGCCCCTCATTGATAGGGGTGGGGGTGCAGGGGGACATGTGTGGGACATGAGTGGGGGCCTGCCGGCAGATACCCCTCACTGATGGGGGGTGGGGGTGCAGGAGGACATGTGTGGGGGCCTGCTGCCAGGTGCCCCTCACTGATGGGGGTGGGGGTCCAGGGGGACATGTGTGGGACATGAGTGGGGCCAGCTGGCAGGTGCCCCTCACTGATGGGGGGTGTGGGTGCAGGGGGACATGGGTGGGGGCCTGCTGGCAGGTGCCCTCACTGATAGGGGGTGGGGGTGCAGGGGGACATGTGGGGGACATGAGTGGGGGCCTGCTGGCAGGTGCCCCTCACTGATGGGGGGTGGTGGTGCAGGGGGACATGTGTGGGACATGAGTGGGGGCCTGCTGGCAGGTGCCCCTCACTGATGGGGGGTGGGGGTTCAGGCGGACATGTGTGGGGGCCTGCTGGCAGGTGCCCCTCACTGATGGGGGTGGGGGTGCAGGGGGATATGTGTGGGACATGAGTGGGGGCCTGCTGGCAGGTGCCCCTCACTGATGGGGAGTGGGGGTGCAGGGGGACATGTGTGGGACATGAGTGGGGGCCTGCTGGCAGGTGCCCCTCACTGATGGGGGGTTGGGGTCCAGGGGGACAGGAGTGGGGGCCTGCTGGCTGGTGCCCCTCACTGATGGGGGGTGGGGGTGCAGGTGGACATGTGTGGGACATGAGTGGGGGCCTTCTGGCAGGTGCCCCTCACTGATGGGGGTGGGGGTGCAGGGGGACATGAGTGGGGGCCTGCTGGCAGGTGCCCCTCACTGATGGGGGGTGGGGGTGCAGGCAGACATGTGTGGGGGCCTGCTGGCAGGTGCCCCTCACTGATGGGGGTGGGGGTGCAGGGGGATATGTGTGGGACATGAGTGGGGGCCTGCTGGCAGGTGCCCCTCACTGATGGGGGGTGGGGGTGCAGGGGGACATGTGTGGGACATGAGTGGGGGCCTGCTGGCAGGTGCCCCTCACTGATGGGGGGTGGGGGTGCAGGGGGACAGGAGTGAGGGCCTGCTGGCTGGCGCCCCTCACTGATGGGGGGTGGGGGCCTGCTGGCAGGTGCCCCTCACTGATGGGGGTGGGGGTGCAGGGGGACATGAGTGGGGGCCTGCTGGCAGGTGCCCCTCACTGATGGGGGTGGGGGTGCAGGGGGACATGTGTGGGGGCCTGCTGGCAGGTGCCCCTCACTGATGGGGGGTGGGGGTGCAGGGGGACATGAGTGGGGGCCTGCTGGCAGGTGCCCCTCACTGATGGCGGGTGGGGGTGCAGGGGGACATGTGTGAGACATGAGTGGGGGCCTGCTGGCCGGTGCCCCTCACTGATGGGGGGTGGGGGTGCAGGGGGACATGTGTGGGACATGAGTGGGGGCCTGCTGGCAGGTGCCCCTCACTGATGGAGGGTGCGAGTGCAGGGGGCCATGAGTGGGGGCCTGCTGGCAGGTGCCCCTCATTGATAGGGGTGGGGGTGCAGGGGGACATGTGTGGGACATGAGTGGGGGCCTGCCGGCAGGTACCCCTCACTGATGGGGGGTGGGGGTGCAGGAGACCATGTGTGGGGGCCTGCTGGCAGGTGCCCCTCACTGATGGGGGTGGGGGTGCAGGGGGACATGAGTGGGGGCCTGCTGGCAGGTGCCCCTCAATGATAGGGGGTGGGGTGCAGGGGGACATGTGTAGGACATGAGTGGGGGCCTGCTGGCAGGTGCCCCTCACTGATGGGGGGTGGGGGTGCAGGGGGACATGTGTGGGGGCCTGCTGGCAGGTGCCCCTCACTGATGGGGGCAGGGGGACATGAGTTGGTTATCACTAGTGCAACGTGACACGTGGCCTGGCTGGGGGGCATGGCCATGGTGGACGGGCTGCCTGCAGGACATGTCCAGGGGTGTAGGGTAGTCCCCTGTGGTGTGGGCGGCCTGCAGGGGCCGTGGAGGGGGTAGAGGGGACACCTGGGAGAACCCACACTGCCAATTCACGTGTAGAACTCCCCGCGCACCACACTGGATAGACGTAACCCGCTCCGACAGCAAATTCACATGTGAAAGTTCCCGTGCACCCCAGTAACACACGTACCCCACTCGCACAGGGCCAATCACGTGTGAAAGTTCCTGCACACCCAAGTAACACACGTACCCTGCTCGCAAAGGGCCAATCGCGTGTTAAAGTTCCCGCGCACCCCAGTAACACACGTACCCCGCTCGTACAGGGCCAATCGCGAGTGAAAGTTCCCGCGCACCCCAGCAACACACGTACCCTGCTCGCACAGGGCCAATCGCGTGTGAAAGTTCCCGCGCACACCAGTAACACACGTACCCCGCTCGCACAAGGCCAATCCCGTGTGAAGGTTCCCGCACACCCCAGTAACACACGTACCCCGCTCGCATAGGGCCAATCTCGTGTGAAAGTTCCCGCGCACCCCAGTAACACACGTACCCCGCTCACACAGGGCCAATCGCGTGTGAAAGTTCCTGCGCACCCCAGTAACACACGTACCCCGCTCGCACAGGGCCAATCGCGTGTGAAAGTTCCTGCGCACCCCAGTAACACACGTACCCCGCTCGCACAGGGCCAATCGCGTGTGAAAGTTCCCACGCACCCCAGTAACACACGTACCCCGCTCGCACAGGGCCAATCGCGTGTGAAAGTTCCCGCGCACCCCAGTAATACACTACCCCGCTCGCACAGGGCCAATCGCATGTGAAAGTTCCCGCGCACCCCAGTAACACTCGTACCCCGCTCGCACAGGGCCAATCGCATGTGAAAGTTCCCGCGCACCCCAGTAACACACGTACCCCCCTCGCACAGGGCCAATCGCGTGTGAAAGTTCCCGCGCACCCCAGTAATACACGTACCCCGCTCGCACAGGGCCAATCGCGTGTGAAAGTACCTGCGCACCCCAGTAACACACGTACCCCATTTGCACAGGGCCAAACACGTGGGAAACTCCCCGCGCCAGGGTGTACATGTATTCGGAGGGGTGCGCGGGGAGTTTTACTGGCGTTTTCGTGGTTTGGGGCCTCTGCGCCATGTACGGGATTTGTGTGCTGTGCATGGCGCACGGGGAGGGGTTGGGGGCGTAACTGGCGCTGCTGCAGGGTCGTTGCGCCACTCTGCGCCATGGCTGGTTTTGGATGCTAAAATCCATGAATACGCTGTATGCGGAAATGGATTTTAGCTCACGCGGCTGGCGCAGAAAGTCGCACGCGCACACTGTGCGCCAGCCGCGTGCGCCACTTGTGCGCTGAATTCTATGAATTACCCTGGTAATCTCCTGATGCCTGAGAGCGTGACAGAAGGAGGTTGATTATTTTGGTCAGAGTGTAAAACAAGGGTAAGCCTGTGCACAAGGCTATTCAGGAGTTTCAATGGTGCAATGAAGTGCGAGTTTTGTTGATTGGAAAGTTTCAATGGAACAGTGACATGGGGAATGAGATACTATCACTAACTCAAAGAAGAAATCATTCACCAAGCCTTCCTCATATCGCAGGGAATATTCATGCTAGCCATGTGCAAATCAAGAGTTAGGGTTTAAACGGCTTAGGCCAGTTATTGCTAATAATGAGTTATGATTCAATACCAATGCTTAACCATGAGCTGTCATCATGACCTACTATGGTGGAATCCTAAGAAGAGGTTTGTTATGAATATGATCTGAAGATGACTATTAAGATACAATGGGCCAATGAAAATGTAGGAATTGGAAAAAGATGGGATTTCTTTGAAGATGGTTTTTCCAATCATGTTTGGGGGTGGTTTGCAATAAAGTATTTGTGAGTGTTTTAACTGTTGCAAAACTGTATGAAAAGATGTGAACTGATGTGATTTGCTAAGACTTGGGTTAAATCTGCTTTATGTACAACCGTGTACTCTCTTCTTAAGTGATCGGCCTGTTTGGATTAAGGTGATTAAAGGCCTATCTGCACATTTGGCGAGCCAGGCTAGGAACCCAGGCTTTCCGAGATGTTTGGGGTCTTCTGTCCACTCCTCTCAGCTGTGGCACCTCACGACGGGGACCAGTCGTTCATGCACGGGGAAAAAAGAGGTCTGCGGATGCCATACTGGTTAAAGGTCCGTCTGCTCCCCAGAGACATAGTGCCATGGCCTAGCTGTGCAGGATGGCTCGAGGGAGCACCACATCGGAGTGCCTCGGGTTCACGTGATTGCATGTTTGAGATGTAAATCAAGTGGGAAATAGGGGTTTTGAGGGGTTTTGTTAAGGGTGAACCCTGGAGTGTGAGTGTGAAATTAATTGAGGTTGCAGGGATTGGAAAAGCGGATGTTTTAAAGGAGTGATTGAACTGTTCTGTGTTGCAAGTCCACTGTATATATTTTTTACCTATTTTTTATTTTAGAGGTTTGATGGGGTATCTTACCCGGCACGCCCAGTGTGAGCCTTGTTCCAATTAGTTTGCTTGTCTGGTTGGTGGGGTGGTATTTTAGGTTAAGTCCAACCGTAGATACTTTTCTGAAGTAGGCCTTGACATTATTTTGTAAATGCAGTGCGGGCGGAGCTCTTCACCTCGGTCTTCATGCTTAGCCGAAGTAGTGAACGGGGAAACTTCCTGTCATCAGGAAAAGAGGATCTTGTAGTAGAGAAGGTCATACTAGTAAAAGAGAGAGAAGCAAAAGGAGTGGTGCTGTAGTGGAAAGCATTGCGCCCCTCCTATGCTCGAGTGGTGGGGATATCTCTGAAATATTTGCCGGCAACTGTTTTTGATAAGACGCTGGGGGTCATTACGACCCTGGCGCTAAGGGGTTAACGACGCCGTAAAAGGTTGCGGCACCGTTAACCCCTTAGCGCCTAATTACGAGGTCCCTTTGCGGGTCCCGTCCTTAACGGCTGGTCTGGACCAGCTGTTAAAGTAGGGACCCGCAAAGGGACTTACGAGGTAATTACAGTACCGCAATTTGCGGTACCGTAATTACCACCTTCCCCAGTCCCATTGAGCCCTATGGGGCAAAAATGGGAATGGGGAAGGGCCAATGTTAAATGGGGAATTACCGCCCGCCAACCTTGGAATGGGGCGGTATTTCCCCATTTAACATTGGCGGACTCGTTACAATACCGGCAGCAACCATGGTGCTAATAGCGCCATTGGTTACTGCCAGTGTTGTAATGTGGGCCGCTGTCTTTTCTATAGAAGTGAGAAGTAGAATTTAAGTAAGTAGCTGAGTGAGGTAATTGCGCTATAGACAAGTACGGTGAATGATTGTGAAGTACAACTAAGCAATTGGGTAAGGGAAAAAGGGAGTATGGGGGTAAAACATTTTATTTTTTGGGCCACAGGTCCAAAACGACCGATATGCCAGTGATATAATCTTGTTCAGCCCTACATTATGAATATGTTTCCTGTTTTTGTTATTTGTGTTCTGTAGTGCCCTCACGCCTTCGGGTTCATGGTCGCGCTATACAAATGTATTAAAGTAAAGTAAAAAAGTAAAGTTGAATCATTTGTATCATGTGTTTGCTGGCTATAAGGGGAAATTGCAAAGTACAATAGAGAATGGTTGCAGGAGAGTAAGGGGAAAATTAAAAATTCTTGGCCTAATGAGGGAACCTATGATACAGGGATATTGGAGAACCTGCATACCTTTTTAACTACAAAGCACAAGGGCTCAAAGATAGAGAAGCAGTTAAACATCTTGCAATTATGTTGGATGTATGAAAAAGGAGGGAAGGGCCATAATGTTGAAATTGTGGGGAGACGGCCGTAAAAGGAAGGGAAGGGAATTGCTTCTGCCCTTCCCCCTTATGGATGCTATCCTTTATCGCCCTGAGTTCATGATACCATTTTCCCCAATGGCAGCTCCAGTGGTTGCAAGGAGGACACAGGTAACATCAGTCACGATTTCTAAGAACTGGGATTTTGAGGAAAGTAAAAGGATAACTCCTTCAATGTTTAGGGCTACAGAGAGGTTGAAAATGGAGAGCTGTAAGGGGATAACTGCCCCGACTGCTAGGTTAGCAAATACAGTAAGGGTGGAGGAGCGATAAGGAGTGAGGCCGGTAGTCAGAAGAGTGGAGGAAGGATTGAAAATGAAAGAGAAATAAGAGGTTAGTCCTTTTCCTGCTAGGATAGAGGATAGGCTGCAATGAGTGTTAGATGCGTAAGTACAGAAAAGAAAAAAAATAAGGACGCGCTAAGTCTAGCAGAGGAATAGGTAGTGCTGCTACGGCAGCAAAGAGATGAAGAGTAGGAGGAAGTGAAAAGACAGTAAACGATGTAGAAGTAGGAAGGTGGAGACATGGGCAGGTTCTTGTTAGACTGGACAATTCGGTAATCAGAACGGTTGAGGTGTATATGGAGAACAGGGATGCTGCCAAGGGTAAAGGGGCTGAGCAGGGAGGACGGAAGACTGCACCCTATGGTAGTGCTGATTATGCTTCTGTACCTGTAGAAGGGTCATGGGGTGTAGTAGCTGGAGTAGACGATGGAGGAGAGGAATGTGATGTCTAATAGGGACAGCAGGGCATAGTCACCCTACTTCCTGCTCCTGTAGCAGTAATAGAAAGCACACAATGGAGCCATAGGATGTGCCAGGGTACTCACATGGCTGTAGGAAGTAGCAGGGGAGAGATGGGGGAAGCACCAGAAAAAAACAAGGGTACCTCTGTTTTTTTGTTGCTCCAAAAGGGCCAGGGAAGGGTGTATTATGTCCCATGGTTATATATGGACCGGAGTAACTTGATGAAGACACTCCCTTCGCTCACTGCAGGGGCAGGGAAGTGGATTTATGCATAAGAGTCACACATAACACACTGCCAGTGTCATGTTGGCCACAGGGCACATGAAGAGCTTATTCATGTCCATAATGGGGGAGGGGTCAGACGAACTTTGGAAGAGATCGGGGTATCCGAGAGTTTAGTTAGATACAAATACCGATGATGGAGCAGCTTTTAATAATCTTAGGGCACAGGTATGGGGGGCCTTGCAGATTATCTATCCCGATAAGATATCAATTCAATTTTAGCCAAGACAGTAAAATTGGATGATGATCCTGCCACACACAACCAGTCAATTCAGGAGATGTAGAGGGCAGAAACAGGATGAGCATGGGATAAGAATGTGGCACTTTTAACCAACTGCTGAAGAAGGGACTTCCTAAAGAAGCAAAGCATGATTTAGATATGGAGGATTCAATGGGGTTCAGTGTTGGTCGTGTGGAAGGTTGGGACACGTGTCACGGGATTGTCATGAATGGGCACAGTACCTGAACATGGGAACTCAACAGATGCAGGTCCGACCCTGCCATATGCCCCGGGCTCTGTTCAATTGCAGCAGGCACGGGTTGAACAGAACCCAGCGACTGGGACAGCACAGACCTTCAGGATCCCACTGACCATGCCAGCACAAGCATCGGTGTGGACAAGATTCCTTTTCCGAAAAGGTACAGTTGCGCGCGACACTGGAGCAAGTGTTTTTGGGGGAAACCCTTTCTCTACCAGGTGCTAATATGTACCAGGAGTAGGGCAGCCCACAGGGATCTCTGGTGTGTAAAGTCTTGTCCATTACCACCAATTCAGAAGAGGAACCCCGGATAGGTGTGCAGGTACATGACCAAACATTTCATTCATGGTTTACACAGGGACTACCAAGTCTTGTATCAAGGAAGGTGAGTTCCCCTTTTCAGGGAAAACGATGGACACACAGGGATTCTCTAAGGCTATCCTATCGGTTCATTATACTGAAGATCTTTGTATCAAGGTGAGTAATTGAAATGTATAAGCCCCTTTGTTGTATTGTACGGACACCCCAACAAATCTTTTGGGAGGGGACATCCTAAGCAAGTTGCAGATGTCGATTGCTTTCATGGAGGAGGGTATAGTATGCTCAACCCCAGGGTTGTATCCGGTAAAGGAAGCAGCAAGTTTTCAGATCTATTGTACCAACAGCGCGATTAAGGGGGTTCCCATGCATGCGGCATTGTTTCTTTATGGGGTGATTGTTTTGTTGAGTTGGGTGCCGGGGACCAGAAATCAGGCTTGGCGAGTACCATTTGAGTTTTTATTTTAGCCTAATTTGCCGCAGGAAGTAACGGCAGGTGCCAATATGATTCCCTTAAAGGCCGTAGTGATCAAGAAGAACAGGGTGGATCTCTCAGGCAGACATGAGGAAGTCAGAGAGTGGTGCACAGTTCTGTGCATCGATCTGACCTTATTGCTAAGGGACTTGTCCGATGAGCAATTGTTCAAAGACACTGACAACACAGGTGAGATGGTCTTTGAAAGTGGGGTGCCTTAACAGACAGCGATAGAGCAAAGGGAAGTATCACAGACAATGCTCATCGTTAAAAATGCATTGCCATTTTGAAAGGAGGATTAGGGAAAAGGGCCAGACCATTTGTGGACCAGCAATCCTCATGATGTGTGGCTGCTAAAGAGTGTTGGAGCTGGGAGGATAAAATGTAAACCCAGTGCCATATTACCACGGGTTAAGCAGAACCACACTAAGGAAGTGGATGAAGGGATTGATGGGACCATTATGGCGTTGTTAAAGCAAGGTATGGAACAAGTTACTTACCTCTAACTGTTGTTCTCCAGCATGGGTCTGGCATGGATTCACATGCTCATGAGTATTCCCCGTCGTCAGGCTGGGAATCCTCGGTAAAGAAAAAATCAGTATCAGTTTCGTTTCTGATCTGTCTTTCTCAGTAGTAACCAGTCACTGATCTCTGGGTCATACTGCCCCCAGCCAATGACTGCCCTCTCCCTAAACCCCGCCTCTGGCAGCCATCCTCAGATTTGGTAGCACGCAAAGTGGCAGTATGACCAAGTGAAGAGCCGCAGAGGGGTAGGCGGGAGGGGGCACATGTGAACCCATGCAAGACCCATGCTGGAGAACAACTGTTACAGGTAAGTAACTTGTTCCTTCTCCAGCATGGGGTCTGGCATGGATTCACATGCTCATGAATAAAAGAATACATAGCAGTATACACATGCACAACCACGGGAGGTGGCAAAGGCTCAAAATTAAGCATTACATCCAAAACTCAACATTAAGCAATTCTTACCTCCTCACCAGGCTCACCTTAGGCTAACAGGTTGCGCAGCACTGCTTGGCTGACCCTGGACTCCTCCCTGGAGTCCCGATCGGCGCAGTAGAATCTTGTGAAGGTGTGCGTCGACCTCCACGTAGCAGCCCTGCAGATGTCCAGCAGGGGCACACCAGATAGGACAGTGCATGATGCAGCCGGAGAGCCATCTGGAAATGGACGTCTTCGAGAGAGCCTTCCCTTGATTCACAGACCCAAAGTTCACAAACAGCTGTGACATCTTCCGAAAACTCTCTGTGCGGTCCACGTAGAACTTCAGCGCTCTAGCTACATCCAGCGAGTGCAAAGTCCTCTCGGCCGGCGTCGAAGGTGACGGGAAGAAAACTGGTAACACCAAGGGCTCGTTGAGGTGGAAGTCCGACAGCACCTTGGGCATGAAGGAGGGGTGCGTCCTCAGCACCACCCTCGTGTCATGAAAAGTCAAGTATGGAGGTTTGCAAGATAGGGCCTGGATCTCTCCCACTCGTCGTGCGGAGGTGATGGCCACGAGGAACGCTGTCTTCCATGACAGGAACTTCAAAGGTACCGAATGCATAGGCTCGAATTGACCCCCACGAGCCTGGCCAGCACCACATTAAGCTCCCACGCCGGGGCAGGAGCCTTCACTGGCGGGAACAATCAGAATATTCCCTTCATAAATTCCTTCACCAGGAGATGAGACCACAAGGACACCCGTCCCGTAGTCCTGGTATATCGGGAGATGGCAGCCAGATGTATTTTGTTGGAGGCGTGAACCAGTCCAGCCTTGGCCAGCGACAGTTGGTACGGCAGTACTTGAGGGGCCGTAATCCGCAGAGGGTTAATCTTCTGTGCACGGCACCAGACAGAGAACCTCTTCCACTTACGACCGTAACACTTGAGAGTTGAGGACGCCCTGGCTTTTGCAAGAACCTCTCTGCAGTCAGCCGGGATATCGTACCCTCCAAACTCTAGTGCTGCAGAAGCCAGGCCTGCAGGTTCAGCGACTCTGGGTTGTGATGAAGAATGGCGCCTCCTTCTCTGGAGAGAAGATCCGCGTCCGCCGGCAGCTTGACTGGTGGGGACGTTGACAAGTCCAGAAGGTCCGGGAACTAGATCTGCCTCGGCCACGCCAGTGCGACGAGGATCATTCTGCACCTGGACTTCTTGAGCTGGTTGATGAGGCGGAGCAGCAATGGCAACGGAGGGAACGCGTATAGAAACAGGCCGTCCCAAGGGAACGAGAAAGCATCGCCCATGCTCCCCAGCTGCGGGAACCTGCTGGCGAACCTCTGGCACTTGGAGTTTGTCGCCGTCGTGAAGAGGTCGATCCGGGGTTTGCCCCATCGTCGAAAGAGCCGATCCACCTGGTCCTGACGTAGTTCCCACTCGTGGCACGAGCGCAGCTCCCTGCTGAGTGAGTCGGCGATGGTGTTTTTTATTCCTGACAAGTGGAAGGGAAACAGAAACATCCCCTGGGCGACGGCCCAGTACCACAGATCCTGGGCCTCCTTGTATAGGGCTGGGGATCTGGTGCCTCCCTGCTTCTGTATGTAGAACATTGTGGTGGTGTTGTCGGTGAAGATCCTCACCACTTTGTCCTTGAGGGACGGAAGGAACGGCTTGAGCGCCCAGAACACTGCTCGGAGCTCCAGAATTTTGATGTGGAGAAACCTCTCCTCCGGGAGCCAAAGGCCTCTTGCGTGGAGATCTCCGGTGTGGGCCCCCCAACCTTCCAGAGAGGTGTCCGTCGTCACTGTCTCCTGAAACGCCGGGGTCTGAAAGTCTGTGCCTGTAGTGAGGTGCGCACGGGTACCCCACCATAGGATCGCCCGACTGAACTCCTCGTCGAGAGGGATCCTGTCTTCCAAGCAGCCCGTCGCCTAAAACCAGCGGGCGTCGAGGAACTCCAGTAGCGGACTGATCCGAAGTCTGCAAAGGGGTACAAGATAGATGCATGAGGACATCATCCCGAGTAGGGACTTGATGGACCTCAGCCTGGCCACGTCTGTGGCTAGCAGGCCCCGCAACTTCCCCAGAATGGCCTTCGTCCTCTCCTCGGACGGGGAGGCCAATTGCCCCACTGTATCGAGCTTTGCTCCCAGAAACAGTCCTACTTGCGACGGAACCAGGTGGGATTTGGGGTAGTTGATGGCGAATCCCAGTTCCGTGAGCAGCCGGACAGTCCTCGCTGTGTGTTCTATGGCGAGTTCTCTTGTCCTTGACCGGATTAGCCAGTCATCCAGGTAGGGGTAGACGTGGATCGCCGGCAGGCGCAGCCGCGCTGCCACTGGTGCCAAGCACTTGGTGAATACCTTAGGTGCCGACTTTAATCCGAACGGCAGGGCTCTGAATTGGTAGTGGCGTCCCTGAACCACGAACCTGAGAAACTTTCTGTGTCCTTTTAGAATGGGGATGTGGAAGTAAGCATCCTCCAGGTCCAACGACGATAGGAAGTCGCCCTTCTTCATCTGACCCAGCACGTGCTGGAGGGTGACCATCCTGAATTTCTGCGCCTTGATGTATTTGTTTAACCGACGCAGGTCCAGGATGGGGCGCCAACCCCCTGTCTTCTTTCTGACGAGGAAGTACCTTGAGTACACTCCGGAGCCCCAGAGCCTCCTGGGGACGCGCTCGATGGCACCTTTCTTGAGCATCGCCCTTACCTCCAACAGCAGTTGAGGGACGTGATTCTCCTTCCTGGCCACGGGAGGAATGCGAGGACACTTCTTTTGAAATTCCAGCGAGTGCCCGTTGGCCAGGGTGTCCAGCACCCAACGGTCGGTGGAGATGGACTCCCACACACTGACGAACTTCGTCAGCTGGCCTCCCACCGGGGTGCTTCGTCAGTCTTGCTTGAAGGAGGCCTTGCCGCCTTGGCCTCCTTGACGAAGACGGCGGGATCCCACTTGCTTGACGCGACCTCTGTAGGCCTCCTGGGACGAGGAGCGGGCCGCCTGGCGGTATGTAGAAGAGCCACCGCTGGATCCCTTGGAAGCACCCTGTCTGCTTCCGGAGCTCCGAAAGGGCCGCCGTTGTTGAAGTACCCCTAGGGCCCGCCCCGTCTCCGAGTCGGTCTTGATGGCCTAGAGCGACTTGTCCACCATCTTCCCAAAAAGGTTGTTGCCGTCGAACGGCATATCCAACACTTTGGTCTGGACGTCCTGGCGAATGTCCGTCACCTGCCATCCTCGTCGTCGGAGGCAAACCCCGTTGTCCAGTTGGCGAAATCCGGTATCGGCAATGTCCGTTGCAACCGTTATGGCGTGATCCGACGCCAGCTCGCCTTCCTGCAGAATTTGTAGGGCCTCCGCCCTCTTGTCGTCCGGTAGGAAGTCTAGCAGGGGAGCTATCTTGAACCAAAGCTCCTTGTCATAGCGGGCCACGATCGCTAAGGCATTGGCTGCCTTAATCGTCGTCGCCGCCGACGAGATGACTCGTCGTCCCATGGAGTCCAACTTCTTGCCCTCGCTGTCCGGCGGGGAAGTGTAAGTTGAAGCCGCCGCACCCGCTGCTTTCTTCTTGGCCGCTGCCGAGACGACAGAGTCCGGCGCGGGCTGGGCCCTGAGGCACAAGGGGGCGGCGTCAGGGACTCGGTACTTCTTCTCGTACCTGTCCCTCTTGGCGGGTGTCGTGGAAGGGTTCTTGAGGATAGCCAGCCCCTCGTCCCAGATGTCGTCGAGCAACGGCACCGCGAGGACCGTCTTTGTCTTGGCCTCTCGTCGTTGGTAAAGAAACCCTTCCTTTTTCTGTTCTTCAGGGCAGAGCTAGAAGACCTCGGATGCCCTGGTTATCATGGCGTGAAAGGAGCCAATTTCGTCGGGTGGAGAAGCCCGAGGGGGGGGGTGATGACGGGATGTCCGTTGTGTCATCGCCGCCGTCGTCGTCCGTCCCCGTCGCTGTATCTGTCGCCGTATTCTCTCTAGGGTCCGGCGAGGGGGATGAGGGGTCCTCAGGCCTCGCAGGCACGAAGGGAGGAGCGGGGTGGACTCTCCTCCGCTTGTTCGGAGGGCTACCCGACGGGCCTGGATCTGGATAACCCGTCGGGGTCCGTGGTAATCTCGTCCTTATCTCAGTACATAAGGATTGGATCACCAACACAATGGTCGCCGAGCTATCCTGGGGCTTGGGTAATGGTTGCGACAAACGGGATGGCCACTCCACTGGGCCCTCTTCGTCGCCATCATCGCTATCTTCGATCACATCAGCGGGGATCGTCCCCTGGGATCAAACCTTCTCGAACTTCTCGTTGAGGCCTATGAACCTCTCGTTGAGGCCCTTCCCGGTTTCCACCAGATCCTCCTCAGAGGCTGATTCCAAGTCTGTAATGGCCACCGGTACCCCCCTCTTTTTCTGCCGGGGACTTCACGGGGGTCTTAACGATGGGCTGGAAAGAGGATTGCCTCCACGCTGGCAGGGATACTGAGGGCCCAGAGGCCGTTTCCACTGGCGTAGTCTCAGCCGGCTTTGCCAGGGTCACAGCGACCACTTCGATAGAGGCCTTTTGCCGGCTGGATCAAAGCCCTCACCACCTTAGGTGCATCCTGGGCCTTCGCCTTGGGGGGAGGGTGCGCGCCTCGCTCCCCTTCGGGTCCCTTCGAGATCGACCGGGGCCGCTCCAGCAGCTTACCCGGGTTCTCGGACTTCCCCCTTCCCCGAACGAGAGAGCGCTGGCTCGTGGTTGAACGTGCCGGGGAAGTCGCGCCCTGCCTGGCAGCCGAAGAGCCCGACCTTCCGGCGCTCCCAGTGCCCGTGGACTCGCGGTGCTTGGCCTTCTGTTGGGCCCCCGTTGCCGGGGCGCCCTCACAGGACTTAGAAGCCCGCTCAGACTTTTTCTTCGCCTTCTCACCTGCTGTGCCCTTCTCCAGCCAGGCGGCGAGGCGGGAACGACGATCTTGTTTGGTCCGTTCCGAAAGGTTCTTGCAGAACGCACAGTCCTTCTCCACGTGCGTCTTGTCCTCATGAAGGCAGTAGAGACATCGCGAATGCTCGTCCTCCTTGAAAACATTTTGTAATCCGCATCCAGGGCAGCACCTGAACAGCTTGGATCCGGGCGTCGAGCTTCCCTTGTCCTGGGCCATGTCCGTTGAGGTAGGCCGCAGATCTTCCGGAATCCTCCAAGAAGCGTAAACTCGATGAAAACTTCACCCTTGAGGGGCGTAGAAGAATTCCGAAACGGGTCCCCGTTATCGGAAGTAGAAACGGTGGAGCTTGAGGCTCGATTAAACCGAAAAAATTTGAAAATCTCCTGAAAACGCAGCTAAATCTCAAGAGCTAAAGCACGAGGACTCCCAACACTTGAGCGTGTGGTAAAAATCTGAGGATGGCTGCCAGAGGCGGGGCTTAGGGAGAGGGCAGTCATTTGCTGGGGGCAGTATGACCCAGAGATCAGTGATTGGTTACTACTAAGAAAGACAGATCAGAAACAAAACTGATACTGAATTTTTCTTTACCGAGGATTCCCAGCCAGACGACGGGGAATATTCATGAGCATGTGAATCCATGCCAGACCCCATGCTGGAGAAAATACACCTTCAGTGTCCCCATGACCAATACAGCTATCTACCCTGTGAAGAAAGCGGAGGGGTCTAGTTGGAGGATGGTCCAAGATTTGCGCCCCCTCAATAATGTTGAGGCGGAATTTCCGGTGGTACTGAATCCTGCTATCATTCTCTGTTACATCCCTACTGTGCTGACCGACTTAACCGAAATTGATTTTAAAAATGCATTTTTCTCTGTTACCTTACACCCCGATTCTTAGTACCTCATAGTGTTTACATATTGTGGTCAGCGATTCGAGCACACAAGTTTTGCCCCAGGGGTACTGCAAATCTCTGAATGTTTTTAACAGGATGGTTCAGATGGATTTGGGAAATTTAGAGTACAAAGTGGACAAAGAGAAAAACTGCAGTACTGTCAGACAGATGTAGTATATTTGGGGCAAGTAATATCACCTGCAGGAAGAAAGGTAATGTCAGAGAGAGCCACTGCAGTTCAGTATACGCCTCAGGCAGACACAGTGAAACAGATGCAGCAGTTTTTTGGGCTCTGTAACTATTATAGATCATGGATCGACTAATCTAGTTATGTGAGGCCCTTACTGCAGGCATAGAAGGTGAAAGGTTCGATACAGTGGTCTGAGGAAATGGGTACTTGATTTCGGGAACTCAACCCCAAATTACAAGAAGCCAATCTTTCTGTTTTCCCAATCAAATGGGCAGGTGATGACAGCAGTCCTGACCCAGCAAACATCGCTAGGTCACATACCTTTAGCATACTATGCAGACTCCTCGATCCAGTGATGCAAGGACAGTTCCCTTGTGAGCAAGCTCTAGCGGCAGTGGCTTCTGCGATTCAAAATTATTCGACAATTACTATGGGTTGCCCGGTGACATTGTATGTGGAGCATGCGATCTTCGCGATTCTCGAAAAGTCTAAACCCATGTTGATGACTCAAGAGTGTCAGGCTAGGAGGCCATTTTGTCAAATGCATCAATTCATCCCGTGCAATGTCACCTAGTAAATCCTGTGACATTTGTAGCAGAGCCAGTGCAGCCTGAGGATATTGTTCACGACTGTACCACATATGAGGGAGAAGAGGAAGAGAGGGTGAATGTGAAAGAGGATGCGCCCAGGAGACGGGTTAGGCAATTTAGTTGACCATCAACCAGGAGACGGGTGAGTGGGCATACAGGTGCAGCTGTCATAGGTCTTTTGGATGGGCAGTCCGGGTTCAGACTGAAGAGAAGGTTGCCTTCTCATTACTCTGCACAAACAGTGGAACTGGTGGCACGTACAGAGGCGCTAGAAATTAGTAATGGGAATGCAGCCACTGTTTATTTTGACTCTGCATACGTCACCTCCACTGTCCATTCTGGGTTATCAAGATGTCAGAGAAGAGGATTTAGGAGGTTTGACGGGTACCTGTGTCCAGCATGCTTCGCTGCTATTCCGGATAATTGAAGCATTAACCTTGCCAGCAGAGATAGGTCTAGTAAAGTGTGCTGCCCATACTAACCGCACTAATTCAATAGCTCTTGGAAATGATGCCGCAGACAAGCCGCCAAAGGAAGCAGCGTATTTTCCTTTCACAGATTCTCAAAAATCGAAACCGTGTCCCAACAGGTACTGTTATCAGCCCCGTAGAACGCAGCCCTGGTACTCCAGATAATAGAAATGCAAGGGAAAGCCCCTAGCGAAGAACAGGAGGTCTGGATAAAGAGAGGGTGTGTTCTCTCACCCACAGATTTTCTTTGGAGACAGGAGGTGACAGGGAAGGTAGTAATGCCTGCAGAACTGCTTCTTTTTGGCTCTAGCACAACTACATTACCGGTCTCATAGTTCTCGACAACAAATCACAGTAGAGCTTCATGAGGACTGGTTTATCCCTAACTTACAAGAACAGTTAAGTAGATTTGTAGGGAATTGTGTAATGTGCTAGGAGTTAAATCCCAGAAATACCATGATGTTGGTGAGAGGGATCTTGCCAAGGCCCTTTGGTCTATTTAAGGAGCTCCATATCGATTTTGTGGACATGATAACGAGGTGCAGTAACTTCAGATATCTAATTATCGTGGCTTATCCATTCTCCCAGTGACTTGAGGTTGGTCCCTGCATACATCCTGATGCTAAATCAGCAGCAACATTTCTGGTGGGAGAGGTATTTCCAAGATGGAGAATTTTATGCCTTGCTCGCAGAAATCAATTGGCTGCTAGGAATAAAGCATAGGTTGTGCTCAGTGTACCACCCACTGGCCAACGGGTTCATGGATCCTCAACAGATGCAGGCCCGACCCTGCCATATGCCAATCAATGGGGTCCTTAAGGACCGTTTAGCTCAAATGTGTGCAGAGTTAAAATAAATCATAGTACACAAGCCTCCCACTAGCACTTTTATTAAACCAGCCAAGCAGGGACCACCACTTCCCTCACAAAATCGTAACTAGGCGTAGGCTATGTACACCTCTCTCACCTACACATATGTCATCAGATGCACACAAGACCGCAGCGGTCCTAGGAGATGAGTTTAGGGAATACCTTAGGGCGTTAACAAAAAATGTTAAGAATATATCTTAACAGGTTGTGTCTTCTCACCAACAGTCAACAGGAGAAAGCAGCGAGACTATCGACGATCAGCACAAGACACATCTATATCTGCACCTTCGTGCATCGCTGGAACAAGCAGCGTTTCCATGACTGCAAAGAAGGTGGAGGGCAACTAGAGTTGGATCCACCTAAGAGGATACTCAAAGGGATACCGGCAGCCCTCCACCTGAGCAGGAGCAGGCATAGAAGTTAAGTATGCCCTAAGGATTCAATGTTTATTTCAGTGAAAAGATTGGTGTGAATAGAGATCTGGAAAGTAAATAATTTTTGCATAAGGAAAAGGAAGTCTAAGATTGTAAATTGAATGTTTTTGTGGTTTTCTTGGTCCATGGGTCATCATGTTTGAAGATAACTAGTATAAAAAGGGGACATTTTAAATTGTTTAGTTTTAAGAAGTCCAAGGAGAAAAGGTTAAGAGTGTAAAGAAATTTTGATAATCTTTTTGATAATGACGATGATTAATTTGATCCTACAACGAATGCACATGGTTTTGCAGTGGATAACATATGATATAGCCGTATGAGGAAAGTGGGGAGAGAGAGATCCGTAGGATATTGCTACATCTGCTTTCTCATCCCTCATGCTTCTGGCATTGTTAGGGTATGTATCCCGAGTGAGATAGAGGTAGAAGATGCGCTATGTCTAGTGCACCTAGCCCTGTGCAGGGTTCAAGGGCAGTTTTAAGGGCTGTCAATTACAGCATCAATCATACAAAGTGATGATGATTGTTCAATTGCAGAGCGTGTGGAACACTAAAATATCAGGTGTGTTTAAAGAGCCCAATTTACCTTTAAAGGAGCTATTTTTTCTAAAAATCGATGGGAGCAAGGGGTGGAGAGTTGCAGAGTTGGAGGAATGAGGGGATTCTCAGAAGAATGGTTGGCACGTGTAAACAAAGAGCATGGGACAGTATGGAGAAATCATTTGCAGTATCTGATGTGGCTCAAGGAGCCAGAAAAATCTGTTAAGATACAGACACGTACCCATTTTTCCTTGTGATATAAGGGTGATGGCACAGTGCCTGTATGCACAAATGAGAACTGCATTTGTATGCTTTGCATCACAGATCTGGCTGGAGGAACAGCTGCTCTTCTTGATAATTTTTGGACCTGTGGACAAAAGGCCTCCAGGCAGTTGCCTCCAGCCTGGTGAGGTGTGTGCAGTTTCGCTACTCTTTATGTGCCCATCCTCGTGCTCCCTAAAAAGCACATGATTTTGGCCCATTCAATGCTCAAAGTTACAACTGTGCCCCCTTTGTCCCCTGTGCCCCTTGCGTCTCTTTCACCACATTATATGGACAAATTAAAGACTATGTTTGATGGCGAAAATCACGAACAATTGCAACCCAGAACATGATCAAACTACCTTTCAGCAGCATAATCACAGGCTTTAGAACACATTCCTGATCGATATCGGCTGTTTAGCCACACCAAGGACTTCTTTGCGGCACTCCTGGGAACTGGCACCCAAGCAGTGGCCAATGCCATTTGGGTTCCTCCTGCGACCACTACTTCTTATGAATGCATCCGCTTCAGCGTTCAGTGCCATTTGGGAAGAATTAGGGGCACTCAGGCTTATGACTCTGTAGAACCGTTATACACTTGACCTCCTAACAGCAATGGAAGGTGGTGTATACCGGAAGATATGGAATACCTGTTGCACGTTTGTCCCTCCCAATGATACTGAAAATGGACGTTGCTGCCCTGCATAAACTGAAAGTGATCACGGAACCAGAGGTTGGGATCCCCAATGACTCATGGATCGACTCTCTGTTCTCGTGGGTGCCTTCTTGGTTGAGCCTTACTGCAAAGATCATGTTACCTATTTTTGTCTTTTTTTCTCATTCTTTTTTGTTCTTGTCAATTGCTGCTCTGACCAGGTACCAACATTGCTGCTATGATGACCATAACCCTCTCCAGGGCTAGGGCCAATGCCACTTCATCCCATATGGGTACTCAAATGGAAGGTGCCTTGTGTCCACCACCAAATTAGCATGCTTGTGTGGTGCAGCGGATAGATTGTGGGAATGGAGGGTGAGTTGAGTTTGTTTGGAAGAGGAATATGCCCATATTGAGACCGGTGTGAGAGATGGTCGTGGGGTTGTTCTGCAAGAACATGATTATGATTTGGTAGTTAAAATATTAACTAAAGGGAGGAATGTTGGGGTGGTCAAAAAAGGTCCGTGTAATTACGAGGGGTTCATGTTGCGCACACCGTATGACTAACTGGGCGTGGTGAGAGCGGGACGCCATGTTGCAATTTAATAGGTATCAAAGTGTAGTCAATTATGGATGGGATGTTACTTTAATGTTCTTGTTGGTCTGGAAATTGGTACATATTAGCTTGCATGAGCGCAGAAAGATAAAACCCACCAAAAACTCAAAACATACATATACAATAATACAAATATATGGGAATTCATGAATCTCACAAATAAATCAGAAACACAGTAGTTGGGACCCTTCTTGCAAAATGTACTTTGAATTTTAAACTGACTTTGCCAGGTTTTCTGAAGGCAGGTGAATGAGTAACTACAACCTTTGCGTTCAGCACAGCTGTATAAAACAGCCATGGGTTTTTATGGTCTGTTAAGTATTGTACATAGTAGATGTAAACTCCTGATGCCTGGAAGCGTGACCGAAGGAGTTTCATTATTTATTTTGGTCAGTAGTAAAACGAGGGTAAGCCAGTGCACACAAGGCTATTCAGGAGTTTCATTTGTGCAATGAAGTGTGAGTTTTGCTGATTGGAATGTTTCAATGGAACAGTGACCTGGGGAATGAGATAGCATCACTAACTCAAAGAAGAAATCATTCACCCAGCCTTCCTCCTATTGCGGGGAATAGTCAGGCAAGCCATGTGCAAATCAAGAGTTAGGGTTTAAAAGGCTTAGGCCAGTTATTGCTAGTAATACATTATGTTTCGATACCAATGTTTAGCCATGTGCTGACATCATGACCTACTACGGACGAGACGAATCCTAAGAAGGTGTGTTATGAATATGATCTGAAGATGACTATTAAGATAAAACCTGCCAATGAAAATGTAGGAATTAGGAAAAGATGGAATTTCTTGGAAGAGGATTTTGCCTAATCATGTTTGGGGGTGGTTTGCAATAAAGTATTTGGGAGTGTTTTAACTGTTGCAAAACTGTATAAAAGATGTGAACTGATGTGGGTTGTGATACTTGGGTTAGTTTGGTCCTGCAACACCATCTAACTGCTCCCCAGAGAATTGTACAATAAACTTGCTTCATGTACAACCGTGTACTCACTTCTTAAGTGGTGGGCCTGTTTCGGTTAAGGTGATTAAAGGCCCATGTGCACAGCTTATGGGGATCGTAGTACTAAGACTGTTGCATATGAATTACCAGGCAATGAGAACTACTTCAAGGTGCATTGTGGGATATTTTGTTTCTGAAATTAAATAAGGAAGTTCCAAAGTCGTGCAAATAGAAATTAAAGACAAACATACGAATAGGTATTGTCCAGGGTAGATTATGGTGATGAAGGCGTCCCAAATAGTCCACAATCGGTGCCAATTGGTGTTTCAGTGGCACAGTCGTGCGAGAGACTTGGCTATCACTGCAACAGTCAAATGGGCAGCTGTGACTTCTGAACTTGGTCTGTGCCACTAGTGGTGAAGGCATTGAAAATCAGGAAACTGATGCAGGAGGACACATATACACACTATGCTTTTGGCTTTGCGCTTATGAAAGGGGAATCTGATCAGCAGATTACCCTTTCAGAGATGGAATTACCTGCATAATGTTATTACTTAAAAGCCAGGGCTTTCAATCCCTTGCCAGGTGGCAATTCATCACTGTTGGCATCAGTCTTCTGTGGTCTTAATGACTGGGTAATTTATTTATTTAGGATTTCCATTGTGCTTAATTACAGGCGCCTCCATATTTTAAGAACCAGACCAAGGAAGAAAGCCATGTTCCACGACATTGTCTTGTTCCCAAGGCTAGTGTGTTCCCCTGGGATATCCTCCAGCCACCACAGCAGTATGAACGCTGCCGCGCCATACGCCATCCTGTTCATTGACTGCCATGTGCCACCTCAGTCTCCTCGCCTCTTCTTGTCATACTCTGTCTTTTGACATTTTTGGAGGGCATCGACTCCACGGGCCCAATCACAAGAGGCTTGATAGAGACAATACACTCACATCTTTGCCCTAGTTTTTCTGGAGGGCATGTTGCCATGGCTGAGTTGCAACTCTGAGCCAACGTGACTGTACAGTGCAAAGAAGATAGGAGTGGTGCTGTCAATGCGGCAACATACGAAATCCTAGACCCGAGCACCCACCACTGGGAAGTATGAGGACAGGTGCATGAGTCAAGAAGATCGGGAACTACCATCATTAACCAGGAAGGCATCAACAGCATAGAGGCAATATAAAGCATGGAAGACATAAGAAGGCATTAACAGATTGTAAGGCCTAAGAGTAATTTAGAGGTATGTTATTGTGCCTTTATTTACTGTTTTAAAGCAGTGAAGTAATCATAAGAGGCACCTTGGATACTGGAAATATCCTATATGTAAATATGCAAATGAACCCCAAAAGTAGACCTCTGAATTGACACCTTTGGTGAGCTGGACGGAGACATTTTAGCATTAATCTTTGTAACCGTTGCCTAAGAGTAGCAAAGTAACAAGCATGCTTAACTGTTCAGGCAAGACCTCCTCCTGAATGAAAGGAAAACCAGGGTCACAATGCACCACTGCAATACACATTAAACAAAGTAACATAAATTCACATTTCCAAGGTCTATTTTGTGGGTACACACGAAATCCTACTGGGAGAAGAGAGAGAGAAATGCAGACCTAGTTAAAATGTTAATTTTAGTTATACTGTCTATTAGGTAGTGCAGTGATACAATTTGGCCCGGGGTTTCCTTTCAAAGAGCACTAAATGATGTTGGAAGTGGGATCATAGACCTTGCTTCATAGGCCCACGTGCTCCTCACCAACTCCGAGGCAAAATAGAATAGAGACACACAGAAACCAAGTCGCCTAAATTCATCAATCTACTTTTCTTACTTTGCAACAGTTGCTGAATAGTAGCAAAGATTCATTCGAAATTGACTCCCCGCTCATCCAAGAAGTGAACTTGAGGGCTCATTTTGCGAGGCTAGTTTACATATAGGCAATTGCTATTATCCGAGGTGCCACAAATGATACTCATATGATAGGTATAAAAGACATCAAAATATGTGATATAACATGACCTATTATAACATGATACATCATGACATAGCATGATGTATCATGTTAAAGGATATCCTAGCATTACATCACGGCTGATCCAGCTGTATGAAAGAACGTGTGTCCTCCAATGAGTCTAGAACATGACCATCAGAAATTCCAGAAGAAACTAAAAAAGGTCTCTTTCGCCAATTCTTTGTGCTATAAATTGACGAGACATGGGATGCAACCTTTTTTAGCCCGTGGAGGTTCTCCGATCTCGTTTGTCATCTGTAATCCCCACTTTTAGTTTCCCATTTCTTTTTTCTGCCTCGTAGTGCCCTGAGGCAGATGACACAGAAAATCACCAGTAAATACGTCTAGAAATATCCTGATAAATCTTATTGTGATATGATGTATCATAGCAGGAGTTATCAGGACATTACATATTATGGCATGTCATGCTGTGATATTTCATAATCTGTAAGTATACCATAACTACACAAATTGGGAGAACTAATGTTGTGAGAAGTGCTTGCGGGCTGACTGGGTAAGGCTGGGACTGTCGATTCAGCTCATCGCAGCCAGCCTGCAAGTCAATAGCAGACATTGCCTGGGAAACAGGCTCTTTACTAATATGTCCAACGCTGGTCGCGGCCTTGCGGATTATCGAGATCCTTGAGCGGCCGGGGACCAATGGCGTACCTTCTTGCGGACACAGGCAGCCAGTGCTAGAAAGGGACAAAATCTACTGGGGGCAAAGCCCCCCCCTTTCGGGTTAGTGCCGGGAGGGGTGTGTGGATTGTTAGGGGTGTGGGCAGGACTGTGGGCGGATTATCTGTGGTGTGGGCGGGGCTGGGGCTAAGTGTCGAATGATGTGCATGCCCTGAATATAGGATGCTGGCTGCTTTCCATCAAAACAAAGTGCATTATGGGAACATAGGAGGAATGACCACAATGTATCAAACATGTCTGTGCTAGTAATTCAAACGTTCATTCCTTCTGAGCATGCAATACACACTTAGTATGGTGCGCATTTCCTCAGAATAGTCACTGTGGGCCTCATCACTAGTTGGGCTGTATTCCCGGCTGTAATACCGCCGACTATAATAGCCCTAGCACCAACCGGTCCGGCTGTATTACCGCTGGATCACGAGTTGGGTGTTAACGGTAAATCCCCATTCCCCATTGGGTCCATTGGATTCAATGGGGTATTTTCAGCGCTAATTATGCGGACTAATACAGCCGGCGGTAATACAGCCGAAAACAGGGGATTTTCACCTCCAGAGAAAGGCTGGAGGTAAAACAGCCCATTTAGCGCCCAACTCGTGATAGGACCAGCCCTTAAATGCGGCTGTAATTCCGTTACCACCGCATTTAAGGGCTACAGCCCAACTTGTGATGAGGCCCTGTGACTGTAAAATGTGTGCAAAGCATGAGACATATATACAGTTTCAGACAGTTTTGGGCCTAGTGTCTACATGGAACGGCACCCCAGCGAGACAGTTTTTTCCTAAGCGCAGCCCCGTCTTGTTCAGGCCCAATTCCTCCCCTGCAGGCAACAGGAGCTATAACCTTCTGGTAGCGGAAACTGACCATGAAGCTGTGCTTATAGGAAACAGCAAATTATGTCCATGGTGGGCACAATTTAAACAGCGATCATGTTTTAACTGGGTTTGTTGTGCAAACGGGGCATAATGATAATTGATCGACTAAGTGAGCCTGAGGTAATGAATGGGAGAACCGTGCATAATGAAATGATCTGCTAAGTGGGATTGCTGAAAGCTTGCAGTGATATACTAACTTGCCATCATGTAAACTGGTAATGTGCTCTCTGTCTTGAAATACACGTACATTAAAAACGGACAGACCAATAATTATTCATGGAAATATTTCTATGGCATTGGGCCTCCTTACGAGGTTGGAGGAAGCCGCTACCTCCAAACTCGCATCCGGGTCCGGTAATTGTCCTTTCGTGGGTGCCAGGCCCGGTACATCCCCATTCCCATTTGAGCCCCATGGGGCTCAATGGGAATGGGGAGGATAGTAGCACCGGTACCGTTAACGGTACCGGTGCTACCATCATGTTCTGCTTGCGGGTGCCGGTACGGCCACCAGGTCAAACCTGGTGGCTGCAAGGGCACCCGTGAGCAGAACTCCTAGTATGGCGGTACGGTAGCAAGGGTGCCGGTAGCGAAACTGGCGCCGTTGTTGCCTTACCGCCATACTTGTAATGAGGCCCATTGTCACGGGTTACCGTGTTACCGTGATAATCAATTGAAATCCTATCCACTCCTCCTCCCTGGACAGTGCTTTTATATGAACTACATGAATAGGCACCGCCCCGCCTAACTCCGCCCCCCTTCCAGACCTTGAGGGATCCCCCACCACATGTTTTCCATTTCCAGCCCTAGCGGTAACTGCACAGAAATGTGCCCCAGACTAGGTTTACGCTGCTATGACGAGTTGACGACATCAGAGTACCGTGTTTCCGCCGCTGCTGCGTATACTTTCTGAAGAGCTCTGTGCAGCACTTCCTCATAGCTCGGCTGCGTCGATGCACTGCAGTCTGGCGTGTAACACCTGCTTCCGATCCCTGCACGCAGACACCGACTGGCCTATAGGGCAATGCCGAACCAAAAAATGGAAACTGCTATTGAGGGCCAGTTTTTTTTTTTTTTTTTTATCAAAGTGGGCTACTTTTTTGGCCAATGTGTGCCAGTTTGATGAACTGTGGGGCTAGTACTTTTGACCAGTGTTGCTGAATAAATATTCTTTAAAGTGCACCATTTGTATCATATTTTATCAAAATCCTCCCCCAGGGGAAGAATTGTATCAGTCTTTCACAAAAGGAATGAATTGCCATGTGCAAGTGTGGGCCGCTTTTTCATTGGTGGCTGAGACAATGTTATGCCCCAGTGCGACCCTGCCTGCACCCCAGCTACAGCAGCAGGACTCACCGAAGGAGGCCACTGTGACGCACCCGCTGGAGCCCCGCCCACCTCAGGAAATGATGGATTTAAAGGGCCGCTGCGGGGGACAAGCACCAGGGTTCCCAGTACCAACTAAAGCTAAAGTACCAACTAAAATCCTACATGTAGAACATTCTCTATGATTTAACATCTATTTACACACACACAAAATCACTTCGATGTTTCCTTCCTCCTCCAACCTTTATTTTACTTGGGGCTAATCGCTGTCCCGTTTCCACGGCAACTGAGCGTGCTTGCAAGACGTGCCCGTCCTTCTTGTTGCCTCTGCAGTGCGCCCACTGACGACGCCTCCAACCCCTCCCGCCCCCAGGCGGGCTGCCGCGCAGCACCTGCTTTCTCCAAATCAATTCCGCCGATGGGAACACGCGCGAGGGTTTTTTCAGGTCTCCCACGAATGTACAGGCGGTGTCACGTGCAGAGAGAGGGGGCGTGAAGGCGGACCAAAAGGTCTCCAAGAAGAGTGAGAGAAGAAACGCGCTCTGTTCTCCCGTGCCCAAAAACACATCTTACTGAGAGGGATTTCAACGAAGAGCGCTCTCCAAGGTGTAAGACGATTTGGGGGCATGGCTTGTGGGGTGGGCGTAGCCCCAAACAAGTACACATACCATAGTAAGGTATGCAAAGAAATATATAAATGCATTTAAGCATTTATATATTTGTATGTATACCTTACTATGGTTTGTGTAAAGCCATCTTTTATAAACAGAAATATGTCACATATTTCTATGTTTATAAAAGATGGCTTGAAAAGTACACAAACCATAGTAAGGTACGCACATAAATATATAAATGCTTATATGTATATATTTGTTTGCATACCTTACTATGGTTTGTGTACTTCAAAATGGCTTGAAAAGTACACAAACCATAGTACGGTACGCATACAAATAGATAACATTTATATATTTGTGGGCATACGGTTTGCGTACTTTTAAAGCCACTTAAAAAAACATTTCCACGTTTATAAAAGATGGCTTGAAAAGTACACAATTCAATCCATCTTTTTATAAAGCTTTGACAACTTTTTAGAGACTGCCAGAGCCCGGCCCCAGGTGGCCCCAGCCCACTTGAAGCACTGATGCTTCACTTACGCGTACATGCGTGTCGACATCACGTTCCTTTGGGGATGTGCTTGTACAGTACAGCCCTGCTTTTTTTGTTTGGTTTATAAAAGCCAAACCTATTGCATTTGAGTGTAGATGGGGAAGATGGCATGTGAGGAGGGACACAAGGCTTGTACGTGTGGTTTGGTTATTTGGCCACCTATTAACTGCCCATGGCCATGCTAAACCCTACATTCTCACCCATTTCCTGCCCCTCCCCACCAAAAACACCTCCTCATAGGATCTCTGTCAGCTCACTTTAATCAAGCCTTACCATCAAGCGTTGCACTTGCAGTGCCTGGCAGGTTTTTTTTTTCTTTTTTTGCAGCTGTAAACACGTTACTTGTGCAATAAAAATGCCTGGTCAGCCTTCAACCACTCGATTTATAAGCATTATGCTTGTCCTTCACTGAAGTCCTGTTAAAAACAAGCATTGGCAAAGCCAATAGTATTAGTACAAGTATTAGGCTTTTGCCAGGTATTGCTATTAGCTGCTCAGGCACTCGCACAATTTGTACATGCTACCACGATGGCCAATTAAAACCACTCTGGCAGTACCATGCTGGTGCCTTTTCCGCATCTACACAAAAGCCCAAACTGTTGTCATTGCCAATGCTTGTCTTCTTTCCATCTAGGCCCACAAGCCCTAGAATGCAAAGAAAAAACAATCCTGTCTGATCACTCCCAGATGGAATGGGGAATGCTGCTATGTATAGAGGTACAGTTCATGAAGTAAGCAGACAGGGAGGGACTCATACATGCCACATTCTTTTTTGAGGAGATGCTTGTCCAGTGTTTTTTTTTCTCTTTGCATTCTGAGACTTCCAGTCCTGGATTTACAATGAGAGAAACAGAACTAGAATCAAAGGAATTACCAGGACTGGACAAGCATCTCCACAAGGGAATAGTGACGTACATGGAGACCACACACTGGTGTGAGGAATTGAACCATCCTCAAGGGGAGTGAGTGTGTGCTCGCCTGGGCTTTTTGTTGTTGTTGAAGTTTCATAATTAAAATGAATGATGGGAGATCAACCTCAGAAAATGTGTGGGGCTAATCCGCACACATTTTCGTCTGCTCACCGCACAAAAACACATAGTCATGTATACTCTGGGTGGACACAGCCTACAGGTGCAGTCCTCCGGTCGTGGCCAGCCTAATTAAAACATCAAAGGCTCCATGGATTATCTCTCTGTTGTCTAGGTTCTGCTGGTGGCAGCGCACACGGATGAGAGTTAATTGAAACAGGCCTGTGATAGGTCTGATTGCAGAACTGACAAAAGGGGACAGGAAATCCAACACCTCTTTGATATGCAATGTGTCAACTTGAAGCTAGCTCCCACCCCTCTGTATGGAGGGGAGTGAATCGCATGTCTGGGACAACTGTTTACAGTAGGCAACCCCTGTAGGTAGACCCCCTTTCAGAGTGAATTAGTATGTGAATTGATGGAGACAAAGTCTGTTCTCGCCACAAACTTCAGGAGAGACCTGCGCTTTGATCAGGAGCCACAGAGACCTCAATTAACAGGAGAGACACTTTGATCCACAACAGACAAGAAGGTGGGTGGGATTTAGTAGTACATATTGTGACCCCTTAACTTTCCTGTTGCAAAGCACTCTGGTTATGACCTCACGCATAACAGAAGATTATTGGTGGGGACCCAGGATTGGTTCCTTAAGGTAGGCTTAGCCTGCACCAATCACTGGGGCCCATTTGGCTTTAAAAGAGGGCTGAGCCCCTCACTATGCAGACCATCTGATGACTTTAAAAGGAGTAAGAAGGACTCATTTGGACTCTGGCTGAAGGTGCAGTCTGCCTTACAGCTTCCACCACTGAAGGAAGGCCAGGATTCCCCTCCCCTAAACATCTCCCATGGAAGAGAGGGAGATACCGGACTAAGAGGACCCATCCAGCAGCTTCAGAACCCGTAGCCAGCCAGAACACAGTGTGCCCTGCTAGGTTCGGCCAGCAGGCTTCCTAGATGGGAAGTGCCAGATAGTCTCTGAACAAAGGTCAAGGCAGTTGCCTGCAAACACTCTCCTCAGCTTTGGGCCGTCCGCCCTAAACGACGACACGAGCCCTGCGAAGAAGCAAGGAGGAGTGTCACAACAAGCATCAAACAGCATCCATCTTTTAAGGACATTTTCGAGACAGTCGAGCCCTCAAACCGCAACCGGCTACACCACTGACTGTTGTCACGCTGCAGTCACTAAAGCCGTCAAAGACGCCTTGATTAGCGTTCCAGATCCGCCAACCACCACAGAGAAACCGATTCTTGAGCCTTGCTTGACGAACTGCCTGCCGCCTGATACCCGGAGCTGTCTGCTGTCTTAAAGTCCATTGCAGGAGCTGCAAAGCGTACTGGAACCGACTCAACGCTGTCGAGCATCAAAATCATCTCAAGCACCAGCTACATTGTGGTTCTATCCCCCTGGTCCTTCACCAAAGGCCCCTAATGACATTCACAGCCCCTTGCTTCTTTGGTCCCGAAACCAAATAACCTTGAACCGTTAAAACGGATTGCTTTACCAACTACCCTCCTGTCAGTATCCAGAGTGCATCCCTTTTCTTTATGAAACTGTCTGTCCTCTGTGTTCTTTACTGGGTGGGTTGTATTTTGTAGTGTGCTAGAACTGTCTGTTGTAATAATAATAAAGTCAATATTTTTATACAACCCTGATTGGACAGTCTCTTTTATCATTGGGTAATCATTGTATTTTCGCTGTGTTGCAAATAACCAACGATCCACGACCTTGCAGAGATAAGCCTGCCATTCTGTCCGAATTACCAGAATTGGACAAGGAGGTTTATAATTGACTTGTATTTCCTTTCTGTTAGGATCCCTTCTGCTGTACTAGAGGTGTGTGGCTGATTGATGGTTTAGAAACCGATATTCACCCCTGGACCAATGGTGCCCCGTAAGTTGATTTGCCACAACTGGTGCAGGCATTCACAAGCCAGCCAACCCTCAGCTGACAATAATGAACACACATCCACAGCAATGATTATAGAGTCAACTCACCTACACACCAATGACATCACTCCAGCAGCATATATTCTTTTATAGAAGACACATCAAAGCTCCATCCTAATGAAAACAAAGAGAAAAGTAGAAACACTAATAAAAAGGACTCGTGTGTATCATGACATGCACGCAGCGCAACAGAGAAAAACATCACCACAAAAGTGTTCAGCTCCCGCTCATAAGTAACCTCCATACTGCTGTGGCACGGCATAATCGAGACCACACATACACGGAAGAAGACCAGCACAAGCCACCGAAGTTGAAATGCGCAACCAACATAACAGGACAAGGAATAACTATACAAAACCGAGAACCACCAAGCCCCTGTCAAAACTACGAACACAAATGTCCCACTGACAATGACGATAAACCCACCAAGGATGTTTCATCACACAATCGTCCAATGGCACGCACATAAAATGGTCAGGTACTACCCGGGGACATACAACATTAGCACAAAAGTGTCCAACCATCAATGGCACCGGTGACCCCCCGGCCCTGTTATTTGTCGCAGTGGGATACACAACACAATGGGGACCCGCTAACCGAAAGTGGAAGCCCACTGACATCCACTCTGGATAGAGGGTGGCAGCATCCTTACTGCTTTAAGCCACACCGAGCACCTAACGTGAAAACCACCCACACTCCTGGACACAGTGTGCTGCACTAACCATTGCACTCTACTGTGTTCAGACATGGCCTAACTCAGCCTGTGGCGGCACAAATGCATCATGATGTGCCTCTGTAGCCACCAACAAGCACACTCCAGGGAACACCTATGCATCCATCCACTCATTCACCATCACGACCAACAAGCCACAATGCACACACTCCGGTAACACCTGGGAATGGAACACATGCACACACTACCACAATACCAACACACCTCAACATGCAATTAAGCACACTCCAAGGCAACACTTGGAGACGGAACCTACACGCCCAATCAGGCATCCATCGCAACCATTGTGCCAAAGGGCACACACCCGGGCAACACTTGGAAACAGGACTAATGCATGCACCCATACTTCCACAATAGCCCACACGCCACAACGTGCAATTCAACACACTCCTAGGCAGGGGTCCGCAACCTTTAGCTCGGACCACAACTGCCCGTAACCCAATTCATAATAGTGAATGGTGAAGGGTCATGGGAGTTGTAGTTCAAACCATCTGGAGAGCCAAAGGTGGCAGAATTGAATAACTGCTCGGGGTTCCCAATACAAGCGGATTCAGTGCTCATTCATATTAACCAGAGAGTGAAACTTGTGCCGATCTCACTGCTACAAACACTGTGCAGCGCCGGTCACCTGCTGTAATTCTCTGTGCACAGAATGACCCCGGCGGCAATACTTCACGTTGCTCACATTTCACCTGCAGAAACGCCGCCACACGCCTTATTTCTATGAAACGCCGGCCCTCTCGACAAACGGCGCTTTAGTCCATTTCTTGTTTGTTTCCGGATTCTATATATATATATATATATATATATATGAGGCAAGCGAAATGTGAAGGCAGGCGCTGGGTTGGAGAGAGGAGGGGCAGGTCAGGGGCTGCGAGGCTGTACACCAGAAAGGCAGAGAAGAGATGGGGGGCCAGGGGATATGGCGCAATCATTACTCAGTTCCACAACTCCCATGGCCTTCTTGTCTAGGCGCTACTGGAGGTGCAAATCATTTTGCAAAAATAACATTGGACCGACGCTTCTCAATAGTTTGACCTACGGGAAAGCCCCATCGGCTCTATACCCTCCTATGCCGGCTTCAGACGTGCGACTAGAACACAAAGCACAGCACTCAAGAACTAAAATGACTGAGACATCACAACAAGCAACCACCAGAACGTTAAGAGAAGGCCTTTGCTGTCTCCTGGAACATCTAAACCTCGACACAGAACATCTTCATGCATCAACCAAAGGCAAAAAGGAAATTCTGAGGAACCACATTCTTGCCAATCTATGGAACTCAACCCCCGAAGTAGATGAGAACGGCAGAAGAGCACCCCATCTTTAGGAAAACACTGGAAACCTGGCTATTTAACTCAGAGTGATTAACATAAAGCGGGAGCTCCCAGCATCATCACTAGGAACCAGAGACCACCCAACAACAGCACAAACCCTGGAACTACCAAACACATCATACCAACCACTAACATTTCCCACTCCTCCGCAGGATATCCCACAAATACCTCACACGCGATCAAACGGATCAGTCTCACCTCACGCAGACAGACAAGCCATAAACCCACCGAAAAGTAGCTGCCGCAAACGAACGTCAGAGCCACTGGACGTTACCCCTACGGACACAACAACACCAGTGCACACAATCCGAACACACCTAGAAAGCAGACCCGCACAGACGTCAGGCTCTCCTGGTTCAAGCATCAAAAGAAAAGCACAACCTCTATCCTACTCCCTCTTCCCCATCTAACCTACCCGACCCAGCCAAGTGAGCACCTGGAGATCATACTAATGATAACGGTGCGCAGTATACGCCAACTTAACCTAAAATAGCATGAGCACTAAAGCAAAACGCTTCTCACCATAATGCAATTGATCATTTAATTCCTTTTGACTAACCCTCAATTTCTCTCCACCTTACCAGGCACACAAGCAAACAGCTAATAGCACAAAAAAGACCATCTGCCCACACTTCAAACATCACAAGCTTACACGTCTAACTATAACACACCCACAGTATAGACACGAGGCTCCCCCTCTGGATACAAAGCCTTAAATGCCACCTGCACACCACACTTAGAAAGCTCACAAGCATGCAGAGCTCGGGGTAATTGCGACCTGCAACCTCAGCACAAAGCACTTCCATCTCGCACGTCCCTCTCCTACCAACTAAACAAATTCGCCATCTCTTTTCCATGTCCGTCAGAGCACCTGGAGACCATGGCAATCGCGCATGTGTGCAGTACCTATCCTAATAACCTCACATGCTCACCTTTCGTGCCGTCCTACTTCCACAAATCCCTTTGCTTCTCGCCCGTCTGCGCGCTGCACACTAAACAGCACACCCGAGCGTCCGTTAATGAAAGGAAGCTTGACCATACATGGCAGCCACGGAAACACAAGAAGGACACCCGAAATCGAGTTCCTTTCCTCTTTCCATCACAGCCAGATGTGAAGGAAGGCACCAGCAGGTCAAGCGATCAGTGCAATTTGGGACGACACAGGTGGCTGAGTGGCAGCAGAGTGGTGGGGTTGAGGCGGTGGCAAGGGGGGGGGAGGGTGTTTGAGGAAGTGGGGTGCACACAGCGCAGCAGCCTTCAGCCCTCTCAGAACACGGGCCTTCATGACCAAATACAGCCCTTAATCTAAGAGAGCCGTTTGGCTGCACCCCTCGTGTCAGTTGCTAATGTCCGATAATACAACAGTAAATTCTGCCCTGCACTACTGCAAACAATATCTGTACACTATGATCTCACCACCCTTTGCATTTAGCACAGTAATTGGTTCAACAATCACTGACAGCACGTTTGCAGTCATGGTAGACCTTCCAAGTATGTCTTAGTTCCAGCACACAGTACATAGCTCCTGGAAGGTACCTTACAGCGCTTATGTGACAGCATGAATCTGGTGAGGGTACGATAGTCTGAGATTTCTAGCAATAACACGATGTAGCAATTCTGTTTCTGAGAGTAAGCTCTGCCAATCAGACCCTGCTTTCACAATGCTCCATGCCAAAAAGCATAGTGCACCCAAGTACCTTTGCTGTGACTGTCTACTGACATTATCAGCAGTTGCCCTCCAGTGGCTACATGGCAGGTTCAAAGGTCACACGCATTCCTGACCACAGCTGCTGGAACTCAAAGTTCTAACAGACAGAGGTGGCTTTTTAACTGTTCCTCTCTGCTTCAAAATAATAAATGTATGTATTCATTTTATTGGATATTTGTAAGGCGACTATACAACAGATGGTGTTTCAAGGCACCACAAGACAAAAAAGGGGTGGGAGGACAAGGGAGAACGGTCCTAATAGCCCATGTGACATTTCGTATTGTGCAAGGGCAGAACAAGAAGCGCGAGGTGGGGAGAAGTGCCGGTTTGCACAGAAACTAAGTGCTTAGGTGGGAAGGGAAGGGTGAAATGGGCGAAGTGCAAGAGCTACGGGGTGGCCAGAGATGAAGTGCCAGGAATGCAAGTAAGTGCATGGTGGAGGGGGCGAGTGGTGGATAGGGCATTGGGGCCTGGAGCCCTGTAGTATTCAGAGCCAGAACCAGGCAGCACTTCAGTGAGGCAGAAAGATGGGGGGTAAAGTGAAGCAGGAGAAGGGTCTTGAGGAGCTTCTGGAACTTAAAGCGATCCAGCTCAAACCTGAGAGGGGCAGGGAGAAGCCCGAGAAGCCTTGTGGCAGCGATAAAAATGAAATATAGGCCACGCCTGGTTTTGATATGGTTGCTACCTCGATTACACAATTCTACCACCACAAGCAATTGATGTCATTTTATTGTCAGCTTGGTGAACAGCGACTCATTCGTGACAGAGCCTGGTGTGTACACACCCAAAACAACCATGTGGTCCGACCTAGGACTCACTCCCCTTGATCCTCCTGACAAGTCATGCCACCTCTTCCAGGAAACAGGAAAACTCCCTGCGAGCTCTCCTGGAAACCAAGACTTTAAAGGCAGTCCTGTATTAACAATCACCACCTCTCACAAGGGTACTCCTGAATGAAGTCCTTTTGATGTAGGCAGACAGGGAAATACGGTGGAGTTAAAGTAATCCATGCGGGAGGTCCAGTTTTGTAGAGGGATCCCACCATTTTGTATTTTGCTAGGGCTCCCAAACATCCTGTCCCTATCCCACTTCCTGCAGACAAACCAATCTAAGTATGACATCAGAAGGCAAAGAACAAGTGTTATAGCAGCCAGGATGGAGCCCTTAACAACAGGCTTATTGTGGAGCAATCCGCACTGGCATTTCGTCTATATAAAGGGGTGCAAAGGAGACTATGGGCCTCATTACAACCCAGGCGCTAAGGGGTTAACGGCACCATAAAAGGTGTCGGCGCCGTTAAACCCTTAACGCCTGATTACGAGGTCCCTTTGCGGGTTGCACTTTAACGCCTGCTTCTAGCAGGCGTTAAAAAACCAACCCGCAAAGGGACCTAGGAGCTAATTACGGCACAGCTAATTACGGCACCGTAATTTATGGTGCCGTAATTAGCGCCTTCCCCATTCCCATTGAGCCCTATGGGCCAGAAATGGAAATGGGGAAGGGGCCAGGGGGAATTACCGCCCTGCCAACCTTGGAATGGGGCAGTAATTCCGCCATTCACCATGGCGGACCCCGGCATGGACCATGGTGCTAATAGCGCCATGATTTAGCGCCGGGGTCATAATGAGGCCCTATGTCCTTAGTAATCACCTTGAACTCTTTTTAGGATGCAACCTGCTTCAAAGTCTTCTGCAATAGAGCTGAAGACAGAGAGAGATCAAAGCAAGAGGCAAGATCTTCTCCCAAACCATCACCAGGGCCTATTTGGGATGTCCTGTTGGTTGGACAATGCCTACTGCAACTGAGAACACTGGCAACCAGGATCGGATTAGTGGAGGCAACAGGACCCGACAAGCGCTCTCTACAAACCTTCCTATTCTGGTAGGGAAGAGCAGAACATAGGATTTATCATACTCCAGAGACCCTGGATTGGGCTACCAGTGACTCCAAAGACAAGAAAGCAATGCAAATCCTGTCTCCCAACTCGAGATGCTTTTGGAGCTGGCTCAATTGTGCTTGAGCAACTACAGGACGTGCAGTGCTGTCTTTGCCACTCCAAGTAATATGAACCACTTCAACAGGCTACTGACTCGACCCAGCAGAAACATTGTCTCGACACCAACTTGGCAGACTACTAAACTCGCTGAAAAACATTGATTTGACTGGTCTCACATGTCTATGTTATCCCCTGAGAGCCCTTTTCTCAAATCGTCTCAACGCTGCCTCACCATTGGCAAAGAATGACTTGACCACCTTGGCAATGGCTCGACTACAGTAAAGCACCCAGAAGCCTGTTTCAATGCTGTTGAGCCCCCAAAGATAAGAAAATAAAAGGTATTAGAAGTGGGCCTGTTCTCCTGGCCCACCTTAAAGGGCCTTACTGACTGATAAGTCCCCCTTACATACCTTTTCAAAGACCTCTTCATTAACTTTGAACTGATTACTTTAATCATTTTCATGAGCACCCCTGTCTACAAACCCAGAGTGCCCCTTTATTTTGTAGAGGCAAATGAGCTATACCCGTCATCGTGTGTCCGTTTCACCTTAGGGGCACTGTTGGTTTGGAAGTAGTGTGGGGCTGACTAGGAGATTTAGTCACTATTCAGCTCTGTACTCCTGCAGAGCAGTAGGCATTTCGTCACAGTATGTATGCTGTGCGTCCCAGAAAGTCCATAGTGCAGCATTCCAGTAACACCACCAACCTGCTGTCCTTTCCAAAGCTTGTCATCTCAGCGGCCACATTAATGGAAAGCATGCTGCAAGTCAGGAACCAGAGTCCCAAAAAGGAGGCAAGAAAGAGTTGTCCCTGCTCCGCCTGCCAGCAATGGACGCGCCATCCACGACTGTGCGGCCTCCACCAACAAACCTTTCTCGTGAACTCTAAACTGCTGCAACCCTGAGAAAACAGGCCTGAATTAGGAAGAACACCAACCAACACTAAATACTCAAAACCCAGCAGAGGCATGCAAAAACGAACACCAACCTCAGCAAACAGCAATCTGCTGCCGATTAGGATAACCCAATTACAGCCTACAGCTGGCATAATTGTACAAAAGGTAAGGATTGGCACTCCTTAAGGGAGTGGCTGATGTCCCTGTTCCACAACAAAAGAGTTCTGTAAACTTGAGCTGTTAGCAATGTTGTAAAGAGTTGTTCTTTCCTATTAAAGGAATACGCAGGAGACATTAAGTACAAAATGAAATGTACTTTCTTTTGCAGGTATAGTCCATTTGGTAGTTAGAAAGGCAGGGAGTACTCACTGGCTCATGCACTCACAAAGCACAACACAGAAGGTTGACTGCTGTAAGGTTTTGAATTGATAATAGCCCTGGGCATTGTGCTAGGCAATCCTCCAGACCATGAGTCTTCAGACTGATAGGACATTACAAAAGGGGAAAGACCATATGAAAATTAGGTTTTGTCCCACTCCAAAGAGGGCAGTGCAGCCCAAACTGCTTGGTCACATCCCTTCTGCATGAGACTACAAGTAACCCAAAACATCTTTGGCCTCACTGGGCGTCACCAATGAGGTGTAGCTTGGGTCGCTAAGCCCAACATGCTCGGGACCATTTCCGGGCATACCTGCACCACTTGTGACTTAAACAAAACAAGTCGATAGCTGGACAGTTTACCTTCATGCATTGCTCTAGGCAACCCTCCAGACCCTCGTTTTTCAGCCGGCCAAGCCATTATAAAAGGGGAAAAACCATATGCAAATCACATCGGGAAAGAAGGAAGTCCAGTCTGAAATGCTAGGTTGCATCTCTTCTGCACGATACCACAAGCATCCATCCATTCACAAGCCAGATGGCTCAACTAACATGCAACACTCTTCCACAGTATTCATGCAACATAGTCTTGGGTTTTCATTAAACAGCCTGATGCAGACTGATCATTGTAGTCACTGTTTAGCGCAATTGAACCTACTAAACTAGCAGATCACAAAGTATAAGGAATAGAAATTGAACCATGGTGACACAAGGTGGCATCATTCTATGGGCTGGGAGGATAGCTCGGGGGCAACACATTTGTCTTGCAAGCAAGACAGAGAAGAGCAACACATGTTTGAATCCTGCCCCCATGCTTAGAGACTGGTCTCCGGTATTAATGCCAACTGTCTTGATTTCAAGCCACTTTGTTTATTGTAGGGATATAATTATTGTCTGACCCGTCTCAACATTTTATTAATCTCATTGCATTGAATAGTATTGCATTTTAGACCAGTCCATCAAAAGTTCAGCTTTTCAACCAAAATATGATTTAGAACTGTTTTGCAAAGGTGCTAACCTACAATTCAGGAAGCCTCATGGTTACCAATAACTAGTGGAGAGATTATAGCAGCCTAAGTAGCTTGACTAGACGACCTGGTTGAGGGGGACAGACCACATTTCCCACAACATGTCCTGCTTCCCAATAAGTGGATGGAGTGCATGTCCGGTAAACAGGAAAGCTTGGTGTTGTAAGGAAGGCATGGGTGTTTATTGAACGTTCAAAAGGTTGAGATAAACGCCTATCTAAACCTAAATCTATAGATGGGAGCAAGCTACTACGATGAAATAATAATAATGCAGTCCTAGTGGAGTCTTGTCAACAAAAAAGGGCTTTTAGTTAAACAAAAAGATTGCCAATCCTTACTACTAATTTACAAATAATGTGGGGTGATGTTCGTGAAAAAGAAAAAGGTGTTTACAAAATGATAAGTCAGGATGTTTGTGCCGTTGGCCTCCCTTCCTCACGTTTTCAGCACGGGACAAGGCGGTTCACTCGAGCAAAGCACACACTCTGGCGTCTACGGCATGAGGATAGAGTTCCATTTTCACAGTTCTAGACCTTCTGTGTTCAAGCCTCTTTGCTTCTTGTAAGTCTCTTGACTCAGAGGGTCTGGTATACAAAAACAACACGAAAACGTTATTTTGCCATTTCAGTATTCAATTTGGGTGTTCACCCTGGATCCCCCTCTGCCGGGCTCAGATTCCTTTGACAGTATGTTCAGATAATTCTTTCTCAGGTGACTCACGGTTCACCCCAGACCCCCCTCAGCCGGGCTCAGATCCCTTTCTTTCACTCAATCAATCAGTCTCCCTCAGCCGGGCTCGGACCAATTGTGATATACTTCAAACTATCGAAGACTTTCGAATGTGCACAGGGTTTAGCTTGATCCGTTGCATGACCACTTTGATCTCAATATTCCTTTTTTTTTAAAAAAAACCTCTTTATTTCTATATTTTCCATCAACGAAAATAAAATACATGAAATATAATAAAAGTTACATTTTAGATAACAATATCATTAAACAATATCCCTTCTAATAACAGAATTTAAGGATAATAATAAATAATAATCCTGTTACATTGATTTCATCATCAACAATTTCAATACGTACTGATCTAAAACATAACCATGAATAAGAATCCGACAACCACAACAAGTAGGACTACAACAAACAGGCACAAACAAACACAACCTCCCCTCCCAACCCAACACACTTTTTAGTCATTAAAATAAACCCAAATTTGCAATAATACAAACAAGGATCATCCATAAAAAATATTCCTTTTTCTCACACCCAGCATCAGTTGGATACCTAACAGAGACTTTCGAATGAGCACCCACGTGGTGCCGGACCACTCTGTGTATGGTATCTTTTCTTGGCCTCCCAAAGTTCAATTCTAAAGTTCAACTACTCCTTTTGGTTCCCACTCATATCTGCATCGCTCTTTGTGAACGCCTCACACACTGTTCTCTTTGTACAATGTTGCCACTTGCAACCTTGGTTCAAAACACAAGCTGGTTTGGTATCAGTCTCTCTGACTCACCGGCTGTGCTGTCTTTTCTGATGCTGCTTTGGTGTAGGAGCCAATGACATACCATAGCGGCAATCGCTCCACGGGAGATCCCAGGGTACCTCCGAAACATTGCAGGTTTGATCAGCCTTAGTTCCGGGTCTTCGGTTTCTTACTTTCCAAGGTTCACGAAAGTAACAGTCTTTAGGGGTCACAGGTACTTCCATCCTTGCAACTCCAACTCTCTCTGGTCTCGCCGTCTTTCTCCTTGTATTAAACTGCTATCTTGGAACTGCTGTTTCCTCATGTGGTTTGCCTCGCTCAGAGTGTGCTTTCGTGCTCCGCCTTTTATCCGTGTGGGTAAGTGTGATGGAAGTCAGGTGTGTGTAATAATTTGTAATTGCCTGACCTTGCCTGCCCATAGTGTTGGAACATGTCAGGTATACGGGTCTGGTGTTAGTCCTTTGTCGCTCACAGTAAACTGTCACTGAGAAAGAGTGTGTGTAGGAAAAAGGGGGAGGGGGGTTCAAATCCTAGGTATCTTACCTGGTAGAATGGGGAAAAGGTGTTATTGGGAGGGGATACCGCGTCTCACATTCTGGTGTCCCACTTCCACTCCCTGAGGACCCCTCATCAAGGTGATCCTCCCGCACTAGTCCACCCCCAGGAACTGGATCCAAAAGTGATGACCGTGTCCTGGCCACCTGGAGACTAGCGGGTGAGACACCTTCTGGTTTCTCACAGTGTGCATGAAAGAAACGTAAACATAAGCATCTTTTTTTCCCCTAGATGAGTAAATGGTTGAAAAAATAAAGAGAGTAAAGAAAGAGTGGAGAACTGATGGGATACAATAGAAGGGGGGTGAGAACAAGAATAGCAGAAGAAAACAACATGGCAAAACCAATAGTTTTGCCTTTTGCAGTTTGAATTTTACAATTTGTCGAGGGTCAGAAGGAGTCGGTGTAGAATTTTCTATTTTGTACTGGATTTTATTTAAATAAGAAGAAATGCCTCACTTTCCCTAAACTATGGGGTTCCCTACCTAACACAACTAACTGGGTTGCTCGTCGGGAAGTTGGGAAGTCCAAAAGTAATAGTCTGTCCTCTGTCCAAATCTTAGCTACTCTGACCCTACCATTACCATCAAAACAACTTAAGTCCAGGAGAATGACTCCCTTCTCCTGGTGCAGCTTTCTCAGCAGGCTTTCTTCAATATAGAATCTTGAGATAGATCTTGGCTATCACTTGAATCAGTTCCTTTAGTTCAGTTAGGGGTTTCCACAACTCTTGGCCTTTCCTCTCTTGACTATTCAAAGTCTTTTTCAAAGACATGATGGTTCTGTGCATTATTTTCCCTCTGGCTTACTCACACAAGCTTGAGAGTCTCTCTTTGTCTGACAAACAACTTGTATCTTGGGTACTCCTACTCTTTTCAAAGTTATCAATCCTCTTATCACTTGACTTGTCACTAAGATGAGTATGATAAGCACAGTAATGGTGCTCACTCTTCTGGTTACTTTGCGTCTCACTCGGACACGTATGAATGACCCAGTAATGGTGCTCACTCTTCTGGTTACTTTGCGTCTCACTCGGACACGTATGAATGACCCAGTAATGTTGCTCACTCTTCTGGTTATTTTGTGCCTCACTGGGATAGTATGATTGACCCAATGATGATTCTCACTTTTCTGGTTCTTGCGTCTCACTTGGATGAGTACGATTGGCACAGTGATGATTCTCACTCTTCTGGTTACTTTGCGTCTCACTGGGACAAGTAGGATTGACCCAGTGATAAGTCTACCTCTTCTGATTACTTTGCTTCTCACTTGGATGCGTATGATTGACCCAGTGATGATGCTCACTCTTCTGGTTATTTTTCATCTCAGTGGGACGAGTCGATTGACCCAATGATGATTCTCACTCTTTGGATTACTTTGGGTCTTACTAAGACGAGTATGAGTATAGGGTTTATTATACTTGCTAGCCTCCCCGGGTCTCCTGCTCCTCCCGTTACTTTCGTGGAGTTGGGACTGCTTCACCGGTTCGGTAGGTCGTCTCTTCCGCTCTTCTCCATGTGGCAGAACAGCAAGTTATGTTAACGCTTTCTCGCTGGATGACACTCTCTGCTGTGGTGTTTCACGTACTCCTTTGCAGTCAGGAAAGAGTTTCCCCTTCTCTTCTCCTCTCTCTGTAGGTCTTGATATCTCTTTCCAGAGACATGTACTTGTTTGCTCAACTCTTCCGAGTGTTTCGGCTTCCCTGTGCTACTGGGGCAGAACTGCATCCAGGTTTCCTCTGTGAATGAGAAACCGCACCACCTCTGGTTCTCGTCACGCTCTGCTGCCCCAGCAGCTTTGATCTTCCTGGGTTACTCGTGTCATGGCATCTCCGCCTCCAACACTTATGACACTCTGCAGGGGGGTTCCCTGTGTAACGCTATAGGGCTTCTTTTGTGTTGAACTGTTGATCCTTATTGTTCAGTTGGTTTCCTTTATCGCAGTACCAAAGAGGTACCTTTCCTCCAGTGAAGTTTCTCAGTAGCAAATGTATAATGATTCATCCGGTTTTCTTCCAGTAGGTTTTATTAACTTCGGTTGCTGAGGTATTAGGGCAGGGAAGTCCTGATCGGAATGGGAGTCCTTATCCCGGGGGTGGGGGGTAGCCTCTCCCGTTGAGGTCCCACTTGCCTCTACCCCTAGGAAGGGTATTGCGTTGCGGGCTCACCTCCCTAGACTCACAAGGAAAGGCTCCCCTGGGGAAGTGACAGAATCCTGCGATTCATCACAAGTTATAGACTTGAATTTCTGCAGCCCCACAAAGAACAGACAGATTCAATTCAAATAACTGCTAGGTCAGATAGCTGGCTGGTCATCATATGTCTATTATGTTAGCTGTTAGCCTCTTGTGGATGGATTAAATAATTTTACAATATCTTACATGGGCTCTGAGCCGTGAAACGTGCAGATTGCACCACCCGTTATGGAGGCTGTCAAAAATGCTTTTGATCTCTGGATTATCTAACAAGGCATCATCAATAAAGTTAAAAAAATACATTGAAGCGCAAATTACACCTGGCTTTAAAAGAGGTCCATCAGAACGGTGCAACTCCTAACAGTCTATTTACTACAGCGCAAAATGTAGGACTGTGACACTTTGAAATAGAATTTCCGACACACATGATATGAAACCATGAGCATTACGATGAGACTACTGTGCTGTACCAAGGCAAAGCACAAGTTTACGAGGCATGCTCATGCAAAGAGTGCATCAACATTCTCTCAACATGCTATTTATAGCTGCCACCTAGAGAAGCATCTGGGCAGCATTCACAGCTTACCATTTACCTCAGTCAGCTGAAGCAGCTGCTCTACTCATTGCTTGCCTGCAAGTTTCACGCTAGAAACCAGAACTTAAGTACAATGGATACCTCAAATCTTCCAACTAAGCGGGGTATCCAGCTGTGACATGTAGAAATGCCACACACATGTAGAAATGCCACACACTTAGTCATATGCAATCTTATGGGGTGGTTGGTGCAGCATAACAGAGCAAAGGTCTCCTAGATTACATCACATTTAGGCTCTCAGCATCCAGCCACCTTACCAACTCTCCATGCAGACTTTAATTCTTTCTTCACCTTCTCTTGTGCCATTTCCACCCCAACTCCACCACACTGCCCAGTGAGAGGGTGAGAAAGAGAGAAAGCGAAACAGTGAGAGACAGAGCAAAAAGGAGACAGGAAAGGGAGATTGTGTGGGGTTAAAGGATAGATTAAGCAATACAGAGAGACTGTACCAAAAGACTGGGAGAAAGTGACTGTCACCGCAAGACTGACTAGAACTAGGACTAAGACTGGGATTAGGATGAGAGGTTAAGACTAGCACAAGATACTAGGATGAAGAACAAGGTACGAGGAAAAGGAGGGGCGAAGAACCGGGAAGAGGACTATGGAAAAGAGACTAGGACAACAAGAGGTTAGTACGAAAGACGTGGTAGGAGACTGGGGCTCGGACAGTGTTCTAGGATATGAGACTAGGAGGACAAGGGAATGGGAAAAAAAACGAGCAGGGTGATGAAAAATAAGGAATAGAAATGAGAGACCAAGACAAAGAACTAGGACTAGGGATGATGATACTAGGGTGTATATGAGAGACTAGGACAAGGGACCAAGACCAAGCCTAGGACTAGGATTAGAGACTAGGATTTGGACATGGGTTAGCAGGGGAGACTACAACCAAGATGAGAGACTTGAACTAAGGATGAGCGACAAGGGACTATGACGAAGGAGGCTAGGATGTGTGACCAGGAAGATAGACTAGTGATGAGGGTATAGGCAAGAGACTAGGACTTGTACGATGGACTTGGCAGTACAACTGGAGACTAGGAAGAGGGAATAGGATGAGAGACTTGAAATATGATGAAGGTCTAGGGCTTTATTGATATACTAGAAAGAGGGTCATGGGACTAAGATGAGTGATGTAACACTAGGGTTTGGACAGGAGTATGTTACGAAGATGACATAAATGACAAGACTCTGCGTTTCATTCTAATTGCTGGTGCCTGCACTGAAAAATGCTGACAGAAGATCGCATGGAGGGTAGCAGGGCACAAAAAAGGCAATCTGCCATTCAGCCAATTAATGCCAATAACACCACAGTTCCCATTTCAACCACCCGCCCCCCACCCCCTTTTCTTTCCTCTCTGTAGCATTGTTTTCCACACATGGTGACTAAAAACCACAGCAAAAAGAGTCAAAAGCAATTAAGGTTGGCGCAGGGCGAGGAAGGGATATAAGTGATAGAAAATGTGTGTTCATCCAGTGTCCCAATAATGTTCACAGTGTGCCACCTTGATAACGTGCCTAAGGGCAAAAAACAAAACCTCCCTGAAAAAGTTGAAGCTATTGAAAACGCTCCACAAATGGTTTGAAAGGTGATAAACGGGTCACTATAGAAAGAAAGGGTAACACAAATCTGACCCCAGTCAAGGCATCTCCGATATACCGGTTTTGGTAGTCGTATGTGTAATTGTGGCGTGTGTGTGTGTGTGTGTGTGTTTCAGGCTTCAGCTTTGATGTGCTTCGTCTATGCCTACTGTATTGTTCCGATTTCCGGTTCAGATAATCTTGCCACCCTTTACTCGTGTAAAGGTAACAGATGCAAGTCATCACACAAAGTCCTGCCTTAAAACATGGCCACCCATAGGCTCCTCCAGTGCTCAGAGAGGTGGGGCAATCTCCTCCCTGCGTCCTCAAGATAGGAGTGTTGTACGCTCACATGAAAATACCTTGAGAACAGCCTTTTCAGAATAATCACAGTAAAATAAATAGCAATCTGCACACAGTGAGGACCTGTGGACATTCAATGGCAGGATGTGATGGATTGATAAAGCCACTTTGTGCAGCTGGTCTAATTTGCTATGCGCAAGACACAAGTCCTACAATTCCCAGAAATCTTCATGTTGTAAAACTGGAACCTTCACTTTTACGATTCCTGCGCTTTTTAGTCACAAATCAGGGCTTTAAGTGGGCCGTGCTAGCCGTGTTGGTGCCCAAGCAGTCTCATAATATGGGCCCTACCGGCGCTGCCTTTAGCCACCCAACTAGCAACAGGTACACCGACCCCCTCAGGCAGCCCTTTTAGCCAACAGGCTACATGGTTAAAGGGCTGCCTGCAGGCATCAAAGCTTCTGATCAGATAAAAGGCTAATTCCTCTCCCTTTTTCTAATCTGAAGCGCCAACAACTGCAGGCAGCCCTGTTACCACACGGCTTCTTGAATGAAAGAGCTGCCTGCTGGGTTTAGGTCCTCTCATTAAGAAAGAAAGGATAGTTGGTGCACACTGCTATAATATCTTTGGGGCCCCAGGCCTCTCATTTTGTTTCTTAATCACAATCTCCAACAACCCAAGCAGGCAGCCAGCCTGTCAGCGGGGCTCAGAGCCTGTGAGTTTGGAACAAAAAGGAGAGGCTGGGCTCAACAAAAGGCATGATACCAGTGTGCCCCAGCAATTGCCAGGCCGCCGCTCCCCATTGGCGAGTGGGGGAACTCTAGCTAGTAGATATGACCTAAGTACAAGTGGCCACGCCTTCTAACTAGACACACGCTCGATTCTGCCTCCCACTTAAAGCACTGGTCAATGAGTATTTTTTATTTCGAACTTAAGAAAGCGAACCTGAGGAAACATCCAACCAGGTCCAATCTGGCCATTCCTGTCTGCAGGCTGGGAGCATATGCAAGTCCCACCTGGCTTAATTAAGGGTATGTCTTTAAAAGACGGACTTAACAGCAAGCAAGAACACTGCTGATGAATGCTGCTGGAGTGGCATGGTTGCTTTCACGTCACTTCCGGTCAGCAGCACCTAGTGGCTTTTGGCTGTAGCATGCCGACCAGGTGAAGAAACGGCACAGCCCGAGTTGCTAATTCCAGCTGGATCGGTTCATAGAGATGTCTGGCTTCTCACACCGTTCTTCAGTATTTCCTCAGTCTCTCTGCCAATTTCCAGGCTACTTTTTCTTTACCCAAATCCTCCTTTAGCATCAAGAGTTTAGGTTAGTGTAAATTGAGATTATTATAGATCATCAATGCTTACTGGTTGCCGATTGATTTTACCTGCATTTCCCTGGCTCTTTAAACAACGAGAAATGCCTCCTTAACATTCCTCAAGCAAGCAGCTGAAATTATTAAATAGCAGTTCAAAAGCAGTGATAAGATGTTCTACTCAAGGCATTGAATAAACAGCCCAGGACATGTTTCTTGACTGTTATTTTATCTACTTTACCTCGTGGCGTGTAGATGCCTGGGAAGGACTTACTAAATGGTTAAGTAACTTTGGAAGCTGGCTTAGATAAAGTTTAAGAAAGGCTTGTTATTTTCAATAGGGCTCCAATCCGGTTATTGGGCTGCTAGATTCCCTTTCCCCGAAACCACCCTCGAGTGTGAAGGTCCTCTGGTGGTATGGAATTACCTGTCCACATAGGTGACATGGTCAATGTTTTAGTATCATTTTGAAAGCACTGCCATCTGTGAGAGCAGTATAGCTTTTATTTTTATTTTAAAACATGATGGCTGCAATTTCCGACTCTGAAGGTGAGTTCTGCCAATCAGACTCACCTTCATAGATGCTTCATTACAAAAAGCATAGTGCACAAACGTGACCCTGCCAGGGGCAGTCTCCTGACAACCTCCAGCAAACTGCTTCTTTGTGGCAACAGGGCAAAACAAAGGTCACATGGGCGTTCTTGCAGCCTGCTGGAGCCCAAAGTTCCATGCACAGGGGGATGCCCTTGTAATCAAAGGCACCCCTTTCCTCAAGTCATAACTGTGTGTCCCGGGGTCCTCCTGGCACACTAATCTCTAAAAATAAGCCCTGACTGGTTTGACATGGTGACTCCTGAGATAACACAGTTAAACAGCCACACCCCTTTGATGTCATTTTATTCGTCAACCTGGTAAAGAGTGCTTCATCCATGGTGGAGCTCTGTGTGGATTCGGATTGTCTGGGCTACATGTTACCCATGATAAACCATTTTTGTGTAGCACAAAGCCTTGCCTTTCAGGCCCTGAGTAGGTTTGTTGCCTTCCTCTAGAAATCATGACTTCTATGCGGGCTTAGGTGGAAACGGGGCTTTAAAGGCAGTCCTTACAAGGCAGTCCTTATAAGACTACAGGAAGGGGCCAACACACACACACTTACATCACCACACCTGACAGGATCCCAACCATACCACTTCCACAGAGCATCCACAAAAGCAAGGAAGACAAAGAAAAGCCACAAACAACACAAAGGGCGCACACAAAAAACATGATTGCCCCGCAAAAAGGAACAGTGGGTCTAAAGATACACACACATATATGGGTTAATTACCCCCACACATGTGTGCAATATAACTAGATGGTCCAATCAATAATAGCATGGTACTGTAGGCCAAACACTTAACGTGCACCAAAAGACCTTAAAAATTATATTCTGACATAACTAAACTGTATCGTGCACGGGTGCTCTAAGACACCCATTGCATCTACATCACGTTGTATCATAACTGTATAATGCACGGATGCTCTACGACATCCATTGCATACTGCATCAAATACATACCATAACTCTAGAATGCGCTAGGATGCTCTACGACATCCATTGCATACTGCATTACACAAATAACATAACTCTGGAATACTTGGATGCTCGAAGACACTGTCCTGGCTGGAAGATTCCGCTAACTCCCGTTCCTCCCCACTCTCCTCACCTGATTCAAAATCCTGTGGTTGCAGTTGCCTGTGAGAGAGGTAGTCCTTCTCCTTTTTGTGTAGAACGTATCTGTCTCGAGAGGAAGCCACAGTGAGCGCTAAAGTATAGCAAACCTGGGCCCCCTTCCCGAGACCAGACAGTGTGAAGGGAAAAAGCCTGTTCAGGCAGAAAAAACCCTCCGAGGAGTGCAGCGGCTTGAGAGGATCCGGAGCAAGCAGTTGTAGTGGAGTTCTTGAGGCAGGTAGCTGATGGGAGCAGGCGAAGCCGGACATCCAAAGTAGAGAAGGACCCAGAGAGAAAGAGCCACCGGAAAGGGTACCAGCGGAGAAAACTACTCCGGAGCAACAGGAACCAGGGCGGCTGGATGACAGCGCAGCCGAAGGGAAGGCGGGCGCGGAGGACAGCGCACCGTAAGAGGAAACAAGCCGGAAGGTAAGGAGAAAGCGGAAAGAAGAGGTGAGGCGAGGAAAGGGAGAGAGAGGGAAAGGTAGTCCGAGGGAGGCGGACCGAAGGTACAGAGGAGTGACCGTGGCGGTCGAGGCTGGAAAAACTAGCGTGTAAACCCAAAGAAGCGAGCTAGCGCAGTAAAGGGGGTTGCAACGTGGCGATCGCTGGTAGTGGAGGAAAGAAATACTTCCCAGCGGCGCCATGTTGGAAAACCACTAGACCGTAGGGTGCGTAAAGGAGAAATCACGTAGCGGAACCTACGCTCGCCCTTCCAGCGCGTAACCGCCAACACGGATATAAACGCCAAACAGGACGGCGAATGACAGTATGCCCCCTCCTAGAGCGTAGGACCCCCGGCTTAAAGGGGAAGCGGGCATGAAACTGAGCGAACAACCGAGGGGCTTGAATGTTGGAAGCCGGTTCCCACGAGTCCTCCGACCTAGGGTAACCCTTCCAGGACACCAAATACTCCAACCTACCACGGTAGTGGCGGGAGTCACGTAAAGTGGAAACCTCATACTCCATAGAGGAATCCACTTGAGGAAAAGGCTGGTCGGGAACAGCTCTCTGGTGGACGTCCGGAATGAAAGGTTTGAGAAGAGAGGCATGGAAGACAGGATGAATGCGGCTGAGGTAAGAAGGTAGTTTAAGTCGAAAGGTAACAGGATCTATTTTGGAAAGAATGGGAAAAGGACCCAAAAAGCGAGGAGAGAGTTTAGAAGGGTGAACCCATCGCTGCAAGAATCTGGTGGACAGCCAGACCTTGTCCCCTTCCTTCCATTCAGGGCAAGGCCTACGATGTTTGTCTGCTTGGGTTTTGTTGTATTGACGACTCTTCTCCAAGCACCTTCTGGCAATGACGTGTGCATCAGAAATAGACTGCATAACCTCTTCAGCCGTCGTGGAATTGGTGGGCGACGGAATGTAGGGAAGAAGAGATCTTGGGTGTACCCCATAGGTGCAAACGAAAGGAGAGAGTCCAACGGCTGTATGAAATGAGTTATTATAAGTAAACTCTGCCGTAGGAAGCAAAGAAATCCAATTGCCCTGAAGACGATTGCTGTAGCATCTAAGGTACTGTTCCAATGTGGCGTTAAGGCGCTCAGTTTGACCGTTAGTCTGTGGGTGGAAACCAGACGACAGGGCACGTTCCATACCAAGGCGAGAACAAAGAGCCTTCCAAAACTTCGAAACGAATTGGCTGCCACGATCAGAGATGATCTTGTCAGGGAGACCATGAAGACGGAAAATATCCTGGGCGAAAACCTCAGCCATCTCAGTTGCGGTAGGAAGACCAGGCAATGGGGAAAAGTGAGCCAGTTTGGTCATGGTGTCAACTGTAACCATAATACATGTGCAGGAGTTGGAAACAGGAAGTTCTACGATGAAATCAGTAGAAATCAAACCCCAAGGGCGAGAGGGTACCTCAGGTTGGGTGAGAAGACCCAAAGGTTTGCTAGTTATGGACTTAGTCATGGCACAAACCGGGCAACTGAGTATGTATTCCTCTACATCCTTCTTGAGTTCCGGCCAAAAAAAAGAACGAGTGATAGATTCTGTGGTATTAAGCTTTCCACGATGACCTGCAGTGAGTGAATCATGACACCAATTTATGATCTTGAGACGTAGTGGACCGGAAGGTATGTATAACCGATGGTTGAGGTATAGCAAACCCTCCTTTTTGGTGTAGGATGTCTCTCCTCTGGGTAGCGGAACAGTACCTTCCGAAGCAACACCAGCTCGAACCTCTTCCAAAAAGGTTTTGGCAACCGTTAGGATCCTATTCCTGTGGAACATCGGCTCTGGGGTATGTCTTTTCCCCTCACATTTGGGACCCTTCCGAGAGAGTGCATCCGCAAGCGTATTGTTGGTACCAGGCAAGTAAGTAATTTGCAGATCATATTGGGCAAAGAAATATGCCCAGCGAGCCTGCCTGGAGTTGACACACTCCATATTCTGAAGGACCTTGAGATTCTTATGGTCCGTTCTGATGATAACGGTCTGCCTTGCTCCCATCAGTAGATGTCGCCAAGTCTCACATGCTTGTTTAATAGCCAGCAATTCTTTTTCCAGTACGGAGTAGTTGAGTTGGCTGGGAGTCAACGTCTTAGAGAGGTAGCAAATGGGTACTCCCGTTCCTCGAACACTTGTAGCAGAACAGCTCCAATGGCCATGGCCGAGGCGTCAGTCTCGACGATGATCTGTCTGCTCTGGTCAGGATGGCGCAAAGTGGGAGCAGTACAAAAGAGGTTCTTGAGATCGTGAAAACTCTGTTCTGCTTCGGAAGTCCAGAGGAAGGGATTGTTGACCTTCTTGAGTAAAGAAGTAATAGGGAGGACTGCTTCAGAGAAGTTTGGGATGAATGAGCGATAGAAATTAGAGAGCCCGAGAAACCTTTGGACCTCTTTGATCGATGTCGGGGAAGGCCAGTCCAGAATAGCTGCTACCTTGCTGGGATCCATGGAGATACCTCTTTCAGAAAGGTGATACCCTAGATAGGGCACTGAAGTAGCAGCAAAAACACACTTCTCTGGTTTGACAAGAAGTTGGTTGTCTTTAAGCCTTTCCAGAACTTGTTGGACATGGGTTTTGTGATTCTCTAGATTGCCGGAATATATCAGGATGTCGTCAAGGTATATGATCATGGAGACAGACAATAAGTCTGAAAACATCCGATCCATAAACCGTTGAAAAACAGCAGGAGCATTCACCAAACCAAAGGGCATGACTCGGTACTCAAATAAGCCGAAAGGAGTGCGAAAAGCGGTCTTCCATTCATCTCCTTTGGCGATGCGTAACAAATGATATGCATTTCTGAGGTCTAATTTGGTGAACCAACGTGCACCTTGAACAGCTTCAATGATCTCATGTATTAATGGCATAGGATACCGATCCCGGATGGTAACCTTGTTGAGGCCTCGGTAATCGATACAAGGGCGCAAGTCAGTAGAGTCCCTCTTCTTGACAAAGAACAAAGAAGCTCCGGCAGGAGACTTGGAAGGTTGAATGAGCCCATTCTGAACATTGGCATCAAGATAATCTCTTAGAACCTTTCTTTCTGCTTGAGTTAAAGAGAACATCCTACAGAAGGGAACCAAAGCATTTGGTTCTAAGTCTATGGTACAATCTTCTGGCCTATGGGGAGGTAAGGTCGCTGGCTTTCTTTCGACGAACACCTCCAAGTAAGGGGAACAGTACAGAGGTAGAGCATGAACCCCAGCCAGCTGTTTGGTAGACCCTGTAACAATCTGAGGAATACTGTCGTTAGAAAAACAGTTGAGCTTGCAGTAGGAGGAACAAAATTGTAGTTGATTGTCTGCCCAATTGACATGAGGGTTATGCTTTCTGAGCCATGTGATGCCAAGAATAACCGGAAAATGGGCAGCTCGAATAATGTCGAACCGGATCGTCTCGGAATGTTGAAATATGGTAACCGAAAGGTCCTCGGTGGTGTGAGTAATGGGTCCTGAAGAGAGAGGAGAACCGTTGACCCCTTCTACCTTTTGATCTTCTTTGTGAGGCAGGGTGCGGGGACCCATTCTTTTGGTCCAGATGATGTCGACAAAGTTTCCGGCGGCCCCGCAGTCCAGAAGTGCGAGGCACTCAACTGCTCTGCCTTTGACCTTTATAATAACAGGTAGAACCATAAGCCTGGAATCCTCAGGGATGTAAGGAGCCAAAATAGAGAGAGAAACATAGGGACTGGTGGATGAATCAGAAGTCCCTCGAACCAGGTCCCTACTGGCGCCGAGGAAAACCGTTTCCCTGACGTTTCTGAGGAAGTTCAGTACATTCCTTGAGGATATGTTGATCCGACCCACAATAGGCACATAGACCTTTCTCCTTCCTTCTTCTTCTTTCAGCCGCGGAAAGAGGTCCTCTAGTAGATCCAATCTGCATGGGTTCGTCTGAAGTATGGGAAGGAGAGGAGGAGACGGTGGAGAATGAGGTGGAATCGGAAAAATGAACAGTTGTTCGTTGTTTTCGGCGTTCTGACCGTCGCTCCTGCAGTCTATATTCAATTTGAAAGGCTGCGGAAAGCAGATCCGGAAAAGAAGGCGGCCTGGATGCTCTGGCGAGTTCGTCCTTAATTTCCTCCTTGAGGCCTCGCCGGAATATGGCAAATTGTGCCTGTTCAGACCACCCAGCAGCCGAAGCCAATCTCTTGAACTCTGAAATGTACAATAGAACATCCGATGACCCTTGTCGGATATCCAACAGGTCCTCGCAGGCAGTGTAAGTCAGTTCGGGCCTCTCAAAGGTTTGCTTCAATAGGGTCTGAAAACCAGCAAAATCGTGTAAGATGGGATTAACCCCGGTAACCAGCGGAGTAACCCATGCCAGGGCATTGCCGGTCATGTTCGATATCATGAACCCGATCTTTGTCTGGTCGGTGGCAAACAGCCGGGGCCTGAAAGTAAAATATACTAAGCAGGCCTCCAAAAACTCTTTGACTTTTTTAGGAGTTCCATCGAACTTCCCTGCCGAAAGAGCCATGACAGGAAGTTCTGGGGATTGTGGTTCGCGGGCAGTAATCATCTGTTTCAAGACCACATTCTCTGCCTTAACAGTTTGTAACTTCTTGGGACATTCCCTGAATGGCCTTCCATAGTTCTTGTATCTGCTCTTCTGCCAACATTTCTTCTGAATGGCGTTGCAATCTGTCCTGGCTGGAAGATTCCGCTAACTCCCGTTCCTCCCCACTCTCCTCACCTGATTCAAAATCCTCTGGTTGCAGTTGCCTGTGAGAGAGGTAGTCCTTCTCCTTTTTGTGTAGAACGTATCTGTCTCGAGAGGAAGCCACAGTGAGCGCTAAAGTATAGCAAACCTGGGGCCCCCTTCCCGAGACCAGACAGTGCGAAGGGAAAAAGCCTGTTCAGGCAGAAAAAACCCTCCGAGGAGTGCAGCGGCTTGAGAGGATCCGGAGCAAGCAGTTGTAGTGGAGTTCTTGAGGCAGGTAGCTGATGGGAGCAGGCGAAGCCGGACATCCAAAGTAGAGAAGGACCCGGAGAGAAAGAGAGCCACCGGAAAGGGTACCAGCGGAGAAAACTACTCCGGAGCAACAGGAACCAGGGCGGCTGGATGACAGCGCAGCCGAAGGTAAGGCAGAGAAGGCGGGCGCGGAGGACAGCGCACCGTAAGAGGAAACAAGCCGGAAGGTAAGGAGAAAGCGGAAAGAAGAGGCGAGGCGAGGAAAGGGAGAGACAGGGAAAGGTAGTCCGAGGGAGGCGGACCGAAGGTACAGAGAAGTGACCGTGGCGGTCGAGGCTGGAAAAACTAGCGTGTAAACCCAAAGAAGCGAGCTAGCGCAGTAAAGGGGGTTGCAACGCGGCGATCGCTGGGAGAGGAGGGAAGAAATACTTCCCAGCGGCGCCATGTGTGAAAACCACTAGACCGTAGGGTGCGTAAAGGAGAAATCACGTAGCGAAACCTCCGCTCACCCTTCCAGCGCGTAACCGCCAACGCGGATATAAACGCCAAACAGGACGGCGAATGACAGACACCCACTGCATCACATCTCAATGACAGCCAACATTCAAATCAGCACTTATACTAATGTATTCATCTATAAATTAACATCTCAACCTACGTGGATACGTGCATGCAGGGTGAGGCCACCGCAGATAGGCGTATCACAGCACAAAAAAAGCTCCCTGCCTGCAGTGATGATCAGGGACTGCCCACAGAGAGAAAACAAAAATAATCTGCTACCCACAACGATGTCAAAAGTACATTTTTCCAGACAATAAACACATAAAAAATTCAGATGATAAACACTTTGTCTTCAAATAATAATATACTCACATTCACACAACAAACCACCGGTCCACTGTAAGGAAGGCATGACATCAACAGTAAGGCAGACACAAGTGACCACTTTTCAAGGGTGTTTATTGAACTTCAAATAGGGTATGATAAACGCCTATCTAAACCTAAATCTACAGATGGGAGGAAGCTACTACCGTCAAATAATAATAATACAGTCCTAGTGGTGTCTTGTCAAAATAAAAGGGCCTATATGAAAAAAAAACTATTGCCAGTCCTTGCCTCCAAAGACAAATAGTGTGGGAAACAATGTTATGAAAAAGAAGTGTTCCAAAAAATATCTCCGAGTTTCTGGGCGTTGGCCCCCCTTCCCACGTTTTCAGCACGGGTTAAAGTGGTTCCCTCGAGCGCAGCACAGTCTTTGGCTTCTTTAGCATGAGATTACTGTTTACTCCTCAGCATCAGGGCCTTCGGAGCATAAGTCTCCTTGCTTCTCAAATTATCTTTACTCAAAGGGCTTGATGCAACCAAATAGACAACAAGTTCTTTTCGCTTTTACATTTTCGCAAGTATTCACATCATGTTATTCAGTATCCACCCCAGATCCCCCTCAACCGGCCCAGATCCTTTTAGCATAAAGTTCCGCACAGACTTCCCTTTGCAAGGACTCAAGCCTGTCTTTCAACTTTCACTTTATTGCACAATGTACGTAGGTTCTTCCTTTTTGGGCGACTCACATTTCACCCGGGATCCCCCTCTGCCGTGCTCAGATCCTTTCTAAACTATTAGTCTCCCTCAGCCGGGCTTGGACCAATGTCAATTTTACATCAAGTATCAAAAACATTTGAATGTGCACAGGGTTTGGCTTGACTCGTTGCAGAACCACTTGGATTTCACAATTCTCTTTCTTTTAACTTTCACGCCCTTTCGGTTGGATACCTAACAGAGACTTTCGAAAGAGCACTCACGTGATGCCGGACCACTCCGTCTTCGGTACCATATTTTAGCTTTAAAGTTCATTCACTCACCTGCTGTCTTAATGCTCTTCTTTGTACAATGTTGCCGCTTGCAACCTTGGTTTCTACACAGTCCGGTCTGGTATCAGTCCCCGCAACTCACCGGCTGTGCTGACTGAACTGGTGCTGCCTTGTTGTAGGAGCCAAGGACAGTACCACAGGGCCAAAACCTTCTCCCCGCCTTGTCTATCGACACAGGAGAGCCCCGGGTACCTACGACACACACTGCAGGATTCTTTAGCTTTAATTCCAGGCCTTACGTTTCTTGCATTTGAAGGCTCATGATAGATGCAGTCTGTCGGTGAAAAGGTCATGGGTATTTCCCTCCTTGCAATCCTCTTCGGTTTTGCCGCCTTCCACTTTGTATTAAACTGCCATATTGGAACTGCTGCTTCCTCACGTGCTTTGCCTCGCTCAGTGTGCTTTCGTACTCCGCCTTTTATCCATGTGGGGAAGTGTAATAAAAGTCGGGTGTGTGTATTGATCAGTAATTGCCTGGCCCTGCCTGGCCACTGTAGTGGGACATGTCAGGTGTACGTCTTGGGTGTTATTCCATTTTCCCTCACAGTGAGTTGTCCGTGAGAAAGTAGTCATGTCGGAAAAGGGATGAAGGGATGAGACACAACGTACCCTACCGGGTAGAATGGGGTAAAGGTGTTCCAGGGAAGGGAATACCGTGTCTCGCTATCCAGTGTCCCACTTCCACTCCCCGAAGACGCCTATCCAGGTGATCCTCCCGCATTGGTCCACCCCCAGGAACTGGATCCAAAAGGGATTGCGTGTCCTGGCCACCTGGATGACAAATACCCGGGGACTAGCGGGTGAGACACCTTCAGGTTTCTCACATACCCTTTCCCTATGCGAGGTGGATATAACTGGTCTTTGTCCAGGTTCTTCGTTTTGAAGACCTGAGAAAGGACAGGGAGGAGACATATCCAAGGACTCTCGCATACTCCATAGGTTTTTCCTCAACTGAGAGGCGAGGTGATTTTATTGGTCTCTCGAAAATAATCAACAAACTAGTCTTTAGGGGTGGATTCTGGTGCTATGGGTTTCTTATGTTTTGTGGGCAGTTCATGGGGTTCCGTTCTTTCCCAGTCCCATGTTGGAGAATTTTGGCAATAGTAACTAGAGCGCCAGCAGTCCTGGGGTGAAAACTGTCTATAGGAATATGGAGGGTCCTGTAAAAGGGTGGAAAATGTAGGGAAATCCTGTCCCACAATGACTTCTTTGGGAAGCCCAGGAATGATGGCTGAAGATAAGTCAGAGATCGTTAGCAGTGCACCATGCCTGAATAGCAGACAGACAGTCAGGAATGAGAGGGGAGGAGGAGGAGGCATTTGAGGGCAGCTTGAAGGAGAGCTGTGCGTCGTTCATATAACACTGGAAGTTAGGAGAGAAGGCAGAGATCAAATGGGCTAGAGGGGCAAGGTAGATGTTGAAAAGCCAAGGCGAGAGGATAGAGCCCTTAGGGACACCACAGGTAGAGAGAGAGAGATGGAGGAGAGAAAAAGACCCAGTTGAACCTGGGAAGGTCGGTCCGGGAGGAAGGAGGTCAACCAGTCCAGAGCCAGGTCTGTGATGCCAAAAGTATCACGGAGTCGATTAATATGAGTGGCATGATTGACTGGACCAAAGGCAGAGGAAAGATCAAGAAAGAGAACGGAAGGAGAGTTGGAATCGAGATTAGAGAGCAAGTCTTCACAGGTGTTCCAGTTCCTGTACCTCTGGCTGCTCTAAAGCCAAACTGGTGCTTGTGTTGACAACCCAACATATTCTGTGCTGTGGATAAACTGGGAGATGGCCAGCTTCTCTAAGTGTTTGCCCAGGAAGGTGTTAATGGAGATAGGGCGGTAGTTAGCCAGACAGGAGGGGTTGGTAGACGGCTTTTTGAGGAGATAGTGCACAAGAGAGTGCTTGAAGAGTAGAAGGAAGGATCCAGTGGAAAAGGAGTGATTGCAGAAATACGCCAAGGTTGTGGAGCAAGGGAGGCAATGTTGTCCTTGATAGTTCTGGAGTAGCATGGGAGCAGCTGTTTGGATGAGAATTTCATAGAGCGGACTTGTCTAGAGATATCAGCAGGTGATATGGGAGTGAAAGAGGAGAGAAGGAGGGAAGAGGAGAGGGGGGCCAAGGGAGGTATGAGAGCAGATGAGGAGGAAGGGATTGGTGTAGTGGGGAGTATGGACAGGAGTACATTTTAGTAGTAAAGTGAGAGGCCGGTGCAGAGGGCCTGGGAAGTCTGGGGAGAGATGGAGACTGCAGTAGAATTGACGGTTTCCTTGCAGATTTTGAAAAGTTCAGCCATGTGGTAAGTGGCCCCAGAGATGCGGGCTTGGATATAGGCCCTCTTCTTCGAGTGGATGGATAGGCTGTATTGCCTTTGGAGCAGGCGACAGGCAGTCTGTCAGAGGATGTGCTCGAAGTCTGCCACTTCCGCTCAGCACTTGTTTCAGAGGCCAGCTCGGAGTCATCCCAGGTGTTGCACTTGGAGGCAGGCTTCATGCGGATCCTCATGTCAGGGCTAAGGATGTCCAGAGTGTTGGAGATGGAGAGTTGAAGGGTAGTAAGGGCTGTGTCAAGAGTGAGAGTCAGTGGCAGGAGTGGGAGGGGGAATTAAGGTGGCTGGAAAAGCAGCAACTGACACTAGCTTCATGGGCCAAATGACGGAGAAGGAGACTGGCAGTGCGGGCGGGGGCTTAGCCAGGGGACCCAAGAGGTCCAGGTGAGAGGACAGGAGAGCATGATCACACCAGGAGAGGTGTAGTGAGAAGGTTGGAGATGGGGATGTCTGATGAGAGCATCCAAGGTGTGCCCAGCTGAGTGTGTCGCACTGGAGGGAAGAATGGAGAGGCAAAGAGTCACAGAGATTGCGGAAGAGTCCAGAGGCCGCATCAGGGGAGTCAAGGTGAATATTGAAGTCTCTAAGGAGGAGAAGCTTTGAGTTGGAGGCCAGGAGAGAAGAAGTGAGGTCAGACCACTCTCAGAGGACAAGGGAGACCGGACCAGGGGGCCTGTAGATGGTGGCCAGATTCAGCGAGAGGATAGGAGAGACACCAAGCCTGCAGACGAGGCATTCGAAGGAGGAGTAGGACTGAGTGGCAATGACAGTAGCAGGAACCCATTCAGGGAAGATCAGGGTCACTCTACCCCTGGACTAGTTAGGCCTGGGCAGAGTAGCCCTGATCAATGACAAGGAGGACCGAGTGCAGGAATTGTCTTCAAGGTCGGCAATTTTCATGGCGCAGTGTAGGAACCATATCACAGAAGGAAGCACAACACTACGTTTTTAATCCATATGAGCCTTTTATTTAATAAACACCACTGTGAGAATATAATTTATCATACATTCAACATGAAAAACTACTACTACCCTAAATGAGTGTGACAAGAGAATGGCGATGAGCACATTTTCGTAACCATGGTCAAGCTCAGGGTCCATCTCCACCCTCCATTCACACTCAGGTAGAGCGCCCTTTTTGGTTGAATGTATGATGTATGATCTTTTATATTCTGTCATGCCACTTACCTGGGGTGCGGGGCGCGCCTGCCGGTCCCGGCGCGCCCCGTCTTGGCGAATATAGCCCCGAATCCGGTTGGGGGGACCGCGGCCCTCTGCGGTCCCTGACGCTTGGTTTCCCGTCCGCATGGGCTTGAGCAGGCGGGAACGGCCGTGTTTCGCCCTCCGTGCATGCGCGGTCCATAGGGCGCTCAGGGAGCCGCGGGCTTGCTTCTCAAGCCTCACTTTGGGAACATCAGTACCCGGGGACAGCACGGCTTGTGTTCCAAGCCTCCCGGGTGCTGGTTGCCCTATATCAAGGGCCAGACTTTTTTTTAACAAACCGCGTCTCAACACGTTTTTTTCCCAGATCGTGTCCTCGCCTGTGCTGCTCCCTGGGGTAGCACTTTGCCTTCCTCCTGATACTGACCTGAATGTTACCTTGCCTTGGTTTCTGGCTCCTGGCTTCCTTTTGTGTCTGTTCCTGTATCTTGGGCCTAGCCTTCTCTCCCTGGCCATCTGTTCCCCTTGGGTAGGGGCACTCTTTTCTTGTATCTCCCCTGAACTCAAGCTCCTTGTCCTCTTCTCTGGTTAGCTTCCTTGGGTTCCTGTTTTCCCTGGCTCCCTTTTTTCCGTTTGGGTTCTGTGTCAGGCCTCATGCCTCTGCTGGGGTACCTTGCCTGACGGAACTTGCCTGCAGCGCTTGTCTACTGCTCCAGTCCACTGCTTCAATCTGTTGCTCCAGTCTGCATAAGCTTCCGCGACCTGTTGCGGATCATCACTTCTGTCAAGACTTGCCTTCCCCGTTAGTGCTTGCACTGTCCTGACGTCACGTTAATCAGGGAAGTGCGCACCCGTGGCGTTGGGAGCTGGTTCACCTCCAACCCGGTGGACTCACGGGTGGGTGTCGAGCCGGTTCCTCGCGTCAGTCTTTCGGACAGCCTGGCTACTTCACCACGACCATCAACTGGAAGTTCAGATACACAGCGCCCTTGAGACGCGTTCCTTAATAGATTGAGACGCCTGCCTTCCGACTCTGAGATGGATGAAGCCCAGGGACTCCGGGATGAGATGCGGACCCTTCATGCCAAGATGACCGCGCTCCATCAGGAAAACATTGCCCTAAAACAGATGGTGACACAAGGTACCGGGGCCATCTCAGGTCGAAGGTGCAATGGCTCATACCGCACCTATCAAGTTTGATGGGGATCCTAGACGTGTGGCCGAATTTTGAAACCATTGCAGAATACATTTCCTCTTCAGGCCCTCCTATTTCAATCTGGACAAGGCCAAGATTGGGTACATTCTGGGCAACTTGACCGGGAACGCACTTGCTTGGGCAGCCCCCCTGGTTTCTGCCAATAGTCCAATTCTCAACGACCTTGCAGCCTTCGAAAAGGCGTTCCTAGAGGTTTTTCAATCACCCAATCTGGCCTCAGCGGCACAAAATCAATTGATGGACTTCAAGCAAGGAACCACCAATATCATAGCCTACATTGGGCGTTTCCAACAATTAGCAACCGATTCCCCGTGGCCTGAAGTAACCGCAAAGACCCTGTTCCATCAGGGAATGAGAGAGGAGTATAAGGACGAGTTATTACACATCCCAGAGCCCGACACCCTCCAGCAACTCGTGGAGCAGGTTTTGCAGATAGACCACAGACTAGCAGAACGAAGAGGGGAAAGACGTCCAGCGGAGAGGATGTTCTCTCGACCAGAAAACGCCCCAACCGGGACTCCTGGGTCTTCAGATTCCGGTCCAGACCCCATGCATTTGGGTGCATTGAGGGGTCCGTTGTCTGAAGCAGAAAGGAAATGCAGAAGTCTGCGATTATGCTTGTACAGTGGGGCCGCCGGGCATTACTTGGGTACCTGTCCTCTACGACTCCCCCAGGGAGTCGGAAAACTAGAGGGCCTGTCGTCTATGGTAGAGGCAACGACAGGTCCCCCCTTGCTTTCAGTCCTTTCTGGCTCCAGCTCCTTGCTCCAGGCCATGCAACCGGCTGTCTTGTTAGTTTTGAAGATCAAGCTGACATGGCTAGACAGAACGATGGACGTCCTTGGCTTACTGGATTGCGGAGCCTCTGGAAACTACATCGATGAAGCTTTCGTAGCACATAATGGTATACCTTTGTTTGCCCGTGGAGGTTATTGATGGAACTCCTTTATCCTCGGGTCAAATACGTCAACACACCATGGGTTTGCTTATCCAGATCAAGGAACATGGGGAAAGGATCGCCCTGGACATCATCAAATCACCCTCATACTCTGTGGTTTTGGGTTTACCATGGCTTCTGCGTCACAACCCTACCAACGATTGGGAGGCACACACCTTGGTATTTTCTTCCGCTCATTGCCTTCGGAACTGTTGTTTGCCCGGCATGCCCCAGAACACCACCGCCACACCTCTTGAATGGGGCAATGGCCGGCCTGCTCTTTGTTCGTTATCACCAGTCCCTCAGGTGTACGCCAATTACCAGTCTGTGTTTTCTGAGCCAGGGGATATACCTCTACCACCTCACAGAACATTTGATTGCTCCATTGATTTGGTACCAGGTGCGGTGATACCTCACGGAAATGTGTACGCCTTGTCTCAATCCGAAAGACAGGTCCTACAGGAATATCTGGCTGACTGCATCAAGAAAGGATACATCGCACCCTCGAAATCCCCTGCTGGTCTCCCTCTATTTTTTATAAAGAAGAAGGAGGAGGGCACTTTACGCCCGTGTATCGACTACCGCTAATTAAACGACATCACACCATTTCTTTGCAGGTGTGCTGTCTTTATCTTACTGAACGGTGGACAGTTAGAATACTGTGAACAGCAGTGGCTAAGTAGAAACCAGCATGATAGTGTGATCAGGTCGGGAAGGCCCACCATGGCATTTTTGAACCTGGCCCCACCAACCTCTGGGGACAGTGCAGAAGCAGGCATGACACTATGCTTAAATGTAGAAAGACTGGCATGACAATGTTGAAACTGGCATGACCGTGGAAATGTGTGATTAGATGGTGCAGTTTGAATCTGCGTTTTTAAAGTGAAAATTGGCATGGCAATGTTTAAAATGACCGGCCAGACAGTGAGATGAACTCTGACATATTCAAAAGTACACTGAGCATCATCTGTACATAGAGCATATATGAATAGCGGCGCCCTTGTATATTTCAGCGAACCCACAAATGATAGATATCACCCTGGATTATTTAAGCAACAAGAGATGCAAAATAATTATACCGCTTTCTATATAAATCGTTCGGCCTGGGAGGCTAGCACAGGGGCAACGCGGTTTTAAGCAAGACAATGCAGAGCAACACAGGTTCTAATCCCGGTCTCGTGCTTAAAGACTGGTCTCCAGTATTAAGTGTGTTATAAAAGAATAAGTATTTCCCTGTTATACTGCCTTTCCCTTGGGAAGTGTTGCGCAGGTAACTGAAACTGATTTATGTAGTTGAGTTCAATGGAGAAACAAGCTTGATATTATGCTTATAATGTAGCAGGACTAGAATGACATCATCAAAACTGGAATGATGCATGATTAACTGGGGCTCTTTGAACCTTCTGTGAGAAACCTGAGGCTTTCTCCCAGGCTATTCCTGGGGATCCTTTGTTCAGGTGGCCAGGGGAGGGCCATCAGTCTTGGATCCCAACCCTGAATGTAGACGAGCGAGGGAGGATCCCCTGGGCAGGGGGTCCTCGGGGACTATGGGAGACACACCCTCGGGAGAGACATGGTATTCCCCCAGTTCCGATACACCCCTATGCGACATCCCCTCAGTTGTCATGGGATATTGTCAGCATTGTCCCATCATACCTCAGTACCTTTCTGTAAGAAAAAGGAGAAAATGACCAGGGAAATTAAAACCCAATAGAAAATCCATTTACCCATCACAATAAATGTACCCCCTTCATCCTGACAAAAACCTACATGGTTTTTCCATGATCTCCAGGAAAACCTACAACTCCCACAATCCCTACTTCCTTTCTAGAAGTCAACTACTGGGACAAAGAAGGGGCAAATGGGAGTCATGAGGATTAATTATAGGTATCAATGGGCAATGGATTCCTATGTTCAGTCTCTATGTTGTCCCAATAATGAGGTCAGGCAGGGAGGAACAACTACTCACACCTGACTCCAATCAACTCTTTCAAAGATTATAAAAGGTCAGCCACCGAGGCATACTCTGAGCGAGCAGGGAATGCTGAAGGAACCGTGAAGACTAGAAGGAGAAGTAAGCAGCTGGGATTACCTTGGGACGCCAAAAGCGGGGATGGACTGCCAAGATACTGAGGCCTGTGAGTACAAAGGGGGATACAGTGTGGCAGGGGAGCCGTGCCCCAGGGAACCAAAACCCCAGCTACACTTTTCTGGTAGTGTTTAAATCAGTGGTTGCTCCCTGGGTGAGTTCCAGAAACCCAGGTAGTTGAGGGGCAGGTGCTGGGACCATGACCTCAAGTGAATCACCATTAAGGACCTGCTAACACCTCATCACTAAGGGTAAAAGATGGAGACTCTGTGACTCGAGGGAAGGTAAGACGGGATAACCTTTTGTGTCAAGAACTTTGTGCAAATCCCAAAAGTGCCTGTAGCCGGAGAAGTGGGAGCAAAACCTTGAATGTGCATTCTGGGACTTGTAGTCCAAAAGAGCAAAGTTGTGAGACGGTGGTCTGGCGCTGCTTGTGTGCCCAATGGAAGGACTTTGTAAGGTATCAAGCTGAGAAGTGGCAGAAATGAAAGTTAAAAAGTTGTAAAGAATTGTAAATCGAAGTAGTCCGGCGACTGGTCAAGCAAAATCCTGCGCACAGTTAAAAGTATTCGATTCTGGTGTCAAAAGGGATCTGAGCCTAGAAAAAGGGGATCCATGGTCCAAGCCTGGGTGAGGGAAACCAAATGGTGAACATTGTGTGAAAAGGGATCTGAGCCCGCACTAGGGGGATCCATGGTCCGAGCCCGGGTGAGGGAGACGAATTATGAACTTATGAATGTGAGAATCTTGACAAAGGAAAGGAACCTTTGTGTTTTGTTTGCTACATCAGACCCGCTGCAGTAAGAGACTTTGAATGGCAAAGAGACCTTCGCAATAGAAGGTCCTGATACTGAGATATTGAACTGTAACATAACGAACTACAAGTACTAGCAGTCACTGGGAAAGAAGGTAAATACTGTGTGTTTTGACAATTAAAGTGAACTTCTGTTTCAAGGTCGGAGGAAGCCTGTATTCTGACAAAGGAAGTCTGCATTTGACAAACAAAGTGAACTTTGTTTCAAGGTGGAGGAAGCCTGTGTTTTGACAAGAGACATTTCTTTTGAGAATCCTTTTTGTTTCTTAAAGACTTTGCCAGAGTGGGCCAGCTGAACCACTGAACTTTGTCCTCGTGTTGAGGAAGCCAGAGTGTGCACGAGGCTTGAGCATGCTGCCTTGCTCCGTGCTGAAAGCGTGGGGAAGGGAGGCCAACTGCTCAACTGTCCCGACATATTGTTTCTTGAACACTTCCTTTTTTGCATACACTACTGTTCCACACCATTTTATATTCAGAAGTAGGAATTGACAATAGGTTTATTGGCATAGGCCATTTTATTTTGACAGACTCGACTAGGACTGCGTTATTTTGATTTGATGGTTATAGCTTGCTCCCATCCTTAGATTTAGGTTTAGATAGGCATTGAACCAACCCTTTAAAATTAAATGAACACCCTTGAACTGTGTCCAATTTGTGTCCGTCTTCATTGATTATATCAAGCCTTTACTTACACTACCTTGCAAAGTGAAAATAGGAAAGGCAATGTTTGTTCTGAGAAACTGGACATTGAGCTAAAATGTGGCATTACGTAGCGTCCAGTGCTGTGCTGTAGAGGAGCAGGTAGGCACGTCATCCCTAGCTTCTGCCTCCTCACCTCCATCATATTGGAACAGCCGGATTAGAGCCCTACATGTGACACCAGATATTATCCCAATACTGCATCGAGTGTATGAGAGACAATATGCACTCAGACAACCGTATCGAATGTGCCCCCGCACTGAAAGGGTGGAAGGATGTCTGCACACACCATCGGACTAACAAGAGCTATGAGTGAAATCTGACGAGAGCACAGTGATGTCATGAAGGAAAGACACGAAGACGCACTGAAACGATATGCAAATACTTAAAGAATGAAGATGTAACTGGAGTGATAAGAGAAACAATTAATCGAAGACACAGGAATCATATGCACCAAAGAAATGAGTGAGGAGAGATTAAGTGAATGTATATACACAGAAATGCAAGGGTATGCTGGAAAACAGCTTTGTGTGAGAAACAAAGAGGAGTCTATTGGCCTTGCATCAAGGATGCCACAGCAGGAATAATTTCAAGACACAAAGGGAGTCAATAGGATAAGCCATATACGTAACACATATTTCTCTTAGATTAAACAAAGAAGATAACATCTGCAAGAGCCAAGAATTAGACAATCAAAGATGCAAAAAGCCTATGCACGGTGGAGTGAGCAAATCTCCAGAGCACAAGAGGAGTAATGACATCCAGCTTAATTAAATCAAATAGCAGTAAATAAGAGGACAAACTCGTCTCCTCACACTCGACTCAAAAGTCGAAAACAAGGGCTATAAAGAAGAAGCTTTGGCTTGCGGCCTGACTGATGAGAGATGATGGACTAATTGGGCAAGTTGGAAGTAGTCTGACTTTGCTCTTTGCATCCGAGTTTTGTTTTGCTTACGTGCTGCTAACAAGCCGAAGGTCCAAGGTTGGGAGAGAATGCCAACCAATCAGAGGGCCTATGTAGCAACACGCCATACAATGTTGCACAGGCCAATTCGCTGATGTTATTCTGCTATAATCTGTATTATACGCATTTAAAGGCGGTTCAAGACATGCCTATTTCACAAGGGGCATCCAGTAATATTACTAATACTTATATAATATATAGGCACATATGTTCCCTTAACCATTCCCTCCCTTCAATAGGTTTTACAGTTTGTCGCGTAGGATGATGTCATAGATGACGCATATTGAGGTATGAAGCCTTTGTGTAATCAAAATTGAAGTGTGAGTGCGCGGACTACAGTTTGTTGTTAACTGGATTGCCTACTTTATTAGAGCTAACAATAAAGTAGTACTTTGCCATATTCTCTGAGTCTGTCCAGTTATTTGGGTCTGAAATAATTATTGGTAATTCCATCTAGCACATGAGGCGCCTGAAGGTGCTAGAGCACAGTGCATGAACATCATCTGTGGCATGATGGCACATTGAGCATTTATTATTAACTGCAGCCTGGAATACTTTAGCAACACTTGGAAATTATCAGCAGTACTATGGATTATTTACGCTGCACTTTTATTTCATTTAAAACTTTTCTATAGCGGAAACATAGCTAAACAGAGCATCAGATCTCTTTGCAGTAAACACATACAGAGTATTACACTTTTAAGAAAGCCCTCAGATGCTCACACCAGAAAAAATACAACCCGCTAGGGAAAAAGGCCCAATACACCTCTTGAAACGATAACAAGGTTTCTTTCCACACAAAAATGAGGAGCGCCAACAGAGAACTCTGCTGCCGCTGAACGTTCTGCAAAAATGTGCATGACAGCACATTATGAAGGTACAAAGCGTCATCAGTGACATCATAACATACAGTAAAAACGCACGCGGCTGGTTGATGAGACCCTATACATGGAGAGCCTGCTCCATAGGAGATGCCAGGCCATTGGTCCCAGAACCGTCCGTCAATCTTCTCCCATGTGGGTACTGTTGCATTCGTCATTGATCCCAAACCGGGTAGTTGGCAATTATTTGCAAACTAAAGAACACATCTCTATCTATGTAGCAGTGCACCTAGTATGAACAGACAGGGGGGGGCCTGGGGGTAAGCCGAGGTCATACTAATTCACACACTTCACTCGATCCCAGGAAGGCCGGCACCTCTCTAAGGTCTACCACCCTCATTCTGGGCTAGAATGTCATCCCTCCCTGCACCTCACAGCATAAATCACGTGACCTAGAAGTGAAGGCAGGAAAGCCCTGCTTTCTGATCTTTTCGATTGATCTGAGGCCTAACGGATTTATGATCAGTTGTCTGGGGCTGGCTTGTACCTTGGAATTCAAAGGTTCTAAAGCTCGGGCCTTGGGGTGCTGTAACATAGGATTGGGACTGGTGGGGGTCGGAGACCCGTGCCCTGTTTCTCGTGGGATCATATCATACAATGATACTCAGCCCTCCTCCCACAGCTTTGCAGGGCACATACTTCCCAGGGCGCGAAGGCCGGCAACTTTATAGACAATGAAGGGTTTATGGATCTCTGTAGCTCTGGCCTTTCTCATCAGTGCCTGGGATACAACCTATTCCTTTCCCCATGTTCACGGCCTAGGCCTGAGGTGCTGACTACTGCACTGCGTTTAAGCTTTGTGTTCCAATATGGCTGCTACTCCCGCATGGGCACTACATCTACGAAGCATGCAATAATGTAGTTATGTAGAAACCTTCAAGGGCAGCCCCCTAGCCCCTGGACTCTCACATTACCTTCCACAGGCTTTGCCTTTTCCTAAAGCGCTTGGGGGTGTGGGAAGATTGTGTCCCCTTCCCAACACATGTATAGGTCATAAACAGTAAACAAACATCAATACATAAAATAAATGCATTTTGCCTATCCTACAATTCATCACATATAACAATACCATCTCACTAAAACCTTGTTAAAAATGTATACAAAACAATTAATAAAAACCCTAAAAAAACACCCAAATCAGGTTCATGAGAGCTCATAAATAAGTTCAGAGCAATCTAAAATTACTGAGCCCAACACTACGCTTTTACTTTCTTTCTAAATGTGAGGTCGTTTTTGGCCACTTAAAGATCTTTTGGGAGGGTATTCCAAAGTTGAAGAGCCTCCCCTGAAAACAACCTGTTCTGTGTGAATGACCGTTTAATACCTGGAACCTCCAGCTGTAGACACTCTTGGCTCGGTAGTCCTCTTAGGCCCCCTGAGATTTTCAGTTTCTGAGCGAAGTACTCAGGAAATCAAAACATGAAGTGTTTTGTACGCTATACATATCAATTTGAATTTAAGCCTAAAATAAATGGGCAGCAAATGCAATTTCTTCAAAAGAGGGGCAATGGGATCACAGTTTGCTCCACACAATAAATAAACGGCTGCATTAAAAATGGACTTCAAAGGAAGAAGTGTATTATTGGAAGTTCTATTAACACAGAAGTCCCAGTGCCACTCCACGAAAGAACTAAAGAACGAAAGTGGGAAATCGAATGGAAAATTGTAATGTTCCATGTTAGAATGATACCGACAATAGTTTTATTATGTTTTAACAGACATTTTTCAGGAATATTGAGAACCATGAAATTGAATATATATCGGCACCCTGTGGGTGGGAGCCTGCCAATCAGGAGGCTAGAAACGCAGGCTGATACTCCCGATCTAGCCCGCATGATCGCCGGCTCCCCAGCCCGCCATCTTCCCCCACTGACGCTGCAGTCATTTTGACCCCCAATTTCCACTTACCTGTTTGCTTCAGCTTCTCTCCGCCGCCATGGAAAGGGAAGAGGGGCTTCATATGGAGCCCCGCCTTTCGATTCCATAGCGACCATATTTGTATAGTATTTTCTTTCCCTGAACCTGACGCTGCGAGGTGCCCCGTTAACGGAAAGAAAATACTTTCCTGTAAGCCCTGTCCCAGGCCCAGGGACAGGTGCTAATAGCGTTAAGCACCTGTTCCAGCCCTGGTAATGTCCCGGGCCCTCGTTAAGTACCCTTGCTTCGCTCAGGCCTTTAACTCGGGCCTCGGGCTGTTACCACCCGAGGGAAAGGAGAGATTGCAGACATTTGTGTTGGGTTGCAGATAAGAAGTCCCCTTATCTCTGCGTGCTTGTAAGCTTTCTAAGTATGACATGAAGGAGGCATTGAAGGATTTATGTCCAGGGAGGGGACCTCGATCATGTAGTGTGGGTGTGTGTTGGCCAGGGGTGGATTATGGCAGTTGTAGAGTCATTTTGTGATTTTCAAAGTCTCCGGAGGAGGTCTCTTTTGAAGCTGTGTGTGAGTGGCTGGCTTGCCCTTGTGTGTGGTAAGGTGGAGTGGAATGGAGGGCTAATGAAAAGTTGGGGTGTGTTCTTGGGTTAACCATAGTGCTTTGAATTATTGGTCTTGGTGTCGGTTTTGTAGTATTGCCTACACTTTCGGTTATGAGATGCCGGCATAAGAGGCTATTACAGGAGAAAAAAAAGAGTCTTTGCAAAATGTCCACTTCACTTAACTTGCAAGACACGACAGCAGAATGGACCATCACAGGAACAGAGTTCACAAAGTCTTCCCGCGTCAAATCGTCATTAGATGAGGGTAGTTTATATGACATTTACTCCTTACAGAGGATTGTGTTGGAAAGCAGCTATTCTTCTTGCCACACCTTCCAAGTCACCTTTCTGTGACAATGTATAAGGAGCCGTAACTCGCCCTCACAGGTCAGTATAAGTACATCAACTATGGCAATGATTTATCACTTGGAACTGGCAATAGCCGACTCGAGGCCAACTTGAAATTCTTCTACCGGTTTGATTATTTATCACAAAAGGAATTTATGTTTTCCCGCACACTTCTTTCTCGGCTCTGTGTCTTTCTTGGCTGGTGCAGGGGTGTCTGGCTCATGCGTTAGTCCTCCTGGACTGTGCTACCGGGCACTCCCACCAGGCGTCCTTAGGTTGTCTGACAGGGTCAGGCGTGAGATGCAGCATATGCAGGGGGGGGCACTAGGGTACTCGGCATATGCCCACCTATCCAATGTCCAATGTGCCTACTCTCAACTTTTGGCCTCATCATGTGTGTCACTTCTCCTAGAGCCTTCTCTCAGGCTTTACTCTAGACCTTATCCCGGTTCTTCGTGACCTACTAAGGAATACTCCCCAGACCGACGACTCAAAGGGCTCTACGTCATTAGCCTTCCGTCCAGGGCTTAAACCACCTCCATTTTTTTTAATCCTTTCCTCCCTTTCTGGCGTTCCCTCCCTTTCTACACTCGTTCTTTGACCCCCTTCCTCTCATGACCCCCTTCCTCATGGTACATGGTGATATTCTTCCTCTTCTTTCTCTCGCTTGCCATACTTCATCAACTCCTCTTCTCCTCTCTCCTTCAGTGTTCCTCCTGCTCTTCCTTCGGTCTCGTGCTCTCTCCTTGCTTCATCTCCTCCTTCTTTGTCTCTCAGCGCCATCTCCTCCCCTCTCTCTCTCTCGCCCTCCGTGCCTTCTCCTACTACTCTCTCCCTATCCACGCCTTCGCTACCTCTCTCTATTCTCTTTCTCTGCCCCCTTCTCTCCCTCCATTAGCTCCTTCTCCTCTCTGCCGTCACCTCCTTAATCTACTCCAGCATCTCACTCCTCTCCCCCCTGCCTGCTGCTGCCTGCTTCTTTCTGTACCTTCAACCCATCTTCTAAATTACATACCTCTGCTCTGGCTAACCCTCCTTTTATGTTCTGCCCGGATTGGTCATCGCCCCTGAGTATGCGGTCCAAGAGCCATCCCTGAGATCGGTCAGCTTCTGCCTATCCTGAAATTTCCCCATACGTTTTTAATTGTGTGATGATGGGCCATCTTGCGGTTCCATGCACCAAAGTTATGTAAACTCCAGCTACCATTTTGGAATGAAACATCGTTTTACTTTCGGCTGCCTGGCTCCCTGCCTTTGCTGCTGGGGTCCGTTGTGACCTTCTTACTGCAGTACGTCTCCTAGTCTTCCATGCATAACTGCAAACTCCTGTAGTCTTGTGAGGGCTGGGCTTGTGAGCTGCACTCGCGTACTTGTTCCTTGCTGCCATGAAAACTGGTTGACAACATCCAATGGCCCACAGAGTACTGCGATGGCCCACGGACAGCTACCTCCGAGATCTCTGGGACCTTCCTTCTGCATAAAAACCACCTTTCTTAGAGCTGCATGAGGATCTTGGTGCTCTTGAAGAACCTGATGTGGGTCTTGGGGCAGTTATGGATGCCTGACTCCTCACTTTGGTAAGGGGTTTGGCATATTTTGAGACATCTGCCACACGAGGCTGGAGATTGGGAGGGAGGCTCTTGGGAACTCCATGTGGGAGCGGGCTGTGATCCCCATCCCAGGAGGGTGTCCCTGTCCATATCTGCCAGCTTCTCAAATCAGTGGTATTGTAGTTTTCTCACTGCTCAGTCCCTTTGGCCTTCGCACTGCCATGTCTTCTTCATATTCTGCGATATTCCTACAGCTCAAAGGTTCTGGCTGAGCGACAGAAGATAACAACCAACACAAAGACTCGGGCAGGGACTACCTTCTCACAGGTATTTGGGCACTTTCTCGCCCATCCCCAGAAACTTGTTGATCTTGATAGATCCTCCTGAACGGAGATCTGTTGGTCTTTCTGCGCTATACGTGTTGGACCTCCGCCATTGGAGGGAACTCGGGGAGTGTCACATTCAGATCGAACAAGCTCTGCCTTTGCACAAACCAGTAAAGTGGTCCTAGATTACTAATATCAAGTAGATGGTTACACGGTAATCGGGGCATTGGCTAGATCACAATAATCATGTCCAATACGTTTTGCAGGTTCTGATGGGACATGGAGCTGGCCAGGGATGCTATGATGCCAACTGCACTCAGTCCAGCAAGGACAAACTGGTCTATAAGGAAAAGCAAAGACTTTACATTACACAGGGGCCTCCAAAAGGCCGGCGTGGGCTGAAAATGTGTGACTTTTCCAAATGTTGATGTCATCTGAGTTAAAAAGCTGTGTATTTCAGTCTGGGGGGAGGGGTACAAATCACGTGAACCAACGCTCTAAAGGAGCACTAAGTGCCTTTGTCTCAATGCCCCGCCCCCATTTAGAAAGATTCAGGAACCTCACCTGCCCAAGACTGCGATAGGTATGAGGAAAGTGACATTGGGAAAACAACGCCCCGCTCCGCCACCTAAACGAAAAGGCCTGTCCGCGGCCTCACACCCACCCACACACACTGACTGGAGTGCTCGTGAGTGGAGACATGGATGTCTGGGGGTGAGGACATTTGCCTTTGCCGCCCCTGGAGAAGTGGGCTGCAGAGCAAAAAAAAACAAGACCGACTGTGACCAGATAATTACAGGTTAGTCACGCAACTGCAATCCAAATTCAAGAAAAAAACCGAGAGGAAGTACAAGGCACAGGCTGAGCCTTTCAAGAGGAAGGGGGCGGACAAGAAAGCAACAGCGAGGCGACAGACATTTTATTGCTTTTTTCCCTGGAAGACCTTTCTTAGCCCCCACGCAGCTTGCGACTCAGACTGCCTTATGAAGCCAGTCACCTTTTGAAAATATCAGAAGCTATTGAAAAATGGTTGCGCAATGTGCGCACTTCCTTCTAAAGTGCGCCAGCCGTGGCCCCAACTATCCAAGCCGCTTCATGTAACCATGAATCATTTTCTTCTAATTAATGACCTCATGAGTATAATGGTAACGGTAAAAACATGAGGTATTTTAAATGCCATTGTTTGAAAATTCCCCCTATTTATTGAGCTGGACTTATATGGGGTATTTACTGCACGGGGTAACCGCAGGGGTGGACTGGCCTACAGGGAACTCTGGATATTTCCCGGTAGGCCTCTGCACCCTGGGCATCTTGTGTGTGGTTACCGAGGGGTGGACTGGCCTACAGGGAACTCTGGATATTTCCCGGTAGACCTCTGCACCCTGGGCCTCTTGTGTGTGGTACCCAGGGGTGGACTGGCCTACAGGGAACTCTGGATATTTCCCGGTAGGCCTCTGCAACCTGGGCCTCTTTTGTGTGGTTACCCAGGTGTGGTCTGCCCTACAGGGAACTCTAGATATTTCCCGGTAGACCTCTGCAACCTGGACCTCTGCAACTTGGACCTCTTTTGTGTGGTTACCGGGGGTGGACTGGCCTACAGGGAACTCTGGGTATTTCCTGGTAGGCCTCTGCAACCTGGGCCTCTTTTGTGTGGTTATCCAGGTGTGGTCTGCCCTACAGGGAACTCTGGATATTTCCCGGTAGACCTCTGCAACCTGGACCTCTTTTGTGTGGTTAACCAGGGGTGGACTGGCCTACAGGGAACTCTGGATATTTCCCGTTAGGCCTCTGCAACCTGGGCCTCTTTTGTGTGGTTACCCATGTGTGGACTGGCCTACAGGGAACTCTGGATATTTCCTGGTAGGTCTCTGCAACCTGGACCTCTGCAACCTGGACCTCTTTTGTGTGGTTACGGTCCAGGGGTGGACTGGCCTACAGGGAACTCTGGATATTTCCAGGTAGGCCTCTGCAACCTGGGCCTCTTTTGTGAGGTTACCCAGGTGTGGACTGGCCTACAGGGAACTCCGGATATTTCCTGGTAGGTCTCTGCAACCTGGACCTCTGCAACCTGGACCTCTTGTGTGGTTACGGTCCAGGGGTGGACTGACCTACAGGGAACTCTGGATATTTACCGGTAGGCCTCTGCAACCTAGGCCTTTTGTGTGGTTATCTATTTTATTTCGACATTTTCCCACAGGAAAAGGATTGGGCTTGCTGAAAATGTGTAAAATGAGGCCCCTTTGAACATTATTTCCAGGGCCTCTTTTGGTTCCCAGTCCACTCCGGGTAACAATATTGAATTAGGCAAATATGAGCTATTCACCCCATGCAGGACTCACTGTGCCCCATGCAGGGCGTATTAAAAGTGTACCCAACTCACAACTAGTTGGTATTTTAAAATGCAATTTTTTTTTAACGCTGACACAATACTCTGCATCACGCCACACATGTTGGGAAATTGTGGCGTGAAAACTGTAGCTGCTCAAAAAGTAGTCTTCCTATTGTGCAAATTCACCATGACTACAGCAACAGTGACCTAATAACAACAATATTATATATTCAGTAAAGTCACTTTAGAGAAGGCATAGTTACGGTGAACCAGCTCGATGCTGCAAAACCCTGGAAAGTCAGTGAAATAACCTTTAACTGAGGTGATGTTACGGTGCTGGTTTAACCCTACAATCCCTTGAAATTCGGCAGGTGTTGGAAACCACTCCAGCTCAACTCTGAGGCCCCTTATTTTGAAACACTTGTGTATAGGCGCGTTATAAATGCCATATCATAAGCCTAGGATCACAATGACGTCATCCCATATGACCCTCCTGCACTTGTACCACAAGTCAAATTGAGGCGGATTGGCGCAGTTGGATCAAAGGAACGGAGACCTGTACCTTATGGTGCTGCGAGAGGTTACAAGACACTTTCAGAAATAAGAAACCATTTTCCTCTGCAACTTTTGATTTTGTCCATAGACGTTCACCATATTTGGCCAAAAGTAAACTTTTGGTGACATTTAAAAACACAGAATAAATGAAGTGAACGTTAATGAACATGTTCATAATGAAAAAGGTGGTTTCAAAAAATGTTTTTTCCACATAGGGTTTTCCACAGACCCTTCCAAACAAAAAACATGATTTTGGGACAAATATTTTCCAGATTTATGGCAAACACCTTGCTTTCATGAGGAACTCATGCACTCAACACACACGTTTTGAAAGCTGAACAAAGCAAATGTGATATATTCACTTTTCAAAAGTCAGAAAATTCATATACAATTTGGGGATGCGCAGTCGAGGCTTACTTACACAAACACCCTTAGTATGCAGATTATGCTTACAAACATGCTTACCAATATACAAACGCGCTTAGGAATACAGATTATCAATGTCGCTGCAGCCATACTCCGCACCACCACACAAACACACCTGTAGAGAAACGTTGCAAGTAACTTAAACCAAGACCAAGCAAGGGCTATTTTCTATGTGTATTATTGCAATAGTATACAATATTGCAAGAATCTAGTTTCTCTACATTTCTCCATTAGTGTTACAAACATGTTCATTTATAATATGAATATGTTTCAATGTTTGCAGTTAATGGGCTCCTGGAGCCTTCCATTTACCCTCTAATGCCGCAGTCTAAATTCCTTACCAGTTCTTGTGGATTAAGGAATGTCCATATTCCAAGGTTTCAAAGTTAATAGCCTTTCAGAATTCAACTGAACTATTCTCCTGCCCTTCAAACAATTCTCACACATCGGAGAGTTCAAGTTCACAGGCTTTGAACACTAGAAGATTTCACTAAACTTCTCAAAATGCAGTGATCGGGTTACTTGGCTTTCGTCTTTTTTTAATTCCTTCTCTTAGCCACACTCACAATGTCTTATAGACACTTCAGGTACTTTTATATACTTCCCAGAATGCAGAGCGAGTGGGTTATTCCAACAGACTCCAGGCAGGTATTCTCCTACTACTCGCCTAGACACTGTTGGACAGTGATACCGATTCAGTGCTGGGATCTCCCCTCTCTCTTCTGCATGTATTTTCTTTAGCAAGCCTAAAGGCGCCAGAGTTTCAAAGACCCCTCAGCCATTCCCAGGTTTTAGCGTATAAAGGGTCTTTGCTAGATCTGGCCCTCACACAGCCTACAATGAAACCAAGCTTAACTTTTGGTATTCCCAGGATTCCTTCCCCATGCTACTAATCCCCAATTTTACAGTGTAATAAAAACGATTACATTTCATTCACTCTTTATATTTCTTACTGGGCCTTGGGTGTACATGGTTTTGAACTTCAGTCTATTTTCCAGGATACTATGGTTTGGCACAGTTCTTATAACAGGGCAACACAAAGTCGCTGCAAATCCCAGGACACTTTGCTTTGGAACTGTCCTTATATGGTTCAGGATTTCGCACTGTCACCGTGTTCCCTGAGGAAAATGTCTTCCAGCCACAAGCACAGGACTTCCCAACATTGGCACGGTTCCGGACACTGTCTTGAGGGACATAGTGCTTTCCACCCACTCTGCCAGACCTTACAGGGTAACAACAAGTTGGGTGGTAGCGTACAGCACCTCCAGGTCAGACCAGATTTAGACACTCAGCGCTTCTGGCTCATAGGGTCAAAGCGTGCTGGGTGACATCACTCGGGTACAGCGCCTCCAGGACACACATGCTTCAAGGACCCAGCACTATTAGCAAGCTTCAAGGCAAGGCAAAACTTCCCATCTCCACAGTTTTACACCGGTTCAGAACTTTGAAGCTTCTCAAGAATCCAGCAAAAGGGCTGGTCCCTATATTACAACAGAGCAGGGCCACAGTACTTCCAAGGTTACAGGTCCTCAGGATTTTCAGATTGCAGGAGGGCCCGACTGGCTCGAGCTTAAAACGAGCCTTCTCTTGTAACCCTTTACCTGATGTCGAATTACAAGTGATCTCAGTTCAACAATGTTTATTAAACTGTATAGGTAGGTGGGAAAACCTATCTAAATCTAAATCTAACATGGGAGAAAGGTACGATCATCAAATAACAATAAGGAAGTCCTAGTGGCGTTTGGTCAAATAAAAGGGCCTATACTAAAAAGAAACTATTGCCAATCCTTACAACTAAATAGAAAGAGTGTGGGATAGGGTTCAAAAGAAGAAATAAGTGTTCACAAAATGATGAGTCAGGATGTGGTAGCCGAGGTCTCCCTTCCCCAAGTTTTGAGCACGGGACAATGCGGGACTGCTGAGCACAGCACACTCTCGAGCTTTTCCAGCATGAGATGACAGTTCCATTCTCAGGTATCAGGATCTTCGGTGGTTAAGTCTCTCTTATACAAAGAGAAACAGTCTCTTGCCTTCAAGGACCTGAGGTGTTCAAAATAACCAAACAAAAAGTTCCTTTCCGTATGTACGTTGGGTGATGTCTTTTCACCCCTGGATCCCCCTCTTCCAGGTTCAGTCCATTCTTGAATGTTAGCCTCCCTCCGTCGGGTTCACTGCGGCTTTTGTTCAGAAGATTTCATCTATTTCATTCACAAGTCTTTGGGTGAGAACTTTTCACCCCGAGATCCCCCTCTTTCGGGCTCAGACCCTTCTCAAATGTTAGCCTCCCTCCGTCGGGTTCATTACGGCTTTTAGTCACAAGTCTTAATGTCCTTTTAGACAATCCACTGTGGACATCCCTATGTCGTGTTCACTCTTGTCAACACAATGTTCATTGGGGCATCATACTTCGCTCCATTCGACAGGCATCCCTCCGTCGGGTTCACGTTTGCCACCCCGACAGTTCCTTCTACTTTTGCACTATGTGGGATTTTCTTGCCTTCGTTTTCCAACTACTTATCAGTCAAAGACTTTCGACTGTACAGGGGGTTTTGCTAGAATCCTGTATGACCACTTTGACCTTTTCCTTGCAGCTCTCCTAAGGCCTTCTGGTATTGGTAGTTTCAACAATAGGGGAATCAACCAGAGTCTCTCGAGTGAGCACCCACGTGGTGCTAGACCCCTCTGCAGCTGGTTTTCCCCTGAGGTGTTAACAGTTCTTTGATTTTCCCTTAATTTGCCATTCTCAACTTTCGTTCAGCACAGTTCGGTTTCTCATCGGTTCTCCTTTCGACTCACTGGCTGTGTCAAGGATGGTACCATGGTAGCAAGCGTCTCTCCCTGTCCGGGTTATCAGTGTAGGAGTGCTCTGTGTACCATTGACATCTGCTGAAACACAGGCTGGCTATTGTTTGCAGAGTTTTGATTCCTTTTGCGGAGGCTTCGTGGGTCTGGCACAAAAAGGGCAAGGTCGCTTCTCTCCTTGCTGGCCTTTCAGTTTTTCGCAGTCTTTCTCCTCCTCTTTCTCCGCCGCGCTGGGATAGCTATCTCGTTGTGCGGTCTGTCTTGCTCGTATGCTGCAGTGTGCTCTTGTGCTCCACCTTTTATCCCTGTGGGGAAGGGAAAGGGCCGTCAGGTATGTGTGTTTCTGGTCAATTACCTGACTTTGCCTGATCCTTGTCTGTCAGGTAAATGGCTCTGGTGTTAGTCCGCTGTCTTTCGTGTCATGAGAAAGTGTTTGTGTTGGGAAAGGGGTGGAGGGTAGAGTTTCTGAGTATCCTACGTGGTAGGATGGGGAAAAGGTGTTTTAAGAAGATGAATACCACATCTCACCATCAGTGTCCCACTTCCACTTCCTGAGGACCACCCATCCAGGTGATCCTCCTGCACTGGTCCACCCCCAGGGACTGGATCCAATAGTGATGGCCGTGTCGTGGCCACCTGGATAACAGATCCTTGGGGACTAGCAAGTGAAACACCTTTAGGTTTCTCACATAAGACTTTCCTACTTTTCAGGATGGTTAAACAAATGTCTTTTCTCCAATAGTGATCAAGGTATGGCAAAAGGTAAGCCTTTTCAAAGTCTCCAGTTGACAAAATGTTCAACTGAAACAACAACTTAATATGACATGGTTTCTCTTCAACACACCACTTCTAAGAGAGTTCCCTGGTACACTCTCCTGCCAAAGAAATCTCAAATGAAAACTCTTGATATCCTGGTTTACTCTCCTGCCAGGAATATCCTCCTTTTGGCTCACACATATCCTCTGGTGTACTGTCCTGCCAGATATCTCTTTCCAAAAAGGTTCACTGCCTGATGCTCTTATAACGTCTCTCTGCAACATTCACATTCCTCTTACATATCACACAATTCTACTTCTTCATTAGTTCAACTTTGATGACTTTAGTTGTTACTTGCACTAATTTCCCCCACACTGGCATCCCATATATGAAGGCTTGGTCACGCTCTGTCTGTCAACCTTTCTTCTAATATCTCTTGGCAATTCTTGTTCCAGGTTTACCTCATCTAATATCTCATGTCAGGAGAATTGTACCATATTTGCCCTTACTTTTCAGTTCACTTTAATAAGCACTTTTGAATGCTGACCAAACACTCTTTAGCATGTTCGCACGTCCCAGTGCCCTCTACTCACCTAGACTGACTCACCAGTACACTGTGTGGCTGCTGTGATGAGCTTGCGAGGGGCCAGCTGTCATACGCAGCCGGGCCGATTGGCGGATACTTCCGCATTGGAGGCTCCGGCGCGGACCGTAGTTCCAGCACGTTGCTTTCGCTTACGTGCAGCCGCGGTCTAGTTCTCCGGCAACATGGCGGTCGCTGGGAGGTATTTCAGCCTCTCACTCCCAGCGATCGCTGCGTTGCAACCCCCGTAGTTTTTGCTTCCTGCTTTGGGTGAGAACGCTAGTATTTTCCTTATCGCGGCTTGGTCCGTGCTTTTCCCTTCGCCTCTCCTAGCTTCGAGTGAGGCTTCTTCTTCTCTCTCTCTCTCTCCTCTCCTTTGTTTCACTTTGGCTTTCTTTCAGCTCCCGCTGCTCTCTCTGGCCGCCTGCTCGAGTCTCTCTCGCTACTCATTCTTGCGAGGCGAGGACTTCCTTGTCTCTGCCCCCATCAGCTGTCGTCTACCTCCTCCAAGCCTCAGTAGCCGACTACCTACTCTTCTGCAACCACAGGAGCCGACGTACCATCAATCTCCTTGGAAGACTCCGGTTTGGCCTCGTTCCTTTCAAGGTTTTTTTTCTGCCGTCAAGGCTTTTTCCCTTGTCGCCTGCTACGGGAGAGGATTCACTGTGGCTTCCTCTCGTGGTAGACAAGTGTCTTCGACCACGAAGAGAGACTTCTGCTCCCGTCGGCATCTCAATACGGAAGAGTTGGAGGATTACCGATCAGGTGAGGAGAGTGGGGAGGAGAGGGAGACAAAATTGGACAGTTTGCAACGCCAAGAGAACACAATGTCGGCCGAAGAACAGATCCAGGAACTCTGGAAGGCGGTTCAGGGCCTGTCACAAGAATTACAGACGGTTAAGGCTGAAAACGTGGTTCTGCGACAACTTGCCACGACTCGGGAGGTTTCGCCTGCTGAACTACCGATAATGTCGCTCCCTTCGGGGAAGTTTGATGGTTCGCCAAAGAAGATAAAAGAATTCATGGAGGCTTGTGTAGTGTACTTTACATTTCGGCCTCGTTCCTTTGCCACCGATCAATCCAAGGTAGGCTTTTTGATCTCAAACATGACTGGTAACGCCCTTTCTTGGGCCACGCCATTGGTGACCAGTGCCAACCCCATATTACATGACTTTGCTGGGTTTCAGGCCTTACTGCAACAGACATTTGAGAGACCGGAACTAACCTTCACTGCATGTGAGGATTTGTTGGATGTACGGCAAGAGTCCTCAGATGTTCTAACCTATATATCCCGATTCAAGACTCTGGCGGCAGGAGCGGGTTGGCCGGAGCAAGCCCAGTACGCCATCTTCAGAAGGGGCCTAAGAGAAGAGATTAAGGACGAGCTTGCCAGGTCCTCTCGTCCACCGACTTTTGCCGATCTGCTATCATCCACATTGCAGATTGAATATCGTCTTCAAGAACGCTGAGCAGAACGCCGCAAACATCGTGTAGTGACAAGCCCTCATGCATCCAATACATCTACGTCCTCTTCTCACGCCTCCTCCCACTCCCTCGAAGAGCCAATGCAGATCGGAGCTACCAGGGGTCCGCTTTCATTTGCTGAGCGAAGACTGAGAAAGGAAAAGGGACTGTGCGCCTATTGTGGGTCTGAGCAGCACCAGCTCAAAGATTGTCCGGTGGTTCCAACCAGATCACAGGGAAGCTAACTTCCTCGGCGCCAGTAGGGACTTGGTTCCGAGGATCAACTTGCAACCCATTTAGTCCCTATGTTTCTCTCTCTATTTCAGCTCCCAACACTTTGGAGGATTCCAGGTTGATGGTTATTCCTGTACGGATTGAATCCCAGGGAAGGTCTATAGATGCCCTAGCCCTCCTGGATTGTGGGGCGGCCGGAAACCTTGTGGACACTCTCTGGGCAGAGAAGGTGGGCCTTCATAGGGTAGCCCGCAAAGAGGATCAAAAGGTAGAGGGTGTGGACGGATCTCCCCTCTCGTCGGGTCTTATAACCCATACCACGGAGGAACTAGGAGTCACCATCTTCCAACATAGAGAAGTGCTCAAATTCGATATCATTCGAGCACCGCACTTTCCTATAATTTTAGGAGTTACCTGGCTTCGTAAACACAACCCTCAGGTAAACTTGACTAGCAACCAGTTGAGTTTTTCATCTCTGTTCTGCAGACAACATTGCCTCTCAGGACCATTCCATGGTGAGCCCCTTACTTCGACGGTGTTAACAAGTGATCATGTGGGAGTTCACGCATTACCACATTATTGTTTACCCTATCAGCAGGTCTTCAAGGAGAATATACCTGCGGATCTACCCCCACACAGGCCTGAGGATTGCTCTTTAGAGCTTGAACCTAATGCTTTAGTTCCTTTCAGCAGGATGTTTTCCTTAACCCAAACTGAGAGACAGGTATTAAGGAACTACTTGGATACCCATTTGCAAAACGGCCTTATTCAACCTTCCAAGTCTCCGGCAGGAGCTTCATTGTTTTTCATAAGAAAGAGGGACTCCACCGATTTGCGTCCTTGCATTGATTACAGAGGACTAAATAAGGTTACAATCAGAGATCGCTATCCCATGCCGCTCATATCTGAGATCATAGAGGCCGTACAGGGGGCCTGCATTTTCACCAAACTGGACCTTCGGAACACATACCATTTGCTTCGCATTGCCAAGGGAGATGAATGGAAGACAGCCTTTCGCACCCCGTTCGGATTATACGAATACAAAGTAATGCCATTCGGATTAGTGAATCACCGGCCATTTTTCAGCGATTCATGGATCGATTATTTTCCGATCTATTACTGGTTACGGTCATCATCTACTTGGATGATATTTTGATTTACTCCTCCGATTTGGAATCCCATATCATTCATGTGACTCAAGTACTGGAGCGCCTTCAACGTTATAAACTTCTGGTCAAACCCGAGAAGTGCGTTTTTGCAGTCCCCTCTGTTCACTATCTCGGATACATTCTCTCGGAAGAAGGGATTTCCATGGATTCAGGCAAGGTCGCTGCTATACTCGATTGGTCCTCCCCGGACAGTGTAAAGGAGGTACAAAGATTTCTGGGTCTCTCAAATTTCTACAGGAGGTTCATCCCAAACTTCTCAGAGATAGTACTTCCCATTACGAGACTCTTAAGGAAAGATTCAGGGCCTTTCCTATGGTCACCCGAAGCTGAACATGGTTTTAGGAACTTAAAAAGATTGTTCTGTTCCGCTCCGATTCTTCGACATCCAGATCAAAACCGACAGTTCATTGTGGAGACTGATGCCTCTGCCATGGCTATAGGGGCGGTTCTTTTACAAACCTACGATGGTGTGGAACATCCAGTCGCCTATCTCTCGAAGACTTTGTCTCCCAGCCAACTCAACTATTCGGTTTTAGAGAAGGAACTACTCGCCATGAAGCTGGCCTGTGAGGATTGGCGACATTTACTGATGGGTGCGCGTCATCCTTTTCTCATTAGGACAGACCATAAGAATCTCAAGGCATTACAAAACATGGAGTGTGTTAATTCAAGGCAAGCCCGATGGGCTTATTTTGTTGCCCAATACGACTTTCATATCACCTATCTACCAGGTACCTCGAATAAAGTCGCAGATGCCTTATCAAGGAAGGAGGTTCCTGGAGACTGTATCCCTCATTCTCGAGAAGCTATGTTCAGAAGAAACAAGATCCTGGGACTTGTCAACGTTTTCTTTCAAGAAGTGAAGACCACGTTGGCTTCTGAAAGGATGAAGTTTTCTAGGTTACGAGGAGGAAAATATACCGAGAAGGAAGGTTTAGTGTTTTACGATAACCGACTGTACATTCTAGAAAGCCCTTGGCGTAAGAAGATCATTCATTTGGGCCATGATCCACTTACCACGGGTCATAGAGGAGTGCAGAACACTACTGAACTTATTGCAAGAAGGTTCTTCTGGCCTGAATTGAAAGGAGAGGTTAAGGATTACATCAAGGCCTGTCCAATATGTGCCAGAGCGAAATATCCATCGGGCAAGCCCTTAGGTTTGCTGACCCAACCCGAGATGCCTACACGCCCATGGGGTCTCATCTCTACCGATTTCATTGTGGATCTACCAGAGTCCGAATCCTGCACTTGCATTATGGTGACGATAGATACTTTCACGAAATTGGCACATTTTTCCCCGCTACCTGGCTTACCTACCGCCACTCAGATGGCGGAGACCTTCACACGAGATGTTTTTCGACTACATGGCTTACCTGACAAGATCATTTCCGATCGAGGTAGTCAGTTCATCTCAAACTTCTGGAAGGCTTTGTGTACTAGAGTGGGCATGGAGAGAGCACTATCATCTGGTTTCCGCCCTCAGTCGAATGGCCAGACAGAATGACTGAATGCCACCTTGGAGCAATATCTGAGATGTTATACCAACCGACACCAAGACAACTGGGTGTCATTGTTACCCACCGCGGAATTTACGTACAACAATTCCACACATTCTGCGATAGGTCTTACTCCTTTTTTTTGCACGTATGGAGTGCATCCTCGATCCATTTTTCCCATGATTTCAGTTCCTACGAACTCTCCCACTGCGGAAGCAGTACTTCAGTCCGTTGCGGAGGCGCATAGGATTGCGGAATTCAGTCTAAAAAGGAGCAGAATCCGGAACAAGGAACACGCGGATAAACGTCGGCAGAACTGTCCCGATTGGAAGGAGGGAGACAAGGTGTGGTTCTCTACTAAATTTCTGCCTCGATGGGTTCACCCTTCCAAACTTTCTCCTCGCTTTTTGGGACCCTTTTCTATTCTATCTAAGATCAACCCTGTCGCTTTCAGATTGAAATTGCCTCCCACTCTCAGTCGCATTCATCCTGTTTTTCACTCCTCCCTTCTCAAACCTTTTGTTCCGGATCCTCACCTAAGATCTCTTCCCCGTCTGCAAGTTCAAGGTTCTGGAAGTACGAAGGAATACGAAGTTTCGGCCATTCGTGACTACAGATTCTACAGGGGACGTTTGGAATACTTGGTCTCGTGGAAGGGTTACCCGGAGTCGGAGGACTCTTGGGAATCGGTCTCCCACATTCATGCCCCCGGTTGTTGAGTGGTTTCCATCGAAGTTTTCCGGGAAAGCCTGGGGGGGTTCGCTTTGTGAGGGGGCATACTGTCATACGCAGCCGGGCCGATTGGCGGATACTTCCGCATTGGAGGCTCCGGCGCGGACCGTAGTTCCAGCACGTTGCTTTCGCTTACGTGCAGCCGCGGTCTAGTTCTCCGGCAACATGGCGGTCGCTGGGAGGTATTTCAGCCTCTCACTCCCAGCGATCGCTGCGTTGCAACCCCTGTAGTTTTTGCTTCCTGCTTTGGGTGAGAACGCTAGTATTTTCCTTATCGTGGCTTGGTCCGTGCTTTTCCCTTCGCCTCTCCTAGCTTCGAGCGAGGCTTCTTCCTCTCTCTCTCTCCTCTCCTTTGTTTCACTTTGGCTTTCTTTCAGCTCCCGCGGCTCTCTCTGGCCGCCTGCTCGAGTCTCTCTCGCTACTTATTCTTGCGAGGCGAGGACTTCCTTGTCTCTGCCCCCATCAGCTGTCGTCTACCTCCTCCAAGCCTCAGTAGCCGACTACCTACTCTTCTGCAACCACAGGAGCCGACGTACCATCAATCTCCTTGGAAGACTCCGGTTTGGCCTCGTTCCTTTCAAGGGTTTTTTTCTGCCGTCAAGGCTTTTTCCCTTGTCGCCTGCTACGGGAGAGGAGTCCCAGGACTGCTTGTTTCAAGCATTCACTGTGGCTTCCTCTCGTGGTAGACAAGTGTCTTCGACCACGCAGAGAGACTTCTGCTCCCGTCGGCATCTCAATACGGAAGAGTTGGAGGATTACCGATCAGGTGAGGAGAGTGGGGAGGAGAGGGAGACAAAATTGGACACCAGCTTCCCCCTCTGGGCAGTCTCATTTGGTTCCCACGTTGGCTCCTGTGTCCTTCGCCGCCAGAACCTTCACAGTTCTGCAGGACTGTGTCTCCTTTAACAGCCCGCTGCACAACGTTTGCTTTCTCTTCACAGGAGTTCCTCTTCTTCGGTCCTGAACGCCGCCAATCTGCTTCTGGCAGACATCTCCTGTTCTCTTTACACTATTCTTCATGGGATTGCTTCTGCCACCAGTCTCGTTTCCCGCTCTGGCACTCGGCAGCTTTCCTTTTCTCACCTTCTTCGTTCCCCCAACGGCAGGTAATCCCCATGTGTAAATGCCCTGTGCAGCTGATTTGGATCCTGACAACTAGACCACATTACTCTTGCAGTCAATTTTCATCCACATGAACTCCCTGCTCCTCTTCCTCGTCTCAGTACTTGATTCTTTCTGGGACTTCAAGTCCAAGGAGGTTTCCATTGATTTTAAGGTACATTGTTGAACACTTGCATTTAAATTACAATCAGCATAAACATCAGATGTTACATATGTTCTAGGTTTACCATCTACACATGAAGACTGAATAGGGTTTTGTTTAAACAAAGTGGCTTTCAGTCTTATAATACTGACAACATGCCATTAAAAACTCTGGACTTCAGGGATGTTCCTCACAAAAAAGAGAAGTATACCGTTTCTCTACTGCTGGAGTCACCCCTCCTCCAAGACAACTACCACCCCCAGGGTCAGGATCAGGTAGCGGCTGCCTTCCCCATGCCATACGGGAGGAAGCTTTCGGCTGGGGATCAGCGTCGACTCTGCAGGATTCATCACAGCTGTCACTTTCAATCCTTCCATTTTTCTGCACTTCTTAGCAACAAACTGCTTCACCAGAATGTTACTGTGGTCCACATCCCAGAAGACTCATCAGCTGCGTTAAGGTGTGCATTAGAGTATCAATACATATTTTAAATAGTGGGAAATAGCAAATAATTGGGATATAAAGATTCTGAAAAGCAAGTCACTAAAGTCAGGACATGCTTCATAGCCCAATAAACATACTTGTTCTTGCTTTTGAAATTAAACTTACATGGAAACATGGCCCTGCAACCCGATGTTACTCAGCACTAGCAATTTGCTGTAAACCCAACTGATGAGGATCATGTGCAAAGGTGCAATGGCTCTTGTGACGAAACTGGAAAATGTGTCCCTTCTTCTCAGGGAGAAGCCCCTCCACCCCTCCTTTGAGTCTAAGGGGGTGAGCCCGCTAAGCAAGACCCTCCCTAGGGGACAAGGGCTCCAATTTCTATAAGGAACTCCCCATAAGGAACACCCTGTCAGCATATGTGGAAGTGAAAAAGATTGATGGCATCTTTGTGTGGCATTCAAAACATAATGGCATTGCTTCTTTATCTTGCTGCTGGAAGCGCCTTGAGCTCAGTAGATGGTGAAGAACAACACAAGAGACAAGGAAGCTGGAATGGAGGAAGGGGTTCCTATTAAGAGGAGAGCCTCTGACAAACATACATCCTGAAGGGGCAAAGACACGCAAGGCTGCAGAGCCAACGGTGACATGGAAGAGCAGAGGGGAGCAAGAGGGATGCTGATCACCTGGCGCAGAGTGTGGCGATACTGCTCTGAAGGAGATGGGGAAGGAAGAACTGTCTCACTGGGTGGCATGACCACCCTGGAGCCATAGTGGGCCTGGGGCCCAGGAACGAATTCCAAGACCTGAGCGGAGCAGTGGAACTTATCCTCTGTTTGGAGGATGAGGGTCAACGAAGCTGCAGAGATGGCCAGAATCTGAGAAGCAAAAGTTTCTATAGCAGAGACAAAGAAGAGAAGAACGTAGCGGAGTAACAAATCCTCCATTCAGAGTATGAGGGCTGACAAAGCTCTAGAGACAGGCACAATCCGAGAAGCAAATGCTTGTATAGCGGAGACAGTGAACAGGGGAACAAGCAGTAACGTCCATGCTGCAACGCCATCTCTCTAGAGCACCCCAGATAACCAAGAAGGTACCAGGCTTGCCCAGGGAGGAGGGAGGCAAGCGGGAGGGACACAGCATGAAGTAGAAGCCTGAGGTGGGTTAACCAGAGTTAAGAATATTAGCAGGGACAAACAATCGCACTTTCAAAACTAACGCAGCCAAAAACTCAGAGGTGTATCGAAAAGCCAGGGGGAAACAAGGAATCTTATGCAACTGATAAAGAGAAGAGAGCCTGTATGGTTCGATGAGTCTGGTCAATTCTCCAACATAGGGCAAGAAAGAAAAGGGGCCACATTGGTGAAAAACAACAAGAGACATTTGGTTTCTACAGAGACTTTCAACTTTTTATGAGGAACCTTAAGAAGGACCTAAGGTGTTTGCTTTGGTGAATGGTCCAGAATATTTCTTTGGTGAACTGTGACCACTGCCCTGGGAGGGATCCGCAACAACATTGGCTGAATAAAGCCATGGTTCTGGTCTACGGTTCTGTTTTGTTAAAGTAGTAAGGCCAGATATCGGATATGTTTTGGATTGAGGACTATCTTTTCTTATTTTTGACAGTAGACGAGAAACCTGAGTTTTAGTTCATAGGTATGGCAATCCCTTTTAGCTGTACAGACATATATGCATTTTTCTTTTAAATAAAACAGCCTGAATATGACATCCCTGAGTCTGCCGCCTCCTGATCGCCACACTCTGTGCTGTGCAAAACATAGGCAATGATGTTTGAATGTACTATCGTTCTCATACATTGGGACAAATTGAAACAGAAATGTATGATATCACTAAATGCACTTAGTGCCTTTATTGGTCGTAATAACGGCTTTTGTGCATTTTCAGTTTTGTCCATCCATAATACTAAAATTGTGGCAATGTTATTATATGCTATTGCAATTTGGGGCCAAAAACTTAAAACACGTATCATCAGGTTTGAAGCAAAACTTTTGCGAAGATTATTTCGTCTTCCTCAATGCATTAGTGTTGAATACTTATATCTAGAATTTAACATCAAGGGTATTTGGAACGTTTATATGGCCCAAAGTGTCCTATTCTACCACCGCCTAACGACTGTGCAAACAGAAAATATCATTGTCCCCTATATGAAGGTCTTCTTAGCTCTTGATGATATAATACCGATTGGTACAATTGACGTTTTAAAACAGCTACATAAGAAATGGTTACATGAGGGACCTAACACATTCCTGGTTGGTGATATATAATACTGGCTGAAGGGCAAAATTCGGAAGTGTGCTTTTCTAGAAAATATTCACCACATCGAAAATGTATCATCGACTGTTGACTTTTGTAAGGAGAGATGGTCTCGTACGACCATTCCAAAATATTTATCTGCTTACACTGCCACGCACATTTTCCGGACATATTTGCTACTCAAATTTAATGTCTAGGTAGCTTTATCACCGAAAAGCTGGCAGAACAAATCAGAATACAATCACACAGATTGTTGGTTGTGTGCTAATCTTGTCAATGAAACAGTTTATCATCTGATTACGGAATGTGAAAGCCTTGCGTTTCTACGACTCAAATATTTTAAGGCATATACTAATGCAGTAAATATGTTTGAAATACCTTCACTATGGTTAACTTTTATCCAAGGCAACAATATCAACCTAATGTACTTTGTTAAGTTTTATCTTCATGTAGCTGAAATTTTAACATGTCTTCGATAAGCTGATTTGTGCTTTTTAATCAGACTGTAATGAATATGCTGAATGTATTTTACCTTTTTTTTTATGTTGCGTTATACAAAGCCTTGTTGCTATATGTATATCAATAAATAAATTATCAAATTAAATGTACTATCGCTCTCAGGGGAAAACTCTACATTGGACCCTTACCAATCTCCCAAGCACAAGTACAAATGGATGCCAATTCCTAAGGGCACATATGTCTTGAGACCCACCAATATCTGTATTTTCGGGGCTGACAGAGTGGAATGTGGAGGCGCATTAAAGATGTGTACTGCCAAGATCTCATTAAGAGTTTGGCGGTATTTCCTTTAGAACTATCGCCAAAGTCAAATAGTGTTCCTGCATGTGGTAGCAGGAAGAATCCACATGATTTGGAGTCATGCAGACCCTTCAGTTATTCCCTATTTCCAGGTCGCTCTGAAATCCATGGGGATTGCATGTTATGGCACGCATTTATTACCACATGTGATCACGGTTTTGAGTAATTTTCCTCCACACAAAACCCGGTGGTTTTGACTAATTTCAGTTTGAAACTCTACATTTGGCAGTGCTGTAAACGTGGCAGTAATCACGTTATCGACACTCGTTTACTGCACCACCAAACTCTAAAGAAGGCCCTTAGAGTGAAGACAAAAAGCGAGACCGTGTTTAACGCAAGTCCCTTCTTTGTTGCTGTCCAGTGGCCCCCATAAAATACTTCTAAAGAAGCCTGCCATGTAGCCTACGGGTCAGCACAGTGATGCAAACACTATGCATAATGAATGACCTCTTGTGTCTATTATTGCATTTCCAGGCATTTTAAATGTATTATTAGTAAACAACGTAGCAAGGAACAAGTGCTTGTAATATAACGTAATGCAATGTAAAGTGGCCTAACAATTCACCCACAATACTAATAATGTGTTGCCTTGCACTCTTCCATGCGGCATTCTCCGTTTGTATTATGTTTAAGCTATTTGTTCTTGGTACCACCAGTAACCTAGTTCTACTACACGCGTTTCACTTGGTAATAACAGAAAATCACATAATGTGCACACACACACACACCCAATCTAAGCGCTCTATGCTGCACTCCACTTCCTACAGTTCCCACGAGTATGTTTCTGGAAGACAAGTTAAATGAATGTTGCTTCGGTTTGGGGCTTGAGGAAAAGGCCATTGCAAGAGAAGAAAGTAATATTAACATGTGTTTGCTACATTTACAATGCCCTGTTACTGGGAGGAGGCAGCAAACATTAGTCTCTTGAACGCCCAGGTTGTGGCATGGAAAGGAGCAGTGCACTCAGGTGCTGAAGGGTCTCTGATTATGACATAGGTTGTGGTTTGCCATTCACACTGGCTGGACAGGAAGAAGCTGCCATGTTGGCTCAGTAGCCGTTTGTAGCTAGGGTGACCAGACAGTGTACTGTCCCAGGATTGGGTGCTCTTCCCCCCTGCCCTGAAAGTTTTTTTTAAACAAATTGAAAATCCCTGTCACGATTTTGGCCGAAGGGGACAATAATTCTAAAGTAATTATACATCATAACATTTTCAGAATTTTGATGCGAAAGGTTGGGCACGAACCCCGAACCTTTCAGGAACCACCCACATGCATCAACTGGTTGTGGCCACAGAGAGACGTCGAGAATTAGAAAGGCCTGCCTTATCGATCAGAAAAATAGCTCCTTTTGTATTAACATGCATACATCCTGAATTAAAACCGCACATGATCATTACTGGAAATACTATGGGGTGGGGGCGTTGGGATGTGGGAGTTGAGGGGCGAAATGCAGGGGCAGGGGGCCCGGGGGGGGGGGGGGGGGCAGAGGGCCAGTCCTTAATTTATGTTGTTGTCCATCTCGGTTTTTCTTCTGGAAAATCTGGTCACCCTATTTGTAGCACATATTAAGACTGGCGTTTTCCATTTCTGGAATGGGCATCACAGGTGGAGCTTACCGTCCTCTCTTTGCTACACAATTTAGTAATTGCAATTTTGAAAGAACTGCGAGAGGATGGATATTTTGCACTGGCTTGATTTAATACATACATACGCAGCACTGCCTGCAACAGGCGTATAAGCAATTCTTTCCAGACCATGCTCACGGATGGAGCAACACCCATTGGCGGATCTTAACTGCTGAAGGGACCCTGCTTGCAAGATATGCTTACCTCAGAATGCACAATCTGTCCATTAATAGTTCCCCACGCGGTAAAGGGAACTGTGCTATTTAGCGATGGGAACAGGCACAAGATGTTTGCCTTCAACATTTGAAAAACAGAAGTGTCAGAGCAGGATCCCACTGGGCTTCAAGCTCTGCCGCTCTCCTGGCTGCAGGGAGCACTTGCTCTCCCCTAGACAAGGCATGCAAGTACCTGGCACTTTGCACAAGCCCAAGGGGTTTGTACTATGCCCCTGTCCTAGCTAGTTTCCCTATGGTCAAATCGGAGCATGAATACTTTCGGTCTATCGATACTAGCTGCTCTGGAGGTGGATCAGTGGCTCAATTTCTTAAGAATAAAATGTAAAAAAAATAGCTGAAACTATACTCGTCTTGGGAGGATAGCTCAGCGGCAATGCGCTCGCCTTTGAAGCAAGACGTGTTTATATAATCTATCCTATCATATAAAGGAGAACACTATGGAGGTCATTACGGGTATGGAGGTAGCCATGGTGCTATTAGCGCCATGGCTACCCCCATACCGCATACCGGGTCCCCTGAATGGGGAAATACCGGCCCATTCCAACCTTGGAGGACCCGGTATTTCCCCATTCGGTGAACACATCCCCATTCCCATTCGAGCCCCCATAGGGCTCAATGGGAATGGGGAGGGAGCTAACAACGGGCCCATTAATAACGTGCCCATGGTTAGCTCCCCGGTCCTTTGCGGCTCCCACTAAGGGTGCCTGGTAAAACCAGCCGCCCTTAGCGGGACCCGCTAAAGGACCTCGTAATTCGGCAGTAAGGGGTGAACGGCACCGGCACCCTTACCGGCACCGTTAACCTCTTACCGCCAACCTCGGAATGAGGCCCAATATGTATGCTTGCATGGGTCGTACGGTAATCATTAACAAAACAGACTGTCATCCCAGAACCTACTGCATTCCACTTAGTAAATGTTTCTAACTCCAGTATTTATACTGCCTCCATCACCATCGTAAATCATAAATGAGGCAGAACAGTTGAACATAGTAAAGTGTCATGATCCCGAAAGGATCCTTGACCACTAGACATTTAGAAAAAATAGCCCTGACAGATAACATTGGAAATCAGGAACATCACCAATTTCTGATTGGACCTTGGGATAGTGCCAGGTGTTTCAAAATTCACAATGGTGACCACCATATCGAAAAAAAACACCAGCAAGTCCCACAGACTTTTCCCTTTTCTTCCCATTTGAAATAGTGCTTGTGTGGCAAGATTGTTGGAAAAGGCGAAGGTCCTCCAGCTACAATCATTTACAGAAGCAAACAAGCTTCTTTACACTGTACCTTCAGGCTTCAGGCCACTGCATGGGATGGAATCAGTAGTCTTAACTATTCCGAATAATCTGCCTCTGCGCGACGATCCCGGGGGTAGATCATGAAAGCACCAGCAAGCGCGTGCTCCTAGATTCTTCTGCACTGTTTGTCAGTCTATCGTGAGATTTTGTTAAGAAAAGTGGCAGAAAAAGGTTGCAGAAGAAAAGTCTTGGAGTGGTTACAGTCACTTCAGACAGTCGATAAAGGATTTCACATACTCTTTCCTACTCCAGTACTCTACTCCTTGTGAACGGAGTCCCACAGAGATCATCGCTGTTGCCTTTACTTTTTTAGATAGATGTCCCACTTCTATCTAATCTCATCAAAAGGGACATAGCGGAGTGCCAAAAAGGGGTAACATTAATGGGCTCTTTACATGTGGCAGACTCAATGTCATCCCAGAGAGCACCCCCTGTACTGCGTTGTACCGCTTGTGCATTTTGGCATCAGAATCTTGGAAATAATTCGTTGCAGGGGGTATTGTAGTGAAAGACGTCACAATAGGTCTCAACCAACCATACATTGCCAAATAATATGACTCCTTATTGTGACAATTCACTCAGACATGCCAACATGAACCATTCCATTTGGGGGGGTGCTTTCTCTTTGCATTCTGGGAAGCGGAGTCTTGGATAAAGGGTCTTCCAGTACAACTAATATAGGAATGTAAGAAAAAAGAGGACTGGAGAAGACGCTCTAGAATGGAATATGTTATCTAGTGAAAGAAAACAATTCCAGTTCTCTTTAGTCATCCCTACATCATCAGCAATGATACCAGCAGGGAGATTTCTGGGCAATATGCTGCCCAGGGCAAACAACAAAAATGTCCCCCCTCCCCCACATGCATTTGAGGCAAACAAGCACTGCCAAACATAATGCTCCAGATCAGAGTGCCCAGAGTGTAGGTGGTTTTACGAAGGTTATACAATGTTGAGGGACCTTGGAGGTTGCGGATGCAGACGCAATTAATCATTCAAATTTGTTAGCTGTAAAATCTGTGTTTATAAGGACAGCACTCTGTGAGAACTGGGAGGAGGACCAGCGAACAGTTTGCTTGTTGGGCTCATTGAGTGTGTTCGCCTCATTGAGAGGTAGCGCAGAAGTGGGGGTTGGTGTGGGAAAAAACTCATCAACTGACTGTCGAAGACTTCTTTTTTTTTTTTTTTAAACTCTTTTTTATTAGTGGTCACAAAGAAACATAGCACAATAGCATTGCTGCCCCCATTCGGGAGCATCACATAACATATACAATATACATCATTGAGGTATTCAGGGTTACATACTGTCATCATCATCCGAAATCAGGTCACACAAAAACGTTCTGAAGGGTCCCCATATGTCTTTAGGTCCACTTGCTGAAGGAGGGGCGAAGACAAACTGCTCCTCAGCTTCATTGACATATGTCAGTTCACGAAGGAAATGTTTCATGCTTGGTGGGCCAGTACTTTTCCACTGCTGTAAAATGCATTTTCTGGCCACTGCGCATGAAACGTTAAACAGTCTTCTGATTTTTTCAGAGCACTTGCCTATGTCTCCAAACAGATACTTCTGCGGAGTTAGTGTAGGGGGAACTTGTGTGATTTCCTCTAGCATTTCCGCTACCTCTTTCCAGAAACTAGCCACTATCAGGCACCCCCAGTACATATGGAATGCCCCAGCCCAACTTGCTCTGCATTTAGGACATTCATCGGACCCCTCCGGGGCAAATCTTGCTATTTTGGCTGGGGTATAATGTAGTCTGTTTATAATTTTAAACTTGATCAGTCGTAGGCCAGCATTTAAGGAGACCCGCTTGGTGAGCGAGCAGTATCTGTCCCAGGTTTTATCATCTATGGAGACCTGCAGGTCCCTCTCCCATTTAGCTTTAACCAGGTTAATCGAGGGGGAATGTGTTTGGACTGAAGCATATATTTTGGAGATCCCCAGATTGTCCCTGGATGTCACCAATTGTACAAGAGGATGGATAGGGGGTTCCTCAGGGAAGGGTGTCCAGTGTTTCTGAAAAGCTGATCTCATACGATAGTATTGAAGCACCCTAAGCGGACCCTTGGGTCAGAAATCTCCTGTCAATAAACAGGTCCCCCAGTCTCATCTCCTCATTGGGGTCCCAGGCCTCGCACAGGTTACCATCATGGGTCGGTGGTATGCCAGGGTAATTCCATAGAGGAATATCTGGGTTATAGGGAGATTCAATTCCCAGTTTCTTAAATATGGCCCTCTACGCACCAATTGTGCAGCTCACTGGGTTAAACACACATGTTTCTCTATAGCGTTTGTCGAATATCACCGACTGTATATTTGTGGGGTGCGTGGTGAGTTCCTCTTCCGCTACGTGAGGGGGCCCATCCTTGTCATCGTACCAGTATCTCGAGAATTGGGCGTGGGCAGCATAATAGTACAATTCAAAGTCAGGTGCAGCAAGTCCGCCTGAGGAATATGGTTCAATCAGTTTTTCCCATCCTATTCTAGGGGTTTTCCCATTCCAAAGAAAGGTTGTTGCCATAGATTTAATTCTATTGAAGAAGGGTCGGCCCGGCCATATGGGGATATTAACAAAGAGGTATAGTAGCTTGGGCAAGACTATCATCTTAAGGACCAAAACTCTCCCATGCAATGATATCGGAAGGCGGTCCCATAACAGCAATTTGGTGTGGAGGGCCTGTAGCACGCTTTCGTGATTGTCAGTGTATAGTGTGTGTTTGTCTCTTGAAACAAGTATCCCCAGATATCTGATGCATTGTTCGGACCATTTAAGTCCGCATTGGGGTTGCTGGTGTAAGAGGAAATATTTCGGATTTTGCCTTATTTATGGAGTATCCTGAGTGGATTCCTGAATCTCCGCCATGAGGGGAGCGATATTGTTTTCTGGTTCACGGACATATAAAAGCGTGTCGTCCGCATACAAAGAGATTAACTGAGTGGCCCCCTTCAGATTTATGCCCCTATCCGCGTGTCTAAGCCTGATCGCAATCGCCATTGGCTCTATTGTTAAGGCGAACAATATGGGTGAGAATGGGCAGCCCTGTCTGGTGCCCCTCCCCAACAGGAATAGGTCAGAGATGGTCTGGTTGGTCAGTACTCGCGCCCCAGGTTCTGTATATAATAGTTTCACAAATCGGATGAAATTGGGGCCGACATCAAACGCCTCTCGTACCGCTAGCAAATTGGTCCATGACATTGAATCAAAGGCCTTTTCGGTGTCTAGGGATATGGCCACTGCTTTCCTTTCAGGGTCTATTTGGCCCATAACACCAAAAAGTCTACGCAGGTTGAGGGCCGTGGATCTAGTAGGGATAAACCCATTCTGGTCGGGGTGAACAAGCTTCGGGATCTCTGGTAGCAGCCTGTTGGCCAACACTTTTGCAAATATTTTGGCATCCGTATTTATCAGAGAGAGAGGCCTGTAGGATGATATGTCCTGTGGTGGGCGACGGGGCTTGGGGAGTACAGTAATTATGTCCTCCCTCATTGTGGGGGGCAATGTGTGGTTCTGTAAGGATTGCTACCATACCTGTAACAGCACTGGGACTAACTCCTCATGGAATTCTTTGTAAAATTCCGCTCCTAATCCGTCGGATCCTGGAGTTTTATTGGATGCCAAGTCTTTAAACGCTTCAGCGATTTCTTCAGCCGTGACAGACTGGTCCATTGCCAGTCGGGTCTCCTCGGGGAGTGTGGGTAGCATCAGCTTCTCTAGATATGTTTTAATTTCAGTGGCTGTTTTGGCATCCCTGTTACTATATAGCTGCTGATAGTATTTAGCAAATTCATTATTGATCTCCTGTTCCCCCAGTAGGACCTCCCCATTTGGCGTCTGTATGCTCGTGATTCGGTTGGGGTGTCTATCTTGTTTCAATAAATTGGACAGCGTCCTATCGGCCTTGTTACCCTCGCTATATCTACGGGCACGGATCAGGGCCGCCATGTACTGCACCTCTCTAGCGGCCAGTCTGCCAAATTCTTGAAGATGTGTCTGTATCTCCGCCAGTGTTGTGTTATCGTGTGTATGGTATAAGCCTCCTCTAGTTTCCCCAGGTTCAATTCTGTCTGGGTCACTTCGGCTCGGACCCCTTTCAGGAGTCCCACTGACTTCGACAGCAGGGTTCCCCTAGTCCACACCTTAAAGGACTCCCAGACTGTGGAGTATTTGTCAACGGAGCCTATGTTCTGTTCCATGAATTCTGCAATTTCAGCATGTAGCCCCTCAACCACCCCTGCGTCGCACAGCAACCCTCCGGGCATTCTCCATTTCCTGATAGTTCTGGGGCAGATATGAAAATCGACCTCAGTCACCACCGGGGAGTGGTCAGACAGTGTGCGGGGAAGTATCACGCATGACTGCATTGCTGTGATTACAGCCGGGGAGACAAACCAATAGTCAATTCTGGACTCCGAGTCATGTACAGAAGAGTAGTATGTGTATCCCCTACTGTTTGGATGAAGCACCCGCCAGGCGTCCTCGAGTGAGAGCTGAAGTAGGATTTGCTGCAGGGTAATAACAGCTCTACTAGGCGGCCTTGTGCTCGTGCTGGACCTGTCCAATCTGGGATCGAGGGCAACATTGAAGTCACCTCCCCATAATATAGTGGGGATGTCAATGGACATGATCAGTTGGTATACACTGGTATAGAAGGCTGGATTGTCAATATTAGGACCATACGTGTTAACCAGTAGCATACGCTGACCCATAACCTCGCCCCACAGAAGAACATACCTACCAAGGGGGTCAGTTCTTTGACCTTCTAGCCTGAATCCGAGAGTTGGGTGTATAAGAGTGATGACCCCCCTGGTCTGGGATGAATAATTTGTATAAAACCTCGATTTGCCTCAGCCAGGCAATATATATTCATTAATAGTGTCCATAGCATGTGTTTCTTGCAGCATGACAATTTGGGCCCCATGCCTGGCAATATAATTCCCCACCTTTCTAGTTTTAGACCGATTATTCGGACCTCTAACATTCCATGACAATAACTTCATCTTTGGTACACAACCAATGTTTAGGAAGAAATGTATGGATGAATACATCTCAGTAATGCACCTCCCATGGAACTCGCATTGCGCCAGGCTCGCATAGACTACTTGTTTAACCATTAACCACCAAACTTCAAAACATAACGTTATGCAGCAGCAACAACTTATAAAATACCCTGTAATCCATCTCACTCCCTCACCGTCATCCCCAACTTGACGATGTTCCCATTTCAACTTGTGGAGCATTCCCAGGGTGGACATGTTGTCTCACATGACCGCCAGTCCCGGCGTCACGTCACCCCACCTGTTTATAAGTTATGAGGCCATCTGTAGCATTTAGTCACTCATGGGTCGACAGAAAAGGGGACCCGGCCAGCTTACATAAATTCGCCTGGTACATACATCTCAGTTATTTGGGCGGGGTCTGTTGTTCTGAGCTGGTCTGTTACCCCTGGGAGGAAGAGGTATAGAGGACTCAATATAGGTCAAGGCTTCAGTCGGATTCTCAAAAAAGTGTGCTCTTCCTGCATGTTGAATCCTCATTTTGGCCGGGAACATCAAGGCGTATGTGATCTGTTGTGCTTTCAGGAGTTTCTTCACTGGCTCGTACGATCGCCTACTCGCCTGAACCGAGGCGGAAAAGGCAGGATATATGTGTATACGATTGCCTTCGTAATGCAGTGTTCCCGCCTCTCTTGCCAAACGGAGAATTGTGTCTCTATCCCTATAGTTTAGGAGGCGTGCAATTATCGTGTGCGGCGGCGCCCCTGGCTTAGGCGCCGGCGCCAGGGTGTGGTGTGCTCTCTCTACTAGGAAATGTTCTGATAGTGCCACTGGCCCAAACAGGGACTTAAGCAGTTCTTCCATTTGTTTCTCCATTTGTCCCCTTCCAAAGGACTCCACCACGCCAACTACTCGGATGTTGTTTCGTCTCGATCTGGATTCTAGATCCTCGCACTTGCTTTGCAGTTTGTTCATTGTGTCTTTTATCTGATTGATGTCACGGCTGTGATGGGCAATGGTATCTTCGTTTACGCTTATCCTGTTCTCGGCCTCTGTGACACGTGCACTTTCTTTGTCTATTCTGGCCCTCATGGAGCCTATAGTAGCGACTATTTCATCCAACTTCGTGTTCACGGCTAGGAACCCATTTTGCACCAGTGTGGTCAGTTTGTCTTCTCGATCCGCTCTTTCGAGTTCACCAGATAGAGTGGGTTCGGGGTGTAACTCGTCTGCCATGGTTTGGCTCTGACTGCTGGTGCATGTGTCCATTGGTCCTTTTTTCTTACTGCTGGGGGTCTTGGATGCTTTGTTTGTTCTATTTGGTTCCCCCATGATGGCGCAGGGTCGTGTGTTTGCCCCAGGTATGTCCTGGAGATGTCTGGGGCTATGGTATCAAGAGATGTCTCTTGCCGGCACAAAGTGGCCAGAATTTCAGTTATGACCCGGATGGATTATGTCCTCTCACGTGCACAGCGCCAGATATTGCTCTTGAGATCCCTGGCTCTTCAGCCCAGTGTTAGCAGCAAGTTGGATTTGATTTGTGCGTTTTAGTTACCAAGGAGGAGGTTGCGTAGTGGCTGATGTCCTGGAGATGTCTAGGGTTATGGTGCCAAGAGATGTCCCTAGATGGGAGGAAGTGGCCAGGAAATTCAGGTATGCCCGCAGCCCCAACCACTGCTGGGTCCGCAGGGCGGATGGATTGTGTCCTCTCACGTGCCCAGACACTGCTCTCAAGATCCCTGGCCCCTCGGCTTGACGTCAGCGTTATGCGGGATTTAAGCCATGTGTTTTGGCTACCAAAAAGAGGTTGCGTAGCGGCTGCTGGATGCTGCCGTGGCCTCCCCGGGCAGCCACCACCAACGTGTAGATGTGCCCAGTAGCACTAGCCGTATTGTCGTAGGCCAGTGAAAACATGTGCGTGCAGTCCACATTGGTCAGAACCCCAAAGCACAATCACACCGCACGTGGGGGGACAGTGTTCCTCACATTGTGGCCGTATGTGCGACCTCGTCTGTCCAGGCACAAGCAATATGCTCAGATTCTTTCCCCTTTGTTTCTTCCGCCCTCAGGCCTCGCACTAGCACCAACCATCCACCGGTGCAGCACTGTGTGAATATACGTATATGTAGGCGATAGGTCGCCGCCGGCAGTCCACCTCGCACAGCCCCCCCCCGCGTCACATAACGTCTCACCCGGTGTGCGAGTGCGCTGCTATCGAGTCCATGCCTTGCGTGGATGCGCCGTTTCCCAACAGGGGATCAGCCGTGGCGGCGTCCAGGAGGGGGGGCAAGGGGAGTGGCGGCAGCCACAGCGGTCTCCGGTCGGGGTTCAGCCAAGCCCAGGGCACCAGTGCAGGAATCAGGCGCCCCAGTCCAGCAGCGCATCGGGGCCGGAGTTATGTGAAGGAGCCAGGCGCGCGCTGCAGCCTGAGGCCCCGCCTCCCGCGGCCTGCAGCCTCCTACATCCACGGTACTCGCGTGAATCCCACGGTATTGTGTGGTGCATCTCGGTGATCTCAAGTCACCACCGGTCCGAATTTTCTCTGGTGGTTGGCGGACGCTTCCTCGACCTCCCAAGCAAAGCTGCAGTCTTCCAGACGGCTCTGAGGCGGATAATTTAGGACAGGATATTACGGTGGGGCAGGAGCTCTGACACTAGGCGGCCATCTTCCTCGTGCGCAACAGCGCCCCCCGTCGAAGACTTATTTTGATGATACGTTTAAATGTCCTCCCCCTGAAGGCTCGCTGTGAGGAATTCGACCATCCGCACACCTGGCCTTTTTGTAATTTTATATGAAATCAAATGATGGTAGATCAACCTCTGGAAAATGTGTTGGGGTAATCTGCACAGATGTTCCTATGCTCACCACACAACATACACATAGACCTGTGTACTTTGGGTGGGAACAGCCTACAAGGGCAGTCCTCCCTGCCACGTTTAGTTGGAATGTGACACCCAGGAGTACATCAAGGCATCTCAAAAGTGGGATGGCCAAAACCTTCCTCCTACCATGGCCAGCCTAAATAAATAACAAAGGCTCCATGGATCGGCCCTATCTTTGTTGACCCTGCTGGTGGCAGTGATGCATACTGATGAGAGTTAATTTAAGCAGGCCCATGAGAGGCCTGGTCGCAGGGCTAACAAGAGATAGGAAATCCCAACACCTTTGATATGCATCTGTGTCAACCTGAAGCCAGCTCCCACCTCTTACTATCAATAAAAGTGAGCTGTCATGACTGGTACGTGTGTTTACAGTAGGCAAATCCTGCAGGGGAGACCTGCCTTTAATCAGAAAGCACAGAGAGCTCAATTAACCAGAGAGACCCTTTGATCCACAACAGACAGGAAGTTGGGTGGAACTTAGTAGAACAAGTTACTTTCTTACCTGGTAATGTTCTTTCGATGGGATGTTCCAACGACGTATTCCACATCTATGACAGGTAATCACCACAGCTGTGCTGCTTCGGAACATTTTCGGTGTCTGTGTCCTGCGTCGATGACGTCGATACGCTGTCCTTGAGGGCCTTCGTCGAGCCGACGTCACTGGATGTTATAAGTAGGACGCACGATGTCCGTAGCCTCAGTTGTAGTTTTTTCCCAGAACGTGTGGCACCAATCTTCTGCCAGTATGACCCAGAAAGCCTTGCGGAAACGCAAGCTGCAATCGCATAAGAAATTCTGTAGCGGGGCAGGTTGCAAGGGTACGATGTGGAATACGTCGTCGGAACCTCCCATCGAAAGAACGTTACCAGGTAAGAAAGTAACTTGTTCTTCGAAGGGATTGGTTCCTCCAACGTATTCCACATCTATGACAGACTCCCAAAGCAGTACCAACGTATGGAGGTGGGAAAAGAATTTAGAATTTTAGAATGCCCAATTAAATTGCAGAATAAAGGAACGCCTTGCCAAAGGCCAGATCTTGCCCATGGATAGAATCCAATGGAGTAGTGTTTGACAAAAGTATGGACAGAGGCCCATGTGGCTGCTTCACAAATGTTACGAATGGGAACACCCCTCTGCAGAGCAGTAGAGGCAGCCACACCTCTAGGAGAATGGGCCCGCAAGCCAAACGGAGGGTCCTTACCCGCCAAGCAGTAACATTCAGAAATTGTCAAGATAATCCATCTAGACAAAGGGCCTCATCACGAGTCTGGCGGTAACCCTTAAATGCGGCGGTAGCGCTATTACAGCCGCATTTAAGGGTCCGCCAGATCATGGCTTTGGTGGATTTGGGGGGAAATCCTTGGTAAAATTTCTGATTTTCGGCGCCATTACCGCCGGCGGGAAATCCGCCGGCGGTAACAGCGCGAATTTTCCCCATTGGGCCCAATGGGGAATGAGGAATTCCCGAATGGGCCCAATGGGGAATGGGCAATAACCCTTCCGCCAAACCCGTGATCTGGCGCTAATAGCGATGTACTGGAGCCACTGGGTTGGCGTCAAGTGGGACTTCTTTAAGTTGAGGGAGAAGCCCAGCCTGTGAAGGGAGTGGCAGGTGACTGACAGATGATCTAAGACTTGCTCGGGAGAGCGCGCCCTGATCAACCAATCATCCAGGTAGGGGTAGACATGAATCCCCCCTTTCCTGAGATACGCTGCCACCACCACCATGAGCTTGGTGAAAACCCTCAGGCTGGAGGTCAATCCGAATGGCAGGATCCGAAACAAAGTGCGAGTCGCCAACCGCGAACCTCAGGAACTTCTTGTGCTTCGGATGAATCGGCACATGAAAGTAAGCGTCCTTGAGGTCGAGAGACACCAACCAGTCCTGAAGTTGAAAGGCCTGGAGGACTTGAGAGAGAGTAACCATCTTGAACTTGTCCTTCCTGAGAAGCTTGTTCAAACGATGCAAGTCCATGATGGGTCTCAATCCCCCGTCTTTTTTCGAAATCAAAACATAAGGGGAATACCATCCCTTGTTCCTCTCCGCTATGGCGCCTTTCTCCAGCAGGGATTTGATTTTCTGCGCAAGGAGCGGATCCGGACTCTTCAAAGAGAGATTCCCTGGTGGATTGTCGTGAGGCCTCTGCCGGAAAGGAAGACAGTAGCCGTGCGTTATGATCTCCAGAACCCACACATCTGAAGTAATGGCACGCCATTCTACAAGATGCTGCGCCAGCCTTCCCCCAACCGGCGAACCATGGGACATGGCCTCATGACTGAGCTGAAGCGGCTGCTGCAGTGCCTGAGGGCAAAGAGGCAACTGCCCGAGTGGCCATGGCACCTCGAGTACCTTGTTTTCCACCTCTGGTACTCCTACGCTAGCCCCTTTGACTTGCGCTTCCCTCGATCTACCAAAGATAGAGTAGTATCGAAAGGAACCTCCCCTCCATTGCTGTCCCCTAGGACAAAAAGGCAGAGGTTGGCGAACTGCAGCGCTCAACAACTTCACTGCAGCTTTGGAGGTCTGCAACCTCTCAAGGCTCTCGTCAGCCTTGCTGCCAAAAAGATGGTCACCATCAAAGGGCATGGTGAGAAGCTGGGCTTGTACATCCGGAGCAAACCCCGACTTCCGAAACCACGCAAATCTGCGCATCACGGTGCTCACCGCCTTGGACCGGCTGAAACAGTCTGCTACGTCCAGACCCGACTGAACTGATTCACACATGGCATCCTTGCCATCCTGTACAAGGGCAAGAAAGCCATCCCGTTCCTCCCCTTCGGGAATATGTTCAGCCGCCAATGAAACACAATTCCACAGAGTGTGAGTGAAACTTGCTAAGGCACACACGGAGTTGGCTGCTTTCAAAGCCATACCCCCTGAAAAAAAGACTTTCTTCGCCCAACCGTCAAAACGTTTGTCGTTCCTATCAGGAGGGATGGTACGGTACGACGCCCGTTTTGCTGGGGCCGTAGCCGCTTGTGCCACCAAACTCTCTGGAGTAGGGTGCATGGACAAGTAGCCGGGGTCACCACTGGCTGGGCGGTACTTTTTCGGCAATGACTTACCCACTGCTGGGAGACTCTCCAGAGCAGTCCAAGCCACCACCACCCTTCTTTGCAAGGCCATATGGAATGGCAGTACCGGGTTAGGTGGTGGACCTTGGTCCAAGATATCTGTCAGGTCATTCTGCAGAAAATCTACTAGTGGCGCAGACCACCACAAGTACTCCGTCACCCTCGACATCAGCCGCCTGTACGAAGAGTCAGCATGCGTACCAGGCCTGCCAAACTCAACCTCTGGGGAGGTATCAAGACCACTGGTGTCATGTAAAGACTGACGCAGGTCTTCAATCTGGCTATGACCAGACAATATTTCGTCAGCAACCTCATCCAGAATCAAACCTTCCTCAGACCCTTGCTCCATCTCAGAAATATAATCCAGAGGCTGGAATAAATCCCTGGAGGAGGGCACAGAAAAAGGCTCACCGACTTCTTCAGGGCCTTCCTCGGGGTTTCCACCGAAGCACGGGGTACCTCCGATAAAGCATCCTCGAAAGGCGTCGAGGGTGTCGACAGAATAGGCGTCGACGACGAGCGTGGCACCGATGGCTTCGACACAGGCCTCGAGGGCGGAGCCCCGAGCATGTCCTTCAACGGCCTCGGCGCCGATGACTTCGACGTCTTCTTTGAAGACCTCACAGGCTCCGACGGTCATGAGGGCGTCGAGGACCGGGACCTGGAGCGCGCATGACTACAGCGGTCCCCCTTGTCCGATCGGGACCTCGAAGGCGCCCGAAGATCGCGCCGACCTCCTGAGCCCGAAGGCGTGCGAGCAGTGGCTCTAGCACGTTCCCTGCCGGCTTCTTTCGAAGGCGTGGACAGAACGGAGCCCTCTGACTAAAAAATCGCCATGATCTCCGTACGAAATGCATCCCATTCCGCAGGAGAAGAGTGCTTGTTGGGACAAGCAACCCGCCGACGGGCAGAGTCCTCGGACGAGGAAGGCGACCGGTGACGGCGCTTCCGCGAGTGCCTCGAAGAGGCAGAGGAATGGCGGGAACCACTCCAGGACCGAGACCCCCTGAACTTACGCCGACGATGTGGAGATTCGCCTCTCGAATCGTCGGTCGAAAGCCCAGTGGATTTCGACTTTCGGGGCTTGGAAACCCTACCAATAGAAAGCTTCTTCTTCCGCTCCCGCAAGGCCTTCGATGTTAACGACTGGCAATCGTCACAATCATCCGTGGCGTGGTCCTCACCGAGGAACCAGAGGCAGGCGTTGTGCGGGTCCGTAAGCGACATCTTGGAACTGCAGTCCCGACACTTCTTGAAACCCGGCCGCGGGGTAAAAGAAGACGAAGACATGATATCTTCATAAACTAATAGGTTCGAAGAACCGATGGAATAATGCTCAGAAAAACCGAGGCTCGCCGAGATCTCCGAAGCGAACACGTTCGCGGAAAAAACGGAACTGAGGCTACGGGCGTCATGCGTCCTACTTATAACATCCGGTGACGTCGGCTCGACAGAGGCCCTCGAGACAGCGTATCGACGTCATCGACACAGGACGCAGACGCCGAAAATGTTCCAAAGCAGCGCAGCTGTTTGGAATATTACCTGTGGTGATTACCTGTCATAGATGTGGAATACGTAGGAGGAACCAATCCCTTCGAAGTACATGTTCTCACCCCTTTACCTTTCCTGTTGCAAAGCACTCTGGTTATGACTTCACACATAACAGAATATTGTTGGTGGAGACTCAGGATTGGTACATTAAGGTACACCAACCACTGTGGTCCATTTGGCTTTAAAATAGGTGAATTGAAGGTAGGCCCACACGTCAAGAGAATAGACAAAAAGCTTTATTTGTCTTTAAGCACAGTAGGTAACAGACCCCCAACGCATCCACCCACACCTTAATCTGCATCCGTCTAGTTCTGAAGCATAACATTCTCTAAGAGCTTTCCCTCACCACGTTCCGAAACCCTTCCCCACATTCTACTAAAGGAAATACATTACAACAAGAGGGTTAAGCCCCTCTTTTGGCAGATCAACTGAAGACTTTGCAAGGAGTAACAAGTAGAACTCATTTGGACCCTGGCTGAAGGTACAGTATGGCTTACAGCTTCTGCCAGTGAAGGAAGCCAGGATTTCCAAAGTGGGAAGGAAGATCCCTCCCCTAAACATCTCCCAGGGAAAAGAGGGAGATGCTAAATCCAGATGTAGCCCCTGCTTTACCTTCCCTGGTCCATGCAAGGGTGTACTCTTCCCTTCCCTGGATCAGAGAAAATTCCCATTGACACCACCCCCACCCCCCAGCCTGCTGAGTAGGGAGGGACACTGCACCTGCCAGAATAAATGTGCTGCGAACAGGAGATGGGCTCCATCCTGAGTTCTTAAATGACTAAGGACACAGACACCAGAGTGATTTTTTATATAGACCCTATCAGGGCCCCTCTTTAGACTCTAGGATTCCCCTGGCGTGAGCTCCATCTAAGTGGGGATCAGCTACGTCAATTCACCCTTCCTTGGAGGGGAATCAGGGACCCTAAGGGTGAGCTTGCCGCAACCAGTCCCCTTCCTAAACTCAGTTACCACCCACATGGAGAGTGAGGCCAGAGGACGGCCTCTGTGGATGGCCTCAGAGGATGGCCCAGAGGGTCGCCTCAGGAAAGCTGCCAACCTATCCTTCTACCTCACGCCAGGGTACCTCCCCTCTACCCCAATTAATAACAATCACCATTTACATTATATTGGGCCTCATTACACGGATGGCGGTAAGGATTTACCGGTACCGGTAAAATACCGGTACCGGTAAATCCTTACCGCCTTACTACGAGGTCCCTTTGTGGGTAAGGGGATTTAACGCCTGCTTTTTGCAGGCATTAAAAACCAACCCGCGAAGGGACCCAGGGAGCTAATTACGGTACCGCAAATTGCGTACCGTAATTAGCGCCTTCCCCATTCCCATTGAGCCCTATGGGGCAAAAATGGAAATGGGGAAGGGCAATGGTGGAAGGGGGAATTACCGTCCCGCCAACCTTGGAATGGGGCGGTAATTCCCCTTTCCGCCAAGGCGGTGCCGGTATTTTACCGGCATGAACCATGGCGCTAATAGCGCCATGGTTCTCCGCCATCCGTGTAATGAGGCCCATTCTATCTATCCCTACTCAACAGTTCCCTACTATAAAAATAAAAAAAACTTTGTTTAAGCGAACAGGTGTCAGAATCTGAGTCTTCGGATTTGTGACTTACCTGTTTGTTTCTTGTTGTTCTTTTTCTGGTGTTTACAGGCTTCTTTTTCTTGGAGGTGCGGGTCTTGTAGAGTTACGGTCTTGTTTCTGCTGAAGCCAGTCTGCTGGCAGGTAGCGAGTGCTGGAGTCCGAGGCTCCTGCCTGCAGGAGATCCGAGGAGTCGGAAGGAGTTCAGAGTTCCAGGGAGGATCCAGGAAGGGTCTAGGACAAGAAAGGACTAATTGGGAATAGCCAAAAAAGCGGCTTGCGCAACTCTGCAAGGGGGAGGTAGCGGGACCACTCAGGTAGGGATGCCAGGAAGACGGCAGTAATATCGGTGCCTAGCTGGGAACGAAGGAAACAATGAGGTCAGGAAGAAAGGTACACCACTTGCTGGGATGAGGAGTACAGACAAGCGTAGCGTTGAGACGCGTGAGCCGCGGCAGCGTGTCTATTTTCAAGGAAGTATGAGAAAGAATCCGAAAGACTAGACCGTGCAGTTCCCTGGCATCGGCCATGTTAGGAAGGGTTGTGTTGCAATAGTCATTGTCTAAGGGACCAGGCGGTCCAGAAGGGTCGGAATCGCCGATTCATGACAACAGGTAGTAAGATTGGACATGGGTTGCGCACCACTTTCATCATACATGACAGTAATGACTGCATTGGTTCGCATTGCACATCAACATTCTGCACAGACGTTATTTCTTTATGCATTCCGAAGCTGAACATTTATTAAGTATTCACGGAATGGGCCCCATACGTTCTTTGGTCTACTTGCCGCAGTTACAGTTATAATATAACCTTCCTCCTTTTAATTTACATAAGTTAGCTCTCTGAGCCATTCCTCACATGATGGTGCCACTTTAGATTTCCATTTCAATAGAATACATTTTTTTGCAACCATGCAGCACATACTAAACAATCTATGTATTTTACTGGAAACTTTACCAATATTGCCCAGTTAGAATTTAAGAGAAAGAAGCATAGGAGGAATCCCAACCATTACACATAGCACTCCAGCAACCACCTGCAAAAATTGTGATTGCTTAAGGCAATTAAAGAACATGTGAATCAAGTCAGCACCCTCCCACCTACATTTCGTGCATTTATCTATTGCACTTGGAAATAATCGTGATACCCTGGCAGGTGTATAATGTAATCAGTTTAAGACCTTAAATTGGATTAGACGTAACTGTGCATTTAGTGGAACATCATTCGTTAGATGGCAATATCTACGCCATTTTGTTTCGTCAATGCTCATATTCAGATCTCTTTCCCACTTAGACTTTGCCGTGTTCGGTAGCGTCTGAGCAGCCTGCAGAGTCTTATATAGCCTCAACACTTAACCCTTCGGTGTGTCACTCAGCGCTATTGCATCTATACACTCACATGATTGTGGATCCTGGGGGAACGACGGCCATATCTGGCGCACCACGGTACTCATTCGGAAGTACTGTAATAATTTAACAAGGTTAGTCCCTAATTTCACTGAAAATTCCTCTTGCGTCACAAATCTCTCCCCTGGAAATATATCACCCAGCATCACTGTTTGCCCAGGTCCCAAGATGCCTGGTAATGGGGGGGTCATACATGGGAGGGAGACCCAGACAGTTCAAAAGACTGATCTTATTATAGGGAGTTGTTATTCTTAAACCTTTGAAGACTCGGGCTCATGCATTAACCGTTGCGCGCACCCAGTCACATGTGGCAATCATCCAAAATGACTGCTCTAAGGTCTGTCAGAGCCACCCCATATCGTTCCAATGCCCGATGCACCGGACCGGGATCAGGTACATACCAGTGTCCTCCATATTGCGCTTGGGCGTCCAGAATATATAATTCAAAGTCTGGAGCCGCTCATAAGATACAGCAAGCCCCTCCCAATTCATACGGGGTGCACCACCTCCAACCCCCAAACAAATTGCACTGCCATAGACCAGAGTTTTACAAAGAACCCCCTCGCCCCGGCCAAATCGGTATAGAGGTAAAATAATATAGAGGTTTGGGCATCACCACCATTTTTAGTAGGGATAAACTGCCATATAAGGAAATCAGGAATCTAGCCAACAACTCTAATTTAACTGCCAGAGTGTTGATGTATGTCTCGTGTTTATCTTCATACAGTGGCCGTTGTGTATGGGACACCGTCACTCCCAGATATTTAAAACTAGTTGGGGCCCACCTAAGTCCTTTGAGGTTGTCTGTTATAGTAGCACCGTCAGTGAGCAGAAAAAATTCGGATTTAGTAGTGTTAACCTTGTACCCTGAGTAACATGTAAACCTAGCCACTTCCTCCATAATCGACCCTAGGTTCTCATCAGTGTTCTGTAAAACAACAATGTGTCATCTGTAGAGAGATAAACTGAGGAGGAGCCACTATGTGTATTCCCATATGTGCGTAACCTTCCCTCGAGAGATGCTGCTTCGGCCTGGGCCTGTGGTTTAATTTGCGATATTATACCAAAAAGGCACCGTAAGTTGAAGGCTGTGGATCTTGAGGGAATAAAGCCTGACTGGTCCGGGTGTACAAGATATGTCCTGTATGGAAGGAGCCAGTTTGCTAATACTTTGGTAAAAATATTAGCGTCAGTAATAATGAATGCACCTCTTGCCTTTACTTTCACAGCAACTTTTCCTTCAATAGGCCCATTCATAAACGACTTCTTCTTCAGGGGAACTTCTCTCCTGTTCGTTCTTTTCAAAACATAAAAACACACACAAGATCAGTATTAGAGGAAAGTACCTCTCAGAAAAAATCATTATCACTCATTGGAGCAATCAAATGTCTTTCATAACAGAGCAGACCCTCCCTTCATGACACCGTTTACTAAACCTTCCTGGTTTGATGATCAAACAAAAGGGGCTTTAATTGGCTCTGATTTCCCTTTTCTTCTTCCGCCTTATCACGTGCTCATATTGCTGAGAGAAGCCAGAACTCAATCTGTGACAAAGCATTGTGGACTGTAGAGTAATATGTATATTCGGTTGCTCTTGGCATTCGTCCGTCCACTCATTAATCAGCCCAAGTTTTTCCATTACCTGTCTGATCATTTTAGCTACAGCAGTCAATCCATGCTGCATAGTACTTGACCGATCCCTTAGGAGATTTAAGATTGTGTTAGAATCACCACCGCCATATGATGAAGGCATCTGCCCTCTTCACCAGCATCTCAGACACCTGGCTATAAAAGCCTGGGTCGTCAATATTTGGACCATAGGTGTTAACTAATAAGACCATTTCACCCGACATTTCCCCACTCACTATAACATATCGGCCTTCAGGGTCCGCCTGTATCTCCTCTGCTTGGAAACATGGCGATCGATGCACCAGAGTAAGCACTCCCTTAGGTTGTGTAATATTGGTCGCCCCCCCTTTGGGTGCAAACCTGTCATGCAATGGCCCTAGTGCGTGTGTTTCCTGCAACCTTACAATTTTGGGGGAGCGGCAGTCCAGGTATGCAATAATCTTCCTAGTTTTAATCGGATTGTTCAGGCACCGAACATTCCACAATATCATGCCTACCACTTCACCTGGCGCATGCATGTGTCTCTGAAAACCAATTGGCATGCAGTACAACCCACGTCCAACAACCCACCCATCACTGTCTGCTCTTTATTTACCCTCCTGTTCCGCAACCTGCCCATTCAAGGCCCCCACTCTAATGCCCCAACATGTCCTATAAAATTCCCTTTTCAATCCCCCGCACCCGCACCATCCACCCCAACTTGATGATGCAACCCTTGTATAACCATGGAAATTTCCTGGGATGCACTGCGAGCAGACACAACTTCTGTAGGCGGTCTAGATGGTCACACACCCAGACTACATTTTAACAATTTCTCGTGCCTGCATATTTTGCAGTATTTGACAAAACCAAAGTAAAACTTCCTGATCAATCCTCCATGCCATTCCGTCTGGCATCTTCCCCTGGGACCTGATTTGGATCTCTCCAGCGTTCCAGCACAGGAAGCAGGATCGACACCTCAACATAAGCTGTAGCGTCCACAGGATTTTCGAAAAAGTCTATGCTTCCCCCATGCTGGACATGTAATTTTGCGGAAAACATAAGGGCATATAGAACATGTCTAGCCCTCAGTAGTCTCTTCACTTGGTCGCACAAATCTTCTTAGGGCCTGGACCCCAGCCACAAAGTCAGGGTAAATATGAATGTTGTTGGCTTCATAGCATAGTGTCCCTTGTTCTCTGGACAATTTCAGAATGAGGTCTCTGTCTCTAAAACACAAAACTATTCATCCACATAAACATAGACTCACAACATATATACAACATAAAACAAGATATTACAATGGGGTGACAGCTGCAGCCAGTCACCCCAACACAGTACTTTTAGGTCTGTCCTGGGGCGCCGGCTCTAAATGTGTGGATGCAGGGCTGCTCCTGAGGGGTAATGTTGCTGCTATGATGCAGATTGGGCTTAGCCCCACAGATGATCCCTGGGGGCTGGCCCCTTCCTCGTCTTCCTGTGAGGCCCCATCCACCACGTGGGGCCACCGCACAACAAACGGCCTTTATATTATCCTGGCCGGCCCCCTATGCACCTGCAGACCACCCACACTCACTGCCGCGGCACGCAGTACATATATCTTCATTTCAGGTGGGCCCCGTTGGCTGGGGGGCCCACCCGACATCACTGCCGCGACCCGCGGCCTAAACATAATTTTAGGGTGGGCCCCTGGGCTGGGAGGCTCCCCGATATAACTGCCGCGGTCCCAGCATACATACTATTTTAGGGGTGGCTGGGGGGTCCTGGCCAGGCTGTTCTTAATGGGCCTGGGCAGCCACGCTGCCTGGCCTCAAATGTCTCTGGGGCCTGTGCGGTCTGGCCCCTGGCATAGCTGCTCAGCCACCCTGCACAGTCTCTGCAGAGGCTCTACGTTGCGCCGCCCATCGCCTTTCAAAGGATTAAGGCCCAAGGCGGCCGCTCGAGGCAGCGACCCCCCCAGGTAAGTGTCTCTCTTTCTCTCTCCTTCTTCAACTGTCCCTTTTTCAACTGTCCTTATGTTTAAATCCTGCTGGATTCTTTTCTTCTCTCCCCTGCGCAGCCCATTCTTGAGCAAGGGAGTTCTTTTATATTGCTCTGTCCTTTACTTTAATTCCCTCCAGCCCCATGGTGGGCTGAATGGTTTCTCCCAGACACATACACATAAAACTCACACACTAGACATTTAATAAAAACGTTATCAATAAAAACCTTTATTACTACACTGGTGTCTGTGTCTTTCTTTCCTGTGAGTTCCCTCAGAGGGCCAGCATGTAGCCCCACGGCTACAATGAGGACCCTCCAGTAGCCCCAGAACCGGTACCCAGTCAGCACACAGCATGCCCTGCTAGGCTCTGCAAACAAGCTTCATATGTGGGAAGTGCCCGAGAGTCTCTGAACCAAACCAAGAACAAGGCCATTGCCTGCAACACTCTCCTCAGCTTTGGGTCGTCCTCCTTAAAGGACGACAAGAGCCCAGCGAAGAAGCTAGACGACACAAGCCCAGCGAAGAAGCTAGGAGGAGTGCACCAACAAGCATCAATCAGCGTCCACATTAAAGGACATTTTCGAGGCAGTCAAGTCCCTTGAGCTGCAACAGACTGCACCGCTGACTTTTGTCACGCTGCAGTCGCTGGTGCCGTCCGAGAAGCCTCGACCAGTGCTTCAGACACACCAACCTGTGTAGGCCAGCATGCAGCCGTCCATCCACCCATGCTCCCTGAACTGCCTGCCGTCCGATACCCACAGCCGTCTCCCGTCTTGAACTGTCACAGAAGCTACAAAACGCTCTGAAACCGACTCAACGCTGTCGAGCACGAAGAACTTGTACAAGCACAAGGTACATTGTGGTTCTGTCCCCCTGGTCCTTCTCCGAAGGCCCTGAAAGAATGATCACTTCAGTGATTAAGTGAAAATGAAGGTTTATTTCAAGTCAAACACGTACAGACCCCCAGCACTACTTTCCTCCAAGCTAGGACATCGACAACTGTTTAGGAATATGTTTCAAGCCTACACAATCTACAATGCACACATATACATTCTATACTATATCATAATGCCTGTGCAAAACATTCCACTGAGAACTTCCAGTACCTCTTAAGTGGAACAACATGGATAACTATTTACATAAACAACTGTCCTCCACTCACTGTGACGGCACCATTCATTACGGCAATACCTCGCACAGGGTCAGAGTATGACAAATAACCTTTCCTCTTTAGCACAGCTTTTCTGATCTTCACAAAATCACTGCATTCCACCCTAAATTCCTTTTTACCTCTTCTCATATTCTCCCTGACATACTCTTCTTTCTTTCCTTTAAAAAATGTTCTTATCTCTTCAACCACACAATCCGAGTCACCTCTCCCTAACCATGGCGGACATACTTCTGAATAACCTTTCCGACCCCTCATGAGTTCGAACAGTGACACACCCATAATGGAATGTGGAGTCATCTTCAACGCACACAACCTTTCCTGAACTGCTGTTTTGCTGTCTATCCCACACACGCCAGCTAATCGAATATCCTCCATTATGCACCCGTTCATCCTTTCCACTAATCCGTTACCTTCTGGACGGTATAGCACTGATCTCTTATGGATTATACCACAACTTTGGACATACTCTTTGAAACAACTATCCGTGAACTGCAAGGCATTATTGGTAAGTATGCAACAGGGAAAAACCTCCCTTGCAAAAATCGTCTGCAAAAACGTAACAATACTTCCACCATTTACTTCCCTAACCACCTTACACTCACACCACTTGGAAAACATGTCCACAAGAACCAGCAAGTATCTACCTTGCCAGAACCCCATATCGACGGGGCCCTGGATATCCATGGACACCTTGTCCCACACTTTTCGCGGAACATCATTTATCATCATGGGTTGCTCTTTCGCCATGATTCCTTTACAAATCCTGTACAATCTCGTAACCTTCTGTCTACTTCTGTATCAAAACACAACTGCCAGTAATCACATCGCAGCACGTCTTTGGTTTTACTAAGCTCATCCCCAAAGGAATACAACACCATTCTCCAAACTTAGTTTAAATTCTTGACTACATTTTTCATTCCATATAAACTCTTCAACTTTTTGTAAGCAATTTCCTAATTTCCATAACTCTTTCTGAGTAATTCCTTATACATTTCTGATAAAACTCCAACATTCCTAAAAAGGAATGTAATTCAACTTTTGACTTTGGTTCAACCACATCTTTAATTGCATTCGCCATGGCACTTTTGGGTCCTATCCCTTGGGCTGAAATTTCATGGCCTAAATATTCCACCTTATCGACCCGAAAAACACACTTCTATTAATGTTATAGCTGTTGCTCCAAGGATTCCCAACACCATGTCAAAGCATTTCCTCATGTACTCTTAAGCTATCCCCAGACACTAAAATGTCATCCTGAAAACAGAATACACCTTCGATTTTGTGGAACAGTTTATCCATTATCCTTTGGAAAACGGAAGAAGCAGATATGAGGCAAAAAGGCATCATCCGGAATTGGAAGACACCTTCATGCGTGATGAAGGCCGTCAATTTTCTACAATTTTCGTCTAGCTCTACCTGATGATAGGCCGACGCCATATCAAGCTTTGAAAACACCTTCCCTTCAGGGACGTCATTTGGGGGTCGCCAGGGGTCGCAACTGCGACCTCTGTGGTGTCCCTTGCGAACTCTGTGGTGTCCCTTGCGACCTCTACTAAAAAAAAAAATACTTTTTTTTTTTTTTTTTTTTTAAGTTATGCAAGCTCCTGGGCTGTGGCTCTTTACTTCTGGGGTGGCTGGCTTTCTTGTTCAGGCCCCTTAAAAAAAAAAGACTTGAGGCACTTGTTCTTATTTTTCTTCTAACACTTTCAGCACTGACCCCAAATAAGAAAGAATAGGAATACCAAATAATGTGTCTTTCTGGAATTCTATACAGTAATTGCTGGCCTCATTAAATGTTTATTTCAGGCCCACTTCAGGGGGTGAGTCACTGATTTAGTCTGTTCTTAAACGCCTCACTAAGCCTAAGCCGTTCATCCTTCTGAGGTCGATAAATGAGTACCAACACAGGTTGGATGATATTGGGTGTATATTTTTTCTATATAAAGCGCTTAATGATGTGTTATTATATAGCACTTACGCTTATCATTTGGTCATGGACGTCTGCTTGCATACACAGTCATTTGGTAATACGGGCCAATAAACACTGAACTTAATGATACATATGGCGATCCATTCTTGTATGAATGTACATCATATAGTGATATCATAACTATATTTTTCATAGTGTACAATGCTATGTGATGCCACTTCCTGTTTTGTCAACGGGTGAAATGTCGTGTTCCATCGCTACCCGCTATATCACTTTGGGGCGGGGTCTAATGACATCACTTCCTGTGATGTCATCAGAGGGTCAAGGGTCGGGTAATGTCACTTCCGCTACCCCTGGCATTTTGGTGAAATGACGTCCCTGCTTCCCTTAACCCACCATGGTCAGCATTTCAGCCATATTGGCATGGATGTCTATCTACGAGCACACACCTATTCAATTCCCGCATGTCCACACACATGCGCAGATCACCTGATGGTTTATTCACAATTACCAATGGAGATGTCCATTCCACGCCCCCTGCTCTTTCAATTATCCCAAAGCTCAACAACTTCTGCAATTCTCTCTTCACATCCTCTCTCAACGCCAATGGTACAGGTCTTAATTTTGCACTCACAGGAACAGAGCCCTTTTTAAGTGCAATCTGATGCTGCACCCCTTTACCTTTCCTACACCTTTCTTAAAAAGATTTATGTGTGTATCACCCATTGATACATTTACTTGCATCACCTGATCTGCTTAGTTCTGATCTAATCTCACCATTAGATTTTTCTGGTCCCGCCAACCTAGCAGTGTCATCCTCTTTTTGTGATGTAAATCATTTCTTTTGCACACCTCCCTTTCAATTCAAAAGTGCACTCAAAATATCCTAACAGCTCTATCCTGTCTTGATTGTACCCACCCGGATTTACATCCGGTTCAAGTAGATTTAGTATATCACCTCACATTTCTTCTTCAAACACATTTCTAGACATTAAAGATATTTTAGATCCAGAATCCGCCATCATCACAATATTTCTTCCATTCAATCTCACATTGGCGTACGGGTGTTCACATTCACTGTCACCCGTTTCAACATTACAATTCTCATCCTCCTCTGAACAAACATTTGCATCCTCATCATTACTACCATGACCCTCCTTTGATTGACTTGATAACTTTTACAACAATTGGCGGAGTGACCTCATCTTTTACACTTGGCGCACACGGCCCTTCTTCCGGGACAAGACATGGAGGAAGCAAAATGTGTGTTACTTGCACGCCTAAAACACAAACACTCCCTCTCCCCTTTCCATTTACTGGCTTTGATTTCTGTTCTTTCTTTCATATTTGGTTTATCTTTCCCTTTTTTCCTTAGTCTCACATCCACAACACTCAATACTTCGATTTTGCCTACACTGCTGTCCTTTTCTGCTATTTTTGCTACGCAAGCCAAGGAATGCTCGACTCTCTTTGCAGTGCTCAACACTTCCTCCAGTGATGACTCATCCCTCAACCATATTTCCTCTCTTATTTTGCTACTGCTGCAATGTATCATGAATTGGTCTCTGATGTGCTCATGGAGGTATTCCTTCAATTTGCAAGAAAGGGCGAAATGTCTCAAGGCTGTGGCAAACTCCGCAACACTTTCTCTTGCTCTTGTGCCCTGATACCAAAATTGTATCTTTCTAATATTGTGCTCGTTCTGGGGTTGAAAATTAACATCTAGTTTCTTCAGTGGAATGTCTAAGTCCGATATACTATCTCCTTCTCCCTCTTCTGAGAGTGGTGGCAATGTCTCATACACCCGTTGACCTTCGTAGCCCAAAAAATGAATGAGCAGAGAACATTTCCTGTCCATTGAGTAGGAATTGCCACAAGCAGCCCTGATATAGTGGAGAAACCCTTTTTTCCATTGCAACCATTTCACCTTAGGAGGGCCTGGAAATGCCATAAAGAGTGATGGGCCTGGCAAACCTGTTAATGGCATGCTCCTGCCAAGATTTTATCCTTCCGTTTGGTGGGTGCTGCTCAGAATGCAGTTCTCACCCTTGTGTGCCTTTGCCTTGGAGTGTTTTCTTTCTGTTCCTTTCTTTTAAAATGTTTTGGAATTGTTTCGCTTCTAAGATGACTCCTCTGCTCCGCTCACTGGTTTGAGCAATGAATTGAACAATAAATGATGTGTTTTACTGCTTTGGACGTGCACTCTTGTAATTCTATCTTATGTGCATGCTCATTGGCATTAGCTCCTCTTATCAGGAGTTAGGCAGGACAACATGCATGTGTGGCCCCCATCCGTTTGTCAATATGGGCAGCGTTGCTCTCAGGCGAAGTCCAGGAACTGCTTCCGACGCGCTGCCGCTTGCAGCAAGTCTGCTTTCTCTCAAATCCTTGCCTAAGCGGTAGCCGTGCCACTCAAAGCAGGTGCTGCGTGTTTATAACGCAGCTTATTTCAAAATGCAGAAATTATTTGGGTCCGTGGTGGGTTTCCCTACCCTCCTGCCAAAAAAAATAACCATCCTTTTGCTCACGTTGACAGCTGCATACGCCGGTGGGGTGGAGCGGTTTATCTTTATCCCATGTTGCCCGTTGGGCATGCCGGGTTGGCGGAGCGGCTTATCACTGTCTGCTGTTGGCCGCTGCTATGCGCATAGTGAGGCGGTGCGGCTATATGTCCTTCTGGTGTACCGGGGGTATGGTCACTTTGTCAATCCCACCTTCGTCACCAATTAAAGAACGATCACTTCAGTGATTAAGTGAAAATTAAGGTTTATTTCAAGTCAAACACGTACAGACCCCCAGGACTTCCTTCCTGAAAGCTGGGACATCAACAACTGTTTAGGAATAAGTTTCAAGAATAAACATTCTACATGGCACACATATACATTCTATACTACATCATAATGCCTGTACAAACAAATTCCACTGAGTACTTGCAGTACATCATAAGTGGAACTACACGGATAACTATTTACATAAGCATCATCACAACAGGCCCCTAGTATCTTTCTACGACCCATTGCTCCCTCTGCGCTGAAAACACGTATCCTTGAACTATTGAGATTAATTACTTTACCGACTACCCTCCTATCAGTATCCAGGATGCATCCCTTTTCCTTCTTGAAACTGTCTGTCCTCTGCATTCCTTTACAGGGTGGGTCGTATTTTGTAGTGCACTAGAACTATCTGTTGAATAATAATGAAGTAGATATTTTTATACAACCTTGACTGAGCTGTCCCTTTTATCATTGGGTAATAATTGTATTTTCGCTGTGTTGCAACTAACCAACGATCCACAACCTTGCGGAGATAAGCCTGCCGGTCCGTCCACGTTACCAAAATTGGACAAGGAGGTTTATGATTGACCTGTGTTTCCAATCAGTTTTGATCCCTTGTGGTATACTAGAGGTGTAGGCCTGATTGATGGTTTAGAAACCGAAATTCATCCCTGGACCACAGGTGCCCAGGAAGTTGATTTGTCACACTCGTACTAACCGGGGTAGGGGAGACCCGTTGAAATTGTGTCTTTGTGTCTGGCTATGCCCGAGGACTTGCATCACTTCTTGCTCACTTATAAGTGGTATTTGGACCTGCGGATAGATCTGTTAAGGCCTTTTTTAAAATAAAAAATAACATTCAGGACTGTAAGGTAGCCTTGTTTTTTTATTATGAATTGTTCTGACTCGAATTTCATTTTTAAATTGTGTAATTATGTGAGAGTGACCTTGTTTCGTCGCGCTGGACCCCTGACAATCTAGTTAAATTTGGTTTCATTGGGCCTCATTACACGGATGGCGGAGAACCATGGCGCTATTAGCGCCATGGTTCATTCCGGTAAAGTACCGGCACCGCCTTGGCGGAAAGGGGAATTACCGCCCCATTCTAAGGTTGGCAGGGCGGTAATTCCCCCTTCCACCATTGCCCTTCCCCATTCCCATTTTTGCCCCATAGGGCATAATGGGAATGGGGCAGGCGCTAATTACGGTACCGCAAATTGCGGTACCGTAATTAGCTCCCTGGGTCCCTTTGCGGGTTGGTTTTTAACGCCTGCAAAAAGCAGGCGTTAAATCCCCCAACCCGCAAAGGGACCTCCTAGTAAGGCAGTAAGGATTTACCGGTACCGGTAAACCCTTACCGCCATCCGTGTAATGAGGCCTATTGTTTTGTTAATGATATAAGGGCAGGGGGAGGGGGACTGTGCATTGATCATTGGGGGTCTGATTTGATGATTTTAAATTGTTAAATGGGAGATGTTCTTAAATCAGGTTTAATGTGCAAAGTTCTGAGTTTTATAAATGTTTGTATTTGTTAATGGAGAAATCTGATTCAATAAAGTATTCATTCAGAGTGCACCTCATGCACCAAGTGCAAACATGGCAGCTGGTAGGGACTCTCCAGCTCGTTATTTTAAAAGGGCAGAGACCCTTTTACCAGATCATTGCTTCCCAAACTACCATTTCGGCATGATTTTCAATGCTCACCAGAGGCTAAGAGCAGTAAAGCTTCCAATGGCCGTGTATAAGGAGGACAGCTAGTCCTGTTTCTGCTTGGAATTCTGGGATTTGTCATTTTCCTTAACTTCAAACAGAGAAAAACGTAAAAGTCCCAGAATTCAAAAGACAAAAATCCAGCACTGGATGGCCTTGTCAAGCAAGGCCAGGGGAAATCTGAGGTCTCAGAGCGATCCTGCTTCCTTTCACGCCTGGGCTGGCTCTGCAAACTGATAATGCTGTGAGGACTGGCCCGGCAGAAATACTTGGCTTTAGAGAGTAGCAACTGTGTAACAAGAACTTCCGTAGTGTGAAGACCCATAGACCTGTCTTGCTGCAAACAAAACGTGAAAGAGTCATACTCTGATTGGGACACTGAATAGAAAGAGATCGAACGAGGAGTAGATTACTATCAGCTGTCCATCACAACTATAGTGGAGACAAGGTTTAAGTTACTTACCTGTAACTATTGTTCTCCAGCACGGGTCTGGCATGGATTCACATGCTCATGAATATTCCCCGTCGTTCGGCTGGGAATCCTCGGTAAAAGAAAAAACAGTTTCACTTTCATTTTAAAACTATTTCTTTTCTAAACCAATCACTGTCCTCTGGTGCATACTGTCCCACGCATTGACAACCCTCTCCATAAGCTCCACCCCTAGTGGCCATCTTCAGATTTGGTAAGCGCGTAAAGTGGTAGTATGAAACCAAGAAGAGCCACAGAAGGGACGGAGGGGGTGTTCGCGTGTGAATCCATGCCAGACCCATGCTGGAGAACAATAGTTACAAGTAAGTAACTTAAAACTTCTCCAGCATGGGGTCTGGCATGGATTTACATGCTCATACATAAAGATTACACAGCAGGACATATACACAACCACAGGAGATGGCAAGGCTCAAAAGGAGCAATAAGCATTCACCTCTGGAACAGACTCGCCTCAAACAGGTTGCCTAGGACCGCTTGGCTGACTCGGGACGCCTCCCTGGAATCCCTGTCGACACAGCAGAACCTCATGAAGGATGTGTGTGTACCTCCACCTAGCAGCTCTTCAGATGTCGAGCAGGGGCATACCAGAGAAAAACGCAGTCGTTGCTGCAATGGCTCTGGTGGAATGGGCTCTCTGAAAGCCTGGCAGTGGCCCGCTAGCCAGTCAATGACAGTGAATGATGCAGCCGAAGTACCACCTGGAGATGGAAGCCTTCGACAACGCCTTTCCCAGATTTATAGATACATAGATGGCGAACAACTGAGAAGTCTTCCGAAAATCCTTAGTGCGTGCCATGTAGAATTTCAAGGCACAAGCAATGTCCAGTGAATGCAAGGCCCACTCTGCTGGCGACAGCGTATTTGGAAAGCAGACAAGTAACCCCAAAGGTTCATTGAGGTGGAATTCCGACGGTGCCTTTGGCATAAAGGTGGGGTATGTACGCAGTCACCCTTGAAGCGTGGAAAGACAAGTAAGGCTGCTTGAAAGATAGGGCCTCAATCTCCCCGACCGCCACGAGGAAAGCCGTTTTCCGCGAGAGAAACTTGACCGGGGGCGGATGCGTAGGTTCGAAGGGTGCTACCATGAGCGTAGTTAGCACAACATTGAGCTCCCAAGCCTGGTCAGGAGCCTTCACCGGCGGGAAAGTCCTGAAGAGATCCTAAAGAAACTCCTTGATGAGCCTGTCTGCCCAGAGACCTGGATATGGCGGCGAGATGAACCTTGATAGCTGTCGCACTTTAGCCAAGGAAAGCAAGTATGCCAGAAGTTGCAGAGCCGTGACAGGCAGAGGGGTAATCTTCCCAGTCCAGCACCCCACAGAGAAGTGTTTCCATTTATGCCCGTAGCACTTCAATGTTGACAAGGCCAGGATATCCTTACATTCTGCAGGTAAAGCATAACCTCCAAATTCTAGGGCTGCAGGAGCCATTCCCTGAGGTTCAGAGACTCCAGGTCATGATGCAGAATCGCCTCCCCTTCTCTGGCGAGAAGGTCCGGGCACCACGGTTGCTTGATGGACGGGGCCACTGACAGGCATAATAAGTCCTGATACCAGATCTGCCTCGGTCACGCCGGGGCGACAAGTATCATCCTGCAGTGGCACTGTCTGAGTGTGTTGATCACACGTAAGAGAAGTGGAAACATGGAAAAGCGTATAGGAATTGTCCCTCCCACAGGAACAAGAATGCTTCCCCCAAGCTCCTCGGTTTAGGGGACCTGCTGGTGAACCTCTGGCACTTGGTGTTCGCCGCCGTCACGAAGAGTTCAATCTGGGGCCGACCCCATTTGTCGAACAGCAGATTCACCTGGTTCTCGCGAAACTCCCACTTGTGGCAAAAACGCAGTTCCCTGCTGAGCAAGTCTGCGATGGTGTTCTTGACTCCCGCCAGATGAAACGGAACGAATAACATGCCTTGATTAGTGGCCCCCTGCCACAAGTCCTGGGCCTCTTTGGAGAGTGTCAGAGACCGGGCTCCCCCCCCCCCGTTTCTGGATACAGAAGATGGTCATGGTATTGTCTGTGAAGATCCTCACCACCTTGTCCTTCAATGATTGCAGAAAAGACTTGAGGGCCCAGAGCACGGCCCGAAGCTCCAGGACATTGATGCATAGGTCCCATTCCTCCGGTTGCCAGAGGCCTCTGGAGTGCAACCATGCGGTGGTTGACTGTCTCCCGGTAAGGAGGAACCTGAAACTGACCTCCCTGGACGAGGTGCTGCTACACCTCCGACCACTGTATTGCCCGTCAGAACTCTTTGTTGAGGGCAATCTTGTGCATAAAGTTCCCCAACACTTCCATCCACCTCGCATCTAGGAACTCTTGGAGAGGCCTCATGCGCAATCTGCAGAAGTGAACAGGGTTGATGCAGGAGGACAACATACCCAGAACCGACTTCATGGATTGCACCGTTGCTGCCTGGGCCGACGGCAAGCGCTGCATCTTGCCTTGTATGGCTTTTACCCTCTCCTTAGAGGGGGAAGCCAAGCACGTCACTGTGTTGATCGTGCGCCCAGAAATAGGGCATGCAGAGATGGCTTCAAGCAAGACTTCGGATAGTTTATGGAGAACCCCAGCTCCGTCAGCAGACATATGGTTTTGGCCGTGTGCTCGCTTGCCAGAGATTGTGAGCAGGAACGCACCAGCCAGTCATTCAGGTAGGGGTATACGTGGATGGCTTGCAGCCGAAGATGTGCCACCACTGGGGCCAGGCACTTCGGAAACACACATTTGGGTCTGGCTTCAGGCCAAAAGGCAGAGCCTTGAACTGGTAGTCCTGACCCTGAACTACAAATCACACAAACTTGCAGTGCTTTTTGTGAATGGGAATGTGGAAGTAGGCGTCCTCGAGTTCCAACGACATCAGACAATCTCCCTATTCCACCTGGCCGAGCATGTGCTGCAACGGATCATCCGGAACGTTTGGTACTTTAAGTACTTGTTGAGACGATGTAAATCCAGAATCGGCCTCCAACCCCCTGTATTTTTCTCGCACTAGAAACTATCTGGAATATATTCCAGAGTCCAGGGGACGGGCTCTATCGCCCCTTTCCATAACATGGACAGCACCTCCTGCAGAAGCTATGGCCCATGAAGTTCTGCTGAATCGGGGGGATACGAGGACACCTGTGTTGGAACTCTAAGGAGTGCCCCTATCTGAGAGCATCCAGCCCCCATCTGTCCGTGGTGATCCTCTCCCACGTGCTGACGAACTTGACCAGCAAGCATCCCACTGGGGTGCGCAAGTGGGGCCGGGAGCAACGGCCGGTTCAGGTCTGCTTGGAGGAAAGTGTTCTGCCTTGCGGGTGGCGCCACCGCTGACCTCCGCTGACCTCTGCTGCTTTGAGAGTGCCCCCTGTACGCTTCTTGAGTGGAAGAGTGTGAAGGCTGCCTGTAAGGGCTACTATAACATAACCCTTTCAAGAATTTCCTGGCTTCCCTCTGGAGGAGCAAAAGGACGAGGATCGACACTGTTGCAAAGTTCTGAAGGAACGTGCCGTCTCAGTGTCAGTCTTTATTGCCTGCAAAGACTTGTCGACCGCCTTTACGAAAAGGTTCTCCACATCAAAGAACATATCTAGCACCTTAGTCTGCACGTCCTGCCATAAATGTTTAGCCTTCAACCAACCTTGTCGGAGTAGAGACACCCCGTTCTCCATCTGGCGAAAACCTGTGTCCGCGATGTCTTCCGCCACCATGATGGCGTGATCCGAGGCCACTTCCCCTTCCTGAAAGAGTTCCAATGCCTCTATCTTGTCTTTGGGCAGGAAGTCCAAGATAGGGTCCAGCTTGTACCGAAGTTCCTGGCCATAACGGGACAAAATGGCTAGGGCGTTCGCTGACTTGATGGTAGAGGCTGCCGTGTAAATTATCCTCTTGCCGATCGCATCTAGCGTCTTCCCCTCCTGGTCTGGAAGTACAATGGCTGCCGATAAGCGTTTCCTAGCTGCGGCTGAGACCACCGAATCCGTCGAGGACTGAGACCTTAGGCACCTGGCAGCCGAATCAGACACCCTGCACTTCTTTACCAACCTTTCCCGCTTGGTCGGGCAGTACTTGGATTTTTCATTAGGGCTAGGCCCTCCTCACAGATGTCATCCAGGAAGGTAACGGACATGGTGGTCTTTCTCCTCGACTCACGTTGTTGGTACAGGGGAGCCTCCTTTGTCTCCTCTGGAACTAACTGAAACAGTTCTGGGGCCCTCGTGATGACCCAATGAAAAGATCCAACTTCGTCCGGAGGGGAGGCCCTATGGGCTTGTCCGCGTGTCCCTCCATCCACCGCAATTAAATCATCGTCCTCATCGGTACCAGTAGCCATGGTAGCTGTATCCGTGCTCGTATCCCGTGTGGATCCGGAGTTCCGGTAGGAGTCTTGTCGTGACGAGGTGGCGGAGGGGTCGGATGATGCTGAGACACATGCCCCCCTTGGACATTCTCTTCCATGGGGGAGGATTTACCCTAGGAGGTTCTGGAGGTGCTGGCTCCGATGGGGGCATCCTTTGCTGGATTTCAGTGACCAGTGTGTGCAGGGGGGATAGAATGTCCAGAGACACGTCCCTAGGTCTAAGGGTAAACTGAACCAACGGAGTAGGATCAAAGCTAAATCGTCTCCTCTTCTGCACAGGGGACTGAGGTCCTCCCCCTCCGTGGTCTGCACCCATCGTGTGGATCATTGTCCTCATCGGGACGCAAGTAGATCTGCTCCGCTCTATCCTCAGTAGCCTGTCGGTCCGCATACCTGGGAGACTCCACAAGGGGGAACGTTTCCCTCTCCCTCTCAGGAGGCTGTTGGGTCGAGCGGCAACCTGGTCTCTCCCTGGCGCTGGTTGCTTCGCCGCTGCTTCCACAGCCATATCTCACCTTGGGGGCAAGAACACCCGTGGGGTGGCCACCTCTTTTTTCCTGGACCGCTCTCTTTCAGAGCTGCGGTGGACATTGTTGACTTAGACTACGAAGTGCTTCTGTCTGCCTTTGTCGACGGTGCTGTCGTGGACTCCATTAACTTGGTATTGGTTGAAGCCTTAGCTGGCTTCGACGAGTCCGCCCCAAACTTTTCCGTCATTGGACTATCCACAGACACACAGAGTTTGGATGGGGTTAGGGACTTCCTCTTTGAAGACGCTCCTCTTGTTGGCAGGCTCACCGTGGAGGATGATGGTAATGGCAAACGCCTTTTGTGCAAATTGGGTCCCGCATCAGTGGCGAACCCAGCAGAGATAGCGTCGCAGAGCTTGGCCTTCTCTTGGAACCCTGCACGCAGGGCTTCCTCAAAGGATCTCAACCTCCTCCAAGAGGGAGACCGCTCATCGGACCGGCTGGTCCTGGATGAGGCTTGACCCTGCCCCGAGGCAGAGTGAGGCCTTGCTCGATTTGAGCCACGCCGACAGTCTGCTGTATCAGTCTCAGTCTTTTTTGGTTTACTTCGAGAGACCACGGCACACCTGGCATCCCTCCTCATCGTGGTCCAGATGCAGGCAATACAAGCATTTATGGTGTTGATCTGCCACTGAGACATTTCTGAAATCCCACTTTGCGCAGAGCTTGAAGAGGCTGCAACCTTACTTCTCCTCAGCCATGCTAAAAGGGAGTGAAGTAGGCCCCAAGGCCCAGACTTCTCGAACCTTCGATGTTCTGGCAGTGGATGAAGATCTTTGCTGATGGTCTCTATCCTTCGTCGAAGACGATAAAGCAAAAAACAGTTCAATTCTAACTAATTTGCAAAGAAATTACAAAAAAACATGAAATTAGCTCAGAGGGCAACTTGAGGACTCCCAACACTGAAGCGTGCAGTAAATATCTGAAGACGGCCACCAGGGGTGGAGCTTAGGGAGAGGACTGTCATTGAGTGGTTGCAGTATGACCCAGAGGACAGCGATTGGTTTAGAGGAGAAATACGGTTTGGAAGTGAATCCATGCCAGACCCTATTCGGGAGAATTACACCTTTTGGTTCTGTTGCACTGTTAAGCCTGGGCCTCACAGTGTGTGTTTTATTTCGTTTTCTATACATGACTGCTACTCTGCAACCCCGCCCAGTCCCCTACTCAAGAATCCCCAGCATGCAGCCTGCTTTTTATCAGCACTGCACATCAAAGTGCGTGTGTTTATGGGGCGCACTTCCCTAAGGCGCCCTGGGGCACATTCACACCTGCCTTGTTTTTGCCCCTCCGACCCTCCCTGCGCCCCAGGCAACCACCCGCCTGGCCCGTCACTAGAAACGGGCCTGGATACTAGAATGTCCATGTGTTTCATAATAATGCCTCTTTGGGTTTGGTGGCGCAGGCATACAGAAATCGTGCAGTGGCCTTTGTAACATCAAGGATCATTCCCCCAACCATTCCAAAGTTACAGAGTGGGGGAGGGGAGTGGCGTGAGACCAATTATTATGAGGCAGACGCAGAGATTAACCTTATGCAGCAGGAAGGAAAGACGAGGAATCCAGAGGACGTAGAGTTATTGGAAAAATAACGTTTTAGTGTTCACAGTTCCGCTTATGTTGGAAATTAGAAAGGAGAGATGGTATATATAATTCATGTCTTTTATGAAATCAAGATGTGTATCCCACCTGCCTGTGGAAAATCAACATGTTCTCACTATTGGTTATGCTAGGACAACCTTTAACACAGGTTTCAATTCACCTTTTTTTCTTAAGCACGGTACTGCAAGGGTGTGCGCTTGCGAGGTCTCTGTTGCCCGGGAAGCGCGTGTGAATAGGCGTGTACGGGTGCAGAGAGAGGAAGGGGCAGAGGGCTGCACCTCTCATGACAGGGGAATGCTGGCAGCTGTCCTCCCCGCTGATTGCAGCTCGCGCCCGGGCTCTCTGAGGCATGCCAGCCAGAGCCCTGCTGAGGGGCACAGTAATGGTGCCCTTTGCTGCCTGCCTGTCAGACACCTCGCTCCCACCGAGCCTGCCGCCGCTCCGCCCCGCCCCACCCCACCCTCCGCTCGCCTGCCGGAAGTTAACCCTCTCCTAGCACACTTCCTCCATCTAATTCGCAACCATTATTGTGAAGCTGGGCGCCGAGCTTGGGCTGTGGGGTTCGACCCCTCACAGGGCGTGTAGGCTTGACCAGTGAGTCACAAAGCTCTAAAAAAAAAAAAAAAAAAAAGCAGCTTACCCTGTAATAATGGTTATCATGATTCATTACACAATGAAATAGCCCTCAATGTATCACCTTCAAAAGGATAAACGGTGGAGTCGTCTCTCCGTAGGGGTGTGACCAGATTTCAAAAGTCAACTAACATAAAAGTGGGGCTTAAAGTGTTACTATTCAAATAAACACTTTATAATTAATTTAACACTAATGTATCACAAACTAACACTATCTTAAGTTGTAAAATGCATCATTTCATCTGTGTGAGATTGTGCATTCGTGCCTGCCAGCAATGAAGACCTGCCAAAAACCAGGACCACTGCAGTTTCTAATGGAACCATAATCTAGACAAAGGGGGACAGTAGAGCACCAAATTCCGGATCAGTCCCGGAAAAACCGGGACATCTGGTCACCCTAATGGGATTCACATCAATGTTCAGTAGGCTGGACACAGATGTCAGGTGCAAGCCCTTAACTCGCTGAGCTAGCTCAACAGCTTGAGAACACTAGCTGTTTCAGCATTTGGAACTCTCCAATCAATTTCTAGTTTTGCTGAACTGGTGGGTTAACTAAGGCTCCCGGATTTATGGCATTTACTTTGCTGTCATTTCCCTCTATGTATCCATATTTATTTTCTGGCCATTTTCTCCTGAATGTATCCATACGTATAATTTCTTATATAAAAAAGATAAACTTGAAAGCAGTATACTTCTGCATTTGTTCAAATGAAAAAATGAATTTATTAAAACGAGTAGACAAATGAAACTAAGTTATTCCACATCAATGTCAGCTTCATGATTACCACAACAAATGGTTGCTCCTGTGATTGCTGCTGACCCACAGTGTATGTTGTGAGCAATATGAAGAACTTTAATACTATTTCTCAGACAATATGTACACTCTCCATGCTGGCCGCCTGCAATGTGATCGGCCTACCTGGGTCAACAGGTTCATGAATAGCAATGAGGCAGCTCCGGATACAGAGACCTTGGCCGGTACACACACTGTTATTGCAATAATAAAGTTACAAAAACACCACATCATAATGAAACGGAGTAATAAGGCAATAAGTGCCCGAGTGCCGGAGCTGAACCCGGGAAAACACCGCCATAAATGAAGCACAGATTCTAAGCGTCTGTACAGTATCATCGCATGGGAATGTCCCACTCGCACGCCGGTGACAGGCTCCAGTGGTGTACACTGAAACATGCCACCATTGCAGTCACAAGATGGTAGTTCAGGCTTGGATTTAACTTTCCGTTCTGGAACTTGTAGACCTGGATTTTCCAAAGCCAATAACATTGTTAACATTGAAACCCTACCATAGTTTCCAACTCCCTATGTCATGAAGTCCCCCTTCATCCAGTCCTGGCTTTTTAACCACCCCATTAGAATGCTGGGGAAACTTTTAATTTGCAACTATGGGCCTAAGAGCCCCTTCTTTCAAAGAGCAATGGACTGAAAAGCAGGTACTGGAAGAAGGTGACACCATTGACGTGGGGCAACTATGTATTTACATGCTGGATAATAATTTTGTAATTAGCAGGTCACGGCACACGTGGGTGCGGGCCTGTGGAAAACCATTAACTATTTGGATTTATTTATATTGCCATTTTTCATTTAGAAACAAAGCTGTCTCGTTTTTTTCCTGATAGCCATCACATAAGCAGTTCAGAGTGTATGTCCAACTGGATCCGGCAGAAATCACGTGATTTGTGGCGATTGCAATTTAAACTAGTGACGTTGATCGTCTCCCTTTTTAACTCCACACACTGTATGCTGGGAAATGTAGGCACATAAGTATGATACAAACAAGCTGGAAAAAAAAGTTCAGGTGTGTAAGCGTTGTTGACTGAAAAGCCAGGAATGGAAAACAGCGCCCCACCCCATGACAGTCAATTGACATCTGAGGTGAAATGGATAGAGTACAAATAATTAGGCCGGAATCAAACATTGAAGTCTCATGACTTGACCCAGAGTATTGGGGATGTTTCTCCATCACAACGTCCTTTAGAGCTGTATAACAGTGTAAATATAGCGCCTGCAGTGGTAGCGGTTCGCGGTATAACGTAACATAAATAAATATATAATTTCCCCGCCCTGCGTTTTTTTTGTCGCTACGTAGCACAACAACTTGAATTCCCTCCTAGTATACCATACTTTACAGTGAGCTGCCTATTTATCATTTTTGATTTGGGAAGTAACCTCTTCTCATAGGCAAAACTACCCCCTCCGGCTCTCACCGTCCTCAACTGCAAATCGCGGGTTGGCGCAAGGCCAACATTCCCAGCCATGCTTCCAATTCAAATGCTATTAATTAAGCAACAAGAAACAGATCAGTGAGTGAGTGGTGGGTGCCTTGTTGGCAGCGTGTGATATAAAAATACCTAACTTAAAGCATGTATAAATAAGATATGTGTTATGAAAATGATTGTGTTCTCTATTTCTTCTAGTCAGTGGAAGCAGGCTGCGGCAGCCTCTCTCGAGGCCGCAGTCGCCATCCCCCTTCGCGCCCCCCTAGCATCTACTCCGCCCCTTTTCCCAGCTGTGACCTTCCAGGCCTGTCACAAAAGGCTTCATGCTGCTTTGGCAGCCACAGGGCCCCCCTCCCTTTCCCTCTGCCTGACCAAAGCCCACGGGAGACACAGGGACAAAGGACAGGGCTCCAGGGAGCAGGGTGTGCTCTGAAAAGCAGCACTGCCAGCAAAAGACATCAGAAAAAGAAAGACGCCTTTTCCACATTGGAGCATAATTTCAGCCCCCACCGCCTTAGTTAAATCCTGTATATCTAAAGGAATTCAAACAATTGACTCTCTTCAAACCAGGGATGGGCATGTCACCACAATGGACACTGAAATGTGGTTGAGTGTCCAACATTTGCTAAGTAGGTGTTTGTTTAACAGGTCAAAGGAATAGAAAGGTTCATATAAGAATTTTTTAAATCTCTTTTACTGTTTCCAAGATATAGCCTCATAAATTATTGCTACTTCATCTCAAACCTTCGACTGCACGCTCACTAAACTAGAAAGTTTGAAATAATTTACAACTTTCTCATTGAAATATACTAACTGGCAGGCACAAAACACAAGGTATCCGCATATGCAGATGACATGCTGCTAGCACTGGAAGAGCCGAGTAGAACACTGGGGGCAGCGGTAGGGGAACTAGAAGAATTTGGGGCTATCTCAGGCCTAAAGATCAATAGGAGCAAATCGGAAATTCTAATACTGGCAGGCGACAGGGGGGAGATAGGGAGAGAAGCCAAATCACTGAACCTGAAGATAGCAGACTCTGGCATTAAATACCTGGGTATAACGCTCACACGAAGGGTGGATCAACTTTATGGGAATAATTACCCGCAACTACTAACAAAACTCCGTAGGGACCTGGAGAGATGGAACCCCCTCATGATCACGTGGTGGGGCAGGATCCAAGCGGTAAAAATGACCATCCTCCCAAAAATATTATACTTCTTCCAGGCTCTCCCGATAGGGGTACCCAGATCATTCTTTAAAACACTTTCAAAGGCTATCACAACTTTCGTATGGAAAGGGAAGACGCCAAGACTCGCCAGGGCTATCATGTCCACTCCGATCAGGGAAGGGGGGCTGGCGCTTCCTCACTTTCAGAAATATTACCAGGCGGCACAGTTAAAAGTACTACGGGAATGGTTAGGAGATGACCCACAACCGATCTGGGCCGCACAGGACAGAGCAGTGGCTAGAACCCCATTAGTGGAACTCCTCTGGAAACAGAAACAACATAGACACCCCAACATAGAAATAAGTCAAATCATGAAAACAACAATGGAGGCGTGGGATATACAAACGAGAAAGGGCGTAATGACCACCACGCTTGGCCCGTTCACCCCAATCAGCAGAAACCCGCAATTCCCACCGGGGATGGAGCAGGGGGCATATGAATGCTGGGAGGAGGCAGGAATAACAAAAATAGGGGAAATGTTCTTCAACAATGAAATAAGATCATACGAAGAGTGCCTCATACCCTCAGCACGCAACACAAGGGAGAAATTTAGATACGAGCAGCTGAAACACTGGCTCAAATCCCCAGATATAGCCAAGGCGGCAACAAGAACTCTTACCCCATTCGAGACATATATCACAACTAATTCAGGGGCAAGGAAATGGGTATCGATCCTATACTCCTTTATCAACTCGCAGGACGAAAAAATCAAGTGGCCATATATGAATAAATGGAACAAAACATTGGACGAAGAACCGACAAGAAAACAATGGGAGGACCTCTGGACGCTGATCCCAAAGATGACAAGATCCGCACAAACAAGAGAAATGTGGACAAAAATCATCACCCAATGGCACTACACCCCAGAAAGACTACATACAATGTTCCCCAATTCGTCGAACCTATGCTGGAGGGAATGCGGAGAGGTGGGGACGTGGAAACACATCTGGTGGACATGCAAGGGAATAACGTCCTTCTGGGAAGAGGTCAAGGGAGAAATGGGCAAAATATTTCCAGAGGTAGAACAAATGGGGGAGGGCGTCTGGCTGTGTGGGATGAGAGACGACAGAGCCAAAAGACTCAAAAAAGCACAATGGAGAAGCTTTATGGGCCTCCTCATAGCAGCATGGACAACAATAGCCCACAATTGGAAGAAGAAAGACACCCCAATGATATACTCTTGGCTCCAAAGAGTCTGGGCCCAGATGGCGATGGAAAAAGTCACACACACCATCCAGGGAACGAAAGACAGATTCGTAAAGGAATGGGGAGTAATTCTGGAGTATCTCCAATCGGACTTTATGGAACAGTGGTGCCCACATAACATTAAGATCTCGGACATTTTCAATGCTTAATGTGATCCCTGAAGTAAAAAACGCACGTCCCCAGGGGGGGAGGGAGGGTTGGCAGGGTGTTGGGGGGGGAGAAGTTACTGTAATGTTGAACACATGTAGACGTGTTGAAAAAATAATAAAGATAATTTAAAAAAAAAAAAAGAAATATACTAACTACAATAGCTATTTACATTTGAAGGGAGAAATTAAGATTTTACAACTCTGGGACTCTTCTGAGTCCCAGAGTTCATTTTTATCATCTACAAAATAGTTATCACAGAGCTCTCCGTCGCCACCACACTTGCACAGTTGTGTACACCTTATTGACTGAGCTTAGCATACAGCACAATGTCCTTGGATGCATGCACACTGTACCAGCTGCATGACTGATTGTACACATAGTAATAGAATATTGATTTTCTGCTTTCTCACACCCGAACTGTGATGGCTCTGGGAGATTCGGGTGTTGTTGATCAGCGCATCGCCACTCCATCACCTGGTAATGAGTCCTTAAGATGTATGGTATTAGAGAGGATCTTGTTGATGGCAGATTTTCACTTTGCCTCTCTTTTTGTGAACATCCACCAATGCAGTTGACCAATGTCCAAAATCTTTGTTCCTGGCGAGAAGACTTGACAAATGAATCACTATCATTCGTTCATCTTCCTTTTTAGATTCTTCTAGACATCCAAGTCTTCCCAAAGCTTCAAAGATTTCTTTTTCTGAAGTCTTGAAAACTTTCCAGAAAGATAGCTTTCATTTCTACGTAAAGCAGCCAGTAACTTCACACCCTGAAAGAGCATGAATGCCTAGTAATGCATGCACTTTTGTAGGCCCTAAGCAGGAGCACACACGTTTGAGATCTATAAATCTTCTCCAAGTTGCAATCCCTGAGACAAACATGCTGTCAGATGGGAAAAACAATGACCATCACAGTGGAAGGACAAAAACATTGGTATAAGGTGAAAAAATGCGCAGGGTAGTAGCATGACAACGCAATTTATTTTTGTGTCTGCCTCTTCTTGTGTGGTTTCAGGGTCTCACCCTAAGTTACTAGGGGAATCCAGACGTGGACCCCTTGCTCACTATTCTTAGAGAGGCACAGATCCACCCTACTGATGAGGTCCAACCAGACCGAAACACGTGTCTGGGGTTTCTGTTGGTACTCTTGTTCAGAGGAGAATTGCCTAGCATTTCGGTGCTGGACTGCCCCAGGGCAGGACAAAGACTGATATGTTTGGGATATTTCTTCTTTGTGAAAGATAGTGAGCTAAAGACTCTGGGTAAGTCTCTCGTAACCAGGACTAATGTCTGGCAGAGGGACTCCCAGGACCCCCCTTGTTAATCTGCATATTTAAGTAACTTTGGGTCTCACCCTAAGTTACTAGGGGAATCCAGACTTGGACCCCTTGCTCACTATTCTTAGAGAGGCACAGATCCACCCTACTGATGAGGTCCAACCAGACCGAAACACGTGTCTGGGGTTTCTGTTGGTACTCTTGTTCAGAGGAGAATTGCCTAGCATTTCGGTGCTGGACTGCCCCAGGGCAGGACAAAGACTGATATGTTTGGGATATTTCTTCTTTGTGAAAGATAGTGAGCTAAAGACTCTGGGTAAGTCTCTCGTAACCAGGACTAATGTCTGGCAGAGGGACTCCCAGGACCCCCTTTGTTAATCTGCATATTTAAGTAACTTTGGGTCTCACCCTAAGTTACTAGGGGAATCCAGACGTGGACCCCTTGCTCACTATTCTTAGAGAGGCACAGATCCACCCTACTGATGAGGTCCAACCAGACCGAAACACGTGTCTGGGGTTTCTGTTGGTACTCTTGTTCAGAGGAGAATTGCCTAGCATTTCGGTGCTGGACTGCCCCAGGGCAGGACAAAGACTGATATGTTTGGGATATTTCTTCTTTGTGAAAGATAGTGAGCTAAAGACTCTGGGTAAGTCTCTCGTAACCAGGACTAATGTCTGGCAGAGGGACTCCCAGGACCCCCCTTGTTAATCTTCAATGTCTCCAACATCATTTCTATCTGATGGTTTGGCTTGGTAAACTGTTAACTTATCTTTACTTTTAGACTGCAATATGAGGGTTCACATGGAAAATGTTTCATTACTTGTAGAATCTGTGATTTTGTACTCAACTGGTGTTGCTTTTCCTGCTCTTTTCCTTTGCATGGAGTTCTTGAGTTAATATTTTAGGTAGGTATCAAATACTAAATTAGTTTCATCATACTTGAGCAGATAGGATTCTATTTTCTTGTTGAATTCAATTGCAAGGTCATGGCATGAAGGTCATGGCATGTATTTACATATGACGGTTTCTGCAGTGCTTGCAATTCTGCCATTCCGTCGTCCAGGACAGCTGCTGAATATGTTTGCCCTGGTACCAATAATCTGTCCTCAGTAACAAATGAAGACACTCCTGTCATGTTGTTAGAAACCTCTGTATGTTGTTCCTCTTCCAGTATCTTCATCAGCTTGCTTTTGTTGGCAGCTAAAATCATTGTATCATCTAAGGAACAAGTTACTTACTTGTAACTCTTGTTCTCCAGCATGGGTCTTACATGGATTCACATGCTATGAATATTCCCTGTTGCCAGGCTGGGCATCCTCTGTAAAATAAAGCAGTTTAGCTTTAAGCTAAAAACTGCATTGTCGCTTGTATAGCGCATTGCTGTCACTTCGGGGCATATTGCCCCAACCAATGACACTCCCCCTCCTTAGCTCCTCCCTGGTGGCCATCTTCAGATTTGGTTGTACACGTTAAAGTGGCAGTAGGACCCAAGAAGAGCCATAGAGGGGAAGACGAGGGGGTTTGCATGTGAATCCATGCAAGACGCATGCTGGAGAACAAGAGTTGCAGGTAATTAACTTATTCCTTTTCCAGCATGGGGTCTTATATGGATTCACGTGCTATAAATAGGATTACACAGCAGTACACAACCACGAGAAGTAGCAAGGCTCAACAGAAGCAATAATACTGCTGGAACACAAACCTCAAGAAAACAGGTTGTGGAGCACTGCTTGTCCAACACAAGACTCCTCCCTGGAATCACTGTCAACAAGGTGTGAGAAGACCTCCACGTAGCAGCCCTGCAGATATCCAGCAGGGGAATACCAGAGAGGAATGCTGTTGTAGATGTGATTGCTCTAGTGGAATGGGCCCTCTTTCTGCCTGGTAACAGCCTGTTGGCCAGCTGATGGCAATGTGATGCAGCCGGTGGAGATGGATGCCTTAGATAGGGCCTTCCCATGCCCCAAAGTTTACGAAAAGCTGAGAAGTCTTTCGAAAGTCCTTCGTGCGTGCCATGAAGAATTTCAAGGGATGCGCCACATTCCACGAATGTAAAGATCTTTCAGCAGGCGAAGAAGGGTTTGCAAAGAAAACTGGCAGGACCAAAGGCTCATTTAAATGAAAGCCTGATGGGACCTGCAGCATAAAGGAAGGACGAGCCCGAGAACCACTTTCGCTGGGTGCAACAACAAATACGGAGGCTTACATGAGAGCCTGTATTTCACCAACCCTCCAGGCCGAGGTGATAGCCATGAGGAAAGCGGGTTTCCAAGAAAGAAACTTCAATGGAGCCCGATGCAGTAGCTCAAACGCGGCCCCATCAGATTGGAGAGAGTACCACGTTACGCTCCCACACCGGAGCAGGGGACGTAACTGTTGGAAAAGACCTGAAAAGGCCCTTGAGGAACTCTGACAAGTCTATGCAACCACAGAGAAAGCTTACCTGGAGTCCGGGTGTACAAGGAGATGCGGGTCAGGTGTACCTTGATTGACGCATGGGAAATGCCAGCTTTGGCAAGCGAGAGCAAGAATGGGAGAAGCAGTGGCGCCATAACGTGCCATGGAGAAATCTTTCCTGATCGGCACCACACTTACTGTAAAACGTGTCCATTTGTTTGTAATAGACAAGTGTAGATGGAGCCCTGTCCTTAGCCAGAATGTTCTTGCATTCCAAGGGCAGCGAGTAGTGTTTAAACTCTAGGACTGCAGGATCCAGGCCACTAGGCTCAGAGATGCTGATTCATGGTGCAGCATGAAATCCTCCTTCCCTGGAGAGCAGGTCTGGGAGAGCAGTCTGAATGCTGGAACCACCTCAAAGGTGAAGGAGATGGGTACCAGATCTGCCTGGGCCACACCGGTGAAATGAGAATTATCTTGCAGTGGGATAGTTTGAGTGTGTTTATCACGCGTAGCAGCAGCGGTATTGGTGGGAATGCGTACAGGAATCGGCCTTTCCATGGGATTGAGAAATCATCCCCCAGATTTCTTGCTTAAGGGAACATATTGGCAAACCGCTGGCATTTGGTGTTGGCCACTGTTGCAAGCAGGTTGATCTGATGCTGGCTCCATTTGCTGAAGATCCGAGACACCTGCGCTTGCTCGAGCTCCTATTCATGGCAGGACCATGGCTACCTGCTGAGACAGTCTGCAACAGTGTTTTGAACACCTGGCAAGTGGAACAGGACAAGAAACATCAGTTGAGCAATGGCCAAGCGCCATCGTTTCTGTGCTTCCAGGGAGAGGACGGGAGATCTCGTTCTGCCCTGCTTCTTGATGTAATACATGGTGGTTGTGCTGTCCATAAATATCCTGTCCACCAAGACTTGAGCCCAGAGAACTACCTGCAGTTCCAGGACATTTATGTGCAACGGCTTCTCTTCCGGGAGTCATAACCTCCTGGCATAACTTGCGAACCAGTAATTATCTGGCGTATACTCCAGGAGAGCCAGAGGTGCAGAGGGACAGGTTTTATTACCCCTTTCAGCAACATGGCCTGAATATCCTTGACGAGTTGGATTCTGTGCTGTTCTTGTTTTAGCACAGGGGGAACGCTGGGGCACTTGTCTTCGTATACCAGAGAAAGAGTCCATGCTCGATGATGTCGAGCATCCATTTGTCCTTGGAGATGTTGCACCACATGTCGACAAACTGAGATCGTCAGCCTCGCACGGGGGTGCAGAAGTGAGGGCTCGGGAACTGGGCCAGGTCAGGCTTCCTACAGCATCTGTGTTCTGGTGGCTTGCCGACGACAATGCTGGTAAGAAAGCAGTAGTCGCACAACTGCAGCAACACATCGACACCAACAATCTCCTCCAAACAAACCAATCCAGGTTCAGATGCAGCACGAAGACAGCAACCATATAGGTGGTCAACAACGCTATCAACATCCTTGGCCACGGCCACCCCTGCTTTCTGGTTCTACTCTACCTCTCAGCCGCTTTCGACAAAGTAGACCACCAGATGCTTACAGACACCCTACATCGGCGCATGGGAATCAGCAACCTTGTCCTACGCTGGTTCCAGTCCTACCTCGTCAACTGCCAGCAGTTTGTTCAGATGGACTTCTCTAGATCGCCAATGCTACCCGTCACCTGTGGAGTCCTGCAGGGTTCCATTCTCTCGCCTTCCATTCTCTCCCCAGTGATCATCAATCTGTACATGGAGCTGCTGGGAGCCCTGCTAGCCACACAAAACATCCATATCCACCAATACCTCAATGACACACAGCTATACCTCAAGAACGACAACAACAAGGACATCCATAGGCTCAAAACCTGCCTCTCGCTGATCCAGTTTTGGATGTCCAAGACCGAATTCCTACTCCTCACCAACAACACCGAACACCCAGACATACCATACAGACCTGGCTATTAACCATGAACTCTGAGGGCTTCACACCCAAGCTCACGTCCGGCGCCAAGTCTTTCGGGTTACACATCGGCAAACACCTCTCCTTCAAGACACACCTAGATAGAAAAACTCAAACAGCTTGGTATCAGCTCTCCCTCCTGTGGAAAGTAAAGCCCTTCCTCCATCCAGACTGCTTTGATCCACTGTCTGTTCAAGCATCCTATCCCACATCGATGGGTGGCAATGCACTTCTCGAAGGCCTTCCGTCATCCTACACTTGGCTGCAGTTTACGCAGATACGACTACATCAACACGGCCCTCATCAACCTTCACTGGCTCCAACTTCACGCACAAATCACCTTCAAGCCTTCAAGTCTTGCTGCATCATCTCCAAGGCAGTCGCCCTCAAGTTACCCTGCTACCTCGCAGAGAAACTCAGCATCTCCGAGCTGGACAGTGCACCACCACAAGCCAGGACACATGCACGTTTGAAATCCGCTGCTGCAAAAAGGAAAGGACCAGAAAACAAGCCTTCTCTGCCTACGCCCCAAGACTATGGAACCTCCTCCCTGTCAGCATCAGACTAGCCACCACGCTCCTACAATTCAGAAAATAACTGAAGACCCACCTCTTCAAGGAGTGTCTCCTCCTCAACACCTAGGCCATGATGTCGCCCCCTGACTCGCTTAACACTGCCCACACCTCTCCTCCTCGCCACCCGGTGCAGCTTCTCCTCTGTGCTCCTATCTATTCTACCCCCGATGTATATCTGTTTTCTGTTGAAACCTCTGAAAAGCGCTCTGTTATGTATCTGTATTGTTGTATACCCCTGTAAAGAACTCCGTTGCTTCTCGAAGCTAGGTCCCTGCTCAATAAATACCATAGTAATAATAATAACCTCCCATATATGCTTGGGAACGGAGTCTGGCTCCACTGCTTGGTAGTGGAGCCAGAGGGCTGACTGTAGGAAGGGCTGAGCACCTCAGAAGTTCAGGAAACGTTTCCTTTCTGTGAGCGACAGGTCTGCCTCTTTTGTTGCAGCGTACCCAGAGAGCGTGCTGTCTCTGTGTCCGTCTTGATGGTGAGAAGAAATTCGTCCACTGCCTTTCTGAAAAGGTTATCTCTGTCACAAGCCATGTCGACCACCTTGGCTTGGACGTCCAGTCTGAAGTTTGTGGCCCTGGCCAACCTTGATCGCGTAGGGTGACCCCACTGCCCATCTGCCGGAAACTGGAGTCGGCAATGTTAAGGGCGACTGTGATTGCGTGGTCGGGTGCCACTTCCCCCCCTCAAAGATGGTCATGGCCTCCGCATTTGTGTCCTCTGCCAGGAAATCGAGAATGGGTCCCAACTTGTAACAGAGTTGTACCAGAGTTCGCTGTCATGGTGTGCCAGTATGACTAGGGCGTTGGCAGCATTGACTGTAGTCGCCATTGTGGTAGTTATTCGCTTTCCAGTCGCATTCAGCTTCCTTTGTTCCAGTTCAGGCGGGACGGAGCAAGAGGATGATGGATTAGACTATCGTCTTCCTCACAGCAGCCTAGACTACTGAGCCCGGTGGAGGCAATTAGGAGCCGTATCCGGACCCCTATATTTCTTCTCCAACCTCTCCTTTTTATAAGGCGCGGAAAAGGGTTTTTGCATCACCACCAGCCCATCCTCCCAGACCTCATCCAGAAGCAGGACAGAGACCACAGTCTTTCTGGAGGATTCACGGTGCTGGAAAAGGAATCCCTCCTTTTCCTTCAGAACTAGGTTGAAAAGCTTGGCCGCCTGGGAAATCATCACCTGGAAAGACCCCACTTCATCCACGGGAGAGTCTCTAGGCGGTAGCTCTACATCTGGCGGCTCACCGTCTGCAGTGATGTAGTCCTTAAACTCATTTGTACCCTGGGTGCCATCTGTAGCCAAGTTGTTATCCATCCATCCTGGTCAGGACCAACTGCTCTACAATAGAGGGCTGTGGACAAGGATATGGCTGCAGGATCGTAGGCACTGGAGGAGGTGGTGCTAGTTTGGGTTGAGACAGCCTTGGAGGACCAGGAGCCACAGGTGGTAGTCGCTGCTGAATCTCTGAGACCAGAGTGTGGAAAATTAACAAAATGTCCTAAAAACATCTTTTGGCAATGGATCTCTCGGAGCCTGAGGTATCAAGATTGGTGCATGAGGCCAGGGGCTCGTGAGGCATGTAGGCTGGAGCGGCTGGAAAGGCATTTCAGCCGGCTGTGGAAGCAGGTCAATACCACCCTCGATATTGTGTGGGCCAAAATCATTAAAAACCTTTTCCTCTTCTTTGACCTCCGACAGGATGGAAGGAGCAGAGACAGGGACTGAAGACACAACCCTGGGAGGCCTCACAGGGGACGTGGCAGGCAGCTCAGGGGCTCTTGTGGGCTTTGTCAGAAAAGACAGATCTGGTTCTGCCCCCCCACTCTCTGCTGGAACCTCTCGGGACGGTGCCTAGCATAGGCACACCTTGAGAAGGTAGTATGGACGGAACTGACGGAGGACTTGGAGGCAAGGTTACCCTTGAGATAGCTGCCGTGACAGTAGAGATGGTGCCTGCAGTCAACTGGTTTGTAGAGGTGCCAAAAAACGATACCGCTGGCCTAGCGGATGGTGCCGTCGACGATGTCGTCGACAGAGTCTTCGACAGCGAAGATGATTTAGACAACACTCTTTGGGTCATCGACAAGTATTTCTTTGGTGTCATCGATGATGATGCTGCCAGACGTGTCATCGATGACGATGCTTTGTTGACGGGGTTGATGGTGAAGGGGTGGACAATCTCCAGCCCTCCGAAGACCGGTTCCCTTTGTGCTGGTGGCGATACAGACGACGGAGATGCTGCGGCTGTAGTGCTTGTCAAAGAGAAAGTCAGAGCGTGTTATGAATTTGCCCTTTTAGGTACTTTGTTCTTGGTAGTGTTCTAGAAGGATCTCGACTTCTTGTCAGAGGGAGTACGCTCAGCCATGACACCAGCCTCCGATGTCGTGCTTCCTTGTCTTAATGGAGAAAGACTGGCAAAGGTGGCATCCCTCCACATCGGGGCTTGGGTGCAGGCAGTAAAATTACTTTTGGTGGCAGTCTTCCATGAAGATATTCTTCTGACCACATCTTGAAGAGGCTAATCTTCTCGACTTTCGACATGGCGCGTGCACAAGGACTCACACGATGCAGCAATCCAACAGAAGGTGGGGTCGAGACCGGCAACGGATCCCCGGCACCGACAATTCACAAAGGTGATGGATTTGAAGAAAAATTCAAAAACAACTATAAAAAGTAGTCTAAATACTTGAAACTGGAGGACTCCCAACAGGAAAACATTCGATAAAATCTGAAGATGGCCACGAGCTTTGAAGATAAGGAGAACAAGTGTCATTACTTGGTACAGTATGACCCAAAGTGACAGCAATAGGCTATACAAGTGACAATGCAGTTTTTAGCTTTAAGCTAAACTGCTTTATTTTACCAAGGATTCCCAGCCTGACGACAGGGAAAATTCATAGCATGTAAGATCCCATGCTGGATAAAACTAACATTGAAAGAGGCACTGCAGAGAGTTCGTAATTACTCAGGCATTCCTGTAAATCAATGGCAGTTCGACTTTATGAAGCCATCAGCAAACATGTGTACAAAGAATGATCTGCCTTCAACTGCACTATTGTGGCTGATACTTTTGTCTTAACAACATTGCGTGTACATTTACACAGCTGAAGGTTCTCATTCTTCATTGGTACCCACAGGCTAAAACTGTCTGATTCAATACGATCTTCTTTGAAGCTGTTGTACATGTGGAAACCTTTTTCTGTCATTCTTGATGCATCCTTCTGAATTTCTTCATCGAAAACTGCCTTCTTAGAGATGTTGATGAGTTATTTTCCCTATAATTCCCAGGGCTAGTCAATGTCATGATTGAGTTGTAGATCTATGGAACATCTTCCATTTGGCATGTTGCTTTGGAAGCTGTTAGGTGGTGATGTTTTGACTGTTCGTAATCTGTGATTCCTACAATTTGTTTAGTTTCTGTAGACAGCATTGACAGGTCAGGAGAGGCTAAAAAGAATTGCTGGTTTCTTTTGAGTAATATTAACCACATCACCAACTACTTTCATTGCCCTGTTTTGATGTTCCAGAGCTTCATCTGAACCTGAATCACAAAACAGTACTTTAGTCTTGCTTACTACTGTAAGGAACTAATGGTGGCAGCAGTAAAGACAGACACAAGTAATCACAGTTCAAGGGTGTTTATTCGTAAATGCAGGGTGGAAAAACGCCTAACCTTAACCTAAATCTAAGATGGGAGCAAGATTCGACCATCAAATGAAAAATAAGACAATCCTTGTGGCGTCTTGTCAAAGTAAAATGGCCTATACTAACAAAAAAACGATTGCCAAATCCTTACAACTAATTACAGAAAGAGTGTGGGATAGGGTTTTCAATAAAGAAAGAAGTGTACACCAATAATAAATCAGGATGTGATTGCCAAAGGTCTCCTTTCCCCATGTTTTCACCACGGGACAAGGTGGGACTTTGGAGCACAGCACATGCTCGAGCTTTCCCAGCATGAGCCGACAGTTCCATTCCAGCTTTCAGGTTCTATGATGGTTAAATCGCTTTTCAATAAAAGTCTCTTGTCTTCGAGGGGCTGATGTATTCAACAACAAACAAACAAACAAAGAATTCCTTTCCAAATGGACTTTGGGTGATGCTTTTTCACGCCTGGATCCCTCTCGAACGGCCTCGGACCAAATGACAAGGGGGACATTTCACTTCCCCTGATCTTCCAATACTTCTTCTATTCCCCATTCTTAATGTCTTTTTAAACAGTTCTACAGGCTTCGCCCCTTTTGTTGGCTTCCCTCTCCCGGGTTCACTCTTGCCAACTTTTATAACACAGTGTTCATGGGCTAATTTCACCAAGGGATTTATTTCCCTTTCTTTCACACTCATCTGTCGATCAAAAACCTTCGACGGTACAGAGTATTTTACAAGACCCCTGTATGACCACTTTGACCTCTTTTCGCCTCCTCCCAAGGCCTTCTGGTTACGGTAATCCTACCATCAGCTAATCGCCCAGAGTTTCCTACGTGAGCACCCACGTGGTCCCGGACTACTCTGTTGCTGGTTTTCCCCCCTCTGTCATCAATAGTTTCTTTAAACCTTTCAAAGTTCAAATTAGCTGTTGGCTACTTTTCGTTCAACACAGTTCGGTTTCTTATCGACTCTCCCATCGACTCACCGGCTGTGATGAACCGCTTGGCTTTCTTTCTCCTTGGAGTCAAGGTTGGTACCACAGAGACAAGCGTCTCTCCCCAGCTTTGTAATCAGCAGAGGAGGGTCTCGTGTACCGTTGACATCTTCTGCAACACACGCTGGCTATTGTTCATGGTCTTATGATTCCTTCCGCTGAGGTTTCACAGGCCTTGGTCAGAAAGGGCAAGGTCACTTCTCTCCTTGTCACACTCTCGGTATGTGCAGTCTTTCTCCTCGTGAAAGTCTGTGCTGAGTTATCTCTCACGTCGTGTGGTCTGCCTTGCTTGTCTTGTGCCCGACCCTTATATTGGGACATGTCAGGTAAACGGCTCTAGTGTTAGTCTGTTGTCTTTTGTGTTGTGCAAATGTGTTTGTGGCGGAAAGGGGGGCAGTATTTTGGAATATCCAACGTGGTAGGATGAGGAAAGGGTGATGAAAGAAGGGTGATACCGCGTCTCACCCTTCGTTGTCCCACTCCCGCTGGCCAAGGACCCCCCATCTAGGTGATCCTCCCTCACTGGTTCACCCCCAGGAACTGGATCCAATAGCGATGGCCGTGTCCTGGCCACCTGGATGACAGATCCCCATGGACTAGCTAGGGAGACGTCTTCAGGTTTCTTACATTCACTTCCTCCATTCGATGTAGCCACATTTGTTTCATAGGGCAACCGGGAAAGAAAATCTACATTTCCCTGATTTTTTCCTTTTCGGTGTTCCACAGTGACCCTAGGGTTGCAGTCTTTGCATTCACTAATCCCACAAGGGTTGAGTGGTCTGTAGCGAGTGTGAACGTTAATCCCAATAATTAGTACCTCAGATGGATAATGGCCCACTTGATCACCAGAGCCTCCAGTTCCAAAACAGTAATTTTTTCCATTTTTTCCATGTGGGAACGGCTTGCTGCTGGTGAATAATATGGGATGTTGCAATCCATCGCAAACCTGGTACAGGATAGCTCCTAATCCTGTAAGGGAGGCATCGGTCTATAACACATACTCTTTAGAGAAGTCGACTACCTTTAGGATTGGGTTCTGACAAAGCGTCTGCTTCAAGGTGTTACAACATATCTCATCCTCGTCATTCCAATCAAGTTTCTGTGGTTCGTCATTCCTAGGTTTATCAGTCAGCCGGGCAGTTTTGTCTGAAAAGTTGGGGATAAACCTTCAGTAGTATCCTATTAACCAGAGAAAGGTTCCAAGATCTCTTTTGGTCTTGGGAGTTGGTGTATCTAAGACAGCTTTTACCTTCTCATGTTATGGTTGTACATTCCCGTGCCCTACAAAGCCAAGATATTTTACGGTTGATTGGGCCAATCTGCACTTAGCTGGATTAGCAGTTAGGCAAGCGTTTCTGAGGACTTTCATGATGGCATAAAGATGGAAGAGATGGTCCTCCCAAGTCTTACTATAAATGATAATATCGTCAATATAAGCTCCAAAGAAATCAGAATAGGGTTGTAGGATTTGATCCATGAGGCGTTGGAAAGTGACTGGTGCACCGTGTAGACTAAAAGGGAGGACTTTAAATTAGAATAACTATAGCAGCATTGAAAACGCAGTCTTTTCCTTATCGGGTCCATATATACGGGAACCTGCCAGTACCCCTTGGTCGTCGTAACATGGCATAGGCATCAAGTCCGATATAGCATTAACTTGACAGAAGTCGATACAGAAAACTCCAGGAACAGTCAGGTTTAGTGACCAACACGAAAGGAGAGGACCATGGACTTGTAGAGGGCTCAATAATGTTGGCTTTCAAAATTTTGTTCACTTCGTCGGGCTCAATAATGTTGGCTTTCAACATTTTGTTGACTTCCTCAATCACTATCTGCTTACAGGCTTCTGGGAGTTGATATGGTTTTAAATGAATGTACTGAAGAGCAACTCTGGGGGTTGTTTTTTCTTGAGATTATTCAGCCTCAAAGGCTTCCATTTTGGCCATCACATTCAAATTTCTCTGAACTGTCCCAACATAATTATGAACTTATTTTGTTTCTTGGGTATCATCCACTTGTAAACATTTAAGTAACTTAGGCTCAGGTTCCATCCTTTCCTTGATTATAACATGCTCTTAGTAGAATTCATTGATGATTAGGGGTGTCACGGTATTAGTTTTATGACGGTACAATAACCTTCTTGCCAAATGACGGTATATCATGGTTATCGCGGTATAGCAGGTGGAGTTAACTAATCTTAACAAATATTTTCTAAAAGGTCATAAATTGTCAGATTTATCATCACAAACAAAACCATGCACCCAGGGCCAGAATTGGGCTTTTCAACATACTTTCCACTGAAATGCCACCCCTTGCTTGCACCAAACACAAACGCACGTGTGGAGAGGAGGGGGAGGTGGGGCCCTGCTGCGACTGGCAAAGCAAACTGAATAGCTTTTCTTAAGTGGTCATTTAGGCTTTTAGCTCCCCCACTGGCTACTGGTGAAGATGAAATATTGATAATCTACATGCCACAGATCAATGGAGTCTGATGGTAGTATACGCTTGTGCGCATACACACACACACGCACACGCACTCTCTCTTTACGTTACAGCCTTTAGTTTACTTCTGAGCCAAAAGGTGTTCAGTAATCACGGACATGTTACCCTTTGGTATGGCAGCAGGGAATACCCACAGAGATGATTAAATTTCGCAGTGTGACTTATTATATGTAAATTCAATGATAGAACCAGGGAAATCCGCCATTGTCATATGTTTAGAAAACATTATCCATTAAAAATATATAAACCCCAAAGCCGCCAACCCAAATTCCCGGGAGAATAGCTCAGCGGCAACGTGCGTGCCTTGGAAGCAAGACGACACGAAGCAACACAGGTTCGATCCCTGGGTCCGCGCTTAGAAACCTCTGGGTGTTTAAGCACGTTATAAATACGCAACTAAGACAAAAACAATTACGCAACAAAATAAACCAAACCAATTTCTTTAACAGCGCCTCGATGCCCTGGGGCTGTGTGAGCGCTTTAAAAAAAAATGTAAATAAAAAAAAGTAAACCCCTTTCCTTCTTGGCACTGTATTTATTCTTCCTATTGCTAACATGTTGATTTTGTGTCAGGCACGTGTGGTTTATGGAATGGCATTAAAAACTGCTCAAACTGAAACTACTTGGCAGACGGCACATCCAACAGTGCAAGACCAAGACTGCGCAGAACTTGCTTACTGCAGCCTTTCCAAATCAGATTGAAAAGCACACTTAACGGTATGAACGGTATACCGGTATAAACAATGTGACGGTTATTATTGTTCAATTAAGTGGTTCACGGTATCTTTAACGGTATACCGTAATACCGTTACATCCCTATTGATGATGCATTTGAAATGTGCAAGCCTTTTCTGATGTGGGTGCTTCAACTGCTATCGTTAAGCACTTCCCCTTTGACACGTGTTCTCATCAAAGAGTACAGTTAAGATGGCGTCAATGCCTGTACCATTCAAGAAAGAACCAATAGCTTGAAGCATCGCGATTATTACATGTAGCTCACCTGGTCTAAGCATCCAGTTCTTTGACAAGTCCTTTCTTACTGTAGCTAATTTTAAAACAGGCCTTTAAAGGCCAGGATCCAATGTTATAACTGTTTCTGTTTCCAAGGTGACCACAGATGTTATTTTATCCAACCTCTACATGAATGTGAGCTGTGTTTGTGTGCTTGTTGGGCTGGTATCTATGAGTGGGAGTACACATGCTCCAGTTTCTTTAGTTTTAGTTAGAGGATCACTTATAATGAAATTGTAAGCTGACCCAGTCAGACCAGTAGTGAGTGGTTCTGACTCTGTCTCACATTCATCAGTCTCGGTTTATTCAATGACATTACAGTGTATACTGTGAAGGCATCAGGGTGCAAAACAAAAACAACAGGTAAAAGGTTCAATCAAAAGATTAACTCAAATGTCAGGATGGGGTAAGGCCTAACTTTCCTTACACTAAGGTGGGATTTCCCAACCTAAATAAACTAAGGATAGTAGAAGTCAAGTAAATACAACTTAAAAGTCTGTCTGTGTCCAAAACCTATACTTACCCTCACAACTAATAGCTAAACAATGTACAGGGATGTCAGCAACAGCGTTCAAACTAAAGTTCTGAGCTTCTTACAGCTACTGGCTTGCAATTGGCTCTCTTCCCCTACGTTCAAGACAGTTCCACCCAAATGGGCTCAGGGTTCCCTTCCCCAAGTTCAATACAGTTCCAGACAAAATGGTCTCAGGGTTCCCTTCCCCAAGTTTGACAACATTTCACACAAAATGTCTTGGTGTTCCTTTCCCCAAGTAGGCAGCCCTTCTGCCTTCAAATCACAGTAAAATCAAATTGCTTAGAAAATTGCCTTTTCTTTCTGTCAATTGAACAGTCTTTGGCCGAACAGCCTCAGCCTCAGCCTCTTGAATTCCTGTGGTTTATTCCAAGTAAGGGTTCATTGGTCTAGGCGCTTTTGTCAGGCCACACATCGCAGGCCGCGCAACCGATAACCCATGCAACTTTAAAACCGTTAATTCTGTCTCATAGGACTTCCTTGACAACACAGGTATCCTTTCGGCATCTGTGTCATAAGTCCACATATGCTTCTGGTTCACTTGACCGCTTCTTGCCTTTACCAACATGCAACTCTCCCACACTTTCCTTTGTGGTATTCTTCCTGATTACGTCCTTGCTTTCACACTATCCAATAGTGTTTTGCTTTTTACTTGTTTCACTTTGTCGCAAATGCTGTCTCTTTAATTTCATCTTCTTCTCAAATACACATTACTTTATGTTTGATTAGTGGGATATTCTCATATCTTTTCCATATCTTTTCCTCAGTTCAGCATTAAAAACTCATTACATGCTTGGCAACTTATTCAGTATTCAATAGTTCACGTTTGTTCTGCAGACCAATTTGTCATATATTTTTACTTGACCTGCATCTGCCATTACACACACCATGCCCCTGGAGCGCCCCGGCCTGAGTGATCCTTCCTTGTCACTCTCCGGTGTGCAGGTGCTTCGGTTTGGCTCTCGGGTTCTTGCTTGCTCCTCTCTCACTCCTGGGGAGCTCTGGCGAGCAGCGCTTGCTTCATCCAGACTTTCCTACAGGGGTTGGCGGCGGCGGGGAAGTCTCTGTGCTCCCCACTCCCAACAGGAAACACACAGCATAGGGCTCTGCACAGCTCCTGACCCTTGAAGTTTCTGGGGTTGGAAAATCTCCTACTTTGCCCTATACCTAAGATGCAGTAGTCTCGGCCATCAAACGATAAACAAAACAGTCCTTGTCAAATCAAAATGGCCTATGCTAACAAAACCTAATGCCTGCCCTATCTCTTGTATAAAGGAGAAATGTATGTAAAGGAAAAATCAGTGTTCAAAAGAATAAATGTGGCTCAATCAGCTCTCTTCCCCACGCAAGACCCCACAGAGTAAGGCGGTCCCTATAGGCAGGATGACACACTCTGGCTCGGGGTTTCAACAAATGAAAAGTTCAAGACATGGATCGAGGCCTGTTTGACCTTCTACATTAAAGTTGCTCTTCTCAGCCTTTCAAACAACGTTTCACAAAAACTTCACGCTTGTCCCCCTCTGTCAAGCTCAGACCTTTTAAAAACTAAGGTTCACGTTGGTCCCCCTCTGTCGGGCTCAGAATTCAAAACAGAATTCACATGGGTCCCCCTCTGTCATGCTCCGACCTTTTCAAAACAAAAGTCCACAAGACTTGCAAGGGGGCTCCCTTCCCCAAGCCTATTACATTTTGGGTCTCCCTTAGTCGGGCTCAGACCGCTTTCGGATGTCGAAGACTGTTTAATGTACAAACTTCCGCAGGACCACTTCGATTAAATGTTCAAGGTTCACCTTTCCCTCTCCCCTTCTCTAGTAGTTAATTTAGCTTACTTCGCTTTTACAGTTCATTTGCTTAATCGTTACAAATAATGCACCTTTCACTGAGACATTCGAGTCGGCTACTTACTTTCGCCGGACCCCTCCGTTACTCAGTACCGCTGATTTCACAGCTGTCCTTACTTCAAAGTTCATTCACAGGTCTGCCTATATTCATGTCTCATCCACACGCGTTCAGCCTCCGCTTGCGATATAATGTTGCCATTACATTCTTTAACACACACCGGTCTTTCAGGTTGCTTGCCAACTCACCGGCTGTGTGCGTTTCTTTCTTGGTTTTACAATTTCCAATTCACGAGTCAAGGGTAGTACCACAGCCTTGGCCTGCTTCGCTAACTCTGCCATTCACCCAGGAGGGTCGCTGGCGTCCTTGATACACTACACAACGCAGCCTTCTGGTGTAGGATCTGGCCTTCTCCACTTGTCTTTCGCGGCCTGTCGGAGGAAACAACCTCCAGTCGGGAACTCTTGGTGTTTTCGACCCGCCGCTCTCGTCCCTTGGTCCTTTGCTCGGCTCCAGTAGGTTTGCCTTCGCCCCGGAAGTGCTGCTCATACTCATGTTCTGCCTTGCTCAGAGTGTGTCTCTAGGTTCTGCCTTTTATATATGTGAGGAGAGATAATTAGTATCAGGTGTATGCACTTAAAGTCAAGTGCCTGACTTTGCCTGAGCCGATTAACGGGACATGGGCAGAACAATGTATGAGAGTTAGTCTTGTTACTCTCAGTCACCCTCTTCCTCTGCCCAGTGTTTGTGTAAAAAGGGGACGGGGGAGTTGGCACCTCAGAGAATCCTAAACAATAGGATGTGTTAGATGAACAAAAAAGGGGGGGATACCGCGTCTCACCATCGGCTGCCTCACCCCCACTTCCCGAAGACCCCTCACCCAGGTAATCCTCCCGCACTGTCCACCCCCAGGAACTGGATCCAAAAGCGATGGCCGTGTCCTGGCCACCTGGATGACAAGTCCCTGAGGACTAGTGAATGAGGCGCCCTTTGGTTTCTCACACTTCTCTGCAGTAGTCAGCGTCCTGTTCACTAGCCCTTATTCTGCCTGCCCCACCTGAGATTGCCATGCTCTCCTGCCCAGCTGGATCACTTCTCTGCTCCTTCTCTCCTTTTATATACCTGCAATCATTTAACAGGTTGCACGTGTGAGTGCTTAGTTCCAATTGCCTGACCATAGTAATTGGGACATGCCTGACCCTAACAACAGTCCTCAGGCCTCTTTCTAGTCTCAGTACCCAAGTGGTGAAATGACAAGTTTGTGTCTACTACTCCTAGTCGCCTCTTCCTTATCCCAGTACTATGGTAATATGAATGAGGGGGAATGAGGGCAAGTGATTGTCAGCAGCCTATAAAGGCAGAGGGAGGGTAATGTTGGTTCTCACCAGAAATGGGGGATACCATGTCTCACCGGCGGATATCCTCTCCCCAATCCCCAAGAACCCTCCACCCAGGTGATCCTCCCTCGCATCTCCATCCCCAGTGTCAGGATCCAAAAGCAATGGCCTTTCCCTGGCCACCAGAGAAGAGGATCCAATTGGAGTAGGTGTGAGGATACCCTCAGGTTTCTCGCAGTACCCAGCAACTCGTCATCGAAACATTCTTGAAAATCACTCAACGGCAAGACTTCCGCCATCATCCAAAGTAGGTCCTCAAGCCTGTTGAAACCAAAAGTTCCTTATTCCTCTCTGTATAATCAGTGATTTTACTACTTACAGGGCTCTGTGGTCTACATCCTTGGGAATGTTGCAAGACATAACCTCAGACAGAGACTGAGGAATCTTCTGCACTGATAGAAGTGATGATGGACCTGATATTTAAATTAGGGCCAGGAGATCTGACTCCTTCTCCTGATAGGCCACCATAACTGTACCATGCAAAATTCTTTTATGATACAAAGTCTCCTCGAGGAAGTGAATGTTGTGTAAGGAACTCATTGCGGCAACAGTAAAGACAGACACAAGTGATCACAGTTCAAGGGTGCTTATTAAAACTGTATATGCGGGTTGGGAAAACGCCTAATCTAAACCTAAATTTAAAATGGGAGCAAGCTACGACCATCAAATACTAATAAAAAGGCAGTCCTAGTGGCGTCTTGTCAAATAAAAGGGCCTATACTAAGGAAAAGCTTAAGAAAAAAAATAAAAATAATCCTTGTGCTAAATACAAACAAAGAGTGTGGGATAATGTTCATAAAAAAGAAAGAAATGTTCATAAATAATAAGTCAGGATGTGGTAGCCGGGGGTCTCCCTTCCCCACGCTTTGAGCACGGGACAAGGTGGGACTCCTGAGCACAGCACAGGATCCAGCTTCTCCAGCACGAGACAACGGGTCCGCTTCTCAGATATGAGGACCTTTGGTGATTAACTCTCTTGTACAAAAAAGTCTCTTGCCTCCGAGGACCTGATGTGTCACATAACAATCAACAAAAAGTACCTTTCCATAGGCATGTTGGGTGATTTTAACCCCTGGATCCCCCTCTTCTGGGCTCAGCTACACAGACAGTTCTTAGCGATATCAGGACCGCCGATAGTTGGATTTTCCTGCTTCCGAGGGCCTGACAGGTTCCAAATAATAAAACAAAGGTTCCACAAAAGTTCCGAAGTTCTATTCTGATTGTACTTGGGTGATACTTCACCCTTGGATCCCCTTTTTCCAGGCTCAGACCCCTCTCGAATATCAGCCGCCCTACGTCGGGTACACTCTGGCCTTTATTAAAAAAGACTTTCTCTGTTGCCTTTTATCTGTTGCATTCATGGGTCGGTGGGTGATGGCTTTTCACCCTTGAATCCCCAGACCCTTCTCGACTGTTTGCCTTGCTCTGTGGGGTTCACTACGGCTTTTCAAAAATACTTTTGCCTGTTACATTGAGGAGTCGTAATGTCTTTTTAAACAGTACACTGTGAATATCCCTCTGCTGGGTTCACCTTTGCTAACACACTGTTCATTGGGACGTCAGGCTTCGCCCCTCTTTATTGGCATCCCTCCGTCGGGTTCACTCTTGCCTCTTCACACAATTTCTTCCACTTTCTTACGATGCAGGATTCACTTCCCTTAGCTTTACAATCATCTGCCGGCCAAAGACTTTCGACTGTACAGAGGACTTTACTAGACCCCTCTATGATCACTTTGACCCTTTTCTCGCCTTTCCGAATCGTAAGGCTAGTTTCAACAATAGGATAATCGCCCAGTGTTTCCCAAGTGAGCACCCACGTGGTGCTTGACTCCTCTATGGCTGGTTTCCCCTTTCATATCAACAGTTCTTTGTACTTTCTTCAATTAGCCGCTTGCTACTTTTGTTCAACACAGTTCGGTTTCTTATCGGCGCTCCACCAAACTCACCAGCGGTGAGGAACCACTTGGCTTTGCTTGTCTCTGGAGTCAAAGCCGGTACGACGGTGGCAAGTGTCTCTCCCCCGCTTGGATATCAGCGGAGGAGGGCCCCCCATGTACGGTTGACGGTGTCCAGTCAATTGGTCGAAAAAAAACTGGTCGACTGCAATTTGGTCGACGCAATTTGGTTGAAAACCAAATGGTCGAATTTTTTTTTTTTATTTATATGTTTATTTTTCGGGTTTTCGTTTTGTAAAAAAGGGGTTTTTAGAGAAAAAAAGGGGGTTGGGGGGGGACCCCCCCCAAAAAATAAAAAAAAAGGGTTAAAATAAAAAAAATAAAACATTCGACCATTTGGTTTTGGACCAAATTGGTTCGACCATTTGTCTGGTCGACCAATTTTTTTCGACCAAATGTCTGGTAACCACGGTTGACATCTGCTGCAACACACGCTGTATATTGTTCGCGGTCTTACGATTCCTTCTGCGGTGATTTCATGGGCCAGACTCGGAAAGGGCAAGGTCGCTCCTCTCCGTGTCACCCTCTCGGTTTGCGCCGTCTTTCTCCTCCTCTTTAACTGCTGTGCTGAGTTAGCTGTCTCGTCGTGCAATAAGCCTTGCTCGTATTGTGCTCTCGTGCTCCACCTTTTATCCCTGTGGGGACTAGAAAGGGCCGCCAAGTGTGTGTGATTCTGGTCAATTGCCTGACTTTGCCTGACACTTGTGTTGGGACATGTCAGGTAAACAGCTCTGGTGTTTGTCTGCCGTCTTTCATGGTGTAGGAAAGTGTTTGTGTCGGAAAAGAGGGTGGGGGTAGAGTGTTTGAGTATGCAACGTGGTAGGATGGAGAAAAGGTGTTATAAGAAGGGGGATACCGCATCTCACCTGTCGGTGTCCCACTTGAACTCCCAGAGGATCCCCCATCTAGGTGATCCTGCCTCAATGGTCCACCCCCGGGAATTTGATCCAATAGCGATGGCTGTGTCCTGGCCACCTGGATGACAGATCCCCAGGGACTAGTCAGAGAGACACCTTCAGGTTTCTCACAGTGGTCAGTAGCATAATAGACAAATCTGCAGCTGACCAACTCTGAGGGAACGTAAGATCCTCCACACTCAGCCATGCTTTTTATCACCTCTGTGGCAATCTGTGTCTTAAACCAAAGGACTCTGGCGTAGTCTATAGAAGTTCCCATACTATGCAGAAAATGAATGATGAATATGCTAAGGGTAGCTGCGTGCACTGCGAGCCCTACTGCCATTTGCAAGGGCATTTTGCCACTATGCCGTTTGGAAGAAGTGCTCACGTAGGAAGCTTGTCGTGGTGATAGCATTTCATATGTAAACATCTGTGACAATTTATGAGCCCTGTACATTACAGTGGTATCCCGCTTTTCTGAATTTCTTTTCATATCCGTCTGCCCTTGACAGCAGCACATGTAAAAAAAGAACAGCTTCAGTTGGAACAACTTCTGCCAAAATCACTTCTTCAAAACTTCCAGTGAAGTAGCATATTTCACACGTTAGTACGACTCTCTGTAAAATTGTAGCTGCTTCAAGAAGGATTCTCATATTTTTCTCACTATCCTCAAATTCTTCTTCTTCATAAGATAATGCAACATCTGCTGTTACTCAGTGAGACTCAGTGTGGTTTGTTTACCCTTTTGGGATTACTAAAGATAATGCCAATATATTCAAGCTCTTCTATGAAACCTTTGGATTTGTTTTCATCTGTCCTTCTAAACCATTGTTAGCTGCAATTTTCCTGTAAAGCTTTTCAGTTTCCCCCATTGTTGTTGCGTTGCCTTCAAGGAGAAATTCACAGATTGAAGATACAAAGTCAACATTTGTTGCTTCATAAGACAGTGAATTTGGCTGCATCTTTCCAATTGGTGTAAGCTTGCGTTGTAAGACATTCACTACATGTGTGTTCCATCATAGCTTGTGATGTGCAATTTCCCTTGCGTGAGGGTCTCAAGGATTTGTATAAATCGCTAAGACGAATCTTCATTGTGTCAATGTTAGACAGTTCTACTGCTCTCTTCAAAGGGATGCCTGCTGAATCAGTTGCTATGAAATATTGTTGATTTCTTCTTTTTCCTTCTTTATTGCAAATGAAGCATTTATTTTTGTCGTGCATAGGTATTTTTGATCTTGAAGTGTAGCTTTGTTCTACTAGTTCCTCTTCTTCATGGTTGGCGATAGACGGCTTTGGCTCACTTAACTACTCTCCAAACAATCTTTTGCTGTTTTGCTGTTTGCCATATGAGTACATTGCTTGTAGCATTCCGAATGCAATGATACTTTTTCATTTTTCAGTTCTTCAAGTGTTACGTTGCCAAATTTTAGACTTATGTTCAAGTATTCATTATTGTTCCACTCAGCTATCTTCTTGATATACTCTACAACTTTCATAACATTTTGAAGTAACCAGGGGAGATTTATTTCTTTGTTGACATAAGGTACACAAGGAAAAGTCTGTTATCCGTTTTCCTTGTTTGGCTGATGGTGGAAGTTCTACTTTTAAATGACTTTCGAAACCTGGAGGTATAGACATTTTGAAAAACAATTATTTTATTGAAAGGTTGAATCAAATTTCACGCTTCAACTGCTCCTAAATAATTATTACATTTTCTTGCCCATTACCATAACCTGTAACAAAATAGAAGGAAAAAAAGTTAGAAATCATGAAAAACAAACTGCCAACAGAAACCTCTAAACAATAAGAGATAACACATTCTTTTAAGGACCTTCCTTATTTAGTTTTTATGTTGAACAAAAAAAGGTCCTTAGAAAATGTTTGATAGATCACCCTGAAAGGAGTTATTATCAAATTATGATTCATAAATTGTAGCAGCAGCCATCTTGGATTAATGACATCACACAGGCTTTCTGCTACAAATTCGGACAAAACACCTGGGGATACATGATTATATTCTTCATTTGCAATGCACCCCCAGAATTCATAACTTCCTTTCATTCCAAACCCCACAGAATTACATTTGCCCCTCAATTATTACTTTCAAAAGAGGGAGCTCGTCCTGCCCTCCCTACCTGTCCCAAGCACTGCCTCCACTGACAATAATGTAATTTTGGTATATTTAATTAGTACCGCACCTTTAGTTTTAAGCACTTGCCCCCTTAGGTTAATGTTACCTTTGGAAGTCACCTGTTTTCTTAAATACATTTTGTTTTTTGTCCCTGGTATGTGCTCTCATTTATTTCATCCTCATAAAGATGAGAACAAGTAGTAAGCCAGTTTATACCATTGTAAAGGCACCCTTCGTGGGAATGCTTCCGCCATCTGTAAAAGTGTTAGTATAAGTCATTTCTGATTAAAATTGACATTGCTGTTCTTCAAATAAATACATATACATTTCCAGTTGTTCCATGATAGGTGGGGCTGGCTAACTGTTTCGATCTGGCTAGTGTGAAGGCATCATGAAGCAAGACACAGACAACAGATTCAAAGTTCAAACAGAAATGTTTTATTGATATAAATGTCAGGATGGCTGAAGGCCTACCTTGCCCTACAGTATGGTGGGATTTCCCTAACTAAAGAAACTTAGGAAAGTCTGAGTCAGAAAGTTCAATTTAAAAGTCAGTCTGTTCAAAACCTATACTTGCCTTCACAACTAAAGCTAAGCAATGTGTTGGTATGTCAGCAACAAAAGAAATAGTGTTCCAGCTTCTCCAAGCTCCTGGATTACTTTTCAGCTCCCCTTCCCCACGTTCAAGATAGTTCCACAAAGTCTCTGGGTTCCCTTCCCCAAGTTCAAGACAGTGCCACAAAGTCTCTGGATTCCCTTTCCCAGGTTCAGCTTGCCAACTTGTACTTATTCTCAATCTTTTAATGTTCAAAAACAGCTCCAGACCAACATTATGCTCCGTCTGGTTTCTTAACAGTTAAATCAGATTGCTTTCTCCTGTCTCACTTCAGGAACCTCTTTGGCTTTCAAAAATGGGGATTCCCAGTCTAGGCGCAGTTGTTGGACCAAACGGTCCACCCATTACAGGTCACGCAACCAGGAATCCTAAGCTCTCTAGCCCACACAGGTTCTTCAGTATCTGTACCTGTGTGATGGTTCACACTCACTTGGCCTTTCCTTGTCAGCCTCTTTGCTTGCCACAATGCGTTCTATCCTTTGCCAGTTTCTTGGCTTTCACCTATTGCTCGCTTTGTGGTGTTTTTGTTCCTTTACCACCTTGCTTTCATACTTTCTCGCAATATTCCATACTCGCTTTCCACTGCATTTCATAGGACTCGTGCTCCACAGCTTCTTGCGATCGTCTGCGGCGTCCTGGCTCTCCTGCAGGACCCACCTCGGTTGCCTCCTGGTATGCAGGATTCTCCCTCTAGGTCTGCAACGCTCGGCCTCGGCTCTCTCCTGCTGCTCTCTCTTCTGCTGGACTCCCACCCTTTTATACATCTGCAACCATCTGACAGGTTGCAGGTGTGAGTCCATATTTGTAATTGTCTGGTCATAATTAGTGCACTTAGGACATGCCCGACCAATACAACACTCTACAGGCCTCTTCATTGACTCAGTACTAGAGTGGTGAAATGACTTACTAGTGTTCACTACTCCTAATCGTCTCTTCCTCGTACCAGTACTATAATGGGTTGAATGAGAGGAACTGAGGGGAGATGGTTTGCAACGGTCCCTAAAGGAAGGGGGAGGTTGGTTCTCATAAGGGAAAGGGGGATACCCTGTCTCGCTTGAGAACCTCCTCTCTTCACCCGACTCCTCGAGTTCCCGTATTTATGATGCCTTTTAGTGTTGTTCCGGGCAGAGGGAAAAGGGTAGCAATATCTCACGAGTGCAGCTGGGACCAAGGTTTCATCAAAGAATGGAAATGGGGGATATCACATCACACCCAAGGACATCACCCTCTCATTCCCCAAGTCTCTGCTACCCAGGTGATCCTCCCTCGCATCTCCACACCCAGGATTGGGATCCAAGAGCGATGGCAGTTCCCTGGCCAACAGAGCAGAGGATGATGGGGGGAAAAGAAGTGCGGACACCCTAAGCTTCCTCACACTAGTAGCCAGGAGCTAGTAGAACTGTCTAAGTTGGGGAGAGACTTGTTAAAGGATGTTTAAGAACATGTTTTGTTTCCCTGCTGCTTGATACATTGAATTTTCCAGTGTAGTGCTGCATTACATTGCGCTTGTTATTTTAGTTGTTAATAACTCAAGAGGAAAGCTCAGGGGAAAAGCGTTTGTCTTGGAAGCAATTAAACACAGAGCAGCGTGAATTAAAAACAGCAATTAAAAACAGAGCATGGGTTCGAAAACTGGTCTGCATTGTGAGGCTGGACTCTGGAATGAAGCACAATATAAAAGCTCAATTTAGATATTTTTTATTTATTTAATAATCTATGTGGCTGCCATCCTTGATGAGGTTAAAGTGTATTAACAAGATGACCAATCCATTACTGCTGCCATTGGCTGGAGCAGATCAGAGTCTTATCTCCATTTTTATAATGGGTGCCATGATGGATTTTAAACCTCATAATATAAATACTTACACAACTCCTCAAGTCCTAATCCATTAAGGCCCAAAAGAAAAGTTGTGCTGATCCAACCATTGAAGACCCAGGGTGATATTCCGGTAGGCTGCATTTCTTACCACCTTCAATTGCATAGAGTGCTTACAAATAGGGCAAAACTCGGATGCTCAAGAAAGTTGTCCCCTCCCGCCTCCTGCCCTTTTGGGCAGCACACTTGATCTCAGAATTGAGGCAAACTCTGGAGAATTTTGGTCCAGGGCTGGCTCCTTCCTGGTGCAGTAGTTTTGGCTCTTGATCAAGTGGGTGTCCAGTGATCTATCAGTGCGGGGTGCGGGCGGAGGGTGGCTTGATGGAGAATGTGATGGCTTCGTAAACCAATTGCTACAGCTCAGCTTTCATTTCCTCAGGTATGGAGCCGCTCTTGCCGGCTTTGAATCCCTCCGACTAGTACATGGCCGGGTGGCGGACGTCATGCCTCAGCTCGTCAGATTTGTTCTGAGGTATGCATTGTGTTTCTCAACACAGCAACACTCCGTGGCTTGATGGAATAATTGACTATGATTCGCATTTTTGTATCATTTTAACTAATAACAAAAAAATGCTCTCCTTAAGTGTTGAATGCTCCGCCTGCTGCTGGATTATTTCTTTATTCAAGCCTATGATGTTCTGCATTAGCATTTAATATGAACCGCCTGGACGTGCTTTAAGATCTGTCTGCTACGTTTGCTCAGTTAACTTGACTTGGCTGAGGCTAGTACTTGAGCTCCAATGCTAGTAACACTAGTGCAGTTGGCTTGGCGACATAGCTGTTCCTACATCATGTTATAACAGTATTTAGTGAATTTCCTGCATCATACTACATACAACTATTTGGTGCCGGCCACATCACTGAAATGGTGTAACTTGTGTCCTGACGTCGAAGCCTGCTCGCAGTAGCTTGTGGAGATTTCATTTATTATATGCAGACTCAAGTCCTTGTCTTTACGAGCTCTACCTACTCACCAATGCACATTTTCCTGCCCTCATCCTCTGCTTTTACATGGCTTTGCGAAAAGATACACCCTGTAAAGAATTGGTCCTCCCATCCACTACAGTGTTTAAGAGATCGAAGTGTGAATCCCAACCTCTTTCAGATGTCCTAGAGGATCCAGCCATGAAAACCATTAGTACTGAGCTGAGATGCCGAAGCTCTTTATGGAAACCACCAATATGAAATTGCAGTAAATGGACAATACGTGCACATCTTTTAAAGCTGGGATTTGTGGAGTTGAAAGGAGGGTCAGTATAAAGGATGTATAGTGAAACTGGAAACAGCTCTCTCTGACCGACAATGCAGTAAACTTGGAAAATCAAAGCAGACGTAATAATCTTCACCTTATTGGTCTTCCTGAGGGTGCATAGGATGACAACCACATCCTCTTCTTAGGAAATATGTTAACCCAACTGCTGAACTTCCTCAAGAGGGTGTGTATGAAGATTCAAAGAGCTCACAGGGTTGGCCCAAGGACTGGTCCAGCAGAAACAAGAACCTCGATTTTCTTCCTTCTGGAATATGCACAATTGCAATTAATAATGAAGAAAGGAAAAAAGCGAAACAGTTTGTCTGGAATAGCCAGAAACGTTTAATTGCGCAAAATGTATGAAAAGCCAGTGCCATGCATGAGTTCTTTTCCTTCCGTCTGGCTAACGCGCAGTATGATCTTGTCCATCTCTATGTTTAAAGTTACTTTTAGAGGATACACCTCTGTTTGTGGTTATCCTGCCAAACTTAAGCAGTTCATTCGTACATGCAAGATGGATATCATGGAGAAGGAGCCAAATTCAGACATCACCGAGATGAAAGAATGGATCAGGATGAGCAATCTCTGCGTCAACAGCTCCAAGACTGCAATATTAACTTGTGACAAAAAAACTAGCCATACACTCACTTGATGTGCCAACATCCTTCTCTAAACGCCACGTAAGGCCTCAACACCACCAAAACACCACAAAAAAATTCTAAAACAACTGGAACGTGTATCAGCCACAGATCCACAACTCTTGCAACGTTGTTCAAGGCAATGGTTGTTTGACCAGACGGCTTCCATGCAGCCCAGGAACTGAGCCATTCCTGCAATTTGGTTATTTTACCCTCATTAGCAACTGGAAAGCTACTTATGCTAGATCCTTTAACCATCAATTGTATACCAGAGACTTCCAATTTGTATTAGTTGTTGTCTCGGCAGGAGCCTGCACCACAAACATTTCAAGCACAGGAGCAGGCCAAACACAAGATCTCTGCTTGTGCTTTCAGGTAGGTAAAGTTAGGGCTTAAATCCAACCAGCATATTTGTGGACCTTCTTTAATAGACTGTTCATATTCAGTGGCACCTGTGGCCATGAACTTTTATTGAATAGGATTCTCTTTTGCCACAGTCATACATGTTTACAGTGAGTTCATAACAGGGATGTGTCTCTTTGTGAAACAGTGGTGCATCTGTGGAGTAGCAGGACCAGAGTATGTTTGTAGCAAGGATTTCATCCCTGTGCCTCACGTCAAATTCCCAAGCCTCAGTGACGAAGACTGTCTCCACAAAATAGGTGAGGCACACTTACCTGCAAGACATGCATCACTAGGAAGTTCCATCCGCATACACCCCATTGCTGGTTTACCATTTTTCAACTACGCTCGGGGGACACCAAGTAGGTCAATGGAGCACCACACACCCGTTTCACAACCTTATTATAGTTTCTCCCTTTATTTGCATCCTCCTTATGGTCTATACGTTCGTCCTCATGTCTATAACCATGCGGATGGCATGGTAATTTACTTGGAAGAGGTGCAGTTAAAGCCCAGTTTAAATCTGGTAATGCAATTACTCCACTGCAAATAGCAGGGATAGTTCCCTTGACCCTTCTTTTTAAAGAAGGAGCTGCTCCTACACCGGCGCTTCGCATGCGGTTTTGGGTGAAAATTATTATCAATGATTATAAACAGAATAAGTTAAAGCCCAGTTTTGAAAAAGGCACAAGTAAGGCCAGAATACGTGTCACGTATGGGTATTGAGTCAATGGACATTTATGAAAAATAAAAATGTCCATATGTGTTAAGATGGATTTCTAAACTCTGACCAGGTGGGCAGAGGTTCAGGAGGCCAGCCTCGTTTCTTGGAACAGGGTAACCTTCTAGAAAAGCCAGACCAATCAAGGTAACTTGGTGGCGGTCAAGAAAAGGAGGGTCATTCCGAGTTGGGCGGTAAGGGGTTACCGCCACTAGTAAGGATGCCAGTGCCGGTAACCCCCTACTGCCCTATTCCGAGGTCCCTTAGTGGGTCCCACCAGGAACGGCTGGTCTGACCAGCCGTTCTTAGCGTGACCCGTTAAGGGACCTTGGCGCTAATAACAGGCCCGCAATTTGTGGGCTCGTTATTAGCGCCTTCCCCATTCCCATTCGAGCCCTATGGAGACTCGAATGGGAATGGGGAATGGTATTCGGCATGGGGACATGGTCCCGGTAAGTCCCCATTCCGCCTGCACGGACCCGAGTTTGGAGGCAGACAATCATCTTGATTAATATTGTACATGGTGTGTTTAGCTAAAGTATGCATATTTTATAGAACCTTGATTGGACATTCCTTTATTTTGGACTGTTCCAATTCTCTGCTTGGGCTGCTACTGATCCCCATTCACACCCCTCTTTAAAGTATAGCCCTCTCTCGGCCCACATTACCACAAAAGGCAAAGGAGGTCTATCTCTTAACTGCCTGTTTTACCTTTATGATTGTGTTGGCTCTTGGTCTGTAGAAGTGTGAGGGCTGAAGGGGTGTTTTAGGCTCCACTCAGCCTTGTGCCCCTGGAGGGCAGAAGTCCTGTGTGAATGGGTGTGTTCCTTTGATCTCTGTTCCCAGGCTAGCTTACTGTGGAGTGGTTGTCTCTCTGGGAGGGGTTACCAGCCCTCACAAAGGAATCAAAGAAAGGTACTCCCCAGGGCTGCAATCTTACTACTAGTTTAGAGACAGCCCTGTTAGGGGTGAATACATAGCCCAATCACAGCTGATCTAGGTTCACAGGGCTGACACGCATGATATAAAACTGTTGTGGCTGTAATAAATATGAGAATACCATCCACCATACCCTAACTCGGGTATAGCTGATATGTAAAGATTATTCTGCCGCTGATACGAGATCTGCGGTGGTGCTGTTTACCGCGCGCTGGAACCACGAAGTATCCGAGATCCGCAGTGGTGCTGTTTACCACGTGCTGAAACCGATTAGTGCTGCGGATCCAAAAAGAGCCCGTAACTGCACGGACAATAGACAGATAATGATGGGTTTTGGTACAGGGGTGCACGTCTTAAATGCAATCCCTGTGATGCAGAGACCTGTGCTCTGCCACTGATAGAGCGGTGCTACATATCAGAATACTAACGCAGCAGGACAGAAGTACATACTATGCTTTTAGGCATGGAGCCCAAACACAACTAAGCCAATGCCCAGTTAGCAAGGCTCCTGGAACACCACCTGCACTAGCTGCAAACCCCAGTTGTGGCACTCGTCTGTAAAAACAGTGGTTTTTTCAGTTTACATCGTGGACATCTGCTTCCTTGATTTGTTACAAAAGGCGTTCCTTTTTTGTTCTTCTGTGTTTTTGAAAGTTTGGGGGAAAGGTGGATGGGCATACCTGGAGGGTGTTAATTTTTTTCTGAACTCCTTTGCTGCCGACCCCCTCTTGACCCCTCCCCCACCTGTAATTGGCATCTCTACAGTGGTCTCAGCTGTAAAGGCTGGCAAGAATGCCTCTTTGCTCCTTTTTCCCCTCATCAGAAGCTGACGCCCAGAGATCCTATGGTGAGAGGACTGGCACAAAAGAGAGTCTGCCCTTATCGGCAATGCTTCTGCGGCAACTTATTTTGTATTGTGTGTTTGGGAGAATTTGCATTTCTGTGCTAATTCCCTTCAACCTTAGAGACCACAAGCTCTTTTGCTGGACTTAAGGACTTTTTAATTTTATCCCTGGAGTGAGTGAGACCTTTTTCTCACTCTCTCATGTGTTTTGACCTGATTTGGATTATGTGTTTCCACTTTTTTTGGAGACTGACAAACTCCATAGGCATCTACTTTTTTTATGGTAACACATAGCACTTTCAGTGCAGTGTCACAGAGAAATCCTTTAGATTCATCATAAGGTTTATATCTTTTCTCATGTGAAATACCGTTCCCAAGAATAGTAAAGTTAAATTGACTTTACTTGCCTTTTCTCTTTGTAAGTCCAGCACACACATCTTATGTGGAGTGCTGGGGGGCTACCTAGTAGCCCCTTATCCTACATTATCATGTAAAAGAATGTATGTCACCTTCACTACTTCGAATGGCTGGTGGCGGTGGTTTAAATGTCCTACCATTGTGCTTTTCTATCGCAGGCAGAATCCTCAGCTGCAGTATGGCATCCATGGGTGACCATTTTGTCAAAATAGCCCCGGTCTTCTTTTATCACCATTTTCTGTTGTGAGGTCTTTCTTGGGTGTTACTCTGTGTGCCAAACCAGGTTTGAGCCCTTTGATCATTTTGCCTTTGGCGGGCTTCAGTCCTGAAACACGCCTCTGGCTCCAGTGTGTCTGGAGAGACAGGATGTGAGGGAGGGTCCCGAAACTCCAACTCCCCTATGTTGATCTCCAGGAGTGCATGAATGCAACCAGTCCTGATTGACTGGCAGGCTGTCCTTTTGTCGCAGTTTTTCTAACGAGTATGCGGTTCTGCGGTACGGAAGGAAAGTCCAAAGCAGTGCAATTGTACATCAAGAGATTGGTTTCAGGCTACGCCGACAAACAGCCTACAGCATGCAACCCCTGGGACAAGGATTGCGGATTGAACTACTGCTTCCTCTCTCTCAACTTTACCCATCCACAAGAATGAGACGGGATTTAAGTTGACATCAAGTAGAAAGAGATGTGGTCAAGATAAGTAGAGACTCAACGAATGAGGAGCTTATCAGACTTAAACATCGGACTCACCGCCTGGTGGCAAAAATACAGAAAACCTGCGCAATAGATGGGATGCCGTCAGATGAAAACTGCTAAGCAGGAATTAGAAAAAACAGACAAGGCAGAGAAAATATTGGCCAAACGGTTTAGCACACACAAAGGTGATTTGAAATGGAGTTTTTATGTTCTGAGGATGGCTGTGGTAGGAAAACTACACCATATACCCTGCCTGAAACTCGAGTCAACATTGTAATAGCTCAAGTTCCATTTAGGATGTCAACTTGTTCAGTTTGTATAAACGCTTGTGTCAATTGACTGTATTATAATAAAAAAATGATATATGCCATGATTGTAAATTATTGATACATTTATAGACAAAAAATAATATCCTGCATTTAAGGTCTAATTGTATGACCTTTTTTGATAAATTGTTCTTATTGCGTGTTTTGCACAAGTATGACTGGATTTGAATGAGTATGAATGAAGTCGATGTGGATGAGTCAGAATGTTAGATCACAGTATGGTGTGTGTTAATATGATGAAATTTGATTTTCATGAGAAGGGATTGAAGTTGAACATGTATAATTAATTGAATGCAATGAGAGTCTGTACATGCCCTTGGTACATGTACACTTTGTGATGTCCTTTCAGGACAGCCACCCTGCTGTTTGAGTGACAGCCTAGGCTGTGCATGAATGGGAGACACTTGCTTAAAAGGTGAGGGTTTTGGGACTAGAGTCAGTGTCGACCACTGGGAGAAACACCCGATAAAGAAACAGTGAACAAAACTTGTTGCATCCTCCTGGACCTTTGAATTGCCCGGTGAAGCCCTGCTGCTGTGCTGAAACTCCTTTTTCCTAATTGACAAGAGAAGCTCTGGAACGGACGACTTATTCCCTTTCATTAGTGGAACCAACTAACCCTGAGACGAACGCCACTGGACCATCTTCCCCGACTGGCTGTACTTCTTCACTGCGGCAGAACTGAGTGCCAGGGCCAGGAAATCCGTAGTCGAGTGCAACGTCTGTAATCCGGCCAGAAGCTCCAGGAGTCTCCTAAGGACCCCCCAGAAGCAGGGTGACCAGAGCTCGAGTCCCCTCACCAGAGTGTAGGACTTGAGGAGAGAAGGAAGCCCAACCGGTATCCCAGATATGCAGTAGTGCTGTTTACCACGCTCTGAAACCGCAAAGTGCCGCTGATCCGAAAAGAGCCCGTAGCTGCAGACGACCTCCAAACCGCTGCCGCAGGAGTACTCCAGACGTCCTCCCTCTTGTCCCCACGACTGAGGTTCAGGAACACAGGATCTGCATCGCTGCAACAGGACAGAATCCAGCTGGACCACTCTTCTTCAAACCAGAGGTGTCTTTTTGAGCTGTGCTTTTCTCAGTTGAGACTTGCATTGGCTTATCTTAGAGTTGATTCCAACTCTGCTTTCCACAAGTGTAACAGCTTGTGACCCTAAAAGTGAATTCTACAAAACTTTGTGCAAGACTTTTACTATCTAAGAAGTGTCTCGGCTCCATAGACTGTGCTCCAATTGGCTATGGCTGTCCTGGCTCCCTGCAGACTCTTCTAGTCCATTGACTTTGATATTTATGTCGCGCATAGGTAGTAACTTGTTTTAGACTGTTATTGCTGGTAAAGGCTTGTCTAGATCTCAAGGGAAGATTAATTGTCCTCACCTATATGGAGTACCCGTTTTAACCTTTTCCCTTCTTTTAACCTTTCCTTTCTGCAACCTCACACTCTGCAAAGTATAACTAGTGATATATAAATGCCTTTATTATCCTTGTGAATGAAGTCACCTCTGGGTGTAGGAAGTGTGTAAAAAGCATCTCTAAAGAGTATCCACTAACTTGTGCTGATTCTGCAAAAGTATTTTAAAGTATATTTTATTGTTACATAGCTTACCCTTTTTAAAGAACACTTATTTAAAAATGGATGTTAAATAAATAAGACAATCATTACTCACCATAACATCATTTCTGATGATTGTATCTGCTTAGATTCACATGTTGTGCATAAAATCCGACATCTAGTGGAAATCGCAGAGAATTGCATCTTTCTTTCGAAGATCGAAAGGGGACGTCGACATGGGTGTGACTGTAACACTATCCCTAACGTGACGTGTAGTGTACCCAAAATCCCTCACGCAACGAGGTCCCTCTGGTTGTGTTTCTTCTGTCGTGAGCGTGCCTTATAGTCAGAGTGAGCGTGTACAGAAGAGAGAAGGTGGAAGAGGTCTATGTTTCTGCTACTCCGTGAGGGGACGAAGAGTGGGCACATGTGAATCTAAGCAGATACAATCATCAGAAATGCTATTATGTTGAGTAATGCATGTCTTCTGATGCTTGTGAATCTGTTTAGAATCACATGCTGGGCATAGACTAGCGAGCAGTACCCAGAGATGGTGGTGGGATGTGTGAGGGAACCGTAGCAAAGAGATGTCTTAGCACCACTTGTCCCACCTGAGAATCAGACCTAGAATGTCTATCTAGGCAGTAGTGTTGTGTAAAGGTCTGTACAGAACTGCAGGTTGCTGCTTTGCAAATGGACTCAAGGGGAACATTTGCAATGAAGTATATGGTACTCCCTGTTCCCCGAGTAGAGTGTGCTCTAGGTGTTAAGGGCAGATCTCTCTTGGCAAGAGTGTAACACAGTGTGATGCAGTTTATGATCCATTGTGAGATACGTGATTTAGAGACAAAGCCCCCTTCTCTACCAGATGCCACTGAAACAAAGAACTGCTTGTTTTTCTTAGTGGCTTTGTCCTTTCCAGATAATATATAACCACTCTCCTCACATCTAGTGTGTGGAGGCTTCTTTCTGCCACTTTAGTGGGAGTCTGGAAAACAGGGAGTAGTTCTATGGATTGGTTTACATGGAACTTTGGGATAAATGTAGGCGCAAAGCGTGGGTTAGTACGCAGGACCACCTTATCTTTGTGAATCGTGACAAATGGGTCCTGAAATGAAAGGGCCTATAGTTCACTAACTCTCCTTATAGAGGTGATCGCCACCAGGAAGGCGGTCTTGTAGGCGAGTGCTTTAAGGCTAGCCTTGTTCATTGGTTCAATGGGAGGCCCCATTAGTCTGCTAAGTACAACATTCAGGCCCCACCCAGGAGCAGGGTTAGAAATAGTGGGATGAAGCCTTTTTACCCCTTCCATAAATTCTTTAATTACTCGAATCATCCACCACAAAACCTTGTTTTGGGACGTGGTGGGTGCCGAAAGCGCAGCTAAGTGGACCTTTAGAGAAATGAAACCAGACCTGAATCTAACAAGTGGGTTAGATACAGGACAATATGTTTAGGTGTGCTTTCAATAGGATTAATGCCCTTGCCATTACACCAGATGACAAAGCGCTTCCATTTGCTGGATTAGCAAATCCTGGTGTTAGGTTTCCGTGCTTCTCTGAGTATGTCTATACATCTTTGAGGGAGTTGGAGGTAGCCAAACTCTATGACCTCAGGAGCCACAATGCTAAGTTGAAAGATTGAGGGCATGGATGTAGTGTTTCCCCCTGGTCTTGAGACAGCATGTTGTGCGGGCAAGGCAGCTTCCTGGGAGGGGAGACTAACATTGCCATGAGATGGGAGAACCAACGTGGGCGGCCCAACATCGGAGCCACCAGAATAATCCTGTCTGGCTCTTGGTGCATCTTGTGCACAATTCTGTTGAGCAGAGGAATCGCGGGGGGAAAGTGTAGACAAATTTCCCCGACCATGTTATCCAGAGACTGTTCCCCTTGGAGCAGTTCTGAGGGTACCTGGAGGTGTAATCTGGGCATTGGGCATTCTCCAGAGTTGCGAACAAGTCGTCCTCTCGCAAGCTCCAGTCTGCAAAGACGTTGAGTACAATGTCTTTGTGCAGTCGGCACTCGTGTTCTACGGGTAGAGGGAAGTCTCTGCTGAGTACGTCCTCCAGAAAATTGAGTTCCCCTGGAACATGTTGTGACAGGAGGAACATCTTGTGTTTGAGAGCCCACTTCCATATGTTCTGGGACAGTTTGGATAGCCCTGCAGAGTGAGTGCCCCTTTGTTTGTTTAAGTAATACATGGCCGTACTACTGTCTGTGAGGACTAGAACTGTCTTCCCCTGGAGGTGTGTTTAGAAAGCCTTCAGGGCCTTGAACACTGCTAGCAGTTCCAACACGTTTATGTTATTGGAGGCTACTGCTGGGGACAAAACGCTGTGTGCCATCTGAGGAAGGAGGTAGCCCCCCAGCGTATCAGAAAAGCGTCTTTGGTGAGAGTGACTTCTACTGCAGGGGTGGTGAAGGATTTCCCCTGCAGAAGGTTTTCCCTTCACCACCACTGCAGAGACTGAATGAGGGCTGCCAAAACAACCACTATATCGTCCCATTGTCCGCAGACCTGACACCATTGGCTTGAGAGCCACTCTTGCATGGGGTGCATGCACAGGTGAGCGTGAGGAACTAGGTAGATGCAGTAGGCCATCATGCCTAACAGCCGCATTGCTTTGCGTATGGTCACCTCGTGACTGGCGACATAGTGAGGGATCTGGAACAGCATGTGTTGAACCCTCTTGTTGGAAGAAAGACAATTGCGTCTTTGGTCCGAATTAGAGCCCCCAGAAACTGTTTGACCTGACTGGGGGGTAGACTGGACTTTTTCTCTTGATTTAGAACCCTAAACTGAAGAGGAGATCTACCGTCTTCTGGGGATTTGTTAGGCATGTTACGTACGAATCCCCTGTTATAAGCCAGTCGGCGAGGTACGGATAGACTTAGACTGGGGTCGACTGCCTGCGCAGGTGAGCAGCTACTACCACCAGTACTTTCTGAACACTTGTGGAGCTGAGGCAATTCCAAAGGGAAGAAACTGATAGTGGGTGTCTTCTATCAAGAACCTTAGTACTTTCTGTGCGCTGCCATCTTTCATATCCAAAGTGGCCATTTAATATTACCTCCTGCAGTGTTGTCATTCTGAATTTTTGCAGTTTTACATACTTGTTCACTGGACGCAGGTCTAACACAGAGCGCATGGTGGCCGTGAAACTCGATGCAGTAGCCATGGGTAGCGGTCTATAACACTCACTGGTCTGATGTGATCCCCTCCCACTCGTGAATGAATGATGACAAGCGACCCCCAACCGGGGAGGCGTGAGAGGGTGCCCAAATCAGTGAGTCACTTTGAGGTGGAGGCCGATGAGCCTCTTGGAGTAGAGTTCCTGTAGTTACCATTGCCTCTACGAGGACCTTTCTGCTGATACTGGCTGTTACCGGAAGAGCCTTGGCCAGAGGACCAGGGGGTACTTCCAGAGCTATATTGTCCATGGGGAGACAGGGAGAAAGATTGTCCACGAAAGGAATGGTGACAGTTTGGGAAGGGCTTGGCTGTGATCTAGCTAAGTGATTTCAGAGTTTCATGCTCCTTCTTGGCAGTCTCCATGGCATCATGAACAGCTTTACCAAAGAGGTTGGAGTCCTTGATGGGTTTATTAATAAGAGAGGCCTGAGTTTCTGGTTCAAAACCTAAGTTCTTCAGCCAGGCGTGTCTCTTAAGTAGAGTCCCCTGGGCCAGAGTGCATCCAGTAGTCTCAGCAGCGCCCAGAGTATTTTCTAATATATTTGGGTCACCTGTCTGCCCTCAGTCATGACCGGCAGCAGGCGTGATCGTGTGGCCTCTGGGACCTCTTGAAGGCCTTCCTGGAGTAGGCCCCATTGGACGTCGCTGTAGCTAGCCCGGAGAATCATATTGTTTGCGATCCTGGTTGAATAGGCTGCAGAGATAGTGATACGTTTCCCCGATGGCATAACGTTTCTTGCAATCTTTGTTCGGAGGGTCTTCCACCATGGATAGTGGAAACCCTGCCCTCTTTCTAGTGGTTGTAACCACTAGGGAGTCTGGTGTGACATGACCCCATATGTACAAGGGGTCAGAAGGAGAATGGTGGAACAATTTTTCAACCCGAGGGTTGACTGCTTGTGTGAGGGACGGTGATAACAAAGAAGGAGCAAGGCGTTTCTTTATAGAATTAAGCAAGGGGATTGCCCGACTCGTCGAAGGATTCTCCTTGAGGATATTTTCAACTAAGTCAGACTTAGGGAATGCTTCATGTATAGCTGTTGGGTGTCCTGACCCACGTTTGAGCTATCATGCTGCAACATTTGGTGCTGTGGGCTTAGAAAATCCAAGATGGCCAAAAAGCCCACATGTGCGCCAGAATCCAGGAGAACCACGCAGTTTGTGCGCACACCAAAATGGTTGCCTAACTTGCCACCCACCAGTGCGAGCAGGATGGGCCGGGGTGCCATGAGTGAAATGTGTGCCAAAGGAAAAACCGCACTTTAAAATCACCTTTTGTTTCTCTGAATGCCAGCTCAAAATGCCTATTTTCAAACATTGCAACACATCCAAAAATCTCACTGAACACCAGCGGACATCTGACAGAATGAAGTATGTGTGCATACTAAATCTGGGAAGATGAAGAGCCCAAAACAATGTTTATAACAAAACTGGCTGAGCTATGCATGTCAGTAGCCTAACTGAAACTGGATTAAAACCACCAAAATCGAAATGTTTAAATTAACTGAGTGACCTACTTTTGAGTGTCACATAGTTTGTAACTGTTAAAATGTCATAGTTTTGAACTTAGAATCAGCATTCTAGCTGCATGTGTAAAAATTGTTAGTTTTATTTGAATGCAGAAAACTGGGTAACTAAAAGTGACATTAGCTGGGGCCTGGCTTAAGGAACTGGATTCTGCCTGACAACTTCCCCCCAATTGGAGTGAAACTGGATCCACAGCAGTTCTCAGGCCTGGCTGCATTCTGAGGGGAGGTTACCCCTCTCTGATTGAATTACCAAGGGACTGCTAGAGACTAAACAAAGGACCCAGGCAGAGGGTGTATTGGGGGGAGGTCATAAATGGCTTCCTCTTGAACAATGGGCCTTCCAGGGCCCAGGCAGATGGTTTATTGGGGGAATCGTAAAATAGCTTCCTCTTGGCAGAAGCTGGGAGGGGCAGGGTCTCTGAGCTTGGCAGAAACTGGATAAACTGGTTTCTACACCATGTGACCTGAAAAGACACACCCCTGTTGGCCAGAATATGATTCTAAGAAAGATGTATAACTCACAGTGCGGACTTGTCAAAATTATTTAAATGATACCATAATTCTTGTGATTTTTCTGTGCACGTTTTAAGACGCGTTGGGAATTTGTGTGATGTTCTGGGGCAAAACCCCGCTATTTATTGACACCACAGACTCTGTGTTTAAGATAGAGACATGGGAATTTACTGGAGTATGTATGGACAGGCCGTGTATATGTGTACAATTTTTAATGAAAAACCAATGTTGCAAAACCAGTTAAAAAACGCAAAATGTTGCCAGTTCTGAATGCGAGCTCTTAGAAACATCAGAGTTTGAACAGAGTATACCTCATGTGATCCGTGATGGGTGCATGTAATTTCAAACCACTGTGTATCTATGAAATATGTCTTTAGGTCAAATATAGATTTGTGTGTAATTTGACAGGGGAGTGTCCTTTCTGCAAGCCATTAAATGACATCATTCTGACACACAATCCTGTTCTCCAGTGAGAATGCAAAGAATTCTCCAACCTATCAGAACTCTGAAGGGGTTGGGCCTAGAAAGCTAGCCTCTCCACCCACTTTCAAATCACATAAAAGGAGACTGCTGGGACAGGTAGAGACATTCAATTCCATTTGCTGCGGAGCATGCTGACCGACGGCTTCACATCCAGAGAACCTACACTTAGACTTCCAAGCTAAACAGAGACTAGAGAACTGTGAACCAAGAAGGCCCACTGCAAGCATAAGTATTTGTCAGCAGGCCCCAAATCATTTGCAGACTATTCACAGCTGTTGATTCTGGCCTAAAACCCTGCGCCAGAAAGATCCAGAAGCAGTGCTGTACCCAGAGAAAGCAGAGCAGTATCCAGAACCAGAGGCCAGAGATCCAGAGTGACCCAGACCGCTGTTAGCAGAACCAGAGAGCTGACCCAGATCACTGTGAAGTGCCGAGACCAGAACCGGAGTCCAGTCCAAAACCTGACCAGATCCGTGGGGAGGCCTATTTCAAAAATATATTGTGAGTACCTAGCAGAACTGTGCAGAACCAATCTCTTAGTTAAAATAATATAATCCAAACTATTTTAATCTAACCAGAACTGCCTCCTAACTGTCACCTGTCATTTTGAGTTTACTTTAAATCCGAAAAACTACCTTTATTTAATCGTCCGTATCTCTGGAACCGTTTGGGCTAGGAACTTGGTTTAACTTTCCTTTGAAAGCTTAGAATCTCAGCTTTCCAACAAGCCTAGACTTGCTACTCCTTATACTTTTGCCGTAATCACCATTCACGCACTTGCGAATTTTACTGCGATTTGCGATTTGGTTAAAAATCCAGCCACGTGTAACCATCAGCAGTCATTTCTTTCCTTGCTAAAAATTCGTTTGCCTCTTAATCACCATCTCTGAATCATTGCTAAAGTGAGCCTGAACTCATTAACTAAATACCACTCACCCTGAACATCCTGAAGGGAATTAAAAGTATTTTCAGCATATATTTCGCTTCCTTGACACCACATTCAAAGCACTTGGGCCTGTGTTTTAAAACTCATACCGGTTTTCTCTAAGCTTGCTGGGGTGAACTGAATTACATTTGATTGCATTTCTAAGAACTGTGTGCTCTCCTCTTCATTTCCTTACATTGCATAAGGGGGGGAGTGGATTGCCAGAGAAAAGTGATTACATTGTTTTGTTGAAATCATATTGAGTATTTTCTGTATTGCATTTTCATTCAACATTGCATCCATCTGAAACTAGATAAAGCATTCTCTACCACCTTATTCTTCTGTTCCTATTCCCAAGCGTGCTACCTCATCCTTTATACTACTCCTGGGTAATCAAATCAGTTTATTAGTAGAACATTACCCATTGTTGTTAACTGCTCATGTTCTGAAGTGTGATATTAATTATTAATTTATTATAAAGTGTGATATATATATATTGTTTACATTCTCAAATAAACCGTTTAAACTTGCAAAACAGAACTACTTCTTGGCTCAGTGGGGTCAGGGGGGTTCCAAGAGAGGGGTGTTATATAGGGGTAGTCATCCAGAACTCATGAACTGGACATAAAGATATATCAATAAGGGTTTCCATTCAGTATCCCAGACTAGGCATTGACTTAGCTGCAGTGCTGGATTGAATCCTCTTACAAATTGGGGGCTCGAGCCTGACGTTTGGGTTAGATGTATCACTTGTGCAGATTAATACAGTGTGCCAGCTGACCAGATACACATATCCGGTCGGATCACCACGCTGTGTTACGCTGTAAAGCACTCCTCAAAGGAACGCTCTAAGGAAAAGGTCTGTTTTGCAAAAAAATAAAATACAAACTTCTGTAAGTCAGGAAGGAACTCAAATTCCAGAATGACGACCTTGGTAGATATGAAAATAGCCAGAGAGCACTTCTTACAAAAGCTATTTGTGAGAGGTGAGTGGACTCATCAGGACCAGACGGTCTGGTTGCAGGCAATCGCACCCCAGATCACTGAAACAGGGTCAGATATATGGAGAGACCAGGGTCCCATACATGTGGCCCTGAGTGAACTATATATGTCCCCTAAGGCCAAGGATGAGCACAACAAGATTGCCAGGGTAGCGGCATATTTATATTTACATGTGGGAGCCATGCAGGACAAATGTGCTGAAGGCCAAGATCTGGCGAGTAGGCAACTGCTGGCATTACAGAAGGCCCAATCTGATCTGGACTCTTCTGAGCAGAGGCTGCAGAGGAGCCAGGAGTCAGAAAATGATAGTAGGCAGTATATCATTAAAATAAAAGAGGACATGGATATACTGCAACAGGAAAAGACAGAACGCCAAGACAGTTTGGACTCCCTACTGCAGAGCCAGAAAAAGCTGGAGCAACAGATCAATTTCAACAGGGCACGCACAGAGCAGGTAGCCACCCTGCAAATCCAACTAGACAGAGAGAAAGAGGAGAGCAATAAACTGATCCTGAAAGACCTGGATACCCAGGCAGAGTTTGATCAGGAGCGCCAGAAAGCTGGTGCCTTCCAAAGGCAAAGGGACGACCTGACGGCACAGATGCAGACTCTTAGTCAGGAAAGGGACACCTTAGACCAGGAAGTCTGCCACTTAAAAAGAAAAATGGAAGAAAATCACCTGGCCCACCAGGGACTGGGTGACCTCCAAAAAGAATACCAGGACTTGCTAGAGCACACCAGGAGGGTGGAGGAGGCTCTGGCAAGACAGGAGCAGGCCAGTAGGGATGGGACTCAGGAGGTAACCCTCCTGCAGCAAAGACTGGCCCAGAGCTCCAGGACCAATCGGGAAACGCAGAGAGAGAATGAGGCTCTCTGCCAGCACAACGATAGGCTCCAGCAACAGGTAGCGATGCAGGAGAGACTGATAGAGTCGAGTAAGGCCTTAACTGAGGAACTGAAAGCGCAGGCTCTTGCATTGCAACAGGGAGCAGGGGCGGATAGAGACCAGGTTCGCTGGGAAAGGGAAACTCCTGAGCATACCCTCAGGAGCCCTAGTACCAGAGGCCTTAATCTCTCTCAGTCCCTGGACTCTGCCACCCCCATGTCCGCTGGCGCACATGAGCACCGGGCCACAGGGATGGCAGATTACTATCCAGCCAAAAGCATGGGGCTCATAGGCCAGTACCACCCAGGTATGGAGGGGCGGGCATCTGGGTATGGGCACCCAAGCACAGTGCAATTTAGTGGGGAACCCCAGGAGAATAGGCCCATTAAGGGCATCCTGAAAACTTCTGCCCAGTTAGGTCAGTGGGGGGGGGGGGGTACCCATCAAATCCTGGCAGCAAGGAGGAATCTGAAGACTCCTCTAAACTGCGCAGGACACAGGAGACCAGGTCCCCACATTCTGCCAGCCATTCCCAGGCTCGCAGAATCCGGGAAAACCTGGAAGATCAGACAGGAACCTCTGGGAGCAGTGCCTCTGAGTCAGAGGATGAATGGACCAGGGTTACCCGAACCAAAAAGGCAAATAAGGCAAAAAGGGCCTTGCTTAAGGACCCATTGAAGCAAATAAAGGCAATAAGGAGTGTCATCACGCCTTATCACAAGAACGCCAAGTATTCTGTTTGGGAACACTTGGAGCTTTACGAGCAAATGATGGAGACTTTCCATTTGAAGGACAGCCAAAGCTGTATTCAATATGTAAAGTGGACCTTCTCACCAGAATACTCCAGTTTCTTTGCGGGGCTGGAGGACCAAAATCATTTAAGATGGTCCACCTATAAGGCGGCCATCTTGAAACATTTTTCTGTTCACAGAAATCCCCAAGAGGCTCGCAAGGCAGCCTACAATTTGCAATGTGGGGAGGATCAGGCCCCACAAGAATTTGTGCAAGAACTGAAACGTGCCTTTGCGCAGACCACCAGAAGGGTGCGCACAGACAGCAGAGAATTTGTCAATACATTTTTCCATGCCTTTCCCAAATATATAATGACCCAGCTCGTGAGAGATTTTCATGAGAAAAGATCTTTAGACTGGGTCATTGAACAGGCTACCCGGATCTATGAGGTGCAGAAGCCCATAGAAAATAAAAGCAATACCCAGAAAAATCCCAAAAACCAACAGCACCCCTGCTGCTGCCAAAGTGGCAGAGGTAAAGGTCACCCCCGTTTTGGATTTGGAGATGGGGGGGCCTAAAAACCTACCTGCACCTAATAATTCCCAGCCCAGAAGGCCCTCGGGCTACAAGGGAAACCGACCAATCCTGGGTTATGTGTGGACTCCTCCAGCCCAAGGGGGGGGATCCAGCCAAGCACCTGACCCCGGGAACTTCCCTCCTAACTTCCCCCAGGAGGGCAGAAATTCTCCAAATCCTGGGCAGAACTTTTTCCCCAGGTATCCACCCAATTTCCAGCCCCAAAATCATCCATCCTTCTTTCCCCAATTCCCTGAGCTCAGACAATCTAATCCGGGAGAGGGGAGGACAAGGGTGGAGGGGTACCAAAATCTTCCCAACCAGGGGTACTACCAGAGAAGGGATAGCTACCCTTCCCGGGATCAGCCCAGGGGAGAAAATAGAGCCCCGTATCAGCCTGAGCGGGTTTCCCAGTTAGAGCGCCAGGTCCAAAATATGGCACGGGATCTGGGTCACATACTGAGGGCTCAACAGAACCCTCAGATGAGCATGCCACCGCAGAATGCCCCAAACTCTGGACCTTGTGCTCCAGAACAATGACGGGGGCAGCACCCCGATAACACACCGGTTCCCAGGGAGGAGGCACAAGGGGAAGGGGGGTGTAAAGCCTTGGAGGAAGCTTCCTTCCCAACTTGTAAACAGCCCCTGGAAAACCAGGAACCGGAAACAAAATCTCCTACCCCTGAAAGCCTGCCTCCTAAGGAGCAGAGGGGGGGTAGGAGAAACAAAGGACCCAAACAGACCCACTTTGTGGAGGAGGTACAGATCTTCCAATTTGAGGGAGAGGGATCCTCAGAAGATCCTGGGAAAAGGATCTTCTCCTTCAGAGATGGGGGAACTCCTCCCAAAGAAAAATGGGTCCCAAGGGATTCCAATCCAGACTGGGGAGATATGGAGACTGAGCTACCGCCGCCCATCATCTCATCCCAGAACCCACAATACCAAAATCCCCTAGTTCAAACCCATCCTGGTGACTGCCTCCAAGAAGGGGGAGGCGGCCCAGAACCGGAACCAGGGGAACCCACAATGGCTCTGATCTCCAGTTGCCAACTTTTTCTTTCAGATTCCCAAGGCTCTCCACAGAATTCTGCCCAAATCTCTTCGCTAGCAATGTCCAAAACCAGAAAGTTAGCCCACCAGTTGTCCAGAAATGTGCATTATCTGTGCCCCCTTGAGGAGAAGGAGGGAAGATACTATGCCCCGGTACAAGTACAGGGGCAGGGTACAATTTTGGCACTGGTGGACACTGGATCCCAAGCTACCCTTCTGTCCAAAAGGGCCTTTGAGGAAAGGGGGAGAATTACCGTATTCCTCTCACCTCTCTTCCTGGACAACTGCAGAACTTTGACGGGAAAGAAATTCCCGTTGAGGGGACTGCAGACTTGGACATTAAAATTGGGCGACACAAGTTGAAACACCCGGTCATAGTAGTGACTCCAGAGGGCACCCCTTGTTTACTAAGGAATAACCTCCTGAGAAGGTTGTCACCTCTAATAGATTGTGTAAAGAAGGTCCTCTGGACCCAGACTAGCCGACCAATAAAATTAAAACAGAGTGTCAACCATGTTAGTTTAAACGGCACCTGCCACATGGTTGAACAAAAATCTGACCAAGTAGAATTTCACTTCCAGAACAACCAGATTCCAGACGTGACAGTAATAGCAGTAGGACAACAGACTGGTGATGGGGGGTCCTCTCTATTTCTGAAAATCAACCTTCCTTCCAGTTTAAGGTGGTATTCCGCACTGGAAGGAAACACCCTGAAATTCTTTACTAATCCACAATCAGAAACTAACTCCCACTCCTATAGTCCAGAAAGATGTGAAATCAGCTCAGAGCCTGGCTGATATTCAGCAAATTGGAGAGCAGTTGTTCATCCCTGTTCAGTTAAATGATGGGAAGGACTCTGTTCTCGCTCGAGTGTGTGTGAACAACCGTAAGAGCTTCATCAGCGATGCCATGTTCCGCCAACTCCCAAAAGATCCAGCCATTCCCACATTCAAACTGATAGACAAATGGGAAATGGACCTGGAAGCACCTAATTCCAAACATCTCCTGCCAAGCAGGTGTATGCTCAAAATCTCCATTGGCAACAAGAGCATAGTCCATAATTGTTGGGTCGTGCGAGACGTCACTGCCGCCTTTTACTTAGGCAGTGACATTCTCAATCGCTTTGCCATTAGTTTGGACCTAATAAACTTCAAAGCTTGGTCCCGATTAGCGGAGAATCCCATGGGCTTTGATGATCCAGAAAAAGCATTTAGGTCAGCTCAATTGCTACCTTATGCAGTTGAAATTCAGATCAAAGAGGAAGTCACCATCCCAGAAAGGACCCGACAATTCTCCCTGGAAGTGAAAGTTAAAAGAGGACAAAAATTGCAAAACCCTGATGCTTACATACATCTAAATGCTTCTCTCCAACAGAAAGGGTTGGGGGTAAACCCAACTCCATTAGTCAACATAGAACATGACACCATTCCAATAAAGGTGGATAACAGCGACTTAAAGAGTATTACTCTAGCCGCAGGCACCATTATTGGAATGGCGGTTGATGACCGACATTTTTCCATTGATTTAGGAAATGAACTGTTAGGACCAATCCCCAAGGACTGCATTGACAGTGACAGTGAGGACAATACAACACCAGACAGGATTTTTACCCGGCATGGGGGGAACTTCCTGGTGTACACTTCTTGCCCTTATGGTAAGGAAGATGTGACTTGTGACTTCAGGAGGGATGAGGTGATTTTCCAGGTCCATGAGGGCTGCCTTTCCCACCTGAAGCCTCCAGTCCAAATCAGCACTCTGACCAGGGACTTCTCCACCCAGCTGGAGGGGCCGCTGAAATAGCCAAACCAGAAGTCTTTCCAGGCTTCAGGCAGATGGTGGAAGACAGAGTCAACCTAGCTGATGCCTAGCTGATGCCTGTGTGACTCTGGAACAAAAGCAAAAGTTGAAACAAGTTTTCTTGGATTTCCAAGATCTCTTTGCGGTAGACTCATATGACTGTGGTCGCACCGACATCCACACAACAACAATCCCCACAGACCCTGGCATGACTGCAGTGTTTGTGAAGCAATATCGTTTGCCTCTCGCATCCATGGAGTCTCTTACTGAAATAATTAAGAACCTTGAGTCCCGGGGAATAATTTGTCCAATACACAGCACCTTCAATAATCCGGTGCTGGGAATACTGAAGCCAAACGGCCAGTGGAGACTCTGCGCCGACCTCAGGGAGCTCAACAAACGGGTCCATACTTCCCGATGGCCTCTGCCCTACATTGACCAAGGGCTGGCCCAGATCCAGGGGTCACAGGTATTCACTGCAATAGACCTGACCAATGGATACTGGACTGTGCCTGTCAGTAGGGAGGACCAATACAAGCTGGCTTTTACCTTTGGGGGCCAGCAGTACACATGGACCCGGACTCCCTTCGGATACCTCAACTCCGGCAATGAATTCAACATTTTCCTACATAAGGCCATGCCCGACCTGGGTGCGAGGGGTAACCTGGCTTATGTAGATGATGTCCTCATCAAAAGTTCATCTGTGGAGGAACACATAACGGAGATCCGTTATGTTCTGACCCAGTTGAGGGCCGCCGGAGCAAAACTTTCCTTTCAGAAAGCACAGTGATGTAGAACCCGTGTTAATTTCTTGGGGCATGAGATTACTCCTCAGGGTCTCTGTCCCCAGGAAAAGAAAGTGGAAGCACTTCAGAAACTGAAAGACCCCACAACTCTGCGGGAAATAAGGAGCCTCCTTGGACTGACTAATTACAGCAGAAAGTTCATTGAGGGCTACGCAGAGATCACCAGACCCCTGATTCATCTCCTGAAGGGGGGAGTCAAGTGAGAACAAGCTGAGGCGGTAAAACAACTCAAAAGAAGCCTCTCACAAGCGCCTTGCCTAGCTTACCCTGTCAGAAACAAGGAGTTCTTCCTGGAGACAGGGTTCTCTAATACGTGCTTGACGGCAGTATTATACCAAAAGCATGACAAGGTCAATAAAGTAATCTCCTATGCGAGCAAAACTTTATCCTCTATGGAGGAAAAATTCAACGATTGTGAGAAGGCACTCCTGGCAACGGTGTGGGCATTGAAGAATTACCGCCCGTTTATCCATGGGGAACACATCATAGTGGAGACTCCACACCAGCCTCTGCAATATCTCCAGAGTGACAGAATCCGGGCCGGAAACATGAGTAATTCCCGAATTACTTCCTGGATTCTGTCAATGCAAGGCTTTCCTGTGGAGGTCAGATATGGCCAAAACAAGAAGAGTCCCCTCGCGCAAGGTCTGGCTGACTTGCATGATTGTGCCAGAGAAAACTGTCTCGAGGACGAAAGTCTAAAAATCAAGGACAACACGGAGGCATACCCTAATTCCCCACACAAAGTCTTTGAAGAGGACAAGTGTGAGGGAATGCCTACTGTCTATGTGGATGGATGCTCTTACCATGTTGACAACAACGGGGAGAAAGAACTGGTGGCTGGCGTAGGGAATGCATGGGTGAAGGAGTTCCCAGAACCCTCTGCCGGATACAAAATTGGTCTCCGAAGTAGTCAGGTGGCAGAATTGATGGCTGTGCATCAGGCCATCCTCACTGCTGTCCAACATCAACTCCACGAACTGGTCATAATCACTGATTCGGATTATGTACGGAACGGGTTCGTGGAGCACCTGGTTAATTGGAAAACCTGAAACATGGGAAGTTAATCCAAAACATTGATGATCTGGTCACCTCAAAGGGGATGACCATCTATTGGAAGAAGATCAAGGGTCATTCCAAAGTAGAGGGACCAGACAAAACTGGAAATGACTTAGCTGATCAGCTGGCCAAAACCGGGGCCATCCAAGGGGATCTAATTGAGATTGAGTCCCTGTTGGGGTAAATCCAGGTCACTGCTATCACTAGGTCCCAGACAAATGCTCACAATGATCTTTCAACTGCCCAATGGAGTAAGGAGACCCCTGATGCTGATTTGATTACCGCTCAGAAGGGGGATCCAATAATTGAGGACCCTGAGAACTTTCCCCTGACGGATACCGATTACATTGGGAAAGAGGACCTAAGAGTGTTGATGAAATGTCCAAAAATGTTCCGAATCCAAGACGGTTTGCTGGTAAGGAAATCCAAAGCTGGCCACGATCAGTGGGTGGTTCCTACCTCCTTCCGAAGCCTGATGTTAAGTCACGCCCATGATGCGGCTACCGCCGGTCATAGGGGGTTTCACACAACACTGGAAATCTTAAGAGAGGTTGCATACTGGCCACACATGGGGCAGGACCTTGACCAATACTTGAAGGGGTGTCTTGTGTGTGCACAATTTCAGCCATCATCCCTCACGCACCGTGCACCCCTCCAAAAGAGGGGGATGACACTGCTATGGTCAGATTTGCAAATCGACTTTGTAGGCCCTGTGATTCGCTCGTCTAGAGGAAAGAAGTACATGTTGACCATTACATGCTTGTTTACCAAGTGGGTGGAATGTCTCCCAGCCCCAAACTGCAAGGCAGAAACAGCAGCTGCCCTGATGATTAACCACATCTTTTCCCGTTTTGGTCTACCTCAAAGGATTGAGTCAGACAGAGGTAGCCACTTCACCAGTGAAGTAATGACAAAGATGTGGGAGATACTGGGGGTCAAAAGGAAGTTGCATATTGCTTACCGGCCAGCTTCTTCTGGGGCAGTAGAGAGATATAACCGAACCATTGTGAGCATCTTAAAAAAGTTTGTGGCAGATTCTGGGCCAAGTTGGGATATCCGATTACCTCTGGTCCTAATGGCCATTAGATCTACCCCTTCATCTGCAACCAAAATGTCACCATTTGAGTTGATGACTGGACGCAAGATGGTGCTTCGGCAGCATTTGCTCTACAGGACCCAAGAGCAGACACTAATAAATGCCTCCACAACTCATGAGTATGTGGAGAATTTAAGGAAACACCTTCAACATGCTTTTGCCTATGCTCAGCGGAATCTAGAAAGATCAGCTGAGAGTATGAAGACCCAGGAAGGAATATCAGGTGGGGGACCGGGTCTATTTATACAATTTCCAAAGGAACCAGGCCAAACAGCGAAAATTCTTGCCTACATGGAAGGGACCGTTTGAAATTATAGACAAGATCTCCCCTGTGGCCTACAAGATCCGCATCCCCAAAGGCGGTTTGGCAGAGGGGGAAGACAAGTGGGTCCACATAAACCAGTTGAAGTGTTGCCATCCCAGGCACACTTTGCAGCAACTGGAGGAGTCCTCTGCAATCCCAGAGGGTACCGCTCCAGAGTAATTCAATTCCAACCCTAAAAGATCCTACATATAGCCTATCAAATTCTGTGTTTCTCAAGTTTATGTGTTCCTGTCTCTTCATTTAAAAAAATGTGCATGTTCATATCTGTTGAGTTCTAAAATATATATGCCACCCCACTATATCAATGGTGGGGAGAAATGTCCATGAATAGGTATTGCCGCTTTTCCTTTGTCGTCCTAGGAGAAAGAAAACCAGGAGACTAGGCCAAGGAGGACGATCCAGGGACTGGGAGCCGAGACCCAAGGGGGCCGGGGTACCGCCCAATATTCCCATCAGGACCGGCGAGGAGAACCGATCGATCAGTACCGGATGGAGGAAAAGATGCTGAACTGTGCCATTTGCAGAATTGGAAGAAGATTATGCGGACATACCAGTGCATGGGTCATCACCTTCTGTGCACCCGACTCCCCATCGACTCAGATTTAAAGTGCAGTCGGGTGGGGGGGCTTTGTTGGGTGTCCTGACCCACGTTTGAGCTATCATGCTGCAACATTTGGTGCTGTGGGCTTAGAAAATCAGAAAATCCAAGATGGCCAAAAAGCCCACATGTGCGCCAGAATCCAGGAGAACCATGCAGTTTGTGCGCACACCAAAATGGTTGCCTAACTTGCCACCCACCAGTGCGAGCAGGATGGGCCGGGGTGCCATGAGTGAAATGTGTGCCAAAGGAAAAACCGCACTTTAAAATCACCTTTTGTTTCTCTGAATGCCAGCTCAAAATGCCTATTTTCAAACATTGCAACACATCCAAAAATCTCACTGAACACCAGCGGACATCTGGCAGAATGAAGTATGTGTGCATACTAAATCTGGGAAGATGAAGAGCCCAAAACAATGTTCATAACAAAACTGGCTGAGCTATGCATGTCAGCAGCCTAACTGAAACTGGATTAAAACCACCAAAATCGAAATGTTTAAATTAACTGAGTGACCTACTTTTGAGTGTCACATAGTTTGTAACTGTTAAAATGTCATAGTTTTGAACTTAGAATCAGCATTCTAGCTGCATGTGTAAAAATTGTTAGTTTTATTTGAATGCAGAAAACTGGGTAACTAAAAGTGACATTAGCTGGGGCCTGGCTTAAGGAACTGGATTCTGCCTGACAACTTCCCCCCCAATTGGAGTGAAACTGGATCCACAGCAGTTCTCAGGCCTGGCTGCATTCTGAAGGGAGGTTACCCCTCTCTGATTGAATTACCAAGGGACTGCTAGAGACTAAACAAAGGACCCAGGCAGAGGGTTTATTGGGGGGAGGTCATAAATGGCTTCCTCTTGAACAATGGGCCTTCCAGGGCCCAGGCAGATGGTTTATTGGGGGAATCGTAAAATAGCTTCCTCTTGGCAGAAGCTGGGAGGGGCAGGGTCTCTGAGCTTGGCAGAAACTGGATAAACTGGTTTCTACACCATGTGACCTGAAAAGACACACCCCTGTTGGCCAGAATATGATTCTAAGAAAGATGTATAACTCACAGTGCGGTCTTGTCAAAATTATTTAAATGATACCATAATTCTTGTGATTTTTCTGTGCACGTTTTAAGACGCGTTGGGAATTTGTGTGATGTTCTGGGGCAAAACCCCTCTATTTATTGACACCACAGACTCTGTGTTTAAGCTAGAGACATGGGAATTTACTGGAGTATGTATGGACAGGCCGTGTATATGTGTACAATTTTTAATGAAAAACCAATGTTGCAAAACCAGTTCAAAAACGCAAAATGTTGCCAGTTCTGAATGCGAGCTCTTAGAAACATCAGAGTTTGAACAGAGTATGCCTCATGTGATCCGTGATGGGTGCATGTAATTTCAAACCACTGTGTATCTATGAAATATGTCTTTAGGTCAAATATAGATTTGTGTGTAATTTGACAGGGGAGTGTCCTTTCTGCAAGCCATTAAATGACATCATTCTGACACACAATCCTGTTCGCCAGTGAGAACGCAAAGAATTCTCCAACCTATCAGAACTCTGAAGGGGTTGGGCCTAGAAAGTTAGCCTCTCCACCCACTTTCAAAACACATAAAAAGAGACTGCTGGGACAGGTAGAGACATTCAATACCATTTTCTGCGGAGCATGCTGACCGACGACTTCACATCCAGAGATCCTACACTTAGACTTTCAAGCTAAACAGAGACTACAGAACTGTGAACCAAGAAGGCCCACTGCAAGCATAAGTATTTGTCAGCAGGCCCAAAATCATTTGCAGACTATTCACAGCTGTTGATTCTGGCCTAAAACCCTGCGCCAGAAAGATCCAGAAGCAGTGCTGTACCTAGAGAAAGCAGAGCAGTATCCAGAACTAGAGGCCAGAGATCCAGAGTGACCCGGACCGCTGTTAGCAGAACCAGAGAGCTGACCCAGATCACTGTGAAGTGCCGAGACCAGAACCAGAGTCCAGTCCAAAACCTGACCAGATCCGTGGGGAGGCCTATTTCAAAAATATATTGTGAGTACCTAGCAGAACTGTGCAGAACCAATCTCTTAGTTAAAATAATCTAATCCAAACTATTTTAATCTAACCAGAACTGCCTCCTAACTGTCACCTGTCATTTTGAGTTTACTTTAAATCCGAAAAACTACCTTTATTTAATCGTCCGTATCTCTGGAACCGTTTGGGCTAGGAACTTGGTTTAACTTTCCTCTGAAAGCTTAGAATCTCAGCTTTTCAACAAGCCTAGACTTGCTACTCCTTATACTTTTGCCGTAATCACGATTCACACACTTACGAATTTTACCGCGATTTGCGATTTGGTTAAAAATCCAGCCACGTGTAACCATCAGCAGTCATTTCTTTCCTTGCTAAAAATTCGTTTGCCTCTTAATCACCATCTCTGAATCATTGCTAAAGTGAGCCTGAACTCATATTAACTAGATACCACTCACCCTGAACCTCCTGAAGGGAATTAAAAGTATTTTCAGCATATATTTCGCTTCCTTGACACCACATTCAAAGCACTTGGGCCTGTGTTTTAAAACTCATACCGGTTTTCTCTAAGCTTGCTCGGGTGAACTGAATTACATTTGATTGCATTTCTAAGAACTGTGTGCTCTCCTCTTCATTTCCTTACATTGCATAAGGGGGGGAGTGGATTGCCAGAGAAAAGTTATTACATTGTTTTGTTGAAATCATATTGAGTATTTTCTGTATTGCATTTTCATTCAACATTGCATCCATCTGAAACTAGATAAAGCATTCTCTACCACCTTATTCTTCTGTTCCTATTCCCAAGTGTGCTACCTCATCCTATACTACTCCTGGGTAATCAAATCAGTTTATTAGTAGAACATTACCCATTGTTGTTAACTGCTCATGTTCTGAAGTGTGATATTAATTATTAATTTATTATAAAGTGTGATATATATATATATTGTTTACATTCTCAAATAAACCGTTTAAACTTGCAAAACAGAACTACTTCTTGGCTCAGTGGGGTCAGGGGGGTTCCAAGAGAGGGGTATTATGTAGGGGTAGTCATCCAGAACTCATGAACTGGACATAAAGATATATCAATAAGGGTTTCCATTCAGTATCCCAGACTAGGCATTGACTTAGCTGTAGTGCTGGATTGAATCCTCTTACATAGCGATCTCAAAATGATCGACCGCCCTCTTTAAAATGGCGTTGAACAACATTTGGTCATCCACTGGAATTTTCCGTTAGACGAGGAACAACATTTAAAAGACCTCGTCTCCATAGCAGAGGGTGATGGCATCCAGACCAAATAGGCACATTAACAGATAGGCACAGGGTTGTCGGAAGTGGCTGTATCGGAGTAACACAGTGCGGCTTGACAACCTGTGCTCTACGTACCTTGCGTGCTAGTACGTGCTGTTTGCAGGGTCCTTTCCTATAGCCCCCCGATCTGTGGCGAGGCGCGAGGAGCGGGTCGGCGTTCAGAGACAGGCAGAGACGGCGGAGCCGCTTCGGGACACGTCTGCACCACGGGGTGAAGGTCCAGAGAGAGCTCTGTGGAGTTGTGGACCTACGAGGGAACGGGTGCCGGAGGAAGCGGTTAGCCGCTGATTTGAAAGGGGGAGGTAAGGGTCTTCTCCCAGGCTCCTGGGCTTTGCTGCTGGGGCTTAGGAGCGGAGCCGCGGCAATTTAGTTATAACCTGGGAGCAAGGGAGAGTAATTGAAGCTGAGTGGAGTCAGATCCTGAGTAGTAACTACCTCCCACTGTTCTCTCCCCCCCTCCTCCCCTTCTGCCCTTCCCTCTTAACTGACTATTATAATTCCTCCCCACCCCCCCCCCCCCTCTGCTGCAAGCCCCTACCTCTCCTGCCCCCTCTTGATACTTAGTGACAAGAGGTGGTTTTGGTAGCGGAACGTGTATGTTGCGGGAGTTGTAAGTGAGTACCCTAAAGGGACATCTAGGACGGGCCCACATACATCTGCCATACCTTACCTTACTGATGATCACTGGGATACTATTAACTGAAACTTTCTGAGACCCTGACGATAGCCGGGGAGAGCTTGAGCCTCCCTTGAGAAGGTTTATTGAGCTATCCAAGAACTCAGGCAGAGGGTTCGTAATACGAAGGTTTAAATCCACATAGGTACGGAATTAACAGTTACCGCAACTTTACCAGGAGACTGTGGGCCTTGTGCCTTTGATCCTGACGTGGATTGGAAACGGACCCTGAAAACAGGCACCGGCAAAATAAGCATTGCGAACAGTATCCTGCCAATTGAGACGGACAGCGTGCTGAAGGCGAAGCACCTGGGAAATCAAACTGGTTCAATGTAAGGGGACTAACAATTTGTTGGGCTAATGCAAGCAGGAAAAGAACGGAATCAAACTACATACAATTTAAGAAAAATCAAGGTGATAAATACAAACCGGACGCTTACTAACAAGGAGGGTGAAATGGAAAAAACTAGGACTAAAAAGAAAGTAAGGAAAATGTCACCCGCAAACCAAGGTGTGATCACTAAATGTTTCCCACTGAACGCAGCCCGTGAAATAAACTCCACCGCTATTGAAGAATATATACCAACCCATTGTGATAATGAGGCTATAACATCACTAAACTTTGAAGATATTGACAACAACTCGTTACTAGACCTATGTCTAAATATCCAAAGAAGTATGACACCACATCCAGACATAAAGCAAAGTAATAATAGCGGTACACAGGTAGACAGACTGATGACCACACCCCCAGGACCAACAAAGGTGGGAGCTGGTTTAGACAGGCTGTCAATCTCACCAAACCTAGCAATGGTCACAACAGAAGATCTGCCTGAAGTTGAAACAGAGTCCCTGGATAAGCCCTACGCAGGGGCATCAGAAATAGTGGAAATCCAGGCATCAGTAGCTTCATTACAATTTGCGCTCAAGATCCTGCTTAAAATGTCTGGGCGAATACTGGCTAATACTGAGGCACTTTCCACCGGAAATAAAGGAAGATTGAAATTAGCAGAAGAAAATCTATCAGAAGCTATCCATATTACAAATGAAACCGAAGAGCAAGAAAACATGGAGATCAAACAGGACGTGGGTAGCCCTGACCCTTTCTTCTCAAGAAAGCAAAAGAGACTAGCAAGAAAGGGCGGAAAGGGCAAAAGAGCTAGTATTACAACATGCCCGACGCTAGAGCAGGGCGAGACGGGATTGCCCACTAAAAAGAGCAGGAAAAGAGTGGCAAGGGCTAGGAAAAAGAAGGCAGCCAGGGAGGGTTACCTTACCAGCTGGCTGCTTCCCGCACAAGTGGCTGAAAACGAGCCGGAAGAGGAGATAGAGACTGTGGAGTTGGAAGAGGTGTACAATAGTGAGGCCACCAATATGGACGAAACATTAAAACTTCCTATAGAGCCAGAAAATCCAGGAACCACAGTAGCTGCCGCCATGGAAAATAAAGGGGAGACGAGAGGAAACAGTGTATGTCTGATCAAGAATTTATATCATAGCAAGGAAAGCAAATGGCTATCGCGTTCAGAATTCCTGACAAGACTAGATTGTGTTCCACAACTGCGGGTTCTTAAATCCGGTGACTTTGTATTCGTTGAGCCCCTGAAAGGTCCAAATTCTAAAGTATCTGCGCTACACTGTAAATTCCTAGCTACAGCTGAATTGTTAAGAAACTACAAAGAGGAATTAAAAGCAGTGGATGTTGAAGTGGATGCCGATCTTAATGAAATTGACCTGAGTTGTCCAATGGAAGAAGCAGTAAGTGCTTCGGTAACAGCAGATTACCCAAGCTTACCTAAGGGAAAGAAGGTCGTTGCATCAGAAGTCGAACAAATGCTAAAATGGTTAGTAGACGCACTTACCGACATTTTATCTAACCAATGAGATCTAACTATACTATCTTGCCCATCTCTTATCTCCGGAGGGCTCAACAAAGTTACTGGACAAATATAGCCGCTTCTGCTTACAAGAGACTTGGGCCATTGATCCCTTAATACTGGATGGTTATGTGCTATATCACTCGGCAGCAAAAAAGGGAGAAAAAGGCAAGCCCTATGGTGAACTGACCATAGGAGTGGCCAACACATTGGGTTCGAGACAGATCGACTGCAACCTTGAAAGCAATATGATAGCAGTCAAAGTCATCCCGGACTGTAAGAATCCTAAGGGCTCTTTTTTGCTGGTGAGCTTATACAACCCACCTGGGGCGAAGTTAAGCGAACAATTGCAGGACTCTCTCCAGTATTTATTGGCTAGTTGGCTGTACATATCTAGCGACATAGGAATAATTGTTGTTGGTGATTTTAATTGCCATATGTCAGGGCATGAGAGCAAAACGCAGAACCCTAGATTAAAAGATCGGGGAGTTATGGCTCATAATAAAAAAGATCCTGAGGGTGGAGCATGGGAATATTTGTTTGAGTCCTGGGACATGGAAATGCTTAATGGCAGAACAACTAGTGACTATCCTGGGCACCAAACAGGGTCAAATGGGAATTCACATAGTACATTGGACTATGTATTTGTATACCCTAGGATTCAGCAACAGGTGACAGATATGACAGTGATCTCCAATGAATGGAGCGATCACGCCGCCTTGAAATGTGAGATCAATATTCCCAGAGAGCAGTACGTGCCCAACAACATAGGTATAGTAAAAACCAATAAAACGGGTACTAGGATTTCTTGGTCGGATAAAAATATTTCCCTTGCAACTGCGGCCTTGGGGGTGGCAGATTATAGCAAGATACCTAACTTTAACGAGCTGTCAATTGACTGTATAGAGGACTGGGTCCAGGCGTTTGCAGAAAAGCACGCAGCATTACCAGTGTGGTCAATGATACGTTCGGAGGGGAAAAAAATGCCCTATGATAAAATGATCAGAGATATGAAAAGGTCTCTCAGAGCTGAGCTCTGTAAGGCTAAGAAAGATATGGCCCTTGGGGAGAGATCCTATGCAAAAGTGAGAGGGATCAAAAACAGATATAGAGCGGCCATTAAAGCAAAAAGAAGAGCAGACAAATTACTGGCCTGGCAAAGAATGGTGAAGACCATATGCGAAGGGAAAACGCGTAACATCTGGTCCCTCCTGGGTGAGGCGAGTGGCCCGCAAAATGGGGCATTAATTAACCCCATCGAAGCCAGAGTCTGGATAAAGTTTCTGGAAAATCGGAATGATGAAGACGATAAACTAACAGTATTGGACAGTCCCCCATTAGTAGCTCAGTTCGATACATCATACAAACTTAACCTGAATAAAATTAAAGAGATAAAATCGTCACGAGCGCCTGGACCTAATGGACTGGCCAATATTGTTATTAAATCGTACCCCGAGTTTCTGGCCAGCCTACTGAGAATACTATTTGAGAAAATCTTTAAATCTGACAAAATACCCCGTTCATGGCAAACGGCAATATTAATCCCTGTGTTTAAAAAGGGAAACAGACTTGACGCTAGCAACTATAGGTTGCTCTCAATGTTAGATGCCACAGGGAAGATATTTGCCTCACTCTTGCTAAAAGAACTACAATTATGGGCAGAGGGTTTGGGAGTACTGTCCAAATTTCAAAGTGGGTTTAGACAGGGAAACTCCACCTCCCACAACATTATGATTATGGATATCCTACGAGATAGAGCTCTAAGAGGGGCTGAGCCACTATATGCTTTATATGTAGACTTTTTGGCGGTCTTTGATTCTATTCCCAGAAGCCGCATGTGGTGGAAATTGAATTTAATGGGCTGTCCGAAAGGTCTAATATACTATCTAAGACTCCTACATCAAAATTATTCAGTGAAACTGAAATTAGATCAAGAAGGCCATACAACTGCCAATGTTATAAAAAATAGGGGAGTAAAGCAAGGCTGTGTCACAGCACCTTACATTTATAATCTTTATGTGTATGACATCCCCGAAGCAATATCTGCCGTAAGCAACTGCTCCCCTAAAATTGGTAAAGCCTCCTGCCCTGTATTAGTGTATGCCGATGATCTGGTGATTTTTGACTATACCATTAGTGGGATACGTAGATCAGCGGCTGAACTCTGAGAATATGCTGAAGTGAATGGCCTTAGCATTAATTTAGGGAAAACAAAGGTTATGAGATACACTAACAAGAGAGGAGATACACTAACAAGAGAGTATCCTGTGTACTACTTAAGGTAGGCCTGGTGAATATTTCCTATGCCCCCCAATACCGATATCTGGATATAGATTTTGAAGTCACTGGTGACTATGTGGCCTGTAAACAAGTGCGCGCTATTAGAGCGGCGCAATTGATTGCCCCGTTTTACAGGTTTACTGTTAAATAGTGAGGCTTTACACTGTGGGGAATTCGGCAGCTGTATATCCAAGCTTTTTCTCCGGCCATAATATATGGGCTGGAAGCCCTACTGAAGATTGATTTAGGGTGGTTGCAGGTGATTGAAAGTAGATTTTGGCGTTGCATCCTTGGCCTTCCTCCCTGTATTCCAATGGCCATAATCAGACTAGAATTGGGCTTGATCTCTCTAAAGGCACTAGTACTGAAGAAGCGAGCTTCACTATACTTAAAAATGACTTGTGATACTAGTAACGGACTATTAACAGCAGTCCATCAGGAAATGGCCAGGGAGAATTTGGTCTGTACAACTATTGACCAGATGTCGAAATTGTACCATGAAATAGGATAGCAATCTAGGGAGGGGGGGATATTCAGAAAAAGCTCAAAGAGTTCTGTGCAAATGTATTGAGCTCTGGGATTGGATTGAGAACTTTGAACATTTGAGGAGTCTGAGTAGTTATACATTTGTGCAACGTAGATTGTACGAGTTCAGGAAACCACAGAGATATTTGAACATCTGTCCATCAGTCAGACTTAGACGGTTTATCTTGTTACTCAGATTGGAGCAACTCCCCACGTTGATGGTCACGGGAAGAAAAGCCAAGGTTGATGTCACATTGCGAATATGCCGCTTATGCAAAGTCCAAGATCAGCTGGAAAAGGCAAAGCATCTTTTGACTGAATGTCTTGAAATGGCTAGCACATTCCGTCCCCTGATGGACAGTTATGCCCATGATAATGAGTATATCAAGGACAAACTTTTTTGGCACCACTGTACTAATTCCAATAGCATGCGTCTGATGACAGCCTTGTATACCATCTGGCTGAGGGTGGAAGTTAGTTTGGGCATAACACTTTAAGCACTTGAATTGACTAAGCAATTGCATCTTAATATTGTATAGATTTGTGTGTGATATATCTGATTTATGAAGATGATTTTTAAATTTTTATATGTTTTATTTTTTATATGACTTTTTGTATATATATTTGGATTATGTTGTATTAATGTGTTTTTTTAATGTCTTGTGTAAAGTTTATAATTTAAACTATATATATATATATATTAATTAATAAATAAATAAATAAATAAATAAATAAGCAAAGAAAAGGGAAAAGGAAATGCATTCTTGGAAAATAATAAACCCAGGGCCCCACTCTCTCTACTGTAAGGGCCTGGCCGGAAGGCCCAGGCCACGCGGTCGACAGCCGTCGAGCAGTTCATCAGTCGATGAGCAGTTGTGGATGTCTTTGGCGGCATGAAGCCCACGAGGCAGTCATCGAAGAGAAGTAGTTGGGCGACTAGACGACCGCAGGTCGTGGGTGTAGGGAGAATTCTCATAAATGGCTGATTTCCCTTACCTAATGAGTCCCTCAGCAGCTTTGCTGGATTTCTAGGGTTTATTCTTTTCACCTCGTAAGAGTGTGAGCCTTTTTCTCACTCTTACATGTGTTTTGCTGTGTGTGTTTCAGAGCAGTGACACAGGGTTGTCTTTGAGACTTCCCACTGACTCCATTTTCTGGGGCTGACTACTGTCCCCCAGAAAAGATAAAGTTGCCATTAACTTTATTTTAGTCACTTTAAACCACAGACCCAGTAGACCCCATCTTACATGGAGTATTGGAAAGGGTTAATTCTTATCCCTTTTTGTCTGTTTCTCTTGGAGAATTGTTTCGCTCCCTTTACATCAAGACATGGCTGGTGGCAGTGGTAACTACCCTATTTTATATACCGCGGTTATCTTAAATAACCATGTTACTGTTTTAGGCTATTATATTAGCCTCAAACATAAACCCACTTGACCATACATATTTTACTACGGTTCCGGCTGGGTTTATTCGCCATTTCTTTTTGTAAATGTCTTTGTCGTGATTTACTCTGCGTGCCAAACCAGGTTTGGTTCCTTTGCTCGCCGTCTTTTCGCGGGCTTCTGTACAGAAGCCTTCGTAAGGTGCCTGAAAGTCTGGGTAGGCAGGATGTGAGGGAGGGGTCTTAGGACCCCTGCCATGGGTTCCCTTGGTAACCCAAGTCGCACTCCTGTTTTATTTGGCTGGGTGACTGTCCTTGCCAGGACAGCCACCCTGCTGTGTGATTGACAGCCAGGCTGTATGAATAGGGGAAAACTGCATAAAAAGCAGGTCTCTGGGACTGGAAGAGCAGAGTCACCACTGGAACGAAAGAGCCAACGAGGAGCTGACAGAAGAGGACCTCTACAATGACTGAACCGCCCGGTGAAGCCCTGCTGCAGGTCCGAATTTTCAGAATCTGATGACATAGATGATCCTCCAGGAATCTTCTTCCCTTGAGCTAGTGGGACCAACCAGTTCGCCCAAACTTCAAGCCAGGACCCATCCTCTGGGCGAATTCGTTGTACTGAGCTACAGTGGGCCGGATAGCCAGGAAGGTCGGACCCTGCTTTGGTTTTAAGGAGCGCACCAGTTATTAGTTGCTTTGCTCTGCTGCTGGTTTCTTCCCTGGGTAGTGCAGGACCCTCCAGTCTTCCTACTTCTTGTCAGTCCAACAGTCGCTTCAGGAACCGTGAGCCTGCAGGAACTACCAGGAACGTCCGACTCAGCTACAGCTCCCTCTCCGTTTTAAGGTACTGTACAAATGTGGTTGTTCGCTTTGTTCAGCCGCGGTGAAAGTGTGTGAAATCTTCCTCCAATCTGAGGGCTTGTCCTTCTCTCTTCTTTGAACTAACTTTTCTGCCAACCAACCTCATCCGGAACCCGTGGCACAAACCTTACCGCGAACTACCCTGAACCGTGAGCAAAAGACTTTTGACCTAGTGACTTTGGCCCTAAGCCTTTTTTACCTGAATCTATCATTGTAGCTCCTCTTGCTCAATTGCCCTGAGTACTTATCTGTTGGTGTGGTTCAATCTTTATTAACTTTGTCTTTCACTCCCTTTTAAATTGCTGGAGTGCCATTTTGTTCCCACTTCATTTTGTGAGCTTGTCTGGAACTTATTGGAAGTTGTGTGGTGTATTAAGAGTGTGATTTTTAAACTGCTAAGAATAGTCAAATGTTATACAACTGAAGAGTAAAATAAATGTATATTCTTTTACTTGAAAACCTTAAGTCAGTGTTTGTTTGAATCATAGTAATTGTTGTCCTTTGTGTAACTATTTGATACTGCTCACTTACTCTTGACATAAGTCTGGCTGCTCAGCCACTGCTACCACTTTAACTGTGTAGTACAGGCTTGTACCAAAGGTGAATTTGTACTGTCACTTGTAGTCTTAATTGTGTGTGATGTTACCAAAGGGTACTGCATATAATTCTGCCTAACAGTTTGACAAAGTAAGCAATATTAATTCTTGCACGCTCCGCATAAGGTGACCAACTAGTTAGGTGGAAAAAAACCATCTGAGGGACCTCGACGCGCGAGAGATTTTTGGGTACACTACACGTCACGTTAGGGATAGTGTTGCAGTCATATCCATGTCGACGTCCCCTTTCGATCTTCGAAAAAAAGATGCAATACTCCGCGATTACCACTAGATGTCAAACTCCATGCACATCATGCGATTCTAAGCAGATTCACAAGCATCAGAAATAACTATTTATAACTGAAACCTTGGGTGTAAGTGTAACTTGGTTATTTGTATTTGTGAATTTCATTGCTACAGCTCTACAGCTCACATTTACCTCTCTTGAGATAGGCCTGGCTGCTCACTCACACTACCAACTTGTGTAGTACAGACATATACCAAAAGGTAGGTTACCTAATAGCAAGCAGATAAGTGGTGTGTAGTCTCACACAGTGTTACTACACCAATTCTTACCTAGCATTGGGCAGTTACTGCTGTAAACATTTTTTACAGCAGTAACTGCACAAAGAATTACCTTAAAGTAATTAAAGTATGACATCTTTTTTAAGGTGCCCGGAAATGATCTTATTACTTTGCGTTTTATGTTTGCTGAGAAGAATCTCATTCTGGGCCCATTTGTCACAAAGTAGATTGCACATTTAGGACATGCCTGAAATTAATGAAAGGCAACAAGTGAGTTGCAACTTTAAAGCTGCATCAATTTGTACCAAGCAAATCCAGGGATTGCCAGTGTACAATAAAAAGCCAAATTGCTTTTAATTCTGCACCTAGGCAACCTCCCGCTAAGCCCCAAACTCCTCCACTGATATGCTTTGTTGCTGTTATTCTAGAGGCCATCTCACATGTCCAAATAGAGGTCACCTATTAGACGACAGAAAATGGGCTGGGTTCAAGGTACAGCAAGAATATAAAGGCAGGCCCTGCCATTTCAGTAGCATTCAAGGTGATGCAAATGACCTACCTTACCACATTCCCATCACAACCCACTTCATTGGCAGTAGTAAAGGTGATCTCGTAGTTTGCATGCAAAGTAACCGCCTACTATGAACATTATACAGCCCTCTACAGCTAGTAATGTGGACAAACCACGGTCTATTTCTCCCATCCCGCGTCAATGCTCCCATCCCTTATAGAAGCTCAGCTCACAAGTCACGCTCTGGCTTTTTGACGCAATATTTTGCATTCGGGTGACATTACGAGTAAGGGAGTGCTGTAAAAAAAGTGTTGGAAATTCTGTTACTGGCAATTTTCTTTTGTCATTAACAGAATTACCGTCACTTTAACCGCACCACTAAATTCTGAGTTTGGGGGTAAAGTGGAGGATTCACCTCCAGCAAAATACTGGAGATTAATCCTCCACTTTACCTCCAAAAATCTGTCGCTTTATTGCAGCAGATGCCAAACCCCCATTGAGTCCTTTGCATTCTGAGAGTGGGGACCGCTTTGACATGACTCAAAATCCCATGTATATCCACAGGACCCAATGGCAGTAATGGTCAATGAGTTTCAATTCAACAGATTTACCCCCGAATTACCACCAAACTCGTAATGAAGCCCATAGTGTTTTCACATTGTAACCCCTTAAATGCTGAGCTATATGCATTTCTATGCAAATCGGACGAGCATACTCGTCCTCATCGCTCAATGGGTTTTAAATATAAGACTGCAAGTATCAGAATGCAATATGGTGTGAGTCGAAATACAGCATTTATTTCAGAACAGGTTCATTTCCCACCTGATATCGGAGAACGTGAAGTCTCTGTAAAATGCCTTTTGGGTTGTAGTAATTTCAAGAATTAAAGACAGACCACACAACAACCTGTTCAATAGTTACATTTTAAACAATGGCTAAATTAAGTAGGTGGCTTGTTGCTATGATTGATGTGATTAACATCTCCAGTTACATTGAAAAAATAAGGTAAGAGCCAATTTGGTGTCTCAAACAAGCAGAATTCAAGGACTACAGAAACCTTCGTGCCATTTTAACACCTGGAGTGGTTAGTGGGTCAGAGTATTTTGAGTAGGTAGACTGAAGACGTCTTGGGGCATGCAAAAGCCTGCAGTCGTGTTACAAATGGACTCACCATAAAACACATTAACGCTTCAAGTGGCCACCACCGCTCGCTTCCTCTACCAGAAGACTTGCTGAATATTATTTCAGACACTGAAAAAGTGCTCTGCAAGACTCTTGGTAAATTTAAAGGAAGTCCACGGTAGATACATTGAATACCATTAAATTGCCTTAGAACATCAACAGTAATCACAGTGCTTAGAAGAGGGTTTCATCCCAGAGTATGAGGCGCAATAGAAAAAAACAAAATTAGTATTATTCTGTGTATTGCGATAATCGCTGCTTTACTTTCATGTAAGTGGCAGTGGAGCATACAAAAAAGTCTTGGCAAAAAAGTTCACGCTTTTCTGTAGGCAGTGTCAGGCAGTGTCATCCATTGTTGCCTGTTTACATCTTCGATCTCATGTCTAGAAGTAACATCAATTGCCATAGGTTGTCATGCAAAGGTTCTCACAGTGAGTGGAAAGGTCACGGCACATTCGCACCCCAAATCGAGCCCAAACCTGGGCACATGATTGCTGTATGTTCAGATCGGGTGACTACCTGGGCAGATGATTGCTGTATGTTCAGATCGGGTGACTGCCTGGGCAGATGATTGCTGTGTTCAGCGCTGGTCATTGGGCCGGATTTTCCCAGATCTGGGATCCGGCAACCAATGTCTCCACGGATCCAGGAAATACATTTGCTCCATTCCAGTGTTTTATTCAATGTTTTTTATTTGCTTTTATTGTCGGCGGGATTCGAACCCAGGTCGACAGTACTAAAGTCGAGATACTTACCCACTAGACCACTGGAACATTCAATCAAGGAACTGGTGAATCTGCCTGTTAGGTTTGTACTATGCAAACAACATTTATGTGCATATTAATAGGTTTTAAACGTGTGCACGTTTCAACATTATAGGAAACGTTCATCCTTTCTTGGGTTAGTTTCCATTTCTTATTTTTTTTTATCTCCTGAAATACAAATGTTGATTTATTGGGAGTGAGAAACATGTCCTGCATTCCCCTCCAAAACCGCTGGTGGGATCCCACATTTAATCATTTCCATTTCCAGTCTTGGGAGGATAGCTCAGCGGCAACGTGCTCGCCTTGGAATCAAGATGAACCGGAACAACACAGATTCGATCCCTGCGTCCGCTCTTAGAAACCTCTGGGTATTAAGCGTGTTCTAAATAACCTGTTTTATCATATCACTGTATGTGTTGGATGTAGTCTTGTTTGTTTGTTTGTTTGTTTAGAATTTATTGTGCGCACCGGACCCTGAAGTATAAGGGCGCAAAAAGTAAGAATATGTACAGCTTAGAGCATAGGTTACAGGTTACAGTTACAAGTTACAGACATTACCAGTTACAGAAATTACCAGTTACAGGTGCAAGTTTACAATACAGGTTTACAATCGTATGATGCAGATACTGTGTAGCAAACAGGCGTGAGCATTATCATGGGTTCAATTAGCAGTTGCTGTCGTTAGCCAGTTAATTACAATTTGCCTGAATTTGGAAAAGGAGTGTTCTAGCCTCGCAGTAGTGGGTAATTCGTTCCACAATTGAGCAGCTTTGACCGGGAAGCTAGCTCCGCCTATGGTGGTCAGTTTAAAGCGTGGTACTTGTAGGCGATTGGTGTAGGCAAGTCTGGTTTGTCTTGTGGGGTGTGTTCTGATGAATCTGTCCTTAAGGTATTGGGGGGCTTTGTTGTGTAGAGATTTGTATGTGAGAGATGCCGTTTTGAGTCTAATTTTCTCGTGGGTGGAGAGCCATTTGTGTTTCCTTCTTATTACTGTAATGTGTTCTCTCCTGGGGATGTTCAATGCCGCTCGGAGGGCCTTGTTTTGCTGTATCTGGATTTTGTTTATGATAGATTTATTGGCTCCTATGTACAGTGCGTTACAATAATCTAGTTTGGAGATGATAAGGGCTCTGGCTAAAGTTAGACAGCTGTGCTGGGAAAGGAATTGTTTTCCTGCTCTAATGAGCTTACATGTGTAGGCTGTCGAGGAAGCTAGGGAGTTTACCTGTTTGGAAAATGATAGGGTAGAATCAAGGTAGATCCCTAATGTTTTAACTTCTTTGGCAACTTGTATGCAGTTCCCATCTATGATAAAGGAAGAGTAGTTTGTGCTTAGTTTTTTGATGAGGGGTGCGGTGCCTAGGATAAGAAGCTCAGTTTTATCATCGTTCAGGCATAGGCCATGGGTTGCCATCCATGCCTGAACGATGCTGTATATTTTGTTCACCATTGCTAGATCTTTTTCGTAAACCCCTGTGAGTGGGAGGAGGATCTGGGTATCGTCAGCGTAGTTGGTATACGTGATACCCAGAAGGTCCAAATCATCAAACAGAGGCTTAGTGAATATGTTATATAGCGTTGGTGAAACGCATGATCCCTGTGGCACGCCGCAGGTAATAGGGATGGGGTCTGCAGCTGCTATAGGTGAGAAGACCCTCATGGTGCGGTCACTGAGGAAGGATTGTATCCATGCTATAGCCTCAGTGGAGAAGTGTGCTGCTGAATCTAGGTGGTTACATAGGACTTTATGGTCCACTAAATCAAAAGCGGCCGATAGGTCTAGTAGCAGGAGGAGTGCTGGTTTTCCAGAGTCTCTTACTTTGTCTATTTGGGCTTTCAGGTCAATCAATGCAGTTTCTGTGCCGTGGAGAGGGCGGAAGCCAGATTGTCGGGAGCCTAGTAGTTGGTTTTGTTCCAGGAAACTCTGGATTTGTATATATGCCACTTTATCCAGTATCTTCAGAAGGAATGGTACCGTAGTAATAGGTCTATAGTTAGTGGGTATGGTGGGGTCTAGAGTAGCCTTTTTTAAGAGTGGGAGCACCCAGGACTCTTTTAAGTTACTGGGGATAATGCCTGTGGTAAAGGAGGCATTAATTAACTTGGTGATAAATGGTGCTAGATCTCGTGCGGCATCTTTGATGAGTTGTGCTGGACATAAGTCTCCTTTGCAGTTGGACGGTTTTAGACCGAGTATTACTTTCTCTACTTCTAGTATGGAGACTTTGGAGAAGTGGAATTGCGTAGTGGGTTTGGAGTTAGGAAGTGTCTTGATAGGCGGTAATATGTTGGGTGCTAGGGTCTCACGTTTTAGTTCTATTTTCTTTTGGAGGTTTCGGACTTTGTTAGAGAGGGCTTGCTGGATTTCGGAGCACCACTTTTTATCTTTAAGACAGTTGTCTTGAGGTGTTATTGGGTTTTCCAGTTCTCTGAGTATGGCGAACAGTTCTTTAGTACTTGATTTGGCTTGTGTGATTCTGTTATTGTAGGTCTCTTGTTTAGCTAAGATGATTTCTTTTTTGTAATGAGAAGAGATTTTAGCTAGTTTCAGTTTATTTTCTGGGCTGGGGTTAATTTTCCATGTATTTTCCCATTTCCTTTTTTCTAATCTCAGATTTTTTAAGAGAGGGGTGAACCAGTTGTTCAGGTGGTTCTTTGGCTTGCTGTTTCTGAGCTTGAGTGGTGCGATGTTGTCAAGAGTTTTGTTCATGATATTGTTAAATTCTTCCACTAGGCTGTTAGGGTTAAGGTTGTCAGGTAGAGCGACCAAAGTGGGCATGATGCCGGGGAGTAGTTTGTCTAGTGTCATGTTTTTTTTATTTCTGGTAAGTGCAGGAGGTGCACATGGTTGTTGCAGTTTGGGGGTGGCAGTGTCCAAGGAGAATGAGATTAGATGGTGATCTGACCAGATTTGGGGTGAGATGGTGAGAGTGGCTATATTGCAATTGTGGTCAGCAATCCAATCAAGGGTTCTCCCTTTGATATGGGTGGGCTCAAGCACTCTTTGTGTGTAGCCCAGTTCTGTTAGGGTGTTGGAGGCTGCTGTGGCTTGTAAGTCGTTGATATCATTGAAGCCAATATTGAGGTCGCCTAGTAATATTGATTGAGTAGTATCTTTAAGGTTTTCTGATAGGATGGTAGTTAAGTCTTCTATGAAATTCTTGATTGGACCTGGAGGTCTGTATATCAAATGAATGTTAAGGGTTTGTGAGTTAGCTGTAGGTGTCTTGGTGGACATTATCTCACAAGATTCAATGGTTGGTGAGGGGGTGAGTCTCATCTGGAGTTTAGTTTTGACGATGATGGCTAGTCCTCCACCTCGAGCTCCGCACCTATCTGATCTGAGGATAGTGTAATTATTGGGCACAGCTAGGGATAGTGCTGGGCCTGATGTCTCATGTAGCCAAGTTTCTGTAATGGCTAGGAAGTCGTAATCTTCTGTCAGGATAACTTCCGATATTTCTATGGCGTGGGCGACTAAGGATCTAGCGTTTATTAAGGCTCCTTTGAGTTTAGGTGTGCGGTTAAGATGTGTAGCAGTATTTTTTGCAGCATTGGGAGTGGCAATTGTTTCTTTATTAGTTTGGTAGTTGTTGAGCTTAACGTGGTTATGGGTGAATGGTTTGCGAGTAGGTTCTTTTTTGGTTCGAGTAGTATTAGTTTCGTATTTGATGAGCGGATCAAAGATTCTGGGTAGTCTTGCTCGTAATCTTAGGTTTCTGTCAGCTATGTTATATTGTGTAGTGGAGTGTTGTATTGTAGTTGCTATAAGAGGCGACATGGTGAGATGTTCCCATGGGGCGAGTGAGGAGGCCAGGTATACTAGGTAGGATAGTATAAGGAGCATTGTGTAATGTGTAAGCGTCCTGTGTCTGGATAGATGGCTAGAGTTTTAGTTATGGTGTAGTGCAGGCAAAGTAACTGCTAAGTCTGCTATGTTGTTATCTAGAAAATGAGGTCAGGCACATAGTGTTAAGTTGCAGTAATCATAGGGCTCGTACAGATGGCAGTGTGGTGAATATATGACCATGGGCAACACAATTGCTATAGTCTATGAGCGACCAAAGGGCACAACACAATTACTGTGGTCAATGAGCGACCAAAGGGCACAACATGATTACTGTGGTCAATGAGCGACCAGAGGGCACAACACAGTTACTGTGGTCAATGAGCGACCAGGGGGCACAACACAATTACTGTGGTCAATGAGCGACCAAAGGGCACAACATGATTACTGTGGTCAATGGGCGACCAGAGGGCACAACACAGTTAATGTGGTCAATGAGCGACCAAAGGGCACAACATGATTACTGTGGTCAATGGGCGACCAAAGGGCACAACACAATTACTGTGGTCAATGAGCGACCAAAGGGTACAACATGATTACTGTGGTCAATGGGCGACCAGAGGGCACAACACAATTACTGTGGTCAATGAGCGACCAAAGGGCACAACACGATTACTGTCGTCAATGAGCGACCAAAGGGTACAACATGAATTACTGTGGTCAATGGGCGACCAGAGGGCACAACACAATTACTGTGGTCAATGAGCGACCAAAGGGCACAACATGATTACTGTGGTCAATGAGCGACCAGGGGCACAACACAATTACTGTGGTCAATGAGCGACCAGAGGGTACAACATGATTACAGCGGCACTAGTAGGCGTGGCGCGATGTGTTGCACGAGAACAGTAGCAATAGGCTGATGCACATGAGTAACAAATAGTTAGCAAGAGTAAATTCACCAAGGTGTGTGTATATTCTAGCAGTAGGCAGTAGACATTCACATGCGGATCGTGGGTAGACTAAGCAGCTAAAAGTGTTATGCTTACTCACATTGGGTTGAGTCCAGATAGTGCAATTAGAAAGTACTGCTTCCTCCTCGGCATCACGGAGGCTGTCCCACGGTTAGACTAGACTCTTTCAGTGGGTCTGTCAGGAGGCCTCAATACAGCAGAATCTTATGGTGGGATGTAGAGTGGGTGTTACGCTCACATGCGCCAAACAGGGGCAAAACAGGGCCTTAGTATGGCCTTCGGTTGGCCGGCGATCCGCCTGCCGGCGGTTCTTCCTGGTCAAATCGAGGATTAGCCTCGATTTCGTGCCGCGATGCGCCCGGCATGGGCGAGTCAGGCACTTATATGGACAGGGTCAGGCAGGCCCTGGTCCGATGCACGCTTCGCTCCTCGACAGGATCCTCTGCTGGGCTGTGGGGCTGGGGGGGCTCCTGCCCTCGCCCCTCGAGGTGGATGCTGGAAGTGGGGGACCTGGGGCAAAACAGGGCCTTAGTATGGCCTTCGGTTGGCCGGCGATCCGCCTGCCGGCGGTTCTTCCTGGTCAAATCGAGGATTAGCCTCGATTTCGTGCCGCGATGCGCCCGGCATGGGCGAGTCAGGCACTTATATGGACAGGGTCAGGCAGGCCCTGGTCCGATGCACGCTTCGCTCCTCGACAGGATCCTCTGCTGGGCTGTGGGGCTGGGGGGGCTCCTGCCCTCGCCCCTCGAGGTGGATGCTGGAAGTGGGGGACCTGGGGCAAAACAGGGCCTTAGTATGGCCTTCGGTTGGCCGGCGATCCGCCTGCCGGCGGTTCTTCCTGGTCAAATCGAGGATTAGCCTCGATTTCGTGCCGCGATGCGCCCGGCATGGGCGAGTCAGGCACTTATATGGACAGGGTCAGGCAGGCCCTGGTCCGATGCACGCTTCGCTCCTCGACAGGATCCTCTGCTGGGCTGTGGGGCTGGGGGGGCTCCTGCCCTCGCCCCTCGAGGTGGATGCTGGAAGTGGGGGACCTGGGGCAAAACAGGGCCTTAGTATGGCCTTCGGTTGGCCGGCGATCCGCCTGCCGGCGGTTCTTCCTGGTCAAATCGAGGATTAGCCTCGATTTCGTGCCGCGATGCGCCCGGCATGGGCGAGTCAGGCACTTATATGGACAGGGTCAGGCAGGCCCTGGTCCGATGCACGCTTCGCTCCTCGACAGGATCCTCTGCTGGGCTGTGGGGCTGGGGGGGCTCCTGCCCTCGCCCCTCGAGGTGGATGCTGGAAGTGGGGGACCTGGGGCAAAACAGGGCCTTAGTATGGCCTTCGGTTGGCCGGCGATCCGCCTGCCGGCGGTTCTTCCTGGTCAAATCGAGGATTAGCCTCGATTTCGTGCCGCGATGCGCCCGGCATGGGCGAGTCAGGCACTTATATGGACAGGGTCAGGCAGGCCCTGGTCCGATGCACGCTTCGCTCCTCGACAGGATCCTCTGCTGGGCTGTGGGGCTGGGGGGGCTCCTGCCCTCGCCCCTCGAGGTGGATGCTTACATTTGCAGGTGCTGTCTTCATAATGACCCAATAATGCCAATTTGGGGAACATTTGAGTTGAGTCTAATATAGCATGTATTATAATACTTTGATATGTATATAGCACTTTGATGAAAAGTGCTTTAAATAGCACGTCTTTACATACATTATTATTAATTACCGGTGATCGCCCAGCTTCTGTGTTACTTATCATGAGTTTTCTTGCTTCACCTGAAGGTTGACGTGTTTCTTGAAGGAAACATCGGTTAAACACGCACATATCAATGGAGAAAGTGGGGGTAGGTGGGAGAAGGGCTGGACGGGGATATGGGTGCATGGGGAATGGATCATACTCCATTAAAAGAAAGAAAAATAGATGAAAATGCAACAATATCGCCTTACTATTTTAAATGTGTTCAGATGGAACTAGATATAAGCACCCTTTTAAATCTCGAATACTTCTCCTTTTATTCTCATTCAGCGTGTCCTATAATTGCACTCCACTTTACGTCCTAAACCAGCAAATCAGCCCCACACTGTTATCTCCTTGACAACTGGCCTAACGCGCTCCCTACCCGCCTTATGTTTGCCTGCCCGGCGTCCGATTGCTTTGGGCGTGCATTGTAGAGTCCCCCCCCAACCTATCGAAGTTTCTGGCTAGAAGCCAATGCTTGACCCCTGTAGTTATCTGCACCAGAGACCATTTTCTCTGCGAGTTCCTCTGGCTAATTCTGAACCAGATTAGGCCTTCTCCCTTAAGTGTCTAGGTTTTATTTCGACCCCATGCGACAACCTTTCCTCAGAGTAGCAGTAGGACATGAGTCATGCATACCGTTTTCTGAGGTCTTTGTCTCCACTCTGTTCCAACTCCCCATGTTTTACATGCTTGCCACCTCACAGAGTTGCAGTATGACCATCAGGCAGGTTTCCCCGTGCTACACAGGCACACAAGACACACACACAGCCAATACCAAGCATTACAGCCACACAGAACACAAGCACAATCAACTCTCACATCAGACAATCAACACAACACATCCCCTGCTACCAGCAGAGCTAGAATGACCAGATTTTCAAGATGCAAAAACGGGACGCCAACAGCATAAAAGAAGGACTACCCTTCACCCCTCGTGGCCGCTGGGAAGGGGACAAGGAGTTTAAGGTCACCTTAAGCACAACTACTCATCACTCAAATAGACAGGCAGAAACCAAAAGAGCTCAAACTGTACGCCCAAACAGCCACTCGCCTATTCACTACCATCCTTAACTTGGGCACTTGTCCACGGAATATACCAAACACACTTGCATATCTCTATCTGGTACCCTTGCCTCTCCCCATGTATGACAAGACCGATGTAGACAGTTCTTTCTTTGTTGGCGTAAAAGGCTGCAGGTTTATGATCACACAAACCACTACATGTTTGTCATCACAACAAAACACTTTTTGAGGAATTGTCCTCCAGGTGCGGCGACCAGCCGACTGCCTCATCTCTACCTTGGTTCCCCCATTTTCCAACCAACTCCACTCTAGGCCAAAGCTCCCCCAACCGCCATTGTCTGTGCACCATCTGTCCTTGCAGGTGATCCTGGGCTGGAGGAGTACCGTTCCTGCCGCAGGAAGCTGAGCCCTCTTTGATACCTACAGCACCCTTGCCGCTAGGCCTCAGAGGAGCGCTGATCACAAGAGAAGCGAAAACGCCTCCCGTTTTCCCAAGCTCATTTGTAGTTCCTACAGTTTCCACTGGTCGCTTCCACACTGCCATGCCACTGATGGGTCCATGCCCATCCGTGGCTCCCCCCAGCCTTGGACTCATAGTTCCAGCAGTTTTGTGAACAGATTCCAGAAAAACAACTCCATGCCACCATTGACAGGTGCACCCCATCCCCATCGTAATAATCAGGTGACTTTAGGTTAATCAGGCCATGCCTGACCTGAGTGAAGCCTCTGCCCCTGCAGAACCTGGCCATTGCCCCATTCAACTTCCTTCTTGATTTTTTCACTGCTGAATGACACTCCGCTCCTCTCCATCCTTGTCTCGGTATAATCTCTGACCACATGATTTCCGTCTCTTCTAAACGTGTGGCCAATTTTTGGAGGGTGTCCATCATTTCCCTCATCAGCACACCTCTGCCCAAGCTTGTGAGGTCGTTCCCCCCTAGATGGACCATTAGGACGTCAGGTTTGGGGTGTTGTGTTAGCAGCCTTTGCACATGACCCTCCAGCTGGCCCCATCTCATACCCGCCACTCCATGCCACCCGATCTTAAATTCGCTTGCTGTCATCCATTCTCTTTCCGAGGTCCATTTTGCCTTGGCCCTTGTCATGAAGGAGTTCCCTACCACCCACACTGTTCTTCTGCTTCCTTTGGCTGCTGTCTGGTGAGGAGAGATGGGGAATGGGAATGAATTAGCATCACATTTTTGTCCAGTCTTATGTATCTTTTAAAACCGTTAGACTTCCATCCCCCTATTTCTGTAATAGCTTCTGGCATCATGCCCAGCCCTGCCGCTGAGGTGGCAGCTCCAATTCTGAACCAGCGTGTTCCAAAGACCCCCTCTGTTCTCCTAAGCCCCTGAGCGCCATATCCATGCACTACAGAAGTACAGTATTTTTAGTCTGGTAAAGATGGAATAAACTGCAATTGAAGACTTAATACAAACTTGTGTTAGTACAAACAAAACATACGAAGATACACAATGGATAGAAATCGGAGGCACTTACAGGGAAACTTCAGTAAGGAGGAAAGAAACACCACCACCAAAAAATGACAATAACAATAGACTTCATCATCATGTACACACATTAATTGTGTGTTTGAGGCTTGATTATTTCCACATGTATGTGCACCAAAGCTGAGCACAAATCCCAAAGAAAGTTCCTTTATAACATAAAACTAAGTTAATGTCTACATATGTAGCACCTTTTGAATTTTAAAATTCTCTATATCACTGAACAAAACCACGTGGCCTAGATATGTCAGTGAACAAAAACAAGTGGCCCAGATATGTGATGTCTTCACAAATGTCATTGATGACATTACTGATATTATCTTTGATGTCCTAGGTGTTGTCTTGGCAGTGAACAGTGGTGGCGCGAGTTATGGTTGCTTAACTTACCACAACTGGTGAATTTATTTACTATACCCAAATATACCTTTTTGTACAATTCAACATTTCAGAACATTTCAGAATGTAATAACTATGTTTTCACTTAGCACACAATATCATGGAATGCACCAAGCACAAACCATAACTGTACACCTCAAATTATCAGTTCAGTACAACCCTTCATACAGACTTAGATACACCAGCAGCTCACTGCAAAACAACCTCTCACCAAATAGTAAGTACAGTGTATTTGTTTCTCTATTATTACCATTCATTATATAAACATTTCTCATAAGAAAATTACACAATATTTTATTTTGACAGAAACTTTCCCAGAGAAGAAATGAGTGATGATGAATTCTCTAAGGGTAAACAATACATCTTTCCATATAAACAAATAATGTAATTTATATACAGCCCATTGAAGTAATAATTTCTACATTTCTTATAGCACATACTTTACTTGAAGAAACTGCACCACAAATTAATCATGAAGAATCCCAACAATCACAAAGCCAATCCCCAATTGTTGATCAGCACTGTCCTACTTGCACCTGTCCCCTTTATCCCCAGCAATCACCCCCATCAAATACACAAAATATAAATGAAAGATGATTTGATGAAAGCCCCCCTCCCCGATGATGATATTCTAGAAATTCCAAAATCTCCCATTTATGATTTCAATTCCGGTACCCGATCCCTTTCATAAAGAAATCTTTTCTAATATATTGTATATTATTTTGTGATTAAGTCTTTTTTTAAAACCCCCAGTTAATAGTCCACAGACTTTTAGCCTGTCCGTGGAGTCGGTTTACACAAAATGGAGCATCCACGGACATGGTGCCATGTCCGGATCTGTCCGGTTTCGCACACTACGCACTTAATTGGTCCACGGACAACGTGCCCATATGCGGACATCCCCGTGAAAGGGGCCGGCATTTCCCGCCCGACGTGATCTGCCCATCAAGTGCTGCGGACACTCCCTAGACGCCATGTGACTGCACCTGTGCAGTGTGATGGCCTGTCCGCGTTTGAAAGCACATTTTCGGCCAATCTAGGATGTTTCAAGTTGAAAGTTTACCCTTGCAGAGCTCCTAGACTCATACTTAGTTGATCTGTCAACTTTTTACAACTTTCCAAGGCCTATTTTCATCTCGGTAATCCTCGGATGGTTCCTCTGAAGGGACCCACCCATTACTTTACTCAATCTGGCTATTCAGGAGATAGGACCTGCTTGTAGTTCTTTTAGCACCTGCAATCTACCATAAAAACTGGCAGCAGTCATGCCCATCCCTCCTCCCCAGGGGCCACTACCAACATCTGGAGGGCCTGTACAGGGCAACAGGCGGGATAATGCAGAAGAGGATGACAAGGAACAGGAAGAAGAGTTAGAGGTAGTGCCTACCTCCAGCGCCCGGAAAGAGTCATGAGTGTGGCGATTTTCTACCACCATTGGGTGTGTACAGAAGACTGGGGCTGCCAAGGTGAAATGCACCGAGTGCAGCGCTGTACTCAGTCATGAACAACCTGGGCAGTATGCCGACGCAGTGTTCCAGATAAGATTTTGAGGTGGGAGTATTTTACTCATTATTTTTAAACTTTGAGAGTGAATGTGATTTTAAGAGAGTAAAAATGACTTTTCTCCGTTGCAAGAGAGTAAAATGTAGGCGACATCCAACCGCCGTGTGCAAAAACTATATGGAAATCATTACTATGCGGCAGCTTTTTACAGTGTAACACAATACACCTTTCATCATTTTTATAAGTCTGGCCATTTGAACTCTCCTGTATATATTTATATGTTGAAAACACAAATACCTAGCCAATTACATAGTAAAGCAAGCATGAATTCTATTGTGTGTTTTGAGGTTCGATAGCAGAATTGTCTTTTGATGTTTAATGAAAGTCCTCATTTCTTGGAGCTATTACTGCCTAATGGTTTGCCAATGTTATGATATAAAGGTGCAGAGAGGCAAGGACTCCATGCTAAATTCTATATCTAATCTCATAGTCAAATGGTTATTTATATAGCGATTTTGGCAAAGCGCTGTACATAGAACATATTTATCACAATTATCACCAAACCGAAGTCTGTACTCCTTTATTGACCTTGAAAGGATGAAAGGCCGAGTTGGCCTTGCCGGAATTCAAACCTGCAACCTACAGATCACACACAGATCGCAGCAATGAGTGCTCAACCATCTGAGCTATCCTATTGGCTAACATCCTTCAGAGGTCGGTTAACAGTATCGACTGAGGCATAATAATCACAGTGCCTAGATGTTGGACGAACTATGCATGAAGCGCTACATAAAGTTAAATACCTATCTGGATTATCAAAGGGACCGTCTTGGCCGAGTTTCCATTTCAATTACAATGTAACTTTCATTTGTTTGTTTTTGAATAACGCTTGCACTTCCTGGAGAGTCAGGTTTTGGATGTTTTAATTGTAGTCTTGAAGATTTGAGAGGCTAGAACACCTGTGATTGATGTAATGACAATCACTCACCCTTGAACAAAGACTCTGCTCCTATTTACCATTTATAGTAATGTACCCCATTGACTGCAAGGTTAAATGGATGTAAACTAGACTGTGCATACTCATCATTTTACACACTGTTTTTCTAATTAGAGTGTGCATTAAATTATAAGTGTAAACATGATCTGCTTCCGCATGATTATGCACACAGCACAGGAACTCTGAAAAATACAATTGTGCAATAGTGGTTTGCTTTCACTGGAAAAAAAGCATAATTTGTTCAAAATATTAATTCTCAATTGCAACTTAGTTTTCCATTTTATTAATTTTACAATTCTATAATCCTAGGAAAATAAATATGCGCAGTGCTTCTGTTTGCTCAGCAGACACTGGGCCTCATTACGACCCTGGCGGAAATCGAAAAACGATGGCGGAAATGCAATACCGCCATCGAATAGCGCTCGGTGCGACTATGACCCGTCACCGCAAAGTACGAAGCCATTAGCGACACCGTAGTGAACGCCAACGCTAACTGCACCAAGTACGCGCGCGCCATGCCAAACCGTAAATACCACCATGGCGCAAGGGTACGCGAATTCCGACCCTAGCGGACATGTACCTAACGCCATCAAGCACGGCGGAAAGTACCATTCCGCCATGGTGAGAAGTACGGCATCGCGAATCAACCGTAAACGGCCCCACTGAGTGCCTGTACACCGCTCCCTGCCCACAAAGTACAACTCCCCGTAGGTGCAATGAAGTCACAATGCAACCAGTGAAATGTACAAGTCACCCATGCATGCCAACGAACAAAAGATTCACAAGAGGGGCCAATGGGAGCTGCAGGGCACAGATGGCACGAATACAGAAGCCATTCCAATGGACATGACCACAGTCCCCCCCCAAGAAACGCACGCAAACACAGGCACCTGCGACCAGCAATATTCCGAAAATCACATCATTCCACCAGTCCACCTGGCTGACCGGCATCTGTTACACAAAACCCAATCCCCCGCCCCTGAGCATGACAACATTCAAACTGTCATATTGGCAGCCCCCATCCCTGACCTCACTGGGCTTCGTAGGCAAACGCGCCCAGCACAGTACCACGCAACTAAACTCCGAAGCTGGAACCCAATGCAGATCTCCTCACAATACATCGCTCCCCAAATAGGAGTATGCCACATCACTCGCAAAGAAGAACGCTACACGGCCCATATCAGAATAGAAATTTAATGCACAACAAAATCACCAAGCCCATACAGCCATTAGGCCATGAACTCCAAAACACATTTCACCATTGTGGGCTGCATCCGCAAGAAATGACCAGCTACTACTTGTGTGACGCCCTGTTCCATCATGGTACACAGAGCCACATTCACGTACGAAAAGGCAACATGGAAGCGCACAGAACCGCAGGGCCGTCCCAATGGGGAGGCACTAGTCCAGCTGAAAGGCCGAAATGTTGCTCCGAGCCACTAGTACTGCGTAAGGGCATGTGGCCCATTGGCGATCGTCCCATAAGATCGTAATGCTGCTCCACTGATTAACACGAAGCAGCAGGTGTCGGGAGTAAAAGCCATCTGCAGGAGTGGCATACAGATGGCAGTGGCAAAAGGGGAGGAGATACCTGTCAACCAAAAGAAAAGAAAAAGAACAGAATGGCCATCAGAACTACATTCGAACAACTCACTTCAATGATCACACTAAATCCACAGCCATATGCATGCTAGCCCACTCCAAAGGACCATCACCACCCCAAAACCACTTGCGACTCATAACCATCTATATCGAGGTGTAAACACCATCACAAACGAGTGTACCTGTGCATGCGTCTGTGAAAACAGAATCCATCAGATGGGAATGTTAACGTGCATGGACACAAGTGTCTGAAGGCGCGTCGAGACAGGGAGGGCTCAACAAGGCCAGATGGACGATGGTCCCACTATGGCAGCCCTGCATCACATAGCGCAGGGGAGGCGGATAGATTCCAAGAAGCCCTGTACATGGCAAACTCTGTATCAAATCATCTGCCCATGCATCCATTCATCATTCCCTCATCCCGGTATAAAAACGCCTGAATATTTACTCACATAACATTAGAAATATCCATTGAGTCTGTGCGTTATGCACCCTGCAAAATCCACAGTGCCCCAGCCCGTAATTCCAGTGTTGTGAAGTAACATGTATTTGGGAACGTCCGGCCTCATCGCCCACGTCGCTATTGCGCATCCCAAACTATTCATATCAATCATTGCATCCTCGCCATGGCCCCTGTCTCAACGACATTGAACAATAGAACGTTATATTTGCAGTCAGACCTGTGGGCATCTCCTCGCCGCTAGCTGAAAACCGAAAGCGCCGCCCTTCGAATTCCTCATTTGCAACATCACGTCGAAAAGGCATCTGTGGCCGTTTGAAATCACAAATTAATCCATCTAGTGCGGCTGTGTGTGAAAATGGCAACTGCCTTCACCCACAAATGGGACGCCCCGCCCGTCGGTGCAACTCAGTACAGTGATGCATGAGGGCCCACCGTTACTCGAGTACTACGTTCCACTGACCCTTCACAAGTCTGTTCGCGACTGCAAAGATTGTATGTGAAACAATGGGACCATAGCCGAATGTACATATCAACAAATGTTACACGGCCATCGGGTACAAATACATGATTGCAATAGCAAGATGCCATTCCTCGAATTGCAGCGTTGTGTGCGGGACGTGCTCGGCCAAAGGGGAGAGCAGCTTGCACAGGTGGAATGAATCACCACAGGTGGAGGCCATACAGCCTGAAAACACATAAATTGCACACCCAGTCTCCTCCCACAACCACACCCATTCCGAAATGCTACCGGCAGGACTCGCGATGTTGGCCCTGGGGGACCTGATAGCACTGCAAGTACTCCAACTCCAAGAAGAAGACGAACACCAACTACAACCGGCCGCACGGAGGGGACGCAGGAGGAGGAGGAGGCCAAGGCAGGGCCAGCAAGGGCCGCCAGCACAGCCACTACCACCACGCAGGCAGCCCGCAATCCCACGCCTCCGAGCACATCCGTTCAACCTCACTGATGAGCAGATCCACACCCTCTACCGTTTGGACCGGGACACCATAGCCGCCATTGTGGACATGACACAGGCTGACCTTGTCAGCATGATAGATAGCCCAACCGCCATCCCACCCCTACTGAAGGTGGTGTCTGTACTACACTTCCTGGCCACAGGCACCTACCAGCACACAGTCGGACAGTTGCATGGCATTTCTCAGCCACTGTTCTCACGGACACTATTGCAAGTGCTCGATGCCCTCCTGCAGCACGCAGACGACTACATCTCTCTACCACGCTCGGAGCAGGAAATTACCAACACAAAAGTGGGATTCCATGCACTTGCCGGCATACCGGGTTGCATTGGTGCCATCGACTGCACCCATGTGGAATTGGTCGTCCCACATGCCATGGAGGCCCAGTACCGCAACCGAAAACAATTTCATTCCCTGAATGTACAAATGGTGTGTGACTCCAACAGGATCATTACACATTGTTGTGCCCGATTCCCTGGATCAACCCATGATTCTATGGTCTTGAGGAACTCTACAATACCACGCTACATGGAGCGACATGCAGGGAACAGATCCTGGCTACTCGGTGAGTCTCATTACATACATGATAATGTGGGGTATGTGATTCGGCAATGACCTGGCAGGAAGGGGGGGGGGGTGTGCGTACGTAGCAATGGCATTCCACATCATACGTTTATCGTCCACATACAGGTGATGCTGGATATCCACTGAAGAGATGGCTCCTCACACCAGTCCGGAACCCACGGGACCAGCATGAGGAGGACTACAACCATGCCCACTCACGTACCCGTGTAGTCATTGAACAGGCATTCGGCCTACTGAAGACTCGTTTCCGCTGCCTCAGCAGGTCTGGCGGGGCACTCCTGTACCGCCATGAGAAGGTTGCAAAGATGGTCATGGCATGTGTCATGCTCCACAACATGTGCGTACGTAGAAATGTGCCCATGCCCCCTGACGCAGAACTGCAAGCACCTGAAGATGGTCATGATGAGGGTGGGGATGTGGCAGCACCTCAAGGAGTCTGCGAGGCACCGGAGGGCCGTGACATTCGTCAGCATCTCATTGATGCATGCTTCTAGCACTCACGCCTGGTGGCTGATACATGGACACGGTACTCGTGGCACTGTGTGTGTCTGGTACATGCACAATATGGACTGTACGCCTATGATGGCCTAGTACACAAAGATCATTGTCTACACATCTCATTGGTTGATCGTGCAATGTTTATGGCATATGTGATATCATGTTGAACACCCTATCGACCCGCCACCCAAGTGAGCCCAAAACACCCCCTCCACCCTCCTACCTCCCCCCCGAACACCAGTGTCCAAAGATGCTCATTGTCAGTGGGCAGTCGCTATTGCAAGCCCCCTCTGCGGGTATCAGGGGCACCCCTGCCTGTGGAGCGCAGGTTCCTCCTAGATCTACGTTGGGGGCTGCCCTGGACGGAACTTGCAACGGATGATGTCTCTGCCTGCTCACGTCCATGCATGTCCCTAAGTGTTTGTGAGAGCTCAGTGAGCACACGGCGCACTGCGGCAAGTTCGGCACATACGTCTTTGGACGTTGCATGCAGTTCCCCCCTCAGGCTCTCGGTGCTTCTCTCCATTTGGACTCTCAGGCTCTCGGTGCTACTCTCCATTTGGACTCTCAGGCTCTCGGTGCTACTCTCCATTTGGACTCTCAGGCTCTCGGTGCTACTCTCCATTTGTGCCCTTAGTGTCTCTGTACTTCTCTCCATTTCTGCCCTAAGTGTCTCAGTTGATGTTTCTATGTCTGCCTTAGTGCCCCCACATTCATCGGCATGGTCCTTGAGGAGCGTGGCCAGTTGCTGCTGTTGCACGATTAACTGGTCGAGGGACTGTTGCCTCTGCTGGGCCATGGCCATTTGCGGGGGTGTCACAGAGGGGCTGGTGACCTCATGTTGCCTTGCCACAGGGCTTGTGGGGGATGGCCAGTCGTCGTCTTGTGGGTGCCCCTGCGTGGTATCCTCATGTTGTACGGGATGGGACAGACAGGGGGATTGGGACAGGTCATGGATGGATCTGACTTCGACATCCCCGTCTTCTGTGTCGGAGCATGCTGCCATCAATGGGGTGTCACCTATGGTGCTGCTGCCACCAGAGGCAGTGCCTTCTGTGGCATCCGTTGGGGGGACCTGTGGTGGTGGTGTTGTGGGCATGCTGGCTGCTGGGGTGCCTGTTGATGTTCCCTCCTCTGTGCTGCCACCTGATTTGTGCTGCTGCCGTGTCTTGATGCGTGCAGCTGAGGTGGAGGGTCTTTGGCCGTTGGTCTTGGCCCTCTTTGCAGGTGTGCTGGTAGGGGTGTCCTGATGCTCGTCGTTTGGATCGGACGCTGTGGTGGAGTAAAGGAGGGCGAGGGTTATTAATGGGTCTGTGGGAATTGGAATGGCATTGTATCACATGATTTGGGGTGGTACCTGAGGGTGATTTGGGTCGGGGCCTTGGAGGTGCTTTCATTTGTGTGTGGAGTGAGGGTGCAGTTGTTTGGCAGCCTGCAGTTAGGGTGTGCCTGCTGCACGTGTAGTGGGTGTTTTAGGGGTTTTTAATTATTTATGTATTTATTGTGAGTTTTAAAGTGCGCTATCAGGCCGATGTGTGTGGACGTTCTCCTGGACATGTGTTTCTGTTGCACTATGTGGACACATGGTACTTCACATGATTGGACATTGTGGATTTAGCATTGTTTTATTTGGCCCACCTACCTGAATCTTCGGATGTCTGCACTCCTTTCTCCATCCCTCCGACTCCCTCTATGCTCTCCATTCCAATGGTGGAGGCACAGATTTCTTCCCAGGGGGTCAACTTGATGGGTGATTCAGGACCTCCCCCGGTGGCTGTGGCAATGTTGCGGTTGGCAGAAAGTATGCTACGGACGCGTATCCGCAGGTCGTCCCATCGCTTTCTGCATTGCTGTGGGTTGCGGGGTGCGGTCCCCACCGCACTTACCCGCTGTGCCACCAGAGCCCATATGGCCTTCTTGTTCGCAAGTGCCGTCCTGGTCATTTGCGTGGAGAAGACGACGGCAGCATTCTCCTGGAGGGTCTCTGTTAGCACGGTGAGTTCCTCACGGGAGAAGTGGACCTGCCGCTTGCGGTCGCACGCTTTCTTCACTACTTTTCCCATTTTTCTTGGTTTCGCTAGGGTGGATGACGGGTTGGGGTGTGTTTCAGGGTAGTGTTTTTAGTGGTTGTGTGGATTTTGTGGTTTTATAGGTGTACGGCGGGATGTTTCCCGTTCCGGGCCCATGTTTTTACTTCCGTTTCCGTATATTTACGGTCACCGTACTTTCCGGTTGGCGCTCACTGCGGTGTCCGCTGTGATGGGTGGCGGTATTGCACCTAGGGCGCCGTACGGCGGCGGTGTGGGCCGTTTTGGGGTCATTTCCGCCATCGCGGACTTTGCACTTCCGCCATGGCGTGGTGCTCGTGCCCGATGGGTCGGAATGGGCCACACTTTGCTCCATCGTGCAATGGCGGAAACGCTATTTACGCTGTGGCGGTCCGGTCAGTCACTTTCCGCCAGGGTCGTAACGAGGGCCACTGTGTTTTATCACTCCTTTTAGCACAGTGTGAAGTTTCTTTTTTTTAAAGGATTCAGAGAAATACATTCTGTTTCAGAGGAGTTAATCCATGGCTTGAAATTACATCCATGTAGAAAAGAATCAAAGAACAAGTTACTCTCTTACCTGGTAATGTTCTTTCGATGGGATGGTCCGACGACGTATTCCATATATATGACAGTAATCACCACAGCTGTGCTGTTTCGGAAAATCTTTCGGCATCTGCGTCCTGCGTCAATGACGTCGATACGCCATCCTCGAGGGCCTCCGTCGAGCCGACATCACCGGATATTATATAAGTAGGATGCACGACGCCTGTAGCCTCAGTTGTAGTTTTTTCCCCAGAACGTGTGGCACCAAACCACTGCCAGTATGACCACAGAAAGCCTTGCGGAAACGTAAGCTGCAGTCGCATAAGAAATTCTGTAGCGGGGCAGGTAGGGAGGGAGCGATATGGAATACGTCGTCGGACCATCCCATCGAAAGAACGTTACCAGGCAAGAGAGTAACTTGTTCATCGAGGGGATTGGGTCCTCTGACGTATTCCATATCTATGACAGACTCCCAAAGCAGTACAAACGTATGGAGGAGGGAAAAAGAATTTAGAATATAGAAATTTAGAATGCACAATCAAATTGCAGAGTAAAGGACCGCCTTGCCAAAGGCCAGATCCTGCCCATGGATAGAATCCAGGGAGTAATCTCGTACAAAAGTATGGACCAAAGCCCATGTGGCTGCTTCACAGATGTTACAAATAGGAGCACCCCTCTGCAGGGCAGTAGAGGCAGCCATAACCCTAGTAGAATGGGCCCGTAAGCCTACTGGAGGGTCCTTACCCACCAGGTGGTAACATTCAGAAATTGCCAAGATAATCCATCTAGACAAAGTCTGCTTAGTCACAGCTTGTCCCAAATGCCTTCCAGCGTAACCAATAAAGAGCTGATCATCCACTCTGACCCGGGACATGCGTGAAATGTAGAAACTTAAAGCTCTCCTAGGATCCAACCTCTGGAGCCTCTCCTCTTCCTTACCAGGATGTGGAGGAGGATAAAATGCCGGAAGAACAACCGTCTGGCTTAAATGAAATTCCGACACCACCTTCGGAAGAAAAGAAGGACGAACTCTAAGGACAACCCTGTCCTTATGAAACACAGTGAAGGGTGGCTTAACTGAAAGTGCCTGCAACTCACTCACTCTGCGAGCAGAAGTGACCGCAACTAAAAACACTGTTTTAAGGGTTAACAGCCTCAAAGGAAAAGAATGAAAAGGCTCAAACGGAGCACCCATAAGGAATTTCAGAACAAGGTTCAAATCCCAACCAGACACCTGGAAAGGTGACAGCGGAAACACATTAGTGAGTCCTTTGAGAAACTGAGAAATTAAAGGAATTTTGAAATAGGAACACTCCTCAGATGAGCGCTTAAATATAGACAGCGCCGTCAGGTAACCTTTAACAGTACCCACTTGCAGGCCCCTGTGGGCCAACGAAAGCAAAAAAGACAGAACCACAGGAATGTCACATGAAAAAGGATCCACATTCTGACCCCTGCACCAGTCGCAGAACTTTCTCCAAAGCAACGGTACAGGGACTTAGTCGCCGGCCGTCTGGCCGAAAGCAACACCTCCATCACGTCTTCAGGGAGGTCCCAATCCTTGTACCTCAACCTTACAGAAGCCAATTGTGAAGGTTGAGGGACCTGACCTCTGGATGGAGAACCTGACCCCCCTCCCGTGAGAGCAGAGCGTCTCGGTAGGGAAGACGACGTGGAGGGCAGATGGACAAGACAAGAAGGTCCGGGTACCACGTCCTCCGGGCCCATGCCGGAGCAATGAGGATCACGCGTCTCCTAAGGCTCCTTTTGGAGGAAATTCCAGCGAGCAGAACCTTTCGCACTTCCGGTTGACACTGGTGGCGAAGAGATCTGTTGCGAAGTGACTTGCAGGCTTAACTTAGGTTATATCTAAGGTTTATTCAAGACACTTCAGTTACAGTTACATGAAAGTAAATACAGGAGTATGGAGTATTATCAGCACTGGCCCCATCACCCAGGCAGGGGAGCTCTAACTGCCTGCCTCAGTATGGAACCCTCAGATCAGCATTCCATCATTCACCCAACATTCCATAGGACATCACACACTCACATATGGCAGATCAACACAGACAGTCACTATATAACACATCTCCCTCCTTTTCCAAAGCCACACACACACAGGAAGTCACAACGTAACACATCTCCTTCCATTACCAGACCCACACATATACACAAAGCAGTCACAAAAGGATTTTTTTTCTAAACCCGTCTCAAACACACATTTAATGCTAAACCTACAACAGACACACTCACGACGACACAACACTACTCACCTATTCACACATCAATTATACTCAGCCCGTTGGGTATGACCTACTTAGCCAATACATTCAAATACTGCAGAAAAAGCTGAGACACTGGCCAGACATCCCAAACTCATCTGCGTACCCGGCGAATGACCACAGGCAACCCAGTGCAGTATTGATAGAAATCGACATGCCACACCCCACAGATTTGGATGAAACACAGTCTTTGACACAACTACACATAAGAAAATATCACTACAGAGGGGCTACCTCCTTTAAACAATTAGGAAACAATCTGACATGGTACTCATCCACTGAGGTACCTGTCCTACTCAACACGGGCTGAGGCGCTACCTCACGCACATCACTATGTTCCACAAAGCCGAGGTGCTATCTCCCTCATATACACTTGTGTTCGTTCACATCAGAGGGGCTTTTCTTGCTAACTCTAATAGTGACACCTAATGGAGGCGCTACCTCCCTTATGTAGACTTACATCCAAGCACATCAGAGGCGCTACCTCTCTCCAATGCTATACTTTGCATAAACCCGGAGGCGCTACTTCCCAAACATACCCTAGTGACACTCACCTCAGAGGCGCTACCTCAAAAAAAAACTTATTGTCACCGGATGGCTACCTCCCTAAAATATGTTTGCGTCCATGCAAACCAGGGACGCTACCTCTCTCCCATACTGTTCCTCGCATACATAGGAGAGGCTACTTACCTCAAATACCCTAATGACACACGTACCAGAGGCGCTACCTCTCGCTAATATCAATTCGTGACACATGTCACACACATCAGAGGCGCTACCTCTAAGTAATACTACAGTGTTACTCACATCAGAGGCGCTACCACTTGCCAATACTAATTGTGACCCTCTCACTACAGGCACAACGTCATCCACACCAAAGGCGCTACCTCAGGGTGACTACCTGACATACACCACCTTCATGTCCTTCCTTGCGCATCCATTACACAGTCAATCTTATCTCAGGCACAAAATATTTTGCATTACATAGACCTTAAATGCAATGTAATGACTGTAGGTCTAATGAAAATGCAACTCGAAACTGTTGAACAATATAAGTTTTAACACTTTTTGTCCTAAAAGTCCATGTTGCAATTTGCAACGTACCCTAAAATGCCTCAAAGGGTTAACTCTGAACTCACTCATCCAACACACATAAGTCACCTCCAAATCTCTTCCTAGGAAATTACTGCATTCTGACTGCTCCTTATGAAAGTCAGATACTAGTCCATAAAAGTACTTCCTGCAAATCCTCAAGACGGTTAAACTCATAAACCGAATACTGCTGGGCTTCAATACTTGTTACCATCACCCACATCTGTACCCCGCGTCCACTCTCATTCTTTAGTGCTACACCCCATGCGCTGCGCTATACAACTGCATCTGCACATGAAAACATTGAATACACTTTAAAAGGATAAACAAAGTTCAGAAACACAAAGTTCCCATAACAGGCAGACTTCTCCCTCCAAACCTGATACAGCGACGCTGCGCACTCGACTGTCCCTCTGTTCTTCTTAGAGCTGTATTGACCAGGGGCCGTCTACATTCTTCCGGAGCACCTTCTTCCGGGGAACCTTGGTAGATCTGTGAACCCGGGTTAACTTTGCATTCTGAAGTCAACGTTCTCGTAGCACAAGGATGACTTCTTCCAAATTTCGTATACCATGGACTCAAACCAAATTGCCCCCACAGTACGTTGCACAAGTCTACTTAAAAGTTTTCCTCTTTGGAAACGCTCCATGCCCTTCTCGGCTTCCACTTTTCTTCCGCATCCACTTTTCTTCCACGTCGCACGTCCGGGTAAAACAACGGAGGGTCCTTTCCTCTTATTCCACAACCATTTTCAGCCTCGCCTGCATTAGGCTGCCTGTTCATATGGAGCATTTAGACGGCATATAACCGTAACACGGTTGCAACAGAGAAAGTTCCTTAAAGCCGTCACACACTATGACGCGAACTCCGTCACTCACTATGACGCGACCTGCTCACCAACTCCTGCTGCACATTTCGTGACATCATCAATCGCCAATTTGCATCGGGTGATTAAGATCTCCTCCGGCCAACCGTCACCCAGCCTGAGATACGCAGCACCTCGTCCCTTTCCCAGGACACACGCTAGCGCTGCAATGGCTCCCTTTTGGTTCTCCTTCACAGTCTACTAGGGTGCTCAACTTTTGTACTCGCTAGCCACTTTAGTTAAATACTTTCCTGTAATCTGCCATCACAGCACTGTAGATTAATGGGGCACCTCTCTGCTCACTGTTCACGGTGCACTGAAACCCCTTCTACACGCCGCTCACGTGATATCCAGAAGTCAGTGGATATATCACGGCACTTCCACAAGAGAGTCTTTACAGTCTTTCCCACTATAACGGGCTTGCTTGACCTCCACCTGGGGCTACTTCCCTTTCAGGGCCACGCTCCCTTTCCGAGCTCCCTTCCCGGGGCCCTGCTTAGTCCTTAACCCTTTGGGTTCTCTCACCATTGCTGATCCCTGAAGGAGTGGGACTTCCTTACTCTCCCCCTCCTTGACCCTGGATGATGGGTCTCTTACTTGTATTGTGGGGGCAGTGCTGATCTCTGCTGTTTCCTCCTGTCTACTGCACCCCCCACAGCAGGCTCCTTCATTTTCAGTTCCTTCTTTTGTGCGCAGATTCTTCTCTCAAGACCATCCTCGTCGCCAATGTTGCGAAGTGACTTGCAGGCTTAACTTAGGTTATATCTAAGGTTTATTCAAGACACTTCAGTTACAGTTACATGAAAGTAAATACAGGAGTATGGAGTATTATCAGCACTGGCCCCATCACCCAGGCAGGGGAGCTCTAACTGCCTGCCTCAGTATGGAACCCTCAGATCAGCATTCCATCATTCACCCAACAACATTTCATATGACATCACACCCTCTAATATGGCAGATCAACACAGACAGTCACTATATAACAAGATCCACTTGAGGGGTCCCTCAAAGGGCGAAGATCTCCAGGAGAATCTCCTGAGCCAGCTCCCACTCGTGATAGAGCGCGCTTTGCCTGCTCAGAGCGTCTGCCGCCTCGTTTTCGTCTCCGGCCAGATGAACTGCCGAGATCGAAACTTCCTGCTGGATGGCCCAGAACCCGAGCTGCATCACCTCCCTGCACAGAGGAATTGACCCCCCCCCCCTTTTTGTTGAGGTAGTGCTTGGCCACTGTGTTGTCCGTCAGAATCAGGACATTCTTCCCTCGCACAGTCGACAGAAAAGCCTTCAGGGCAAGCCTGAAGGCCCGCAGCTCCAACAGATTGATATGGAGTCTGGACTCCGACGGAGACCAACGACCACTGACTGTAAACTCTTTGGCATGAGCTCCACATCCCATGAGGGATGCGTCCGTCATGATCGTCACCTCCGGTCAGGGCAGCCAAAATGGAGCCCCCCTCATCAGATTGCCTTTGATGGCCCACCACAGAAGGTCCTGGCGACCGAGGGCGGCACCTGAACGGGGTCCGACATCCTGCCGGAGGACTGTGACCACTGGAGCTTGAGGACCCATTGCAGAGATCTCATCCGCAACCTGACCTCTGGCACCAGAAGAATGCAGGATGCCATGAGACCGAGCAACCTCAAGAACTCGAACGCTGGGAGCGTCTGGGCAAGTTGAAACTTGTGCACCATCTGCTGAATGTGAAGAGCCCTCACCTGGGGAGGGAAACACTGCCCCAGGGATGTGTCGAGCGCTGCTCCGATGTACTGGAGCCGCTGTGTTGGCGTCAAGTGGGACTTCTTTAAGTTGAGGGAGAAGCCCAGCTTGTGAAGGGAGTGGCAGGTGACGGACAGATGATCCAGGACCTGCTCGGGTGAGCGCGCCCTGATCAACCAATGGCCCAGGCAGGGGTAGACGTGAATCCCTCCTTTCCTGAGATATGCTGCAACCACCACCATGAGCTTGATGAAGACCCTCAGGGCATAGGTCAGTCTGAACTGCAGGACCCGAAACTGAAAGTGCGAGTAGCCAACCGCGAACCTCAGGTATTTCTTGTGCTTTGGATGGATCGGCACATGAAAATAAGCTTCCTTGAGGTCGAGAGACACCAACCAGTCCTGAAGTTGAAGGGCCTGGAGGACTTGAGAAAGAGGAACCATCTTGAACTTGTCCTTCCTGAGGTGTTTGTTCAAACAGCGCAATTCCATGATGGGTCTCAATCCACCGTCTTTCTTCGAAATCAAAAAGTAAGGGGAATACCATCCCTTGTTCCTCTCCGCTGCAGGCACCAGTTCTATGGCGCCTTTCTCCAGCAGGGATTGAATTTCCTGCGCAAGGAGCAGATCCGGACTCTTCAAAGAGAGATTCCCTGGTGGATTGTCATGAGGCCCCTGCCGGACAGGAAGACAGTAGCCATGGGCGATGATCTCCAGAACCCACACATCTGAAGTAATGGCACGCCACTCTACAAGATGCTACGCCAGCCTTCCCCCAACCAGTGAAACATGGGACATGGCCTCATGACTGAGCTGAAGCAGCTACAGCAGTGCCTGAGGACAAAGAGGCAACTGCCCGAGTGGCTTTGGCACCTTGAGTACCCTGTTTTCCACCTTTGGCACTCCTACGGTGGCCCCTTTGACTAGCAGCTCCTCTCGATTTACTAAAGGACGAGTAATATCGAAAGGAACCTCCCCTCCATTGTTGTCCCCTAGGACGAAAAGGCAGAGGTTGGCGAACTGCAGCGCCCAACGACTTCGCTGCAGCTTTGGAGGTCTGCAACCTCTTAAGGCTCTCGTCAGCCTTGCTGCCAAAAAGATGTTCACCATCAAAGGGCATGTTGAGGAGCCGAGCCTGCACATCAGGAGCAAACCCCGACTTCGGCAACCACGCAAACCTGCGTATTACGGTGCTCGTCGCCATGGACCGGCTGATGCAATCAACCATGTCCAGTCCCGACTGAACGGACTCACACATGGCATCCTTGCCATCCTGCACGATAGCAAGAAAACCATCCCGTTCCTCCCCTTCGGGAATATGATCAACTGCTAAGGAGATACATTTCCACAGAGTGTGCGTGAAACGAGACAAGGCACAAACGGAGTTGGCAGTCTGAAGCGCCATACCCCCAGAAGAAAACACCTTCTTTGCCCAGTCGTCAAAACGTTTGTCGTCCCTATCAGGAGGGATGGTAGGGTACGACACCTGCTTTGTGGGGGCCATGGCCGCCTGCACCACCAAACTCTCTGGAGTGGGGTGCGTGGTCAAGTAGCAGGGGTCGCCACTGGCTGGGTGATATTTCTTCGGCAAGGACTTGCTCACTGCCGGGAGACTCTCTGGAGAAGTCCAAGCCGCAGTCACCCTTCTCTGCAAGGCCATATGGAATGGCAGTACCGGGTCAGTTGGTGGACCTTGGTCGAGGATATCAGTCAGATCATCCTGCTGAAAATCCCCAGGGGGAGCAGACCACCCCAGGTAATCCGTGATCCTCGACATCAGTCGCCGGTAAGAGGAGTTGGCATGCGTGCCAGGCTCAGGCCTACCAAACTCCACCTCCGGAGAGGTGTCCAGCCCACTGGCATCGTGCAACGACTGGCGCAAGTCCTCAAGTTGGCTATGACCAGAAGGGAGGCCACCAGGAACCTCTGCAGGAACCTCACCTTCCTCAGATCCCTCATCCACCTTAGAAATATAATCCAAAGGCTGGAAAGAGGGTACAGAAAAAGGAACAAAGACATGTTTAGCCTTGGCCAGAGCCTTTCTCGAAAGGCATCGAGGGCGTCAACGGAATCGGCGTCTATGTCGAGCGCGGCGCCGACAGCTTCGGGGGCGTCGACACAGGCCTCGAGGGCAGAGCCCAGAGCGTGTCTCTCGACAGCCTGGGCGCTGATGGCGTCGACGACTTCCTCAGAGGCGGAGCCTCAAGAGAGTCAGTTGACGACCTCAGCGCCGCCGGCGTCAATGTCTTCTTCGAAGACTTCACAGGTTCTCGCGGTCTCGAGGGCGTCGAGGACCGGGACCTGGAATGGGCATGCCTAGAGCGACCATCCTTGTCCGACCGGGACCTCGAAGGCGCCCCGGTGGTCGCGACGACTGCACGAGCCCGAAGGCAGACGAGCGGTGTCTCTAGTACGGCCACGGCCAGCGTCCTCAGATGGCGCAGACGGACCGGAGCCCTGCAATTGAAAAATCGCCAACATCTCCTTTCGGAAGGAATCCCATTCCTCAGGAGTGAAATGCTTGTTGGGACCTGTGACAGCGCTTCCTGGAGTGCCTCGAAGAGGCAGAGGAATGGCGGGACCGACTCCCAGACCAAGAACCCCCGGACTCACGGCGACGATCCGGAGAGTCGCCCCTCGAATCATCCAACGAAAGACCAGTGGAACGCGACTTATGGGGCTTGGCCACCTTACCGACCGACAGCTTCTTCTTACGCTCCCGCAAGGTCTTCGATGTGAGCACCTGCCAGTCGACACAGTCATCCGTATCATGGTCCTCCCCGAGGCACTAGTGGCAAGCGTCATCTGTGTCCATCAGCGACACCTTGGACCCGCACACCCAACACTTCTTAAACCCAGGGTGGAAGAAGCCGAAGACATCATAAAGTATTCAATGAAGAAACAGGTTTGAAGAACCGAAAGAACAGGATTCAGTAGAATCGAGGCGCGCCAAGATCTCTGAAGCTAACACGTTCGTGGAAAAAACAGAACTGAGGCAACGGGCGTCGTGCGTCCTACTTATAACATCCGGTGACGTCGGCTCGACGCAGGCCCTCGAGGACAGCGTTTCGACATCAATGACGCAGGACGCAGACGCCGAAAGATTTTCCGAAGCAGAACAGCTGTGGTGATTACTGTCATAGATATGGAATACATCGGAGGACCAAATCCCTTCGAAAGAAGCCTTCTGGATTCTGTCAAGTAGCCTGACCTTTGTACTGCCCCCTGCTCTAAACTTGTGTGTAAATGTACACAGGAAAATAATAAAGCTGTCGTATTTACAAGATGTTCATGCGTAAAAGGGCCTTGTATGCACCTTATCTGGAGGCCTGTGCCTACAGGACCACCTTCCTGCGCTACCACACCAGATCCAACCATCCGGGTGCTCTGAGAATGGGATGTGTATTTGGTCTTAAAATGTGTTTTTTCTTTTTTGTGTACTACACATGAGGTATTGGCATACATTGAATCAGTATTGCAGTAGCCAGAGAAGGTCAGCAGTTTACGATTAAGATCACAGACCGATGAAATAGACCAAGCCCATTCTCTCTGGCCACCCCCGTGTTTCCATAATGACTCTGTTACTGATCCACAACAAACAAGATTTGTCTTTTTGGCCATTTTGAGAATTCTGTATCTACATTTGCACATATGTGTTTGTCAGTATCATTTATTAGTTAATATGCAACACTAATATGCAACACTAAGGCCTTGCTGGTCAGCTTCTCAGTAGGGATTTCTTGTTTGTAATATTCAGTACCAAAAAAGTGTTTGTTTGATCTCCAAAAAATCTTATACAGATATGTGTTGAGATGTGTTTTATATGTGTTTCATTGTAGGACCTTAAGGCCTACCTAATAAATAATTTATTTTTTATTTATGTGTGTGCCATCGTATGGTTTTGGTCTTCCTGTACACCACGCCCATGAAACCCAGTTGGCTGATTCCCCGATGTCCGCGGACGTCCGCATCAGTCTGCGGTCTCTGCGGTCCTCTTTACATGCCAGCCATCCTTAAAGGACCCGGGTGACACGTATGATGTCCGAGGACTACCACAGTGTCTGCGGACAGCATAACACAGGGCAGCCCTTCTACCGTTTTTACTTTTATGTTTCTAACACTCCTTTATTTGGCGGTTTCGAAAGTCACACACCCATCCACGAATCACAGCCAAAAACTCTACATGTAACCCTGTCATCTCACTTCAACACTTCAGATGTACTCTTGAACTCTCACAGTACATGTCTCCTGTTACTCACAGCCACCTGCATCAAAAACTAATGTGAAACTTTCCAAGATTTCGATTTGCAGATTCAACAACATCTGCATCTAACATGCCATAGGACAGGTATGCATACATATTTATCTTTTTTAATTAAATACTTTTATAAATTATATATACAGGGCTGTTGCCACTTACTCTGTAATAACCTTCTTAATAAGCATGTTCTCTTTCGTAAACTCTCTATCAAGTGCCATGAATGGTAGCATTCTGCAACTGGTCACATCAAGTGGCAGTTATGCACATGTACTGCAAACAGATTAAGCAGGTAATTCATGGACTATTTGCGCCAAAAAAACGGGATTTGTGCGCCATTCTGCCCGCGAATCCCTGTTTAACAAATGGGTATTTGCGGGCAGAATGGCACACAAATCCCATTTTTTTTGGCGCAAATAATCCATGAATTACCCCCTAAATTTCCACACACCAAGCGCCACTTAAAAATGTTCTACAAATCTTTTCCATCTCCATTTCCTTCTTTTTGAAAAATGTTAAACACAGTGCTGCTGTAAATGCACATATTCATTTTTTAACTTTCAATAAAATGCTCCTAAAAAGAAACATTTTTAAACGCACAGCATTTTCCATTTTTCATTCCATATAAATGTCATACTTTCCAATCTTTCTCATTTTACTTATAGTGCCACCATTCTCCACCTGCTCTCACGTATGTGTATACTGTCAAAGTATCTATATACAACACTTCACCTTACATATAAACTACTGTTCTTTTGCAAACACTACTACTATGACACCAAACACTGCTCCAACTTCAATCTGCCATTGCATTACCAGTAGGCCAGTTTTTCTATTCTTTAAAAACACATTACAAATAAATTGCACCAAAAATCCTCAACTTCTCTTATTAAAATCACCAGCACAAAAAGAACCCAGATATGCATCTGTTTTACACACCCATTTTGCCCTGTTCCTTAATGTCCCAAGCACACTACTCATAGGGCCTCATTACAGGGTTGCCTGTAAACATTACAGGGTTTCCGGCAACCACATAGTACTGTTACCGCCATCTAATATCCTAGTGCAACTTGGATATCACAGATGGCGGTGCGGTAAGTTCCCTTTCTCATGGAGTCTCATAGGACTCCATGGGAATGGGAACCCTGAAGCACCAGCATCGGAATAACGGTGCCATTGCTTCAGTTTAAAGGATTTCTGTTTCGGCCTCTTAATACTGGCAGGTCGCAAGAATTCAGTGTCCCTACTGGCAAACACAGAGTGAACCGGTCCAGAAAAGGTGATTTAACCCTTTACCAGCTCCTTTATTTCCAGACCAGCTCACTCATAGTGAGGGCTATAGTCAAATTGTCATAACAAACTAGTTAACATACTATACTACACCACCCATAACACAACTTTGTTAACTCTTTATTGCAACAACTCCTACTACATTAATAAATAACAACCTTGCTTATTAAAATTACTTCACCATTACCACATATACCCACTATCTTTCTTTTACAATTAAAGGAAATAAGGAAAACTCTTCACATCCTACAACGTAAGTACATTAATATAGCATGTATATTTCTCTAATTGTAACAATGTACTTTAACTGCAAATTAGCCTCGAGTATTCTCTTCTACTCAACATTATATTTCACTCTTACACATTATATTGTAACATTCACACGCGTTCAATTCCCATCTAAACACTGCTCTTTATTCAATACACCACCCACTCCTTACTACCTAACAACAGATCCATCTCTCAACAACTTCTATGCCACAATTTTACTTCCTTAATATTCCATATTCCTATGCACACATGGTCATAATTCCAACACAACAACTTTCAAACTCATTGTATTCCAAATCACTAACACACTTTACAACACATACACACACTTCTTCTGCCCTTTATCCATTACACCCACACACCACTTATACCTATGCACTAGAACAGCAACTGCTTTCCTCAAAAAATCATAATATCCCTACTTATTCAATCGCATTGTCAAACGAGAAATTATAACATGCCTCCTATTGCAATGAATATATGTATATTGGCCTACGCCAAGCTGCTTGTAAGTCACTTGCGAAGAAATCCGTGTTGCAAGGTCCTGACCTTAAATCAATGTAAGCCGCCATTTTAGGTCAATCCGCCATTTTACGTTCGGTTTGTAAAGTCACCCTGTGAGTTAAAATGGTGGACAATGTCATTCCAAAATACAACATGGCCGTCTTGACCTCTGTGTAATTAATATGTAACTTGCCTGCAGGCCACTTGTTGAGGTCATGAACTGAGACCTTGTCCTTCGTTGACATGTGTGTAAAGGATTACTTGTGCAATAAAACTAATCCACGAGCATATGTTAAGAAAAATGTATTCAAATACTGAACTAAGAACACTTGTTTAACTACATTGTATTAATTTTTGAAGAGACCTTTATGGGAAATCCCAAAACACACAGTTGCCGTGTAGGCTTGTTGACGTATGTATTAAAGGCAAACTAGTTACATGTGGATATGTGAACTCTGCATGAACCCTAGATCAATGTATTAGAGGAATATTAACCCGTAGTAGGGTTGGACATCGTGTTCGCAAATAGTATAAAAGAGCAATGAATTCTAATGTACAGCGTCTCTCACTGAATACACCGAACCACGCTGGAGTTCGCTGTGTTGCACTGAGGGCCGATAGCTATCTGATTTTGCTTTGTTCTTGTAACTGATTCAGTATAAATTAAAGATCTTCGTATGTTCCCTTGTAACCTGTGTTCGGTGCATTTCCTTTTGGGGTACTCAGCCTCTATATTTTGATTTTGTTTTCACAGTTGGCACCCGAATAGGGACCCTCAAGATTGATGCCAGATTACCGAAGGTTGACCCTCACTATCGGACCGGGATCGGACGGTGTGACAAAAAGGGGCCCCACTGAACGAGACGCGACACCTCAGCAGGACTGCACGACCCGATCCCTGGTTTAGCTTGTGGTCCGAGAACGGCATCTTGACGAGGGTCCACTTATCGAGGCGGGCAGATTCGCCGAAATCACCACACACGAGGTAAGATTAGTTAGGTAAGATTCTTTGAAATCCGATCAGACCTCCTTAGGCTTGATCAGGTGAGTCGTGACCCGACTCTTAATATAATCCTGATAATTTGATGTTGGCGTATTGCATCTGCAGACACAATTATTGACCAGGTAACACCAATAATTTGATATGCCTGGGAAATTGTCTACCTGCTTCAGGGCGTTGTTCCACAGCGATAGACAATCTTTGGAATTTAGCCGTCCAGCACCACAGGAGGGGTCGCCGGCGTGTACTATGTACTGTTAGCATGGCATTGGAAGTATAGTATTTAATGATATTTGGCACAGACAAACCAGACATGCCTCCGAACCTCAGTGGCCAATCAATGGCAGTTTTGAAATCCCTCGTATTGAGTATTTAGAGTCAATTCTATTAAAGAAAAAGGCTAGACCTGCAGCATTTGATGTTTTGCAGAATTGGAAAAAAGAAGCGCTGCAGCAGCTTAAAAGTAGAGAAAAACATGCACGCCGTCATAAGACGAACGCCGAAAAAGCATTATTGTATGACCAAGATAGACATTCTGAGTCGACTAGGAATATGGATAGGGCTTTCTCACTTGGAATTTAGAAAATCTATCCTTCTAAAGACCTTTGTGTTTCCGACGAATTCATAGACAAATTGTTAAATGAACGAAGGTCTGGTGCCTCTGCGCCACCTCTGTATGTTCCTCTTCCTGCTGCTTTGCCTCCTCCTCCTGCTATTCCTGCTCTACCTACTGTTGTTCCCGTTGTTCCTGCTCCTTTTCCTCCAGCTCCTCCACCTCGTCCTATCACACCAGTAACAGTACCTCCAGTGAATTTGCCTGCTCCCTCTCTTCCAAGTGGTCCTGTGCCACTTGCAGTTGATCAAGGTACGGGGTCAGAGGTTGTCACTCGCAATACTGTACCAACAGAGAAGAAGCGTGATTTGATTGCATGGGCTAAGCATTGTATGGAGAGGGATGATCAAGCTAATGTTTTTGCCACACTTTATAATATGGATAGTTTTCCTGAGAAAAATGTTTTTAGCAAAGGTTTACGGATTCATTTATGTGTAATGTGGGGAAAATTAAATAATGCAGATCTCCTGCAAGGGTTAAGGGATCTAAATACTTTAGCATTTTCAAGAGACACTGTGGAGAAAGTAAATGAGCATGTCGAGGGGTTATTTGAGTATAGAAAGGAGTTGGGAAGGTTACAGAAGGAGGATGACGAGGAGGAAAGTATGTATGTACAGAAACGGTTCCTTCCTTGTCGAAAATCGATATTTGAGGAAGCACGAATTTGTACGAAGGACGCGCTTAGATGGATTTCAAATATATCGATAACCCCAGTTGAAGTATATGACACATATAGTCAGTATACGCCAGTAATCCAGAGGAAAGTGATACAGGTAATGATAGAGTACCTACAGGATGATTGTGTAAAAAGAAAGATTAGTTGACCCACAGAGTTATTGAGTATTTATAAGAGAGCTTTTTCACTTGACACTTCTTCGACTGCTTTAGCGCTCGACTTAGCTCTGTTGCTTAGTAAGCGTTCGGAGTCACCTACCTCTCAGTTGCCTATGAGAGAGGTTCCTCCGACATTTTCCCAGAAGGTCGAGATTGCGACCGATGCTGCACGGGGTATAGTCGCTGTTCTGCTCAATTTATGCTTACTTCAAAATGGTGCAGGAGCACAATGCATTCTGGGAGTGCTCGCAGCCATGTTGGATATTTACTTCACTCCGCAGTGAAAGGCTGTACACATTTTGCTGAAGTGTTAGATTCACAGTGCTGAGACAAACATGTTTTTTTCAAACTTGGTATGCAGTCAAGGCCATTTCTGCTGGGAAAAGCCAACGTTGTTATGACTTGCTACGGTTCTCCGTGGAGCATATTTTTTCTGAGTTTTAGAGCAGGGAGGCCCTGCATTCCTTGGGAGGAGCTCTCGATTGACCCAGCTGGCAACCGACGGCTGTCCCTCAACTGCGCAGGTGCAATTCCAGAAGATTCGAGAATTAACTCTTTTTATTTGGAGTGCCTATGTAGGCGGAAGATCTGGGGGGCGGCAGGTGAGACTTCAGCCAGAGAAGGACGCTCCGTCTGGCCTTCCCGTGAGCTGTAGCACTGTCTTCCTGGCTGTCCCCCCGGAGTCCTCCAGCCGATTCTGGACGAGATGAGGACAACATTTACGCTCACGGTGATGTATTTATTTTGGTTTTCTTTACTTATGGCCGTGTTAGTTTTATGAGTTATTTCTATGTACCTGTAAGCTTTGAATAAATAGCCATAAAGAGCTGATTATCTTCTAAAGGGTGCGTGGCTGTGAATTATTGTGTCTGTCTGTTTTTGGGTCGAAGTATTTGCTCTAATTGCATTGGTGATTTATGGTAGTTCCGTGCACTTTTCAGAGGAGAGCAATACAAAATGGCGCTGTGAGCAGGGTTATTTGTGATGAAGTGTTCCAAATAATCTGTTTTGAACGTAGATAGGCTTCGGTTATCTTGCAAGCGAAAGTGAGTTGGCAGTGAGTGTTGAACTGTGTTAAGCTGTTTTTTTCTTCTTCTCTCTCTTTCTTCCCTTGATGGTGTGTGCGTGCTTATGGGAGTGATTGCAGAAAGGAAAAGAAAATATAGATATGAAGAGTTTTTGTACCATTTTGCAGTAATGAATAGTTTGTTCAGGAAAAAGAGTGTTACAGCTGGCGGTGAATGCTCTGATATTGTTATTCCAGGCTGCACTAAGAGTCCATATGATAAGTTGGCTCGGGCATGGGCTTGTGAAGCCGGGCTAGTGAAACCTGGGATCAAGGATTGGGGGATGCTGATCCGGCTGATGTCATGGCATGCTTGCAACAAGTTTCAGTAGAACGTGGTAAAGAATGTGTGGCATTAGGAAGGCGAGGTTGGGTTCTTTTGCATGCTTATAGGAAAATACATCAGAGGCAGATGGATATGAAAAATGAGGTTTTGAGATTACAGAGAGAGCTAGCTGCAGAAAGGCAAACAGTGTTAATGCAGCAGATTCAAATGAAGCTGTTTAAAGATAAGGCCGACACATATCAGGCGGTGGCCGAGAGGGCAGCAGTCAGAGTAGCTTGTTACAAATATAGGAAAAGACGGACAGGGGTCAACAAAAGAAAGGTGGCAACTGTAATCGCTACCACTGGTGCCGACTGGGATCCAGACAAATGGGATGGGGATATGTTTGATTCAACCAGTCTAGAAAGTAGTTCTGCAGAATAGTCTGACCCCAAACCAGAGTTAAAACAGAAAACAGTGGCGGCGAAGCCTGTTAGAAGGCGGCGAGCCGGACCACACCCGCAGAATCCTGGTGGTGGTATGGTGGATTTAACCACATTGGCGGATTACACACAACAGGAGGTTGGGGAAATGATTACCCGTTTGAGGCAAAAATCAGGGGAAGCTTTATTGACATGGATGGTGAGACTGCTAGATGGGGGTGCTGCAGGGTTATTGGTAGATTTTACTGATTCACTGCGTTTTTTTACCCCTGTCAATTGACACCAATGTACAGGAGGTCTTAAGAGCAGGACCGCCCCCTGATGCAAATGGTCAAGATACGCAGGTGTCTTTGCTACACCTGATAGCCCAAGCATGTAACCGTAAATACCCCATTACCACAGATTGGCCTAGTGAAGAAACGAAGTGGTATACATTGAGAGAAGCAATTCAAAATGTCAGAGCGCATGCTATGAAAGAGGCGACTCACATAGATGCTCCTGATCACATGGGAGCAGTACCGCTCTCAGTGTCAACTCGAAACATGGTGATTAGAACTGCGCCACCCGCATACAAATGTATCATTATGACTTTGCTCGTAGGCATGACGGGCAAGGCTACTGATGAGGTAGCAGATGCCATTAGGCAACTTGCAGATTTGGGAGAGTGGGACAAGAGCAATAACAAGCCACAGGAGAGAGAGGGGCGTAGTGAGAGAAGAACTGAAGGCAGGCGGCAAGATAGCAGAGACTCCCAAGTGTCCCGAAAAGACATGTTTTTGGCTTTGTTAAAAGATGGTGTGCCACATGAAGAAATTGATGGCATTGAAACCAGAGTAATGTATGAATTATACAAAAAACGAGGACTTGCAGCAAAAGAGCTCTATAAACAGGTTAAGAAACAAGTAGTCACCACACCAAAAGGGGATGCTTCACCTTCCGCTCCCCCTGCAGAAGAACAAGATGAAGGGTCTATGGGGACACCTTCCCCGTACCAACCGACATACGCTGATTTGAGAAAGGTGGTGAGTCCAATGCTAGAGGCGGAGTCAAGTCACACTCATTCGAAGTTTGACTAGGGCTTCGGCCAAGTTCCGGCAGCGTCTGCCCGCATAAAAGTGGATAGGCGGCCTCATGTTGATGTTAAGATTTTTTGGGGGCCAGGAAATACACAAGGGGTGCGAGCATTGATAGACACCGGAGCGGAGGCCTCTTTGATTCATGGTAATCCGACACGTTTTAAAGGCAAACAGTTCACGATCACAGGTTTAAGGGGAAAGGAGACCCCCGCAGTGCAAACGCGAGTGGAGATGAAAATAGGCAATTTAAAGAGGCAGAAATACCAATTGTTGATTGTCCCGATACCCGAGTATATAATTGGTTTTGACATTTTGGAAGGGCCAACCTTGGGACTTGGTGGTAAAACGTACCAGTTTGGGGTGAGTGCATTGATCTGTATACCCATTACTGTAGGCAAATTAAAGATGCCCCCAGTGCAAGTGCCAATAGCAACCAAGCGGGTAGCAATGAAGGAATACCGCATTCCTGGGGGGCACAAGGAAATTTCAGACACCATCAAAGAGTACATGGAGGCGGGTGTATTACGCCCTATTAACACATCATGGAACAATCCGCTCTAGCCCATTAAAAAAGGGGATGGGTCGTGGAGGATGACGGTGGATTACAGGGAGTTGAATAAACATACTCCTCCCTTGGTGCCCGCAGTCCCAGATGCTATTACTCTGATTGAAAATATCCAAAAGTTCGAGGGGACTTGGTATGCAGTGATTGATTTAGCAACGCATTTTTCTCCGTGCCAATTGCTGATGAGTGTCAAGAACAGTTTGCATTTACGTGGGGTGGACACCAGTACACTTTCACGAGACTACCCGTAGGGTACATGCACAGTCCGACTATCTGTCACCGGCTGGTGGCAGAGCACTTAGACAAGATACCGTGTAAACCTGACATACAAATCTCTCATTACATTGATGACATTTTGATTCAGGGCAAGGATGAGCACAATGTGCAAAGTCAGTTAGATATCATTAGGGAAGGATTGACAAAGGAAGGGTGGGAGATTAATCCGAGTAAAATTCAAGGTCCAGCTGGAACAGTGATATTTCTAGGGATCCAGTGGCATCATGGGCATCGAGAAATGGTGCCAAAAGCTTGACAGAAGATACTTGAATTCACCAATCCAACGAACAAAAAGCAAGCTCAGCAGTTTATAGGACTGTTTGGGTTTTGGAGACAACACATTCCTCATCTAGGGCAGATATTGGCCCCCCTCTATAAGGTGACACGAAAGAAATATGAGTTTCAGTGGGGGGAAGAGCAGCAGAGAGCCTTTGAGATAGCGAAAGACACCGTGCAGCAGGTGCTTGATTTATGGCCCTTAAAGGAAGGTGAAGTGGAATTATATGTGTCTGTGCAGGACAATTATGCTAACTGGAGTGTGTGGCAGAAACAAGACAGAAAACGTGTGCCATTAGGGTTTTGGAGTCGTAAATTGCCCGATGCTGGTAACTCATATACTCCGTTTGAGAAACAGTTGCTGGCATGTTATTGGGCTCTTGTCGATACTGAGCAAATGACAGTGGGCCATGATGTATTGATGAGGCTAGAAATACCAATCATGCAATGGGTACTGAGTTCTCCTAAAACACATAGAATAGGACATGCTCAAGAAGCCAGCATAATTAAATGGAAATGGTACATTCAAGACAGAGCTAAATCAGGAAAGGGTGGAGTGGCAAAATTACATGAACAAGTAGCTACCATACCGCCCTCAGATTACATACCACCAGAAGTGCCTGAAAAACGTGAGTCTCCTGTGAAATGGGGAGTTCCTTACAGCGATTTGACCGTAGAACAAACAGAGCATGCTTGGTTCATGGATGGTTCAGCCCGATACGTGGGAACTGAGCGATACTGGAAAGCAGTGTCGTACAATCCTAAAACCAAAAATATGTTGACAACGGCAGGGAAAGAGCAGTCAGTTTGCAGAACTTTACGCAGTTTACCAAGCATTGAAACAAGAGACCCCTGGTCAATGTTATGTGTATACAGATTCATGGTCAGTGGCAAATGGATTGGCAGTGTGGTTGCCAACTTGGCAAAAGAATGGATGGAAAATTCATTCAAAAGAATTGTGGGGAAAGGAACTGTGGCAAGATATTGCAGAGATGTTGTTACAAAGTGAAGTCACTGTATATCATGTAGACGCGCATTGTGCTACAGATTCATTAGAACGTTGGTTTAATTCTGTTGCAGATGAACACACCAAAATTGCCTCAGTAGATACAGAGGCTCGGGAAGACGATATGGAGGGTTTGGCCAAATGGGCCCATCAGAAATGTGGGCACCTTGGAGAAAAGGCTACTATCAGGTGGGCACAAGCTCTAGGCATCAATCTTCCTTTAGAACTAGTGAAAACCATCATTTTGCAGTGTCCCGTGTGCCAACACCAATTGCATAGACCTATACCTCAAATTGTTCGAGGCACATTAAAAAGAGGAAAATTACCAGGTCAAATTTAGCAGATTGATTATATTGGTCCTATGCCAATCAGTAGAGGTTGCCAGTATGCATGCACTATTGTAGATACATACTCAGGATATTTGATGGTTTTGCCGTGCAAGCGTGCAACCCAATTGAACACCATCAGACTGTTAGACCAGATCATATTACATTATGGAGTGCCTTTACAGATTCAAAGTGACAATGGGTCACATTTCAAAGGCAAATTAGTCCAGGAATTTTGTCAGGAAAAAAGCATTGAGTGGATTTACCATATACCCTACCACTCAGCTGCAGCAGGGCTAATTGAACGAATGAATGGGTTACTGAAAGAACAGTTGCGCAAATCTGGAGACGGTAGTTTAGCAGGCTGGCGTGATCGTGTGTTTGATGCGGTGCAGGTGTTGAACAATAGACCTGTGTATGAACATGAAACTCCGTTGATGCGATTAATGACTCCTAATTTGCAGGTTCAACCCAATTCAGTCAGAGAAACACTATTGTACTGGGAAATTACACCAGGTTCTTTAACTCCCTATCTAGCAACCCCAGAGTCAGCAGGGGTGGACTTGCATTCTAATGAAGAAATCAGACTAGACCCAAGAGGAATAGTTGTAATTGAAACAGGGATTGGAGTACAGATTCCCCCAGGGCATATGGGATGGATTGCCCCTAGATCTGGCCTAGCATTGAAGGGAGTTCAAGTGTTGGGAGGGGTAATTGATGCTGATTACCAAGGTGAGATTAAAGTCATCCTAATGAATAGTGGGGATCAATTGTCATCAATACACAAGGGTGATCGAGTGGCCCAACTGATAGTCATTCCTATTAAGTTGTCCGTGATTAAAAAAGGGGAGCCTCCTACAGTGTTAACTACCCGTGGGGAGCGCGGTTTTGGCTCTTCAGACAGCATGATACCGGGTGCAAAGGTGTGGTTGGAACAGCCAAGTGGTCCAGCAGATGTCATTGCATCAGGCAAAGATCAAGTGGTTTTAGTCATGGAACCTGGTAGAAGGAAGTGGCAATATGTCCCCGCAGACAAATGTTACCTAAGAGAGTGATGTGCAACACTGATATCTCTTTTCTGGGTTTGCTTTGTAGATCCTGGGTCTGTTTGGTGTGACTGTGGCACTAAATGGACTCCCTTTGGACGGATTAAAAAGTCTCCTGTCACCAGTGAACAATGTTACATCTGTGCCAGTGATCAAGGGGATATTGATAGTGATGAATAATGTTGTCCCCAAGCAACCCTATGCCAGTGCCAACAAGCCTGCCAGACCGAAGACATGGATCCGTGAATTGCGACAAACACATCAGGAGCAAGTGAAAACAACCTTGATGCCCGTTGTACAGGAGCCCTTTGCAGGACGGAGGAAACACTCTCCTATGATCTCCCAAGAAGAAAATATGTGGATCTACTTAGCACAGCAAGCGCTAAACATATCACATTTCTGTTTATCTGATGTACCCAATGCTGAAGCTTTATTGACTACATGTTTAGTAGCAGTACCGATGCCTGTTCCGGTTTTAAAGCATATTTTCGGCGTCACACAATGATTCTTTAGTTCAAGACTCAGACATTAGACAATCTTTTTCAGTCTACGAATATTGCCGCTTCTGCCAAGAGACCGACAAGAAGTGCAGAAATTTGACACGTGTAATCACGTACAATGTAACCCAAGGTGATGTATGTTATATTATGACGTGCAAAGAACAAGAAATTGGTAAATGCAGACAAATAGAGTTGACTGATCAATACAATCACGCCACATTCGAGAGGAGACTGTGTTCACGAATGTCACGCAAATGTATCATAACGCTGTGTCTTGCAATCATACAGTGATAACTGCTAGCCATTTGAATCATGTGAAACTTACAACAGGATGGCTCTTTTAATGTGGTAACATTAAATATACTTATATTCCAGCTAACATTTCTGGAGGTCCATGTGCCTTAACTCGGTTAGGGCTAATGATGTTTCCTTTACACTCAGCGATAACTCGAGGCAAAAGGTCAACTTTTGAATCTATGGGATTATTTCCTGGCTGTGATTCACATGTACATTTGCTATCAGAAGCTGAGGTTTTAGCATTAACCCTTTCCTTAGTAGATGTTTGGGGTTTAGCTGCTGGAGGTTCCAAATCTTTGATGAAATTAGCGTGTTTAGTAGTTAAGAGTCTTAATCATACTTCGCAGGCTTTAGAAGAATTACTCCTTGATAGTCAAGTTATTAGAAAAGCTACTTTGCAGAACAGAGCTGCAGTTGATTACTTATTGCTGAAACATAATTTAGGGTGTGATGCCTTTGAAGGTATGTGTTGCTTCAATTTGAGTGACCACTCACGATCCATTGAAAGTCATATTAGAGGTTTGAGGGACCTCATTTCTCAAGTATCCCAAGATCAAAACAGAAACTGGTGGGATTGGTTATTTTCATGGATACCTGATATTGGGGGTACACTACATTATATTTTTGCTTTCATTTTTGTTATATTGTCTATTATAATTGCTTGTTGCTGCCTTCAATGTGTTCCCAATTTAGTTTTAACATTTCGTAGATTTCAGAGACCAGTTCCAGTGCCACCTGGCTACGGAAGATAAATAACCTAAGGGTGGAGATGTTCTGCTCAATTTATGCTTACTTCAAAATGGTGCAGGAGCACAATGCATTCTGGGAGTGCTCGCAGCCATGTTGGATATTTACTTCACTCCGCAGTGAAAGGCTGCACACATTTTGCTGAAGTGTTAGATTCACAGTGCTGAGACAAACATGTTTTTTTTCAAACTTGGTATGCAGTCAATGCCATTTCTGCTGGGAAAAGCTAACGTTGTTATGACTTGCTACTGTTCTCCGTGGAGCATATTTGTTCTGAGTTTTAGAGCAGGGAGGCCCTGCATTCCTTGGGGGGAGCTCTCGATTGGCCCAGCTGGCAACCGACGGCTGTCCCTCAACTGCGCAGGTGCAATTCCAGAAGATTCGAGAATTAACTCCTTTTTTTTGGAGTGCCCATATAGGCAGAAGATCTGGCGTGGCGGGGGGAGGGGCAGGTGAGACTTCAGCCAGAGAAGGACGCTCCGTCTGGCCTTCCCATGAGCTGTAGCACTCTCTTCCTGGCTGTCCCCCCGGAGTCTTCCAGCCTATTCTGGACGAGATGAGGACAACATTTACGCTCACGGTGATGTATTTCTTTTGTTTTCTTTACTTATGGCCATGTTAGTTTTATGAGTTATTTCTATGTACCTGTAAGCTTTGAATAAATAGCTGTAAAGAGCTGATTATCTTCTAAAGGGTGCGTGGCTGTGAATTATTGTGTCTGTCTGTTTTTGGGTCGAAGTATTTGCTCTAATTGCATTGGTGATTTATGGTAGTTCCGTGCACTTTTCAGAGGAGAGCAATACAGTCGCTGTGGACATTCCTGCACATTATGTATCGCAGTTTGTCCACGTCCCGTTCTCGAGACAGGAAGTGAATACTATTAGACAATCTATTCCTGACATTAGGAAAAATCCGACAGGATTCTATAAAGAAATAGAGTCCGTCTTGCAGTCTTCAGTGTTCACCTTAGGCGATATTGATTTGTTATTTCCTGTACTCCTGCCCTTAGATTTGTGGAAACAAGTTAGAACTATAGACGACGTGCCAGGGTTGGGAGATACATGAGCGAATATAACTAGATTTGATGGAGAAAGGCCAGCTGGTGAAAGACCGTCCCAGGTGATACTGACTTTGCCTGATAGAATCATTGCAAAATTGAAAACCATAATTCCAGAGAAAAGAATTATTTGGGACAAATTATGGCCTGTCTCCAAGGGAAGTCTGAGGGTGCTACCGAGTTCTTTAATCGGTTCGAACAGGTATTCTCGGATTTCAGCGGACAAGACTTTGGCACAGAGTCTGGGAAAAGGTTATTTGTGGACAAATTTGTGCGTGGATTGCTGCCTAACATCCAGTCACAAATTATGTCTTCTGAGAGCGCTTGGCAGGTGAAATCCCAATCAGAAGTACTGCATATGGCTCAGCACTATGAGAATCGTGTCAATAATGAAAAAGATAGAGTTGAAAAATGAAAAGGTGATTTAAAGACTAAAGTACTTTTACAGCAAATTGTTAGAGGCCCCAGAGGGGGTAGTTCGCAGATTAGAGGTCAGTATGTCCCGCAAGGGAATGTACCCTTGGGTCCAGTGAACATTAACCAGTGTGCCTATTGTCGACAAGAGGGTCTTTGGCGTGCACAATGCCCCGTCCTTCGACTGAGGTCGAATAACACATTTGGGAATATGGGTAGACGATCCAGAGGTCGCCCGGGTGTAGGGGGCCTTGGTAGAGGTCAGTTTGCACAGGATCCTCAGCAACCAGTTTCACAGGATAATCAGACTTCGGGTGTGGACGCTGGGAACATATTTGATCATCCTTCTGCTGCATATCTATCTATAGAGCTTCTTTTTGATGATATTCTGTTTCATTAGGATTGCCCGAAGCAGGGTTTGGAATCTATACCTGTTCCCGTCAATCAGAAAGGTCCCTACGTTGAAATGGTGGTGGGAAATAGGAAACATCAGTTTTTGATAGATACTGGAGCACAGAAGTGTTCCATTGATCATTCACAGGTTCCAAACATTCCTCTGTCAGGGCAAACCAATGTTTCTGTAGGGGTTTCTGGCACGCCAGTTGTTTGTCCAGTTTCTTCACCGGTACCTATTTCTTTGGGTCCCTTTACGGACCACTGTTCATTCCTGTTGACTTCGAATTGTGTGGAGAATTTGCTGGGGTTGAACCTGTTCAAAGAATGAAATGCAGTGATTTATTGTTCTTCTGATGGAGTGCGCTTGACGATTTCACCACAGCAATTTTCTGTCTCGCAATTCTTGACTAGACCTTTGCCGCCAGAATTCATTGATGTACCAGAGAGCTTATGGGCTGTTGACGACAACGATGTCGGTGTTTTACAGATTGAGCCTGTTAAGATAGTTTTGAAACATGGAATTGAGCTGCCACGCATTCCCCAGTATAAGATTTCAGTTGAGGGCGAGCAAGCTTTGAAATGCATTGTTTCCGATTTTGTGCATCGCAGGGTGATTGAGGTAATTTCAGGAAGTTTGTTCAATAGTCCGATTTTACCCGTGTACAAGAAAGGCGATAATGCAATTCCATTCCGTTTCATAATTGATTTACGTGCCATTAATAAAGTCGTCGCTCCGCAATTTCCAATTGTGCCTGATGTGACAACAATATTAACCATGATTCCAGCTACAGCTACTTACTTTAGTGTTGTGGACCTAAAGAATGCTTTCTTTAGTATTCCTATACACAAGGATAGTAGATACTTGTTCACATTCACCTTAGGGGGACGCTCGTTCACATTTACTCGTGCACCTCAAGGGTACACAGAGAGTCTAGCATCTATAGTAGGGATTTGAAAGAACAGCTTGATACCCTTGAATTGCCCTCTATTTGTACATTGCTTCAGTATGTTGATGACTTGCTTTTAGCTGCTGATTCTGAGAGCGCCTCTAAGGAGGGCTCTGTGTTATTGCGTATCACTCTAGCTAAGCATGGTCACAAAGCTTCGCTTAAAAAGTTTCAATATTGTTGCCAGGAGGTTGTCTATTTAGGCTCCTGTCAAAGGAGGGAAGAAGATTGACACCTGAACGTATAAAACACATTTCTGGCATGTCTGTCCCAAATACACAGAAGGAAGTTAGAGCCTTGATAGGTATGGCTTCTTACTGTAGGTTGTGGATCCCAAATTTTTCACTAGTGATCAAACCGATGTTGGCTTTGACAAAGAAGGGCATTTCTTCGCCATTGCCGTGGAACACCAGCAATCGTTTGATTTGCTCAAGACTGCATTATGATCTGCACCAGTTATGGGCACACCAAACTATGAAAAGGCCTTTGTGTTGTTTGTGCATGAATGTGATGGATGTGCTTTGGCTGTATTTACGCAGGAACATGGAGGGAAGAATAGGCTGTGCGGTTACTTTTCTTCGTCCTTGATCCTGTAGCATGCGCTTTGCCAAGATGTTTACGAGCTGTCGCTGCTGCTGCTGCGTCTGTAAAACAGAGTGAGGGAATGGTCCTAGGCCATGATCTAACCCTGATGGTGCCTCACTCTGTAGATGTTCTACTGAAACGAACCCAAACGCAACACCTCACTTCCGCACGGTTGACGAGATATGAATTCATCTTGTTTGCTCCTCACATCCAAATTAGGAGGTGTTGTGTTCTTAATCCGGCTGAACTCCTACCTTTCCCGCAAAGTACTACTTACGGCGATGAAGAGTCACATGACTGTTTGTATACTACCGAACAAGAGACAAAGGGTAGAATTGATTTGAAAGATACTCCTTTGGATAATCCACAAGGAGAGCTGTTTTGTGATGGCTCATGCTTCAAACTTCCGGATGGTACATCCACAGCTGCTTATGCAATCACCACATTAAGCACGGTTGTGGAAACCAAGAGAATCACTCATAACTCTGCGCAGGCCGCAGATATTATAGCATTGACCCGAGCTTGTGAACTTTCCGAAGGGCTTGCAGTAAACGTATATACTGATTGTCAGTATGCCTTTAGGGTGGTTCACAACTTTGGGAGACTTTGGTCAGACAGAGGGTTCTTGGCTTCACATGGTACCAAGATCCAAAATGGCTCCATAATAGTACAACTGCTCTCAGCGCTTGCGCTCCCTGTTCAGTTAGCCATTATGAAATGTGCAGCACATCGAAAGATTACAGAGGACATAGGAAAAGGGAATGCTTTCGCTGATCAGATAGCTAGACAAACTGCTACCGATCTCTCTACAGAGATGTATGTTTCAAGGGAGACTGTAAATGCCTATGCAATAGACGAGGGTGTTGGGTCTGTACGGTATATCCAAGCTGTTGCCACGTTAGAAGAATCCAAGAGGTGGGCTGAAGGCTTGGGGAACTTGATGATGACAGGTGTTGGGTGGACATATTTGAAGGGAAATGGCTACTCCCTGACGCGTATGTAATGATGATGGTCATCATGGCCCATGGTCCTATGCATGTATGTGCCCAGAAAGTAACAAAAATGTTACAGAAAGTTTGGGTAAATGACAAAATTTCGAAAACTGCCCAACGTTATGTCCAGGATTGCATGATTTGCCTACAACATAATGTGGGAAAGGGGACAGCAACTCCAAGGGGAAGTTTCGGGCCACCCTCTGTCCCCTTTGAAGTTATCCACTTTGATTTTATTGAAATGGAACGATGCAACAATAAGAAGTACGTACTAGTGGTCATCTGTGCTTTTAGTAAATGGGTTGAGGCTTTCCCTGTCAAAGATGCTACAGCCATGACTACTGCGAAAACCATGTTAAAGGAGTACTTCCCATGGTTCGGGCTACCAGGAGTCATCTGGTCGGACAATGGTCCACATTTTGTCGCTGCTGTAATTCTGCAGATATGTGCGGCATTACAGATCGACAAATGGTTCCATTCAGCCAGACACGCTCAGAGCGTCGGACTAGTAGAAAGACACAATGGTATCATCAAGAACAAGCTCGCTAAGACGTGCGCCGGCACTAAATTGAAATGGCCGGACGCCTTACCGATCGTGTTATTATCCATGCGTACAACCCCTCAAACTAAGACTGGGCTCTCTCCATTTGAGGTGGTAATGGGGAGACCTGCCAATATTTGGAATCTTCCTAAATGTAGATCGTTAAGAAATGTTGAAAATGTATTACTTTCAGATTATTGCAGCCAGTTGACTAAAAACCTGTATTTGATTTATCACCAGGTACGAGAGGCTTTACCTGTGCGATACTAGGGCCCGGGCCACAGCATACGGCCTGGAAGCTGGGTGCTCATCAAGGCATTTGAGCGCTCTTCCTGCCTTGCACCTCGCTGGCGGGGCCCGTTCCATGTCCTGTTGGTCACCCAAACAGCGGTGCGGGTGTCTGGAAGAAAGAATTGGATCCACGCGTCGCATATCAAGAAACTTCCACACCCAGTGCCACACGATACAGAAGAAACAGAACCCCTCGCTAACGCTGCAACCAACGATCCCAAAGCAGTAAATAGCACCGAGAGTGTGTCAGAGAATCTTTCTGAGCCTGTGTGGCTTGGGGAAGCAGCCATTTTGTCTCCACTCCACACTCTCCAAAGGTTTTGCATCCAGAAACTGCTGTTTCAAATTCGGCATCTTCACTTGTCTCTGATACGTTGCTTCCAACGGGAAGTGACGATACATTGTTTCCGGATCAATCAGTACCGGGAAAAGCAAGGTACAATCTGCGTCCAAGAAAATAGACTTAAGGCACGGTTTTGCCGTGCATCTGATAGACTTACGGCATGGTTAGGCGGTGCATTCAGAGAAGGAAAGGATCATCGAGGGCTTGTTTTTGCCCAAATTTGAGAAAGGGGATTCTGTTGGCTAGGGTTGTGGAAGGACTAAGAAGTTGCGCGGCCGGGAGATCGCCAGCAACGAACATTGGGGGTTTCCGTTTGAAGACTACAATGCCTGCCACCGCTATCGCTCGTATGGGACTTGTAAATGATTGTGTGAGCAACCGGGACAATGGACAATGCACCTGGGCCCCGAAAACATATTGCTGTGTTTTTATAATATTTGGTTTTATAATAGTCACTGTCTTAGGTTTATGGTACCTCGAGGAAACTCATCCTTTAGAGTCCTTGTTACCGACTGAAAATGTACCTACTGTTCCTACTCCCTTTGTACATTTGCATACTCTGTCCCCTCGGGACTCCCAGCATAGACAAAGGTACCACAATAATACTCTGCTACTTAGCATGAATGCTACGCATGCCATTTTTAATAAATCTAACTGTTGGGTCTGCTCACATTTACCACAACACGGGGATAAGGGGCTAGGTTTGTATATTCCTTTACCTTTGACAACTGCTTGTTATGCTTCTCTTAGTGCACTGTTCTTTGGCCGTTGGAACGATAGCATCTCGGGGAACTTTGATGGCACTAATTTGAATAGTTTTGAGAAACGCGTTTTGACTCCCCTAGATTGCTCGCTTTTTGGAAATAGGAGTAAGCCCAACGTTGCTTCTATTAGGCCTTCTGATAGACTGTCTCGTCCGTTCCAATCTTTGATTTCCTTTAAGATGGCTCCGATAGGCAACAAGGATGCCATGCCTCCTTCTTACACTGTTAACCATAGCCCCGATTCAGTTTCTTTTTGCATACAGAGGAATGGTACTCAGTCAATGAAGGTTGTGTCAACGTTGCAAATTTGACTGAGGAAGACAGACCTTTGTATGTAGGCGAACCTGTCTACTTTGTTTGCAGTAATGTAGCATTTCCATGGTTGTCCAGGGATTGGCAGGGAACCTGTTATTTAGGGATCCTGTTACCTGGGGTGTTTATAGCTAGTACAATAGAAGTTTCAAAGGCTCGTCCACGGCGGGACGAGAACGGTGACACCCCAGCACAAATCTTGGGAGATATAGCAAAATCAGTTGTGCCATTTTGGGGGCAGATAGCGAATTCCGAAGATATCAGAAGACTAGCAAGAGTACTGGAGAGAACCATCAACTGGACCACGGACATACTCTATAATATGACATTAGAACAGAAAGCGATAAGTCTAGTAGCGCTTCAAAACCGGATGGCATTAGAGGTCATTCTGGCTGAACGTGGTGTGTGTAAATTAGTGGTGTCCGCTTGCTGTGTTTTCGTGCCAGATTCCTCCCCAACTATCTTCAAGGCAATACAGAATCTGCACGTCCTTAGTTCAGAAGTGCATGTTCCCGAGGGAAACTGGGATCTTAGCGCTTGGTTCTGGGACTTCTTGCGATCTTGCGGTTGGAAGGTACTTTCGGTCTTACTGATTATTTTGGGAATTCTGTTGTTCCTTTGTTGTTGTATACAGTGTCTACCTAGAATATGTTCGAAGCTAGGGGGATGAAGCATCAAGCGATAGGTACGATAGGACATAAAGTGTATGCCCCAGATAAAACCTCCAAGGAATATGTTTTAAAAGAAATGTTAGCGAATTACCTGATGGCAATAGATATTTCTGACAGCGATTCAGGGTGCATGGACGATGATGCATGGAGTTATTTGCAAGGAGATCAGAAGTAGTTTAGCACTTTGCATAGGCCAAAAGGAGGGTTTGTCAAACGAGAAATTATATTGTGCCTCCTATTGCAATGAATATATGTATATTGGCCTACGCCAAGCTGCTTGTTAGTCACTTGCGAAGAAATCCGTGTTGCAAGGTCCTGGCCTTAAATCAATGTAAGCTGCCATTTTAGGTCAATCCGCCATTTTAGGTTTGCTTTGTAAAGTCACCCTGTGAGTTAAAATGGTGGACGATGCCATTCCGAAATACAACATGGCCGTCTTGACCTCTGTGTGTAATTAATATATAACTTGCCTGCAGGCCACTTGTTGAGGTCATGAACTGAGACCTTGTCCTTCGTTGACCTGTGTGTAAAGGATTACTCGTGCAATAAAACGAGCATATGTTAAGAACAATGTATTCAAATACTGAACTAAGAACACTTGTTTAATTACATTGTATTAATGTTTGAGAAGACCTTTTTGGGAAATCCCAAAACACACAGTTGCCGTGTAGGCTTGTTGACGTTTGTTCTTGTAACTGATTCAGTATAAATTAAAGATCTTCGTATGTTCCTTTGTAACCCGTGTTCGGTGTATTTCCTTTTGGGGTGCTCAGCCTCGATATTTTGATTTTGTTTTCACAGCATCACCACTCCCTTACTCACTAACCCAAACTTATCACACCTGTACAGCCTCTTACTCTTACAACCTTCGCAACCACACCTATCATCCCACTGCACAATCACACAACACTTTATTCATCTCTACAATCACAAACGCCCATGCATAATACACGCATGAACATTCCAAAACTTTCAAACATAAACTTTCTTTTTCCCCCAACAGACAGAACAGATCGCCTACTAAAAAACAACTCAGTAGAAAAGAAAGAACAAATAAAGCAGATAAGATTAGAAACAAGCCATATAGTCATCTGCCTCTAAAACTATTTATAGAAAACATCAAAAACAAACAGCTAGCAACCACACTCAACAAAACTAAAGCATCCACCACTGAAAAACAAATAGGACACCTCTTGCAAAAACTAAAAGTACAACAAGATGTACAAACAAAAGCAGACCTACTAATGAACCCAACACTATATATATACACCAATGTTAACTTAGCAACAGTACAGCAATCCCAATTTTACAAATAAAATTCCAATGTAGAGTTAACACTCTTATAAAGACAGCTAAAAAATCACAATCTACCCTGAAAAACTACTGCAGAAAATGAATCCTCGAAGCTCTAATTGACAGCGCATTTCTATTAAAGAGAAAGTTGTTTATAATAATATTAAACAGAATGAAACCAGTTAAAGAATTCATCAATAAATTACAAAAAGTACTTCTAAACATGCGCAATGTCGATATTGAAACATTTTTCAGCTTCTGTGAAGGTGAATGGATTCACACAAGCAGCACAGAACCATATTTCAATGAATACGCTTAGAAACAAGAACAAAAAAAAACAATTGCAATAGACAATAATGGCTGAGGGTATGAAATGACAGGAGACGCCATGAAGGCAAAAGAATCCCTTACAGAAAAACGTCCCCAACAAACTTTCAACCAAATGTTACTTTTGCCCAAACAAACCATCCAGTGTACAAATGGACATGCAGATCAATATGTAACGTATGCAAATAAGCCTTAAAATCTGTACGCCAATCCCTCAATCACAAAAGTAGAATAAAAACTTTACACACCATGGACTTCTACCCAGTGTGCATCGGTACTGGACTGCAGGGACATTAATTAGCCTGCATTTCAGGAACTGCTTGCACCTTCCAGCACATCAAAATTTTAGCAACTCATAGTGGCAACAGTAAAGACAGATACAAGTGATCACAGTTCATGGGTGTTTATTAAACTGTATAGGTAGGTTGGAAAAATACCTAATCTAAGGTGGGCACAATCTTCGACCATCAAACAATATTAAGGCAGTCCTAGTGGTGTCTTTGTCAAACAAAAGGACCTATATTAAAAAACCTATTGCCAATCCTTTTGCTACCTACAAAAAGAAGTGTGGGATAATGTTCATAAGAAAGAAGGGAGTGTTCACAAATAATAAGTTAGGATGCAGTACTTGGAGTCTCCCTTCCCCACGTTTTCAGCATGGCACAGACTTGAGCTTTCCCAGCACGAGCTAACAGTTCCGCTCTCAGAAATCAGGGCCTTCGTTGGTTAAGTCTCTTTTCTACAAAAAGTCTCTTGCCGCTGTGGGCCGCATGTCTTTAAAATAATAAACAAAAGTTATTTTCTGCTTGCACGTTGGGTGATGCCTTTCACCCTTCGATCCCCCTCTTCGGGGTGCAGATACCTAGAAAGTTCCTTAATGATACCAGGACCTCCGATAGCTATGTTTTCTTGCTTTTGAGGGCATGACAATTTTAAAGTAAACGTTTCAACAATCTCTTCTGTGACAGTCACAAATCTTAATGTCCTTTTGAACAGTTCACTGTGGGGATCCCTCGGCCGGGTTCACTCTTGTCAACACACTGTATTTCGGGACTTTTAGACTTTGCCCCCTTTTAGCGCCATCCCTCTTTCAGTTTCACTCTTGCTAATTTTGTCAATCGTGCCTTTCTCATTCAACTCTTATGATGAGGGATTAATTTCCCTTAGCTTCACAATCATCTGTCGGTCAAAGACTTTAGACTATACAAAGGATTTTACAAGACCCATGCATGACCACTTTGACCCCCTTCTCTCCTTTCCCAGGGCCTTCTGGTTATGGTAGTTTTAACAATCGTGTAATCAGCCAGAGTTTCCTAAGTGAGCACCCACGTGGTGCCGGACTCATCTGTTGCTGTTTTTCCCCACTTTTCGATATAAATCGCTCTTTATGCTTTCACAGTTCAATTACCGTTTGCTACTATTCATTCAACACAGTTAGGTTTCTTATTGACTCACCTCTACTCACTGACTGTGATGAACCGCTTTGGCTTTCTTTCTCTTTGGAGTCAAGGTTGGTACCACAGAGACAAGCGTCTCTCCCCGGCTTGGTTATCAGCGTAGGAGGGCCTGGTGTACCATTGACATCTGCTGCAACACACGCTGGCTATTGTTTGCAGTCTTACGATTCCTTCTGCAGAGGTTTCACAGGCCTTGGTCGGAAAGGGCAAGGTTGCTTCCCTCCTTGTCACCATCTGGGTATGCACCGTCTTTCTCCTCCTCTTGAACTGCGTGTTTTTAGCTCTTACGTCATGCAGTCTGCCTTGCTCGTATTGCGCTCCTGTGCTCCACCTGTTATCCCTCTGGGAAAGGGCCATCAGGTGTGTGCAGTTCTGGTCAATTGCCTGGCTTTGCCTTACCCTTGTGTTTGGGCATGTCAGGTAAACCGGCTTGTGTTAGTCCATCATCTTTCATAATATGCAAAAGTGTTCACGTCGGAAAAGGGGAGGGGGTAAAGTGTTTGTGTATTCTATGTGGTAGGTTGGGAAAAGTTGTCATAAGAAGGGGGATACTGCGTCTCACCCGTCAGTGTCCCACTTCTACTCTGTGAGGACCCCTCATCCAGGTGATCCTCCCTCACTGGTCCATCCCTGGAACTGGATCCAAAAGCGATGGCCGTGTCCTGGCCACCTGGATGACAGACCTGCGGGGACTAGTCAGGGAGACACCTTCACGTTTCTCACACAACACACCATTTCACTATACGCAATCTTGTCCAAAAAAAGTCCTGGTTTAGAAATGCAAAATTGAAATAACATTCTCCTACATGGAACTACAAAAGAACTCCTTAGAGAAATAGAGCACATCAAAACTAAATATTTTAGAACTGAAGTAGAATTTGCTCTCCTCACTGAACTCACCAGAAGCACCCTTGCAGCCCAGCAAGCCACACTAAACGCAACAGCCAGACCCATGCACCAACTACCAAAACATTCATACATCACCCCAGCTCTCACCGGGCTCCACTGGCTCCCGCTTCTTCAAGGAATTGCCTTCAAAGGACACTGCGTTGTTTTCAAAGCCATCCACCACAAAACCGTGTTGTTTTCAAAGCCATCAACCACAAAACCCATCTTCTCTTCACTACAAATTCAAACCCATCACCTACAGAAACACCAGACAAGCAAGCCAGCATCACCTACACATTCCTTACTCCAAACTAATATGCACACAAAAGCAAGCATTTGCCAACTGGGCGCCCAGGGCATGGAACACCCTACCTCTTCACATATGCACTGCACCCTCCATTACCACTTGTTTACCCTGCCTCCATCTCCCCTGCTATCACTTGTCTATCCTAAACGTTCTGTCCTATCCTAAAAACATGTTGTAACTTCTGTTTCACCTCCCACCTTTTTAACATTTGAAACTTGTAAGGCACTCGGAGACCCTCTGGTTAAGGACAGCGCTGAACAAAAATGAAAATAAAATAAATAATAAAATAAATAAATATCTCAATCAGTATGAATAAGATCCCAGCACCTAAAGCATAAGGAAGTATACATTTCTGGTACTTAAAGATGATTAAATGGCATTCCTGTGTGAAACTCGTGTGGTGATAAGCTTGATCGATTACACAAACTCTGCCAAGTTACCTCCATCCTGAAAAAGAACATATGCACATCTGTGGCCGAATCGTTGCTCCAGCATCGCCCCACCGATAACTATTAGATATAACCTCTTGACATCTTACCAAGTCCATAAAACGAAAACACAGAGCTCTCCTCCCCAACAAAACAAAATCAATGTGTCCACTGACCCTGCCCAAAATAGAGATTATATGGAGAAAAGATCTCCAAACTGATTATTCTATGTCGAAGGCAGAAACCCCTCCAATGCAAGCACTTGCTTTTATCACCAAAACAACAGTCATGCTTATTACACTGAAAGCCATACAACCCCAGGACACCGCAAGCACTATCCTCGTGACTATACAAGGCGCAACATGCACATTCATCTCACCCTATCAGTACCTTTTTTGGGTGTATGCACATCCACCCTACACTTGGCTTCGCACAGAAGGGCAACCCTTCCTCCCATGTTAACAGCAGCAATTAAAATAGCCAATAGATGAAAGAAATAAAATGACCAGGCCTTGTTTTTAATACCTTAGGAAGCTCCAGAAAATCTTTCCCTTTCTACCTTCGTCTCACCAGACCACCAAAGTCACAGCTCAACTAGACTTCAGAAACTCTCTCTACTTTACCTGCACTCCAGAGAGGACCCTCCTTTCAGAAAGGATGTAACCTCAGGGAGAACTGAGGATTCAAGCATCTTTGGAATACTTTTGCAGTCACCTGGAGAGAAGAGGTCATATATCTCTCCACCTTTACAAGAAATCTGAAAAAATATCTATTTGACTAATTGGTCCCTCTTGTTTGCCCACCCTTTGGATTTTCTTTGCCATTTGCAAGTCTCTACATGATCCCTTAGCACTGTACATCTACCCAGAGATGACAGTGATGTGCAGTAACAATCCCAGAAACATATGATATGTGAGGAACCAGGAATGAGACGCGGACGCAGAAGACTTATGTTTGTGGATATAAGCTTATCAAAATAATAATGCGGTTTGAAAAAGGCCTCACTGTCCCTAATCTAGGAGGTATTTCCCTACGTCAACCAAAAACAAAGTGTCTGTCTGTTGCCAAGATGTCCAAAGAAAAATGTCCTGTGTCTGAAATCCTATCCACGCCATCTCACACTAAAAATAAGTAACTATAATGTGCTAAGGTTAATGTCTTTGGCTTGAAAGCGTGCATAATTTCAACAAAAGATGAAAATTGAACAGAAATCTCCAATGGATAGTGTCCACAGTTCCGGGGGATGGTTCCCTTCACCAAAGTAAAAAGGATAACCAGGTTCCTGTAGTGCAAGAGGATAACTCCCTCCTCGTAGTGTTGTAATTCACTCCTTGGGAAATGACTCCCTTGCCCAAGTTTTCTGCTCATGCAATGCAGTTCAAAATCCTAAGGATATGAATCTTCCTTTGGATTCCATTTTTAGAATGGCACAACATGGGTGCGGGTTCCAGACTCACACAACACCTGGTATACTCCCCCGTTAGGTTTTTTGTACAATTCTATTCAAGAAGGGGTGTTGCTCTTCCTTTCTGTTTTGCTTCATTTCTCTAGCTTGCCTGCTATACTCTCCTGCCAGGACTTTCAATTTAAAAGTTATGGGTGCGAGTCCCAGACTCGCCGCTCGCCTGATGTACTCTCCTGCCAGGACTTTCAACACAACAGTCAACAGCTTCAGAACCAAGTGGGGTATTTAGCTTCCCCAAAATCCTCTTTCCATTTGGAGTACTTTATTTTCCTTCATCCCCAAGTAATGGGACTATGAAGATTAGTCACCTAGCAAGCCGTAGAGATTTGCCTCCCACTTGTCCTTAGGGGTGCCTTCTCCCACTCCCACCTGGTACCCCAGCCTTTTACTATGGGATCTCTGGCGGTTGAACTGCTTCCGTAGCTTCTCTGACCCCCATTGGGGTCCTGCTTTGTGTCGGCTCTCTCTCTTCATTTCGGATGTCTCTACAGCTGATGGCATTCGGCGTGTCGCCCTGGCTTCCCTTGTCAGCATGAAGCTTCCTCTCTGGACCCGTGTCTATCGTCAGTGTCTCCAGTACCTGTGGGAGTGCGCCACCAACACAGACACTGCCTTGCCTGCTCTCGGCTCTGCTCTTCAGCTGCGCTCGCTTCCATCTTTTCCGCCACGATTCTCTCATGCCTCTGTGATCCTCTGTCCTCCTGACAACTTGGGTTTACCCGGCGTAAGCCAGCCAGTCGGATCTTCCTGTGTTGCTCAGCTGTTCCATCTTTGAACTCCCACGCTGAGAAAGGGAGATGCTCAGAGCCAGTTGGATTTCTCCAATTACTAGAAATCCAACTACTAGACTGCTCGTTTTGCTTCAGTTGAGAAATCTTCATTCTGGTTGCCCTCTTCCTCGGGCAGTAGGTTGGTTGCAGAATATTGAAGGATATTGTCAAGATGCTTTGTGGGTTGCTGAGGGCGATTACAATATGCCATCAAAGCATGTGGAATGGAGGGGCTATCCTTGAAAGTGGGAAACCATGTTGCATCCAATAATGCCTCAACCCCCTGAGGGTTGCCTCCCCCTATATGATCCTCCATCAAATAGCCACACTCCGTGTCAGGATCGGGTAGCAGCTGCCATCCGCTGGTCACATGAGGAGAGGCCACCTCCGGGAAAGGGGTGATGACATCATCAGATTCATCCCACATAACATAAAAGAACATGAATTGTTATGAGAGGGGTCTGTGAGGTGGTGATCTATATGTATTTCAACATGTTTACTCGACCTCTAAACCCAAAACTAAGCCTAACCACAATCTCTAAGAATTCACTTATCCCAGTATCCAGGCCCATACAACTCCATTGACTAAGCCCTTAAAAGTAAACACACTCCATAACCTTAAACAAAACTCCAACCACTGAGTCTAAGCATAAGCTTTAACTACCATCTTCAACAACAAACCATGGGGGCTCATTACGAGTATGGCGGTGCAGGAAAGAAGTGGCGGAAATGGAATTATCACCACTTTTCCCGCTCTGACATACTACGAGTATGGCCCTGGAGTGGGGCATTTACCTCCAGCTTCGTGCTGGAGGTAAATACTCCCACTTCCAGCTGAAAAAAAATTGACAAATCGGTGGAATTCCACCGAAATGCCCAATGGAGTCCTATGGACTCCAAATTAATGGGGACTAACACTGCCACCAACACTTGAAATCCAGCTGTAAATCTGCGGGACCAGGTGGAGGTAATGGTAATTCCATTGGGCAGTATGTATTCATTTTAATTTTCATAGAGCGCCACATGCCCATGGGAATCAGGGCGCACACAAACAAATGACAAGACAAGAACAGACAAGGCCGGACAAAGGATCAGTGGCTAGAGGGTAGAAACATGTAGAATCAGAATTTACCGATTTACGCTGGAATACCACCCAACCCTTAATTTGGCCCCATATGCCTTAACCTTACCAAAAACTTCTAAACCTAAATCTATTAGCTTAAACACAAAGACTAAACAGTAAGCATAAACAACTAAACACATGCCCAAGAATTTATGTCTGAAACCAATTCTTAAATATAAGACTAAACTTCACCAAGGCAATGAGTGCTCACTAGCCCAAGTCTTGACTCTTAAACTGTGTAAACCGCTAACCTAACCCCCTAAAATTATATGACCATCAAATCTAATACATAACCCTAATCATAAGGTTTTACCATTCACTTCCAGCAATGTGCCTAAACATTAACGATTAACCAGCTAACCATATGTGTAACATCAGTCCATTGTTATTCATCCAAACCTCAATAATGTCCAAATGGGCCCATTCCTATCCTAGTGAACTCGCGATAATGGCTTGGTCTGTTTCCGTTTCCAAACCCATTTTTAAGTTACATATTTGTTGTTTAACCCAGTCATGTTTTCCCATTTCGCTACTCTCGGGAAAATCTCGCCAAATGTTCATGACGCCACCCAGGCTCTTGTCCTATCGCAGCTAGATGGTGGCAATGCCAATTATTGTGATCTGCTGCATTATTTATTTGCAAGGTTGTGGTCTTGCGTGGGGTATACCTCCTACTCATAGGTGTCCCTAGAGGGGGCGTACTCGCTGCTTTGCCCCCCCCTAATTGGGGGCCTAATCCCCCCCCCCCCCACCTCCTCTGGCAAATAACTCTTTCCAGGGGCCTTAAAGGTGCTCCTTTGCTCAGCCGCGCGTTTGCAGGCTCTATTTGCCTAAACTGCACTCGTTCTTCTGGCCTGAACGGGAATCGCCGCAGGAATCAATAGCCCATGATTATCACTGGGGCGGGGGTCATCACTGTTAAAAGCAGGCTACCTACATGCTGGGCACACGATTGTTTTCCAAATGTGCCTCTTATACTTGTGGAGAAAAAAACAAAAAAGACGTTTCCAAACTGAAACAGGCTCTTAAACTTACATTGACTAGTTTTCTTTAAAAGATGTTTATTTTTTGCCGAACTACCACACAAATACCCTGTGATTTCTGTGCCCCTTCCTTTGTGTTTTATCACAGGTTATATTTCTAAAGCGGTTATATGCTTGTCAACCTGCTTAGTCACAAATAAATGCTTCTATTGTGCTGATAGCAGTTATTAGGAAATTAAGTGTGGGTTCATGGGTGCCAGCTTTTGATTTTCAATTTGGGGACAGAAATTCTCTAAATATTAGCAAACTACCACCCCAGCCCATACCCTGTCTGAACATTTTTAAAAGTAATTGCAAAAAGTGATTGATTTACAGCCAATTTTAAATATGTAACATCTTAGCAACAGTTCATCAACCTGCTGGGCTACAATGGTAATCTACTGTAGGACAGGTTTATGGATCCCTTAATGTGTTCAACATCGCTGCATTAACAGGGCAGTTCATGTAGATGACTTCAAAGTGAATAGTATTTAATCTCCAGCCACACTGACCCTGTGCATTGATGCTGTACCAGTGACTGCTTCTCCATAATGGGCGAAGGGCGATGACCCACGGGCACCCCCACCTATTATGGAGGAGCCAAGGAGCCAGCGCAGTGTAAACACTGAGCACTCCCTCGGCTGCTTTTTGCAGAGGCGGGTGCACTCCTCGGCTGGCTTGAACTGTTAAAAGAAATCGCAGTTTCCTTTTTGATATTTCTGTTCTCCCCAGTCTTGCATATCCAATGAGCTATGCAAAACCAGGGGCGTTTTGCTTCCCCAACCTTGAATGGCCCATTGGGGATGCTAGCTGAAGAACTGCAGGTTTGTATGTGCGGTGGCAAGCGCTATTGTGTTCCTCGCACAAACAGAGCAGCACACTCCATCATCAGCGCTGTGGCTCTTGCGCTCATGTGCACGAATCAGGAAGCACTCTTTGCTTCCTGCTCCCTGTTCATGCTATGCAGAAGCTAGAGCGCTGGGAGGGAACATCAGGATGTTAATTTAAATATGTGTATGTACTATGTATTTGTGTATGCTTGTGTTGTGTGTAATGAGGGAGTGTATGATGGGTGTGCGTGTGAAGGAGCGACTGCATGCTGCGTGTGAAGGTTGTGTGAATGTGTGTGCGCGTGTTTGTACTGGGACATTGAGTTTTGCAGAAGATGGGTTGGGTATCAGCCAAAATGAGCTCCCTGTGCAAGGCGCTGGGGAGGCCCAGGGAGGCAGGCATCATATTTATTTTACTGGCCTCCTGTGATAGATGCCTAGTAAAAAATACCATGCCTACTGTGAGAAACCTGAAGGTGTCTCACCCGCTAGTCCACGGGGATCTGTCATCCAGGTGGCCAGAACACGGCAATCGCTATTGGATCTAGTTCCTGGGGGTGGACCAGTGCTGGAGGATCACCTGGATGGGGGGGGTCTACAGGGAGTGGAAGTGGGACACCTAAGGTTGACACGTGTGATCCCCTTCCTTATGATACCTTTTTCCATCCTACCCCGTAGGATATCTAGAAACTGTTCCCCCCCTTTTCCTACACAAACACTTTCTCTCACCAAGAAAGACAACAAACTAACACCAGAGTCGTTTACCTGACATGTCCCAACACACCGGTCAGGCAATTGCAGATAATTACACACACCTGACAACCCTTTCCCTTCCCCACAGGAATAAAAGAAGGAACACAAGAGCACACTTTGTGCAAGTGCCCGAAGGCAGCCATTCCAGGACGGCAGTTCAAACGGAGGAGAAAGGATGACCAGGAAGGAATTGCCCTTGGCCCTTTCAACCCAGACTGGCAAAGCCTTCGATGAAAGAATCGTAAGACCGGGAATCACAGCTGGCGATTGGTGTGGCTGATGTCAGAGGTACACAGGGCCCTCCTGCACTGATAGCCAGGGTGGGAAAAAAAGCTTGCCGCTTGATTCCAATCCAATGAAAGAAAAGCCAACGAGTTCAGCACAGCTGGTAAGTCTGAGGAAACCGATAGTGGACTGGCCTGTGTTTAGCTCAAGGTTGCAGTGGCAACATTTGTAAAAAGGGAAGTAGATACAAAACAAAGGTATTTTTTTGAACGAGGCATCAGCGTTAGTGTGATCCTGCACCACGTGGGTGCTCATTTGAAAGACTCTAACGAATGCCCTGCTCCTGAACAAGGAGGGCATGGTAAATTAAGAAAACTCCAAAAAAGCAAGGGCCCTAGGTGAGGCCGGCGTGAAATGTCAACGTGCTCATATAAGGGTTAAGTGAAAACCCTTGTACACTCGAAAGTCTTTGACACGTGAATTGGAAATGTAAGTGAACTGAATTGTGGTGACAAACATGAACCCGACTGAGGGATGTCTGCAGTGTTTTGTTGGTATGAGCCTGATTGAGGGAGGCTGACGTTGTGAAAGGGATCGGAGCCCGGTTGAGAGGGATCCAAGGGCGCAGGGAAATCACCCACCGTAAAGATTAACCGAAGGAACTTTTTGTTTGTTGATTGTGATACATCAGGCACTCTGAAGCAAGAGACTTTGTAACAAAGAGACTTGGGTACAGAAGGCCCAGATACTGGACAAGGAACTGCTAGTTCGGCTGGAGAAGCCTGGAAGTGTGATGTGCTCCAGAGTCCTGCCTTGTCCCGTGCTTCAAACGTGGGGAAGGGAGACCCTGACCATACCACCCTGGCTTATCATTTTGTGACACTTCCTTTCTTTGTGAACATTATCCCACACTCTTTTGTAGTATAGCAGTAAGTATTGGCAATATTTATTTTAGTAAAGGCCCTTTTATTTGACTAGACTCCACTAGAACTGTACTATTATTATTTGATGGTCGTAGCTTGCTCCCATCTTAGATTTAGGTTTAGATTAAACGTTTATGTCACCCATTTTACAGTTTAATAAACACCCTTGACCTGTGATCACTTGTGTCTGTCTTGCCACGATTAGTTCCTTACAGGAGGAAGCTGCGAAGCGAGGAGAAGCAGAACCCGAACGCAGTCCAAGCTGGAAGGACCGTTCCTGTTGCTGCCGATGCGTACCTCAGGGCACCCCAGGCTCTTACTTTGATACCATGCCTTCCTTACACTACTCCTTGAGCCCCCCCAGCACGTTACATGCACACAATAATCACATTGTGTGTGTAAGGCCCTGTGGGACCCAGAGGGCAGTCATGACACTTTTTACTGGCCAACTTTGATAAAGCAGGCATGATAAGTGTTATTATGTAGCTAAACTGGCATTTTAATGCACACATCTAGCCATTTCCTTCTGTGGCCAGATAGTTTGTATTGGGCATCTTTGATAAAGTAAGCATGCTACGTGTTATTGCGTGGCTAGACTGTCATTTTGATGCAGCCAGTTTAGCCATTTCTTATTGTGGTTTGCGATTTAGATTGGGCATCTGAGATAAAGCAAGCATTATAGATACTATTCTGTAGCTAGATTATTACTTGACTAGATTGGCATTTTGGTGCAGCCAGTCTAGCCATTTCTTACTGTGTCATGACATTTAGTATTGGGTATCTTTGATAAAGCAAGCATGATGTGTTATATACCTAGAATGGTATTTTAATGCATCCAGTTTGGACATATTTTCATACTCTGGCAGGGCTTTTTTTAATGGTAACACCAACTGGAGTATGTCCTTATGTGGGGATACGCCCTTATTTTGGCAGAACAAGCATGGACATGATTTCTTATAGTTTCGTTACTGGCATTATGCGTAAGGCAAACATGAATATGTGCTTACATGGGAATACTGACATATATTGGTGCAGCCAGCATGTGGACGCAGCCAGCGTGAAAATGTTTTTATATTGGCATATATTGTGGGCAAAGGCAACCTGAACATGTGTTGGCAAAATGTTCCTCTGCACTGTTCGTTACTTGCATCTATTGGATTTTTTCATGTGTTACCGTACAAAACAAATTGCAAACTGTTTGGCATTTTACACAATTGTGGCATCATTTTAAGCCATCATTTAAAAACAAATCTCTGGATGGGAAGGCACAACCAACACCCCCGTCACACTGGCATATTTGGGAGAAATGGTTACGCCCCTCCAATTAAAAAATTCACCAGCCGCCACTGTGGTGTACAGCCAGAAACTGAAAACCGTGAACAATTCTACGGGGGCAAAGTGAGGATTCCTGCAATCATTGCTAAAGAACCAAGGTACATTTGCCTCCTTTCCCTGTACTTGGCACCTCTATGTGATATTTGAATTGTTAAAGAGACTGTCCTTGGCTATTATTTGAATCTGAGGTATGAGGGATAGCTCTTCTGTTGAAATATTTTTGACTAGCTATTATTTAAAGCTGAGCCAGAAGTGAGGTCTCTTCTGCTAAATACCACCTCGAAGAACACATTATTTGAAGTTGTGCTGGGAGCGATGTCTGCTTGAAGTAAAACAATGCAGTCTTTTGCTGAGTGCAAGGACATTTTTGCTGTTGAACATGAGTTACCTTTTTAGGATGTATGTGCACTTGATGCAAAACATTTATTGCATTTAGCCTACTCTGAACACGCTTAATGGCCCATTTTTTTTAACCAGATTGCTGAAATATAGGTATACTTAAATTGGTTTGGCGGGTTGACCCTTATTTGATGTGCCATCACCCCGTACTGTATTTGTGCCCCCCGGTTTGCCCCGCCCTAATACTGATTTCTAGTGATGCTACTGCTCCTACTTGGCTGATAGCGGCTGTTTTCTGGAGGATCAAGATCTACCCATAAGCAAGGCACTCTTCAAGCCCACTCCTTCTCTTCAACCTTTCTCGGCAGCTGCACCGCGTGCCTGGAAGACCTCAACCCATTCAATCCACCTTCTTTCTTCTCCCTTGGCTTTTCAAAAGGGCCCATAAGAAACATCAATTTTCCTTAGCTTATTCCCAATAACTTTCTTATTTTTTGTACTTGCCTGTTCTTTTATTGATTATTCTGTATGTAATATTATTGTACAGCATTTCTATAACGTCGGTCCTGATGGAGCTTTATACATTTTTTATATACATACATCAGACTAAGACGTGCCAATGAAGCTTTGTCTGGTAGTAAACCCCAGAATAGCAAGTTCTTGGCAGGCTACTCCACCAGTAAACGCTCCGTTCTGAGGCAGCACCACATGCTGTGCCCGGCACCGCCGTCATGTTTTCCATTACTGATGTTCTCAGTTTCAATTAGACAATGGCATCCTAGAACATCAATAGTGCTTTCTAAATCGTGTCCTCGGGGTGTGTGAATGCCTTTTCCAGTGAATGACCCTGGGTGCGTGGTCTTTAGAAAGAGGGTGACACTGGGGATGGGCGTTTCCATGATACCTACCATAAGGAGGAAAGAACCGGGATTATATAATGTCACAGATGGCTTAAAGGAAACTCCAACTCCCAGACAAGTTTCAAGGGTTTTTGAGTTTTCCATCAAGTGCATACGGCTGTCCCTCACTCGACTAGATGCAGTATTTCCCAAACTAGCACAGGCGTCCTTAGTTAATGATAATGATAATGACAATGATGTGTTATTTAAATAGCGCCTTAATCCAAAGCGCTTTACAGAGCACATATTTACATACAATATCACCCAACCGAAATTGGTACTCATTTATCGACCTCGGAAGGATGAAAGGCTGAGTTGGCCTTGCCGGGATTTGAATCTGCGACCTGCAGATCACGCTCAGAACGCTGCAGCGAGCGCTCAACCCGCTGAGTTGCCACGTTAGCATATAGAGATTATCACCCCTATTCCCTATCTAGCTGTCGTTGAGGGCCTAAAGGCAATTGCGTTCTCCTATACTATCCATACTGTTAGTACTAAAGAGGTTATAGGGTTGTACCTTCCAGGCACTTTGCCACGACTCTGCCTCCTTCCTCTCACACCCTGATGTTCCTCTCTCTGTTTCGGACAGCTGTTGGCCTCTCGCTACTCTCTTCGGTCCGACTCCACCCACATTCTCTCCTTCACCCCATGTCTTCCTCTTCTTTCCCTCTGAAGTCTTTCCCTCCTGCTACTGCCTACCTCCACCCTCTGATGTTACTACTCTCTCTCCCTCTCACTACTCCTTCCTGCACACTGCTACTCCCTCCTTTACACTGCTACTCCCTCCTGCAGACCACTATTTGCTCCTCCACACTACTACTCCACCCCACCCTCTACTCACTAGTTACCCTCCTTTCACTCTCACAAACACCTTCGACTCACCCGCTCACGCCCTCTAACAATCTCACCCACCCACTTTGCACACACACACACCACACAGTACCACTGTCTCTCACCGACCAATACCTCGCCTGTTCTCTAAAAAGCCTCAACACTCCAGTCAAATGTGCTTTCTACTACAGGTCTCTTGGTGCACCACCTTCTCCTCCTCTGACCCACCCCAAAACTGCACTCTGCTCTGTTACCTGCCACCCTTCTTACCCTCCCTTCCTTCTCCCATTGGATTGCTGGCCCAAACGAATCTGGTCCTATTTTCCCGATGCGGGAGGTGTTACAATCATTGGTGTTTACAAATAGTGGGTTAAAGCCTGTCCTCTTTCTCGGAACAGTGCCGCCGTGCTACAACAATGGCAGCCCACATTGCAAAGTACCCCAGTTCCCAATTCATGTTAGGGGGCTGAGTTGCGGTAACCTCCAAGGTAGGTAAAAAAACAGTTGTATACGAATTGTTCAAACTACAATTGTTCGAATCACAATTGACATTTGCACAATTGACCGAATTGTGAAGGTCAATTGTTACATATATGCGGGGGAAGCCCATGCAACCCCATATATATATATATATATATATATATATATATATGCGGGGGAACCCCATGCAACCCCATATATATATATATATATGACAATGCATTACTTACCGTAAAAGCATTTCTGATGGTTGTATCTGCTTAGATTCACATGCTGTGCATAGGTCCGACATCCAGTGGTCACTGCGGAGTATTGCATTTTGTTTTTCGTAGTCGAAAAGGGGACGTCGACAAGGCGTGTCTGTAACACTATCCCTATAGTGACGTGCGTTGTACCCACAATCCCTCACGCGTCGAGGTCCCTCTGTTTGTATTTTTCTGCCCTGAGGGAGCCTTATAGACGTGAGTGAGTACAGAAAAGAGAGATATAAAAGGAAGTCTATGTTCCTTCCATCCGAGCGGGGAGGAAGGGTGGGCGCATGTGAATCTAAGCAGATACAACCATCAGAAATGCTTTTACGGTAAGTAATGCATTGTCTTCTGATGTTTGTTAATCTGCTTAGAATCACATGCTGTGCATAGACTAGCGAGCAGTACCCGGAGCTGGCGGTGGGTTATGAGAAGGAACAGTAGAGAAAAGATGTCTTAATACTGCCTGTCCCACCTGGGAGTCAGATCTTGCGTGTGCATCTAGACAGTAGTGTTTTGTAAAGGTGTGCACAGAACTCCAGGTAGCCGCTTTGCAGATGGACTCAAGGGGAACATTTGCAATGAATGCTATGGATGCCCCAGTGCCTCGAGTGGAATGTGCTCTTGGCTTGAAGGGTAGTTCTCTCTTAGCAAGAGTGTAACAGAGAGTGATGCATTGTACAATCCATCTAGATATAGTGGACTTAGAGACTGCATCTCCTTCTCTTCCTGCTGCCACCGAGACAAAGAACTGATTAGTCTTTCTCAGTGATCTGGTTCTTTCCATGTAGAACATGACAGCTCTGCGTACATCTAGTGTATGCAGACTTTTTTCTCCCAAGTTGGAAGGGTTTTGAAAGAACGTTGGTAGTTCTATAGATTGGTTTACATGAAATTTAGAGATGAATTTTGGTGCAAACCTTGGGTGTGTGCGAAGAACCACCTTATCCTTGTGAACTGATACGAAGGGGTCTAATACAGAAAGAGCCTGTAGTTCACTTACTCTCCTAATGGAGGTGATAGCTATTAGGAAAGCAGTCTTAGGAGTGAGGTATTTAAGAGTTACCTTGTGCATGGGTTCGAAAGGAGTGCCCATGAGTCTAGAAAGTACCACGTTTAAGTCCCATCCGGGAGCTGGGCTAGCTATTGGGTGGTGTATTCTCTTTACCCCTTCCATGAAGGCCTTTATAACTGGTATCTTCCACCACGACACTTTAAGTTGGGAAGTGGTGTATGCAGAAAGTGCCGCTAGGTGGACTTTAATGGAATTAAACACTAGACCTGAATCCAGTAAATGGGTCAAGTACAGAATAATGTTAGTGGCAGAGCAGTCAACCGGGTTGATGTTCTTACTTCTACACCAGATGACAAATCTTTTCCACTTGCTAGAATAGCAGTGGCGAGTATTAGGTTTTCTGGCTTCCCTGAGGATGTCCATACATCTCTGAGGGAGATGTTAATGTCCAAAATTCTATGATCTCAGGAGCCAGGCTGCTAAGTTCATGGTCTGAGGGCATGGATGCAGTGTGCTGCCCTTGTCTTGTGACAGCATGTTGTACGGGCAAGGAAGTTTTATTGGGGGAGATAGGGACATCTCCATCAAGTGAGTGAACCATGGCTGCCGGGCCCACATTGGGGCCACTAGTATCATGGTTACCTGCTCTTGGTGCATCTTGTGCACCACCTTGTTGAGGAGGGGAGTCGGGGGAAAGGCGTAAACAAATTTCCCTGACCATTGAATCAACAGACCGTTCCCCTTGGACTGGTTCTGGGGGTACCTGGAGGCGTAACTTTGGCATTGTGAGTTCTCCAGGGTTGCGAACAGGTCTATTTCCGGGAAACCCCATTGCGTGAAGACGTTTAAGACGATGTCTTCTTGCAATTGCCATTCGTACTCTTTGGGTAGGGGGAAGTCTCTGCTGAGTTTGTCTGCTAGCAGATTGAGTTCCCCTGGTACATGTTGTGATAGTAGGAACATGTTGTGTTTGAGAGCCCACTTCCATATATTCTGGGACAGCTTGGACAGTCCTGGAGAGTGAGTGCCCCCTTGCTTGTTGAGATAGTACATGGCTGTGGTGCTGTCTGTGAGGACCATCACTGTCTTTCCTTGTAAGTGTTCCTGAAAGGCTTTCAGTGCTTTGAACACTGCTAATAGTTCCAGCAGGTTTATATGTTTGGATGCTAAGCTCGGAGTCCACACTCCGTGAGCAGTCTGATGGGATAGGTGAGCCCCCCATCCTGTAAGGGATGCGTCTGTGGTTAGAGTGGCTTCCACTGCGGGTGTGGCAAAAGTTTTCCCTAATAAAAGGTTTTCCTTTGTCCACCACCGTAGCGAGAGAACCAAGGCCTGCAAGACCACCACTAAATCGTCCCATTGTCCGCTGGCCTGACACCACTGGCTGTAGAGCCACTCTTGCATTGGGCGCATGCGCAGGCGCGCGTGAGGTACCAAATAAATACATGACGCCATCATCCCTAGCAAACGCATTGCTTTGCGTACCGTAACCTCTCGACCTGCCACATAATGGGGGATCTGAAACAGCATGTTTTGGACCCTCTCGTTGGAGGGGAAGACGAGGCCGTCCTTTGTTCCAATTAGAGCCCCTAGGAATTGTTTGATTTGGCTGGGGTCTAAGCTGGACTTCTTTTTCGTTGATGGAGAAGCCCAGTTGGGACAAAAGGTCTACGGTCTTTTGGGTATTGGAGAAGCATGTTTCGTAAGAATCCCTTGTTATGAGCCAGTCGTCGAGGTACGGGTAAACCGGGATGGATAATCTGCGCAGGTGGGCCGCTGCCACTGCCAGTACTTTTGTAAATACCCTTGGTGCAGATGCTATCCCGAAGGGTAGTACTCTGAACTGGTAGTGTTTGTTCTCTATCTTGAACCTGAGGTATTTTCTGTGCGCTGGCAACATTAAAATATGAAAGTATGCATCTTTCATGTCTAGTGTTGTCATGTAATCCCCCTGTGATAACAGTGGGATTACATCCTGCAAGGTTACCATACGAAACTTTTGGGGTTTGACAAAATTGTTCGCTGGACGCAGATCTAATACAGGGCGCATGGTTAAATCCTTTTTGGGTACAAGGAAGTACACTGAATAAATACCTTCTGTTACCTGCGATAGGGGGACAGCCTCTATAGCTTCTTTTTTCAGTAGCTCTTCTACTTCTTGAAGAAGAATAGTGAGGTGTTCCGGTGTCATGCGCCGGTTCCGTGGGGGTCTGTATTTTGGGGAACCGTTGAATTCGATGCAGTATCCGTGGGCTATGGTGGATAATACCCAGCGGTCTGACGTTATTCCCTCCCATGCTGAAAGGAACGATGTTAGCCGGCCCCCGACCGGTGATGCATGGGAGGGGACCCGAATCTTTGGGTCATTTGTTGGTATTGGGCGTGGGGCCTTTTGGACTGGAGCCGCGCCCTCTTCCTTTGCCACGACGTTGGCCTCTTTGACTGAACTGGGTGCTTTGGTTGGAGGGCCAGTTGGTAGCAGAGTAAAATTGTTGTTGGCTTTGCTGCTGGCGTTGGCCACGAAAGGAGCGTCTATTGCCATAGCTGCGTCTGTTAGGTGGCCTAGAAATTTGGTCAAGAGTCTTGATGGTATCAAACTCCTTCTTCGCATGTTCTAGGGCCTCATCAACTGCTTTTCCAAACAGATGTGTTTGCTCTATGGGCTTATTTATTAGGGAAGCCTGGGTTTCTGGCTTAAATCCCGAATTGCGCAGCCAGACATGGCGTTTGAGAAGTATTCCCTGAACCAGGGAACGTCCAGCTGTCTCTGCGGCATCCAAGGAGTTCTTTACGATGCCCTGGTTTACAAGAGTTCCCTCTGATATAGTAGCCAACAGGCGTGAACGCAGGGGTTCTGGTGCGTCCTCTGCTTCGCTGCGCAGCTTGCTCCACTGTGCATCTGCGTAGCTAGCTAATAGGGAATTGTTATTCGCAATCCTAGTTGAGAAGGCGGCGGAGGTCGTGATTCTCTTCCCAAGTGCATAGAGCTTCTTCCCCTCTTTGTCAGGTGGTGCCTCACTAGTAGATAGTGGTACCCCCGCTCTCTTTCTTGCGTTAGTAACTACCAGAGAGTCCGGAATAGAATGTCCCCTGATGTACAAAGGGTCAGAAGACGAAGGGCTGAAGAGCTTTTCTATCCGAGGGTTGACCCCTCTGACTAAGGCCGGATTGGAAAGGGAAGGAGTTATTCTTCTCCTTATAGAAGCCAGGAGCGGAATGGACTGACTGACCGGGGCTTTTTCTTTAATAACTTTTTCTACAAAGTCTATGTCCGGAAGAGTCTCCCCTGTGTCTATTTCAAAATGCGCTGCTGCCTTGCGCAATAGTGCTTTAAGTGAAGGCTGGTCATCTATGGGGGCGGTGTTCCCAATAGGTGAATCCTTGGGAGTAGAAGGGTGAAAGACATCAGGGTCTGAGTGCACTGATGGGGATTGCCAAGGCTGCACTGATGGGGAGTGCCAGGGCTGTGAGGTAGCTGTATCTTCCTCAAAAGCTCCTGCGCTGGTGTAAAGGTCTTCCTCAAACCTCTCCTCCTCATGTTCTTCCTCTCCACCTAAACACTCCTCATCTTCCTGGAGGTATTGCTCCTCTTCAGTGAGGTCATATGCATCTGTAGAAGGGGGAAACAGCCTAGGAATCTTGACCCTAGGGTCATCCTGGGTCCATTCTCTTGGTCTTTTGGGTGTGGGTGGGTTTTGGCTACCCAAAAACCTCTCCATCTTTTTATACAAGAATGGAGTCTTTCCATGGTCTCATGGGGAACCCCTGAATAGTCTAGAGGGGGGAAATCAGTGTTATCACCTTCAAAACGCTTCGAACGCTCCCACAACGTCGACGAAAGGTTTCCGTCGCCCTCAGAAAAGCCCTCCGGTAGTTCAGAAGTGCCTTTAGATGAATGGGGCAGTTCCTGGCTACTCTTGTGCTTTTTCGGCGTTTCTATTTCCTTGGGTGCGGTATTCGACGTCTGTTTCGTCGTCCGCTTACGTTTATCCTCGGAAACAATTCTCGCCAGACTCTCGACGACGAGTTCGTCAGTCGAGGGTTCTGGAGTCGGCGTTGCCTGCGCTGCGCGTTGTTTTTCGACGGCCGCTCTATGGAGCGTTACGTCGGATGTTTTTGAGGTAGCGCCCGTGTTAGATGAAAGCCCAATCGCTGGTCGCGGCTGCGTTTGCGGGTGGGGCTTGAGACCCTTGCGGTCTGAGGTCGACGCCGGAGTGCCCTGCATCCCCTTCGGCGCTGGTGGATCCTTCGTCCTCGACGAAGAAGAGCCGTGGGTTGTGTGCTTAGGCCTATGGGGTCTGTGTGCGTCCTTGTCGCCGGGGTGTTCATCCCCATAAGCAGGGCGTGAGTCGAGCCCGTCGGGGCCGGGGACGGACGTCGAGGAGCGCGAGCGCTCCTTCTAGGGGTTAATGACTTCCGTAACGGACATCGAGTTATCACCCTCCTCGTCACTTTCTGTAACAGCGGCAGCGGGTGAGGAAACTGACTTCGACATAGCGTAGTCCGCCCACCTCTTAACTTTCCGTTCTTTAAGTGTTCTTGGTTTCAAGAGCTTACAGGCCGCGCAGCTGTCCTCTTTATGATCGAGGGGCAAGCAACGATTACAGAGCTTGTGTTTGTCCTTCCAAGTGTATTTGCCCCTACAGCGTGGGCAAAACTTAAAAGGTGTCCTCTCCATAGCTGAGGCAATAAAAACTGGTGATAACAACCCCAAGGGAAAGATAGGGGAGAAAGAAAGACATTCTCGACGAGAAGATAAAAGTTCGAACCCCCACTCTCCCTACTGTATGTTGGCCGGCGAGGCCTGGCCACGTGTTCGGCAGCGCCGAGGGATCTCCTCCGTCTCTTCCTCTCCGTCGAAAACTTGCACGGCGGAGAAACAGCTTCACAGCTAACGTCGAGGGGAGGGATCTTTACAATAAGTATATATTAAGGACCGAGGTCCGTAGTAATTGTTTTGCAATGTCTCTCTAGGAGCTCCGCGTAAGGCAACCATAAGCTGGGCGGAAAAAACAATCTGAGGGACCTCGACGCGTGAGGGATTGTGGGTACAACGCACGTCACTATAGGGATAGTGTTACAGACACGCCTTGTCGACGTCCCCTTTTCGACTACGAAAAACAAAATGCAATACTCCGCAGTGACCACTGAATGTCGGACCTATGCACAGCATGTGATTCTAAGCAGATTAACAAACATCAGAAATATATATATTTCGGTCAATTAGGTAATTCGAACAATTGTGTTCCATCAATTTGGTTAATACCAAAAAAACACAGACGAAAGCTGCTCCACTGCAAGTCCATGTTGCTATTGCCTGGTTAGGTCTGACGCAGCTGTTTGTGTGTGTATCACGTGCGCCAGTGCTGGGGAGCTGAGCGGGGCGTGCCTGGCGGCTGCACAGGCTCTCCCTTCCTTCATTCGCTGGTTCTCTCTCTCCCTGCTGGTTCTGGAGGCGTCTAGTGTGGGACGCTGGTGGATTGCAGTCATGCGGGTGGTCATTCCATACTTTTTATGGTATGGTTATGGTTCTACCAAAAGAGAAAAACTGTCCAGATTCAAGAGGTATGGGGTGATACACATTGGTATTGCTCATATATAAACAGGCACATGGTGAGGAGACAGAATTAGGGCCCTCCAACTACCTTTTGTCCCCCTAAGGTGTGGAACTATATCTGGCTGCCACCCTGGTAGGCTTCCCACCTCAGGCTGAGAGGGGTTCCTATCCACATTGTGACAGATTACTGACCTTGTCACACAAATAACAGTTCCAGAGATCAAACATGGAGTGCTTGGACTATTCAATAGAATTCGGACACCTCTCCATTTTGTCAAAAGGAAGATTTGTTTTTCTATTTAATAAGCATTTTTTCATGTGTACACTTTCTCTCGCTAAAATCTATCTGGAATCTCGCCAACCACACAAGCGGGTTCTCACACCTACACTTTATTACACAGAATGAATAACTATTATTTATTTAACGAGTAAAAGGAACAATAATTAGGGTAAAGAAAACTGCGCCCACATACCTGCCAGAGTGCACCGTCGACCTGCTCCTGGATTTTCACAAGGATCCCTTGTGGGGCATGACCTGCTTGATGCACGGATTCTGAGGAAAAAGCAAAATACAACCAGTCGCTTAACTTTAATAATATTGCTGCAAAATGCCAAGCACAAGGAATAGTCATTCGTTTTACTCACATTAATTTATACAGTGCTAACTATCTTAGCCTAGACTTCTAGTAATGCAAGTTTGGACCCCTCGCTGCCATGTTCAGCCAGCTCACGATTGGATTTGTTAGTAGATTCCAGTTACCTATGATCAGCTGGGCAGGTTAGCTCATAACAGGAGAAATCCTTTCTGGGGCCTGTGCAGAGGTGTGGGTTGATATGCGGCTGTGTCTGCTTAGCCTTTTGTTTCACAAGGACTACATCTGTTTTTTGGTCCCAGGGTATCCTAGACATAATCGACATGTCATTTCTGGGAGGGTAGGCCAGGCAACAGCATTAGGAGCAGTTAGCAGCCGTTATTTATGGCACCTGGCATCACTCTTCAGTCCTATGTAGATAGCTGTCAGGTCCATATGCATCCACTCTCCTTCAGGCCATCTGTGACAAAATGACTACTGGCCTGCAGGAGCAGGCCTTGCACATTCTTTAAAATCCTGCTAGACTTGCAGGTCGAGTGACCTAGTTTACTTACTCGACCCAAGAGAAATGCACTTGGCCCATGGCTATGGCGGACACAAATTTACCAGCACTTTCTGTAAAATGGTGCATTCCACCTTAGCCAACTTAATGTTTGACACACTACTGCCACCCAGAGGCCTATCACACACAGTTAAACTTTTATTTGACATTTACTGTACACAAAATTTGTAGTAAATGTCAGATTAAAGTTTCAAACATCCCAGAATGTCTTTGTTCTCAAAAGCAAGTTAGAGCACCAGGCAAATTGTACTCGACCTTCATAGAAACTACTTGACTAAGCTATTGGCCAAGTAGATTTTGCCAAGCCTGAAGAGTACAGCGATGAGTTGTAGTAGTAGTAGTAGTAAAGCGCCTATCAGCACCATCCTACAGCTAAACCAGCAGTGATCCCAACCATAAAGGTAAAACAGGCACAGTCTGGCAGGTATACTGCCTTTGCCAGTTAGCCTGCCCTCAGCCTGCGCTACTCTAAACTCTACAGGAGTGGTGTGGGATGCTACAGAAGCCAATCAAACAACAAAAGAACTGGAGTACCAAAATAAAAGTATATTCTATAAAAAAATAGGTGCCTTTAATCAAACTAGAAAATACACAAATTTAATAAAACTTAAGCACTGCCACTTGTAAGGGAAAACTCAGAATGCAGACTTGGGAATAAAGCGACACTCTAGATTTGAAGACTGGGTGCACAGACAATGATTTCAACACCAATGCCAAAGTAACTTAAATTTTTATTTAAAAGGTAGAGGGGGGTTTTACAAGTGACTAGAGACCTTTAAGCCGAGCCACGGGCACAGATCCACTTCAAATACATTTACATGCCTTAAGAGAAAAGAAAAAGGTGAGCCCACAACGGTTGCTCCAATCTGGTTAGGAGTATTTTAACTGAGTTTATATATTCAAGTTAACTTATAAATTACATACATGTAAGTCTATCCGCTGCTGCAGCCATGTGTGAAGGTTTTTCTTTACCTAATAACCCTAGTATAGATAAGTTTATGTGTCACACAGCTAGTCTTGCGCCGAGTTATCAAACAAAAGTTTAATTCATTTATGAATTGTATTTCATAATAAGGTTTATCTAAATTCTCACTGCTATTGTTACAACATTGGAAGTGTGAGGAATTCAACCATCCGCACGGTGGGTGTGTGCTTCGCCTGGGCTTTTTTGACATTTTTTATTAAATGGAATGATGGTAGACCAACCTCAGGAAAATGTGTGGTGCTAATCCACACACATTTTCCGATGCTGACACCACGACAAACACCTAGACCTGTATGTACTCTGGGTGGACACAGCTACAGACACAGTCCACCCTGTCATTTAGTTGAGATGTGACAGGCAGAAGTACACTATGTCCTCTCCAGGAAGCGGGGTGAGGGGGGGAGGCAAGCTTCCTGGTGCCATGGCACTCCTGATTAACTAGCAAAGGCTCCATGGATACGCCCTGCTCTTTTGTTGGGACCGGCAGCTGGTGGCAGCGATTTCCATACTTGTAGAGTGTGAACAAACAGGTCCACATGGGGCCTGGCTACAGAGGTTAACAAAGGAGATAGGAAACCCAAACAACTTTTCATATGCAACTGTGACAACCTACGGCCAGCTCCCGCCCTCAGTATCATTGCCAGTGAGCTTTCATGTCTGGGACTGCTTGTTTACAGTAGGCCTCCCCGGTCGGGGGACCCCATTCATCAGGTACAAGAATGTGGTTTGCAAGCACCAGACAGCCTGGTCTCACTGCGGCTTCAAAGGCGACCTGCTGCTTTAATCAGGAACCATAGAGCAATCCATTAACCAGAGATACTCTTTGATCAACAACAGACAGGAAGATAGGTGGGACTTACTATCACAAGTTTTCACGCCTTTACCTTTCCTGTTGCAAATCACTCTGGTTATGCCCTCATGCATAAAGGAGATTGTTGGGAAGGACCCCAGGATTGGTTCATTAAAGTAGGTTTAGCCTACACCAATCACTGTGGCCCACTTGGCTTTAAAACAGGGCTGAGCCACTCTTTTGGCAGATGAGCTGAAGACTTTGCAAAGAGTAGCAGGAAGAACTCATCGTTGGACCCTGGCTGAAGGTACAGCCTGCCTTACATATTCCGCCAGTGAAGGAAGCCCAGGACCACTAAAGAGAGAAGCAAGATCTCTGCCCTAAACATCTCTCAGGTAACAGAGGGAGATACTGAATCCAGAGGACCTTCTAGCCGCTCCAGACCCAGAACCCAGCCAGCAAACAGCCTGCCCTGCTAGGCTCTCCAGCTAATTTCCTAGGTAGGAAGTGCCAGAAGCTCTCTGAATCAAACCAAGGACAGCTGCCTGCAACACACTCCTCAGCTTTGGGCGTCCTCCTTAAAGGTGGACTCACGCCCATTGAAGAAGCTGGGAGAATTACCTCAACGAGCATCTACTGACGTCCGCCTTAAAGGACATTTCCGAGCCAGTCAACTTCCTCGAGTTGCAATCGACTGCAACGTTAACCGTTGTCAAGCCACAGTCGTTTAAAGACATCCGAGACGTCTCAACCAATGCTTCAGAACTGCTGACCAGCACTGAGACGATTCCTGACTCAGAGCTGCCGCGTATGCCAGCTTGCAGCCGTTCGTCCAGCTTCGCTCGCCGAACGGTCTTGCCGCCTTATACCCGCAGTGAACTCCCATCTTCAACTCTGTCACAGAAGCCTGCAAAGCACCCTGAAGCCGACTTGACCCTGTCGAGCACCAAGAACACCTAAAGCACAAGGTACATTGTGGTTCTGTCCACCTGGTCCTTCACACAAGGCCCCTAGAGACATGTTAAGACCCATTGCTCCTTTTGTGCTAAAACCAAGTAACCTTAAACTGTAGTGGTTATTAACCATACCGACTACCCTTCTGTCAGTATCCAGAGTGCATCCCTTTTCCTTCTTTGAAACTGCCCATCCTTTGCATTCCTTTACAGGGTGGGTTGTATTTCGTAGTGTTGCTAGAACTGTAGGGTTCGAAACAGAGGAGCTGGGAGCTATTTACCTGCTGCTTGTAGTGTAGAAGAGACTGGTTAACTTGGCACCAACAGCTAACAGGAGCTACCATTTGCTCCCCAGGCCAACTATGTGACCTTTACTCTGTGCATTTGGGACAATCTATACATAAGCATTAGGACATATCTAAATAACATTTGGAGCATAAAGGGTCATAAAAATTAAGCAACATGTTATGTTTTCATTTTACCCAGAAGATGGATTTGCAGAACGCTATGCACTACCTCCTGGTTCTCCAGTGGTAGCTCCTGGTCACTGGGTAATGTCAGATACCCAGGAGCTGCTTTTAGCTCCTGCTCATCTAATCTTAATTTTGATGCCTGGAACGGTCTGTTGTGATATAAATAAAGTAGAGAATATTGATACAACCTTGACTGGATGGTCCCTTTTATCAGTGGGTAATACTTGTATTTTCGCTGTGTTGAAACTAACCAACGATCCACAGCCTTTCCCAGATAAGCCTGCTGTTCCGTTCAACATACCAAAATTGGACAAGGTTTAAAATTTGCTTTATTCCAATCTGTTCGGATCCCTTCTGGTGTATTAGAGATGTGGGGCTAATTGATGGTTCAGAAACAGAATTTCACCCCTGGACCACTGGTCCCCCGGAAGTTGATTTGTCGCAGGAAGTTTGTTGGCAAGTCCAGTTGTTCTGTATATATAGAGCCAATAATAATAGTCCAATGTAACAGGTTGCAATGAACAATACATCCTAACCCAATTTGAACAGAGAATGCGTATAACACTTTTGATAGCTGTGGCTTCTTTGTACAATTATCGTGGCTATTATTTTGGAGTCATTACTATTGAATATCACTGTTTTGCTCTCTTATTCCTGATGTGTTAGTCAGTCGTTAAGAATTTAATTATAAGCCTACTCTTATTGGTATGAAGCAAGAGAAGCACTGTATTTCAGTCTTAAAATCCCAGGTGCGTGTGTCAATATTTCAGTCGTCTGCGGCGTTCAGCAGCTAAGCAGCTTACATGCCAAACGCCGCAGATGACTGAAACACTGTCACCACTCTCCAGTAAATGAACACATTAGAATATTATCCATTGACAATCCATTGATGGTCCAACTATGCAGGGCTAGGAATTTAACCGTGATCAGCTTGAATTGGATGATAAAACCAGCTGGCGTCTCCATTTTTCAAGTCAATTCTAAAGGGTTTAATGTCAATCAGCTAGAAAATGCTAGAGTGCATGTAGGCAATGTGTCGAGTCAGCTTCTACAAAGCTAGTTGATGGATCGAAGAAGCAGTGAGTAGGAAAGGTAGCTGCAGGTGCTTGCATCAAAGAGTCTTTGTTAATTGCCAAGCTAATGTGAGTTCCTTTGGCCTGGAAAAGCCTGTTCTTTGAAGCACTGAACCTGTATCCATAAGGGTGTTTCTGTTTACTTTGAAGGGGACAGCCCTTTACTAGAGAAGACAAAGGCTGTTCACCAAAGGCAGTTCCAGGACCAAGCCCAAAACTGGCAGGCAGTGAATACACAGGAGGCCATGTCAAGCATGTCACTAGGAACTAAGCGGATTATAAAAGGACTCCAAATGGTTTTGGTCAGCATAAATGTGTATCCCCCAGAGACAACCATGTCATAACCAGACATGGATTATATTTAGGTTTGTCATCTACCACCAGATTCTAGCTCCCACAATTATGTATTTGTGACAAATCTACTTCCGGGGCACCAGTAGTCCAGGGATGAATATCGGTTTCTAAACCATCAACCAGCCCCACACCTCTAGTACACCAGAAGGGATCCAAACAGATTCGAGCACAAGTCAATTATAAACCTCCTTGTCCAATTTTGGTAACTTGGATGGAACGGCAGTCTTATCGCTGCAAGGTCATGGATCGTTGGTTAGTTGCAACACAGCAAAAATACAATTATTACCCAATGATAAAAGGGACTGTCCAGTCAAGGGTGCATTAAACATATCTACTTTATTATTATTATTATTGCATCAGACAGTTCTAGCACACTACAAAATACAACCCACACTGTGAAGGAACACAGGGGGCAGACAGTTTCACGAAGGAAAGGGAAGCACTCTGGATACTGACGGGCGGGTAGTTGGTAAAGTAATCAGTCTTATTGTTCAAGGTTATTTGGTTTCAGCACCAAGGGGCAAAGGGTCGCAACTATCTCTAGAGGCCTTCGGAGAAGGACCAATGGGACAGAACCACAATGTACCTGGTGCTTGAGAAGCTTTTGATGCTCGACAGCGTCGAGGCGGTTCCAGGGCGCTTTGCAGCTCCTGAGACAGAGTTCAAGGTGGGAGACAGCTATGGGTATCAGGCGGCAGGCAGTTCGACAAGCGAAGCTAGATGGACGGCTGCAGGCTGGCTACACAGCGGCTGAGGCCAAGAATCCTTGTCTCTGTGCTGGTTGGCAGAATCTGGAACACTGGTCAAGGCGTCTCGGACGGCTCTGATGACTGCAGTGTGACAACAGTCGCAGCCAGTTGCCGTTCGAGGACTCGACTGTCTCGAAAATGTCCTTAAAAGATGGACGCTGGTTGATGCTTATATGGTACTCCTCCTAGCCTTTTGACAGGGATCATGCCGTCCTTTCAAGGCGGACGGCTCAAAGCTTAGGAGAGTGTTTGCAGGCAACAGCCTTGTCCTTAGTTCACATACTCTCCGGCTCTTCCCAATTAGGATGTTTGCTGGCAGAACCTAGCGGTCCACGCTGTGTGCTGGCTGGGTACCGGTTCTGGAGCTGATGGATGCGTCCTCCGAGTCTGGTATCTCCCTCTGTTCTCTGGGAGATGTTTAGGGGAGGGATCTTGCTTCCCTCTTGGAACTCCTGGCCAGCCTTCACTGGCGGAAGATGTAAGGTACACTGTACCTTCAGCCAGGGTCCAAATGGGTCCTTTCTCTTACTCCTTTTGGTCGGGATGAACTGCTAAATAAGGGGTTCAGGCCTCTCCTAAAGCCAAATGGGCCCCAGTGATGGGTGCAGGCTGAGCCTACCTTAATGAATGAATCCTGGGTCCCCACCACCAATCTTCTGTTATGCATGAGGTCAGGACCAGAGTGCTCTGCAACAGGAAAGGTAAGGGGTGAAATCACATACCTAAGTCCCACCCATCTTCCTGTCTGTTGTAGATCAAAGTGTCTCTCAGGTTTACTGAGCCCTCTTTGACTCTTGTTTAAAGCACAAGCAGACTTCCTGTCTCCCTCAAATCACATCCTTCTCTCCTCTGAAAGAAGTCCGCTCGACAGGGGTGCCTACGGTAACTTATGGGCCGAAGGCATGCCATTCACTACCTTTCATACAGAGGGGTGGGAGCTAGCTTCAAGTTGACACATTGCATACCAAAGGGGTGCTAGCCCCGCTTTCCTGTTGTCTGTCCGGCAACCAAGCCCCTTCCAGACTTGCCTAAATTATCTCTCATTAGTATGCACTGCCACCAGCCGGACTAAACAATAGGAAAGCAGATCCATGGAGCCTTTGATATTTTAATGCGACTGCCCACGGTGGGAGGAAGGTGTGCTTCCTCCCCACCCCTCCTTGAGATGCTTTGATGTATCTGTGGCGGTCACATTCCAGCTGAACATGACAGGGGAAGACGGCACCTGTAGGCTGCGTCTTCTCGGAGTACACCTGGCTATGCATTTCGTGCGGTGAGCAGAGAAAAAGTGTCCGGAATGGCGTCAAACATTTTCGGCGGTTGATCTCTCATCATTCATTTTCATTATCCAAAAAATCAAAAATAGCCAAGGCAAGCGCACACTCCCCGTGCGGATGGTCAAATTCCTCACAGTATTACTTTGGATCACGATTGCCCATGTTTAAAGGCAGGTTCTGCTTTTTAAGCTTTTTGCTCCAACAGTCTTTTGGCAGGCATGCACACGTCTCTTTGTTCTGCCATGTGGCCAGCCTACAAGACAGCTGCTAGGGTGTGTCTATAGACCGTCCCAGCAGAGTCACATGCTTGCTCTATGCTTTTCAGAGCAGTGCATAATAAAAGGGGATCTGATTAGCAGAGCTTTCAGAGAAAGATTTACCTGCATCATTGTACTGCTAAAAATCAAACAGCTTAGGCTATCCTAGCTTCATAGATAGAATTTGTCACACCATCCGCCACCAAAGACTTATCTTGAGCAGGGCACACACCATGGATTTAGGACATACATTTTGTATGTGTTTCTAGCCAGGGGAGCGGCGGGAAGCTGAGTTTACAATATATGGTATTTTTGTCTCTGATCGTTGTGATTTAGGTGATATTGGCATCGGGCAAGGCCTGTACCATGTGATAATGGCCCACCAGCACAAGGTAAAGGCCCAAGTGGAGCTAGGTGCAGCTCACTCCCAGGCCATTATCGCCATTAGCACCAGCTAAAAGGCCATGACAGGTGCAAATCAAAACAAAAAATGAGCGGTTGCGGGCCACAAAGGCGGCACTGTGCGGGCCATGCTGACTCCAGGTAGCAGACGAAAAGCAATAGCATAGCCCAAAACTAGCACAAATAAGGAAGAGGAGTTCTGCAGGACCCAAAGGGGCAGGAGGCGTGCGGGCTGCAGCATGAAGTCAAGGGAGGTAGGAAGAGGATACCAGCAGGGGAGCAAAACAAGTAGAAGATCATACAGGGTGGATACAGAGGAGGTGCAAACCCAAGTGGAAACAGGTGGATGAAGATACAGTGAGCAGCAGCTGGCTCTGAAACGAGTTGCACGCCACTGGGTAATGCCTGCCTCCTGAGCCACCTGACTGGCTTAGCCGAACCACAGCCGGGCTAATAAATATAGGCGCCGCTGAGCCCCATCAAAGGGGGTAATTGGGTTCTTAGATCTGTACTCGCATTAAGATGCATGCTGGTTTCTCTTGGATAGGCACGCTGTTAGCATTAAAGATGATGTTGATTTTGCTTGGTGTGCATTTGCACTGGGCACAGTAACAGGCAATGAGCAAATGGCATTCTGTTGGAGAAACCTTTTTCACTGCTTTGCGACTATGCGGACTTGGTGATCACTGCCACATGCAGTTGGAGAGTGGAAATTGAGAATGAGGCGAGTACCTCCTTTGTGGGTTGGTTCTTGATGTGTACGGTCTACAGCGAAGACCATAATTGGTGTGGCCTGAAGAGGTACAGTGAGTACTGGGTGTCTTGTCAGTTGATGGAGTAAAATTGGGAATGTAGGCACGGGGTTCAACTAAGGTAGAGTTATGGGGGTGTTCAGAAAGTGCTGCACTGGAGGAGGGGGAAAATATAGTATATATTCCACAGCAAAAGCAAGATTCATATTGTGTGCTTCTCTGGAAAGCTTTGTGGAACCTGCAAGCATGCCCGGGTAGCGTTGTGCCTCTAGGTTTAGAGGTTGGCAGTGTCTGTTTGATGGAAGTGACTGAGGCCGATGAAACCGGGAGAGTGGCATAAAGAAAATAGGACAACAATGCAAACATGAGGTGACGGAGAGGCTCAAACTGGAGTACAGCCCTACCTGGCCAGGTCCCTTCACTGACCCGAAAGTTAGGTCAGGTATTTACCAAAGAGAAGATAGGAGCAACAGTATGGGATTTCCTCTCTAATTTGTACCCTACATTTTTTTGCCTATTCACGTATACTCTTAAATGCACCCCTTGTATTGTTTTATTGAATTTACTATTGCTGAGCTGTATATGTTTTGATCCCCATTATTCTTCAGGGAGAGCCACAGAGTTTCTTATCAGTACACCCTCTTCTCTTATATAACTGTACAGGTTCTAATGGCAATAATTTTTTGTGGGAGAACCATTGCCTCACTTGGTACTTGCCAAGTTTCGGATGATCAACGAGTCTCACACCAGCTCCAATATTTACAGCATTTCTTTATGTTGTACATCCTGTTTAATACCTTACTTTCCATTGCATGTCTGTATCCACACGTATCTCTTTTCTACTGCATAACCTCTTTTATACTTTAAGGCCATTGCACATCTGTATCCTTTGTCAAGTGTAATTATAGAAATAAATATACATTCTACATCAGCTAACGTGCAGCCACCATGTTACCTGTGTGTGCCAATATTGCATACCTGGTGGTTTGGCACCATAAGAACCAACAGCTTGTTGCATTAGGAAGATAATGTAATGATCCATTCATTCCTACATCAACTAAAAAAACTGTGGATACACTGTATAAATCTGTGTTATATAATAAAATAAGAGATTTCTCATATGCTGTGGAAAGGTATGCCACGGTTACAACGACCATTGTTTGGTAGGGTGTGTTGTGAAAATCCTTCAGATGGCATCACTTCTCACCACGGCAGAATCCCTTCCCATGGGGCTAGGGAGGTGAGGCCGCTAACCAATCGTGAACCCTGTGAGGGTCATAAATGAGAGGTGGAAACAAAGTGGTTCTGTTCTCAACATCAGCCATTTTACTAACAGAAAGGGGTTTGGATAAAGGCCCAACTTTGCCTAACCTAAAGCGAGTGTCCCTTCCTATGAAACTGAAACTAAAGCAGGAGGTGTCGAATACTAAATCTGTCCCTCACACTAACATACACTAACAAAAAGGTGCAAGGTAAATGTTTCAAACTTCTATCCAATACAAATGTGCAAATATTTAAACATGTAACTTCAACCAAACAATCCTTGTGGCCAGGGGTTGGTTCCTTTCCCTTGGATTTTCCAGGAAAATTGTTCACAATGTTCTGTTTCAAGAACAGTCTCTTAAAGTCACTAAACATGTCTCTTGTACCTAATACTTTCCTCAAGATGGCAAAACAAATGTCTCTTCAACAAGCCTGGATGGAATACAACAAAGAGGAAGTCTCTCCTAGTCTTTCAGGATGGCAAAATAGAATGTGTTTTCCACGACACTATTTGAAATATGGCAAATGAAAGTATTTCCTACTTCTCAGGATGGTTAAACAAATGTCTTTTCTCCAATATATAGTTTCTCTTCCCCACATCAGTTCAAAGTGAGTTTCCTGGGGTACACTCTCCTGCCAGGAAACTTCTCAATGGAAACTCGTGGTATCCTGGTTTACTCTCCTGCCAGAATTATCTCCCTTTTTGGCTTACACAGACGCCCTTGTGTACTCTCCTGCAAGGTATCTCTTTCCAGAAAAGTTTACTATCTGTTGCTCTTATAAAGGTCTCTCTCTGCAACATTCACATTTTTCTTTGGTATCACATAACTGTACTTCTTTAATAGCACAACTTTGTTGACTTCAGTTATTACTTGTACCAATTTCCCCCATACTGACATTCCATATATGAGGGTTTGTTCAAGCTCAGTTTATCAATGTTTCTCTCAAAGTCTCTTGACGATGCTTGTTCTAGGTTTCCCCAAACTGACATCTCATGTCAGGAGAAATGTATAACCTTTGCCGCTTTGTTTTCTTTTACAACGCCTTTTGGCCTGTGGCAATGCTGTTCCCAGGTTTCCCCCAACTGACATCTCATATAAGGAGAATTGTACTGCATTTGCCTTTTCGTTTCAATTCTATTTGGTCGGTATTCAAAACTTCTTCCCAAATATTCTTTAACGTGTTTGCATGTCCCGGGGACTCCTACTTGTCTAGGCTGACTCACTGGTTCACTGTGTGGCTGCTGCAAGGAGCTTTCACTGGACCAGCTTCCCCGTCTCGGCAGAGTCTCGTTTGGTTCCTGCTTCAGCTTCCGAGTCCTTCGCTGACAGAAACAGTGCAGCTCCGCAGGACCGCGTCTCACTGGGCCCTTTTGCCATTGTTCACCTCAGCTTCACCTCAGCTTCACCAGAGTTCCCCTTCTCTGGTCCCAAACGCTGCCAATCTGCCACTGGCAGATGTTTCCTATTCTCCCAACGGTTCTTCCCTGTGGGCTTCCCTTTGCCTTCAGATTTGCTTCCCGCTCTGTGCACTCTGCAGCCTTTCTTCTCTCTCCTTCTCCGCTCTGTCAGCTGCAGGCGATTTCCACATTTAAATGTCACATGCAGCGAACTTGGATCCTGACAACTAGACTGCACATTCACCTAGCGAAACTGGAGAAGAGTTCCTCAGGAGAAGGTAACGGGAATACAAACAAGTCCAGGAGGGGGCCAGGAAGGTACGAGACAGTAAACCATAAAGAAATAGAAACTGTGAACTATTTTGTAATACAGTTCCCAGGCTAGTTACACAGAAGGATCGTACTGGAGCATCAAGGGGGATATATATGACATTAGAGTACTTTCCTGTTGAATATTATGCTGCACACATAATAATTCACATCCAGACAGATGATCTGAACAAATTATGTTACACATTGCATTCAAAACACATAATTAATGTTAAGTATATAAAAATACATGTAAATGCATAACACAAACTTGTGTGTACATACAACAACGATATACTACATGGACCTCAAAAGAAAATCGCCACACAAAAATATGGATACATGATGAGACTTCAAATGACACAAATAACCCATCACCAAGTGACAATTGTAAAAAAGGACCAACAAATACACCACAAACCACGTGATAGCAAGAGAAAATACCATTTGTTTTATAAAACATTTTTTTGTAGAAAAAACCAACAAATTCCACAAGACCAGAACCATGCAACTATTAATTAATTGTAGTTCCTATGCCTAACTTATTTCTGTTACTGATATATTACGGAGCGTTCTTCAGGGGTGGATGTCTAATTGCATACGTTCTTCTCTGACCTTGAATGTCCCAATCTAGAAGTGGCGAACTTCATGAGTTCTTCACAAATATTGAAGGGAGGGAACACGAACCACGGTATTCATTTTCTTAGTATTTCATTATCAGCCACTTTTCAGGCATAATCGTTTTGAGCACAGTCTTGGTATGAAGAGTTCCACTTAAGAAACCTTTTGATCAGGAGCGGAGGGTCACCCCAATCCTGTTCGCATGATGCCGTGCACATTTCTAATCATTGACAACCTTATTAGTGAATCACCACAGGGATGCCAGAAGCGTTACAACCCAGAGCCGGCTTGGCTCACTGCATAAACGCGTAGAAGGTTGGACTCCAGGAACAGCTTCATCGTCCTAGTGGGGACGGATCAAGATTTGTACAAAAGCGAGAGACTGTAAAAACCTCCGTAAGGGAGCTCCAATCCTTGTTAAGAACTGTGAAAGGCATTGGGAAACCAGCTAGGAGAAACGAGTAATTCTCCTAACCGAACAGTAGCTGGACGTTATGGTGTTTTGTTGTAGTGACAGGGATAGTGTAGGAGCTTTTGTGACTGGGACAGTGCCTTTTTGTTTTGACTCACACAGACTTCTTGACAAGCACTCAAGTTTCTTTAGTTTACGTAGCGAAATCTCTTTAGAGTTAGGGATAGATAGGTTTGGTTTACCATTTAATAAATAATCGATAGCAACCAATATGGCACCACTTGGTCAGTCTCTTCATTCATTGTCACCACAATGTGTGTAAGGGTTTAGGCCTGCAAAGGGGTTGAGACTGGGGTGACGAACGGAGGAGAGGTCATGGGGGGACATATCAGGAAGAAAAGGGAAGTCTTCGGTGGACAATGAAAAAGTGTCGACCAAATGTACAACGACGAAACCATGGTCGTTGCAACCATGTAGAACCACGCAAAACTCTGCTGGCATAAGAAGTATAGCATCTGCCAGCCTATTATATATCGACCCATACTACTATGTCCCAAAAACCCACTCCCACCTTCTGCACTACATTTATCAATTTGCCATCATGCCTGGCTCTTGGAACTTCGAGATTACTACTTTGACTCCCAGAGGGTCATGTGTCTGACTGGAAGGTACATTAATTTCTTTGCCACATCCTGCTTCGCCAGAGGATCCTGTGCACCATCAGAGTGACCTGCCTGCAAAACGAAGCATCATGGACCTGCAGCACCCAGGACATCCCTGCAAGTCAGAAGCCATCTGCAGCAGTGCGATTGGCTTCCAGAGGGCAATGCAACACACTAGGGGTCATTATGAGTTGGGCGGAAGGGATTACCGACACCGGTAAGGAGACCGGTGCCGGTAATCCCTTACTGCCCAATTCCGAGGTCCCTTAGAGGGAACTGTAAGGAACGTGTGGTCTGACCACACGTTCCTTACGGGTCCCGCTAAGGGACCAGGGTGCTAATAGCAGGCTTGCTAGTCGCGAGCCTGTTATTAGCGCCCTCCCCATTCCCATTGAGCCCTACGGGGGCTCAAATGGGAATGGGGAATGGTTTGTTCAATGGGGACTTACCGGTCCCTCCAGGGTCGGAATGCACCGGTAAGTCCCCATTGAACAAGACCGGTGCCGGACCCGGTATTGGAGGCAGCCATGGCGCAAATAGCGCCATGGCTGCCTCCAATCTCGGAATGGGGCCAACTGCCTCTCTTATTCAGTCTCTCCTGGGCATCCAGCCCAGGGGTCTGCAGCCAAAGTTCAAAGTAAAGGGCAACTCCCTGTTTGGATCTCTTATTGCTGGAAAGGTCCTAGGGCCAGACCCTCTGCTCAAGCCAGGACTTCACCAAGCTCACCCTTTACCAGACTCCTGCTTCCACACATACATATCCTTTCAAGCATTGACTATCCTTTAACTGCTGAGCTAATCTTACCTCACAGGACCAGCCTGTTAACTGTCTTTCGGCTACCCATAGCCCCACTCCAGTTCAACTCCAAACTTGCATTTGCTCCTTCTCAGTCAACCCTCCACCCCTTCCCTTTACGATCACCTACCCACCCTCTCTCTTGGACTGCACCCTTTCTTCATTGTCTTCACGTGCCTATTTCTTCTACCCTTCATCATGCACCTTGACTTCTCTCAATTCCTCCTTCTGCCGTTCCCCAATAGCCTTCAGCCTCAACTCTAACTTTTGCCTCACTCTCCAGCCTCCCCATTACACAACGCCCCCCTGCACTTGCACCTCTCAAACAAGATGCTGCCCTTCTCCCAGTATCTCTAACCTCATCTATCCCTTTCACCTACCACACAACACCTGATTCTCTCCCCACCTCCTATCACTTTTTCAACTTGACCTCTGAAATACCCAATCCCTCTGCAATAAGTCTTCCTAAATCACTGACCACTTCAGTTTATATCACCTTCACCCTCAACATGAACTTCTTGCTATCACAGAAACCTCGTTCTCCCCTCATGACTCTGCTATAATAGCAGTTCTACACACTGACTCTGCTACGTTCTTCCATGACCCATTGGGAAGGATGGCAGTGTTGGGTTCATTATCTAAAGGCCCTCAGCACTGCCAAAATATCTCTGTCTGGCATCACCCCCTCCTCTTTTTAATATGCCACTTTTGAACCTCCCACCCCACACTCCGCTCACTGTTCTTGCTCTACATCAACCACCTGGTCCTCTCAGCAACTTCATCCCCGATTTCAACCTTCTCCTCAAGTAATTTCCTACCGGCATCGCCATTGTCATGCTGGGGGACTTTAGCCTACCCAAGCCCTCTGCAATCACCTGACTTGAACTAAACTCCCTCCTATCCGACTAACACTTCTACTCCCTCCACCATCAGCCTACCCTCTCTTGTGGGAACTCTTGACCTCATCTTTATCTATAATTCAATCTCCTCCATTGACCTCTCCATTGACCCCTCTACCTCTGATCACTCAATTTTTAATATCTCTGTCCCTCCACCTCCATTCCTCATCTCCCCTCTTGAATTTCTAAGAGGAATTTCAGGCAGGACTCGCTTGACCCTTACCATGATGATGTGAGGACCTATCTCCTGTCTCCCTCCCCTTGTCATGCCTCTTTCATGGACCGTGCTTTTTGTGACTTCACTACGCACTTATGACTCTATTTGACCTACACTCTACTGCTCACACATTCACACCTGCCCCTCTTCTTCTTTAGCCTTATATTGCCTCTGAAATTCAGATCCTCAGCACAACTTGCACTGTGACCTATGACGCGGACACAAATTACAGACCCTACACCTAGCCTATAGAAAGTCCATTGCTGCCCTCACCTCTGCACTGGATCTTCACAAAACTGATCTCCTCCCTTCGCAATCAGTGTGCAAACTTTCATCTACCGCCTGTGCTTTGCTCACACCTCCCAAGCCAGTAACCATCACTTCCTCCCTTTCTGCTAATGGAATTGCGCTTTAGTTTTTCTCCAACGTGTGACACTCTTACAACCCTACTCTCTCTACCACATCCTCCTCCTTTCAACCACCTATTCTATCCTCGACTACTTTTCCCCTAGCACTCCTATCGAATTAGCACCCATCCTTTGCAGGGCCAGCCCATTTTGTGCTCCTAACAACCCCTTTGCTCCCCAAATGAAGAAATCACCTGCTGAACCAAACTTCCCAGAAAAGTATCGCCCCACTTCCCTCCTTTACCATTATTCAAAGGTTCTGGAGTGGGTGGTCTTCAACCAGATCACTAAGCATCTGGAGGATAATGACCCTGGAGATCCAGTTCAATCTGGCTTCCATATTAATCACTCCACCGACACTGTTCTTGTGTATGTCTCTAACTTTCTCTCATATACACACCACTCCAAACTCTCTTCTATTCTCATCATTCCTATGCTAACTACTCCACTTCTCCTCCTCACTCTCCAGGACCTTGAGATTCACAAATCTGCTCTCGCCTGAATGGCCTCCTACCTGAAATATTGAACCTTTAAAATCTCCTGAAACTCACAAACCTCTGACACCACCCCCTTTCTGTTAGTGTACCTAAAGGATCAGTCCTTGAGTCAATTCTTTTCTCCTTTCACTCCTTCGCCCGAGCCATCTCAGAACAGATTACCAATTGTATCCCTGCAATTCGTCACTGGGTGGCTCTCTGTTGCGTCAGGCTCAACTCTTCAAAAATGAAAGTTGTTTCTCCCAGATTCCAGCCACACCTCCCCTCTCCCTTCTCCTTCATGCCCGACCTTCTTGCTCCCTCTCGCAAGGCTTGCAATCTTGAGGTTCTCTTTAATAGCAAACTACAGATGCAATAATTCATCACTACCACTGCCTCTGCTGCTTGCATTAACCCTCTCAACATTCAGAAAAGGTGTCCTTTTCCTAATAACTACTCTACAAAAATGCTGATCTCCAAACACATTGCTCAGGAAACTGAGTACTGTTCAAGCCTACTCTTTGGCCTTCCTCTCTACTCCTTCCTCTTGAGACAAAGTCCTCAGCTTTGCTTCCTGCAGTCTTTCCTACCTAATCAGATCTTCCCACCCTTCTACCTACGGACACCATGCTGGTTGGCTCCCCATGGACATCCACTCTCTTTTCAAGTTCCTTCTCCAGGTCCACAAAGCTATCAATGGTCTCAATACCAGTCTGATTGTATCTTCGTTTACTCACCATTTTGTTCCCTCTGATCCTCGTCTTCACTCAACTTCACAGTCCCATGCCCGCTGTGTGCCTACCCTCTCTTCCGCTCTTACTCCCTACTCGCACCCCCCACTGTGACCCACTGCCCATAATAATCAAAGCCAGCCCAATTTTGGACCACTTCAGCTTGGCTTAAACTTCACATATTTGCTATAGAGGGAGCTCCTCCTGTCCTCTCTCCATCCCTTTTCTTCAAATATAAACAAATTAAATACATTCTATAATTTCCTCTTTCGCTCTGTGTTCCACACACTGCACTTTAAAGAACCAATTCTTGGCTCGGACACCTCTGTTAATTAGTGTGGTACGTCCTAGATTATCCTTCTGGTTGACCCTGATGGACGATTAAAAAATGAAGAAGCCTCCCCACTTCAAGGGCACAACCATGAGCTGAATAAATTATAGTTTGACACAATTAATGTACTAGAAGCTGCCCTCACAAAACAATACTCTGCATCACAAAAGGGTTGATTGCCTCTCTACAGGATCAACATTTTGTTAATTCACCAACAAGACCTACACGCACCCCCTACTTCCACAATCATTACTCATCTAACTCCACTTGCATCTTTCCATTTATTCTATCCTAGTCCTGCTTCACTTATCGTTTCTCCAGTGCCAGCTTTCCTTTCCATCAGAGACCATGGTCTGGATTATCACCAACGGGGGCACAATACACCAATTTCTGGATAAGACTGCTATGGTGGTGGTGGGTGCAGTAAAAATGCTTAACATAACCTAGGAAACACTATAATCCAATGTTTGGCTCTTTCTTTTTCTGCCCCAGCTGCGATGGAGCACATAACATGATCATGGTTCTATAGTGATGTACACATCACCAATTTCCACCAGCGCCAACAGATTATGTCCACCAAAATCAAAATCCTTTAAACAAGGTCTGTTCGGCTATTTTCCCCAAAGTGAGCATTCCAAATAACATATGCTGCCTATATCAGATAAAATCACATTATTTTCTGGTCACAGGACTTAGTATTATACCACAGTGCCTGTAAACAGCATGACATTAGTAGGCATGGGCCATTATCAGTGACCTCATTCAGTCACGAGGCCCCTCCCTGTAGAGACAGGGATGATTCTCCCTGTTCAAATGATGTTCTCCAGAACCCAGTGAGGCAAGACAAGGCAAGGACAAGCAAAGACAAGGAATGGTATCATTGAAATGTACGAGAATAAACTTTGGATGTCGCTTGAAGAGTATTTTCGAGCATGTCAATGTTCACATTCAAATACTCTTTTTTTTAACTAGAGTCTCGAAACTGCTTATGAAATGATTATTTTTTTTTAGTTCTACTTGGTGCACGCCTCAACTCTTTAGTCATTTAGAATTTATGGAACAAGTTATTTACCTGTAACTGTTGTTCTCCAGCATGGGTCATGAATATTCCCCGTCGTCAGGCTGGGAATCCTCAGTAAAGAAAAAATCAGTTTCAGTTTCGTTTCTGAAATGTCTTTCTACTAGTAGTAACCAACCACTGGTCTCTGGGTCATACTGCCCCCAGCCAATGACTGCCCTCTACCTAAGCCCCTCCCCTGGCAGCCATCTTCAGATTTGGTAGCACGTAAAGTGGCAGTAGGACCAAGAGAAGAGCCGCAGAGGGGTAGGAGGGAGGGTTCGCATGTGAATCCATGCCAGACCCATGCTGGAGAACAACAGTTACAGGTAAGTAACTTGTTCCTTCTCCAGCATGGGGTCTGGCATGGATTCACATGCTCATGAATACAAGAATACATAGCAGTACCCACATGCACAACCACGGGAGGTGGCAAGGCTCAACATTAAGCATTACTACAACTCAACATTAAGCATCTCTTACCTCCTCACCAGGCTCACGTTCAGGCAAACAGGTTGCGCAGCACTGCCTGGCCGACTCTGGACTCCTCCCTAGAATCCCTGTCGACGCAGTAAAATCTCATGAAGGTGTGCGTCGACCTCCACGTAGCAGCCCTGCAGATGTCGAGCAGGGGCACGCCAGACAAGAACGCTGTGGTAGCAGCGATCGCTCTGGTTGAATGGGCTCTCGGACAGCCAGGTAACGGTCGGTTTGCAAACCAGCGACAGTGCATGATGCAGCCGGAGAGCCATCTGTAAATGGAAGCCTTAGAGAGGGCCTTCCCTTGGTTCACAGGTCCAAAGTTCACAAACAGCTGTGATGTCTTCCGAAGACTCTTCGTGCGGTCCACGTAGAACTTCAGCGCTCTCGCCACATCCAGCGAGTGCAAAGTCCTCTCACCCGGCGATGAAGGCGACGGGAAGAAAACAGGTAGTACCAAGGGCTCGTTGAGGTGGAAGTCCAACGGCACCTTGGGCATGAAGGAGGGGTGCGTCCACAGCACCACCCTCGTCTCGTGGAATGTTAGGTATGGAGGTTTACAGAGAGGGCCTGGATCTCTCCCACTCGTCGTGCGGAGGTGATGGCCACAAGAAACGCTGTCTTCCACGACAGGAACTTTAGCTTTGCTGAATGCAGAGGCTCGAAAGGTGGCCCCATGAGCCTGGACAGCACCACGTTGAGCTCCCACGCCGGGGCCAGAGCCCTCACCGGCGGGAACGATCGGAACAGTCCCTTCATGAACTCCTTCAGAAGGCGATGGGACCATAGGGATGACCGCCCCGTAGTTTTGGTGTAGCGGGAGATAGCCGCCAGATGGATTTTGATGGAGCCATATGCCAGCCCCGCCTTGGCCAATGATAGTAGGTACGGCAGCACCTGAGGGGCCGTAACTCGCAGAGGGTTAATCTTCTGTGCACGGCTGCAGACAGAGAACCTCTTCCATTTGTGTCCATAGCACTTGAGAGTCGACAACGCTCTGGCCTTTGCAAGCACCTCCTTGCAGTCCGCTGGGATATCGTATCCTCCGGACTCTAGTGCTGCAGGAGCCAGGCCTGCAGGTTCAGCGACCCCGGGTCGTGGTGGAGGATGGCTCCTCCTTCTCTGGCGAGAAGATCCGCATCGGTCAGCAGTTTGACTGGGGGGGGATTCTGACATGTCCAGAAGGTCCGGAAACCAACTCTGCCTCGGCCACGCCGGTGCGACGAGGATCATCCTGCACCGGGACCGTCTGAGTTGATTGATGAGTCGCAGCAGCAACGGCAACGGGGGGAACGCATACAGGAACAGGCCGTCCCAGGGGAATGAGAAGGCATCGCTCATACTCCCCGGCTGGGGAAACCTGCTGGCGAACCTCCGGCACTTGGTCTTCGTTGCCGTTGCGAATAGGTGGATGTGGGGATTGCCCCATCATCGGAATAGGAGATCAACTTGATCCTGCCGCAGCTCCCACTCGCGGCACGAGCGCAGTTCCCTGCTGAGTGAGTCGCCGATGGTGTTCTTTATTCCTGCCATATGGAAGGGTATCAGAAAAATCCCCTGGGCGATGGTCCAGTGCCACAGGTCCTGCGCTTCCTTGGATAGGGCTGGGGATCTGGTGCCCCTTTGCTTCCGGATGTAGAACATTGTGGTGGTGTTGTCGGTGAAGACCCTTGAGTGAGATCCTGTCTTCGAAGCTGCCCGTCGCTTGCATCCAATGGGCGTCGAGGAACTCTTGTAGAGGTCGCCTCCGCTGCCTGCATAGGCGCACGAGGTAGATGCATGAGGACATCATGCCGAGCAAGGACTTGATGGGCCTCCCCCCTGGCCAGGTCCATGGTCAATAGCCGTTGTACCCTGCCCAGGAAGGCCTTTGGCCTTTCCTCCTACGGAGAACCAGTCGCACCACTGGCTCCCAGGAACAGGGTGACTTGCGAAGGTACCAAGTGGGATTTCGCCAAGTTGATTGAGAATCCCAGATCCGTGAGCAGTGAGACGGACTTCGCTGTGTGATCGACGGCGAGTTCTCTTGACTTTGCTCGGATGACCCAATCGTCCAGGTAGGGGTAGACGTGGATCCCCTGCAGGCGCAGCCGCGCCGCCACTGGAGCTAGACACTTGGTGAACACTCTGCGTGCTGACTTCAGTCCGAAGGGCAGGACCTTGAACTAATAGTGTCACCCTTGGACTATGAATCGCAGGAATTTTCAATGTCCTTTTAGAATGGGGATGTGGAAGTAGGCAACCTCCAAGTCCAGCGACGATAGGAAATCGCCTTCCTCCAGCTGTCCCAGAACGTGCTGGAGGGTGACCATCCAAACCTTCTGGGACCTGATGTACTTGTTTAGACGACGAAGGTCCAGGATGGGTCGCCAACCGCTGGTCTTCTTTCGGACGAGAAAGTATTGCGAGTACACTCCGGAGCCCCGGAGCCTCCTTTGGAACGAGTTTGATGGCCCCCTTTCTTAGCATCGCCCGTACCTACAGCAGTAGCTGGAGGACGTGGTTTTCCTTCCTGGCCACGGGTGGAATACGGGGACACCTCCTTTGAAATTCCAGGGTGTGCCCGTGGGCCAAGGCATCCAGCACCTAACGGTCGGTGGAGATGGACTCCCATATGCCGACGAATTTCGCCAGCCGGCCTTCCACCAGGGTGCTCAGGTGGGGGCCAAACGCCACGTTCGGTTCAATCCTGCTTCGCCGCGGCCTTGCTGCCTGGGCCTCCTTGGTGACTACGACGAGATCCTCCTGTCTTGCCGCATCCTCTGTAGGCCTCCTGCGACGAGGAGCGGGCTGCTTCATGGTACGACGAGGAGCCGCCGCCAAATCCTTTGGAGGCACCTTGCTTGCCTCCGGTGTTCCGAAAAGACGGCCGTCGCTGTTGAAGGACACCCAAGGCCCAAGCCATCTCGGTGTCCGCCTTGATGGCTTGTAGAGACTCGTCCACAGTCTTGCCGAACAGGTTGTTCCCGTCGAAAGGCATGTCCAGAACCTTGGTCTGCACATCTTGGCGGAAATCGGTGGCCTTGAGCCAACCGTGCCGGCGAAGGCAAACGCTGTAGTCTATCTGACGAAAACCAGTGTCGGCGATGTCCATGGCCACTGTGATGGCGCGGTCCGACGCCACCTCGCCTTCCTGTAGGATTTGCAGGGCCTCGGCCCTCTTGTCGTCCGGAAGTAAGTCTAGCAAAGGAGCGATCTTGAACCACAGCTCCCTGTCGTAGCGTGCCACGATCGCGAGGGCCGCTTTAATCATCGTTGCCGCTGACGAAATGACTCGTCGTCCCATGGCGTCCAACTTCTTCCCCTCGCTGTCTGGTGGGGATGTTGACATAGACGCCCTCGTCGCCCCCGCCGCCTTCTTCTTGGCCGCCGCGGAGACCACCGAATCCTGGGACGGCTGTGCTCTGAGACACATAGGGGCAGAGTCCGGGACCCGGTATTTCTTCTCATACCGGTCTCTCCTGACAGGAGCCGTGGACGGGTTCTTCAGGAGCGCTAGCCCCTCGTCCCAGATGTCGTCCAGCAATAGGATTGAGAGGACAGTCTTCCTCTTGGCCTCCCGTTGTTGGTAGAAGAAATTCCTGTTCCTCGGGGCATAGCTGGAAGAGCTCAGATGCCCTGGCTATCATTGAGTGGAAGGAGCCAATTTCGTCAGGTGGGGAGGCCCGAGGAGGTGGCGAGGGGAGGTCCATTCCGTCGTGGCCACCGTCGTTGTCTGTTCCCGTCGTCGCCGTTTCCGTTCCAGTCTCGTCCTTCGGAGAAGGGGTTGAGGGTGAAGTCTGAAGGGGGTGGGAGGATGGACTCGCCTCTGCTTGTTAGGCGGGCTCCCTGATGGACCAGGCTCTGCTGGGTCCTCGGTGGGGGGTAAGGGCATCCTCATCCTTAGCTCCGCGCACAGGGTCTGTATAGCCATCAAAATGGCTCCTGAATTGTCCTGTGGGACGGGTACCGACTGCAGAGGGACTGACGGCAGGGGTGCGGGGTCCTCCGCGGCCCTATCTTCCTCGTCGGCTCCCCCGTCGATCTCCTCATCTACTTCATCGGGATCCTTCCCGTGGGCCCTGGATTCCTCGAACTTCTTGTCCAGGATCCTTTGGACGCTCGCCAACTCATCCTCAGAGGTGGTATCCGAGTCCGTTATGGCTACCGTGCCCACCCCTCTTTTGCCTGCTGGAGTTTCACAGAGGTCTTCTCGATAGGCAGAAAAGACGATTCCCTCCAGGGTGGTAGCAGGGAAACTCTAGCCCCTGAAATCCCCTCCACTGGGGAAGCCTCCGTAGGTTTCACCAGGGCAGCTATGACTCCCTCAATCGAGGCCTTAGCTGGGTGAATCAGGGCCTTCACGACCTTGGCCCTGCCTGGGGCCTTCACCTTGGGTGGAGGGTCACTGCCTCGCTCCCCCTCGACTGTCTCCATCGGGATCGACCGGGGCTTCTACCGAAGCTTACCCGGGTTCTCCAACTTCCTCTTCACCGAGCCAGAGCGTTGGCTCGTGGTTTATGGCGTCGGTGATAGTGCGCCCTGCCTGGCAGCTGAAGAGCCCGACCGATCGGCGCTCCCGGTGCCCGCAGACTCGCGGTGCTTAGCCTTTTGTTGGGCCCCCATCGCTGGAGCACCCTCAAAGGTCTTAGAAGACCGCTTGGATTTCTACCTATTCTCACCTGCCGCTCAGACAAATTCTTGCAAAACGCACAGTCCTTCTCCACGTGCGTTTTGTCTTCGTGAAGGCAGTAGAGGCATCGAGAGTGCTCATCCTCCTTGAAGACATTCTGAAGCCCACAGCCAGGGCAGCTCCTGAACAGCTTGGATCCAGTAGGCGTCATGCTTCCCTTGTCCTGGGCCATATCCACGAGGTAGGCCTCAAAATCTTCTGGAATCCTCGGAGAAGTGGAAACACAAAAAAAACGCAAAACGCAGTAAAAGCTCGAGAGCTATAGCACGAGGACTCCCAACACTTGAATGTGTGGTAAAAATCTGAAGATGGCTGCCAGGGGAGGGGCTTAGGTAGAGGGCAGTCATTGGCTGGGGGCAGTATGACCCAGATACCAGTGATTGGTTACTAGTAGAAAGAAAGTTCAGAAACGAAAATGAAACTGATTTTTTCTTTACCGAGGATTCCCAGCCTGACGACGGGGAATATTCATGAGCATGTGAATCCATTCCAGACCCCATGCTGGAGAATAATTGTTATTTTAGAAGGTGGCAATGCAATTGCGGACACTTTGGAATGCCCTTTCAGACACTTCTTGGAACAGTGGTGTTTCTGACCTAAACGCTAGTTTAAAAAGGAGACGAATAATCAGTGGATACCCCTCCCATTTTCTGCATTGCCCACAGATCAAATTCATAGAATTCCACTCCAGCTTTTTACCGGGCGATGTTGTGGGGAGGTAATTGGCTGATAAGAACTAGTTACTTACATCTAATTCCTGTTCTCCAGCATTGGTATCTTCCAGAGATTCAAATTCTGTGATTATTCTCCATCACCAGGGTGGGAATCCTCAGTAACTTAGAGCATTTTAATTATAAACTGAAAAATGCAGTCACTTTAGTGCTCTATTATCATCATTTTGGGTCATACTGCCCATATCCAATGGAAAGGGCTACCTTAACTCCACACCTAGAGGCCATCTTCAGATTGTGTTCTATCGCACGTAAAGTGGTATTATGAACCAAGAAGAGCTATAAGCAGGGGACGGGACGCATGTGAATCTATGAAAGATACCAATGCCGGAGAACAGGAGCTACAGGTAAGTAACTGCTTCCTTCTCCAGCATTGCATCTGTCATACATTCACATGCTGTGAATAGATTACAAAGCAGTACCATATAAACATAAACGGGCGGAGACAACACTTACCACAGGAAACACTAACCTCACACAAACAGGTTACCGAGTACTGCATGGCCGACTTTAGACTCTGCAGCAGAATCTGTGTCGATGAGTAGAACTTCGTAAATGTGTGCACTGACCTCCATGTCGCTGCTCTGCAAATGTCCAGAAGTAAGAAGCCAGAAAGGAATGACATAGTAGTGGCCACTGATCTGGTGGAGTGAGCCCTAGACCTGCCCGGGAGAGACCTGCCCCTCCTGCTGATGGCAGAAGGAGTTGCAGGAGGAACACCTGGCAATCAATTCCAGACGGGCCAAACATCACAAACAGTTGTGAAGTGTGCTGCAAGGGTTTGGTGTGGGAGACTTAATATTTGAAAGCTTACATGACGTCTAGAGTGTGCAAAGAGCGTTTTGACGGGGTGACCAGCAATTAAAAAACATTGGCAATACAACGGGATCATTGAGATGAAATGAAGATGGCAACCTGGGCACAAAGGAAGGTTTGTGACGGATCAACTTCTGTGGCACCAGTGGTGCAGGGATGAACATCTGTTTCTAAACCATCAATAAGCCCCACACCTCTAGTACACCAGAAGAGAGCTGAACAGATTGGAAACGCAAGCAAATTATAAACCTCCTTGTCCAATTTTGGTAACGTGGACGGAATGGCAGGCTTATCTCCGAAAGGTCATTGATCGTTGGTTAGTTGCAACACAGTGAAAATACAATTATTACCCAATGATAAAAAGGACTGTCCAGTCAAGGTTGTATACACATCTCTACCTTATTATTATCACAACAGACAGTTCTAGCATACTACGAAATACAACCCACCGTGTATAGGAATGCAGAGCACAGCAGTTTCAAAGAAAGAAAGGGGATGCACTGTGGATACTGACAGGAGAATAGTCGGTATAGTAATTAATTGCAATAGTTCAAGGATACTTGGTTTCAACACAAAGGGAGCAATGGGTCGTAAAATGTCAGTAGGGGCCTTTGGCGAGGGACCAGGGGGACAGAACCACAATGTCCCTTGTGCTGTAGGAGTTCTTGGTGCTCGACAGGGTTGAGTCGGTTTCAGGGCGCTTTACAGCTTCTGCGACAGAGTTCAAGACGGGCAACAGCAGTGGGTATCAGGGGGCACAAGAAGCTGGACGGACAGTTGCAGGCTGGCCTACACGGTGGCTTGGGTCAGGAATCGCCGTCTCAGTGCTGGTAAGCAGTTCTGAAGCACTGGTCAGGGTGTCTCAGACGGCTTTAGCTACTGCAGCGTAACTGTCAGTGGTGCAGTCGGTTGCAGCTCAAGGGGCTCGACTGGCCGAAAATGTCCTTTAAGGCGGGCGTCTGTATATGCTTGTCGATGCACTTCTCCTAGCTTCTTCATTTGGCTCGTGACATCCTTTAAGGCGGTCAGCCCAAAGCTGAAGAGAATGTTGCAGGCAGCTGCCTTGTCCTTGGTTTGGTTGAGAGACTCTCTGGCACTTCCCACCTATGAAGCTTGCTGCAGAGCCTGGCAGTGCACGCTGTGTGCTGGCTGGGTACTGGTTCTGGAGCAGCTGGAGGGTCTTCTGGATTCAGTATCTCCCTCTGTTCCCTTGGAGATGTTTAGAGGAAGACCTGGCCTTCCTTCACTGGCGGAAGATTTAAGGCAGACTGTGCCTACAGCCAGGGTCCATGATGAGTTGCTCTGCTTGAGGTGAGGAGTTCAGGTGATCTGCGAAAAGAGGGGCTCAGACCTCTGTTAAAGCCAAATGGGCCACAGTGATTGGTGTAGGCTAAGACTACCTCAATGAACAAATACAGTGTCCCACCAAAAATCTCATGTATGCGTTCGGTCATAACCAGTGTGCTTTAAAGCAGAAAAGGTAAAGTGGCGAAAACATGTAATGCTAAATCCCACCCACCTTCCGGTCTGTTGTGGATCTCTCTGGTTAATAGAGCTCTCCATGGTTGCCGATAAAAACGGCAGGTCACCTATGAAGCTGCGGCAAGACCCGACTTTCTGTCTCTGTTAAATCAAATACTCCTACCTTCTGAATGGGGTCTCCCTGTGCGGGTGGCTACTGTAAAAACGCAGTCCCAGACATGACATTTCCCTGTCAATCGATACTGAAGGCAGGAACTGGCATCAGGTTGACACAATGCTTATGAAAGGGTATTGGGGGGTTCCTGTCACCTTTCTTAGCCTCTACACCCATGCCCAATGTGGGCCTGTTTGAATTAAACTCAGATTAGTATGCAAATGTTGCCACGAGCTACCCAACTAAATATGACGGGGGGCGTGGCCAACTGCAAGGCGATGCAGACGTGAGTCCCTTCGGCTCCCGCTGCCGCTACATACATCCTGCAATAATAGCCTGTTATGCGATCGCTAGCTGTGCCAAAACGGAGCTTCTGAAAGCTGACTATATGCAGCACAACTGTGTGAAGTTGGAGCGCCGAGGGTGCCCGTTGAGCTGAATCCTGGCAGTTCGAAAATCGGAGGTGCGATCTGTATTTCGAAAACAAGATGGCCGCTAACGGATCTTCGCGCCCGTGACCTGGACCATGAAGCCATGCTGGAGGGGCATCAGAGACGCGGCCGATGGGGAGCTGAGAGGTGCTGAGGGCCTACAGAGACAGTGAACGCCCTCGGTGCATTGTATTAAGCACAGGACAGAACTGCCTGCACTCGCCGTGGGTGCCCCGGCGTGGCCGCGGGGGGTCCTGGTGCTGTACATCCTTATGCGGCAGCAAGGAGCAGCAGCGCTGGCCGCAGCAAGCAAGTGACGGCGCAACACCTACACGGGCCACGATACCAGCAAGGCGACCGTGCATGCTGCGGCTGCTCCTAACCTACAAACAGACTACACCAGTGGCAACTGTCGCCTTTTCAGGACCTGCGGAGGTGGTCCTGACGGTCCCGCGGGGTGCGTCCAAGGAGCCATAAACTGATTGGTGCTCCAGAGTGGGGCAGAGCGGTGCCCGTTCCCGCTCTGGGGGGCAGACCTGGAGAAAGACCGCGCATACCGTGCTGTTTGGGACCGCGCCCCGGGACCCTTCCAGTCCCAGAGGTGGGCCACGCCTGCAAGCTCTGACTGGGGACGACAGTAAGCGGAAACATAACGCCGGGGCGGGAGATGGACCTCGAGCAGATCGCCCGCAACGCCCCAGCTCCAACCCAGGAAGCTGGGGTGATAAGCTAAATCATACATGCACAGGCCTCAACAGTGCTCCCCCGCAGGGGGTTGGCAAGGTGCCCCTCTGATCGGAACGAACTGTACCCGGATGTGAAGGAAGAAACGGCGGACCGTCTGCTACAAGGTACGGAGCAGCACAATCTTGCCCCCTGGGGCTTTGAGCAAGGCAGAAGGCTGTGGGCCCGGGTGAGCAGATTGAGACCACCGGGGAAAGCAGTGTGGAGCACACGCCAGGCTAACCCGGAGCTGTGCAGAGCGGGGTAAGAGGCGACCCCATATAAACTGAAGGGGACTGTCCCTCACATATTACCTGTGACACTGCTGAGTTGAGTGGGGTGCGGAGACAAGACGGGTGCTGGGTTACTCCACCGCAGTACCTATTCATAACCAACCTGGTATCATGACGGGTGAAAGAGGGTCTAGGACTGGTACACTGAACCCTAACCTCACGATGCTTTGGTCAACACCATCATCGTAGGAATCCCCACGATCATTACCTGAAGAAAACCAACTGTGGAGCACCAACACCCTGAGAGGCTGACAAGTTTGAGACAGGGGGAGTACCTGCCAGCATAGTTGTAAGCTGCGGCTCGGCACCGGAGCCCACCAACATCCGCGGGCAGACAACATGGAGTATACTGCACTGTACCCCCCCCTCCTTGGAGCTGGGGTAACCCCACTGTTTTGACATTGCACTGCTGAGTGGAGATCGACCTTGGTAGAAATCCGCGAGACCGATAGGGCAGGATCTCCGCCATAAGATCACGCCCCCTGGGCTGGGTGGCAACCATGGGCAAAGAATAAACGAAGAAACCCATTATGCAGAATAGGATCGACCAATATACTGTTCCTCCATCACAATCCCCCGATCCTCAACCGCAGCTCTCTGGAGCCACGGAATGTGCACACACACTTTCCCTCAGAGACGTCATGGCCGCCATAGCAGACTCTCGCTCATCTATGGAGCAGAAGATAGACCGAATAATCTGGACGTATCCCTCCTCAGACATGACTTACAGAAATTGTCTGCGTGCACTGGAGAAGCAGAACAGCGCATCAATACAGAGGATGGGCTACATAATGTGCAACAACAACTCCATGGAGTCTCTGCCAAACACAAGACTCTGGAGGCTAAGGTCGAGGAAGGCGAAGGAAGGTCCAGGTGTAACAACGTTTGCATACTCGGCATCCCTGAGAAAGCGGAGGGGCCAGGCATGGAGCTTTTCCTGGAACAACTGCTAACGGACCTGTTCGACTCGCAATCCTTCTCTAAATTTTTCTCTATAGAAAGAGCACACGGTATGCCCACAGGCAGGCCGCTGCCCGGCGCTCCTCCGCGAACTGTGATAGCGAAGTTGCTAAACTACCAAGACCGAGATGCACTCTTACAGCAGGCACGAACCAAGGGCACGATTACCTTCAACGGGTCCAGGATAGCCTTCTCCCCAGACTATACAAGGGAGGTACAGAAAGCGAGGCAATCCTTTGGAAAGCTTAAAAGACAACTGCAAACACTAGGAGTCAAGTACGGCCTGCTCTTTCATGCACAGTTGAAAATGTAACATAAGGGCACAACGGTCCACTTTGACGATCCTGATGAGGCATGGCGCTGGGCGGAGCAGCACATTGAGGGGGATTGGTCGGCACCCCAAAGCAAAAGGGATAGAAACCCTAGACCACCAGCGGACCAACGTCGAGTACCGGACCAGCCACCACTACTGGACATACCGGCAGACGAGGGAGACGGGGCCCCGACCTGATCCTCAATGAAGGCTCAACCTACTGGCTGGCAGGCAACCACTCTATGGACAACACCACAGCGTGCCCTCGGCAGCCTACAGACGGCGTTTCACATATTTACAATGCGGTAAGCAGAGGCTTACTACCCTCGCACTTGGGGAACCCCCCCCAACTTTTCTAGTTGAACTAAAGTAGGGACTGTTAATGCTGGCATCCTACCCTTTTTGAATGTCAGCAATGTTTGGGCGACAGGTACTTCGAGTTGGGGTGGAGTATGGGGAGGGGGAGGGATGGGCTAGTTGGGAGGAGTTTCTTGTTACCCCAGGACCAATGCGCTCCTGTAGGTCTCAGGGGATAGTATGGTTAGTTGGGACCACAGCACACTCGGACAGCAATTCAGTCACCAATCTTTGCATGTTTTACACCACACCGCCACACACCGGGATTGTATCCCCGCAAATCATTCGCCTAACCCTCTAACAGTCTTGCTAGATGGCATCAGACCAATCTCAATCGCCACTGACTGTACGTCCCAAGTCCCTTATGGTGCTCACCTGGAACGGGATGGGCTCCGCGATCAAATGGCATCTGATTAAGCAACTACTCTGCAGACACTCCCCCGACGTGGCCCTGCTAACCGAAACACACCTAGCGGGATCACACTGTACTTTTTTCCAGCGGACCAATTACAGGACTGCCTTTCATGCGGGATACACAATGGGATCCAGAGGCACCCCCCTATTCTTATACACAAACGCATTCCATTTGCCTTTCAGGAATTAGAACAGGACCCTCGGGGTTGCTATGTGCTAATCCTAGGGACACTCTGGGGTGAAAAATGTGGGTTTATCTCAATTTACTCCCCACCTGGACTGGGGAAAGAACTCCTAGATGAACTGACCACCCTCGTGGGCAAGCACCAACCTGATAAGTGGTTTCTGGGTGGCGACTTTAATAACGTCATGTGTAACACTATGGACAGCTCCCACCTTAGACAACGTAATCCGAACATCACCACGAGGCTGTCCAACTTTGTATCCGCCATAGGCCTTTGTGGCGTGTGGCGGAAACTACACCTGGGAACTAGAGGTTATTCATTCCACTCGGGAGCCCATGGCTCCTTCTCCAGGCTTGACTATCTATTTGTTCCGCACACAGACCTCTTTAGAGTACTCTCGGCAGACTTACTTCCCCGGGGAGTCTCGGACCACTCACCCCTGATGGTGGGGTCGCAGTTGCAGGGTACTACCCCCCCCCCCAGAACGTGGAGGCTGAATAACTACTATCTGGGCTTCCCGGAACTGGTGGACCGCCTCACGGAAGTCTCCACCGAGTACTTCGAGATTAATAATTCTTGCGAAAATGACCTGATAGTGATATGGGAGGCCTATAAAACCGTGCTGTGGGGAGAAATAATCTCCTGGACGGCGAATAAGAAGAGGGAGAAGCTTCGTAAGATAAGTGGGGCCGAGGGGGAGGTAACCCACTGGGAGAATAAACACAGCCTTGACCCAACCCCTCAGACCCAAACATCCCTTAAATGTGCCACTGAACGCCTCCGGAATCTAATGTTAGATAATGCCAAACAAGCCCATTGGGAATCCAGAGTAAGGATATACGAGCTGGGGGACAAAGCGGGTAAAATGTTAGCTTGGCTAGAGAGGAGGGATGAGGGACAGCGCTGTGTCCGGGAGATCATCACCCCACAGAGAGAGAGATGCCGGTCAGACGCTGAGATAGCAGAAGCTTTCGCCCAATTATACGCCGCATTATACCAGGCCCCAACCTTGTCACTAGACCCAACCCTCCTCAATGACATAGTAATCCCAACCCTGTCGGCACAACAGAGGGCGGCACTGGACTCCGACCTCTCGGAGGCTGAAATAGTAGAAGCCAAAGCACAATTGCAACCGAGGAAAACTCTGGGCTCTAACGGGTTCCCGGTTGAAATCTGGCAGAAACTAGGAGGAAATAACATAGCGCCCCCCACCTGCATCAGATGCTGCTGAGCGCTCGGGAACAGGGCTCACTCCCACTGGACCTGTGTAAGGCTACTATTGTAGTTATTCCTAAACCTGACAAACCCCAGGAGAACTGTGCCTCCTACAGGCCGATCTCATTAATTAATGGCAAAGCCAAGGTCCTGGCTAAACTCTTAGCTAATCGGCTCCAACCGGTGGCGGACACTTTGATACACCCGGACCAATGTGGCTTCATGCCACATAAATCAACCCGAATGAATCTGCGTCGGCTTCACCTGGCATTAGAACGGGCTCCTATTATTGACACTCCACTTGCTCTTTTGGCAACTGATTTTGAAAAGGCCTTTGATTCGATCCGGTGGGACAGCCTTTGGGAGATCATGAAACGCATGGGGTTCGGTGAGGGTTTTCTGGGATGGGTAAAACTGCTGTATATGAATATCCAAGCAGAGGTCAAAGTGAACGGGTTGACCTCCCGATCCTTTCCTTTGGGCAGAGGTACGCGACAGGGGTGTCCCCTCTCCCCCCTCCTCTTCGCCCTCACAATTGAACCACTGGCCCCATGGCTTCGCCAGAGCACGGCCTGGACGGGATTTAGAGGGCCTGAGGGACACGAAGATCGAACTTCCCTGTAAATGGGAAGAGGGTGGGCCTTAATGGCCATGGACAATGGTGATCACAGCATGAACAGATAGACAGAAGGTTAGGGGAGACGATCTTGGTGGTTGGTGATACTAATATTATGTTGATTTAAGATTGAAGATGCTGGTCCTTGAGTGCTTGTGCTTTTGCTTCGTTTTTGCTTTCTTGTTTTGTGGTTGTTTTGACTATGTCATGAAAAACAATAAAATGTTTTATTAAAAAATAAAATATGACAGGGGGGACTGCACCTGTAGGCTGTGTCCACCCAGAGTACGCAGGTCTAGGTGTATGTCGTGCAGTGAGCATAGGAACATGTGTGCAGATTAGCCCTACACATTTTCCTACACATTTTCCGGAGGGTGATCTACCAACATTCAAAATAGCCCAGGCAAGCACACACCCACCATGCGGATGGTCGAATTCCTCACAAGGTTGGTGCACAGAACCACCTTGGATTTGTAGAACGTTATATAGGGTGCTCTGCATGAGAGTGCTTGTATTTCTCCTACCCAACGGGCGGAGGTGATGGCCACCAGAAACTCTATCTTCCAGAATAGGAATTTGAGTGGGGCTTTATGCATCAGCTCAAAGGGTGGTTTCATTAGGATGGAAGGGACTGCATTGAGCTCCGAGGCTGGTGGTGTTCGTTTTATTGGTGGAAACGAACAGAAGAACCCTTTGAGGAACTCTTTGACCAAGCAGTAGAACTAAAGATAAGGTGTTGCAGGAGAACAGGTGCAGCTTGAGATTGCTGCTAAATGCACCTTAATGGAGGAGTGAGCTAAACCGTTGTGAGACAGAGAAAACAGATACAGCAGGATGTTGGCCAGTTGAATGGTGAAAGGATCCAGTTTATTGGTTTTGCACCTTCACCAGGAGAAGGGAGTCATTCTCATGGAGAAAGAACTTTCTATTGGACAATATTAGTTTTTGTTGCACTGTAAGGGTTAGAAGTAGGTTTTGACACAGAACGGTGAATTTTCATTTGGACTGACTTTTTGACAGTTCCTCGAGATTAGGATGGTGGGGGTTCCTTTTAAAATAATAAAAGTCTTTAACAACAAACATGCCAGCTTTGTCTCAGCTTCCTTCTTCGACCCCCTTACAGAACTCTCGCAGAAGTCACATGCGGAGCCTGCAGTGTGGTAACAGAGGGGTGCAGGATAACATCATGCCCAACAGGGACTTGTGCTTGCGGACAGATACCGCAACGGACACCAAACAGTGTTGGACCTTGGTGACGAGGGTAGATACCCTCTCCTGTAACAGAGTTGCTGTGCAAGAAAGCGTGTCGAGATAAGCACCTACCTACAGAGCCTGCTGAGAAGGAACGAGACAGGACTTTGAATAATTGATGGAGAAACCTAGGGATTGCAGACAGCATTACAAAACATCTTCCCTAAATTACTCACACATGACCACAAAAAGTACTGAGATGAGGAAGAAACAACTGAGAGCAGTGAAGACTAGTTCCTTTCATCACTTAGGTACTAGGACGAACAAGAGGCCTGCTCAGAGGTCAGGCATGTCCCTTTAATGAGGGTCAGGCAGAGCTAATTGTGAACTCACACCTGCAACCTGTTACAGGGCTACAGGTGTACAAAAAGCACCACCTAACTAGTGCAAGGATGGGAATAGTGACAGGAGCAGTGGCAGTGAATTTGCAGCAGCAGAGAGGCCAAGAAGTACAGCGAAGTGCTGTACGTGTTCAACACGCTTATGGTTTAGGGAAGAGCGGCCCGCGAGCAGGGGCTCTGTGGAACAGACAGACGCGTGAAAGAGGAGTCGTGCTGGAAGGCTGCCCCTTTTTCCATTGTGCAAGGTGCTCCTTCAACAGGGGTCAGAAGCCGAACCAGGAGTGCCTGAGGGGCAGGAGGTGGAGCCCTGAAGCAAGGAGGAGAAGATCTGCGATGCAAGAAAGCTCATCAAATCAACCAGTGAGTTTCTAGATAGAAAGAAACCCGGCATGCAATTGTTTGATGCTGCATGTAAGGATACTTTGTTACAGAGTGGTCGCGTGGATTGAAAGGCACGTCGTCCAAGGTCTCTGAATAGAATCCTTATGAACCAACGAACATTAAAGAATTGCTAACTCATGAAAGCCAACTGAATACTTAGTTACGGACTGGTCGCAGGCAAATGAAAACATGTTATTGAAAGTCTCTGCAAAATAAAAACTATTTAAAGATCCATGAGAATTCTAATACTTAACGAATTGAACATGCGTAATCAAGTTACTTGTACTTGAACCTAATACACATTACGGAGGTGCCGAACGTCAGAGAATATTCAAACTATAAAATGTGCACCATTTTTTAATGCTGCATTAAACAATGAATTGAATGAAAATAACGTAATTTTTTTTCAATTATTTTTATTGGTATTTATACATTTACTCCCCTGAACAATCCTGAACTCCACCCCCCCACTCCACCCTTTCCTCCCCTTGATTCCCGCTGTGTCTTAGCCATCCCATTCTCATAGTTGTCCTTGCTCCACTCGGTTTTTTAAAAGTCTGAGTCTTTTGTGCATGGTTTCATCTCAGATCCAATATTCTCAGGTGTTGTGGACACCATTGTTGCATATAGTCACTTTTTAGCTATTCTAGTAAATCTCTCCAGTCTGACCGAAACTTATCTGCCTCTCCTTTTGTGGTTTCGAGATTGTGCGCCATTCAGGGTCTTATAGTCCACATAGGCCCTCCCCCAGGGAAATAGCATGCAGTTCCGGTATAATTATTGTTATCCGAGCCTTCACGTCCTCCCAGAATTTCTTTATCTTGAGGCAATCCCACCATATGTGCCTCAAATCCTCTGACCCCTTACAGACCCTCCAGCACCCCCGGGAAACAGTCTTATACATTTTGTATAGTTTACTGGGTGTGTAGTGCCACTGTAGCATCATCTTATAATAGGCCTCCTTGAGTTGTATAGACCTGGCCAGCTTCGGGATTTTTCTCCATAGCCTCTCCCAGTGTTCCCCGGAAAAAGCTGACCAAGCTGTCCCTTCCCATGCCACCTGATTTGGCCAGTCTTCTCGAACGGAGCATCCCTGAAGGATCGCGTAGATCCTCGATGTTCGGATCTCCAATTTGTGTGGTTGTGTATTTTTCAAATTCTGTTAGCATTCTTGTTGCTGCGGTATATACCTTGGGCTGTCTTAACCAGTGTCTTAACTGTATGTATTCATACCTTTCTGTTTCCTTCACTCCTAGATGAGCTTTGCACTCCTCGAATGTTGCTATCTCTCCATCCGACACCATTTCTCCCACCTTGCTACACCCATGCTTCCGCCATTGGCTGAATTTGCCCTTTTGCATCCCTGTGGTGAAGTTTGGATTCCAGAACAGTGGAGTAAATGGGGAGGGGTTTGTAGAAAGGAATCCCTTCTTAAGCCATCTGTCCCAAATATTCTAAGGCCTATGCTACGTCTTGAACTCGGGGCATGTCTTTTCCTGGTAGCCATAGTAGGTCGGCCAGTGGGCAGCCCACCACTGCCCTGTCCATCCGTGGCCAGATCTTTTCCCAACTTTCTGTGAGCTATTCTCATACCACTCACATTTGGGCCGCTTCATAGTATATATTTATATTTGGCAAACCCAGCCCTCCTTTATTCCTTTGAGTCATAAGCAGATCTAAAGCCACTGTGGGGCGTTTGTTCGCCAGATAAATTTAGATAATATAGTGCTCAGTGCCTTAAAGAATGACATGACTGCAGGACTGCTATCTGAAGGGTCTAAAATGTATAAAGCAATCTAGGGAGAGTCACCAATTTAGCTGTTATGCGCCCAAGCCAGGAGTTACTGAGGGGGGGGTCCATCTTGCAAAATCATCTTTAGAATCCCCGAGTAATTGGCCTTAAATAACTTGGCTATCTTATTGGTCAATCCCACCCCTAGGTACGAGATACTTCCAGTAGCGGTTCTGAAGGGAGAGCACCTTCACATGGCTGCCGATTGTTCTTCTGATAATCCCAGCTCCAGCAATTCAGACTTGGTCATGTTTATTATAAGCCCTGACATCTTCTCTTGTTCACTTCGGACTGTTATTAAAGCAGGGATTGAGGTTTCCTGTTCCGCAAGTGTCAGCAGCATATCATCCGCATATGCTGCCATTTTATGTGACTCACAACCAAAGGGGATACCTTTTATGTTTTTGTCTAATCTAATTGTGGCAAGCAGGGGTTCTAGGTATATTAAATATAGGTGGGGGGGCATCCCTGCCTCGTGCTCCGCTCTACCCATTTTGTATCAGAGACTTGTCTATTAATGCAGAGCCTCATCAATGGGTCTTTGTAATTTGCTTTTACCATATGGATATAGTTTTGTCCGAACCCCATGTGCCTCATTACCTGAAACATAGAAGGCCAATGGACCCTGTAAAAGGCCTTTTCGGGATCAAGGGATATGAGCACGGCCGGGAGCTGTTTAACACTTTCTCTATAAAATGCATGACCTTTCTAGTGTTATCCCATATTTGTCTCCCAGAGATAAAACCTGACTGGTCCTGGCCGATCACCGTTGGCAATATGTTCTTCATTCTTTCCGCCAAGATCACCGTATATATTTTGGCATCTATGTTCAACAAAGCTATGGGCGGGTATGAGCCGCAGCTCATTAAATCTTTATTTGGCTTCCCAAAGAGTACAACCTTTGCCTCCAGCATGGAACGTGTTATACCCCCCGTTTGCCAAAATGAATTGTATAATTTTGTATGGAATGGCGTGAGGTCCCTGCTCAGTATTTTATAGAAGATTGCAGAGAATCCATCTGGGCCCAGTGCCTTATTACTGGGGAGGCGGTTAATACTATTCCCTACTTCCTCCTCTGTTATGTCTTTTTTGAGACAGCCACTCTCTTCTTGTGTCACCTTAGGCATCTGGAGCTTATCTAAGTAATCTTGTATGGTTTGTTGGTCTGGTCTTTCTGAGGAGTATAATTGCGTGTAAAAGGTTGAGAAGGAGTCCATAATGTCTCTGGACTCAGTAGAGATTGTGCCGTCCGTCAGTCTGATACTGTCTATGTTGTTTTTACTGCTCTATTGTTTCAAGGGTCTAGCTAGCATTTTGTCTGTCTTATTAGCCCTGAAGAAGTATCTCTGTTTTAGGTTCAGTAGCGATTTCTCTGCCCTGCTTGTTCATAGTAGATCGAATGGTCTCATACTATCTTTTACTTTACTATAATTTGCCTTGTTCTTCTTTTCGGCGAGTTCTCTCCCTCAATTCATCCTCTAGGTCTTTTTCTAATTTATTCTTCTCTTTTGACCTTTGCGAACTGAGATTATTTTGCCCCTAAGAACCGCCTTAAAGGCATCCCACACTACATCTAGGGGTGCCCTTGTGTGTCATTGATTTCAAAATAGGTTCTAATTTTAGCCCTAAGTGTTTTCCATGCTACTGTGTCATGACGAACTGCCCTAAGCATCTTCCATGACCACAAAGAGCTGTGTGGCGTCATCCCTCTCAGCTGCAGCCATATTGGGGCATGGTCCAAAAGTGAGATCTGGTCTACCTTTACCTCGATCGGTGCTCCTAGTACCCTTGGGGTTCCCCACGCGTAATCGATCCTGGAGGACGTGTGGTGGACATGAGAGAAGCATGTGTATCCTGACTCATCCCCTTTTTTTGCTCTCCACAGATCCCTTAATGCTAAATCTGAGAACTTGTCCTTTAAAGGTAATGGATGGGCCGTACTGGCTTTTACGGGGTCCCTGGCCATATTGAAGTTTCCTGTCAGTAGAACCTAACCTTCTGCTAAGACTTCTAATTTCCCCAGGGCCCGATACAGAAATGTCTCCTGTCCCATGTTAGGGGCATATACTGTGCCTATGGTAAGTACACTGTCCTCCAGTTGGATCTGAATAAATAGATATTCGCCATGGTGTGATTTACTTTAGCTCCCAGCGTGTTTCTGAGACCTATTAAGAGACCTATTAAGACACTGGTGGTTTTATTTTTGGCGTTATCCTGGTAGAGTTGTGTAAACTGGTGTAGGCGCATTCTAGACCTATCTCCTCTTTGATGTGTGTCTCTTGTAGAAGGATATCTGTCTCACCCTTTTTAAGTTGAGCCTCTAACGTATTTTGCTTCCTGGGGGTGTTTAGGCCCTGAACGTTATGTGAGAGTATTCTCAGTGATTTATTCCCAACCATGAGTCAGTGTCTTTTGAGCTCCAACCCACTATTACCTCGTACGATTATTCTTGTGTCTCCACAGTGTTTGGGCTTGGTACGATACATCCCAAAATCACTTGGGAACCGACCCATTTTTTACCAAGAAGATTTTAAGGTTAAGTAACCTTCTGTGGATTCCAAGTGGTGCCCTCACAGGTCCTCCGCCTGGCCTGTGTAGAGAGCTGGATTCATCTTGATCACTGCTCTCCCACTCTACGTGTTTTCACTTTTTCTCTCCTTGCCATTGTTTCCCAATTAAGCTTTCCCCATACTAATTCTATGTTCCCTTCCCCCTCTCCTCGGTCCCTGCTTATGTCCTCTTTATCCATCTTCTTCCCCTCTCCGTTTCAGTAGGGGACCCTTCAATTTGTACCCTCGTTTCCTTGTTGCAGTGGATCAGTCTCATGGTCTTGTCCTCTGCTGGGGTGCCCCTCGCCTGTACTCTCTGGGGCCTGCCTCTTCATCCTCCAAATTATCAGTATTGATAGGTCTTTGGTACATGTGGTGGCCCTCTGTTACTTCCTGTCCCATGAAAAGAGTAAGCAAAAGGAAATGTCCATTTGTAAGGAATCTTTTTGTCTATGAGTACCTTCGTCACAGGGCTCATCACTCTCCTTTTCAATAGTGTGATTGCCACTAAGTCCTGGAACAGGGAAACCTTTGATCCGTTTATTGTGATAGTTGTCTGTCCCCTGGCAGCTCGGAGGATTTTCTTTTTCACTTCGTAAGAGGTCAGTGCTGTCAGGTCATCTCTAGGTCTGTCGCCCGGACCTAACCTTCTAGGTCCCACCCTGTGTATACGATCAATGTGTATGTGCTCTGGAGATGTCTCAGTTATAAGGGTCAACAACAAGAGTTTGGTTTGCCCATGGTGACTGGCTAAACAGACAGAGAAGCTTCTCTATCAATCCCTCGGCCTCCCACTGGATCCAGATGAACACCCGGACTGATTCAGCAATGCAGACCCTCAAATGTTTTTGAAGCCGTACAAGATAGTATGACGTGAGGATGATGCCCCACTACTCCTCATGGGTTTTTCTGTTAAGACTTTCCACTCTGGATGATCTCAAGGGACTCTGCTCATGCGCACCTATGAATTAAGGGCACGGTGCCGGGTTTCAACCACAGCCACGGCATTTCCGCCCTCCACTACCAGTGTTGCCTGACAGGGATGTGGGTTCCCCCTTCCTTTGCTCTTTTGTTAAAAACTCCTCATATCCTGATATGAATGCAGCCCAATGAAAGAGAGATTGGGCTTCATCTAGAAACAGCCTTCAGGATATCTGTGGAGCCAATAATTTGCGCCCTGAAGAAGATGGCCGCCATGTTCAACTAGAATTTTTTTGTCGGTTGACACCAGGACTTCATTGCCGCCGAAACGTTAAAGCTTCATGCAAGGGGGATCAATAAGCCCTACTAGAGGGTTTTCAGATGGACACCTGGCACATACCCTACAATTATTTTACTAATTGAACCATGCTCCACCCCCTGCAAGGTTGGCACCTATATATATAAATATATATATATATATCTTCTGGCCAATTCACACTAAGACTATCATATTTTTTAATCAATGCACATTAGAAGGTTCTTTATGCATTAAAGAATTGCCGTCCATTGAAAGTGCTAAAGGTGTGGCATTTGACGGTCAGTTCTCTCCGTGTCACGGATATGACACCAGCCCAGAGAATATTGTTTTGATATGATCAGGTTTGTTCACTACTGAGTCTGGGTGTCTGAAGAATCAATGCAAACTAAACAACATTGCATTATGTACATTCCTGTTTGTTTGGGGTTTTCCTAGATAATCACATTCGTTGAGGGACTTATTGTACTTTGTATGTTTGTTTTCTGTATTAATATTTACAATATAAATTTTCTGTTGAAACACACCACTCCTTGATATGTACAAATATTTACAAGAGAACAACTTTTTTTTCATTATGTTTTCATTATAATTAATTTTATTCACCATGCAGACTTTTCCTGTGTGTTTCTTTCTGGACAATACTGTAGGCTGTATACGATTGGACCATTTCCACTAGTAATTTAATAAGGGTTTCCAAGAACACAAAAATAATTTCCTCTCGAGTTTGAACCTGTTCTGGCAAAACCCGTTGGTAGCAGTACTTTCCCCTTTTTTGGTTCATCAGTTATAAGGGTGGCAAAGCATTGTTGGACTGGTAGCTTTAGGTCTGCATCGGCACTTGTCTTAGCCATGCCTTTGATCCTAATGTTCGACCTTCTACAGCGGTTTTCGAGGTCCTCAGACTGGATTTCCAGATTGTGTGTCGCAATTTGATACAGCAATTCTGAGTTCTGCCAGACATCGCCAGAGAGATCCGATAGTCTGTGGCTGTAATGGCCATCCTATTACCCAAGGTGTTAATCTCCTCCCTGGCCTCTTTCAGAGAGCTTTTTAGTTCTTCTTTTAGCTTCACCATTTGCTCTTGGAATGATGTTGACATTTTTTCTTCCATGCCCCTAAGGCATTCCTGCAGATCCTCTTTACTGAATGCCATGTCTCTGCCCTCCTGTATATCTTTGGGCTCCTTGTGTTGGTTTCCTAGCTCGTTTTTTGGGACTTCTACTGGGTTCTGTTGCCAGCACATTTCCAGCTGGCACCTTTTCGAGCCCTGGTTTGCACCTAGTAATTCTGGTGTCTGCCTCCCCTTTGCTTTTGGCATCGGAGTGCGTTTTGGGGCTGGATGTAGTCTTGATATATGTATTGTGGCCCGGGAGTCGGTTCTGCGGCAATCCCTGCCCCGAACTTCTGTCCGGGATGCTGCGCTTGGCCCCTTAAAATGTGGGTGTTGAAGTTGAAATGGGGAATTATTGTCCGCTTTAGAAATTATTTGGGTATATGCTCCTCAATGTGAATTCCCCGTGGTGAGGGGACTGCGTTGTTGCCGGGTGTTTCTATGCCTGCTGTGTCCTGGGGAGCGTCTATTGCCTTTTCTCCCACTACGCCCTTGTTGTTTCACCTGACTTTGGGGGGAGAGCCCCCTCAGGGACTGCTGCTTGATTCTGCTCTTTTGTTATTGTCATGGGGTTGGGGCGCTTATAGTGCTGCCGGGTTGTTTTTTGCTGGTATGGTATGCGCCTCAGCAGGGCCTTCTTTAGTCCCTCTCTGTGTTTGGGCTGGCCTGCAGGGCCTCCCTTGTATATGGGGGCCTTTGTTCCTCTGTTTATATGCCTGGGGCAGGGCTCTCCCAGCCTTCCTCCCCGGACCGGATTGCCCGCTCTTCTGTTAGCGGTTCCCTTCCCCCCACATTGCGGCTCACCTTTCACAGTGCGGTACGCGGGGCATCCGCTTCCTCAGCTGCTGTTGGAGCTACTCGGCCCCCATGGCAGGCCTCCCCTCCACGATATCGGTGGGAGGGAATGTCCTCATCGGTCTTCGGCACCACTGCCTCTTTGCGGCTGTTTTTGCCAGCTCCTCTGACTGTGACGCTCCCGCCTGGGCGACTCTGTCCCTCATTGCTTGTCCGCTGCCTCTTCCATGCTCCCCGGCAGGCACAGCCATGTGGGACGATGGCGAAAGTTTTTTTTCGTGCAATTGCAGTATTTCACCTCTGACAGCTCTGTGGGGAGTGTTCTTCAGTTTGATGCTGTTAGCAGCTCGGAATGTTTCCTCCTTAAAAGCAGCCGGCACGGAGTACGTGAAGTGTGACTTCACTCTCCGGTAGCCATCTTGGAGTCTCAAATAATTGACTTTAAACCCTTTACATGTTACGGAGGTGCCGCACGGCAAAGAACATTCAAATTATAAAACTGCATCATTTTGAATACCGCATTGAAGGAAAACATTTACATATGAAGAAATCAGGAGAAGGGAAGCTTTCTCAATATATTTACATTCATCGGATGGTAACACCTAAAGTGAAAGAAACCTTACATTGCAAAGAACTTTTAATTATTTTATTTCTACAAAAGCATTGAATGAAAATATAAAGAGGCCAACGAATAATTAACTACAAAGTGATGCCAAGGCCAGCAAACCCAATAAGTATTATTTCTCAAAGTGAAGGGAACTTTGGGAAATTAACTTTAAAAAGGTCAACTCAAATGATTTATCAGTTTCAACCAAAACCTTTTTAGGATACAAACACCAGCAATATACAGAAGGCCCCAAAGTGGAACAGAACATTGAAGACATTGGGAAGCACCCTCATATGAATACATCAGTGAAATGATGTCTAGGGAAATGGATCCCTGAGGTTGGAATTGTTTATTTGTCTTGAGGACAAAGTCTTAGGATATTTTATGTTTCGTATTGTGTTTTGAAACTTGGGGAAGAGGACCCTGAGTGTTGCTCAACTTTATATCACTTTGAAACTTAAGACAATCTTCAGCCTTTTTCATAAGAACTGCTTTATACTTGGGGAAGGGAGCACAAAGAATGCTACAAGCTGAACCAAGCTGTGAACTTTATATTGAACACTATTTTGTTGGTTACTGACATCCCTACACCTTGTATGAGATTAGTTGTGAGGGCAAGTAGAGGTTTTGGACACAGACAGATTCCTAAGTTAAACTTATTGACTTTCCTTAGTTTGGGTTTGGTAGTTAAATCCCAACATAGTATAGGGCAAGATATGCGTTTCTCCATCCAGACATTTAAGTTCATAAAAGTGTTTGTTTTGAACTTTGAATCTGTTGTCTGTGTCTTTCTCCAAGATGCCCTCACACCTCCTTATCCGGAGGAACTGAGCAGGCGGAAGAGGGGTTAGAGGATTGTTTCCATGCTGCTGCAGAAAACACAGAGTCCGGTTGGTGCCGAGTCTGGGACCCTGTATTTTCTGTCAAACCTCTCCTTTTTGGGAGGCGCCATGGACGGCTTGGCCTTCCTCCCATATGTCATCCAACAAAGGTATAGCCAAAATAGATTTTCTGTGTTGCTCGTGCCCTTCAGAAAAGAGGCTATCCTTCTTTTGTTCTTCAGGCAGGAAGCCCATAGTAGGGACTTCTTCTGGTTCACCATGACCTGGAATGATATCAAACTCATTTGTGTCTGTGGTATGGACGGACGACGGATCGTGTGGGTAGTTGTCATCAGTGTATGTATCTGACAATTTCAGTGGCCTTTGGAGACATTGGTCGTCCCTCGTGGGGGAAGTGGGAGCAGGAATTCCACTGGGCCCTGGCTGTGGAATGAACACTATCTGGGGGGGTCAGAAACCTGAGGACATCTTCACTTCCTTTTCCCCAGAATCCTCTGCTCAGGTGGCCAGGGAAGGGCCATCGCTCTTGGATACGTCCCTTGGGGTGGAGATGCTATGGAGGATCACCTGGGTAGGGGAGACTTGGGGAATGGTAGGAGGATGTCCTTGGGTGAGAAACAATATGCCCCATTTCCATGCCACGATGAACACTCATTCCCAGCTGCATTTATGGGATATTGTTACCCTTTCCCCTTTGTCCAGGATAGCCCCAGAAGACACTATCGATCTAGGGACACTAAGAAGAGGGTGAAAAGAGGAGGTCCACAGACGAGACATGGTACCCCCATTTTCCTTGTAATAATCAACCTCACCTTGCCTTTACAGGCTTTTGTCAATCACTTCCGCTCATTTCCTCTCATTCATGCCACTATATTACTGGGACGAGGAAGAGGCGACTAGGAGTGATACACACTAACAAGTAATTTCACCACTCTGGTACTGAGATGGGGAAGCGGCCTGCAGACAGTTGTGTGGGTCAGCCATGTCCAGGTTTCATAACTGAAACCTGGCTCCATGAGGCTGCTGGCCCTGCTATTATGTTAGCAATACCAGACGGCTACCAACTTCTAAGAGTTGACAGACCTAATACCAAAGGAGGTGGTTTAGCTATTATCCACAAAGCCAACCTGCCCCTCAGACTAGCCACACCTACGCCATTTCAGTCCGGTCAACTCCTCACTGCCAAACTCCAACTATCATGTAACCGTACTCTCACCATCTATGTGATCTACAGACCACCTGGACCACTAGGAACTTTTGAGGACGACCTAACTAATATCCTGACTAACAATACAAAAGACCATGCGCAAATCCTACTATTAGGAGACTTCAACGTTGGCTTCAATGACTGTAATGACAAACATGCTACATCTGTTGCAGCACTACTTCACGATTATGGATTAACGCAAAAAGCCACTACCACTACACACTCTAAAAGGTAGGACTCTAGATTGGGTTGCTGACTTGAACTGCAACATCAGTATCACCAGTATAACTCCTCAAATATGGACAGACCACCTTTTAATCTCATTCTCTCATTGATCTTACCCACCCTAAACCTATAAATATGGCCCCACCACTCCCCACTAGAAGCAAAAAAGACATCACAGTCGAACAACTCCTTCCACACCTCCTCCCCACCCTTAACAATGTAGACAATATCACAGACCCGACCCTACTTGTGGAAACCTATAATAGCACCATGACCAAGGCACTAGATCTGATAACCCCTACCAAAATCCATAAAGGCAAACAACTCTCCCACTTGAATAATTGGTTCACACCACAACTGAAAGACCTTACACTCAAAAAAGAAAACTGCAATCAATTTGGCGACACTCGCCTACTGAGGAGAACAAAATTAAATTAGCCACCCATGCCAAACGGTAAAAAAAGGAAATTATTAGCACAAAAAAGAACATTTACAACGACAAAGTAGCTAAAGCCAAATTAGACACTAAGGAATTATTCTCCATCCTCTGCGAAATGGAATCACCCATACCGCAAACTGATAATATTCCCAAAAACAAGCTTTGGTGCACTAATATACAAAATGCCCTTGCAGGTAAAATTAGCTCTCTTCAAACTAAAATTGCAATCAAAAAAGCTGCCTTGCTATTGCCAGTGGAGCCTAATCCCAAGGTACAGCCCTCTCTAAACCAGCCCATTAACACTCCTCATCCCTTTAGCTTCAAACAAATAACCACACCAGAGACAGAATAAATTATACTCTCCCTAAAGCCTTCTAACTGTAAAGGAGATAATTGCCCTGCTCAAATTATAAAAGATGCAGACCTAGCTCCCTTCATCTATAAACTGATCAACGCCTCCTTTAAGACTAACCTAGTGCCCAATGACCTTAAACAGTCTTGGGTCCTACCTTTGCTAAAACAAAAAACTCTCGACCCTTCTATCCCGACAAATTACAGACCCATCACCACCGTCCCATTCCTACATAAAATCATCGATAGGGTAGCCCACTTGCAAATTCAGGATTACCTTGAAACTAATAACCTTCTAGGCTCATGACAATCCAGCTTCCGCCCCCTTCATGGCATTGAAACGGCCTTGATTGATCTCAAGACTCAAATTGACGAGTTGAAGGATAATGGAAAATCAGCTATGATACTCCTCCTTGACCTTTCGGCAGCCTTTAACGTGGTAGGTAATGCAGTCTTATGCAATCACCTCGGCTCTGCTGCCCATTTTTCAAGCGATGCCATAACTTGGGTACAATCCTTCCTTGCTAACCGGACAATGAGAGTCTTCTCCCCCTTAGCAGCTGCTGATCCCATACAAGTCTGCTGCGGTGTCCCCCTGTCACGCTCACCTGACTCCCACTGAGGCGCAGGCCTGGTTTGGAGTGCTGTTGCCTCTTCTATTGTGAAGCGCAGGACTCGGAAGATGGACAGGACCGGACCTTCAAATCTGGCTTGTCTGACTCGCAGAAATATCCTTCTGTGTGTGAAAAGGGAGTATTAACAATTTGCGGGATAATGTGTAAGCCTCCCACTCCCTTCTCACCCTCCACGAAACCCTTCTGCGATTCCCCGTGAAGTCTCACCTTAGGGTCTGAAAGGACGAGCTCTCCATCCTGCTTCTGATGCAGGGGCGCGTTGTAATCCAGTTACTTCACTGGATCATGGATTGTAGAGAGTTCAAGTTTGCTTGACCTTCCCGGTAAAGTACTCTGAGAATTCTGTTTATAAGTATGAGCCCGAAATAATAATTGTCCGTTGTCTATTTCAGGTGCAGAACAAAGATTCCGAGATGAGCAATGGAACCGACGAAGGAAACTCAGGTGAGTTGTTTGATGAGAGGTTCCTTTAGTGTCCTTGCATTAATGCACCAATGCTTGTGTCTTTTTTCCCCATAGGGGCCGGGGTTCGGAAATGCCGGAGATATGGCACCGACCCGAAGTGAAAGGTGCAGTTCCAGTAGATATCAGGTAAGTCTTTAATGAGCGTTCAGGTAATGTCTTAGCATTCGCTCACTAACGCAGATGTCTCTTTTTCCCCTTAGGGGCCGGGGTCCGGAAATGTCAGGATGCGGCACCGACCCGAAATGAAGTGGGAATGACCCAACAGGTAAGTCTTATGATGGCAAATTAAGGTTTTCTTATTCTCTTCCCTAGCTCACCTTTGTTCTTGTCTTTTTCTCCCTAGGCGCTGAAATGTGGTTGCGGATCCAGATGGTTGCTGATGAACATGGCGGCGCCTAGTAAAGGTGAGTGGAATGCGGCGCTGCAGCGATCGATGCGATGTGCTTTAAAAATGAATGTCTTCCTTTTCAGGATCGTCGGCGAAATGTCTCCGGAATGCGGCATTTAGCAGGTAAGGACTCTTCTTTCTCCTATTCTCTTCTCTTCTCCCTTTGCAGGTGTTCCAGGATGCTGGCGGGCGTGGCAGAAGTCAGGATGCAGTAGCAGACACGGTGAGCGTCCAGCTGCTAGATGCAGAACAACGCGAAGCGTGAGTTGCTGCTTGGGCGTGGCTTAAATAGCCTTCAAAGTAGTTCCAGGTATGTATCCTTCCTCTCAGGTATGTATTCTTCCTCCGGCCACACCCGTGTGGTTAAGTAGTCCCCAAAGAGAAAGTAGTCCCATTCAGGCCTCTAGATGGCCCGGATGTTGCAGCATGGTCTGCATCAGGTAAGTTTACACCAAGCACCTTTAAACACAAAGTCATCTTTTATGAGCCTGGAGCCTGTTGTCCAATATGAGCCTGGCGCCAAAGGCGCCAGGACTGAGTCCAAAGGGCCCCTACTTGGGGCTGCTGAGACTTCCCTCGGGGACATGATTTCTGCCTCTGGGGTAGCTGGGCCTGGTCTGGCTCCTTGGAGGTAGCATCATGACAGTACCCCCTCCCAAGGCCCCTCCCAAGGTTTTTCTCTCCGGGGGTTTTGGCTTGTTCGGGAATTTTCGGTGAAATTTTTGTATTATTCGCGGCGCGTGTACATGGTCGCTTGGTTCCCAAGATCTCTCCTGAGGTCCATACCCCTTCCAATCAACTAGATAGAAGAGTTTTGACTTTAACACCTTGGAATCCAATATGTCTTTAACTTCAAATTCTAATTCCCCATCAATCTGAATTGGTTCTGGTGGTTTGATCAGTCTGGTTCCTGGTTGCACCGGTTTCAACAGTGAGGCATGAAAAACGGGATTTGCATGTTCGCTGGTAGATCGAGTTTAAAGGCCATAGCTTTGATGGGATATAGCTTTGATGGGATAGGGTCCTATGTATCTGGGGTTGAAAGTCTGCGGTCCTTTGAAAGGTAAATGTCTAGTTGCTAGCCACACCTGGTCCCCTATTTGGTACGGAGGTGCTTCACTTCGATGTAAATCAGCATTTTCTTTGTACTTTCTCTTGGCTTGCTGAAGATGAGTCGTAGCTTCTTTGAAAGCTCGGGTTATCGTGGAATGCAAATGATCTACCGCAGGCATTTCCAGGTTTTGAGGAGGGTCCAGGTCTGAGGTTCGAGGATGATGACCATACAAGTTGTAAAAAGGGGTTTGTCCTGTTCCAGAATGTACAGAATTGTTATATGCATATTCTGCGATCCAAAGAATGTCTTTCCAATTGCATTCAGATTGGTGCAACATACACCGAAGATATTGTTCAAGGGTTTGGTTAGTTCTCTCGGTTTGGCCATCGGTTTGGGGATGGTGACTGGTGGATAGTCGTACATCAATTTGCGCCAGTTGACAACATTTCCTCCAAAAATGGGTAACCCTTTTAAAGAGATAAAATGGGCCATTTTGGAGAAGAGATCCACAATCACCAAGATAGTGTTGTATCCATAGCAAGGAAGCAGGTCGGTAATAAAGTCCATCGACAAGGTGTGCCAAGGTGCCGGTGGAATATCCAAAGGTTGTAGAAGACCGGCTGGTCTTTTCTTTTGACCTTTATTTTGGGCGCAAACTCCGCAAGACATCACAAAAGATTTTATGTCTTTTCTCCAGGATGGCCACCAGAATTGTCGTTTGATCTTTTCCTCAGTTTTAGCGATACCAGGATGTCCTTCCATTAATGTATCATGATAATGGGCAATAACGTGTTCTTGCAGTTCTTTGTTAGGCAGAAATAATCGCCCCTGGAAATACGGTAAATCGTTATTAACGGAAAAGTGTGACCCCTTTTGGCTCCATTCTTGTAAGGCTGTGGAGTCTAATAGTTGTTTAACTCGAGTTTGAACGTCCTCAATAGTTTGTAAAGAGGTCAAACCCAAAATTCTCTGTTCAGGTATAATCGGTACAGGTTCTAAGCTCGAATTTGTTTCTTCCATCCCAATCCGGGATAAAGCGTCCGCTTTACCATTCTTGCAACCAGGGAGATATGTGATTACAAAATCAAATTCCGCAAAGAATAAAGCCCATTGGAGTTGACGTGATGATTGGCCTTTGGCCGTCTTTAAATATTGCAAATTTCTGTGATCTGTAATCACCGTGATGGTGTGTCTTGCGCGGAGGAGGTAATGACGCCAAGCTTTGAAGGCGGACTTAATAGCTAGTAACTCCTTGTCGGTGATTGCGTAATTAATTTCAGGAGCTGAGAATTTTCTGGACCAAAAGGCTACAGGGTGTAGTTGGTTAGTTATTGGATCCCTTTGAGACAGGACAGCTCCCATGGCTAAGCTGGATGCGACGGTTTCAACAATGTAAGGGAGATATGGGCGTGGATGCTTCAACACAGGTGCAGAGGTGAATTTAGTCTTTAGGTCTTGAAAGGCCTGTTCTGCCTCATGAGTCCATTCGAAGCGTTTATTCTTCCGTAAGAGAGCTGTGATGGGTTGGACCACTCGAGAAAATTCCGGGATGAATCTTCGATAAAAATTGGCAAAACCAAGCATGCTCTGAACCCCCTTCACAGAGCTAGGAGATGGCCATTTGAGGATGGCGTCCACCTTTCGCGAGTCCATTCGGACTCCTTTAGGTGTCAGGATGAATCCGAGAAACTCGACTTCTGTGGTATGAAAAACTCATTTTTCGAGTTTTGCAAACAGTTTGTGCTGGCGCAATTTTTCAAGAACTGCCCTGACATGTTTTCTGTGATCGGATTCCGAAGAGGAGTACACCAGGATGTCGTCGATATATACGATGACACAAACATCGATAAATTCCCGAAGAACATCATTCATAAAGTATTGAAAGGTGGCAGGTGCGTTGCACAATCCGAAGGGCATCACCTGATATTCAAAGAGCCCATATTTGGTGCGGAATGCAGTCTTCCATTCGTCGCCTTCTTTTATATGCACCAGGTGATAAGCTCCCCGGAGATCTAACTTGGTGTACATACAAGCATCTTTTACCTGGTCGAGAAGTTCAGGGATCAGAGGCAGAGGATAACGATTCTTAATCGTTATTTGATTTAGGGCGCGGTAGTCAATACATGTTCTTAGGTTGCCTTCTTTTTTCGGCACGAAGAACAGAGCTGAGGAAACAGGAGACTTTCACGGGCGAATAAAACCATTGGCAAGGTACTGACCTAAATACTGACGCAAATGAAGGTTCTCAGGTTCAGTAAGAGCATAAATTCTACTGCAAGGCGGTTGAGCATTGGGTACCAGATCGATTTGACAATCGTACGACCGGTGGGGAGGTAACGTGTTGGCCTGTTCTTTTTGGAAAACGTCTTGGAATTCTTGGTACTCAGCCGGTAGTTGTATAGTGGCGGAAGTTACTGAGGCCAGGCCCATATTTGGATTTCTTGGATAACAAGTTTGTTCACAATCAGGAAAGGTTATTCTCTTTGCTCGCCAATCTATTCGAGGATTATGTGTTTCTAACCAAGGAATTCCTAAAATTACTTGAAACTGTGGGGCCTTGATTACGTCAAACACAATAGCTTCCCGATGTCCATCCTGACCCACTAGTGTCACTTCTGTAGTGGAATGAGTTACCGGCCCTGAGGCTATTTCGGTTCCATCTACTGTAGTAATGACATCCTTGTTAGTTTTCGGACGGAGAGGGAGATTAATCCTGGAGGCCAATTCACAATCTTCATAGTTTCCAATAGCTCCACTGTCGATGTATGCCTTTATAGCATGCAACCGCCGAGGCTGTTTCGGATCCACGAGGACCATTGGCATGATGAAATGCGAGGTCAAAGAGTTTGTTTTCAAGCTTGGCAAGCGGACCTCTACGCTTGTCGGGCTTGGTCGTTTCCCGAATCAGGTTCTGTTAAATTGTTGTCAGTGGCTCCAACCACCTTCTTAGGTGGTTTTACCGGACAATCTCGTAGAAAGTGACCAGAAGCTCCGCAATAGAGACATAATTGCTTTTGCCGCCTTCTCTCCCGTTCCTTCTGCGTTAACGGTCCTTTAACTCCACCGATTTGCATAGATTCTGAAACGTCGGTACTCTTGGGGTTAGCGTGAGTTTTGATCAACACTCTGGTTTCAAACTTTGATCGATCTGCTTTTCTATTCTGAAGTCTGTGATCAAGTTGGACCACAAGGTCTATGTACTCCGCGCAGACTTGGGGTGGATTTACTATTTGGGCTAGCACGTCTTTAAGTTCTCCACGCAGACCTCGATGAAATAATGTGATCCTTTTATTCTCTGGCCACCCAGTTTCCACAACCAACCTATTAAAGGTGGCGATGTAAGATAAGAGATCCTGGTTACCTTGTTGTAAGGATAGCAGTTCGTTGTCTAGGGCCTGTCCCTGAGAGTGTCAAGCAAATAATCTTTCCATGCTTGCCTGGAAGCCTTGAAAATCCTGGAGAATTGGGTCATCTTGATTTACCAAAGGAACTGACCAATCGGCAGCACTGCCGCTGAGATAAGATAATACAAAAGCTACCTTGGTCTGGTCATTAGGGAAGGCCCCAGGTCTGCATAGGAAGTGAAAGCGACATTGGTTCATAAAAACGGCATATTTCTTGGGGTCCCCAGCAAAACGTTCAGGCGGGGCCAAAGGCATGTTTCCAGGTAGATTGTTTTGTACCGGGTTATTCGAAATCATAGAAGTGGGATTACCCCCGGACCTAGGTAAAGGAGTTTGTCCTGCTTGACCCTGCAACAACCGTTTGGCCAGTTCATCAGTTCTTTCCTTAGATAGGATCAGTTCTCTTTTGAGAGCGTTAGTCTCCTGGCGGGCGGAGTGTACTTCTGCCCGTAATTCCCCCAAAAGCTGGGCCAGCTGGTCTGTCTCGGAAGTTTCCATAGCGCCCGGGTGGGAAATTGTAGGTAGGCTTCGCGTTCTGTTACGCTCACCTGACTCCCACGGAGGCGCAGGCCTGGTTTGGAGTGCTGTTGCCTCTTCTATGGTGAAGCGCAGGACTCGGAAGATGGACAGGACCGGACCTTCAAATCTGGCTTGTCTGACTCGCAGAAATATCCTTCTGTGTGTGAAAAGGGAGTATTAACAATTTGCGGGATAATGTGTAAGCCTCCCACTCCCTTCTCACCCTCCACGAAACCCTTCTGCGATTCCCCGTGAAGTCTCACGGACGAGCTCTCCATCCTGCTTCTGATGCAGGGGCGCGTTGTAATCCAGTTACTTCACTGGATCATGGATTGTAGAGAGTTCAAGTTTGCTTGACCTTCCCGGTAAAGTACTGTGAGAATTCTGTTTATAAGTATGAGCCCGAAATAATAATTGTCTGTTGTCTCTATTTCAGGTGCAGAACAAAGATTCCGAGATGAGCAATGTAACCGACGAAGGAAACTCAGGTGAGTTGTTTGATGAGAGGTTCCTTTAGTGTCCTTGCATTAATGCACTAATGCTTGTGTCTTTTTTCCCCATAGGGGCCGGGGTTTGGAAATGCTGGAGATATGGCACCGACCCGAAGTGAAAGGTGCAGTTCCAGTAGATATCAGGTAAGTCTTTAATGAGCGTTCAGGTAATGTCTTAGCATTCGCTCACTAACGCTGATGTCTCTTTTTCCCCTTAGGGGCCGGGGTCCGGAAATGGCAGGATGCAGCACCGACCCGAAATGAAGTGGGAATGACCCAACAGGTAAGTCTTATTATGATGGCAAATTAAGGTTTTCTTATTCTCTTCCCTAGCTCACCTTTGTTCTTGTCTTTTTCTCCCTAGGCGCTGAAATGTGGTTGCGGATCCAGGTGGTTGCTGATGAACATGGAGGCGCCTAGTAAAGGTGAGTGGAATGCGGCGCTGCAGCGATCGATGCGATGTGCTTTAAAAATGAATGTCTTCCTTTTCAGGATCGTCGGCGAAATGTCTCTGGAATGCGGTTTTAGCAGCTAAGGACTCTTCTTTCTCCTATTCTCTTCTCTTCTCCCTTTGCAGGTGTTCCAGGATGCTGGCGGGCGTGGCAGAAGTCAGGATGCAGGAGCAGACACAGTGAGCGTCCAGCTGCTAGATGCAGAACAACGCGAAGCGTGAGTTGCTGCTTGGGCGTGGCTTAAATAGCCTTCAAAGTAGTTCCAGGTATGTATCCTTCCTCTCAGGTATGTATTCTTCCTCCGGCCACACCCGTGTGGTTAAGTAGTCCCCAAAGAGAAAGCAGTCCCATTCAGGCCTCTAGATGGCCCGGATGTTGCAGCATGGTCTGCATCAGGTAAGTTTACACCAAGCACCTTTAAACACAAAGTCATCTTTTATGAGCCTGGCGCCTATGGCGCCAGGACTGTTGTCCAATATAAGCCTGGCGCCAAAGGCGCCAGGACTGAGTCCAAAGGGCCCCTACTTGGGACTGCTGAGACTTCCCTCGGGGACATGATGTCTGCCTCTGGGGTAGCTGGGCCTGGTCTGGCTCCTTGGAGGTAGGCATCATGACACCCCAGGGATCATGTGCGTCTCCCACTATGTACAAAATCTTTACCAAACCTTTGTTTGACAAGTTGGACAGACTGGGTGTCATCTACACGAATTACGCAGATGACACTCAGATCCTCATCCCCCCTCTCGGGTAACTTCTTGGAAGACTCAGCTTTGGTAAACAAGACATATCTCCTCATTCAGGCATGGATGGCATCCCATGGCCTATGTCTGAATGACGATAAAACGGAGATTCTGATCCTCGGCACAGAGACAGCGATTAAAAAACTTGACCCGAACTATGCCTCATTTAACATTGACAACAATGTCATCAAGGTGATGCCCGCAGTCAAAACCCTTGGGGTCTATCTGGACTCAGCACTCACTTTTAAGAAACAAATTAACTCCCTAGCTTCCTCCACAGCCTATACTTGTAAACTGATCCGAGCATGTAGACCATTCCTAACAGAGGCCAGCTGTATTAGCCTAGCTAATGCACTTATCATATGCAGATTGGACTATTGTAATGCCCTATATGCGGGATCTAACAGGTAGATCCTTAACAAACTCCAAACACTCCAAAATAACGCTCTTATTAAACACTCCTAACAGAGCCCATGTCTCTACCTCCAGAAGGAATATCCACTGGCTAAAAATTAAAGACAGGATCACCCTCAAAACTCTCTCACTCACATCCAAATGCCTCAACAACATAGCTCCTCCCTATCTAGCTAATAGAATTAACAAGAGAATCTCAAACCGCCCCCACAAGAATGACTAACGCCTATACCTTGACGGTGCCTAGATACAAAAAGAGTACAGCTGGCGGCGCTAGCTTTCCAGTCATAGCTGCCCAAACTTGGAACAAACTCCCCTTAGAACTTAGAAAGGACCAACCTTACCCAGGTTTCAGGCGTAAGGTTCTCTCATGGATACGATCTAATGACATCTAAAGTGATCACCCTCTTCTGCTAGAACCGCTCGCCCTGAGCGACACTTCTCGACTATGCCAACTGTTAACCTGACCCCCCATAGGAACCTCTGACTACCACTGCTAGCATCTAGGAATTTCACTGGATCCTACCAGGACTACAAACTGTGGTTGATTGTGACTTAGCTCCTATGCTGCCGACACCTGGCATTAATTTTATTCAGACTGTAACGCTGCTGAACTGTCCTACTGTCTATTTTGTGTATCACTGTAAGTAAGTTCTCAAGTATCCTTGTAATGTTTGCGCCCGGCTACCTGCGGGTTTGGTTTTGCACTATATTAAATAAACAAACAAACAAACAGAGAACTCTACTAACTATGGTCAGGCAATTGGGTTTGAGGACTCGCACCTACAACCTTTTAAATGGTTGCAGGTGTATAAAAGCGAGAGAGAGCAGCATGAGAGCGACCACCAGCAGGAAAGAAGCCAGCTGAACATTGTGAGCCCGAGGGGAGAGGAATCCTGTGGAGAAGGAGGCTGTTGAGGAGGGTCATATTGCGAAACCAGGAGACTGTGGTGCTGAGGCCCAGGCAGGCCGTGAGAGGATCACAATGGTTGGAGGCTCCCTGGTCGGGTGCCCGCAGCAGGAGCTGCGGGGCATGGAAGAAATCCAATTGCTGCAAGTTACCGGCAATGTCAGCGGGAAGCAAGCAGAGCTGCCGGCAACCCACAGAGAGAAGATCAGAGTACGGGTGGGGCTCGCAATACAAAGGGGACGAGTGTGCGGAACAGAAGAAGAGGAAGGCAGCCTCCCTGAGGAGCCGCCAGGGGCCGGTGAGTGAACATAAGGGAACTCTCGAACTGGGGCGCTCCTGGGGTCTGTTAGAGCCCAAAAGTAATTGCCACATGAACAAATGGAGATGTGCAAGATGCTCTGAACCCAATGTGAAGGTTTGTGATGAACAATACGAATAAGATGAACTGTGGGCAAAAGAATAAGAGTTAAGTACTATTGAATATCAAACTAAAAGAAAGCTTTTGACAAGCCTATGAAAGATTTTGGTAAGCCTGTGAACAGAAGATACGTTTTTTGCTTTCAATATATTGTACGTGAACTTCACACAAACTTACCTTATGAAATGCAGCGAAAAGCAAGTATTAAATATTGCTGAAGAATATGAAAGTAGTGTGGTGAAGGAAATAGAGCACCAAAGAGTGAACTATATGAAAGAACACATTGTGGCAAGGTGAAGAGACTGGCAAAGAGGAAAACACATTGTGGCAAAGCCAAAAGGCTGGCAAGGAAAATGCCAAGGGAATGTTAACCAGAACACAGGTGTATTTACACAAGAACCAGTGTGGGCAAGTAAGTCTGGGGTTACCATTTGATTGACCTGTAACGGGTGAACCGTGTGGTCCGACAACTGCACCTAGACCGCGGTTACCCTATGTGTTTAAGGCAAGGAAACGTACAGAAAGCAAATCCATGTATATAAAAGATATTGCTGAAGTGAAGCAAAAGAAAGCAATCTGTATGAGCTGTCAAGAAACCAGAAGGAGTGTAAAGTTGACCTGGAACTGATTTTGAATATTGAGAGATTGAAACTAAGTATAAATTGGCAGGCTGGTAAAGCTGACGTCTTGGGGATGGGAAACCTAAGACCTTATGAACTTTGTTGTTCCCTTGAGGAAGATAAACTCAAGGCCCTTTTTGGAAATGTGTTGTCTTCTTGGAGAAGGAAACCACGAGACTTTGTGGAACCATCTTGAACTGGGGAAAGGGGAGCTGGAAGAAGATCCAAATTTTATTTGGAACACTATTTCTTTTGTTGCTGACATCCATACACATTGTTTAGCTTTAGTTGTGAGGGCAAGTACAGATTCTGGGCACAGACAGACATTTAAGTTCAACTTACATACTCTGACTTTCCTTAGTTTCTTTAGGTAGGGAAATCCCACCTTCACATAGGGCGAGTTAGGCCTTTAACCATTGTGACATTTCAGTTAATAAAACTACTTTTGTTTGAAGTTTGAATCTGTTGTCTGTGTCTTGCTTCATGATACCTTGGTGTAGATGGGCTTGCCAGGCTTCGATGCAACTGTGAAACAAGAGCTTGTAATGTGGCTAGCATGTTCAGAGACGTCATTATTGGCCGGTGCAGCTGGTGAGCCGCCTGGAACAGTTGCCTCCTGGTGTGGAACTTCCTGGTTTGGTGGAACCAGTAGAGGTGTTTCACTTTGAGGAGGTATCTCCAATTCTGGGCTGGCCGGGCTGAATTGCCCTTCTGAGGAAACAGACAATGGTCCCCCATAAAGGAGGTCTCCAGGGGGTTCCAAGGCTGCGGTCCGACTTGTCCCAAGGGCCAGAGGATGAGATGGGCGTGGGAGTGCACTAAAGTGAATGATTTCAGCAGTGGGATTGTAATAGGAGTGTTTTTGGTAGTCGTTGATGAGGACGTCACCGAGGTCGACCAGTATTTTGCGACCGTCAACGATCGCATATGGCCGTTGGAGCAGGCTCTGCTGTTGTTGTCGACGAGGCAGGCTTTGCATGCGTCGAAAGTTTAGGGGTCATTGACAATGTGGTTTTGCCCGAGGACTACGAGGTCTTAGTGGTCGACGACGACAAGGTTTTCAGGACCGTCAGCGGCTGAGTCTTAGTTGATGGTTTAGTCATGGACGATATGATTGTCGTTGACTAGGATGACTTTAGTGTTGCAGATGTCGGAGTAGGCCCTTTGGCCTTCGATAATGATGGTGAGGAAACTGGCCTACTGTGTGTGGACGATGAGGAATTCTCCGACGTTTTCGCTGGTGTTGTAGTTATCTGCGACAAGGCACCTGTAGAGGGAGCTGGATGCACACATTTCCTTGTTTTTGACGGTTCCTCGTGCGATCTAGAGGTGGGTCGCTGGGTCGACCCACCCTGCCTCAGTGAAGCATGACTTAGTACAGAAGCAGAGTCAAAGGCTCCACCGGGATCATCGAGCAATGCCATCAGTCGTTGATGAAGGTCCCGCAAAGTTTTATTTGAGAATGACAAATCTCACACTCTTTGATGATGTGGTGTGGATGTAGGCAGTATGGGCACTTCTTGTGAAGGTCTTCCATGAAGACATGCTTTAGGCCACATCATGTACAGCCTCAGGTATTTTAGTAGGCTCAAATGTGAAGGATACTGAAGACGGGGCTACCGTGGGCGGCGGGGGCTGGGAGGCGAATTGCTGACTAGCTGGAAAGAAAGCTGGGCGGTCGTCTTCGGGTCGTTGCTTGATCCGACGTCGAAAACTCTGTAAAGTTATATTTTTATGAACTAGTATTAATCAAATATTGAGAGAGAGAAATTGGGGACTCCCAACACGAAAATGGCAGTACAAATCTGAAGATGTCCTCCAGGGGTGGAGCTAAGGGAGCCCTTTACATTGGCTGTGTGCATTATGACCCAAAATGATGACAACGGAGCACTAAAATGACTGAAATTTTCAGTTGAAAATTAAACTGCTTGGTTACTGGGGATTCCCAGCCTAACAACGGGGAATAATCACATCATGCAAATCTATGAAAGAGCCAATGCTGGAGAACAGTGGTACTCCACTCGGAGTAGTCTTACAGATTTGGTCACTTGATTGGTGGCAAGGAAGGGCAACCTGGCCAATCAGTCTGCACAGAAAATTCTGGTGCGCCAATTGGCCGAAACATTTGATTGACCAGAGGTTCACTGAGCACAATCAGAGAATCTGGGGCAGGGCCAGCTCAACATCCATAACAATGTGCAGAATGGTGACAGGAGGGAATGTGCCACCACTGCGCTATACGGCATAGTGGCCAGGTTCTTTGTCCATAACCATAAGTTACAGCTAACAAGGTGTTGATGTCAGAGGACTTGGAAGTTCACATTCATACCATTTGGCATTGTCACTGCCCCTTAAGGGCCGCTCTCCTATTCTTGACTGTGAATCACGTAGCTATAGATGTAGGCTGGTTGTTGGTAATGTGAAGGGGTCTATAATGTTAGGGAACCTCTACATACAACTACCATGTCCTTATTCTTAAATATGGCACCTTCAAGGAAGGGCTGCGGTAGGGTGGAATGATTTTGTTACAAGCCTTTGCACTAAGCAAATAGTTCCTGAAGGTTGTTATTGAACTCACAGATCATCCTGAGAAATATTGGTGTTGGATGATTTGCCCACCCACTGACTGCCTGTGGTCATGCTAATCCCTATGGCCATTCCCACCCGCTTCCTGCCCATCTCATTGAGCTATGTTTCTCAAGCCAGACCTTCAAACTTTGTGCTCAAAGTGAATTCCATAGTTTTTACAAAGCCGATTTCTGAGAGTTGATGACTTAATTGGAGCTGTAAAGATGCTACTAGTGTAATAAAAATGTCTTAACCAGGACTTCCTTCAACCACTTAATTTATAAGCACTATGCATGTCCTTTGTTGAAGTACAGTTAAAAATAGGTATTGGCAAAGCCAACCATTTTGGCGTGTGTAGAAGTATTAGGCATTTGACGGGCACTGCAATTACATGCCCAGGTACCCGCACCATTTTGCAGCTGGTACCATTGATGGCGCATGAATACCACTAAGGCAGTGCCTGGCAAATGCATTTCCCATGCTTACAACAAAAGTCAAAAACTGTTGCCATGGCCAATTCTTGTTTTAAGAAGGAATGCACCGTCCACATTAGTAATACTTTGTCAAACCAAGCAACTAAAACTGTCTGAAAACCTTGGACAGTGCGATAATTGCTACATGGGGACACTGGCATGCCAGAATGAAGGGTTGGGCTTTAGGATGGACTATAAGGCCTTTTGTGCTGGCTTAATAAAAGGTTAGAGACTTCCTGCAGAAGTAGGAGGTTGTGGGTGCTGGGGTGAAAGACCAAAGTAAATGGACAAAGGAATACAAAATATATGTGGAAGGGAGGACTATTCAATTATAGTGTTGTAGCAGGTGACTACACCTTCTTGTGTGTTGGATGTTTTAGATTTATCAAATGATGCAATGTCACGTGCACACCATTGGGATGTCTTTGGAATATTCTTTTCTCGCATGCTAATCCAGTTGAAACCAAAAAAAGACCAACTCCTAAAATACACTTACCTGTCACATGAAATTCCAGGACTGGATAACATATGTTCAGGTGACATGGAGCCATAATGCCAAACTATTTCTTTTTTTAAAATATATTTGATTAGGTATTTCTCAAGATATAGCAAGTTATTTGCATTGTTCATCTCCAATATTGTGCATATAATCATCTCTTAATTCCCTCTCCCACCCATCTCCCTCCATAACTCCAATACAAAGAGTAACTGTAAGCAGGGTATATGACTTTGCGAGAGTCTGAACCTCTTGGGTAATTGTAGCCTTTCCTAGGGTGAGAGGTACATGGTTGTATTCATACATGTCCTTCCATGATCACTTATGAGTGTTAATCTGAGGGTGCTGGTTTCAGGGGGGTTTGTCATCTGGCAAAGTGAACAGTTCTTGTACGAGTGTATTCCATGATATGATATCTTCATAGCTTTCTCTTCTGCCTGTTTGAAGTGCTTCGTACCATACTGCTGCCTCTGCCATGGACCATCTTTTCAGATCATTCCACCACGCCTCAATACTCGGCCCCTTTTTAGTCTTCCATGTCATCGCTATTCTCCTTTTGACCAGTACCCATCTCATTGTCCTCACTGCTCTATCTCTTCTGGGGTATTTGTAGATCCCTAGGAGATATACTTCAGCTGTCCATTCCTGGCCCTTTATCCCTCGTTTTCATAAATCACTTTCCAATTTCCTGGCAGTATTCCCGGATTACTGGGCAGGACCAGAACATGTGTCCCATTGCTGCTTTTTCTTCCCCACTTCTTGGGCAGCTCTTTATTCCTGGCCCGGGAAATTTCAATATTTTCTGGGGTGTCATGTACGCCCTATGAAAAGTGTAGAATTGGATCAATTTTAGCCTAGCATTTCTTGAAAATTTCTTGGGCTATAGCACTGCCTTAGACAACTCCTCCTCTGTAATTTCTCTTCCTACCACTAGTTCCATAACCGTTTCACTCTGTTTAAGTCTTTGGGTATTGCTCCCAACAGTACCTGGTATATGCTTGAGTCGTTGTGTCCTCCCTCAGATACATCATACAGCGGCGTGTGTTAGTCTGGTGTATGTTATAAATTAGCATTTGTGAATCTGATGTGTTTTTACCAAGTCTTGAAACGCCTGAGGTTTCCCTGCGGGACAGCGATCTCCCACTGTTATTACCCACTTTTCTTCCCAGTGCTTCCTACTATGAGTCAGGTGTTCTCTGTTGTCTCCATGTAGGGCCGTTAATGGAATCTGGGGGAGAGTAGGGCTCTTTCACTATCTTTTTGGTCCTGGACCATATCTGTATGCCTAGCTGTAGGAGTCCCAGTGGATCGACAATTCTGTTTTCTCTCAGACATAACACTTCTTTTAGGAGGTAGGGGGCTATTAGGGGGCTCATCAGGACATTGTCTATTATTTCTGACTCTGCTAGCCATCCAACTACACGTTGCCCGACTAGGTAGTAGAGTTAAAAATGTGGAAGACAAACGCCACGCTCTGTGTAGTCTCTGCAAAAGACTTCTATTGTTACTCTCCTCCTACCACTTCTCCATATGAAACTATTCAGTGTCGAGTTTAGCTCTCTGAGGAAGGCTCTTGGTATGAGGTATGGGACATTCATAAAATTGTACAATAAGCGGGAAAGGGCTGTCATCTTCAAGAGGAAAATTCAGCCCATCACTGAGAAGGCCAGTTTCTCCCAGAATTTTATTTAGGCCTCTAGTCCCAGTTTTGCTTTTATTGTGTTCTGTGTATGGGTGTCTCTAATATCATGGTATATACAGGGGTCAAGTCCTACAAATTAAAGTGGGGGGACTCATCAACTAATGCAATTGGATGTGACGTCACCATAAATGAGCATATCAAGGTGAATATGCACATTTTATTAAATTGGCTTTGAATAACCACCCAAATTGCATGGGATGAATGGCATTTGCCTTTCATAAAAACAAACACACAAAACCAAGAGAGGATATTTTCTTCTAATAGTGTTTTTGAAAACGTTAAAAGATTTGCATGTTTTAAACTCCAAGAACCAATACAAATGTTTTCCCTGAGACTTGCAGTAGCGAAGTGGGACAATTTATCTTTAGTTGTCTGTTATTTTACATCAGGTTATATAGTGCAGTGGTGAACTGTCTGGCCTACAATCCTGATGACTGTGTTTCGATCCCCGTGGTCAGCTTTAATGCATAAATTCAAAGAGGAAATTCAATGTTTCTCATTTTGGCTTGGGGGGACTGAGTCCACCCTCTGAAAAAAGTGGGTGGACTCCGTCCCCCCGCGTATACCCTCGACTTGAGCCCTTGGTATATATATATATATTCCTAGGTATCAAAAGTTGTGGACTCTCCATTGAAGGCCGCGGTGAGGGAGTTGGTCTTCCTCAATCCCTATCCATCCCGCCAGGGGGAAGAGGCAGGATTTTGTCTTGCTAATCGAAATTCCCGATAGCGTTGCAAAGTTTTCCAACACTTCTACATATGTCTCAAGGTTGTCTTCCGGGTGCCTTATGTATAGCAGCATGTCGTCTGCGTATAGGGACATCACATGTAGTGACCCAGCTACTTCAAGCCCTGTGTCATGTTTTCCTCATATATATTGCTATGGGTTATATTGCCAGGATGTATTATAGGGGTGACAGGGGACAGCCCTGCTTAGTACTTCTATAGATCGGGAATTGTTCAGAGATGTGCTTCCCGGTGCACACTCTTGCCGATGGGCTTAAGTAGAGCATGCGTATCCATGAACCAACTTCTCATGCCGTAGTGTTCCAGGGATTCAAACAGCCATTCCCATCTGATCGAATCGAAATGCTTTCTAGCATCGAGTGCTACTAACGCGCAGCCCTCGGGCCAGTTGCATGTTCTGTCTATTACTGCCTGGAGTCGTCTCATGTTTTCTGTAGTGGCTCTCCCAGGGACATAACCCTTTTCGTCAGGGTCTATCAGTGTTGTAACTACTTTCTAAGTTTCTCTTTTAGTATGGCTGTGAGGATTTTGGTGTCTTGGTTCATTAGTGCTATCGGTCTGCAGGATTCGCATAGCTTTTTATCTTTACCTCCTGGCTTTAGGATCGGGAGTATAACCGCTTGTTCCATGGTGTCAGGTAGTTTCCCTTTCTCATATGCTTCTTTTAGTACTATGAGTAATTGTGGGGCGATGAGGTCTGTGTATTGACTCTTAGAACTCATCTTACTGGAGTTTTTCCACCTGGTAGTGTGGCTATTATCTTTTATATCTCTTCTATAGTGATTGGTGCATCTAGCATTTCCTTTTGTTCTGCCGTCACTACGGGCAGGCCTATGTCTTCTAGGGTTTCTATGATTTCTGCATCTCTGGAGTCAGAGTTTTCTTCATAGAGAAAACGTTAGAAGTCCCTGAAGGTGAGATGTATTTCGTACTGTGATCTCCAGTTGTCCCCACATTCATCTGTTATCTCTACAACCTCTTCTCTAGTGTTTTTGTCTTCTCTAGTGTTTTTGTCTCTTGCCCATGTAGGTTTTCAGGGTATTTTACGTAGCTGTAGTTACCCAATCTTTCCCAATGGTCGAGGCACTGTTGTCTAAGTGCTATTAGTGTTTCATCTACTTTTGTTCGTGCAGAATCAGACCATTCTAGTTTTTTGATCTTCGCCTCTGTACTTGCAATTTGATGTTCTCTGTCTTTTTGGACTCCTCCCGCTGCGCCCCTATTGCTACCTTGAAGGCGTACCATACTTTTCACATATCTTTTACACTCCCTGGATTATGGCCGAAATACTGTTCCACTTGGAGTCTTAGATCTTCCCTGAAAGAGCTATCTTGGAGTGTTTCTGCTTAATTTCCATGTGGGTATGGGGGCTGGATGGTTAGAGAGTATCCATTCTATTTTCAATGGCGAGTGGTCTGAGAGCATTCTACCATTGTATGAAGCACCCACAATATTTCCCAAGTGTTCCCTCCCTGTGAATACATAATCTATTCTCGTGTGAATCTTGTGAACACCTGAGAAGAACGAGAATGCCTTCTTTCCCCTATGTGTCCACCTCCATATTTCTTGTAAGTCTAGTTCCTTTGTTAATGTGGTCAAAGCCTTAGCCGGGGCAGGAGGGGGTCCAGGTGTGTTGTCTGATCTGTCTAGGGCCAGGTCTAATGTGCAGTTAAACTCCCCTCCCCAAATCCACATCATACCTTTATAAGGGGTTCATTTGGCGTATAAAGAGCGGCAGAATGCTGCTGCATTGTGGTTGGGCACGTAAGTATTAACTATGCAGATTTCCCTTTTGTCGAGGAATCCATGTATTAGTATTAGTCTCCCCTCTGGGTCTGTATGGGTATGTAGTTGATGGAACGGTACTCCAGTTGCTATCCAAATAAGTATCCTTTTGGCGTAGTTGGAGTATAGAGATACAAACCCTCTGCCCCTCCATTTCCTGGGTATTTGAGACTGCTTAGCAGGCATTAGATGTGTTTCTTGAAGAAGGGCTATATGGACTCCTTTGCGGCGTACATATGTCGCCACTCTCCTTCTTTTGATGTAACTGTTAAAGCCGCCCACATTCCATGTGGTTATCATAAGGGTCTGGGCCATCTGGGTTATGTCTTTTGGTTCCGTGATTATCTCCTTCCTGGGGGAGCCTTTTGTGTTACCTGTTTCTTGTCTTCGGGAGTGGCCCTTCGGCAAAGTGGATGATAATTGTAATGCCCCTGTCATTAGGTACTTCTCTCTTTCCATTTTTTGTGCTTTCTCAGCTCCCGGGGAGCCAAATTTGTTGTGTCTGTTTGTGATTTTGACCCATAGGTTCTCATTAAGTTCCTTCCTATATGACTGTTTTGACTGTGGTGTAACTTGAACAGTAACTAAAACCAAAACTCTAATGTAACTTCTAACATACTGCCCACTGGTGTAAACACGTAAGAGGCATAGACACCAGTTGTTCCTGATGGATCTCAGGAATCAGTGGCCGAGTACTGGGGAGTACTCTTAGTTTTTCCAAATGGCGGCGGGGCATCGAGTTCCCAAGCTTGTTCGACGGGGAAATCGTGGGAGACAGTGAGGATTCTTGGTTGTTGCGCCCCTCAGTGGTCTTGGCCTCGGGCTCGTTTGGCCGTGTGAGTTTCAAAAACCAGGTATGTAGGGTTCCCACCAGAATTGACACAATTTAGTTGGGCAGACAGAATCTTATTTGTGACCCTATACTTTTTTCTTTTCACTTGTTGGCTCCATTGGGGTATTATTTTCTTTCTGGCATTTGCTCCATGTTATGCGCATCCATCCAGTTGTTTACTTCCTCCGGTGTTTCAAAGAAGAGAGATTTCCCTCAATATAGTAATTTTAATTTTGCAGGGTAGAGGAGCATGTATTTTATATCCTGATGTCGAAGCCTTTCTTTGGTTGGTATGAACTGAGCCTGCCTCCTTTGGACTTGGATAGTGTAATCTGTATCTATTGCCAAGAATGCAGAGTCTCTTCGGATCTATCTGCCCGATCTGGTATAGGCTAAAAAAGGTTCCTTGTCCCGATAGTTGAGGATTTTGGATATGATGGGTCACGGGGGTGCTCCTGGTGGGTGGGGGGGTTATCATGAGTGCTCTGTTTGATTTTTCCACTGTGAAACCTTGTGACAGGGCTCCTGGCCCTATTTCCTGGAGGAGCATATTTTCAATAAAGTTAGCAGGGACCCTGCCCCCTCAGGTAGTCCAAGGATCCTGATGTTACTTCTCCTTGCTCTTCCCTCTGCATCTTCAGTCCTATCTTGTAGCATACGGATTTCGCCCGTTAGTTATTGGACTTTTGTCCGCAGTTCTTTGGGTTTCCATGGATGTTCATATTGGCTGTGATCACCTCAAAGATCTTGTTATCACTGTCGTTTTGTTTGGGTTCATGTCTCTGCTCGATGAATGGTCTTCTGGGTGTGTAGGGTCAGATTTTGGATCGTTTTTCTTTGCGTATGATTCCATCGTCGTCTGCTTTGACTGTGTTCCTCCTTCCTTCAGGCATCATGGGTTGATCCCCGTTTCCGTGATTTGCTCAGAGAATGTGATCACTCTTGTCTGGGTAGTTATTCCTCTTTTGGGGGGTCCTGCGTCTGGTTCTCAGCACCGTATTATTATTAGTGCTTTATGTGTTTGGGCGCCTTTTACATTTGGTGCTGGATGATCTGTTAGCAGTTCCCGGTGATTTATTGCAGCTTATAAAGGAACCATGGGCTGTTGCCTGTCTGGTTCTACGTGTGCTCCTCACAGGCTTGTGTGGGCTCCCGGCCTACCCAGCTGCTATCTCCGATTTCCTGGCTCTGGGGGTGAGGCGAGGTGGCTATGGGCGTATATGGGCAGGCTGGTGCGTTATGCCCTTTTCGCACCTTGCGCGTTTTGAGAAAGGCCTGGAGAGAGAAGTGCTCTGACTGTTGTAGCTGCCTGCTGGCTTTTTTTAGGATGATTTACTGCAGTTTATAAGGAATCGTGGGTTGCTGCCTGTCTGGTTCCACTTTTGATCCTCGCAGACTTGTGCGGGCTCCTGGGCTGCCCAGCTGCTATCTCTGGTTCTCTGTCTCTGGGAGTGAGGCGAGGAGGCTGTTGGCATATATGGGCCAGCTGGTGCGTTATACCCTCGTGCCTTATGCGTGTTGATAAAGGTCTGGGGAAAGAGTGCTCCTACTGTTTTAGCTGTATGCTGGCTTCCTATTAGGATGCACAGGGGTATGTGCAGACTTTTCCTGCCTCTTGCCGGTACGCTGCTAATGCGCACTTTCTGCCCCCTCTGCTGCTGGGGACACTGCTATTGCCACGCGTTGTGGGAGCTGCCATATACTCTTGCCAGCTGACCTCCGCCGCTGGGCGTTGGTTTCTGTGTGGTCCGTCGGGGCTCTGGGAGGGCTCTTCGAGGATGTGTGATAATTGCAGGGGTATTCCGCGCCCTCCTCTTCGTCAGTGGGTTGCGGCTGCCATTTTGTGGGCGTCCCTTCCCGGGCTATCTCTGCGGATTTCCTTTCGATAAAGCTGCCAAAACTCCCGAAACGCAGGCGGTGGATGCCACAGGGATTCTCCCGTCTGCAGTTGCTTTTATGGACGTTTTTGATCTCTATGTTACACGGAAGATCGGATTCACAAGGATCAGGCGGGGAGCTCGCTTTGGTCACGTCCTGTTCACAGCGCGGCTGGCCACGCCTCCCCACAATGCCAAACTGTTGTTTAATGGAAGGCAATAAAAAGCTTTGAGTAAGAAGGGAAATAAACAATATTGTTACTCATGTGTGTTGCTCTGCTTTAGGTTTTGGGCAAAGGGGTCAGGAGTTCGAAAAAAGGGAGGTAATGGTTAGATCTTAAGGTCTTTATACGGAGTTGTATGCATCCAGGAGCAATTTAGTGCGTGTTTTATTTACTGTGAAAACATTATATGCAGTGGAAAAAACGCATTAACAAAGCCGTCGGTTTTGGCTTGTGTGTAGTGAACATTTTTTTCTTTCTTGCAATTGGAGTTATTGAGATCACATGCCCATACCCTCCCGAGACACATGATGTTACAACTCTTTGCACAACTACTCCCCACCAGTAAGCAGCTAATTCCAGCACATGCCTAAGTTGTCATGCTATTCATGCTAGACATTGCCATCTCATACTTGGGTACTCTCACTATATGGTATATGTTATCTATTTATGTATTGTGATTTGGTTTTAGCAAATTAAACATTACACGAACATCTTCCATATATGGCATATTTTGCTATTAAATGCTCATGCACTCAGATCATTTAGTAGGTATTGCTGGTGCCATGTACTTGCACCCAATGGCAACGTGACTGCTTCACCTCATAGCCTACCTACCTCTCAACGCGACTGCTTCAACTCATAGCCTACCTACCTCTCAACGCGACTGCTTCACCTCATAGCTTACCTACCTCTCAACGCGACTGCTTCACCTCATCGCCTACCTACCTCTCAACGTGACTGCTTCACCTTATAGCCTGCCTACCTCTCAACGCGACTGCTTCACCTCATCGTCTACCTACCTCTCAATGTGACTGCTTCACCTCATAGCCTACCTACCTCTCAACGCGACTGCTTCACCTCATAGCCTACCTACCTCTCAACGTGACTGCTTCACCTCATAGCCTACCTACCTCTCAACGCGACTGCTTCACCTCATATCCTACCTACCTCTCAACGCGACTGCTTCACCTCATAGCCTAACTACCTCCCAACGCGACTGCTTCACCTCATATCCTACCTACCTCTCAACGCGACTGCTTCACCTCATAGCCTACCTACCGCTCAACGCGACTGCTTCACCTCATAGCCTACCTACCTCTCAACGCGACTGCTTCACCTCATCGCCTACCTACCTCTCAACGTGACTGCTTCACCTCATAGCCTACCTACCTATCAACGCGACTGCTTCACCTCATCGCCTACCTACCTCTCAATGTGACTGCTTCACCTCATAGCCTACCTACCTCTCAACGCGACTGCTTCACCTCATGGCCTACCTACCTCTCAACGCGACTGCTTCACCTCATAGCCTACCTACCGCTCTCTTACTGTTGCCTGTGAAGCAGCTTCAGGGCACTCTTTGAAACATAACCGTACTTAACATGGCTCGGAACTGCATCATGTTCCCCACCACTTAACTCGCCTTCCCTGTCGTTCACGCCCCTCTTCCATTCCTCCCTTGGGGCATTTGGAACGGCCTCTAAGCACAGTGCTCACCAACTATGAGAGTGATTGGCTCTTGCTGCACTTTCCATTGGGCGCCCCATCATTGGGAGGTGGGGGTGGGATTATGCAGTGCCACGGGCGCCCTTCATTTAGATAATATTTCACAAACATGGGGAAAATGAAAACGAATTCCTGTTTGTATATTGTTGCATACGTTGTCAATTTATTGCTTATAAGTGCAATTCAGTGGCACGGTATTTAATGTGCAATGATTGAATTTATTTACGTGCATAAATAGTGCAATGATTTAATAACGTTGGAGCGGAACTGCCGTGCGGGAGCAACTTGAGTGGGGCACATTCTGGTGTTTCGACCTCGAGGCAATATTGGATAGAAACTGCCTCGTGTTGGGACTCGGTTAGGCAGAGCCAGCCCTGCAGCCTCCGGCTGGGGTGGGGGGCGGGGTGCTCCTACTTTCAGCACCCCCTCAATAGGCCCGCGGGTTTCTCCAGCAGGAGGCCCGGCTGAGGCGACGTCAGCTGTCGCAGCAGGGCGCCCTCGGGGGAAGCTGCAGGTGAAGCCGTGTCGGCGCAGTGTGGCACGCAGGGCACGTGCTCCCCTCCTCCGCCTTCCCGGGGGAACCCTGGCCTCGGCACTGCAGCAGACTCCTGCGGCGAGGCTAGGGGCCCCCTGGGACTGCTGCTCCTGCCGGGCCGACGCTTTGCCCCCGGCGTACTGAGCGCGGTGTGGTCGAGTAGACAGCGTGCAGCAGCGGGGCAGCTGAAAACAGCAAGTTAACATCAAACGTCAAACATTATTTCAAAAACACCCAAGCTGGGCCAATTCCTGGCCCAACAGTGACACCGGTTGGCTAGACACCGCTCCCTGGCCTCATGCGCTATTAGTGCAGGTAAATGGCATCAGGTCCCCCCCCCCCCATTTGTTACACCCAAGAAACCAATTTGCTAAGAGTGTGTTTTCATTGAATTAAACATGCGAGGGAACGCGCCGCCACAGCACTGGCACCGGTCCCATCGAACCGGGATGCAGAGTGCATCGCCTAAAATGTGCTTCCGCTTATTATCCCCGCCACGTGTCTCATGCGGTACCGGGATAAGAGCACAAGTGACAGCTGTCAGCTGTGCTGCACAAGGCCCGCGCATATTACATACGCCCTGGCACACACGCGTCAACGTCCCCCGTGCACACGTGACGGGAATCTTGGGTAACAGCCTGACGTTTTTTGTGGCCATACTTTGGGGACAAGACATCCCTTATCGGAGGCGGGCCTGGGACCAGAAGAAGCCCAGGAAATATGGGACCCCGCCCTGTCCAGTTCAAAAACCTTTGCAATATAACCCCCAACATACCACCGTGAACGGCCCTGTGCTGTGCCCCGAAGCACTGCCACAAACATACCTATAACCCCACTGCTAAAAAGGCTGTGTAACCAGATGATTAAGTGGGGTGCTCGAGCACAAATGCAGTGTGTACAGGCCGGGGTAAAAAAATAAATAAAACTCTTAATTATTTCCATAGTGATTCTTATCATGCTGATGTAAACACGCATTAACCAGAACGTGAAAAACTGATTATGCCCCCTCAAGCTTGAACATTCTCTACGCTTTTGGCAGAGACCTCAGCAGGCAAGCATCTAACACAGTGAGAAATGTAGGCCTGTAGGTGAACATGAGCGGTCTCGTGGCCAGCCTTCTGTTTACACGCACTGCAGGAGGAGGATGCTACAGAAAGTCTCAAAGGCCCTGTATATGTGGTTGTAATGGTTTTGTCTCTGTTGAGGCCACCCTTGGCTTGAGAGCGAAGGGGGGGAAGGATGTGATGACATGCAGGGAGGCAGCCCTAAACCATCAAGGGAACAGCCCTGGAGTCTCTGATGCTGCAGACTCACCAGCTGAAAGCCAGTCAGCTCCTGCCCATTTCCCCATCCCTGTAGCTTCCTAATATACAAAGGACCCACCATTCCCCCACCATAGGGGATATATCTGGGCTGGTATTCCCCTTCAAACAATACCTAATCCCCTGCACTATCGTGAGTGGGGGTTTAGATTCTACTAAAGACAAGGAGGTGAGTATTATGTAAAACAATCTTTACTACTGAGACGTAGCAGCAAAAAACCTTTGTAAAACCAATACATTTTTTCAAAACGGATAAATACAATATCTCATAAGAACACACGTGGCAGAAACCCAGTCCAAGATGGTGCTCAGAACTAGCCCATGTAACCAATCAGGAAGCACCCACCCCCATAAAAGTCTTTTCCTCTAAACAGAACCCCTCTTCTGAAGCTGCAATCTGACACCATAGCAAGCGAAACAGCAAAGGTCAACAATCCAACTGAAGAACAGCTGAGCCATCTTCTTGAGGCGCGACATCCAGAGTTCTTTCACCAGACCATCTCCTTCAAACTCCTCAACCCAAAGCTGTAAATGAGAAATAAATTAGCAGCGGGTGGGATAATACTCGCGTCTTTGTCTTTAATAGAAGCTAAACCCCCACTCACGAGAGTGCGGGGGATTAGGTATTCTACGGCATAACAAGGAGGCTCATATTATGCAAGTTCAAAGCCCTTGCATCACATTAAATACCACATGATCAATACGTTTATGATATAATGTTTTAAAAGTAGACTCCCTGGACCAGTCAGCTGCTTTTAAAATCAGCTCTAAACTTCCCCCAAGGGAGGCAGCTTTTGAGGCCATAGCTCCCCTTACAGAGTGTGCCCCAAAGGAAAAGATGTCAATCCCAGCTTCTTCCATAACCCACCTAACTCATCTAGCCAAAGTAGCAGAGGACACTGCCTTATAGGGTTTCCGGTAGGAAAGAAGCAGCTGAGAGGTACCTGGGGGGCGGAGCCCTTCTGTCTTTAGCTCAAAACACTTCAAACACTGCACCACACATAATTTAACATTCTCAGGAAACATAATTTAACATTCTCAGGAAACGCAGGATAAGAAACAGAAGAAATCATGCACTTAGTTGTTTTGGAAACAAAGAAAGTCACCCCTTGAGGAGAGAAAACCTTGTCTATGTCAAGAGCCCTGATGTCAGACACTCTCTTAATGGAAACAAGAGAGAGAAGCATGGCTAGCTTTGAAAAGGTTGTTGTAAAGATAACTCCTGATTATGAGGCCAAGCGAGGAATACATTCAGAACTTTATTAACATCCCAAAGAACTGTATACCTGGCCTTAGGAGGAACCTTAACTCTGACAGACTTAAGGGCTTTTCTCACGAGGAAATGCTTTCCAACCAGTTCCCCCTTAACCAAAACATGGCCGGCCGAGATCGCCGTCCTGAACCCATTAATTGTTCTATAAGCTTTGTCCTCCTTGAACAATTCAACCAATAAATTAACTATGTCTACTGGAGGCGCAGAAATGGGATTGAGGTGCCTAGCCACACACCAGCTAACCCAGCGACTCCATGCTGAGTAATATCCCGCCTCGGTGGCGGATGCCCAGGAATCCTTGATGACATTAATAGAGTCCTGCGAAAGGCCTCTGAAGCACCAGGAAGAGCTGAAATCTTCAAGGCCATAAGGGAGAGATGTCCTTGAAGGACCAGGCCGTGAGAGAGACCCGCCGGTTCCGTGAGGAGCCGAGGGTGGAGAGGGAGAAGATGAGGGATATCTACCGCCAACTCCAGGAGAGCTTGAAACCACACCTGAGAGAGCCAAAACGGGGTCACTATTACCAAAGGAGCGGACTGCCTGCGTACCTGTACCAGGACCCTGGCTAGCATGGTGAATGAAGGAAAAGCATATGGCAGAGGACCTGTCCAATCCTGGAGAAACGCATCTGTTGCCAGCGCTAGGGGGTCCGGCCTCCAACTGTAAAACCGAGGAACCTGACAGTTGAGACGGGAGGCGAAAAGGTCTACCTGAATGGGACCCCAAAGAAACTGAATCAATGCAAAAACCCCCTTGTTCAGCATCCAATCCCTCCTGTCCTGAAGGTAACAGGAATTCAGTCTGCCACCACATTGCTGGCTCCCAGCAGATACTTCGCCTGCAAAAGAATGTTCCTGTCCAGGCAAGAATGCCAAAATTCCGTTGCTAAATCCGCTAGGGTCTTTGAGTGGGTCCCCCCAGGTGGTTGATATATCGCACAGCGGAAACACTGTCCATCCGGAGGAGGACAAAGCAGTTCCCCTGGTCTTTATGAAGGCTCTTGATCGTGAAGGAACTCGCTAGCAACTCTAGGCAATTTATATGAAGTAATTTCTCTTGATCGGACCATTTCCCTCCAGTGGTAGTCTGACCTATCCTGACCCCCCAACTGGCTCTGCTGGAATCGAACTCGAGAACCATGCCTGGGGATGGCCCAAAGACCGCTTTGCCTTTCCAGGCGTCCATATACTTGAGCCACCAAAGAAGCTCCAACCTGTCTTCAGGAGACAGCACTACCAACTGAGAATATGACAGACTTTTGCGCAGATGCCTCACCTTGAGGAGCTGACGCGCCCTGTAGTGCAGCAGCGCTGGAAAGACAGCCTGAAAGGAGGCGGAAAACATTCCCACAACCCTTGCTAACTGCCAGAGAGACACTATCCCCTTCCTTAAGATAAAGCGAATTTCATTCCGAATTCTTCAGAGTCTGCTGTCTGGAAGAAGGAGGATGCACTGCCTTGAATCCATACTGAAGCCCAGAAACTGGATACATTGAGTAGTTGAGTAGGACAGAATATGACTTCTTGGCATTTATTACAGAGCCTAGGTCTTATCATCAGATCCAATGACTCTGCAGACCTGGAGATCCTGTGTCAGAAGAAGCATGTCGTCTAGGTAAATTATACTCCGGACCCCCTCTGATCTGAGGAATGCCATCACTGGCTTCATTAGCTTGGTGAAACACCACGGGGCTGACGACAGACCGAACGGGGGAGAGGCAAACTGCCAAAGGCGACCCCCCCTCAAGAGAACTGGAGAAACTCCTGATGTGGGAGAAAGACAGGAACCACCAGGTATGCGTCCTTGAGGTCCAACTGGACCATCCAATCTCTCGGAAGAAGGGTGTCTCTGAGAAGGTGAATGCCCTCCATTTTGAAATTATAGTAAACTACAAACGAGTTGAGGGCTCTGAGATTTATCACAGGGCGAAAGTCTTCCTCGGGCTTTGGAACTAGAAAAATCATGCTGAGGAATTGGGAGGCCCTGAAGGTGGCCAGAACCTCTGCACCCTTGAAAATGAGATCTTGAATCTCCGCATCCACCAGCTTCTGCTTCTCTTGATCGAACACAAGAGGAGGAGGTGGAGAAAGAGGACAGGGAGGGGAGTAGAATTCTATCTGAAAACCCTGAACCGTTTGTAACTCCCAAGGATCCGAGGTGAGCCCCTCCCACCGATGAAGCAAACTTGCCAGCCTGCCCCCAAACCTCTGTGGGAAGAAATATTTACGAGACGAGACAATACCTGGAGCGGATATCGCTCTATTTGCACCTCTGTCATTGCAACCTCTCCACTGTGATCCTCTCTGGGGGTAGGACGACGTCTAGGAACCTCGAGCAGAGGAAGAGTGATGAGCCCCCGGGAGACATACTGCTGCGGGCGGGTAGAGCCCCCGAAAGAGGAACGTCCAGAAGGGCGGGCTCTTCCTCGTCCGGCCTTGCCAAAAACTCTATCCGCAAACACCTTCTGGATGTTTGCCTGGGCTTTGTTCAGTGCAGTAAAGGTATGGACATATGCCGAGGGGTCCTTAATAAACTTGTCACCAAAAAGATTCCCCTGGGCTTTGGGGCCAGCCTCCCCTTCAGCTATATCCTGCAGTTTATGGTCTATGCGCCTAAGGAGAGCTTTGCGCCACTCTCTAGAAATGCTGGTATTGGCATTGCCGAGAAGGCAAAAGGAACGCTGCACCCGGCCCCTAAGTGCCTAGACACCAATGTGGGAATCATTAAGAGCGGCCTCCTCCGCCAACTTGAAGATCTGGGTCAAGGGCCCCAACATGTCCAACAGTTTATCTTGACAGCCCCGGAGTGCCCTGTCAACCCCCTTTTTTGGATCTTTCCCCTTTTGTGACAAGAGACCCACCATAGATTGATCGATCACCGGGGTCACAGCCACTTTATCAGGAATGACAAGGCGTGGACATTCAGATCTTAACTTATTCCTGTCCTCCTTTGGAAGAGGCTTCCGCATCCAATGATGAAGGAAGGAGGAAACCGCAGCCGAAGGGCGCCATTCCACCGATCTAGGATGTTTGATGAGAGAGGGGTTGAAAAAAGGAACCCCACGGTCATCCAACAATTGCCCCTGGGTTGCCTGGGATAACCCAACAGAAGAAACCTTCCTTTTACGCCGCTTAGGCGGGGAATCCGAATCCTCAGAAGAATCAGGGGAGGATAAGTGAGTAGAGGTAACCCTAATTGGGGCTGAAGACTGCGCAAGACCCTCCCCAAATTTACGCTTCAATGCCCTAACTGGGGAATTGGGAGACCAGGGAGAGCTCTGAACAGGGCTTAGTTGCCCTTGCAAATGGCCGTACACTTTCTGGGCACTACAGAAGGACCCTGATCAGAATTGGGATGATAGTCGGCAATCTTGTTGATTAACATCTCAAATGCCGAGGCCAAAGTGGAATTTAAATTCAACAGGGCAGAGTCCATAGAGTCCATAATAGCTCTAGAGACAGACAGGGATGGAACCAAGGTATTCTCCAACCCCCTGATACTCTCCTCTGCCACAGACCCAGCCATTTTCTTAGAAGCAGGCCGTACCCGGGTGCTAGCATCAGCTAAAGGGACCTCCTCTGCTCCTTTGGCTGACTTCATGGTCTCTTAAATAATGTATAAATATGGCACAATGTACCCCAACAGTATGGGCAATGAAATGAAAAAGGGAGGAGGAAACAGGTGCAGCAGACCAACCAACAGCTCCTTTGGAGCTTCCAACATTGACCAAGCTGAGCTTGGGAACCAAGCAGGTCAGGCCTCAGAGACCGTATAAATAGATAGGGAGACACGGTCACACTGAGCCTGTAAACGCGTGTGCAACGCAAATTTAATAAATGTCGGCGGTAACAATGCAGGAAAACACGTGTGTGGGGCACCGAGCAGGCAAACCCTTCATAAAACCTCCACACAGAAGGTATTGAGAACTGCAATGCGCTCGAGCCGAGACCCTCCTCCCCTGCAGCCCCCCCCCCTTGTGGAGTCCATGGCCCGCCGGGGTCCCCCCCTGCCACCATGTCCCAGGTGGTGGGTGGACCGCTGGCTGAAACATTGACCAAACGTGCTGTATTAAGCTAGGCCCTGGAAACCATTTTGTGAAACCAGAATGACATGAGCCCCTGCGTGCCGCCGCACGGCCCCCACCCTTGGAGAGTTCTCACTTGTCCCTACGGCCGTAGCTCCCTGGCAGATTCGCTGAGAGCCCGTTCCTACGAACAGACGGACATGAGCTAGTGCTAGAAACAAACACTAACATTCACCTTCCGCAGTGTATCACTGTTCACAGTATGACCCGGCCAGCAGGGCCGGGGTGGAAAAGAACTGTAAAATGGTCCCCCTACAAAAGTAGAGACCCTAAATACCAATATGCAAACTGCCTGTGATAAAACCCTTTTCTCCACGACCTTTTGATAAAATATGTAAACTCCATGAAGATGGCAGAATGTGAGTTCATGTGGCATTCTGGTTGAAATACCCATATCCCCGTAGCTATGCGCAAATGGTAGAAGTGTCCCGGGTTTTATGTTATATGTTTCTCCGAGAAGAATGTACTCCAAGGCCCTATGCCATAACTGAACTAATGCTGCTAGAGTGCAACGGAAACAAGTGCAACCGCATTGGGAGCTCATGTAAATTGTGTAAGAAAACGCATAGAATGTATTCGAATGTTCAAGCTCACCATGTGTCACTGCCATCAGTCTCATTGGCCAGGTGTTCCTGCGTGCTCCACCAACCTTAATAGTACCTCGCTTATCGTGTATGCATAGAGTGTAACAAAATGTTGTGGTTGTTAAATACTTAGCATTAGCAATCTATCAATAGCAAAATTGGTATAGGTAACACATTTGAAATGGCCATGTAAAGGTACTAACAATGTAGAAATGTAAGCTTTTTAAAAAGACTCAATGAGTATTCTACATTATATGAATGTTTATGCCATTTTATATAATCTGCAACACACGAGGCGAATACCATTGTGGGCATATCCAAGGCCATTTCCCCTCCCTCCCCATTGAAGCCTGCCAGACGAAAGGCAGAGGCCCGGGCTGCTCTGCCTCACCTCCCCCAATTCGGCTGGAGCCGCTTCAAGCATTCACGTTCCCCCGCAGCTCCCATGGCCCCGACTGCGCCTCCTGAATTATTTACAACCCAGCAGTAAACCCCGACCATAAACACAGGCCAAGAGGTGCCCTTTCTTAGGCTCCACGACCCACCAGCTCACCCCAGGTTAATGGCCCCTGTAAAATTAGGACACCCAATATTATAGCAACACTGTTGGAACCCATTCATAATGACTTCTAACGAGACACGAAAACTTGGACAGCTCACCCCTCGTGACCTATGATACACAGCCAACAGGATGATGGTAACCATGTATTGATGTATCACCAAAGGACCCCGCTCTAGGTGCATTCCTCCTGTGTTGCATTAACCTGTAAAATAACCTATTGTAGTATTTACAGGGAAAGATAATATTGCGGTATTGAATGAATGGGGTGTGCGTGGCCCTTATGGCAGAAAGCCAAGGAAGACGTTCATCAATGACGCTGACCACGCCTGGCCCCGCCCGGATGAGCCCAACTGACCTGCCCGCCCCGCATTGGTACCCAGTGATGTCCACCAACCACGGCGTAACACATCACAGCTGCACCTATAGTTAGTTGTCGCCCCCCAATCCCCACGAACATGTGCCCCCTATAGTGTGTAGGTTCTTATGATGCGTTTTGTAAATATATACGCCTGCCTTTGCTAGTGTCAGAAAGAGCGCTCTCAGAGTTTGCAGAGTCCTTTGCATGCCCTATTTTGACTTATATAAGCTCCCATTAAGTTCACCCGTACTTGGTCTTAGCCTTATTCCCATCTTGGGAGAGTCCATTACAGCCTCTCATTGCGGGGAGGGTCGTGCTATCTGGGGACGCTCGCCTTCAGTGGTGACCCCGACAGCGTGATTATTTTTTCTTAAATATATCCCTACTGCCCCCTTTGGCACGAAAATCTCTGGTCGAAAAGGGATACGCACGGTGCGCCGGCTCTGGTAAGCTGCCCGCCAACGGCGACCGGTACGCTTAGAAGTGCGCACTCAACAGAGAGAGGGTACGGGATCCCGGTTGAAAAATCCCCTTTGAGTACCGCTTGCCGGAGCCGGGGATGACCGTTAAGCGTACGGCAGCGCTGCCTGGACGGACCCAGTTCGGAGACTCTCGGTTCAAGACGGGCACGTGAGTATTAAGTGCGAGCGACCATAAAGGGAGCAGGGGAGGAAAACAGGACAGGGAACAAGGTCATTTAAAAAGGGACAATTTGGGAATACTAAGACCCACTCTAGACTTTCTTTACTTTTTCTTTGCATATGGCCATTAGGATCAAGAGGTGAAAAGAGATAAAGAGACGGGAACCTAGCTCCGAAAAGGGTAGAAGGCGGCGCCGCATAGTGCTATCTTGACTAGTACTGGGAATATATGAAGAAGTGAAAAATAAGATAAAGGTGTCTGGTAAAAAAGAGAGACACGGTGAATACATTAGTAACTGCTATTATTTCTATTCTTCTTTCTGGATTTATGGGGAAAAGACAGGGTTAATACTGAAAAAAAAAAAGAAGATAACCTAAGTAAAAAGACGAGTTTATATCAAACTAAAAAGACGAGTTTATATCAGATTAAGAAAGAAAGAGACAACTAGGAAGGGAGGAAAAGGATTACGAGTTGAACTGTGAATCGAGTGTTGCTTATTGGTGTGTATGCATCATGTGTGTCAGAACATAGTTTGTTGAGACGAATATGGAATAATGGTAAAATGTGCATAATTATGGTGTGTGGTAAGTGTGACCAGAAGAAATTTTACGGGGATGAGCCCGATGCAGTAAACTGACTATTTTTTTAATAAATGTGCTGGAGATATTGGTAGTGTACAAAAAGTTGTTTGCTCTTGTATGTGCCCCCTAAATTATAAAGAGTATAAGCTGTGCACACCCACTCCCATATTGCCCAGGTGGCGGAAACACACAGGTCCCTACACACAGAGATATATACATATATATATATCTAGTGATATATACGGCAACTACACACCCGTGGCCCATATTTGTAAGAATCTACCTGGGTATGCTGAACGTATTAAGAAATATCACGATCAGTGGATTACAGAACTAAAAGGGGAAGGGTTACCCCAAATATATCCAGAAGGAGGATCGTTTGACAAGAGTGTCCTGGATATGGTAGCAACATGCATTTGTATAAAATACAAGGGGAAGCAGTTACATAATATGAGAGAAATATTAGATCTATGGAGATTGTTTGAAGAAGTGCCCCCTCCCAAAAAAAGGGAGCTAGGTACTGATTTGCCATCTATCACTGATAATCCATTGCTGATACCTGAAGACGACAAGGTGTTGCAAGAAGGGGGACCACCAGTAGAGGTAACTAGATTGTACCCAATATTAAATAAGCCAGTGCCCGCAGAAGTATACAGTGACCCGACATTTGTGCCCACAACAACAGTCACTACAACTCGAGGGCCAACGGCACCCCCACAGTATGAGAGCCATAGACAGCGCGACCAGGTAAGTACACCCACAGTAATATATAAAGAAACTAACAGAAGACTTAGAGTCTAGGCTCTCAGTAACAAAAGATGAGCTCTCGAGGATAAAAAGCATATGTGAACAGAGTGGGGCTAACGCTGCTTGGTCAGAGCTGACAACAAGAACACAGGGTCATGATAAAACAATTGAGGAAGGGTGGAAGAAGGGGGTGATACTGTTCAGAATACAAGAAGAACCAACTCGAATAATTGAACTAGAGGAAAGGGAGGAGCATACTGACGATGAGATAATGGCCACAGGAGGTAGAGAGGAACTATTGTGCGATATAAAAGAGGACTCAGAGGAAGGTGAAAGATTAAGTATGGCGATGGGAGGAGGAAAAGAGGGGATGGATGGTGCATGTTCGGGAAGAACAATGGAAGAAGAATGGACAGGACGACTAAGGAATAGGTTGGGGAAAATGGCGCCACTAGGAAAGAAAGGAATGAAGGTGAGTACAGGCAAGGCAACAAAGGGGAAGTTACAACTCCCACTAATACACAGGGGAGAAGGGAGGCCGAATTACATACCCTAGGGCTCAGATGGACAAGGCCAATTTGTTAAAGCTATTACCACCGCTATCAGGAGGGGCAAGCAAGTGGATATATGCATTTGAGAAACACACAGCCGGGGTACCACTAGCAATAGGTGATGTGAAAAGTCTGCCAGTATCGGCAGTTGGGGATCAAGCTGACAGAATATGGGTAAAGGCTGGCTTCCCGGGTGTAACGTTAGACTGCGATCGCCATGATGGTGCCTCTTTTAACACAGTACGTGCAACGGTGTGGGACGCATTAAGAGAAACATTTCCAGACACCCCAGATTTGCAGTCAGTCATGCAATGTACGATGAATGATGGAGAAGATGCTATGGACTACATTTTTGGGTTCCAGGAGATGTTGAGAGCGGAGACGGGCACGCCCTGGTATCAGTCAACCTCATTATTTTACTTCACAATAAAGAGAGGGCTCCCTAAAGAGGTAAAAAAAGCACTTGACAAAATTGCAGGCATTGAAGCGAAAGGGTGGCGCGAAATACACAGCATAATAGTTCACCACTGTAAAAGAATAAAGGAGAGGGAAAAGGAAATAGCGCAAAAAAGATTGGCAGACAAGGCAAAGTTAGTACAAACAAAACTGGTGAAGGTCGCTGCAGCAGTAGCCGCGCTCCCACACAGCAGGGAGGGAGAAGAGGAGGAGGAGGGGCTGGTAGTAATACAAGGGAGGATGGCAACGAATTGGGCAGGAGCAGGGCAACCACAGTGGAACGAGCAGGAGCAGAACGGAGGTCCGCAGTGGCAAGATTGGGCCCCTCGAGGGGAACGAGGTGGGTACAGGGGTCGCAGAGGGGGTGGACAAGGGTACAGGGGAAACGGAGGGAATGGATGGCAAGGTCCCAGAGGTGCACAGGGAAGTTGTTGGAACTGCGGGAGGTGGGGACACTTTTCTCGAGAGTGCAGAAACAGACCAAATAAGGGATTTCAAGAGATGGAACAATATGGTAACCCCCACCCGGGAAGCCCATACAGTCTTCCAATGGGACGACAACAGAGGGAACAAGAACAGGGGTATGTAGAGCAAAGACAAGCACAACATTATAGAACACAGAATCACCCACAAAACAACAATATGCAATACACCCCAGGCAATCCTTTCGTCACGAGTGCCAATGGAGCACCAGCCCCGGCCTCCTATAGTGGTGTGTCAGTAGTTTCAGGAAATGTCTTCAGCCAGGGGGGAACAATGAGACAGCCAGCATAGGACAGCCCACAGAGAACACTTGCGTGTCCTGTTCTATCTACCACCTACGATGCAGCGGAGGAACCATTGGTAGGGGCGCAGATAGGAGACAAGCAGTTCATATTTATGGTGGATTCGGGAGCCGAGAAATCATGTATCCGTGAAGGCCGGTTTCCGTTATCTAACCGGAAGTTAGAGACGCAGGGGTTCTCTGGGGCTGTAATTGAAATTCCTTACACAGAATATTTGGATGTGACAGTGGGGGGGGTAAAACGGTAAAGACACCCTTACTTTATTATGAACAATCACCAGTAAACCTGCTTGGAAGGGACCTTCTCAGCAAGCTTAACATGACAATATCGTTCACAGAAAGAGGAATAGTGTGCTCAACCCCAGGAATATGCCCATTGCTCATAATGCTAGTGGCACACGCCCGAGCAACAGCACCAGAAATACGCGGCATGCCAGTGGACGAAAGAATGTTTATTGAAGGATTAAAAACACTGGCCCAAGTAGTACCCGAGCTAAAGCAGTTAGAGTGGAGGGTACCAGCAGAATTCATCTTCCGCCCGATAGTACGCCCAGACATAGCACCAGGTTCAGTGGTATCCTTAGACCTGCATGCTGTGCGAGTATCAGCCAAAAGGATTGCAGTGATTGGGATGGACATAGATGGGTGTGAATGGCGCACTGTACTGTGCATCAACGCTGATATCGCCCTACGTGACTTGTCTGATGAGGATCTCTTTTCCGATTCAGAGAGTGATGGCGAAATAATAATGGAAATAGCAATACCATGTGACATTTTAATTCAAACAAGACAAGTGCACGTCCAGTTGATGGCAGTGGTGGGAGCACCGCTGCCATTTTCTGATGATGACATGCGACTGGTGCCAAACAATTTGTGGACAATAGGCCCCCATGATGTAGGCTTGTTGCATGGAGTGACACCAGTAGTAATAAAACTCAAACCAGGGGCAATTGTGCCCCGAGTGAAGCAATACCCATTGTCGCGCGAAGCTGAGGAAGGGATAAAATCGACAGTAAGTGCATTGCTAGCACAAGGAATAATAGTGCCCTCAAACTCCCCCTGTAACACTTGTATCTATCCGATCAAAAAAGTAAAGGGAGGGGCTTGGAGGATGATCCAAGATTTACGCCGCCTAAATGACGTCATACAAAAAGAATTTCCTTTGGTCCCGAATCCTGAATCCATACTGTGCAGTATCCCGAAAATGGCATCACATTTCACAGTGGTTGATTTGAAAAATGCATTCTTCTCCATCCCCTTGGCAGTAGAAAGCAGATACTTGACAGCATTCACACTAGGGGGGAAGAGATACGAACATTGCAGACTACCTCAGGGGTACTGTGAGAGTCCAAGCATATTCAACCGCATACTGCACGAAGACCTGGGTGACTTAACAGTTGAAAGCACGATCATTCAGTACGTAGACGATTTGTACAAAGTGGACAAAGGGAAACTACAATACTGCCAATCAGAAGTGCTGTACCTGGGGCAGCTGATATCAAAGGATGGGAAAATAATAATACCTGACAGAGTGGAAGCAATAAGTGAGAGAACCAACCACAGTGAAGGAGATGCAAAAATTCCTAGGAATGTTTAACTATTGCAGAGCATGGGTACTATGCAGCCTACACCAGACCTTTGCTGCAAGCACTCAAAGAGGTCCAGCAAGAGAACAGGAAAATAGAGTGGTCAAAAGAAATGAGTGACTCGTTTGGGTCACTAAAAGAGCTAATTTCGAGTGCTCCAGTACTCACCAATCCTGATTATGAGCGCGAATTGTACCTGTTTTCACATTGCAAGGGGACCCTTATGACAGCTGTGCTGACACAGAAGACTTCCCTAGGACACAAACCATTGGCCTACTATAGTGGCACATCAGATGCAGTGATGCAAGGCCACTTCGCGTGTGAGCAGTCTCTCGGGGCCGTCGCGTTCGCCATTGAGAAAAGTGCCACAATAGTAATGGGGTGCCCTGTCACGTTGTTTGTGGAACACTCATTGTTTGCAATACTGGAAAGATCAAAAAGTACACTGACTACACAGCGAGCAACTGCCTATGAGATAATATTGTCCAGCGCCAGTATTCACGTAGTGAGGTGCAGGTCAGTAAACCCAGCAACATTCATCACAGAACCGTGCACACTAGAGCACATGCAAGAACACAATTGTGCAACATACACAGGAGAAACGGGGGAGGGCACGGTGATGTGTGAAAATGCCATGAGCGAGGGAGAGGTGTTCTTTGTAGATGGGTCAGCATCAATTGACATGGACACAGGAGAGAAACATGTGGGACTAGCAGTAGTGAGGCTAGAAGAAGGTGAGTACGAAGTGTTAGTACAATATCGCCTTCCGTCCCATTTCTCAGCCCAAGCAGCAGAATTTATCGCCCTAATAGAAGCATTACATGCAGCTAAGGGATGTGCAGTGACGATATACACAGATTCAGGTTACATAACGACAACCGTACACGGGAGGTCTAGCCCGGTGGGGGCGGAGAGGGTTTCGAAGGGGGGATGGGACCCCAGTGCAACATGCCGAACTGTTGAAGGAATTGATTGAGGCCCTGAAAGGCCCAACAATGGGAGCAATAGTGAAATGCCAAGCACATACGTCTAACACCGACGTTGTGTCTTTGGGGAACGCGGCAGCAGACGCTGCTGCCAAGGAGGCTTTGTATTTCTAAAGACATGGAGGAGGTGAGTACCTATTACAGCACCAGACGAACGACGAACTTCCAGAAGGATACAATGCCAGGCCCATATCGCAAATACTAGACCTGCAGGAAGATGCAAGTAGTGAAGAAAAAGTGGTGTGGGAAAAAAGGGGGTGCAGCCAATCGGCAACAGACTTATTGTGGCGCCAAAATAACTCAGGAAAAGTAGTAATGCCCATCAAACTGTTAGAGATAGCATTCCAGCAATTACACTTTCCAGCGCACAATGCTAAACACATTGCGGCAGAAATACAGGAAGATTAGTTCGTGCCATGCCTCCAGGAACACATATCCAGGTTGACAATGGAGTGCACAACTTGTCAAATATATAACTCCGGGATGACCCTACGGACACTCAGGGGGACAATTCCAAAACCAACAGGGCCCTTCAGAGAACTGCATATTGATTATGCAGACATAGGGGAGAGGTGTAATGGGGCACGCTACATGACAGTGGTTGTATGTCCATTCTCCAAGTGGGTGGAAGCGGGTCCATGTGCGCGCCCTGATGCTAAGAGCGCTGCAAAGTTCCTAGTGAGGGAAGTGTTCCCACGCTGGGGAATCTGTGACGTAATTCGCTCAGACAACGGCACTCATTTTGTGAACGTACTCTTCAAGGAAGTAACTGCATTATTAGGAATAAAACAAACTCTGCTCGATTTATCATCCCCAAAGTAACGGCGTTGTTGAGAGGATGAACGGCCTGTTAAAAGGAAGATTGTCTAAATTGTGTTTTTCATTAAAGAAAAACTGGATCTACTGCCTACCCCTTGCACTGTTTGAGCTGAGGAATCAGCCGAGCAAGGATCATCATCTGTCCCCGCACGAAATGGTGACAGGGAGACGGATGCATACAGCACATTCCCCACTGCACCAACACTCAGATGCACACAGAAGCACCACAATATTAGGAGATGAATTCACAGATTACCTGAAGAAGATAACTAGGGCAGCGCGTGCAATTTCAAGGCAGCTCTCACCACCATTTACAAGGGAAGAAGGGAACACAACGGTGTCCTTTGTGGAACCGGACACACAAGTACAATTAATGCCAGGAGAGTTCATTTATATCCGGAGCTTTGTGCGCCGGTGGAATGACCCAAGGTTCCATGGGCCATAGGGCCATACGAAGTAGTGTTTTGTACACCCACAGCTGTAAAGGTGAAGAGACTCAGGTACTGGATACATTTGACAGACGTGCGGAAGGCATATAATAGTGTGCGGGAAGAAGTGGATGGGGAGGCACAGACAACAGCAAATCAAAATAATGGAAATGATGAATAAACATGAACAGATGAATGGAGGAATGTAACTGGTAAATTAAGCTGTTAACGAAAAAATTCTATTACAGGTTATTGATCGAGATAAATGAGAAAAAATTAATGATGAAAAAAATAAAATGTTTGATTGAAAATAACGGTGTAAAATATATGTATTTTCTGTTCCCTTCTCTGTGCACCCCTCTCTTCCCTCCCCCCCCCGACCATCTCCCTTTCTATGACTTCCTGGTACATACAGTGCCAACAAAAATGTTTACATGCAGGTACTTAATGCACTTTTATATTTCAAACAGGAACTACCATGGCAACAAACGGGCAGCCTGCAACGAATAGATTGATTAAATGTAGAGATGCTTTAGCTGAAAGGTGTAGATATTCATATGAGTGTGGCTTGTCTGTATGCATTACATTATTTTTTACAATGCTGTTTGGCTTGGCTACCTATTGGTTTATAAAGTTCATCTCTATCGAGATGAACGAGGGGGGAGGGAATAACGGGAATAATGTAACAAATCAAACTACAAACTACAACTACGAATACTAAAGAAGGTGATTTTTTGGTGTGGGACGGATCTAAACTTGTATGGGGATATAACACGAAACCGCCCAATGCAGCTACCTCGCCACATGAAAGACTGCAGGATGAAATGCAGGATAGCACAACTTCCCTGCCAAATGTTTCCCCGCCAAATGTCTCCGATTACAATGCCCACAGTTTAAATGATCGCAACCCTTCTGTTATATCATGGCTGTACAACACCCCCACCACCGTGCCCACACATGTAACCACCCCCACAACAGAGAACACACTACCTGATAGAATAAAGAAAGAGAATGAGGAGATGGCAGTGAAATACGCAGCATTATATGAAGAATGGGAAAAGGGGGGAGGAGGGAAGAAAGGGGGTCTAGACTGTTCCACGCCCGTGAAGCCGGGAGATATCTTAGAAATAATAGGAGGAAAAGGGAGGTGGGAAGGAGAAAATACGAGTATTACGGGTTGGGACTGGACAAGATGGAAGACCCACGGCACCCCCACCAGACAAATAAATGGTATGCAGACATGAGTGCAACTGCAAAACAAACAACAAATGAGAGTTGCTATGTCTGCTTCCTTATTCCCCATGCTTCAGGTACACCCAAAGTATTGCTACCAAAAGAGTTGCCTATTGTGGATGCCCAATGTCTCCTTCATCTCACATTGTGCAGAATTAAGAACACCTTCCAGGCACACGAGGTAACTTTTAAAATGCTGCAGAACGAGAAGACCTGTTACCCGAAAGCGGAAGGAGTGATAGCCGGTCAAGTGGCACAGCGAGTAGAGCGCCCGCTTTGACACCCGTGCAGAGCCTGTTAACGCAGGTTCGAATCCCGGCAGCGCCAAACTCAGCGTTTCATCCTTCCGAGGTCGATAAATGAGCACCACACACCGTGGGTAATAATAAGCAGCGCTCGGATACCTGAGGGTTTGTAGCGCTATATAAAAGCCTAATTATTATTATTATTATTATTATTATTATTATTATTATTATTATTATATGTTTGGAAGAACCATTTTTTATAATAAAAGGGACATTATTCTCGGAAAAAAACGTGGAAAGATGAAGAAATAATGTGCAAAGCTGAGGCGCTGCGAGGTGTGGCACCAGAGAAACTGCAGTGGATAGAAAAAACATGTACACCAGTATGGAAAGAGCACATCTCAAAATTGACCTGGGTGACTGCCATTGAAAAGCCATTCAAACTACAGAAAGAAATAGACTATGAACTGTGTTTCCAGGGAGACGGGAAAACTATCATGGGGGTAAACAAAAACTGCAACAAGACCCTCACAATCCCGGATATGAGAAAAGGGACAGCGGCCCTCATGGACACTTATTGGGTATGTGGCAACCAGGCATACCTGCACCTCCCACAATCCTGGAGCGGCATCTACTCATTGGCCACCCTACATTCTGCACTAATGGTGATACCAGAGAGCCACATTGGTGGGAGCAAGAAAATGCGAGAGATTCCTCAGAAGAATGAAGCTCAACCAACTGCAGAATCACAATTACATGTCCTGTCTTCCGGCAATAAGGGGGAGATGCTGTCTCGGAGCAGACAAACGTCGAACTACATATCAAAAGCATCCTCAGAACTACTGGCACAGATCCCAGACAGATATCGATTATTCAGCTCTGCAGAGACTTTCTTCGCCTCACTCATCCCCAGCATCCAGGCACGGGCAAATGCAAAATGGCTCCAAATCACACGCTGGGAGCTGATCCACCTGGCAAATGACACTGAAGAAGGATTTAACGTAATAAAAGTGGAGCTGAGAGCACTGCGGCTAATGACCATGCAAAATAGGTATGTCTTAGACCTATTAACAGCAATGGACGGAGGTGTTTGCCGAAAAATTGGAAGTGCCTGCTGCACTTTCGTACCTTCTGAAGATGCAGATAATGGTACCTTATCCCATGTGATCGAAGCCGTACATAACCTAGGAGAGAAGATGAAAACAGAAGGTGGGGCCGAAGCAAGCACATGGTTCGACAACCTCTTCTCCTGGGTCCTGTCATGGTTGGGAATGACTGTCAAATTGCTGATGTCTACGGTGGTGCTCTTCCTTTTTATTTTTTGTATGTGTCAGGTGGGTCTTCGATGTTGTTCAAACGCAGTACCAAATGGTGCGATGATGATGGTGACAATGGGCAACACTCGCGATGCAATACAAAATATGCAGGAGGTGGATGTGCAAACAGGAGAAGAAAACACACCAAAATTCCAGATGGTGCCCATATACCACAGTGGGGACGTAGTAGACAGAATATGGCACACTACAATTAAAGAACCCCATGAACTTGAGTGGTATAAGGAGGTGTGGGTGGATCTGGAAGGGGACGGGGATTGTATATATATGACCTGTACACCAGACGAGTATGCTAGAAGGGGGGAAAGCCTGCGAGGGGTATGTAGGGCATGGATGCCCATAAAAGACACCCCCGCATGGGATGAGGCTGTAGCTGAAGAAGAGGAACGCAAGAGGTTGAGGCAGTTACAGTATTCGTTACTTAAGTAACGAAAGGGGGGAAATGTATGGGACGATAGGTCCAAGAGACCCCCCTCCCCTGCAGCCCCCCCTTGTGGAGTCCATGGCTCGTCGGGGGCCCCCCCATGCCACCATGGCCCAGGTGGCAGGTGGACTGCTGGCTGAAACATTGACCAAACGTGCTATATTAAGCTAGGCCCTGGAAACCATTTTGTGAAACCAGAATGACATGAGCCCCTGCGCACCGCAGCACGGCCCCCACCCTTGGAGAGTTCTCACTTGTCCCTGCGGCCGCAGCTCCCTGGCAGATCCGCTGAGAGCCCGTTCCCACGAACAGACAGACATGAGGTAGTGCTAGAAACAAACACTGTAACATTCACCTTCCGCAGTGTATCACGGTCTACAGTATAACCCGGCCAGCAGGGCCAGGGTGGAAAAGAACTGTAAAATGGTCCCCCGACAAAAGTAGAGGCCCTAAATACTAATATGCAAACTGCCTGTGATAAAACCCTTTTCTCCACGACCTTTTGATAAAATATGTAAACTCCATGAAGATGCAGAATGTGTGTTCATGTGGCATGCTGCTTGAAATACCCATATCCCCGTAGCTATGCGCAAATGGTAGAAGTGTCCCGGGTTTTATGTTATATGTTTCTCCGAGAAGAATGTACTCCAAGGCCCTATGCCATAACTGAACTAATGCTGCTAGAGTGCAATGGAAAACAGGTGCAACCGCATTGGGAGCTCATGTAAATTGTGTAAGAAAACGCATAGAATGTATTCGACTGTTCAAGCTCACCATGTGTTACTGCCATCAGTCTCATTGGCCAGTTGTTCCTGCGTGCTCCACCAACCTTAATACTACCTTGCTTATCGTGTATGCATAGAGTGTAACAAAATGTTGTGGTTTGTAAATACTTAGCATTAGCAATCTATCAATAGCAAAATTGGTATAGGTAACGCATTTGAAATGGCCAAGTAAAGGTACTAACAATGTAGAAATGTAAGCTTTTTAAAAAGACTCAATGAGTATTGTACATTATATGAATGTTTATGCCTTTTTATATAACCTGCAACACATGAGGAGAATACCATTGTGGGCATATCCAAGGCCATTTCCCCTCCCTCCCCGTTGAAGCCTGCCAGACGAAAGGCAGAAGCCTGGGCTGCTCTGCCTCATCTCCCCCAATTCGGCTGGAGCCGCTTCAAGCATTCACGTTCCCCCGCAGCTCCCATGGCCCCGACCAGCCACCTGAATTATTTACAACCCAGCAGTAAACCCCAACCATAAACGCAGGCCAAGAGGTGTCCTTTCTTAGGCTCCACGACCCACCAGCTCACCCCAGGTTAATGGCCCCTGTAAAATTAGGACACCCAATATTATAGCAACACTGTAGGAACCCATTCATAATGACTTCTAACGAGACACGAAAACTTGGACAGCTCACCCCTTGCCCTGAGACCCAACCTCGTGACCTATGATACACAGCCAACAGGATGATGGTAAACATGTATTGATGTATCACCAAAGGACCCCGCTCTAGGTGCATTCCTCCTGTGTTGCATTAACCTGTAGAATAACCTATTGTAGGATTTACAGGGAAAGATAATATTGCGGTATTGAATGAATGGGGTGTGGGTGGCCCTTAGAGCAGAAAGCCAAGGAAGACGTTCATCAATGACACTGGCCACGCCTGGCACCACAGCACCACCCGGATGAGTCCAGCTGACCTGCCCACCCCGCGTTGGCACCCAGTGACGTCCACCAACCACGGCGTAACACATCACAGCGCACCTATAGTTAGTCGTCGCCACCCAATCCCAACGAACATGTGCCCCCTATAGTGTGTAGGTTCTTATGACGCGTTTTGTAAATATATACGCCTGCCTTTGCTAGTGTCAGACAGAGCGCTCTCAGAGTTTGCAGAGTCCTTTTCATGCCCTATTTTGACTTATATAAACTCCCATTAAGCTCACCCGCACTTGGTCATAGCCTTATTCCCATCTTGGGAGAGTCCATTACTGCCTCTCATTGCGGGGAGGGTCGTGCTATCTGGGGACGCTCGCCTTCAATAGATAAGGAGACACGGTCACACTGAGCCTGTAAATGCGTGTGCAACGCAAATTTAATAAATGTAGGCGGTAACAATGCAGGAAAACACGAGTGTGGGGCGCCGAGCAGGCAAACCCTTCATAAAACCTCCACACGGAAGGTATTGAGAGCTGCAATGCGCTCGAGCCGCTCCCGAGCAGGCAAGCGCTCCACTTAAACAAACATAAATGCTGCAGAGCAGGCCGTGTAATGGGGGAGAGAGGGGAGGGCCAGCGCACACAGCGCATAAATTAAACTAACAGTGTAACATCACACGACGCCGAGCAGGTGAAATAAGACACTGCAGCGGGAGGGAGGGAAAAGTGGAAGGCCCGAACACAGGGCGTCGCTGAGGTGAATTCTCCGCCTCACAGCGAGTGTTCTGAGGGATAATTATAATACCCACAAGACGTTGTAGCAAGCGACTGCAGCCGCGGTAAGCAAAAATGGAACACAAACACCAGATACAAAGTATCACAAAACACTTCACAGATAATAAGTACGCAGCGTGCCACGAAAAGAACTTATCTCAATGTGTCAGCAGCAAACAAAGAGGAGTTGTGTTTAGAGGAAGGGTCTTTTATGGGGTGGGTCCTTCCCGATTGGTTACATGGGCTAGTTCTGAGCCCCATCTTGGACCGGGTTTCTGCCCTGTTTGTTCTTATGAGATTTCCGTTTTGAAAAAATGTATTGGTTTTACAAAAGTTTCTTTGCTGCTATTGGTCAGTAGTAAAGATTGTTTTTGTTTTGCATAATATGAGCCTCCTTGTCGTGCCATAGAATTGGGACAAATTATAACTTTTGCCAAATCTTTGTCTGGGTATAATACCCGAGACAGCTGGAAGGACCTGTGTAGATATCCACCTCAATTTCTTTCTAATTCCCGTTATAGTATTTTTGAAAATTTTGAAAATTTTGAATTATGGTTCAAAAGTTGTTTTGAAGAGTTTCAAAAAAGTCTAATGCAAAAAAAAAGTTCAAGAAAAGGCCTGATGAAATTTACGTCCAATGCATTTCGGTCATTATGACCATCTTCAGGGACTATTTGTAAACAGAAAAAAACATGCACAAAAGACCATATTTAATGTAAAAATATTGTTAAACTGATATAATTCTTTATATGTTTCATGTTGAAATAACTTTTTTGGTGTGCGCTCATATTTACCAGGCTTCTATGTCTTTACTTGGTTTGAGACAAAATATAAATACCTTTTAGTCTGGTATCCTCAGATGTATCTGCAATACATTAGTAAATCACCGATATTCTGCTGTCTTAAGAATTACTTGATCATTACAATACAGATACAGTACTTTGATAAGAAGTTGGATATATATCATACCTTCATGTTTGTTTGTTTGTGTAATCCAAGAATCCTTAATCAGGTAACCTGCATGTCAAAATATTACTAATTGTTGGTAATGTCCACATTAATATTCAGAGCTCAGAGTTAATACGTTCTATGGAAAGTTGGCATTACTTGGACACAGTTTCAGCTTACCTTGTTGTGCATAGCGTATTCCGTCAGGACACCAGGTTCGCAGAGATGTGACTACCTGTCTGTCATGCTCGTTAGTATTTGAAAAAATGTCGCCGGCATGCGTAACGTGAGGACGCCATTGCGTGCCGGCCGCCATTATGGATTGGGTGAATTTCGCAATAATGTTGTAAACATACAGATATCTTTACATGGTGTGAAAGGACAGTTTACAAATAGCGCATCGGTGCTACTTCATATATTTTGGTAATTTCATGAAGAACAAAGATTAGGGATCAGGTTCTCAAAGTAGATTGAAGGAAAGAATTAATAGAACAAGTTAGTTGTGATTGATGGAAAGAATACAGTATGTAAAATAGAGAACCCATGGTTTGCATTCCGGAGGTATTCAGCATCTCTCTGATGAGTAGGGCTTCTTTATATTCAATAGATTCGGTGATGGTGTGGACAAAATATGACTGCTACTTTTTTGTCGAGATCATCAGTTGAGTTTTTTTCATTAATGTTCACCAGTATACACTCTACTGTGAAAATGTCTTTCGGACCAGTTTCGTTTAAAGAAATCATGCATAGTTGCACTCTAGGTTTTCATCCACCCAACACCATAAGAAGCCTACAATACAGCCAATTTCTACGAAAGCAATTGTACAGGATGGGACCGAAAGCACCAGATTATTGAATGAAATGGCGAAAAGATTTGAACAAAGAGGATACCATAGACACTGACCACTCACCGATTCTGCGCGCCAAGTGGCATGGTGTGGAGCAAGAGGACGCCCTTTTTTTTGCCTCCTGTGCTGGTGAGGATCACACGCTCTTAAAAGAGGCGACTCAATAAAAACCTCAGCAAAGAAAAAAAGAAAACCCCAGCAGATGAGACAAGAAAGGCACCAAGACCTTGATCAATAGAGAGATGAAAGGAGCTTAAAATAGGCAGCTCCCTGCTTGCACAGGATGCATTAATCGGTTCTTAAAACAAAAACACTGTTTTACGGATTCCTTGCTATGTCCTAGATCCGCAGGAAGCTGTATGGGCCACGATCATGTCAGGGGATGGAAGCAATGTACTCATCCATCACAATGAGCTAGCAGTACTCTATAAGAGGACCTCTCTTCCGCTACCAACTCACATCCCGCACCCGCCTCTTCCCTCCCCTCGCTCGCTCATCTTGCCTGTGACTCCCACTTGGTGTATCCAGCACCATCCTGCGTGCCACTTCCATCCCCACTCACCACCCCTCCTAACCTGGACATAGAGCTGCGTTGCAGTTAAGACCTCTGACTCATTTGCATTGTTGTAGAGATCTGCGCTACAAATGTGGTATGGGACGTAGAGTTGGGCTTCACCGGATGTCGGTTCTGGGTTGTGGAAGTTAGCTCTTTGAAGGGCATGTGACAAAGTGCTCAAATTTGCTGCCTGGAGCTTCGCCTGGTGAACAGGAGAGGCCAAGCCAGTTAGAGAAAAATACATTTCTTACAATGCCCCTCAAGTACTGAAACAAAATTCAGACCAGATCCAGGGACCAGGGAGAGGGAAATCCTGGCAAAATATCCAGTCATGTCACTTAAGCCAGTAAAGACGTCAGCAAATCTGTCTCAGGGTTTAAAGCAGCGACATTCTACAGGCACATATCACTCAGATGAACGACACCTCTCACAATGTCCTCTCCCACCTGCCTAGAAAACCCAAAATGGATTAGGGCAATTAAATTATCCCTTCCAGCACAGCGAAAATATAGGAAAACCCTATAAGGACAGGAAATCCCTGGGGGAAACCTAAATACCTCCAGAGCCCCTTTGACTCATTTGTCTTCCCAACAGCAGCACATCAGGATATCCACCACACAAGCAGCTTGTTCAGCCTCTGCATGCACATAGTTTCAAAATGGCCACTCGGCCGATTATAGATTTAGCCCAGTCACTTCAGCTTCATGCTTACCCATCAGGAAGTGAAAGATCCTAGCCAATGCTACTCCTCACACCCCTTAGTCTCACAGGTGTCGACCATCAGCCCTAGTTTCAATCGGGGGAGGGGGCATATTAGCCAGGCTGCCCAATCCAGTGTGGTGGCTGACAGAAGCAGGTGTCTCCTGTTTGGAAGCAGCTGGAGAGTGAAGGCTTCTGCAGAGGAGAGATGCAGTAGTGACACTGGAGATTGGTGAGTGCTTCAGAGGGGAGTTGGAGAGGTGGTAGCTGGAGGGAGGAGGAAGTGATTGCTACCGAAGACAAGAAAGTGGTGAGAGTTAAAAGGGAGAGAAAGGGGAAGGAAGGAGCAAGAAGAAACAGGAGTGGCGTTTGAGTGGAAGGTGGACAGGATTGGAGTAGAAAATAGTATGAACAGGGGAAAGGAAGGAGGAAATAAAACCAGCAGTGGAGTTGCTAAGGAGACAAGAGCCGAGGGTGGAAGGAACTAAAACATGTAGTGGAGTTGAAGGAAGGAGTGACATTAGAAGGCTTAGTCTTGGGTTACAGGAACCCGGAAAGCCCACAACGAAACCAAAGGAGCAGAGTAAGAGTTTGCAACATACCGGACCCTGTATAATTAAAGAGAATTGAAGTAACTCATCTGGGACTCTGGAACAGTGATAGCTGTGACTTAAAAGCCTGACCAATCCCCCTGAGATTGGGAAAGCTGCCATAAGAACATTTGTGGAAGAAGGCCATCCTATGTTTTGTGATTTCTTTGAGGAAGATCCTGTTTTTGTTTTTTTAACATCTTTTTATTGACATTTTAAGCCAAAATACCAGTCCGTGCCAAAAGAAAGAGCAGGCAAGTACAGAGATTAAGCACCATAAATCATAATATACCTACACAGGGCTGGTTTAAGTGTGTCCATCGTTCATTGTATGTTGACCCCCTCAACGATCCTTCAGTACCCTTCCAAAATATGATCGGTTATGAACCACTACACTTCCCAGTAAATAGCATTAATTCCCTAAGAACTTGTCCTCCTCCCCCCAAAATAAGTAACATAACAAGGACAGTAAATTCGAAACTCAATATTCGTGCAACTAAGTCATCATCATCAAGTATCACAGTGAGCCAGGGCATGGCATTTTATGATTATACCAAAAGCGTTACAGACAGGCTCATCGGCCAGAACACTGGAAGACTCAGAAGATTGTCTCGTCTCCACTGTCTCGAGAGGTTGATAGGTAGTCCCGCAGTGGGGCCCAAATGTCCTTAGGTGTGCACACCGCTGACACAGCTCGAACATAATGTTCCTCAGTCTCTTGGACATATATTAAATCCCTTAGCCAAGTCCTGTGATTTGGGGCTGTTTTAGCCTTCCAGGCCTATGAAATATTCCTCCTGGCCACCGCATCCACAACAGCCACAAAACGACGAATGCTTACTGTTGCCTTGCCTATATCTCCCAGCAAGTACTTTAACGTTGTTGCGGGTATAGACAGTCCAACAATATCACTAACTGTGTCAGCAACTTCCTCCAAAAATGCTCTCACCGGAGGACAATTCCAATACATATGGATAGAGTTTGCTATGGTGGAATTACATTTGGGGCAACTTGCCTGCAGAGCTGGATTAAATTTTGAAGCTTTGTGCGGTGTAATATGTAAGTGATTAAGGATCTTAAATTGAATTAAATGGAAGTTGGCATTAAGTGAGATGGATTTAGTGTGCTGATAGTATTTGGACCACTGAGCATCCTCTATGGTGATTCTCAGATCTCGCTCCCATTTAGGTTTCATATAATTTTTTGAGGGGGTATATGACTGTGCTGCCCTATAGAGGCTAGAGATAATAAACCCGTCCTGTGACATGGTAGCCGTAATGAATTGATGCGGTTCTGGGGCATCTGGAAATGTGGGCCACAATTTCTTACATGCTGCTTTTAGCCGGTAATACTGTAGAGTAATGGTAAGACCATCGACCAGTCTGTCATGTACCAACTGTAACATAGCAAACTTTCCCCCAGGGTAAAGGTCTCCCAGCCTCATTTCCCTATCGGGGTCCCATCTTTTTTGAAGTGCAGTGTCAAACGTAGGATCTAACCCGGAATAATGCCACAGGGAAAGAAACGGCGAGAAATGGGTCTTGCATCCTACACTAGTGAATAGGGATGACCAGGCTCGGACCGCAGAGGCCACCGGATCAATATCCGTAATGTTACCTTTGACAGTAGTTTGACCTTTGACGGTATGGCCTTAATATTGGAAGGGGCCGCGGCAAACTTCTCAGCACGCACATAGGCATGCGGTTCGGCTGTGGTAGCCCAGTATCTCGCAAAGTGTGCCTGAGCCGCATGATAATATAGCAAATAGTCAGGGGCCGTCAAACCGCTAGTTTCGTACCTCTCACACATCTTCGGCCAGCTGAGCCTGACCGCCCTCCCCCCCGCACACAAAAGGTACGGAAGGTTTCTGCAATTTTTGAAAAAATTCCCTCCATGCCCATACTGGGACACCACAAAACAGGTAAAGAAGTTTCGGGACCACAACCATTTTAAGGAGAGCGACTCTGCAATATATAGATATTGGTAAAGCCCCCCAAATTTTAAATTTATGTTCCAAGGTATGTAAATATGCTTCGTGGTTATTTCCAAGCAGTGTTTGTCTGTCTGTAGAAATTATTATCCCTAGATATTATGCAGTGGTGGGGGACCATTTAAACCCAGCTAATGCAGGGGATTGTTCGGTGGCCGGAGTCAGCGGGATAACCTCAGACTTTGCTTGATTTATTGTACAGCCCGAATAGATGGAAAAATTGGAAATCGTATGCATAATAGGGGGTAGGTGTGTCTCAGGGTACCGCACGTAAATCATTGTATCGTCAGCGTATAGGGAGAGGAGCTGTGGGGAACCTCTGATACGGATGCCCCTCCATGCATGTTCATGTCTGATCTTGGCCGCCATACCTTCAATAGTGAGGGCAAAAAGTGGAGAGAGGACAACCTTGGCGGGTGCTTCTTTCCAATGTAAAGGGGGATGATATAGTATTGTTTGTTCTGACCCTTGCAGTCGGCTGCCTGTAAAGCACTCGAATATACCCCAAAAATGCTGGACCAAATCCCATTTTGGCAAGAATCAAAAACATATAGTTCCACGAGACAGAGTCAAATGCCTTCTCGGCGTCTAGGGTTATGGCAACAGCCTTAGCTTTAGGATCTAACTGTGATGTGATTGCAAAGAACCTCCGAAGATTTAGAGCAGTTGAACGTGTTGGATTAAAACCAGATTGGTCGGTGTGAATCAATTTATTCATGTATGGTGTCAGGCGGTTGGCTATAGCGTTGGCGTAGATTTTCGTATCTGTATTAATGAGGGATAACCGACAGTAGGATGAGGGATCCTGGGGGAGTCTGTGGGGTTCAAGCAATACAGAGATCACTGATTCTCTCATTGTGGTTGGGAGATTACCCCTCTCTAATGTGTCTTCCCAGACTGCAAGTAGCCTGGGGTCCATTTCGCTCTTGAATATCTTGTAAAAGTCGACTGGAATCCCGTCCGATCCCGAAGCCCTCCGAGCGCGCAGGTCTTCAATAGCCTGTTCGATGTCTTCGATTGTCAGTGGAAAGTCCAGCTTGAACCTATCATCTTCTTCTAAACTCGGCAGTGGGATAGAATCAATGTAACTCTCGAGGTCCCTCAGCATGGCTGAGTCTGCATTGGCGTACAGGGAGGTGTAAAACTGCTTGAACACTTCATTAATTGCTTCAGGAGATGTATGAACCGAGCCACTGGAGTCAACTATGCTGGTAATTTGTCTGGCCCCCATCTCGGCTTTAATTGGATTCGCCATGGATTTGCTGGATTTGTTCCCTTCTCCATATCTCCATGCCCGGATAGGTTGTGAAATGAAATGCAATTCTCTGTCGGCTAGCGCTTTAAATATATCTAATTTAGCTTGAATTTTGCGGAGGTGGTCTCTCTCCACATTAGCGGGCTGCAGGACCTCAAGGCTGAAGAGGTCTCTCTCAACTTGGGTGAGTTCCTTTCTAATATCCCTCAGAACACCATAGGATGTTCCCATCATCTGGCCCCGCAGCCACACCTTGAACGCCTCCCAGACCAATTGCAAGGATTGTACTGACCCTTCGTTACAGAGGAAGAATTCTTCAATATCAATTCGGAGAGATTCTACCACTGAGTCATCTTTCAACATATTAGGAGGCATACGCCAGAGTCTGATATAGTGAGTCTCGTATCTTGGGGTCAGCCATAAGAGGACCGGAGAATGATCTGACAATGTTCTGGGAAGGATTTCACACTGTTCCACTTCAGCAATCAGCCCCGGTGAGCACAGCCAATAATCAATCCTCGAACTGGAGCTATGAACTTTGGAGTAGAACGTATACCTCTCTCTCTAGTGGGTGCGCTTCACGCCAAGCGTCCACCAGCGGTAAAGTGGCCATCGCCTGCTTCAGAGTCAGTGCCGCCTTGGTATAGTGCTTGTGTTGACTCGTAGAGCGATTAAGCCACAGATCCAGTATTAGATTCAGATCTCCTCCCCACAGCACTGCTGCAGTGCCCACGGGGATCGGAAGCCCCACTATCCGAAGGTAAAATGCCAGAGTATCTACATTAGGACCATAGGTATTGACAATAATAACCTCCTGATTGTTCAGTTGCCCCCATAAAATCACGTACCGCCCTTCATCATCTATGACAGAATTAGTCAACTGAAAATTTAGACGTTTATGAACAATAGTGAGTACTCCCCTAGCCATCGTAGAGTAGTTTGTGGCCACCTTCGGAGGACCCCAGTTTCGTGCAAATGTGTCAATAATCTTCTTTGTGACGCAAGTTTCTTGCAGGAGGAGAATGTCCACCTTATGTCGATTTGCATATGCTAACACCTTTCTAGCCTTGATTGGGTGGGCTAATCCCCTGATGTTCCAGGTAAGCAATTTAAGTCCTTGTCCCCTCGTAGCCATCTGGTCCGGCGTCTGTGATCGCCAACGGATTAGACCCTTTTGGAAGTAGCATTGTCTTATTAAAATTACTAATGTCCACAAACATATTGCTGAGATATTGTTCTTGATGTGAATCGCTCCGCACAATGTCATAGTCCAAATCTCCCATTTTACATCGCTGTGCTATGTGAACCACTTCTTGAGGGCAACAGGCCCAAATTCCCCCCTCCACCCCACCACCCACCCTCACTATCCCCCCAACTGGACAGTGTACGCCCCAAACTTAACTTCAACATTTGAGAGAAACAATCGGGCAGCACTAGTTGGTGGGTTTTTCTTCGTCACTAACGACTAGACCAGACTGATGGTCACCGCGCCATTATTGTCCGAACTTAGGTGGCCAAGTCTCAAGTATTTCAGCTGGACTGTGCATTCTTATCTCGCTGTGGGAGCGGAATGTTGTGTTCTATATACTTCATAGCATCATCCGGTGATTCAAAGAATTGGGTCTTTCCTTGATACTGAAGATGTAATTTGGCAGGAAAGAGCATTGCATATGGGACGGAACAAGCTCTAAGGGCTTTCTTAACATGATCAAAGGTGCGGCGTGCCGCTTGCACACTGTTAGAAAAATCTGGGTATATGTGTATCTTGCTTGAGTCGTACAGCAGCGTGCCCCTTTCCCTAGAGAGACCGGAGGATCATGTCCCTATCGCGATAATTGAGGAACCGAGCAATAACTGTGCGTGGTGGGGCACCCGGCTTAGGAGGAGCAGTCAGAGATCGATGAGCCCTTTCAATTAAGAAGTGTTGCGAGAATTGGGCCTCCGGGAAGACAGTGTGAATCACCTCCTCAAGGTACACTTCCATTGAGGTGTCAATCTGCTTTTCAGCCAGACCAACAACTCTCACGTTATTGCGGCACAACCTCGATTCGAGGTCGTTGCATTTCATTTGCACCTGAGAGAGGCTCTTCTTGAGGGAATCAATCTCTTTGCCATGATTTGCCTTCACATCTTCCAGTGTACCAACTCGGGTTTCTACTTCAGTCATTCGCGCGCTCACTTTGTGTAGATCCGCCTTGATTAGAGCCATTGTGGATCCCATATCATCCAACTAGGAGTTTACTGTTGCAAAGTCGGCCTGGAGGGCTGCCATATACAGGTCAGGCGAACCATCAGCCGGTCCCAGGGGTACCGGCTGACTGTTATGCAGGATTTCTTCATTTCTGCCATCTTGTGGTGTGTTCGTAAAGGCATCCATTGGGCATTTTCTGTTGGTTTTATTGCCTCTGGTCATGTCCTCCACAATGGTAATGTGATGGTCCAGATATGGGAGTCAAGCTGCACCCCGGTGAAGGGAGGGCCAGGCCGCCCTTCAACCCAATATCCAGTCCGTGACAGTTTAAGAGGAAGGCAGATGCTGCCAAGCGGTTATTACAGGATCTGAACCCCTTCTACACACTCCAATTTCTGCAGCTCCCTTCACTCAGTGCTGCTCTCCTTAATAGTAACCACCGATGGGCGAACATCCCACCCGATAAATGACCAGTGAAATTCAATGTCCGTGCAGGTGGGCCACCCTTCCAGTCTTTGCTATGTAGAAATTCCACGTACCTGGTTAGCAGCTTGCAACAGGCCTGCCGCTCGCTCACAGCGCACACAGCGGCCGCCGGGTTGGGGATATCCAACAGACCTGAACCCAGATAGACAGAGGGGGGGTGGGGTTGACCCCCAGGCGCAAGCCTCTCAACCCCCTGCTCCAAAAACAAGTTCCAGGAGACAAGCTCCGAATTTCTTGCACAGGGTTCCTCCAAGCCCGGGCCCTCTGACACGTTCCGATGTGATCTGGCAAATCTGGGGGATCCGAGCCACACAGCGTGGGGCCTGCAGCATGGCCACCAGCCCCCGCCTCTGCCGCGGGACCGGGCAAGGGAGGGCAGCCTACAGCAGAGCAGCAGCGTCTACCGCCAGCTCCGGGAGGAACCCGCAGTCCGGCTCTGCTCACCTCCCAGGAGCCCCTGCTCTGTCTCACCTACAGGCGCTGAGGTGCCGCCACAGAGGATGGCCGTCCCCTGCTCCCGCCCGGCAGTACTCCACACAGGGGCGGGAGCCACCGAGCAGCCACCGACACTCTGGGGGGGGCAAACTCAACCGAGGCACAGACTTCCCCGTCCAACCGGCAACCCCCGGCCGATGCCCGAGTCCGCAGCAGGATCCCAGCAGGACAATTTTCGTTAGTCCGCAACCACGCCACCAGGCACCAGAGGTGGGAGGGGTGGGAAATACAGTATGGCCACGGCTCTATCACAAGGAGCTTGCAGCTTTTTTTGCACAACGATGGATATCCTCAGCATTCCGAACCTGGGCCACCCACGATGGATCAAACGGCGCACAAGACGTTCAGCCACACAGCCCAAGATGAAGGGAATAGTTTCTTACCTGTAACTCCATTTCTCCAGCATTGGTATCTTTCATGGATTCACATGCTTAGAATATTCCCCGTCGTCAGGCTGGGAATCCCCGGTACATTATATATAGACCCTTTCCCGTAGGAAAACTTTTTCGACGCTTATGCGTCCTATCCACCTTGTTTTGTATCATGCGTGCCCGCACCGTCAGGACGTCATGATATAAATACAGGCCCCGCCCCCGCGCTCCCTCAGATTTCGGCCCCCAAAGTAGTGGGGGAACCGGTTTGCATGTTCAGGGGGAGGCAGGTGGGCGCATGTGAATCCATGAAAGATACCAATGCTGGAGAAATGGAGTTACAGGTAAGAAACTATTCCCTTCTCCAGCATTGGATCTTTCATGGATTCACATGCTTAGAAAAGATTACATAGCAGTACACCCCCAAGAGAGGAGGCATGCATGCAAACCCATATACTTTCTTCGCAAAGCCCGTTCCCTATGATCATAATGACGGGTAAAGGTGTGTGTAGCCGCCCAGGTAGCCGCCATGCAGATGTCCCCCAGAGGGACTCCGGCCCACAGTGCCGTCGACGATGCTGCTGCTCTAGTTGAATGAGCTCTTGGCCGTCGTAGAAGAGGCTTCCCTGCCCTGGAATGGCAGTACGAAATGGTAGATGACACCCATCTTGACAGTCCTTGCTTAGAAATGGCTTTTCCTCTAGCACCCAAACCATAGGCCACGAACAGTTGTCTTGTTTCCCTGAATGGTTGCGTACGATGAAGATAAAACTTGAGAGCCCTTTTTACATCCAATGTGTGTAACGTGCGCTCCGCTACCGAGCATGGTTCCGGAAAGAACGTAGGCAACACGATAGAGGAGTGTTTATGGAACACCGAAGGAGCTTTCGGTATGAACTGTGGGTTAGTGGCAAGGGCTACCTTGTTCTTGAAAAAACGTAAGTACGGTGGGTCTACCATTAGAGCCTGAACTTCCGAAATACGTCGGGCTGAAGTGATGGCCACCAGGAAGGCCAATTTCCACGACAAAAACTTTAGAGACGATGATGACATTGGCTCAAAAGGAGGCTTCATCAGAGACGTTAAGACCAGATTGAGGCTCCACTCCGGTGGAAATTTCTTCTCTGGAGGGAAACTCCGAAAGAGGCCTTTAAGGAAGTGCTTAATCAGGCGGTCGCTGAACAATGGTGTCGAATGCCGTCGACGAGTAAACCTGGAAATGGCGGCCAGGTGTACTTTTATTGACGATACCGATAGGCCCTTTTGAGCTAAGAACAGCAAGTATGGAAGGAGCTGTTCCGGCTTAATCGATTGCGGGGCCAACCCTGGTCGATCCTCACACCACTGACAGAAACTTCTCCATTTGTATTTGTATGAGGCGTTTGTGGAAGGCGCTCTTGCCGCTTGCAGGATACGCCGACAGTCCTCCGGAATCGTTAGCCGACCGAATTCGGCGAAGTCAGGAGCCAGGCCGTCAACTTGAGGCTGTCCGGGTCGTGATGCCAAACTACACCCTCCTGTCGAGACAGAAGGTCGGGGGTCTTCTGGAATATCATCGGTTCCGCCACGGCTAAGTGCAGCAAGTCTGAAAACCACACCTGTCTGGCCCAGTACGGGGCCACCAGAATTACTCGACATGGGTACCTGAGGATCCATTGTAACGTCCTCCGGACAAGGGGAAATGGAGGGAATGCGTACAGGAATTTGTTCGACCATGGGAAGGAGAACGCATCCCCCAGTGAGCCCTGCTGAGGCCATCTGCTTGCGTACTGATGGCATTTCCTGTTGTTCTTCGTCGCGAACAAATCTATGGAAGGATGTCCCCATTTCTTGAATACTTGCTGTAGTTGTTGGTCGTTCAGCACCCATTCGTGAACTTCGTTCATTTCTCTGCTGAGGGCATCGGCTTCCACATTTCTCACACCTGGTAGGTGGAACGCCAGGATTTGCATGTTGTGTTGTAGGGCCCAATGCCAGATTTTCTGTGCCTCCGTCGATAGGGACCTGGAACGTGTCCCTCCTTGTTTCCTCAAGTAGAACATCGTAGTGGTGTTGTCCGTCATGACACGCACTACCGAGTCCCTTAGTTGAGGAAGAAAAGATTTCAGAGCCCATCTCACTGCTCTCAGTTCTAGCAGGTTGATATGCAGGGATGACTCCTGCAACGACCACTGGCCTTGTACCTGTAATGTATCCAGGTGAGCTCCCCATCCGCTCAGCGATGCATCCGTCACCACCGTCTTCTGGAACTCCGGTTCCACCAGAGGCATTCCTTTCGTTAGATGAGTAGAAACTCTCCACCAACCGAGTGCTTTTACCAGTTGATCGTCGATGATCAGTCTGTCGGACCAGCAACCTTGGCTCTGCGCCCAACGGTCCGCTAGAAATTCCTGGCAGGGCCTCATAAACAGACGGCAGTTGTTTATCAGCGGAATGCAGGATGACATGGTCCCTAGCAGGGACATGTATTTGCGCACCGACACCCTGGTACCGCATCTCCATTCCGATGCCTTGCTTTGTAGCTTCTGTATTCTTTCGCTGGATGGTTTTACCAGACTTGTGTGCGTATGAAACTCCGCTCCTAGGAAGACCAAGGTCCTCGAAGGCTCTACGGAGGACTTGCTGGAGTTTATCGCAAAGCCCAGTTCCTGTAAGAGGGACATCGTGGCCCCCAGACTTTTTCGTGTTTGCTCCCTGGACGAGCCTCTGACCAGCCAGTCGTCTAGATAGGGATAGACATGGTGACCGTCCTTCCTTAAATGGGCCGCTATGGGGGCCAAGCACTTGGTGAACGTCCTGGGGGAGGACTTGAGACCGAACGGGAGGACCTTGAACTGAAAATGCTTTCGCCCGACGACGAACCTTAAATATCTCCTGTGTCGTGGGCGTATTGGGATGTGAAAATAAGCGTCTTGAAGGTCTAGTGACGCCAGATAATCCATGGGTTGCACCGACCTGATAACCTCCTGGAGCTTTAGCATTTTGAACTTTAGGCTCTTTAGCCATTTGTTGAGCACCCTCAGGTCGAGAATGGGCCTCCATTTTCCATTTGGCTTCTTGACAACGAAGAACCGGGAATAAACTCCGTGTCCTTCCTGTGCCACAGGAACTCTCTCTACCGCTCCTTTTCGCAACATAAGCGCCGCCTCTTGACGTAGGATTCAGAGGTGGGGCTGGGTCAAAAATACAGGCGGAAGACGTGGAGGCTTGTCTTTGAATTGTAGCGCATGACCCATGCGAATCGTGTCTAGAACCCATCGATCTGTGGTGATGCATTTCCATTGGTCGAAGTGATGAGAGACTCGTCCCCCCCAGGACGTTCCGAAGGCCGTCATTGGTTGCTGGTTTGCTTGTTCTTCGTCGACGAGGGACCCGAGCCTCGCCGCCTGGACGCTTGATAGTCTCTGCTTCTACGTGCCGATTGGGACGCTCGTCTGAACCCTTGTGAAGAGTACGAGGGTCTGTTAAATCCCCGATCCCTCGAGGCTCCAAAGCGGGAGTTTCCAGAAGCACCCCTAAAGGGGCGAAAAGAGCGAAAGTTTCTACCCGTTTGGAGGGCGCCGAGGGACCTAGCGGTATCCGTGTCTTCCTTCATCCCCTTCAACGCTTCGTCAACCTTTTCGCCAAACATGTGTTCCCCTTCACATGGCATGTCAAGGACTTTGTACTGGACTTCAGGACGGAAAGTAGTACATTTGAGCCACGCTTGTCGACGACGTACTACGCCATGGTTGATTTGTTTGAATTCAGACTCTGCTAGGTCAACTGCAATATTAATTGCGTGGTTCGAGGCCTCTTCGCCCTCCCGCAACAGTAACATGGCTGCTTTCCGGTGTTCGTCTGGCAGGTGTTCTAGGATAGGGGCTAGTTTGTGCCACATTTCTCTATCGTATCGTGATACGATCGCTAAGGAATTGGCTGCTCTTACCGTCATCGCACCGACGGAGAGCACCTTTTTTCCAAAGGCGTCTTGCCTCCTAGCCTCGCTTTCTGGTGGAGTTGAACATTTTTGCTGTACCCTGGCCTTCCTAGCCGCTGCCGCCGACACCACCGAGTCAGACAGAGGTTGTGATGTTAGACATTTTGGAGTGGACTCCGGAGCTTTAAACTTTTCCTCAATCCGCCCCTTTATAGCTGGCTCCGAAAACGGATGGCGCATCGTCTTGAGACCTTCCTGCCACACGTGGTCCAGAATTGGGATGGCAAATACCGATTTTCTCCTTTGACCCATATGGTCAAAAAGGAAGCAGTCTTTCTTCTGCTCCTCAGGAATCAAGCCAAACTCGGAACAAGCTTTCCACATCATTGCATGGAAGGCTCCCACATCATCCGGAGGGGATGGCTGTGACTGGCTCCTCGTAGACTCTACCTCTATATCCGAATTCCATGTTGGGTCCCTCGAAGGTGACAGGGAGATGTCTGACCCTGAGTCACTCAGTATAGAATCGGACTCCGACAACTCACCCTCCTCCTGTGCTCGAGGACGATCTTTTACTGCCTGAGGAGTCGATGGGTTTTTAGTCGTCGAGCGAGCCGCACAAGTTTGCTCGTCGACAGGAGGTACGGAAAAAGGTGACGACGAAGTCCCAGGTTGAGGGATCTGCGTATCCAGCCGCTGCAGGAGCTTCTGAAGAGTATTAAGCACATCCAGAGACAAAACTGCCTGGGGGTTCAATAACGTTGATGATATAGGTACCATACCCCCACTCGCACTCGTCGTCGTCGACGTGGAAGGCCGTAAGCCTAAATCCGATGGCTGCAGAACCGTGTCACCTTCTCCTTCCACCGAGCAGGCCGTGTCTGGCTGCAGTAAGACCTCAGGGGGGATCGGGTCATAGAGCTCTGGCAGCCAAGCCATAGACTGAGTCTCCGTCGACGAAGGAATCCCAACCGCTGCTGCCTGAACGGTAATAGGCATCGTCAATGACACCGAGGTCGACGAGCAAGTTGTCGTCGTCGAGCCCTTAGACTTCGTCGCCGATTTCGATACCGACTTCCCGGCTGAAACATCTCGACTCACGGAAGACCTGGGACGGTCCCCTGAGGAGGATTTTGACAGCGCTTGCCTCTCCGTCTTAGATGAGGAGGAGGAGGGCTTTTTATGTGATCAGGAGGACCCAGCATGCTTCCCCTTATGCTTGTCCTCAGCGCGGTTTTCTGCTGGCCGTACCTTTTTCGATGGAGGTTCCGACTTGCTCCTGGAGGCCGTGGAGCCAACTTCCGAAGCCGGGTAGGTACCCGCTCCGTCATTAAGCCAGTCGACCAGCCTTCTTTTACGGTCCTTAAGGGTTTTTTGGGAGAAACCCTGGCATATCTCACATGTATCCATGTGTGGTGCGGGTGGAGACAGTAGATACAATCCATGTGGGCATCTCCTTCATAAACTTTTTTGAGGCCACATGTCGCACAAGGGCGAAATAACGGTTTTCCAGACATATTCTCCAGAATTTGAACTTCGCCGAAGCGAAACAGAAAAAACAACCTAGTTTCCACTAGCAGTAATCACGAGGATCCCACTACTTTGAAAGACGGTTGAAATCTGAGGGAGCGCGGGGCCTGTATTTATATCATGACGTCCTGACGGTGCGGGCACGCATGATACAAAACAAGGTGGATAGGACGCATAAGCGTCGAAAAAGTTTTCCTACGGGAAAGGGTCTATATATAATGTACCGGGGATTCCCAGCCTGACGACGGGGAATATTCTAAGCATGTGAATCCATGAAAGATCCAATGCTGGAGAATGCAGCATTCTGCCAGCCAAAATCGCAGGATATCAGGACAGATCTGTCTGGTAACGGCGCAGCTTCTCAATCAGGCGGTCATGTCAGTCGGCGTCCAACAGCGCTCCCCAGGAAGATCCTGCTTATATATAAATTGGCACACCCCTGTACACAGTCCCAAAATCTAAAATTGTGAGCACCTAGTCATGGCTTACCTCTTGGTCCTAAATGTCCAATCTGTGACCGGTGCAAAGGTCAAAGTTATTAGAGATTTCAGTGTTAGTTTAGGTCAGGACAAAATGTAAACAAAAACACCCTTGCCACGTCAGGCCCCCAAGCTTTGCTATGCCTTTGGCATGCCAGTCTGTCTCTTAGCGGAAACTACTAAAACAAAAAAAGCAGACTAATTGCTTCAAATAGAATGAGCGCACCACAGTCAGAAGCAAGTCATCCAAGCATTCAAGGACCATGCAGGGTGCCACATGCACAGAAGCAGCAGCGCAAGTAGACTAATCATTAGGCTGGCTATAAGTAGTAAATAGATTGCAGATGGTGCCGCGATTATATAGAATCTAGATATTCCAATGTCACAATTTTAGTAAGCTCAAACCCACAAAAAAAGAAGAATGAATAGCTGTGTATGTGTAGCAGCAAAGGAATAGCTGAAACTCGAAGACAGACCGAGGAGAGCCATCTGGCCTGGTGTCAAAGGCTGAAGCAGCAAAAACTGGCTATCAGTCCTCGGAGAACAGTGAACGTAAGATGCAGAGGCACCCCTTGTTAAATTGCAAAGAGAGAACGCCATGAGTGCCAAGTTTCTTTATTAAAGACAATTAAATGCTATAATATGGGCCAAGTCACAGTCTCCTGTCACATGAGTCGAGTATGGAAATAGAAGTGGGCATGCAGATCAGGGCCTTGATAAGCATGTGCTCACACTCCCTTATATTACTAGAGAAGCAAAGCTACTACAAGGCTGAGTTCAAAAGAAAAACTGCATGGCAAAAGGCACGAATGTTGAGAGATACTGTGCTAATTGGGTGGGAAGACACGGTCAAGTCCACCCACTGACACCTGGGGTACCAGCTTACGTGCTGCTAGTGAATCGAATAGTCTAGAAGGGTATAAGCGTGCCAACCAATTGTAGAGGGCCATACAACAAAGGGCATTATAGTTTGAGAGCCAATGGTGTACCATGTATCTAATAACTGTTGAAGAGGACTTGCACTAGAGGTGGGCATAAGTTGTCAAGCTGACTGTAGTGATCCAACCACAATCCCAACCCTTATAGAAAGTATGCTTAGATGTTCCCCTTAAGCCAACCACAATCTCCCGTAGGTTTTCTTAACTTGCCACATAGTATGATGTCACGTATGACGAGTTTTTGCTATATAAATGTAATTTTTATGAAATACGCTGAACTAGCTTGTGCAACGGTGGTTGATGTCCGTTGTAGCTCCCTGTTTTAGACAATTGAAAATAAAACAGTCTGATGAGACATTTTACTAACTTCCTGATTCGGTCTTATCGTTTGGTGTAAGAGTTATTCTGCATCCCATCCATCGTACGATGTGTTACCTCAATTAAAGGACCATAAGGGTTCAAGGTTGTCACAGTCGTCGACGTGGTTGCCGTCAAAGGAGAAGCGAGTTCCCTCTGTCCTGGTTGACGCTGTTGACATCTTTTTCAGTGGGGTGCTGGTGGACAGCGTCGATGGCCTTGGTATAGACGACCTGGAGGGAGGCCTGGGCGTCGACGAGGACTTACTCGACGTTATATCGAAGACGACGTAGACAGGGTCACTTTTGACACCTTAGACAAAGAGTGGCTACTAGATTTAGATGTGAATTTGGCTGACTGGTTTGCTTCTGTGGGGCGATGTTAAAGGCCTTAACTGCTGTTCTCTGTTGTGGACACCCCTGGACCACTGGCCTTTGGTGAAGACCAGTCCTTGTGGAAAGATCTGGGCTCGTCGAACGAAGCCTACTTGTTCTTCCTCTTGCTGGTGGCGAGGACCTCATGAGATCTAGACCACTTACTAGAGGTGGTTTGCTGGGCTGTCCTGCCCTGCCGTAGTGAGGCATGGCTCTGTACAGACACGTAGTCAGAGGTCCCGCTGATGTCCTCGTGCCACGCAACGAGATGGTGACGATCCCTCAACATCTTGTTGGAGAACGACTGGCAGATTTCACAGTCTTTAATGACACGGTGAGGGTGAAGGCAGTAGAGGCAGTCGTTGTGCGAATCTTCCAAATAGACATGTTTCAATCCGCAGCGGGCACAGGCCTTGAACAGGCTCTTCCTCATGGACCTGCGCATGAGGTTGGCCCAACTACGCAGACGATAAGTCGTGGAAGATTACCGGCGGCGGAAACGGTCCACAGACCCAGCAACGTCACTGCTAACGTTGGTCGTCTGGAGAAGATGTGGAGAATGATGACATCTTTCGTCAAATATGATTTAAAAGTCAAAATATTGTGAAGAATAGTTGAATAGAATAAATGAGGACTCTTACACTAACGTGCAGTAAAAAATCTGAAGATGGCCAACAGAGGAGGAGTGAAGGGAGGTGTTCCTATTGGTTGTGGGCAGTATGACCCAAAAATACTGTACTAGAGCACAAAAGTAACAGTTTTCCAGTTGCTCTATGTTACCGAGGATTCCTAGCGTGACAACGGAGAATAATCACAGCATGTTTATCTATGAAATATCCAATGCTGGAGAAGTAAAGATAATACAATTGACACAAAGCTTGTAACAAAAGGATCAGTGATCCAGTTCCGGAGAGGTGCTATTTCTTGGATATAAGAAAGCAAAGAAGCTCCGGCAGGATAGTGAACCAGGCGCCCAGTGAGTCTGGGACTTGCACCCAAAGAAGAGAATAATGACACCCTGGCAGGAGAGTAACCAGGGGTGACGGGAGAAGAAAACAAAGTGAAAGAAGAAGTGAGAAGTAATAAAGCGGAAAAAGACCCCATCTTGAAATACCCATAAACCTTTGTAGGGATAAAATACAACACCCTGGTAAGAGTATGCAAGGGAGAGAAGAAGAGGCAATGGAGGCTCAGGGCCAGAATCCCTTTTTGGAATAACTGAACTGCATGCTGTTGAGAAGATTCAAGGGAGATGTTTCCCCCTGTGGATAAATTGGAACTGTGATACAACCATATATTCTTTTTAAACACTAGAAGAAAGCTAGGGGAAGGGAAAACCCCTTTCCTGGTGGAAATGTTTTCCTTTTTTCCGTTTCTACCCTTTGGAACTTTAGGTTGACGATTCAAGAACAAATTCCCTTTTCACCTTGTTTTTAGTTTAGCATGTAAGTTTCAGTTTAGGGTTTTGGATACAGGACTTAAGATACGTCGTTTATTTAACCTCCTGACACAGATGTTCCTTAGTTTTGTTGAGGTGGGGAACCCGCTCATAGAGAGAAGGATAGATAGGCTTTCCCCAAACACTCTTATTATTTTGACAATAAATGTTTATAACCAAAACTCATCATGCCACTTGTGTCCGAGTCTTACTACTGACCCCTTCCACCGCCCATTCCAGAAAATGCCAGAAACAGGGACACACAACGATCTACACAGTCAGAAATAAAAGTACTAAAAAGTGAAAGATTTCTATGGGACTCACCAGTCAATTTATTTAATGCGTACAGAGCTCAATAAACATGGTCCTTAGGAAGGTGGTACTAAAGGGCTAAGAAACTGCACTGCGGAATATTAAGGAAGCGGGACAAATAGAGCCAGGCGCGGCTGATGTAAAATGCTCCCTCTCGCTCCATCATTCTCTCTTGCTCTGTGTCTCTCGTGATTTCTTTCCTTCTCTTTCTCAAAGGCGAGAACACAGTTACCCCATTACAGGGATCGTTGCTTGTGTCTGAAGTCCATCTGCGCCCATGGCACAGCCACCGCATCATAAAATGCATTTAAGCATCTCAATAGTGATGGGATAAAGCAACACCTTGGGATGTGTTGCAGTCGACCCTGGGCGAGACTTAATTTAAGCAAAGTCTTGGGAATGCCATGGAAGGGCATAACTTAAGATTGCTCCCTACCTGAGCAGGAAATGCTTCAATGCCCCAATTGAAAACAGTAAGCATGATGCCTTGCAACATTGAGACCACCCCATGCAGGCTACGTGTGGCTCAGCTGCTAAAACTGGAAACTGCAGCCAGACCACTGTCAAGTAGGTCAGTTACAGCCACACCTGTGCAAGTGAATGGTCCATGCGGAAACAAAGTCACAGAGGTTTCTGACCTAATAGAAGAACAGCACAGTCGCTCTCCGCACAGCATAAGCTACAACATGCTTGGGCTGATCCAACAGAGAGAAGGGACTATGATATGGAATGGGGTGGACATGTGGGTGGAGGCACCAACAGTATACTGGTGGACACCTCATCAGGTTTATTATTATTATTATCATTACTGTGGTGTTTAATGAGCACAGACCTAGCTTCGGGAAGCAACAGTGTGCTTTACAATCATGGGGAAGACCACAGTGAGGGAAGCAGAGAAAATGGGAGCAGGGAGCTAACAACAGGGGAGGAGGAGGGCGGTAAATTGGCAGCAAGGGATCTACAAGCAACCATGGGAAGAAACGGCAAGGAGCAGATCACACAGACTCAGGTACGTTGGGGAGGGGAGGTGTGTGCCTAAGGGTTTGGCAGGAGCCATTCCTTGCAGAGGAGCACTACGGTTTCTACCACCTTCTCCTTTCACCTGTGCATTTGTGGTACTCCAGGTGAGGCAAGATGCAAGCAACTATGAAGGAGTGGAGTCAAAAGCTTCAGTGGGCAACGAGGAAGAGAAAGGGGTTCATGCCAGGCTGCTTTCCAACCTGACCATGCACTTCCATTCTGCAGGGCCCACCAGAGGATTCTGGGGTGGGGCGCAACAAAAAGCAAATGGGAAGAGGTGTCAATGATCAAGTTGCAGAGCGTCCAAATCACCAGGCCCAGTCACATCATACCATATGCCGCCCATGGAGGAGTGAATGACTCGCAGATAAGGCTGGACCGTAGATGCTGTGATAGAAGGCAAGTGTAAGAGAAGCGATGAAGGTAGATACAGACTATGAGAATACAGTGGAATACAAAGCGCTATTGGGAAATGGTGGCAGCATTAAAACTTATGTGGATAGTCGAATGTAATATAAGTATCTGGTGCTTTTATATGGGGCTTTCCCCTGTGACCTACCTCTTCCTGTCAATTCCACTAAAATAAGGGCCACCAGCCATAAGTGACCATGTGTTATTAGTCTTTTTTAGCAGGCACCTCACTACCATAGCGGTCTTACTACGCTAGATATATAGCCCTCCCACTGCTCTAACATCACTGCTGGGGAAGCTACCACAACTTTGAGCCAAGCAAGAGGATCCCGCTCTCCTGCTATGTGCTTTTTGTGCCACTTTGGGTGCCCCGAAAACAGCATAGGGGAACATACGGTAAAAGAACTCTCATAACTCACAATACGTACCAAAAGCTTCCAACGGGTGAATATTTGTATTGTACACTATGAACAAGGAAGCGGTTTGGCCATTGAGTGTTTCGCGTGGGCTAAGGAAAGAGAGGCACAGTTGCCATGGACGTTATAGCAAATTGACCTTATTCCGAATTGATCCATTCCACTGTAAAGTAGAGGTCTAAAGGGGAATCATTGTGAATTCATATGCTTGCGTGGAAATGAAGAAGAAGACACTGCCGGCAAATGTAGCAGTGTCCAAATATGGCACGGACACCAACAAACTTATAAAATGCACCTAAAGCCCCAAAATCATTTTGGGCCACCAACAACTTGACTATAGAACAGTTAGAGACTGTTCTGTACTTTTAACTGCCTATCCTGCTCAGCATATACGCGTGCCCTCTTGTCTAGCCCTCTCCAACCGAGGTCAATCTGGTTTCCATTTTGCCCTGTTTCTGGTTTCCTGTTTTGTTGAACGACTAACCTCATTTCACACCCATAGTGCTTTGCAATTAGTGCCGAATGCCATGTTGCCCCGCTACCAAGTCCTGATGTGCTCAAAAACAGTTTACTGGTCAAACCTTTTATTTTTTTTAATTGAGATTTGGTTTAACAGATAAACCTTTCACAAATGATAAAAGTAAAAATATGGTTATCACAATCCATATAAATTATTCACATAAAGTATCAAAAGAAAAAAACAGAAAAAAACAATACATCTCATTAAAATGTCATAAGTTAATAAAACAGTCCAAATCTTATCTAAATATATATTTGTGAAAGTGTGTTTGTATGTTCGGGGTTGGCTCTAGCCCCACAACAGTTGGTGGGCTTTGGTTTTGGCCCAATGTCGTCATATCAGTCTGGGGTGTACTGGCAATAGTGAAATCTGACCAACCCCACCCATTCGCGCTGCACAGGGTGGGGTCCGGCACTGTTCTATCAGTATAGGCAACTTAGGGAGATGGCCGATTTCACGATTTATTCAGAAATAGGATGTTAAGAGACAAGATCGACATACCAGTCTGTGGTGACCAAACCCACACATGCGCCGTGCACACGGGTGGAGCGGGCTCCGACCCTGTGCTATCAGTATTGGCGATTTCAGGAGATTGACGATTTTGCGATTTTTCAAAAATAGGAAGTTAGGACACAATATAACATACATAAGGCTATTGCAGACTGCCACGTGCTAAGATGATAAGTAACGTCCAACAAGTGGCAAGTGCATGGGTAAGTGCAGGCAACAGGTGTCAAGGGCAGGTAGGGGGACTGTAGGGATACAGAAACAGTCCCCAAGTGCGTGTGTTGCCTGGTGGGCATTGCAGGTAAGTGACGCTGGCGGGGGAGGACATGGCACGAGATCGGGGCAACAACCCGGGGGGATGGAAGGGGTGGTATTGCTAGTAGCTAAAGATTTATATCTTAATATGAACAAGTGCAAAAACATCAAGCAGGAATGCATAAAGTGCTGCAATCAAAGAAATGCTGTTCCCTAGCGTTAAGCAAGTCCACAGAGATTCACCAGCTTGTACAAATTGTATATAGACGAAGGTACGAAAATGCAAAGTTCTAACATGATTGATGGCGGTGCAGTGGATGATAAGGTGTTTGAGAGTTTCCAATTCACCTACTCTTTTACACAGCCTACAGATGCGACCAGAGCCCATCCAGGATTTCCTAGAACCTATACACTCTAAAGCAGGAAGTTGATTTAACCTCCTGGCTGTAACCGTAACTGCACTGGCTACCTGGACACTCCCCGATCTTGGGCCATGTCCTCCCCCGCCAGCGTCACTCACCTGCAATGCCCACCAGGCAACACCCGCACTTGGGGACTGTTTCTGTATCCCTAGAGTCCCCCTACCTGCCCTTGACACCTGTTGCCTGCACTTACCCATGCACTTGCCACTTGCTGGACGTTACTTATCATCTTCTACCATGTACTGCACTGTCCCTGCCCCCCTCCCACGCACTTGCGCGATCTGAATGACGACACCTGGCCTAGTAGGATCATTTGTCCGACCCCCCTTCATTCCCCCTCCCTTGCCTCGTCGCGCCTTGAAACACTTATGTATAGGCGCGTTACAAATGCCCTATCATATCATATCTATCATAACCTAAAGCGCAAGTAGATGTATGGTACCCTGCTGCAGGGAAAAAGGCAAATGTATTTAGCCAAAATGTCTCTTCTCCTGATGCATCGTGCATATTCACCATAAGATGTGTAGGAGCTCAGAAGATCAACAGTTTCATGCCAACCCAATGCATATAGCTTCTGTTTGACCTTGTAGGGATCGCTAGTTAGCTCCTCTTCATGTGATTGGATTCTATGGATGAGCTTTAACATACGCTCTCTGAAATAATTGATAGAATAAACAGAGTGCGTTTGTATAATCTCACCTAGGTCAACATACAAAGAACTCGAGGGAGGGCTGATCATTTTAGCATGGATGGTCAGATGTCTCCATAGATCTTATACTGCAGTGCGGTGCGGTTAAGCCAAATTCATGGCACAAAACCACGTTAGGCATAGACAAGAAGAGTCTGAACGTTTCCTTCCAAATAATTCCTTGAATGGTGTCGAGATAAGAACCTAAGTCACGCAGGATAGTGTCCAGGCTGTATATAAAAACCTACTCCACCTTTGCCAAATAGTACCGATGTAAAGGGAGAAGAGAGAATCTACACCACCTATTTTTCCCTTTGTGCACTTAAAGGCACCACAACGGGGCCAGGGTCCAGAGAATCAGAGACTTTAAGGCCGGTAGGTTGAATGCAAGAAAATGCACGGCCACGACGGGAGAATGATTAGAAACCACCATCAAGACCACTCCTGAAACCCCCTCCCCACAAAGGAGCCACTAAGACCCTCTATACCAGCATGCTTACCATTTGTATCCCATTACCCAAAGGACACATTGCTATACCCATGTAACAATCTGTATTTCATCTATCTGTTTTGACGGAATGTGATCAAAATATTATCCCCTGCTGGTAGTGGTGCCAGCATTACCCAAACCTAGTGCTTTTGCTATACCAATTTTCTTTTTTATATCCCAGCATCCATGCATGAAAAGAAGGACGGCCGAAACCTTTCTCAATAAAATATCAAATATTAACCATTCCTGCGCTGTTCATAAATGCGCACCAAGACCTTGCCATACCTGCAACACGTTCCTGTCCATGAGGCTGGAGGAAGGAGGAAAGGAAAGCAGTATGGATTTAACCTATACAGGATCAACAAGTACGTACCATGAGTCTTCCAAATATTAATACAGAAAGTCAAGTCGGAGCTTCCAGAGCAGATTTCCTTACAGTCTGCCGCTTGCCTATGGCAACTGTAGAGTTTTTCACTGAAATAAACAATAATCGTGTTGGCCGTTGGATGGCCTCAATCCGCAAAAGCAGTTTTCTTGTTCGGTATGGTAGGCTATTATCTTTAAAGTGCACTTGTTTACTTTGAAAAGGCTTCTTGGCACTGTGCCACTTTGAATTACGCCTGGAAGGGGCACCTGATGAGCCCCAATGCTATTTTGGGACCATGACTGGTGAGACCACAGTCCACTTAGAGATTGCTTGTAACCCTTTTGCCTCCTGTCCTGCAGGATAAGCTATAAGGTCCTGCTACCTCTAGCGCTGCCCACCTTAGTCCAGACTGGTCCTAGCTTGAGCTAATTTCATGCCTATGTTGCTCTAGCACCTGGTGCCTAGTAACACACACCCTTGTTACCAAGTGCAGGTAGGTAACATTTTCTCTGCAGAGGCGAAGTCGCACAGATTCCCCACAACATTCCGCTCCACCTAATGGAGCAAGGCTCCCACTGGGAAATGTTGGGGGCAGAGATGGGCCAGGCTTGGCTGCAATCATTACTTTCAGCAATCGGAGTGCCTGTAGATTTCTATGCAGTTGACTTGAAACTAGCCCACCTTGACCCATGAGGGTAGGAAGAGGGATCCAGTGCACTCATTGTTCAAGATCTTTAACATGCCCAAATTGCATGCTCATCACCTTCTAGGAGTAGTTCTATCCCACTTCATTATTCCTATAACACATGGTAGGTTTGCTCAACGATATATGAAAATATGCACATTTATTCAGAAGATCAATTTTTCAAAACATCAATAATTCAAAACATCCATCACTCAGAATATGCGTGGAAAATATCTGGTGACGGGTCAGAAGTGCACATTGGCATTTTATTTCTCACATTGATTTGTACAGATCGGAAACCCTACACGTACTTGTATTTACCAATGTCAAGTCTTCTTCTTGTGTATCTACATACAATTTTCAACACATTGGTCATGACATTGAAGCGCACTGTACAAAAAATGGGATCAGAGAACCCCACCGGTAGACTTAATCAGACACAACCATGTTTCGGCTGCTTTTTGGGGTACAGATACGGCAATAAACTGGCCCCTTAAATCATCTTTGGTCTTCACCAGGACATGGATATGACTTTGAAGGGCCACTGGTCCACCCCTCTCTTTTATTCATATAAAGTTAAAACTTTAAATGGCTTTCCTTGAAATTGATTAAAGCAGCTATTCATTTCTTTTATGCATCTGTATGGGACAGGAATTCATCCGGAGGGGCCAACTGATGTTGTCTAATTACATCTTACTTCTTCCTTTCTCACGCCTTGCAGCCTTTGCCATGCTTGAAGCACACGTCCGGCATTACTCTGGAGCCTCCTATATGCCCAGGTTGGACAATATGTTATGCCTCTCTGATTGGGCAGAATGGCTGCCCAATTAGAGATGCGGAAACTGGAAGCGACCCACATTGTGCTCCACTGGGCTGTATTGTGTAAGGGAATGATGTGCCCTCATCCTGCCATTGCACTTTGTCATGTAGCGGGGTATATTTTGCACACCCTATCATCTGCACAAATGTGTTGAAAAATAGACCACTGGTCAAGCCCACTTGGTACCTCAAGGACAGCCAATTCCAGAAAATTAAAGATTGAAAAAGTGTTTCGTTGGAATACAGAGACACACATTATCAAAGTCAACAGAGGATGCTAGCAAGGTCACAGCAGAGAGCGGAAATGATGTGCTCCCCTCCCGTCCAGACTGATCAGGCAGCCCTCTGATCTCATAAAGTGGCTTGTCTCATTGTGCAAGCACCATTAAGTGGTGCATTCCATCTAATGAGCTTTCTTTAGAGGGAAGGACCCTAGCAACGACGAATGCATGACATGATTTCTGGCCAATGGGGCAGCTTGCAGGGTTCTTGTCTTCAAATGAACTTTAGTTAGAAGTAAACACTTCAGCAATGCTACTTGCATGACGGGACTGCTGACCCAAGAGCCGGATTGTCATCTCAGCCTATCGGATTGTCATCTCATGCTATCATTGCTAAGGACCTTATAACTAATACATATTCATTAGAGGAAAGTATGTCAGCAATGCCACTTGCAGGATGTAACAAGCAGGAGTATGGCGAGGTGCGAGTACGGCCAAAGCACCACACCATGCATATCTATCCAGGAATGTCATCTTGTCTGCACACTCTATACCATTTGTTTTGGGATTACAATGGGAGGTGCTAAAGCCAACCTTAAAAATTATCAACCACAGGCAAAAAGGCCTGTTGACTACCAACAAGGCTAGTGCTAAGAGCCTTCCCCACAATTGTAACACTGAGTTATTCTATGGTAATAGTTTTTTTTGTACTGCACCAGTTACCACAGTAGTGGTCTAAGAGCATTCAACGCGTGTCAGAAAGTGGCGCGTTATGACCCTGCCATTGATATGCAGATAGTAGTCGGCAAAGGAATGGAGAAGGGCATGAGAGGAGAGGGTGAAGGGTGAGCAAAGTTAAATAAAGATGAAAGATTTGTACCGGGAATAAAGAGGTGATGTGGGTAGGGAGGAGGTTGGATGGTTGGATGGCCAGCGAATCACGATCAAAGCATAATACTGAGCCGCCATGCAATTGTGGACTACTTGCAGGTGGTGGATCGCTATTTTAGTCAATTCCAAACTGGTGGCATTACAGCTAGTGCTAGAAATTGACAAAATGTACTGGGCAAACTGTGCCTCCCCCACACCACGCACACGGAAGGGGAACAGGTGGGGGAGGCGGATTGTCAGTGGTGTGGGCGGGACTGAGGTTGGAAAATAATGTGGGTGCCCTGAATATAGGATGCTGGCTGCTTTGCATAAAAACACAGTGCATTTTGGGAACAAGGAAATGACCACCAATTTGTCAAACATATCTATGCAAGGGGCAGAGAGCTTCCTTAACTTGGAGGTGGTTTGGACCACCGGTCTACACGGAACGGCACTCCGGCAAGACAATTTTTGCTCCGTCTTGTTCCAGCCCAATTCCGTCCCGGATTACAGCAATGCAGCCAGGTGGAGCTCGAGCAGTAGTCAACATCTCGATAGCTTCAGCTGATAGAAATAGCTCTGGTGTCACCACAGATGTGCCCATTTACTTTACAATTGTAGTCAGGTACAGGACTGGTCCCATATACTGAGCTAGTGCCCTTCTTTATTGCACACCCCGATTCGCCAGGTATTTGCCAGAGGCACCTTTTGGGGGTCTCATGGTATGCGGTTTTTACATAGCTCAGCGCCCACCATTTCAGCTGCTTCTTAGCACTGTCGTGGTCTCTGTGGGACAGAGGCACTTCTTTTGAGCAAGGTTGACCTCAGTCACTTTAAATACAATAACTTGTGATCTTGCTAGAATAATACAGCACACCTTAAAAACGCTGAGACGTACAATTTACATCTTCCAGACCCATTCTAGGAGAATTGTGGAAATTAGGAAGGAACCTACCTCAGTGGGTGGATTTATTGAGTGTGTGTGTGTCACGCATACAGTCATTGCCCCCTGGCACCAGAGAATCATTCACAAAACCAGATCAAAAACATACAAACGACCATCAACAAAAGTGGGGAGTACCGAGTGACCCACACGCCGCCAGAGGAAACCAGTGCATGCAGTAACCGAGTGCATGTCGCGACGCCGCCTGGAGGGCCGCGCATTTCTGAGAAGCAGAAATTCCAGGAAATTCACGGAGGGGTCATCTGTTTTCCGCCTCCAAGAATTCCTTGCTCCAGAGATCTGAAACAGGAAGTGCTGAGGCATTCCAGGTTACTCCACTGCAAGACGAGCTGCAAGTGGGAAGCCCCCTCCCCACCCCCCAGGAGGTTACTAAGTTGCCATGTCATGTGCAGGGTCGGTGTAACATTGTCTCGGGCAGCAATGAAAAAGGGGCCCACATTGGGAAATGGCTAATTCATTCCTTTGGTGGCACTGTTTGAATAGTAACCAAGGGGGATTTCTTTTTGATAAAATGTGACGCAAATTGTGCATTTTAAAGACTATTTATTTCAGCAACACTGGTCAAAACTACTAGCCGCAGAGTGAATTAACTAATGAAACTGGCCCAAATTGGCTAAAAAAAAGTGGCCCACACCAGCATTTTGGGTTTTTGATTCAGCCTTGGGTCTATTGCACTAAAGGCCAGTGTGATCCTGGTCATGTCACAGCATGGATTATTTTTTTTATAACTTCTTTCGACTGATTTGTGAGCAAACATCTTCATACGAAAAACAACATCTTTGGTCTCAGGCCACCAAACCCCTCCCCCAAGTCTCATCACCAATTATTCTTCCTTCCATTCTACCCAGACAATCTTTCATACCACTGCCAAGGTCCAATGTTATGTTCCATCCCTCCCATGCCTTCACATGGGACCAGGCTCATTGTTGCTGGGGTCACCCAGTTGTCACAACCCGGTATAGGGATCACCCAGTGAGACTGTGGGTACACGGTCAGACCATGGCCTGGGGGCACCCGTGCCAACAAAGCCAGAGTTGCCCAGCAGGAGATACAGGACACGCACTAAGTGCTGCCCAGCAGGAGATATGCTGATCACCAATAGAAAGGGACAGTGTTGTCCCGCAGGGGCACTGTCATGGTGGAGGGCCCTGCAGGGCAGCCCTTCTGCCTGCTACGCAGCACCAGGCCAGCGCGCTGCAAAGATAATACGGCAGGCAGGAGTTAGTTGGTATCGGCTGATAGCGGGAAACCGCAAATCCCTTTTACTGAAGTGGTCACATGGTCACTGACATGAACAAGTGCCCTTAATCAGTGACTCATTTCCTTAAAGGGGCACAACATTACATTGATGTTATCAACCTTTCCCGAGACATGCACTGGGTTTTAACAAATGCTCATTCTCGAAATAGTAAGCAGACCCCCACATGCCTGGCATTAATTGAAACAGTATGCACCCAAAAACAACCATCTTTAGCCTAGAGGATGAGTACGGCAACACAGGGCCTCTCAGACTGCCAATCTCATAGTCAAACGTCAAACTAACGAGGACTCTTCGACGTGGATTAATGCTGGATTGGCCTCGACCCACAATGAGGACTGCCACATGTGTCACAGTGTATGTCCCCCACCAAACTCTGGGATCTTTCTATAGCTGAACAAATACACTTCAAGATGTGCCACTGCAAGAGACAGACATTCCCCCAGCCAAGCCCCAGAACTCTGCTGCAATCTCCCTCTCTTCTCACTCTAAACTCTTTTTAGAAAAAGAATCCAGGCATTCCTAGTCTCACACGTCTATTCCATGCACTGTAAATCTCAACAAATCCAAGCTAGAAAGGAAACAAAAAAAAGCATACTCAGAGAACACACATTCGCGCCTTCCTGCCGCCGCCCTGAGCCCGGTGTAACTAAAGAACCTGACCCTCAAAACAAATATGCACCATGACCTACAATGCTGGTGCAAATTACAGACTCCCACACTATTTCTTGCCTAAAGAAATTACCTTGCGGCCCTCACTGATTAACAGAAAACTGCCAAATCCTCCTACTTCATAAATATAATCTCCTTCCTTCGCAATAACCCCCACAAATGTATATCTGCCCATCAAGTTTTGCTCAGACCTCCCAAGCCAATATCCATTGCCTCCTCCCTTTCTGCTAATGACATTGCTCACTCATTTTCTTTGAACACCTCTAAAATGTGTGACACACTCACAGCCCCCCTCACTCTCCTTCACCATGTTCCTGCTGTGTACCATCTCTCTCCCTGGCCATTTTACTCAACTAATTCCACTATCTCGTCTTCTGAATTAGCACCCAACCTTCATAGCACCAACCCATATTGTGCTCCGATGGATCCGTTCGCTCCTCAAACAGTCAAAGACTTAGTCTCAATCACCTTCCCGTAACTATCTGAATTCGTTAACCTCGCTCCCCCAGCGGGACTCTTGTCTGCCTCCTTCAGATCCTACCCCTTTTGAAGAAAACCTCTTCTGACCCAAACGCGTGTAGCCCATTTTTTGGCACTGGTCAAGGACATGGGTGTACAACTCCCTCTTCCCAGGCCAGGGACATTCTCCCGGAACCAACCATCCCCACCCGCCAGACCCGATGGAAAGGAAGGGGCACACTACAACTTGCAAATAAAATTGTTGTTAAACAGGAGATGGCCTGCAGCCTGAGTCCTTACCTTATTCTGCTCCAATGGGATATAAACACCACAGTAGTTATTTTAGGGATCCCAATGGGGACCCCTTTTATACATAACAAACCAGCAAACGCGAAGGCTTAGAGAACGTTTCCTAAATATTCCTATTGATAACCCTCTTATTTATTTTATTTATTTATTGACCATTTGTATGGTGCCTATACAGCCAAGGTGTTTTCAGGAGCCAGAGGGCAGGGGGTGGAGGTGCAGAGGTGAAACCAATAACAGTTCTACTAGACCTCGTGACATTCAGATGGTGCAAGTGCAGAATAGGAAGTGCAAGGGGAGGAAGCAGGCCAGGGTGGAAGGATGGGTAGGGGAGAGGGGAAGTCAATGAGGAGGAGGCCCCAGAGGCTGGGCAAGTGCTAAAGGGAGCCAAGAGGGCAAGTGCCAGGGGAACATGAGTGGGGTCAACTAGTGCAAATAGGGGGTGGGCCAGACTGAGTAGGCTGGTCAGGGAAGGGTGCCCATGGGCAAGTGCTAGTTATAGGGTTGTTGGAGGAGACTGGTTGAGGAGGGCCTGGCCCCAGTAAGACTAGCGACCAGGAAGCCAGTGTCAATGAAAGGGTTCATTAGCAAGGGAGGGGGGAGAGGGAAGGAGGAGGAGAAAAGGAAGGTCTTGAGGAGCTTCCGGAACTTAAGGAGATCCGGCTCAAGTCTGGGAGAGGTTGGGAGGCCATTCCTGAGGGAGGCTCCTGCCTAAGAAAGCGATCTACCCCCACTCTCTGCTTGGAGAAACGTTCTGATCCGCAGAGAGTTGGAGCTACAGGACCGACAGACTTTAGCAGGGAGGAATTTAGGGGGAGAAAGTTAGATGTAGCAAGGTCCCAGGCCCCAGAAAGCCTTGTGGATGATGCAGAGGGTCTTGAATTTGATCCTTGCAGCCACTGGGAGCAAGTGGAGATATTTTAGGGCTGCAGAGATGCAGTCCCTGGGCTTGAGGCCAAGGAAAAGCCTTGCAGTCCTATTCTGGATAAGTTGAAGAGGGTGGAGGGAAGAAAGAGGCAGATAGTTAACATTGATTCCCAAACTCTGACCTGGTGCACAGACATTTAGGAGGCCACCCTCTGTTTGGTGAAACAAGGGAACCTTCTGGACAAGCCAGACCAATCTAGGTAGCTTGGTCAAGACTAGGTCTCAGGAGGGGTGAAGGTGATCGGAAGCCTCAAAGAGCAAACACAGCAGCAAACCACAAATTACTCTAAGACACGTGTATATGAAAATATCTATACATTTACTGTCGACTGGACCAATAGACACCAGTAAACTTTAGTTATACGAAAACAGTTACCACTCAAAATACTCTACTATATAACACATACACAATACGTTTCCTAATGTGATAAATGAGAAAAACACAGCTACAACCTGTAAAGAGAAGGGTGGGCTAACACACTAAGAGCATTACACAATTCTTCTGAGGCATTACCTAACTTTTGAATCCAGCCCTAAGAAGTGGGGACCCTTGTGCTCAACAATACAGTTGTGCATCAAAATGCACGATCGTGCAGGTAAAACAAAAGGTGGGTCTTCCTCGGAGGGCTGTAGCAAGTCAGGAAGGGGCTCGAGGCGATGAAGAATTGGTTCCCACTATTCGAATAGGATCTGCCCTTGGCGGCAAAGCAATTTTCAAAAGGTGAGAATAGCTAGGTAGTGCAGGCGAACTCAGCCAAAAGCTAATACCTTTAGGGGATATTCGTAAGTAAAAGGGATCGATTGTGCCAGGGGGGCACTGGTAAGTGATGCAAGTACTCACCGACCCTCGGCACATTCCGGACCAAACTTTGCCAGTCTAATCGAGGTCGCTAATAGGTCTGAGTCCTGGAGTTTCCCAGCACTCCGGCTCTCAGCGGCTGTGGGATAGAACCGTCGTCCATGACAGGACAGTTGCCTTTTCTCAGCTTCCGAAGGAGGTATGAAGAAAATTCCAGTGCAGCAGGCTTCAGGGCACAGGAGAGCAGAACAGCAAGGCTCCTACAGCAACTGTCACCAACAGGTAATGACGCAGGAATCAAATGTGGAAAGGGTTACACACTCTCCTAATTCGGGGCCCAGAGGAGCTAAGCCTGCAAAATTTGGCTTGAGAATGCACAGGAACAAAAGCAAGCGATTTCCCAATCTTGGGTTGCAACTCAAGACAGTGGTGGTTCTGCAGAGTACCCTGACGTAGAGCTGGCCAGTTCACTGGCTGGCCCAGGAACACTTCCGAAGGGGCTCGTTTGGTGGCTAGGCCACGGGCGCTGAGAGTAGTTGGTGCCACTACTCCAAAGAGGCGAAGTGCCTTGGCAGGCCTTCTTGATCGATGAAGAAAACAGGAGTCCGAGGGGATAGCAGAGGGCGAAGGGTGCCAAAACCTTCCAAAGCGTCTCCGGCAGTTTCACAAGTCTGTTTCTTCGTGCAGGAGGGTAGTTCGGGGTGAACTCATGTGATCGACCTGGAATGGATGCAGAGCCCATTCTCTTATCCAAGATTAACTTTACGTCAAAATCAAGGACTTCAAATCGAAGATCTGCTCTCATACAATCATGGTCCATGGTGGTCTCAGTCATTCAGGCACTCCAGACATCCTGGCAACAGTAGTGTGGATTAGGACCAGACAGTCCCAACCCGCTTCCTAGGCACACACACACGTGACAGGCAGAAGCCTGCGAAAGACCTCGGTTTTCGCGGTAGGCTGCATGCCCAAATAAGGAAAACCTGGGTTACTCGACCTGGGTGAAGGCAAGGAACAAAATGTCCATGGGACAGAAAAAAGACTTTGTGGTGCTGCCATTTTCGGACCTGGCCTCAGTCTTGAACCAAACGCGGTAAACGCGATGTGATTCAGTAAAAAGAATTAAACATTATAAAAAGTTACTGCTATCACCAGTTCGTCCCAGACACACTCGTACAATCACCAAAAAATCCTTCAAGGGTGTCTAGGGCAATAAAACAAAAAGGACCCTAGCGCACGGTACTGGAAGGCACATTGTGCACTGTTAAAAAATGACCAAGAAATGGCAACATAGTCAAAGACTTAGGAAAACAGTTTCCCAGTACTGACATTCTGAAGGACGTGTCAGTTTCCCCAAAGCAAGTGAGCCAACGCCCAGGGGAGCTCAGCTAAAGGCTGGGCTGCACTGGTAAAAGTCAGGATAGGATAGCCAAACAAAAGCAAAAAGTTTGGGGGGTCCATAAATGGAAGGAAAATTACACATGAATGAAATCTTTCCTAACGCAGATTGAGGAAGTGGCTGTGGCAAGTCAGGGATATGAGGAGAGAGAGAGAGAAAGAGAGAGAAAGGAGAGAGAGAGAGAAGTTGAAGATGAACCCAGATTTTTGGCCTCACAGAAGGGTGAGGGGAGGGGGCCCAAGGAGGGTGGTCTGAATGTAAGAGGGAAGGAAGGCGCAGGAGTCCCAATGAGGAGGATCTCTGTCCTACTGCATTAAGGCAGAGATCATTAGCAGCACATCATGCCTGAATAGCTCTGTTGCCCTGGTATGAGTACTTTCCAAGGGTTCTCCTCCATCAGCCCACCCTCCCTTAGGAGGGGTCAGAGGGAAACCCTTATGGTGAACATGATAGAACAGACCCCTAACCTCTACCTGGCACCACCCATGGGGCGGATGGAATGTTGGGAGACGAGAAAAATAAAAAGAACACCTCTGCCCAAGAATGGGCGGGAGAAGGAGGGGGAATTCCAAAGAAAAAACGTTTGGGGACCGTTGAGAGAGGGATAGAAAGCAAAGGCAAAAAAAGACAGCTCTGGGGGGCTGTGGCCTCCAGCGACCCCCCCTCAGCCAGGTCCTAGAGACTATTTTCAGCCTGACAACGCTTCAAGTGTGCTGTGGGTTTCGTGGTTGATGCCGGCGGCAATCCCCATAGCAACGCTGATGCTGTCTAAAGAGATGGTGCTAAGGCACAGCAGTGATAACGAGCGGCCCCCCAGAACATGGGGTCACCCAGAAGATAGCTAAAGATTGCAGGGCTCTGTGGTGATCGTGGGCGGACCCCCAGGAAAGTAACAAAGGCAGTGGGCACTATGTTGATGACAGCAGGTCCCAGAGGCATCGGGGCCACCTGAGAATATTGCCAGTGCATGGTCAGAAGGAGCGAGTTCGGGGGGCCATCCAGGAAAACAGAATGCATGACAGCCCCATTTGCCATCAGGGGCAGACTTCAGAACCAACAAGGGAACAGTGGCGTTGCTAGGGTGGGGCATGAGGGGGGCATGCCCCCCCCTGAAATCCTGGGCCCACCCTGAGCCAGCCCACCTAAGGAGAGCAGTGACCATGTTCTCTGTTCGAGGTGTTATTTGTCACACTTGAGACCTGCCCTGCTTCTGCACCAACATCATAGTGTGCAGAGCAGCTTGCAGCCACTCCCATCAGAATGCAGCCCCCCATAGTGTGCAGAGCAGCTTGCAGCCCCTCCCATCAGAACGCAGCCCTCCATAGTGTGCAGAGCAGCTTGCAGCCACTCCCATCAGAATGCAGCCCTCCATAGTGTGCACAGCAGCTTGCAGCCCCTCCCATCAGAATGCAGCCCTCCATAGCGTGCAGAGCAGCTTGCAGCCACTCCCATCAGAATGCAGCCCTTCATAGCGTGCAGAGCAGCTTGCAGCCCCTCCCATCAGAATGCAGCCCTCCATAGCGTGCAGAGCAGCTTGCAGCCCCTCCCATCAGAATGCAGCCCTCCATAGTGTGCAGAGCAGCATGCAGCCAATCCCATCAGAATGTAGTGCACTGCATTCTGTTGGGAGGGGAAGTGCAGTGGGATGTGGGTAGTTGGTGTGCACAAAAGCCTCTCTGCAGGAGTGCTTGTGACGTCACACATTACCTTTCATAGGCGGCCCCCCCACTTTTGTCTTTAGCCCCCTCTGTGCCCCTCCTAAATTTGATTCCTGGCGACGCCACTGGGGACAGCACCAATGGTACTGAAAATGGGTGGTGTTTTATAATATGTGTTCATATGTTTGTCTATGTTTAAATGTATATTAAATACATGTTTCTATTTATAGACGTAGTGCATGTTAGAGTTTCAGTAGTGGGCCCATGAGCACACCGTTAGCAGAGTTCAATCCCAAAGACTCGAGGAGGGGACGGTGGGCAATCTGTATTGGACAGTAGTTTGATTTGGGATGCCAGTGTGACATTCGTCGTTTGTGGGCTGGCCACCTTCTTTTCTGGCCAGATGATCATGGAGGTGCGTCACTTCCACGTTTCCGGAGTTGAGTTTCAGACATCTTTTCGCCATCCAGGAGTCCATCCATGCCAGTGAGGTCTGGGAGTGCGCTGTGGAGGTCTCTGTAGAATTTGAAGACAACGTGTGTCTATCAGCTGCATGCGAGGCTGTGTCCTCCGAGGAGACTCGGAATGTGTGTCCGTCAGCTGCATGCGAGGCTGTGTCCTCCGAGGAGACGAGGACTCGGAATGTGTGTCTGTCAGCTGCATGCGAGGCTGAATGTGTGTCCGTCAGCTGCATGCGAGGCTGTGTCCTCCGAGGAGACGAGGGCTCGGAATGTGTGTCTGTCAGCTGCATGCGAGGCTGTGTGCTCTGAGGAGACTCGGAATGTGTGTCAGCTGCATGCGAGGCTGTGTCCTCGGAGGAGACTCGGAATGTGTGTCTGTCAGCTGCATGCGAGGCTGTGTCCTCGGAGGAGACTCGGAATGTGTGTCTATATCAGCTGCATGCGAGGCTGTGTGCTCTGAGGAGACTCGGAATGTGTGTCTGTCAGCTGCATGCGAGGCTGTGTCCTCCGAGGAGACTCGGAATGTGTGTCTGTCAGCTGCATGCGAGGCTGTGTGCTCTGAGGAGACTCGGAATGTGTGTCTGTCAGCTGCATGCGAGGCTGTGTCCTCCGAGGAGACTCGGAATGTGTGTCTGTCAGCTGCATGCGAGGCTGTGTCCTCCGAGGAGACTCGGAATGTGTGTCTGTCAGCTGCATGCAAGGCTGTGTCCTCCAAGGAGACTCGGAATGTGTGTCCGTCAGCTGCATGTGAGGCTGTGTCCTCCGAGGAGACAAGGACTCGGAATGTGTGTCTGTCAGCTGCATGCGAGGCTGTGTGCTCTGAGGAGACTCGGAATGTGTGTCTGTCAGCTGCATGAGAGGCTGTGTCCTCGGAGGAGACTCGGAATGTGTGTCTGTCAGCTGCATGCGAGGCTGTGTCCTCCGAGGAGACTCGGAATGTGTGTCTATATCAACTGCATGCGAGGCTGTGTGCTCTGAGGAGACTCGGAATGTGTGTCTGTTAGCTGCATGTGAGGCTGTGTCCTCCGAGGAGACTCGGAATGTGTGTCTGTCAGCTGCATGCGAGGCTGTGTGCTCTGAGGAGACTCGGAATGTGTGTCTGTCAGCTGCATGCGAGGCTGTGTCCTCCGAGGAGACTCGGAATGTGTGTCTGTCAGCTGCATGCAAGGCTGTGTCCTCCGAGGAGACTCGGAATGTGTGTCTGTCAGCTGCATGTGAGGCTGTGTGCTCTGAGGAGACTCGGGATGTGTGTCTATCAGCTGCATGTGAGGCTGTGTCCTCTGAGGAGCCTCGGAATGTGTGTCTGTAAGCTGCATGTGAGGCTGTGTCCTCCAAGGAGAATCGGAATGTGTGTCTGTCAGCTGCATGCGAGGCTGTGTCCTCCGAGGAGACTCGGAATGTGTGTCTGTCAGCTGCATGTGAGGCTGTGTCCTCTGAGGAGACTCGGAATGTGTGTCTATATCAGCTGCATGCAAGGCTGTGTCCTCTGAGGAGACTCGGAACGTGTGTCTATATCAGCTGCATGGGAGGAGACTCGGAATGTGTGTCTGTCAGCTGTATGCGAGGCTGTGTCCTCTGAGGAGACTCGGAATGTGTGTTTATATATCAGCTGCATGTGAGGCTGTGTCCTCCGAGGAGACTCAGAATGTGTGTCTGTCAGCTGCATGTGAGGCTGTGTCCTCCGAGGAGACTCGGAATGTGTGTCTATCAGCTGCATGTGAGGCTGTGTGCTCTGAGGAGACTCGGAATGTGTGTCTATATCAGCTGCATGTGAGGCTGTGTGCTCTGAGGAGACTCAGAATGTGTGTCTGTCAGCTGCATGTGAGGCTGTGTGCTCTGAGGAGACTCGGAATGTGTGTCTATATCAGCTGCATGTGAGGCTGTGTGCTCTGAGGAGACTCGGAATGTGTGTCTATATCAGCTGCATGGGAGGTTGTGTCCTCCGAGGAGACTCGGAATGTGTGTCTATATCAGCTGCATGTGAGGCTGTGTCCTCCGAGGAGACTCGGAATGTGTGTCTATATCAGCTGCATGTGAGGCTGTGTGCTCTGAGGAGACTCGGAATGTGTGTCTATATCAGCTGCATGGGAGGTTGTGTCCTCCGAGGAGACTCGGAATGTGTGTCTATATCAGCTGCATGCGAGGCTGTGTCCTCTGAGGAGACTCTGGTGGCCCGTCAATGTTGGGGACGGGCGCGAGGTCGGATGCCTCCACCACTCCATAGATGGCGCTGTGAGGCGTGATTTAAAGGTGCCCTGTGTTCCACCGGTGAGGAAGGACGGCCATCTGCCTGCTGCTGTTTGGGTCAAGCCGGCTTCATTCCGTGTTTCAAGGATGAGGCTGTGGCCGCTTGCGACACGCAGCAGATAGGCCGGGCGAGTACGATAACGGAACAGGTTTCATCCGCATTGCTCTGAGGAGCATCTCAGGTCGCTGTGTGAGCCGGTTATCGCACTCTGCCAGTGAATGAGTCTTGTATGTATAGAACATTTGTATTTATTGCATATGCTGTTTCACCTCGAACAGAAATAACATACTTAGGAACCAAAAACAGATGGCTAAGGCAGTCCCTGAGTAGCCTTTACAAAAGATTGAGCCAGTGCTTTAAGTGGGGTGTTAAATTGAGGGGAGGGGCTCTCATTAGGGGGCGTGGCCTACTTTCGAGTGCTTAGGCTATGCCACCAACAAGAGCCCCCACAACAGGGGTGGGCTGGCCTGTAGGAAACTCTGTAGATTTCCCGGTAGCCCTCTGCACCCTGGGCCTCTTGTGTGGTTATTTCCAAAATTTCTCATAGGAAAAGCATTGGGCTTGCTTAAAATGTGTATCATGGGGCCACTTTGACAATTATGTCCAGGGCCTCTTTTGCTTCCCAGTCCAGGCCTGCCCCCCAGCCATTGCATTCAAGGAGCTGTGGCTAAAGAAATGCCTGCTAGGGTCGCTGACCCTTCCAGGCAACCCTTTAACTGCACAGCTCTTTGAATGCAATGGGCTTCCTTCTGGGTGAGGTCTCTTTGTTCAGAAACAGGAGGAGGGCTGGGTTGACCAGACTCCCTTTTGTTTCTGAGTAAAGAGGTAATATGCAGTGGAAGCCCTTTAACCAGGCCCGGTTAATGTGCTTCCTGTTGCATGTTAGCTCTTTACTCAGAAACAAAAAGGAGGGGCTGGCCAACCCAGCCCTCCTCCTGTTGTCAGAATAAAGAGACATCACGCAGCAGGTTTAGCCTAAGCGCTGCTCGGTTACGCAGCTGACTTCAGGTGTCAGCATTTTGGGTTAGAAAAAAGAAAAAGTGATTACTTTTGTTTTTTCTAATTTGAAATGCTGACACCTGCAGGCAGCCGTCTAAACGGCTGCCTGAGATGAGAGGTCAGCGTGGCTGGGCCTAGTCGGGGTGAGCCCCACCATGGGCCACGGCTCGGAAACCCAGACTGCCCAGGATTGGCCCCGGCTAGCCCCGGCCCACTTAAAGCCCTGGATTGAGCATAAATGAATATGAGTGACCGGTAGATGAGGAGGGAAGGGTAGTGGGGCACAAAAGGGGGGGACAAAGACTAGACACCATACATAGATCACAAGCATAGACTGGAGAGGCATAATAATAAGGAGCTCAAATGGCTCAAAATAATTGAAGGCACCCTCTGGCGACGGGTTCCAGGCTTACCACAATGCACCACAGTCGAAGCCATCAGAATGGAACTAGGTTTGGTATCTCTATCCACACTGCTTAACACAAGAAAGAGTATGCTCCTGTTTAAGATAAAAAATGATGAGGACAAAATTCGGTTTGGGTGGTATACATATCTTGAAAGAACAAAGGGGCGCCTCCATGTAAAAATATGGATTAGTACCCGGCGAGAGTCAAGCAGAATGCAACACGCATTCTGATTGGCTCTCGCCGGGTCCTTACCTGGCCGAGAATCCTTCGATTCTTGGCCGGGACTCCAGCTGCCTTGTCCTCGGCAGGGGGAGGGCGGGGGGCGTGGCAGCCCCTCAGCCAATGAGGAGGCTCAAGGCGGGGCCATCCCCGCTCCGAACCTACCGATGGCTGAGAGACTGCCTCCGCCCCCCGCTGGGGACTTGGGTAAGCTTTTTTTTCCCTTCCCTCCCTCCTCCCTACCCCACCCCACTTACCTTCTTGCTCCTGCGTCCCTGGTGGGGGACGATGGCAGTCTCCAGCAGTGTGGAGACTCCGCGCCTCCACACAGCTGGAGGCTTCCATCGTCCCCTGGCAGGGACGAAGGTACGTTTTTTTTTTGTTTTTTTTTTCTCTCCCCCTTCCCCTCCCTCCCTCCCTCCCAACCCCACTTACCTTCTGCTTCTTTTTTTTCGGGAGCGGACGCGCTGGGAGCACTTGTGTTCCCAGTGCGTCCGCTCCCGAAGGCCGCCATGGAAAGAGAAAACAGACTCCTGTTTTCCCTTTCCCGGCGGCCACTTTCCTGGTGGTTTTTTTTTTTTCTGTCCCGAAACGCAGCGGCTTTTCGAGACAGAAAAAAATGCTTTTAGTGCCCCGGTCACGCTATAATGCGGGCCGGGGTACTAATAGCAATATGACCCTCGCGGAGGGGGCATTACCGACTCAGGTAATGCCCCGGGGCCTTCGTTAAGGCCCTCGCTTTGCTTGGGCCTATAACTATGGGCCCTGGGGCATTACCTGAGTCGGTAATGCCCCCGCCGCCCGGGTCATATTGCTTAAATAATGATCTTAAAAGATTGGCTTCCGCATGAATTACTCTGGCAACCAAACTCTAATAAAGAGAAACCTTATCAAGCAAGCATATTAATGGGATCGCATAGCCGCCACTGATGATCTGCAGGGGAAAAATGCCAGCAAGCACAAGAAAGAGAGGAGGGTTCACGTAAATCAAACTATTGAATAAATCAACCGAATGAAATGCTCATTGTATAGGTGCTGGATGAGTAGATAGACCAGGTCAAGGCGAATAAAAAAATGTCAATTAATCTTTAATAGACACATATTCAATTACATTACACATAGTGCTGAAATCACGATAAAAACAGCATAAAAACACACAATCAATATGAAGCCTATCCAATTAAAGTGCATATTGGTCTGGTAGATGTCCTAAAGTGTAAAGTGGACACACTGTGCATAAGATAATTCGAAAACATATTGCATCAGAGGACAGCTTGAATCTAATTAATGCCCAATCTATATTCAAAGTCAAAATTACATAACCACAGTAAGGCAAAGAAGAGAGAAAAAAGAAAAAATATAGAAATGAAAAATAAGTAAAGCAAAATAAACAGAAAATCATACATATGCATATGGCGGGCACCATCTCACACAGGTCAAGACAATCAATGTTTCCTGTAGGATAAATAGGTTGTCCCCAAACAACAAATCAATTGTATTATACAAAGACAAACAAGGATGCATCGGTATATACCAAAACGGACGCACAACTTGTCTCCAATCTGACCATAATAGTCAGAACAAAAAGGAGCGTGGTTGAAACCCCTTTCTTATCCTTCAGAGTGGGGCGATCCCAAACTGAGATATTTTGCAATGAAATTGAGATGTAACCTCTTACCCACATACTCTAGACTGGGTGCACCTTTACATAAAGCAATGGGACAACGACTATGCAGGCTGTGTGGCTTGGAAATAGAGACTATTTAACATTTCATCACAGAATGTGTTCAATTAGAATTTTATTTGAAAATATAAGGAATTATGGGACGATACAGAATGAATCGTCACTTTGACAAGCTATTTTTAATATGTCATCCACAACATTAACACAAGCATCCCTCAAGGTTTAACAATACGTAATGAATCAGATTGATGAGGGTAGATCAGAATGCAGACAATTCGAGATTAGAAAGGAATGCTGAATAAAGAATGAACCGATGCTTTAGTACAGGGATTGATGAATTCCTGTCTTAACCAATTTTCAATAGCCACTGAAGATCTTAGCTTGGTTTTCTATTACTATAGTGATGAACTGCATTTTAACTGGGATTCTGTTTTATGATTTTAAAGTTCATTATAAGCTGCAATTAAATAATACGAATACTGCCGTATTTGTAATGTGTGAAAACGTTTGAATAAACTAAAACGTACAATAAAATAAAAAATAAAAAAGATAACAATGAAGGCCTAATGCCACTGTTTACAATAATATGTATATTTACAGCTAGTGCTGGCATGTTGTGTCAAGGTAGATGGGGATGGCTGGACTACATTTGTGGGGAGTCGTGAGGGAAAAGGGGATACGACACCTCACTGGCCAGTAAGTGGAGTTTGAGTTGAAGCTATCCAGGGATGGGCTGGCTATAATGTCAAGGGAGAGGGTGTTCCATTGGAGGGGGGAGCAGGGAGAAGGGGAAGAGGCGGGCGGCATAGGAGGGCCAGTGAACACAATGGTTGGGAAGAGGGGTAAAATCAGCAAGCTAGGGGGTGCAAGACGATGGATAGATCTGTAGATGAGAAGTAGGAATTTAAAGAATGGTTTTGAATGGAGAGGCCTCCAATGCCGCGACGGTGAGCAGGGGCAGTGGATGTTCGAGCTAGCTAGAGGGTGTTTTGCAAAGTCGCCGATTTTGCTTAAGTTTGCTGACATGCGAGTAGAGAGGGGTATTTTGGCTAATTGGTGTGAAAGATGGTGGCACTGTGGCAGACTTTCTTAACACTGAGAAAGTGGACTTGTGCAGCATTGGGAGTTCCCATAATCAGGGCTCAAGTCGTGTGCAGTGGGATGTGACATCATAATGACCTTAAAGTGAAAGGAATTTGCATATTTCGTTTTAGGGTGTCTTTCCCTGCTCAAGAAAGTGCACGGGACAAATAAGGATGTGCCTTAAGGATGTGCCAAGATAACATGTATTCTTAAAACATGACTTTCCAAATTGACAAGGTTTGCCCCTTTTGTCTCAAAATGTGCACGAACATGTATACTGTACAGTAAAGAGTCAATAGGAGTGTTATACATCCCCATGCTCAGAGATTCCTGCGGCCTCACAGTAAAGTTTCTTGTCTCTGAACTGCTCGAGACCTGGCTCGGATCCGGGACAAAGCACGAAAAAAGCCTTTAAAAAAATGTTTCATTCATTGAAAACACAGAGAGAGCACGGCGTCCACCCTCTGAAATAAGTGGCCAGACGCCGTCCCCCGGCGTGCTCCCTCGACTTGAGCCCTGCCCCTAATGAACTGTTGCGTGTCTGAGCGCTGTCAAAGAGGCCTGCTGCAAGATAGTGAGCTCTGGATGAAGGAGTGGGGGGTGTCTGGGGATGAGGGCTGGGAGGGCTAGGAGATGGGAGGATGTAGTTAGCCTTGGAGGCTGGGAGACCTATATATGTTTGACAGGAGCTGAGCATCAGGCAGGTACTGCCATCCAGTGGACACGCAGCCATCCAGCTACTAACTACATAACGTTAGTCAGTTCCTCTGCTCCAAGACACACTGCAGTAGATTTTCTGGTATGTTATCAAGGCACTTAGTGGAGGGACCATGCAATGGCATCCGACCACTTTTTTGTGAGAGTGGTCACCATCCCCTCTGTGTGATTAAAGAGTAAAAAAAGAAAATACCAATGTACTTCACCCAATGTTAGACAGTGCCTGCCACGAGATTTCAACCGTGAGTCCAAGGGAGAGTCCAGTCGTAACCCAGACCTCTTGGAGAACGCTGTTTTTTGCTGGAAACTTGCTGCTGGAGTTTGTTAACACTGCCACTTTAACAACAAAGACAGCCCTTAAAAACTGCCTGCCGGCGCGTAGCGCCCGTTACTGAGTCGGAGGGAGAATCCAGTCAGAGCCCAGGAAAGAGCATGGACGCTATGGCTACTGCGGATGTAGACTCCTCTACAGCGCTTGACACACCAAACACGAGAGCAAAGTTGCGCCCGCCACAGTCGCGTTACTCACAGCTACCTTCACTGAAAAATATAGGCAAGGCATGTGTGCGATGGCGTGCTGCGAGTAACGATGTTGCAGAATTAAATATGAATGCGAACAATGGTGACGTTACCAGCTCTTCACATTCTCAAGTTCAAATCACTGCTTTAGAACAACCATTAGCAAGCTACAATCATAGATCAGGCTTGACAACACTGACCCCATTAACTTCATCGAAGACAAACTGCACGGCGGGGGCCCTCTCGACTCGACGAGTATGCCACGAGTACTAAGATACCCACCTTAAACGTTACCGATGCAGAGCTCAATGAAGTCAGTCATTTTTTGAACAACAGCAGAATACTTCCTTACCTTGTGGTTACAGAGAAACTGAAACTTGAGGCAGGTCGTCTTCCTTTGTTCCTGCTGTGGCCAGAGGTAATGAAGCGCTTGGTGTCGAAGGTGTAGCGGCTTAATGTGTGCAACAAGTTCAGGACGATCTAAGTACACGAGCCCAGCCGCGAGTCCAGTCGTACGCGAATGAAGAGGATAACGTAGTATTCATTGATGCTGACGACTCAATATACTCAGACGCGTCAGATTCAATTGACGACATAGAAAGACCTGACTGGGGAGTTGAGCGCGTCATGGCCTACTGAGAGAGCTTGCATGCTGCATGCGAACCACAGGACATAGTGTATCAAGAGGAGGCCGTTGGAGAAACAACCACAGAAACGAAGACAAATCTGCTTTTGAAACTTGTACAGACATGATTACCGATTCTAATAAAACAATGGCAATACATCGTTGTCATGTGATACTGGGTCTAAAAAGTTCAAAGTAGTTGTAAGTTCCCAAAAAGTCTGTGAACATCGTCCGGAATCAGTATTGGATCGGTACACAAGGACACTCTAAAAAGAGTCAATACAATTGGGGAGCAGCTGTCACTCCTACCTCACACTATCAGTGACAACAATGAACACGTGACCTCCTTGGCAGAGGCCCAAAAAAATTGACCTTAAAGGAGACGGCTCACTTGCGGCAATGGAATGACAAATAGTAAAAGCAACCAAGGGGAGGGAAAGTTACCGCATGCACAAGTGAAGAAATGGTTACACGAGGCAACAGTGAAAATGTCAACACCTCTAATTGGGAAAAAAACAAGAAGCCGGAGCTCAAGTATTCACGAAACTTTGATAGCAGACGAGATTGGCGAACTTGAATGGAGAGAGCACTTTATCAAGACCATGAATATCAAGACAAAGGTAAACTCAGCATGCATAGAATTTCGCAGTCAACAAACCATTCCAAACAAAGAAGACACTCCCTGTCCAGTGGAACAAACTACTGTCTCCAGTCAGAAAGAATTACAAATACTAGACAAAGAATTTAGCCATGGAAATTTCGAAGAGCTCCAATCGTCTGGAAAGACAAAAGATGACTCGAGATCAAGTTTTCCATCAATAAGTATGACGAACTTCCAATCCAAAATAATGGAAGAAAATGAGAATAATGGTAGAACAGTATCATTGAAAAATCGAACTTCGACAGCCTCACAAACAATGGATTCAATGGCCTTTGATAAAGAGAAGAGATCTCCAAATAGGAAAAACCAGGGTCCTAACTTAAGGGAAGAAGACTTCGTAACACCTGCAAACCAAAAGGAAAATAAAAGTAGTGGAGAAAAGGAATCAAGCAATGAAAAACTTGCCCAACTTCCAGGCAAAAATCACCGCTCCATTGCCGCAGGCATGCAAATTCATTACAATGTAATGGCATCACTTTCCATCTCATTAGCGCCATATACCAAGTTAAATGAAACCATAAGTGACAACAACACACTGCTAGCATTGATCCACTCAAAGTTAGAAGCGCAGGAATTGACTTCCCAAAAACTGGAAGCACGACTTAATCAAGAGGCGGAAGCATCAGCAGCCGAGCAAAGGAGGCTTTACAACTTAGCAAGCCGAGAGCAAGATGAAAAGGCAACATAGACTCCTGCTCTTTTAGATTCTCTAAAATGGATGAGGAAAACAACGGAAGCAAAAGAGAGAGAGTCACACACTCAACTAACAAATGAGAATCAGAACCAAACAGGAAATTGAGACGTTCCAAATAGTCCTGCTCGTGATGCTATTAAACCATGAAAAACAACGAAAGAGTCAAGTAAACAACTGAAGCAAACGGGAGTCTTTGACAAATCAGGAGAAAAAAAATGATGTAACGATAATTCATAATGAAGACAGGAATGGAAAAAAAGCATCCGGTGGGACTGGTGGGGATGAAACTCCTGGTTTGTCCAAAAAACAAGAAACCTGTCACAAAGCGAATATACCATCAAAGGACAAGATAATATTGATTAAAGACACGTAAAAAAATCAAGCTAAAACCATCAGACAGCGACAGAAGTGTGCATATAACATCAACAAAGAACTATCCAAAAAACACACAACAACAGAGAATAATGGTGTATCCAGTTTTTGCTCCTTCACAAGGTCGGTCGAAAGAAGACGCACACACACTGGACAATGAAACAAGGTCAGCTGATGCTGGACTGTTAAAAGTAGATAAGAAAATAAAGGATGGTTAAAAAAAACAAAGAACATCAAAAGGTACCTCGCTTAATCGAGGAACTGGTGCAAGGGCATTTATGAGAAACATACAAATTCCAAAACAATAAAATGCTCCTAAGAAAAAAAAACAATCAAGAAAGAAATGAAGAATTGGAATCCAACAAAGTAAAAGAGAGTTCTGTTATCACTGAAAGAATAGTTAAGCTTGACGATAGTGACTGTTCCAGCGAGTCTGATTGAAACAACGCCTCACATGATTTAATAGACGATGCATCCTTCTACATTGAAGAAATAAAGAAAAATACACAACGCATCGCCCTTGAAGACAAAGACCGGAATACAACTGATCCTCACGACTGATAACTCAATGAATGAGACAGGATATAACAACCTCAGTAATGAGGATTCATTTGAGAATTCAGAAGAAGAAGATGTTGAATTTCTTACGTTGGACGGCAAAAGAAAAAAACAGCACTCGGAGGGTCAACAAAAGGAGTCGGATACAGACTTACAAGTGTCAAAGAAGACAAATTGGAATCCAAAAAAGCCAAGTAAAGAAGTTGGGGCTCATGGGTCTAGCTTGCCAAAAAAGTTCTTGGCCAAGCAAGAAAGTAAAGAAAAGCTAAAAATACGATTAGAAAATATTCTTCCAGGGAATGAAGACCCAGATCTGAATCGACAAAATGTGATACAATTATTGCATTGTGTGCCTCAGTTGAGAAACATTAAAACCTACGACATAGCGATCGTGGAATACTTGGAGTAACAACAAGTAGACTGAGTAATTCTCCATCTAAACTCGTTAAAAGTTAAAGAAACTCTGCTGAAGGTGCAAAACTGTTCAAAAGGGGCTATGAACTCTATGATCATGATGAAAGGAATTGCAATTCCAAGGTCAAACACAGTCAAAGACCATCAATATGCCAAGAGACTAAAGTATCTAAGGCAAAATTCCCTAAGAGAAAAGAATCCAACAAAGAGAGCTTCATAATAACGATTAACAACCGGTCTCGGGAAATCGAATCAAACCCTACAGTGGAAACAGCTGGACAAGAATTGAGGTCAAGAGAAGATTGGTCATGGATAGCTAAATCATTGTCAACGAAGTCCCTACAAAATTTGCAAAACACATCCAAGGATGTGCACCATTAGACCATAATCTCATGGAACACGAGGGGATTTAAACATCTGTTAAACAAAATAAATCCTCATCTCAAACACGCGTCGATAATATGTTTGCACGAAACATGGATGCACGAACAACCGACCTGTGAAAATTATGACACCTTTATAAATCCAGCTATCAAAGGAATTAATGGAAGACCGTCAGCAGGCCTTCTGACATTGATCAGAAAAGAGAGAGGCATGACAATAACAGAGAACCCAAATAGCTACATGCAATGGGAAGACAAGAAACTGGAGTATTGGTTAAAGAACATTGGTGATGAACGTTTATTGGAATCCAGTTGGAATAAATACTTGCATCCTACTAAATAACGTTATGGAAGTAATTGAAAATCTTTCAGCATCAAACCCACACTTAAATATTATTTTATGCAGAGATTAAACATAAAATGTCTGAACAAACAAGGAATAGGGATCCTAGACCTTTTAAGAACAAGGTCCACAGACGCTGCGAAATGGGTTCAAATGGCCACGGCGAACAACTTATATATGTTGAATGGCCAAGTAAACAGTGACATTCCGGGGAAACCAATGTGTCCGTGAGCTCCACAATAGACTATATTTGGGTTTTAAACCTCAATCTGCACAAGATAATAAGTTTAGAAGTGCTTACACAGACAGACAGCGACCATAACATTCTTAAGCTGACCCGTCATAAGATCAATGGGATAGTAAGTCAAATTGAAAACCTGGCAACAAATAGTATGGAACTAACTTCCACAGGAAATCGTTTACATTTAACCAAAAAGGACATCATGAGGATAACAGAAAAATATGAAAACCAAGTGAAACCCCCCAATCCACAATTAGACTAGGAACCACTTTTAAAAATCTATGAATCAAAAAAGCCAGGAACAAAACTGGATTAGTACACAGCAAAAACACCAGTACAGTGCCAAACTGGTTGAGGAGCGAAAAACAGGTATGCCGAGAAATTCAATCGATCAGAAAATGATGCACAGGATCTTCCTGACAAAATAAAATTTTAAAAGTGCAACAACATTACAAGAACTGGCTCAAAGACTTCAAACATTGGAGAGACCAGGAGCAAGGTGAAATAATGCTGGTTGCAATATCTGCGAAAACCACCAGAGAAACCTGGGACATAATTAACTATTTAACTCTTTACCACAAGAACGATTAACAAGTGGATTCCCAGAGCTCGAATGGATTAAGCATTATTCCAAAGTTTTTGGATCCTTGGAAAATAACCACGCTCAGATCTTGGTAGACCCTTCAAAATCCTGCAAAAGGATGATGAATGAACAACAGATTGATGTGTCCGCTGCCGGTCCTGATGGCCTGACAAATCTCCATCTAAAGAAAGATCCAGCAAAATGGGCAAAGATGATAAATGTACTATTCATGCAGATAAGGTCACAAAAACAAATCCCTGCAGCTTGGAATAAAAGTATAACAGTCAAGGAAAACCAGGCGACCTAAAAAGCTACCGGCCGATCTCATTGTTAGCCACAATAGGCAAATTATTTGCATCGGATCTTCAAAACGATCTCACAACCTGTGCACACAAGAACAGAATCATTGATCCCCGGCAAACCGGGTTCACTAAAAGAACCGGCACCGACTTGAATCTGTTTCTCTTAGCAATGCTAAAAATGTATTCAAAACAGAACAACAGTGGTCTATTCTTGGCTTTTATAGATCTAAGTCAAGCATTTGACAGAGTGAACTGAAACAAACTAGGGCTAAATTAAAAAACTGTGAATGCCCTGATGAATTATTACAACCAGTCATAGCCCTACATTGTGACACGTCAACACAGATAAGAACATCGAACGTGGGAGATCTAACAACTGACATTGTCATAAAAAAAGGGGTCAAACAAGGGTGTCCCTTAAAGTTATAAATCGCAGACTTGCCTGAAGTGCTGCATGATACAGGCACTTTCCTTCAAAGATTAATGACCGAGACATAGCTATAATTGGCTATGCTGACGACATAGTCTTGATGGACAAAACTCAAATTGGCGTGCAATGCTTGCTAAGTAAGCTTCAAAGCTACATGCCAGCCAACGATCTAGAGATTAAAATCATGAAATCAAAAAACAACTCTATTGGGGGAAAAGGGACACTTATAGCAATGAGTTTTTGTTGCCGGATGGGGGAAAGATCCTTGAGTCTGTGACCGACATACGATACTTGGGAATAAGATTCAATATCTCATGCATCGAGAAACAATGGGAAGAAGAGCTCTACTTAAAAACAAGGACGCTCAGAAGTCAAGGTTCCATACGGAATGGCAGATTCGGTAAATTTTCGCTTTTGCCGGTACGAATGTTCTATAGTCAGAAAGTCGTGCCAACACTATCATATGGCAGGGCTAAATTTATCTTGGCAAAATTGGCCTAAAGTAGAAAACCTCTTCTGGAAGCCAATACCAAAACTACCACGTAACACTCCAATTGTAGCGATAAGAGGTGAGTTGGGGCTTGAATCATTACAGGCCACAATGAAATGGAAATCACTGTCTCTGTTAAGGAAAATCAACAAAGAGAATCCCGCAGAGGGATATAAAATATTAACCAACTCAGGAATAGGAAAAAAGTCAATCCTGCTAAATACCTGGAAGGAGGAATGGACGAAGGTGCTGCATAATCTCGAATCCTCAATGGAAGAGTTACTAACCAATCCAAACCGAGTTAAAGAAAAGCTTAACAGCTTAGATTGGTTCGAAACAAGAGAAGCGAGACTGGCTCTAAAAAATTGTAATAACATGTCGAATGAACCAAGGGAAAGGAATACTCTTCCAGAATACTCAAGGACATTTCCTTCTAAGTATTACAGAGAGAGATTGATGAAAATTAGTCCTGGAGTCTATCCGACAAATGAATACAAATACAGGACAGGGAAAAGAGGACTGAACAAAGAGATTTGCAAATTCTGTCATCAGAGAGATCAGATGGAAACGACCTACCATCTACTATTGGAATGTGCAGCAATTCATGATGTAAGAATGTAAAATCTCGCCAGCTATGTTTCCCCTTTCAAGAGTAAAATCTGATTAAGAGTGGTGGGAATACTTTGTGTCTTGGGGACTAATTATCGTTTCACGTGTGCTGGCTTAACATTTCTGGACAATCTACTTAAAGGAAAAGACCTAGAAACAACAGACTTGCTATCAGTAGGTTGCTAAAGTGAATTTAGTGGCAGGAATAAGAATAGACGAATGTCGTGGTTTTACTTGTTTTAGTGATGTGAATTGTGAAAAACGTTTTTCTGCAATTGTTCACAAATAAAAAAATAAAAAAATGTTTTCAACCCACGCTGTGCCAGTTTAAGGGGACGCGACTTAACCGCAAGATCACACAGATCACAAAATCGTGAGGCAGTAAAATATCTCAGATTGACATCCTGCTATAGAGAGTATGTTTTGTAAGGATACTAAGATCTAAAAAGGTGTGTACATTTTACAAGTAGCCAGCAATGCAATAGAAAAATATGTTCTATTGGCAGGGAACATTTGTACATGAAAGTGCGTTCTGCACGTTCATTATTTGGTGCACCGCTGTGACCATGTCTGCTCTGCATGAACTATTGGGGACATTTATGTTGCCCTGCATACTGTGCACGGGTCTCTATGGGCAAGCACGCTCTGCATGAATTATTGGCACATGTATGTTGTCGTGCTTATTGTGAGTGGGTGCTCTGCGTGGATTATTAAGCACATTTATGTTGATATGCGCACTGTGCGTAGATGTTTGTGGACAAGCATACTCTGCATGAATTATTGGGAGCAATCCCAGGGATTGGCGGGCGTAAACCCACACGCTAAATGCCTCTGCTTAGCTGCAGTTCCCCTCTGGGAGACTTGCTGGTAGGCTGCAGTCACATTGGGGAAAAGGGTTGCCACAAATGTGCAGAGCGAAATATACACACTGTGCGTGCACCCTAATGATGCGTGCACATTCAAAATCGTGCCACTTGCTCTGGAGACCTGCTCTCCTGCTTCGAATGCCTACTCGGACGAGATGAGAACATTTTCCCTTGGGCCATTATTAAAACTAGAAAGTGTACCACTATAAGTGGGACAATGGGGAGAGCAAAGGGCATACACTAAGGATACCGTCAACATGGCAGGCTTATTGTTCAGCTATCTTCGCACTCAATGTGACTGTTGGGCCAAGCAGGGCTGGAAATGGGGAAAATTTACTGTGGGAACCCTCTCATCCTTGGAGGGGGCGGGGCCATGAACAGGAGGCAGTGTGGCCACGGGGAGGAGGCAGTGGGGCCTAGGGATATGGTACCAGGCCAGGTCACCCAATACAGTATCTCTTCATAGAACCCAATCCTGTCGATTTGTGGGAACATATGTATGTCTATAATTATACATTTGAAACATGTCTTATTGTGATTCAGTAAGTAACCCTTTTGAGCGACTAATGGAAGTTGGGCTCTGCAGTTTTAATTGGCCACACTGCTCACCCTAAAAATAAATATGTCTCTACTTTGCAGGACATATATATCAGTCTGGACAGCTATGACAAGTATATGAGGGGTTGGCTATTTCTGTATTCAGGGGCCCATGCTGAGTCTATGAAAGCGCCCGTTTGTTGAAACGTGGGTTGCTCGTGCATGTGACAAACTGGTTTCAGCACAGATTTCGCGGCGACGATCCTGTTCAGAAGCAGAGTTGTCACACGCACAAGCAACCCATGCTTCATCGAGCAAACCGCTTTTAGACGATTTACTGATCGATTTTGCCACAATTATAGGCGGGGGAGACCCCTGCATCCCTCCTCTTAACCCTCCTACATGTATTATTCACCTAAACCCACCCCCACATATATTTGGGGTAAAATTCAATCCAAAAAATGTGAAGAATTCTTCAACAAAAACTCCTGTTATCTCGTGGGCAAGCCCAAGGGTCTGGGGACAGGATGGCAAGACACGTGTTGGGAAGGGAAGACTACTATCCCACACCCCCAAGCGGTTTAGAATAAGGCAAAGGCCACGAGATGTAATGCAAGAGACCAGGGGGCAGAGGGGTGCTCTCAAAGTCCTTCACACAATCACATTAGCACATGCAGAAAGAAACGCCATCTTAGATATTAACAGTCATATTGAAACGTGAGGCCCAATCGCGGCGCAGCAACAAGCATCACAGGCTGCGACCATAAGGAAAGTAATAGGTTGTATCTCGGGCACTGATGATAAAGGCCAGAGCGCAGAGATCCATAAACCTTTCATTGTCTGAAAAGTTGCCAGCCTCCATGCTCTGGGAAGAATGTGCCCTGCAAGCCTACGGGAGGAGAGCTGGGTGTCTCTGTACAATACAATCCCACGAGAAGGAGGGCACAGGCCTCCAACCCCCACCAGTCCCATCTCTAAGTTATAGAACCCAAATGCCCTAGCCTCAAGACCCTTGAATTACAAAGTAACGGCCAGCCCCAGACCACTGATCGTAAACCTGCTAGACCCCCCCCCCGATCGATCAAGGGAGGATAGCTTAGAGGCAACGTGCGCGCCTTGGAAGCAAGACGACACAAAGCAACACAGTTTCGATCCCCGGGTCCGCGCTTATTAACCTCTGGGTGTTTAAGCGCGTTATAAATAAGCACCTAAGACCAAAAACTAAAAAAAACAATTACACGACGGAAACAAAACGAACAATTCCTGTAACTGCGCCTCGATGCCCACGGGCTGTGTGAGCGCTTTAAAAATGCAAATAAAAAATAAAAATAAAATAAGAAAGATCAGAAAGCAGGGCTTTCGTGCCTACACTTCTGGGTCACATTATTTGTGCTGCGAGGTGTAGGGAGGGATAAAATGATAACCCAAAACGAAGGTGGAAGACCTTGTAGAGGTGCCGCCCTGTCTGAAATCGAGCGAATACTGTGAATTAACATGACCTCAGCTTTTTTCCCTCAGGCCCATGTCTGCTTGTACCAGGTGCACTGCTACATAGACAGACATGTATTGTTTACTTTGTACATAATTGGCAATTAGCCACCACCTTATGACCGATGACGAACGTAGCATCAGCCACATGGAAGAAGATGGACAGAAGGGGCTGGGACCAATGACCTGGCATCGCTTATGGAGCAGGCGGCCTATCTATAGGGTCACACCAACCCACCGCGCTGGTTTCTACTGTATGTAATGTGGTCACTGATGACGCTATGTACATTCTTAATGTGCTGCTCCTGCGGATTTTGACAGAACGTTAGGCGGCAGCAGAGCTCTTTGCTGGCGCGCTCCTTATTTGTTAGGAATAAAATACTGGTTATCCTTGCATGAGGTCTCTTGGACCTTGTTACCTTGCGGGTTGTATTTTTTTCTGGTGTGAGCATTGAGAGGCTTTCCTGCACGTCTTGCTGGAGCCCCGCTCTGTCGTGTTCCGGCCCATTTCCTTCACTGGCCCCGACCTTCTATACTCGGTGGATAACAGGAAACCATTGATTTGGTTTCTTCTGGACCTTGTTGCTGCTTTTCGGACCATAGTCTATTTTATGGAACAGAAAGCAGCTTGCACCAGGATAATGTCAACATGCTTCAGTTGACTAAGATACAGTAGGCATGCCTTGGGTGGACTTCACTGCCCTTTCACAGAAAATAGAAGTTCTATTCTCCACACATTTGCCCCACCAGAGCCCAGACATCACCTTGTCCAAGGCAGCTGTTTGGGCGTCTATAGGGATCCATTTAAAAAAAATGTTTTAAGTGGGTGTGCAGTTCCAGGGCCAGGCTAACCACGTAACATGGTTTAGGTTCCAGTCAGCCGTCGTGGCTTCCAGCCCAGCAATGCACCGAATTAAAACGTTGAACTTTAATCTAAAAGGTGGACCCTGAGATCACTTTAGATGCAAATTGACCTACAGGGTGACGCTCCTGGCGAGCAGCCATTTTCCTACACAAAGCCATGCTTTAAGTGCCCTCATGGAAGACAGGCGGGGTCTTTTTTAACACTGTCACCAGGGTGGCGGCACCTGAATGATCAAGGCAAGACCGTCACCGGCAGTGTTTTGAAAGACATGGAAGAGAGACTGTATTATGTAAAGTATAAACAACAGTGTAGACTAGAGAATGCAATAATGCCAGTGCATACTTGAACCACACAGTGGCAAAGTGGCGGCCTAATAAACAGCGGCTTGCCATGCTCCGTGCAAAAAAAGAAATACACTAGGAGTCCTGGTGAGGAAACTACTAAAGCCCTCTCTTACACAGCAGCAAATGCAGCAAACCGTGACACTTCCCATGGGGGGCCTGTCGCCCCCTCCCCCTCCCACGGCAGGGGTCTGCAGAGGGCATTGTGTGCCTCTCTTCTCCCTGCACTCTCCACCTTTCACAGGCAGCGAGGGGGAGGGGCGGCGAGGGGTCATTACCTCCCAGGGCTCTCTCCTCTTTCAGCGCCAAGCTGCAGATGAAGCCAGGGCTGGCGGGGGGTCCTCGGTTGCCAAGGGGAGGGAAATCCGCGAGCAGGCGGCCCGCAGGTTCAGCTTGCTGTCAGGCAGCCAGCTGCATTCCCCCACGACATGGTTCCTGTTAAGAAGCAGAAAGAGAGGGAGGGGGTTGGGGTGCACGAGCAAATGTGTGCTGGGGTGAATGCCACAGGGTGACCCACCCTGAGGTGCTGAGTGTCCACGTCATGCTAGAAGGGCCCAGTTGAAGGGGAGAGGGGCAAGGCAGCTTGTAGAAGAAGGCCCTCCTGCGGGGAAGTTGGGGGTGGGGCAATGGATGCGGTGCCCGCGCATGCCAGAAGGCGACTTTCAGATCTGATCTGTCGAAATGCACCACAGATGAGCTTAATCCAGCCACAGGCCACTGCTATGACGGGCACCTTATAGGCCAAGATGAGGCAAGTGGGCAGTTCAACTGAATTATGTTAAAGGGTTACCACTTTAAACGTGCTTATTCTGTACAAACGCTGTGGTACCCCTGGGTCTGGGCGTCACATACATGTTATAAATAAATCAAAACAATAAATAAATGTTGTGCTAGATGTCATGTCGGCAACCTATGGGCGGCTCGTGTAGGGTGGCGAGAGAAGACAGCGCTGGAGGGTTTGATCTGGGTATGCAAATGGTTTGAGGCAGGGGAACAGGCAGTTTTGCATAGGTGTATTTTATATGTTATGTTATTAGGGTTTGCACCACGCATGGCTGTCATTTGCACGGTCTCCAGGTGCGAGGCCGGATCTAGAGGAATCGAGAGGGTGGATTTGGTTAGTTTGGGGGCGAGGGAAAGGCAAGATTGAAGTGCTTTGTGTTGAGGTTGCAGATCGAAATACTCTGAGCTCCGTGAGCCTGTATGGGTGCTTGCTGATAAGTTTAGAAGGCTTGAGGGCTTTGTATCCAGAGGGGAGGCCGCGTTCTTATAGTGTGAGCCTGTGTTGTCCAGGGGCTCAATAGGTTGGCTGTAGTTGGAGGTATAAGATTGTAATGTAAAGAGGTCTTTTTAATAAAAGCTGTGTGCACGTGTCTGGTTTGCCTTTCTGTTTGGTGAGTGATGTGGAGAGAAATTGATATGGTATGATTGGGTACTAAGCGCGTTATAAATAACCGGAGGTTTCTAAGCACAGACCCGGGGATCAAACCTGTGTTGCTCTGCTGTCTTGCTTCCAAGGTGAGTACATTGCCCCTAAGCTATCCTCCCGAGATTAAAAGGTTAGTCAGAAGGTGGGGCGGGCTCTTGGGGTTTCCACAGTACTTTTATATAGGTTTGGCTGTCAACGGCATGTGGTAAGCCTGTAAAATCTCCTTTGTTGAGGTTTAGATATAGATATATTTGTTTCAAGGTTGGCTGTACCAACCCTGTAGTTATGGTTAAGTTGGCTTTCCCATAGCAAGAGCAGTTCTTGGGCGACTTTGACGAATCTTTGCAAAACAGATATAGAGGTGACTTTAAAGACTGGAGGGGGGTGTCTGTACTTCCGCTCTCTATATGGTAGAGGAGAGGCACAGAGGACCCCGGCCAAGATTCTCTATTATTGGTAACGTAGTCGAGCAATCAAGGCCTAGCTTCTCAGGAGGGGATGCTGGCTGGTTCTTAAGTTCTTAAGTACAGTGTAGTCCCCGAACCACCACAAAGGAATGTCCACACACTGTATTACTGAAAACACAGTCTTTATATAATTAATATTCAAAGATATGTACACGATCACAACAACGCACTTTGTACTCGGAAATCAACATTTATAAATATATACAAGTCTAAAGTGGTACCACCAATGTTATCAAATCTCATTAAAGTGCATCAACTGTACGGTTACAATGTCACACAGATCAATAATGAGGAAACCAGCAATAGAGATAGGAAGGAACCTAAAATGGTTGAAACGGTAGGCAGAATACTGACCCCTACCACTAGGTACAGATCTGTGTGCTGATCCCGCCACCTGGGCAACCTGTAAAATAAAGATATATAGCACAAGCCCAGTCCATATATTGTTCAATAGCCTTAGTTCCTCCTATTAAGGTTTTACCCCCCCAATGTACCTGGTGGAGTAGAGTTCTTCGAAGACGCATCGAAGGATCCTTCTTGAGTGACTCCCTTTAAAGCAGGAGCCACAGATCGTCGAGAGGCGTCGAAGATGGTGAACTTGTCGTCGACGGCGGCGATGAGAAGTTCAAGGGTGCCGAGACCCCGGTGTCGATCCAGGCGGTGCTCGTCAGCGACGTCCTGCGAGGATGAGATGTGCGGGGCACCTTTCAGAAGAACTGTGGCCCAGCAAGGACGTCGAGTCGTCGAAGTCTTTGTGGCCTTCAGGTGGCGGGAAACCCACCGGCGGATTCTCCTCGGCGCGTTGTTCGGCCTCGACTTTCTCCGGCGGGACAAAGCGGTCGACGTTGCGGGCAAGGGAGTCCTTGGATTCAAATGTTCTTAGGCAAAGGAGCAGGCGGTTCCGGTTGTCAGTGGCATGGCGTCAAGTGGTCCCCACGGCTGGGCAACACAACTTCGACGGGCCTCCAGCAGTTACACAAACCTGCGAACCCTGGTCGACGGCAACAGACTTTGACAGCGGCAAAGTCTGGGGGCTTTGCTTCGTTCTCAGCGGTCCCGTCTCGGGTCGGCAGCCTTTTGAGGGTCTGACTTCCAGGGAGCTTCGGTGAAGGTTAGCGGTGCTCGATGGTCCCTCGGAGCACGGGAAGAGGGCGCCTTACCAGGTCCTCTCTCGGATCAGTCCCTGACGAGTTTGGCAGCTTTCAGATCAGGTCGAAATAAAAAATGCAACAGCAAGTCTTCGTCTTCCAGCTGGGCGTCGAGGATCAGCAGTTCCAGTTACTCTTCAAGTGTAGACACAGCTTCTGAACAATTTCCAGTGGTGAGAGGTCCCGAGATATACCATCTTGTCTCTCATCCACACTGCTGGGTCACTCTCAGCAGCCAATCATACAGAAGGGCATTCATGCAGTCAGTCAGCCAATCAGGCACACAGTGCATTCAGGCCATCCTCCTCCCTCTCAGACACTCACAACAAGGAATGTGGATTGGGACAAGTACCCAGCCATTCAACACTACACACTGCATTCAGGCCAGTTTCGGGCAGGGCTGTCTCAGTCTTTGTCTCTCATACCAGAAACCAGACAGCCACAACAAGAAGTGCATATTGGTCACACACTCCATTCACCCAGGTCCCACCCACAGGGCGTACCCACAACATACAGTCACTGGGAAGGCTCCAGTCAGTCTGGACTGGACTTCACAACAACACCATATATGGAACTTCCACCCAACAGCCAGCCAGGGGGAAGGGACAGAGCCAGGGCTTCCCAGGACTTTGGGAAAACAAGGCAATAGGTAATAGAAAGCAAGAGGCCACAGGGGCCATCTTGTTTTCCATCAGGAATCAACAGATTCCAATGGCAAGGTCTGGGGATCCGAAAATGGAGGATACTCAGCACACCTGTCAAGTCAGCATGGATCTGCCACCAGCCAATACCCTGCTCTGCGGGCCACCCACAGGTGCCCAAAAACATACACTAGGGGCACAGGGTTGTACCCCCCCACCCATGGGTGCCATAAGGGTATCCCATGGGTCTGTTCACCAACCCAAAAGAGAGAGAGCTGCACCGCCAGGAGTCCCACATGAACTCCTGCATGGAAAATACGACAGAACACACGATAAAAAGGCAGTGAAGGACAAGGATACGGAGGCCCTGTCCCTCCGATGCATTTCCAGCATCACAGCGACTATGAATTTTTTTTGTTGCAAAGCTTGGTGCAGTTTTATCAAGGGGTTGGGGTGGGTACAAAGTTCTAGGGGGTCCCAAACCTTTTGCTATCAAGGTTAAAGTAAACACTGGGCCTGGCTTCCGGCAATGCCCAATGTCTACTCTTACATGGCTAGCTGGGCCTGCAACATGGCTCAAGCCCATGCCCCAATGATTTAGACTATTGGCTGTGGCGGCAAGCCATGAACAGTGGCCCTGGTTCGCATTATTGATGAATTGGGAAACTGTGCCAGGCTACAGGCGCTGGCCAATGTTTTCTGTGGGTTTATTAGTGGGTCAGGCAACATCTCTGAAGCCCATGCTCCATGGTTTGTGGCTATGGGCCATGCCATGGCCGCAAGCCGTGCGTGGACAGTGGCCCACAGTCCCATTGAGCTATAGTGGGAACTGCACTATGCTGCAGGCTAGATCCAGGGGCTGTTGTGGGTGGCTTGGTTCGGCAATTCACCCATGACTTGCATTCCCAACATGTGCTGCGGCACACATCCGCATGCGCTGCAAAAAATATGCTTTTTTAAAGGAGAGTTAAAGTTCTTTCATTTAAAAGTGGAAATAATAAGTTACATACAATGCTGGAACATAGTTATAAAAACCATTGATAATCAGTGAAAAAAATCTTTGTTAAAACGGATGTTATAGGTTGCAGCGCAAAATCGAAAAACTTTGCCAGTTATAGAAAGCTATGCAACCATATCTTGCGCCCCCACCATGCACTGCTCAGACTAACACACAGGACATCAAAGATGACATGGCACGGGTAGTATAGCTCAGTTGCAACGCGCTCGTCTTGGAAGCAATACAACGCAGAACAATACAGGTTTGAATCCCGGGTCAGCGCTTAGAAAACCTCTTTGGTATTAAGCGTGTTATAAATAACCAATTATAATCACAAACGGCATCACTGAGGACATCACATAGGGAATCATTAATTTGTAAAAATCGTGAGTAAGTCCTTACACATGGTTGTGTTAAGGGTATTTCTACAAACATGAGTGGCGATAGGTAGGCCTCTCATGAACTAGTCCATGCAGTCCAAAATGCAAGTTTTAAAACAGAAACTGTTAACTGAAGTTCTGTTGTTAATATAGCAATCTAAAAATACATTTATGCAGGCAATGGCTGCAGCATGGACCGTACAAGTAGAGTATTCTTCCTCTAGTAGATCTGGTCTGATTAATTCTGAGTCCAAGCCCATCAGAAGCTTGAGTAACGGTAAACTTGGAGCCAAGAAATTACTAGACACGTGGGTAGTAAAGTACACACAGGTAACGTCTAGTAAGTGGGAAACAAAATACTACGACCAGAAAATGAAATGAAGATCAGAGTCAGTCATCATACATGTAAAGGACACTAATTGAATTATCTGTCTGGGGCCTGCTTATTGTTCCATGTTATGTGCACCATGAGCTCAGGCCAAACACTAAGGAAACGAATTTAAGAACCTTCTGCAAGGTGAAGGCTTACATATATAGCGCTTTCAAAGTGTGATTGCCTTGGTTTCAATTCAGTACCTCCGGGTAGTGTTTAAACTGCTTATTATCACTAAAGAAAAATAGCCTTCCAGGAAATATGATGTCATCGATGATGGCATTTGTGATGTCATCTTTGATGCCCTGGGTCTGAACAGTGCATGGGGGGGGGCACGGGTTATGTTTGCATAGCTCATGTGTAGATCGATAGATAGATCACTTCCTGGATACGTTATTTCACCTCCCTGCAACTCCGTTGAAATAGCTGGAGAATTGGAAGGGCTTTGAAGCAGGCAAAATGCTTATTTGAAGCACTATATGGATATTGTTCACGCAGCTTGCTTGGTTACAATTTTATGAAGCACAACGGGTGAAGATACAAGTAACAGAGAATACCTCTCGCCTTGCACTCATGTGAAGGGGATCCGCCCCTTTGGAACAATCAACATTTCCCAGCAAGCCAAAAGCTGCCATAAACTTCAATAGAACCCACCTGCACCATCTTCGCAAAAATTGTTCACCCTTTTTACTTGAACGGGGCAATTCCAAAAAGCGCCCTAATTAGAGGGTCTGCATTAAACATGCCTGCCAGCATATTCCAGTCTTGGCAAAGGCGTTGCTAGGGGGGTGGGGGCTGTGGGGGCTATAACCCTGGGTCTTTTGGTTGTAGCCCCGGATAGAAGCTCAGGGGTTTCAACCAAAAAAGCTAGCTAGCCCCCAGTCCCGACGGTCCCAAAAGTAGCATAGCCCCGAATCTTTTCCAGTCCTAGCAACACCCCTGGCACTGGGCTTTAGCAAGGGCTACTGGGAGAATGTTTGCTGTCCTAGACAATGTGACATTCTGCTCCCTGTACACACACACACACACACACACACAGTTTGGGAGCCCCCTGCTGGTGGCACCCTTTAACAGATGCCTGGTTTGGTCTTGGCCTATAGCGCCCATACATGCAAGCCTGAAGCGAACCAGTGGACATTGTGGGCTACATTACACTGCCTTTACATGCAGTGCCTCACAAACAGGGAATGCACGGGGCACCTGGGCGAAGGGGGTATAGAGACAATGCCAGTGAATAAAAGGCAACCTCTCACACGCAAGCGCATACACAAACGCCAACGGTCACCACAGGGTCGTGATGTTGAAATTGACAGGCCCAGGTAAGACGCTGCAAACCATGGTTTGAGTCACCCACCCATACGCTGCGCTCAACCGTTTAAAGTTGTAATAAGTGCCCTTTGGCACTGGAATGTTGGTCCAGGCGGAACTTTAAATTGACGGGCACTGGAATGTTGGCATGTATAAGGATCACAGCAGGGATGGTACTTTTAACACTAACGGTAAGATAAAAAGCTGGCCGCCCCCTGCATACGAGCAGGCACTTAAATTGCTGGCCTGCCACCGCAGTCGCAAACAAATAAGCTGATTGAACCTCACCCAATCCCAGCAAATGCAGTGTTGCAGTGAGGTCACATCTGAGGCCAGCACGGGGATGAAAGCTTGCCCTGCCTGCCTGCCTGCCCACTGCGTGTGCTGGAATTCTTTGTGCCTTGGCCTGCCCCATTCTTTCCAATAGGAAGAGGGGCAGCCGGGACAGCGCCCGCCTTTCACTGCCCTACATGCACTAGAGAGATGTGTTCCATGCCCTGTGGGCGGGTGAATGGCTATTCATGAATGGCGACTCCCTTTTGTGGAATTTCTGACCGCAATGTAATGACATGGTGCCCACCTGCAATACATTTCAGCATGGGAGTGTCTTCAAGAATGCAACAGAAGTCTCACGAGAAAAGGAAATGATGTTATGTCCTGTATGGTGTCATGGTATGGGACGCTATGCCATGTTAAGCCGCAATGTCAGGGTTCATTAGGTTGCTTCCTGTTAGTTCAGTTCGAGCTAGATTGTGTAGATGTGTTGTGTTCTGTTAATATGGGCTGTACTGTGATAAATTAGCTTAGGTTAGGGCTAAGATCGTATAAACCGACTATAACGTAAGCCTACCCTAACCTAAGCCTATCCTAACATAAGCTAAGGCATCACAGCACGACTTAGTCAAAATGAACAGATGTTAAGTTCTGCTAATTATGCCACGTTATCTTATTCCATGATCCCCAAGGAGGGAGCCAAGGTGCCACCCATGAAGTAAACACAAGGGATAAGAAGATTGTCACAGAGTCTTCCAGGTGTGGCAGAATACCACCTGGTGAGGGCGGGATAGCCCACATAATTATACAGCCACAGACATTTGATAGCACACTAATGTCACCTCTGAGCAAGCTGCATCAGTGTCTGGTCTGACTACATCTGCAACCGCCGTGTGGGACAATGGCCAGGCTACTGCCTTTTGATCCTCCTGTAGGAAGGGCAACCTCTTCTTCTCATGGCACATGAACCCTCGCCAGGTGATCTCCTGGGATTTGGTTCTTCCAAGGCAGCACCGGCATCACACCAGGGGCAGACCACTCGAGTCCCTTTGAAGTCAGCCGGCATGGGAAGGAGGAAGAATTTAGAGTAGCCAGAGGGTGGGCTGAGGAGGATTCCACCATCTTTAGTTCCAACTGGTAGTTCGTGTTCTCTACCGGTTCCTGTGCCCATATTTCCTGCAGGCAAGGCACTCTTGTGTGTGATGTCAGAAGGAAAAGGGAACTTGTTACAACAGCCTGAATTGGACCCCCTGCAGCAGATCTACATTAGGCCAATCTCCCATGACATTTTGCCTTTAAAAGGAGAGGGGCACCCCGCCTTCTTTGACTCATCTTTGGACTCTTACAAGGAAAACAAGAATTCACTGGACCGCTTTTGGGAGTGCAGCCTTTTCAAAAGTCCTCTGGCCTAGAGGTGAAGGCATACAAGGCAGAGGAGAGCTCTGTCCCCTGTTCATCCCCTTGGAATAGGGGGGGTGACTGCCGTGGACCAAGGCCCCTGCTGGCTGCACTGAAACCAGGCTTCTGATGACTGGAGGTGAAGGGTCCCCTTTACGTGCCAGGCAAGCTCCATTAGTTGGAAGTGCAAGAGAAGGACTCGCCATGCCCTGGAGCCCCTAGATTGGGACTCCCAGAAGTCTGGAAGCAGTTGGAACCCTCTTTCCTCACATGCGACATCTGCAAGATGGCTCAACCATGCTCAAGGAACCTTGAGCTGCAATAGGACCCTATGTGCTGCAATTTGCACCCTACACAATTTTGAACCACTTGCTGCAATTCGAGGCATCTAGATGTCCGTTCGAACAGTTGAGGTGAATCGACTCGTCTCGACCCGATCACGAGTTCAGCATTGTGGGTTAATTCATTTCACTGTTTTGTTAGAAAAAACTCTTGTCAAAACTATTTTGACGGTATGATTAACTTCACCCCAACACAATTTGAATGTCACAAAGTAAATTGTAATTGATTTAATAGATCTGATAAGATCTTGTGAGCCTTAGAGGAAGAACTCAACAGGGAGTCACAGCACATGCTGTGCGAGATTTATTTTATATATTTTGTATTTCAATACTCAATACTTAGCAATTTGTACAAGTATGTTGGCAAGCAGATGTGATTATCTAGGGGTAAACATGTGTGATATATCAATTGTAAGACACATGTCTAGGACATTTTGTCATAAGATATGTAAGAGAGTAGTTATATACCCGGACCACCAAACAAAACTAGTTGCCACATGGTAGCCTAGTACACGACATACAATTAGTATTCTTTATATATGGAGAGTCAACACCAAGATCAGCATGTGACATCAGTATACATGACTAATATGGAGCTATCACTTTATTTGAACACAGCGCATTATCTACGCAATTATACTAAGAGGGAGTAATTCTCTATTTATTTATATATCCAATGTTTAACAGACAGAAAACTCTGTTATGGCGAGTAGCACTCCCGTGATAGGTTTTCAAAAAGTAAAAAAAGCCAAAAATAGTCGGTTTGATCCGATGTTTCAAACTTTATTTAAAAATTTCAGCGTTTTTAAAAAAGAGAATCGTCCTTCCAGTGTAATACATGCCAGCAGAGTTCAGGCAGGCTGACGCGTTTTGCCACTATCGCGTGGCTTGACCACAGTAGCTCCACCTTCCCAAAGCGTGATTTAAAACACCCACATGGTGAACACTAACAAGGTGACTTTCACTTTTGCCAAAACAATTCGTCCATTTTGAATTGGGCTGGCAGATTCTGTTATAGAGTACCCGCTCATATTTTAAATGATGGTATCCTAAGCTTGTACAAAATTTGCCGCATATACAAAATGCATAATGTGTAGTATCTGGTGTGTATATATATATATATATCTTATGAGAAATACATTATTTTAACATTTGCTGGCAAATGATGCATGGTACATTAAAGCTGCATTAACAATCAGGAAGAATACAGTTTGCGTCCACCATCTTGTCAAACAATGAAAGTGCATAGTGTGCAGTTATACAGAGATAACGTCTTTTTGGCATTCAATGGTAAAAAATTGTGCATGATGCATTTAGGCTATATTGTTGCTTGGATAGGGTACACCGAATTTGGATTATTCATGTAATGTCTTTGCATGCAGGTAAAGTGCATAGTGCATAATACATAATGCCTATTACATTAGAGCCTATTGGGCCAGTAAAGTGCGAAGTGCATATTCCTAAATGTATATCACATGTAAGCTTATTGCTAGTACACAACTCCATTTTGATTTTAGTAACAAATAATGGGGTCCGATGCATTCAAGCTACCTTGCTGCGCTGATAAGGTATACCAAATTTAGATCCTTCACGCAATTCTTTGCAAGCGAGTTAAGTGCATAGTGCCTGCTGAGTAACAGTGATTATATTGTCCACCTATTAAGCAAGTAAGGTGATAGGGCTGATCCGTAATGTATATTCCATTTCAGCTTGTTGTTGATACAATACTCCATTATGGGGTTGATAGTAATTAATGGTACATAATGCATTCAAGTTATGTTATTGGTCAGGTACATAATGCATTCAAGTTATGTTATTGGTCAGGTACAATACGAGTATAGGTCCTTCATATAACATCTTATAAAACCATTACAGTGTACGGTATACAGTCATCCAGAGATTGCATTTTTTGATTTTTGTTATCCTACATCTTTCCAAATAAGCAAAGCGCCTGATGCATAATGCCTTTTCCGTTTAAGCTCGTTATTAATATGTTACTCCATTCCACTTCTTTTCATTTTGAATAAAGTGCATAGTGCATTAAAAATGATATAGTCTGCACGATACCTTAATTGCAATGAAATTTGATTACACTGTTATTCGCCTGTCTATTGTCTGTAGTACCATTGCCTTTTACCCATGTCTACACCCTTAGTTGCATCAATGCTCATGGCTTAGTGAAAATCCACCAGTCTAAAATTGCTCTCCTCTCCCCGACCGGTGCCGAAAAGAGTCAAGAATACAAAGATCAAAAGGAAAACAAAGTAAAATTAAAATAAAATAGAATACAGGAAGGGAAAAAAGGGAAAAGAAAGAGCAAGAATAAATAAGAGTTCAAAGAGCCGCCAAGGATACAAACACAGAAGAAAGATCAATGAAAATAGCAAAGTTGTTATAAAATTAATGAGGCAAATACTGACCATATTGGAAACTGCAGACATAGGCAAAGCACAACTGCAACAAGTGGATCAATTCCTGTACAGACCATTATACGATGAATTCATTATCTATTTATCTGGATGTCCACCTCACCTGATCATATACAATGTCATACATACTTAACAATATTCTTTGATTTTTAAGAGAAAGGGGCATATTAATTCTACTTAATCAACCCCTAAAACGTGTAGATTTCTTCATCCACATTATGGCCACCAGGGCTCTTGCTTTCAAAGTCTATAATGAATCTGGTTTCTTCTTGTCTTAACAGCCGTTCACTGTCCCACAGTGGTCCCACATCAAGTGTTTGGCCATGGGATATGCACTGTCCTTGTTTTTTATTGCTCTTCCATTTTGTAAGATGCTAATTTTCAGTTTTCACTTTGTGCTTCCCACATACCATTTCATACAAGGGCATGACAGAACATATGCTACACATTCAGGCTTGCATGTGATTTTTCCTTTGATGTACATAGGATGGCCCGGAAGTTGGTGAGTATACATTTTGCAGTTCCGGGCAGATTTACAAATTTTACATCTCAAGCATTTCAAGAAACCTTCTCCACTTTTTGTTAGCCAATTGCTGCTTTCCCCCAAATTGTCAGGTTTCATAAAGCTGTTTACTAATGTATCCTTGATTGAGCTACTTTTACAGAAAGTGATGTCTGGACGTTCCTTCAAAGTTGTACCTAGATCTTTATCTGTTTTTAACACTTTCCAATATTTGTTCACAATCCGTCTTATTGTTTGCGCGTGACTTCCAAATGTCAAGATTAATCTGACATTTTCCTCCATTTCGCCAAATGCATCTGGTGTTTGTTTAGTTAGCAAGCTTGTGTCTATCGAGAGCCAGAGCTTTCAGATAGGATCGCTTGATGATTGTTTTGGTATATTATTGTTGTAAAAATCCCCATGCTGTAATTCTGCCGGTTGAGTCATAGTCTGTAATATTGGTACAGTTTCTGGGTATCCTAATAAATTCCCCATATGGAATACTCCATATGAGATCCTTTGGATGTCCACTTCTAGTATGTAATGGACCATTCTCACCGGTTGACTTTCTGTGCAGTTCACAAACCGCTTTTTGAGCTATTATTTTAACATTGACATCCATGAATACTATATACTATGAACTATGATTTTCTGTGAATTTTAGATTACAGTTATAATATATATATATATATATATATTATAACTGAAATACAGATAATTTGAATTTAATTTGTCAAGAAAAGAACGAGCCATTTAATTTTGGTGTAACAATCTATGTACAAGGATCACTCGGCCGTAATTCACCAAATGAGATAGAGATGGCAGTATTGTTGATAAACAGGACAGATGCTGACGCAACATCAATGATAAACAAAATGGCATCCCTGATGTAGACACATGTGGCATGCCACAAGGGAACAGGATGACTCCTTACAGGGCATCCTTCCGATATAAGAGGTAAATAGGTAAGAATCCTGTCAAGCAACAGTACCTTATACTGCATAACCCACCAGCTATTGCAACAAAAGTCAACAGGACATTTTTATCTTCTTCAATTGCAGACATATCATGTATACAGCATCCTATCAAAGCAGCACAAGACCAAATTATCAACATTGGACATCTCATTCATTATGTGTGGTGAGCACCAAATAAGTGTAATAGAGCTATAGACAATTATTGAGATCCACATGATAATTTCTAACTAACGGTACATATTTGTATACCCTATGTAACTAGTGTTTGGAGATCGTATCAGTGCTGGTACCTATTAGCTCAATCATCAGATATATGACGGTTCAGGGCAAGTGATACATCTATTGAACACTATATCACTTATACACCTGAACCAATGGTTATAGAAATAGAGGAGTGCACAACTTTCAATGGACCAACCTATGGCCAACTATTGAGCATGCTACAGCACTTATCTTTCACACTTCATTTGCATGATTCATTAGGGAGTGTTGATGCATAGCTACTCTCATGAATAGGAACAATACACGTTGTTACAGTAAGCATGCACAACAAAGGGACTGCAAACGTGCTATCATATTGTACAATAACATTATGTCAGTAATTTTAATTGATTAACTCTCTCTTTCATATATTTCTCTACCTTGTATATTTTACCCTGATGTCTGTCTCAACCCTCCCAAACCTTCTCTCGCCCGGCCCCCTTTCTTTATTTGCCTGGAATTGAGAGTGGGACCCAAAGACCATGCAGGGTTCCAGAAACAGTATATGCAGGGGTGTTCCCAGGTACAGAAACAATCATGGGCTAAGCTTATGTTAGGACTGGAGGGATTCGGGACTAGGTAGCATTTTGGTTGTAGTTCCTGAGCTTCTATCTGGGGCTACAACCAAAAAGACCCGGGGCTATAGCCCCCTCAGCCACCCTCTAGCAACGCCTCTGAGTACACGGATTGCGAGATGGTGATATATGCAATCTGGTGTCCCTGATAATGATTGTATTTTGGAATGACGTAAAAAAAGGTCAAAACACAAATAATGGAACACAGAAATGGTATACAAAATAATATCTTGACAGCTCCTTCAGTGGAGCATTTTAAAGAAAAAGAACACAAAGAAGAGGATTTAAAATGGGACAGTTCTTAACCAAATGAACCACGTAGACGTAAACATGGCTGAGTCGATATTAAGTGCAATGGAGAAAAGAGCGATATTTTTAACTAAAAGCTAAAAAGGGGTCTCAATGAGACAATGGAGTGGAAACATATGAGGGGGACATATTGAGAGGTACATAACTATGAAAGTATTAAGGATAAGGAGGTTACTTGTGTGTAAACACTAAGTAGTACGATTTTGAGTTTTGAGGGAATGATTAAAACTTCAGTTTAATTGATCTTGAAAACAAGAAAGGAACATATATTTTTCTATTTTTCGTGCTACATGTAACAAATACTTTTCAACACAGAGATCAATAATCTCATGCAATATGGCCTGCCCTGTGATGTCAAGCACATACATATCAGCAACAATGTCACACAACAAAAGATTCCTGCTGTCCTTTTTCGAATCCAAGGGAATCCACAAACTGATTCGTCAGATGCAGGAGATGAATGCGGCGAAACGGCAGCTGCGTACAATGCGATCTGTGAGTACGTTTAGACTTCCTAATCCTATGAACTTTGACATCAGTAATAATGTGATCCGGTCACGTACGGGATAAATTAGGCTATAAAGAAAATATATCTCCCTCCATTTTTCTTTTCTCTTTCTAAATGATTTGATAGATGTGATCTCGAAAAAACAGGTTCATGCTCTCTAGTGCGCAGTAATCATATGACAACGAAGAGCACAAAGAAAATATTACCAATAGAGTATTGAACTAATAACATATAATATATAGACAAAGTAACTACATGTACATTTCCTTTATATGTTTCAATGAAATTGAAAAGGTAATTGCGACAACTGGTCAAATAGAAAAGAAATATAAAGAAAAACAAAACTTTCTTTCGTATGATTTTTTTCCTACCCTTCCTTTTTTGCTTTTCCCATATACAGAGTGGATTGGGAGTAAAATGGGATCTAAAAGCTACTTAGAAGCCGAAGCCATGACATGTAGGTGACTGTGAGCATGGCATGGTAACATGCATTTATGGTGAGTTTTAGTGAATATAACTCGGGTAGGGTTGACTATATTAATTATGTCTCCCTAAAGTAAATATTGAATTTGGGGTGGAATCTTGTATAATTCTGAGTTTGTTTGTCCTTGGTTTTTAATAGTGTATGACTTTGTAGTACAGTTCCTGTGTGTTGGGTTTATAGTTGGGTGTAGCAGTAGTACTGCTTTCCTCGTGAAAAAGTTCCCAAAAGGCCAGTGAATGGATGAAGAATGTCACCCTTGCTGGAGGACACAGAGGTTTCAATAGAATATATAGTATGGGGCGCAGAGGCTACCAACTCGCAAATAAAGGCACTTAGTACAAGAACTAGGATCTCACAAACGATCATGTGCCAGGAATTCTAGTCCTTTATAGTTGTAGAATATTGACAGGCAGCCAGTCTAAGCAAAAGCAAACCATATGGAAAATGATGAATAAAGTTGAGAAAAAAGAAAAAACAAACCTGATGCAAAAATGTTACATTAATGTGTTTGTGACATTGAATAAAAGGATATTATGTAAATGATTTGAATGTACATTGAATATTGAGGAATAGTAAATATCCGGAAACCTGGGACAATCTCCAATATATTCCTTACCCAGTGACTCACAAAATCGGGCTCCTGTAAGTAGAAGATGAATCATTTTCTTTTTTTTTGTTATTGCGCAATTTTGGTTTATCCAAACCATATACACATTAAACCAATTCATAACAAAAATACATGTACAGATATATACGATGTACCTTTATGGGATACACCAGATCAGTGTCCTAGCTACCAGCCCTCGGCACCAGTGTGAATACTTTTCAACGCGGCCAGGTTAGTTGTAGGATTTCTGAGGCTCTTGGCAGCAAAAGAACAAGTGTGGGCCCCTTAATTGGCTTCGCCAGGAGTGACAATACTGAAAAAACGTCACAAGGAGTGACAAGAGTCTCGGGTAGACTAGTGCATAAGGGGAAGTTACATTACAAGATTTTAAGTGACAAATAAATTTGTGATGGCTGCGATTGGTCACTATTATTATAAATAGAGGACGATTACGAGTTTAGCTTTTTTTATAGTAAATACTGCAAAATGAAAATACTATTAGCACATGCAGTAAAGCATGCAGAAAATGTTCATGGTCTTCATTTATTCCATCTGCGTTTAGATGCAGCTCGCTGATGGGTTCCTTTTTGGATACGCGCAATATAAATTCAAAAATCAAAATCATGATTCCACGTCATGAGGACCCAAACGTTATTCCCCAATGTGAAGGTTTTTTTTCTCACACATAAGACGACAGGTCTGTAATTCTATTAATTCACCTTTTAAGAGATTACCCCATGTGCAACTTAGAAACTTGCCCTCCAACCATTCTATCGGATCCCTCCTGTGCTGTATGGCCAGAGATTGCGCTGGTGTGTGGTTTATCTAGGGTTAGGGGACAGATGAAAGAGGCTTGCCCTAAAGCTTCAGGCAATGAAATGTTTTATCAAATCCCAATATTACAAAAAGCACATCTATCTTGCACCTTTTTTTTTTTTTTTTTTCCGCATCAACTCTATCTTGCACATTCTTATGTGTAGAACTTCAAAGTATTGTTTTTAAACTTTTGTAGGGTCAACACAGGGGAAAATACATTTTTAAAAAAGACAGTGATTCACCTGTATGACTTCTAGCACACGCTATGGATCATTCTTTAATGCACACAGATAGATGTGCTTTTTATAATATTGGGATTTGATAAAACATTTCATTGCCTGAAGCATTATGGCAAGCCTCTTTCATCTGTCTCCTAACCCAAGATAAGCGGCACACCAGCGCAATCTCTGGCCATACACCACAGGAGAGATCAGATAGAATGGTTGGAGGGCAAGTTTCTAAGTTGCACATGGGGTAACTCTAAAAAGGCAAATTAATAGAATTACAGACCTGTCGTTGTATGTGTGAAAAAAGCTAGGGTATATCGCCAGATCCAGCACCCACCAATAGTCCCTGAGAATGTTTTTTTGGAGATAACTTATTACCTCATCTGTTAATTACTGCATGAGGCAATTACAACCACACACAAAAAGGCATAAAAGATGAGTTTCTTCTGTGAAACTCGGAATTTGGCAGAGTGGTAAATAAAAATCCAGGATTCAAAAATGACAGATGTTCGCGCACTCCCCCCAAACTAGGAATCTGGCCCTGTATCTGTTAAAACTGAGATTTGGGGGGTTTTGAAAATCAAACAGTATAAACTAAATCACTTCTACAGACACCATATGTTGGCAGATAAGACAAAGTAAGAGAACACTATTTACCCAAGGTCACACACTTTTAGATTAGCGTTGAAGCTTTCCTTTGAGACCAGTCTGCAAAATAGAACATTTACTGGCCATTGTAGGTTTATATTGCTCATTCTAAATGGAACTGCAAAAGTGACAGAATGCAAAGACAAAACAGTATAAAGAGGATGACAGTCTAGAAAAAGTAGGTACCCCCCAATGATGGAGGCAATGTATTTTGTTGGCCGAAGATCAACCGCCTCATGTGTTGATATTAAAAAAACGCATCTATCAGCTTGACTAAAGTGCTTGACTAACGTGTGGCCATGTTGAAGTGATTGAAATCACCATTTTGTTTTTAACTCTCGCCTCTTGCTTTTCTGTCAAAACTGCTTTGCTAAAAGCTAATTCTGCTCGACTATTATTTTATTGTTCATGCATAGAGCAAGGGCGCAAGATACTTGTTGAAACATAACGCAGGCGACCCAGACAGAAATTCCTGGTCTCCTCCCTCACAAGTCCTTGGAAGTAAGCAGCAAGACGTTTAATCATTACACAGGTGCCAGCCAGTCTCGCTCATGCGGTAGGAACGGTAGAAACGAACAATTAATGGCTTGAATTATGCTCTTCTTTGCTGCCCCCCTCTTTCTGAGCCCTGTAGAGCGAGTTGAACCCTAGCACACAAATAGAAACTAGGAGATAGCAAGGCCTGGAATGTGTCTCTCCCCTGCATACAGCTTGTTTGCAAAAACAGAAGCAATGTGTTCTCTTAAACAAAGAACTTTGTCTGCAGGCTCATGAAATTGCAAACTGTTGCTAAAATGAATGTCTGAAGGTGTCATACTCATCACCACTCTCAATCATCGAACCCAATTCAAAGGAAACACATTATGGGCGGTATTGAATATGTCATTACTGATTGTGAGATGCCCATTTTGTATATATGTAACTGTTGTACAATGCTCGCTCTCTTGTGTCCCTCGGGGTCTGGAGACACACGTTGCGGGGGGTGAGACCCAGTTGGCCAAATGAGACTATTTGCTTTGCAATAAACCCTAGCTTTTGAGAATACAACCTTGTGTCTGGCGTATCAGTTAGTGTGTGGTGATTGCACCTTGTTTCCATAAGCGAGGGTCACCTAGGGGCCCCTTCAAGATGGCGCCCGAATAGGGACCCTCCCCCACTTGTTCCATCGTATACGTTGTAAAATAAGGAAGGCGGAGAGAATGGCGAGGATGGGACGATCGAGTCGGGATCAAGAGGTGTTCGGGGCGCCCCTGTGAAAGTGATGAGAGACTCCTTTGCAGATCTGTATACAACTGATCCCTGATCGACGTGCCCGGCCAGAGAACAAGGAGGCGAGGGTCCCGAAACGAGGAGAGTGAGCCAAGATACGCAGACACGATGATTATTGGTTGCGTCAGTATACGGACGAATTGCGTCTTGAAAGACGACTAGATTGATCAGGTGAGTCATGCCCGATTCGAAGTAACACTGATATTGGTAGAGAGTTGATTTTGCAAAATCAAACGCCCAGTGTAAGTTTGATTAGCCGAGGGTAAGGTTAAAACATGCCTGGGGTATTGTCCACCTTAGCAGGATTTTTCCACTGCGGTAGACAATCTTTGGAAACTGGCCAGGTCGCGCCACCCGTGGGGTCGCCGGCGTATGTATGTGAAGTATGGTGTAGGGGCGATAATGTTTTGTGAGATTTGGCATAGGCAAACCAGAAAAGAGTGTTAGGACACTCACCCGGGAACAGGGACGTCCGTATCCTCGCGGGCGAGGAGATGCCTGGCGGCTGTACCTGCGGTATCGTCTTGGCCGAGGGTGCATTCTCCGAGGTCCTCGCTTACTTGGGGTGCGTGCCAGCTCCGGGCGAGTCAGGGTGCATGCGTTCATATACGCGGAAACGGCAGGGAACGGGCTTGTGGTTCAAGCCTCGTTTCCATGAATGCCTTGACTCCGCGCATGCGCCGACTCGGATTGCGGATCAAGCCTCGCTTCCATGCCGAGTCACTATAAAGAGCTTCCTGGTCTTGTACTCGCCGCGTCTCAATGCGGTTTGGTCCTGACCTCCCGCTCGCTTCTGGAATACTTTGTTCTTTCTTGGTGACTCCGCTTGCCTTCCTTCGTTCCCTACCTGTTGGCCCTGCCCTGCCCTGTCCTCTCCTGTTGGTCTGGTTCCTTTGGTTGGGGGTCTGGCTTCCCTGGGTTGGGCTTAGTCCAGTCCTGGTCCGGGGCTCTTCTTGTCCCTTCCTTGCCGCCCTACCCCTCTCCTGCCTGCCCTCCTTTCCTTGCCTGAATTATTTCACTGCCTTGTGCTTGGGTGCCAGTGCCTCTACGGTGCCTCTACTCTGCCTTCTCTGCTGCCTGCAGTTGCTGCCATTACTACTGTCTCGGCTGCCTTCTTCCACCATCTTCGAGAGGGTCTTCTGCAGAATCAACAAGCAACGCACTCAAACTTTCTGTTAACATCTACCGACCTTCCCTGTCAGTGCTTGCACTGTTCTGGCGCCACGTAAATACAGGGAAGTGTCCATCCGTGGCGTCGGGAATCTAACCCATTTTCAATCCTGCAAATCAGGAAGGGACCTGGGCCGGTTCTTGACGTTACTCTGTCATCTTTCGTTCTACAATCAACGTCCTGGCGACCCCGGCACGCAAGCCTTCAGGAAATACAGGTACGCAGCGTCCACGGGACGCACATCTTGACAAAGAGGAAGATTTACAATGGCCGAATCACGGGAGTTTTGAGATATTGAGAATAGATTATTTGGAGAAGGTGTTATTGAAAAAGAAAACACGCCCCAGGCGGCATTTGATATCCTTAGTGACTGGAGGAGGGAAGCTATGCTTCGTTGGAAAAACAGAGAGAAGAGCGCGCGCAGGCATAAGTCGAAAGCAGAAAGAGTGAAAGAGAAGGAGGAGGAGGAGTGGGATGATAGTTTGAGAAAATCAAACAGACGTGATCAGTTGAGTATAGACAAGATATATCCACAACAGGAGCTGCATTCATCAGATGAAATGATAAGCAAAATACTAACTGAAACAAGGCGAGAACGCCCAATAAGAGGGATTAAGAAGACCGAACTAGTGTCTATTGCTCAGCCCCCTTCAGTTGCTCAGCCTCTCCCTATTGTTCAGATCCCAGCACAGCCACAAATCATACAACTAGCACCTCCCATTAGCCAGCCAGCGCTGCAGCAGTTACTTCCCATTCCTGCTGTCCCATCCGCACCTCCAATACTTGAACTTGAACTCACTGAAAGAAGAGAGGGGACGGGACAAAGTGAATGCACTAGGGTGACCCGTAGCGCGATTAGCAAGGAGAGAAAACGGGAGCTGCAAGAACAGGCCGAGATGTTTATAGACGGGAATGATGAAAGGTCGACGCTGGCTTCGATGTATGATTTCAGGAGGAGCAATGAAAGACAGGTAGTGTTGGAATGCATGGGGGAATATTTAAAGGGGAAATGGAAGCAGTTGATTGGAAGGGTACCGCCACAGCAGTTGTTGGACTTGAATGCGTTGGCACGATGTAGAGGGAGACATGAAGTAATAAAGGAACATGTAGACAGGCTTTTTGAATTTAAGCATGAACTTGATGATGCATATGCTGAAATGTTTGCCATACCAGGTTGTAGGGAAAAGGATATAGGGAGAGACAGGGGGGAGGGGGCGATACCATATGTGCAGCAGCGATTTCTTCCTTCGTCAAGACTGACGAGTGAGAAATTAAAAGTATGTATACGAGAGGCGTTAAGATGGATTACAGATCCTACTATTCCCACAATGTAATTACATGAGATATTTGATGAATCGCCTTTGCCAATGAAAAGAAAAGCACTGCAGACAATGGTTGAGGTGCTACTTCAGCAAGTGACAGGACACAATAGAGGGAGAGGAAACGCGCAAGGCAGAAGTAATTCGAACATGCATGGAGGGCCCTTGGGACTAAATCAGTGTGCGTACTGCAGAGAGGAAGGCCACTGGCAAGCGCAATGTCCACATTTACAAAATAGAAATGGGTATGGACAGAGAAGACAGCATAGGGGGCACCCAGAACCAAATGGGCAGAAAAGAAACAATATGCAGCAGCACCAAAATAATCAAGGAAATGTTACCCAGAATCAGAACCAGGCTCAAAATCAGAATGCTTTTAGCCAAAACCAGAGGCAACAGAACTCGCAAAATGGAAATAGAGGGAGGGGCGGAAACATTTTTGATACATAACTGAATACGTATTATAGTAGTGATTACACATCGGATGATGTGTTGTTCCCTCAATAGGACAGCCCAGGACAGGGGTCGGGACCAGTGCCTAGTCCCGTGAATCAAAAAGGACCCTACGTAGAAATGAAAGTCGGGAATAGAGAGGGGAATAGTTTCTTACCTGTAACTCCATTTCTCCAGCATTGGTATCTTCCATGGATTCACATGCTTAGAATATTTCCCGTCGACAGACTGGGAACCCTCGGTACACTTATAAAGCCGTTTCCCATAGGAAAACTTGCGACACTTTTGTGTCCTATCTATGTCGTTTTTGGGGCCGCCCACGCATGTCCTACTAGGACGTAGCGGTATAAATGCCCCGCCCCCGCGGCTCCCTTCAGATTTCGACCCCTCCAAAGCAGAATGGGGTGAAAACCTAGTTATACAAGTCGATTGCGTACCGGGGAGGCCGGCGGGCGCATGTGAATCCATGAAAGATACCAATGCTGGAGAAATTGAGTTACAGGTAAGAAACTATTCCCTTCTCCAGCATTGGATCTTTCATGGATTCACATGCTTAGAATAGAACGCACAGTAGTGATCCTGAAAAAGAGGAGATGTGAATGCAATCCGGCACCCTCCTAAGCATACGTATAGTGAACCACGCTTACGTAAAACTGCCAATTTATAAATATGCAACAGTACATGCACATATCAATACATATATATATATCCATCCATATATACATATGCCAAAATAAGTACAGACCCTTCTTGAAAAGGGCTTACCTTATTGAAACAGATGGCGTAAGACTGCTCTTCCCATTTGTATCTCGTCCGCATGCTGCCGTTCGAGGCAGTAATGGCAGGTAAACGTGTGAGGCACTGACCATGCCGCCGCCTGGCAAATGTCTTGTCAGCGGGATTCCTGCCCACAACGCCGTCGATGACGAAGTTGCCCTCGTGGAATGAGCTCTTGGACGCCCTTGTAGCGGTTTTCCCGCTTTGGAATGACAGAAGGCAATCGTCGACGAGACCCATCGGGCCAGTCCCTGCTTTGAAATTGCTTTTCCTCTCGCCGACGGACCATATGCAATGAAGAGTTGTTGCGTAGATCTAAGTTGCTGAGTCCGATGAAGTTAAAATTTTAGAGCTCTCTTCACGTCCAAGGTATGGAGGACTTTTTCCCGCAGCCGATGAGGGGGTCGCGAAAAAGGTAGGCAGGACAATAGATGAGTGTTTATGATAAGCCGTAGGAACTTTTGGAAATGAAACGAGGATTAGTTGACAGAACCAATTTGTCCTTAAAGAACCTTAGGTACGGCGGGTCTACGACCAATGCTTGCAATTCCGAGATCCGCCTAGCTGATGTTATAGCTATTAGAAAAGCCAATTTCCATGACAAGAATTTCATCGACGATGTGGCCATTGGTTCAAAGGGTGCTTTCATTAACCCTGCTAGCACCACATTAAGACTCCACGTTGGTGGAAAACGTTTAACCGGCGGGAACATAAGGAACAGACCCCTCATGAAGTGTTTCACCAGCCTGTCACTAAATAAGGGAGACTACTGCCTCCTCCTCGTGAGCCTAGAGATGGCCGCCAGGTGTACCTTTATTGATGAAAAAGATAATCCGCTCTTCGCCAGGGGTAGCAGATACGGTAGAAGCTGCTCCGGAGTTACCCTTAGATGTTGTACTCCTGTCTGTCCTTGACACCACGTACAGAACCTCCTCCACTTACACGCGTACGACTTGTTGGTGGAAGGGGCCCGTGCCGCTTGCAGGATTCTCAGACAATCCGACGAAATGCTCAAGGCACCAAATTCTGAAAAGTCAGGAGCCAAGCTGTGAGATCGAGACTGTCTGGATTGTGATGCCACACTGTTCCTTCGTCCCGGGACAGGAGATTGGGGACCTTCGGGAATGTTATTGGTTGATCCCCTGACAGGTGAATCAGGTCAGAAAACCACGGCTGCCTGGGCCAACACAGTGCCACTAGGATGACCCGGCACCTGTACCTGCGTATCCACTGCAGAGTTCTCCTTATAAGGCGTAGAGGAACTTGTCCGTCCACGGGAAGGAGAATGCTTCCTCCAGAGAACTTTCCTGTGGCCACCTGCTGGCATACATTTCGCACTTCTTGTTCCTCTTCGTAGCGAAAAGATCCAGCGGAGGCCGCCCCCTTTCTCGAAGACCTTCGACAACTGAACGCTGTCTATCTCCCATTCGTGTATTTGGTCCATTTTTCTGCTGAGTGAGTCCGCTTGCTCGTTCCTTATTCCCGGAAGATGATGAGCTACGATGGATATATTGTGTTTCAGAGCCCAATGCCACACCTTCTGAGACTCGGTGGAAAGGGTTTTGGATCGCGTGCCCCCTTGCTTCTTCAAGTAAAACATTGCCGTCGTCTTGTCTGTCAATATTCTCACTATGGACCCTCTGATGTGCGGCAGGAAAGACTTCAAGGCTCAGCGCACTGCTCTCAGTTCCAGAACGTTGATGTGCAATAGAGACTCCCTCCGAGACCAACAACCTTGCGTTTGTAGAGTGCCCATGTGTGCTCCCCAGCCTGTCAGGGATGCGTCCGTCACTATGGTTAGCCGAAACTCTGGCTCCTGTAGGGGTACCCCTCTGGACAGATTCTGAAAGCTCTGCCACCACTGAAGAGCTAGTAGGAGCTCATCTTCGTCGACGGTCAGTTTGTCTGACCAGAGCCCTTGGGCCTGCGTCCACCGGTCCGCCAGAAACTCTTGAACCGGCCTCATGAACAGGCGGTAGTTGCCCACCAGAGGAATGCAGGACGCCATAGCGCCCAGAATCGACACATATTTTCTCACTGATAGTCTGGTATTGATTTTCAGCTGACCTGCCAATCGATTGAGTTTGGTGATTCTGTCGAGGGATGGCTTCGCTAACCCTGACTGGGTCTCGAATTGCGCGCCCAGGAACACCAAGCTTCTTGACGGCGTTAACGAGGAGCCTTTGTAAGAGGTGCATGGTGGCCTGCAAACTTGTGTGAGTCGACGTAGGGGAGGACCCCCTCACCAACCAGTCGTCGAGATAAGGGTACACATGATGGCCTTGTCTTCTCAGCCAGGCCGCCACCGGGGGCAAACATTTCGTGAACGTTCTGGGAGAGGATTTCAGCCCAAAAGGAAGTACTGTGAACTGGTAGTGAGTCCGTCCTACCACAAACCTTAGGAACTTTCTGTGTCGCCGACACATTGGTATGTGGAAGTATGCGTCCTGCAGGTCCACAGACGCCAGAAAGTCCCCTTCCTGAACTGACCGGATCATTTCCTGGAGCGTGAGCATCTTGGATTTTAGGCTTTTCAACGTCTTGTTTAGATCGCGCAGGTCTAGAATGGGACGCCACTTTCCGTTTGGTTTTTTCACCACAAAGTATCGGGAATAAACCCCTTGACCCCTCTGCGACGACGGAGCCAATTCTATAGCACCTTTTTGTAGCGTAAGTGCTACTTCCTGCTGCAACACGCTCAGATGGGGTTGAGCTACAAACGCTGGTGGAATGTGCGGAGGGTTGCCTTTGAATTGCAGGGCATGTCCGTATCTTACAGTGTCCAACACCCATTGATGCGTTGTTATTTGCTCCCATTCGTCGATGTAGCACAATACCCTGCCTCCCAGAACGTTCCGATGCCCGTCATTGCTGGTCCTTGGTCTGCTTATCCCTCGTCGATGACGTGTAACCTGTTCTCTTCCTGGGGGCCTGGTAGTCTCTGCGTCGTTTTGCCACTTGAGAAGCCCGTCTGTATCCCTGGGAGGGGTATGCTGGTCTGCTGAAGGATCTGTCTCTCGATGCCGAGAATCTGGAGTTTCCCGATGCTCCCCTAAAGGGACGAAAAGACCTGAAATTTCGACCACTTTGGAGGGCCCCCAAGGAACGCGCCGTGTCCGAGTCCTCCTTCATGCCCTTCAGGGCCTCGTCCAACTTCTCGCCGAACAGAAGGTCTCCCTCAAAAGGCATATCCAGCACCTTGTATTGCACCTCTAGTCTAAAGTTGGTGCATTTTAGCCATTCTTTCCTTCGGAGAACCACACCGTTATTCACCTGTTTAAACCCCGATTCCGCGAGGTCCACCGCAATGTTTATGGCATGATTGGAGGACTCTTCACCTTCCCTGACCAGTAACATTGCTGCCTTATGTTGTTCTTCTGGAAGATGCTCCAGCATAGGCGCCAGTCGGCGCCACATCTCCCTGTCGTAACTGACTACTATGGCCAGAGAATTGGCCGCTTTCTCTGTGGTTTCTCCTACGACAGCACTTTTTTGCCGAAGGCATCCTGTCTTCTGGCTACACTTTCCGGGGGGGTCGTGCACTTGTGCTGGGCCCTCGCCTTTCTCGCCGCCGCCGCCGACACCACCGAGTCAGGGGTTGGCTGGTAGGACAGACACTTGGGGGTAGCTTCTGGGGCCTTACATTTTTTCTCCAGGCGACCTTTTATTGCCGGTTCCGAGAAAGGGTGACGCATGGTCTGTAATCCCTCCTGCCACACATGATCCAGGATGGGTACCGAAAACACCGACCTTCTTCTCTTTCCCATGTGGTCGAAAAGAAAGCAGTCCTTTTTCTCCTCTTCCTGGGCCAACCCGAATTCTGTACACGCTTTGGCCATCATGGCGTGAAATGACCCAATATCGTCCGGGGGAGACGGCTGAGCCGGGCTTCTCTGGGTTTCTAATTCCACCTCAGACTCCCAGGTTGGATCCCTGGAAGGGGAAAAAGAGACATCTGATAAGGTTCTCCTGTCCGAGTCCGAATCTATCAGTTCTCCTTCCTCGTGGCGTGAAACTGAGAGGTCTCCACCCGCTGGCACTGCCGTGGGGGTTGACGGAGGTGGCCGACGAGACGGGCCCGGTTCGTCGATGGCCGACCTGGCCGGAGTTGCTTGAGGTAGCCTCTCGTCCAGTGTCTTCAGCAACGTTTGTAACGTGGATAAACCCTCCAGCGACAAGAGTGACTTCGGATTGAGAAGAGGGGTAGACCCCGGAATGCTCCCGGAGAGAGGCCTGGTAATCCCTCGTAACCAGAGGTCTGCAGGGCCAGCTACTCTCACATCCTCTTCTCCCGAGGACACCGACAAGTCCTCTTGCTGCAGTAGGGTCTCTGGCAAAACCGGGTCGAATACTTCTGGTCGCCAGGCCTCGTGCGGGATCTCCGTCGACGAGGCTAAAGCAGGCCCCGCCGTCACCGTCTATGGCCTAAGAACAGTTGAGTCCAATTGTGTCAGTGGCAGAGAAGTGATCGACGACTGCCCTGCCGTCGACGGCGGTTGTGGTCGTGTAGGTCCCTGAGGCGTTCCCGCCTTTTCTGAACTCGACCTACGCTTCTCCGCTTCTCGACTCAAGGTCGATCTATGATGATCGCCCGAGGAGGATTGCGACTTTTCTTTTCTGTCTTTCTTTGTCGAAGATGAGGATGACGAGGCTTTCTTCGACGAAGACTCCTTAGAATGGTTTCTCAATGATTCCTTCTCCGCCGGTCGTGATTTCTTCACCGGGGGTTCGACGATGTTGAACGGCGCGGGGCCCCTAAGACTTTGACGCTGAGGCAAAGCTGCGCGTGGAGCCCACCTCCGAAGGCGGGTATGCCCCCGCTCCATTGTTTAACCATGCCACTAGTCTTCGACTTCGATCTTTTAGAGTCTTCTGGGAGAAGCCCTTACATATGTTGCACTTGTCTGCCGAATGATGAGGGTGTAGACAATATATGCAATCCATATGTCCGTCCCCCCCGTACACCTTCAAACTGCACGTAGCGCACAGGTGGAACAGTGCTTTTCCTGACATCAGGACAAAACTCCAACAGCACAACCTAGACAAAATAGTAGACTACACGAGGTGCTCCCACTACTTTGGAGACGGTTGAAATCTGAAGGGAGCCGCGGGGGCGAGGCATTTTTACCGCTACGTCCTAGTGGAGCATGCGTGGGCGGCCCCAAAAATGACGTAGATAGGACACTAAAGTGTCAAAAGTTGTCCTCTGGGAAATGGCTTTATAAGTGTACCGAGGGTTCCCAGTCTGTTGACGGGGAATATTCTAAGCATGTGAATCCATGAAAGATCCAATGCTGGAGAACATAGCTTTCTCGTAGATACAGGAGCGCAAAAGTGCTCGATAGACCATCATTTGGTTCCGGAGATACCACTGTCAGGGCAAATAAATATTTCAGTAGGGTTCGCAGGTACCCCAGTGATCAATCCAGTATCCCGACCAGTAGCAGTGACATTAGGTCCATTCACTGAATATTGTCCATTTCTCTTAACAGAAAATTGTGGGGAAAATCTTTTGGGTTTAAATTTATTGAAAAAGCTGAGTGCAGTTATCCATTGCACTCCTGATGGAGTGTTCTTGACAATTTCGCCACAGAATGTACCAGTATCTGAATTTTTGTCCAAACCTTTGCCAGCAGAATTGAGTTAAGTGCCAACTTGCATATGGGCGATGAATGACAATGATGTGGGATACTTGAAAATAGAGCCAGTAAAGATTGTTTTAAAAGAAGGAGTAACGCTACCGTGTATTCCACAGTATAAAATTTCATCAGAAGGAGAGAAAGGATTGAAGAGTATTGTTTCAGATCTGGTAAAACTGGGGGAATTGAAGAGATTACTGGCAGTATATGTAACAGCCCCATTCTCCCGGTGTATAAGAAAGGGGGTAATGAAGTACCATATCGTTTCATAATTGATCTGCGCACATTAAACAAAGTGGTTGACCCTCAATTCCCATTGGTCCCAGACGTCACCACGATTTTGACAATGATTCCTGTCTCGGCAGATTACTTTAGTGTTATAGACTTGAAGAACGCCTTCTTCAGTATTCCAGTACACAGGGAAAGTAGATATCTGTTTGCCTTCATATTAGGAGGACGTTCATTTACATTCACGCGCATTCCACAGGGCTACACAGAGAGTCCGAGTATTTACAGTAGGGCATTGAAAGAAGACTAGATATGCTAGAATTACCGACTGGATGTGTATTGTTACAATATATAGACGATCTATTGCTTGCTGCTGATACAGAAGAGATTTGTAAAAAAGGTACTGTTTTACTATTGTCACATTTAGCAGCATGGGCCATAAAGCGAGCTTAAAGAAATTCCAATATTGTCTAAAGGAGGGGACTTATTTGGGCTACCTACTTTCTAGAGAGGGGAGAAGTCTGACACCAGAGAGAATAGAGAGTATTTCTGGTATGCCTATTCCAAAAACACAGAAAGGAGTCAGAGCTATAATAGGCATGGCTTCTTACTGCCAGCAGTGGATTGTGAATTTTGCATTGATTGTGAAGCCAATGGTGGCATTGACAAAAAAGGATGCTGTGATGCCTTTGCAGTGGGATGAAGAATGTCAAAAAGCATTTGATCTGCTCAAAACTGCATTGTGTTCTGCTCCAGTTTTTGGCACACCAAATTATGAAAAAAATTTCAGATTGTTTGTGCATGAGAGTGAGGGCTGCGCTAGCTGTTTTGACACAGGAACAAGGTGGAAGAAATAGGCCATCCGGTTATGGACCATGTAGCGCGCGCACTACCACGTTGTTTGCGAGCTGTTGCACCGACTGCTGCATCGGTGAAACAAACTGAAGGAATGGTGTTGGGGCACCCCTTAATTTTGATGGTGCCACATGCCATAGACGTTCTATTACATAGAACTCAGACGCAACACCTCACATCTGCTAGATTGACTACACACGAAATTGTCCTGTTTGCACCACACATCCAAATTATGAAGTGTAGCGCTTTGAATCCTGCAGAATTAATGCCACTGCACATGAAAGAATTAGGTGAAAATGAATCACCTCCCCATTATTGCTTAATGGTTACTGAGGAAGAAACAAAAGGAATAATTGATTTAACAGACACCCCACAAAAAGAGCCAGATGGAAAACTGTTTTGTGACGGCTCCTGTTTTAAATTACCTAATGGCACATCAACTGCTGCCTATGCTATCACTACACTGAAAAGAATTGCGGAAACCAAAAGAATCCGCTACAACTCTGCACAAGCCGCGGAGATAATAGCTTTGACGAGAGCCTGTGAGATTTCTGAGAATCTGAGTGTAAACATATATACTGACAGCCAATACGCCTTTGGCGTGGTTCATAACTTTGGCCGACTCTGGGCTGAGAGGGGTTTCTTGACATCACATGGAGCCAGAATTCAACATGGCCCTTTGATTGTACGATTACTGTCTGCACTTATATGTCCAAAGCGCCTAGCAATAGTGGAATGCGAGGCGCATAAAAAGGTAACATGTAAAGTGGGAGAGGGAAACGCATTTGCAGACAGAATTGCGAAGCAAACTGCCACTGATTTGAATACCAAAATGTTGACAGTACAGTCTGAGGAAGTGCCCTGCATGATAGAAAATGGAACTGCCACTGTCAAAGAGATGCAGGCAGAAGCTACTGCTGACAAGATAAAAGGGTGGGCTGAGGGCTCTGCAGAATTCGATCTAGAAGTTTGCTGGGTAGACAAGAAAAGTAAAAACTGGATGCTGCCCAACTCCTATGTAACTGCAATGGTCACGATGGCCCACATCCCCACACATATTTGGGCCAAAACGATAGTTCAGCATCTAGCCACAGTATGGGAGAACACACACAAAGAAGAATGCCGAGAGTCTCGTCCAAAATTGTATCACGTGCCTACAACACAATGTGGGGAAGGGAACGGTGACTCCAACAGGAAGTTTCGGCCCTCCCTCCAGGCCATTTGAGGTAATCCATTTTGATTTCATAGAGATGGAGTGGTGCCAAAACTTGAAATATGTTTTAGTGGTCATATGTGCGTTCAGTAAGTGGGTGGAAGCATATCCATTAAAAGACTGCACCGCCATGAGCACTGCAAAAGTAATGTTAAAGGAGTATTTTTCCCGGTTTAGTCTGCCCTGTGTCATATGGTCAGATAATGGCCCGCATTTTGTGGGCGCAGTGATATTACAGATTTGCGCAGGTCTCCAGATTGACAAGCGATTCCATTGTTCTAGACACCCCATGAGTGCCGGTCTTATTGAACGTCACAAAGGCATTTTAAAGGCCAAAATAAGTAAAATTTGAGCAGGAAACAAACTGAGCTGGGTGGACGCATTACCGCTAGCGTTACTGTGCATGCGCACATCTGTGCAGGCAAGAACTGGGCTCTCCCCATACGAGATAGTGATGGGGAGGCCGGCGAATGTTTGGTGTGCACCACAGCCAAGGCGGCTAAATGAGATAGAATATCCTGTAATCATTTACTGTAATCTTTTAATTCAGAAATTGCGTTTGATTCATCAGCAGGTGCAGGAGGTTCTACCCGTCAGGTACACTGGTCCGGGGCATTCACTGGAACCCGGAGAGTGGGTTCTAGTGAAGAATTTCGAGAGGAAGTCATCACTTGCACCCAGATGGCGTGGAACCTACCAGATACTTTTGACAACCCAGACTGCAATCCGCATGGAGGGAAGAAAGGCGTGGATACATGCAACGCATGCTAAAAAGGTCCCATCGCCGTTTGAAAAACTGCCTGATCGAGACAACCAGAAAGAGACAGCAGCCCCAGAGACGAAAGAAATTGATGCCAGTTCTTTGCCACAAAATTTGTCTGAGCCTGAAACGAAGCCTGGAAAAATTGCTATAAAGGACAAACGGCAAAGAGTGCCCCAACGTTGTCCAGCAGAATCTGCATCATTGCTGGCTGACACAAAACGTGTACCACTTTGGCGCCCAGCATCCGCCATTGCACCGCAAGCTGACTCGAAGCCTGAGTCTGGAAGTACGTCCGCACTATTAATTGATCACACGATACCAGGAGCAAGGCGGTATAATTTACGGCCTCGGAAGAAGGAGTGACCAAATATTCATTTCTTTCGATCTTTTGTTGCCTCTGTTTCCTATAACGGATGAAGTAGGAACCGGAGGTCTAGGGGAAAGTGGCTTGAGGGTTGGACAAATCGGACAGCCCAAGAGCGCGGCTCCCCAGTGCTAAAAAAATCCATGTGCAGATCACCCCTCACGGACAAGAGGGGCTCACATGGTATGAAGGCAATTGATAATTGCTCTGGAGTTCTTTGAGCAATGTGCAGATGCACAGAAATCTTGCCGAACGTATAGCAAATCAGGCTGCAGAGAACTGGCAGAACGAACTGCAGAGATAACTGTTGACATTCCCAAACTTATTGACATTCGAGCGAGTGCAACGACAAAAGATATTCATGACGAACATTGTTGGAGAAGAAGGACAGCGAGAGAAAATGCCAGGACCAGCTTTTGCCTCCTCATGCACCACTGCTGATAATGAGTAAACTATAGAGAGTGGAAGGTTACAAAAAAGAAGTTGCCGAAAAAATGGTATGCTGATCTTAACAATGACCATGTGTGTGATGAGTATATTACCCCCAATAATGACAGTACTTAGAAGAAATACACCCCTTGGAAGCACTCTTGCCTGTTAGAAACATCTCCACTACTGAAAGCCCGGTCCATGTAATTACTTATACTTTGTCCCCAAAGGAAGAAAGACAGAGGGAAGGTTATGGAAATAACACATTATTGTTGATAATGAATATGACTCACTCAATATTAAGAAATAATAATTGTTGGGTTTGTGCCCACTTGCCACAGCATGGTGGTAAGGGAATTGGTTGGTATGTACAGCCACTGCCATTGAATTCTGCATGCTACATGTCCTTGAGTGCATTATATTATGGGAAATGGAACAAAAGTGAAATTGGTCAGTTAGATAGAACAAATATGAATGAATTTGAGGAGATCATTATGAAACCTGTAGGTTGTTCTATATTTCACAAAACACGACTGATCACACCGATAGTGATGCCACAAGACAGATTATTTGTGCCCTATAAATCACCTGTAATCACGTTTCATATGAACCCAGAAGGAAATAAAGATACAGTGCCCCCCTCCTATACAGTAAATTACAGTACACGCTCTGTCCCCTTTTGCCTAAGAAAGAAAGGCTCCTATTCAGTGGGGACATTCACTAGATGCATGAATATAGCATTCCTTGATAGAGAGGTAGAACCAGTTTATGTAGGTGACCCTGTTTATTTCATATGTGGAGAAAAAGCATATCCTTGGTTGCCTAGAAATTGGGGAGGTACTTGTTCCCTGGGACTTTTGTTCCCGGGTTATTGTTTTCAAGAACAGCAGATATAGCCAAATTGTCCAGGTCAAGACCACGGCGAAATAAGGAAGGAGGTTTGATCGCCGAAGACATAGCAAAATCATTCATACCATTTTGGGGCCAAGCAATAAACTCCTATAATATAAGACAACTGTCTAGAATAATAGAAAAAACAATAAATGGGACAACGGATATATTATACAATATGACATTAGAGGAAAAAGGAATTAGATTGATGACACTTCAAAATAGGATGGCTCTTGATGTAATCGTGGTTGATCGTGGGGGAGTTTGCAAAATCGTGGGATCAGCATGTTGCGTATTTGTACGCGACTCCTCCCCTACGATTTTCGAAGCTATAAGAAAGTTGCACGTTTTGAGCTCTGATCTACACCCCCCGCCCAAAGGAAGTTGGGAAATGAACATAAGTTCCAGGTTCTGGGAAGTATTACGCTCATGGGGCTGGAAAATAGTTGCAATCCTAGTAGCAGTACTAGGAATATTTATGACATGTTGTTGTATACACTGCTTACCTATAATTTGTACTGAAATAAGTAAGGAGTGTATACAGATAGTAACAAAAAAGAGCACCACTAAATCAGGTGCTCAAATAAATGATGAAATAAAGACAGTGAAACAATTCATGTCAATTCATATTGATGACAATGATAATGAGGAGGAAACTAGCAGTATGCAAGATTCAGAATCAGATACTTGGTCAGAAGAGGATGCAATGTATGGATGAGGCGTTTGGCATACGGCCAAAAGGAGGGTTTGTCAGTCTAGAAAAAGTAGGTACCCCCCCAATGATGGAGGCAATGTATTTTGTTGGCCGAAGACCAACCGCCTCATGTGTCGATATTAGAAAAACGCATCTATCAGCTTGACTCAAGTGCTTGATAAACTTGCGGCCATTTTGAAGTGATTGAAATCGCCATTTTGTTTTTAACTTTCGCCTCTTGTTTTTGTGTCAAAACTGCTTTGCTGAAAGCTCATTCTGCTCAACTATTATTTTATTGTTCATGCATAGAGCAAGGCCGTGAGATAACTGTTGAAACATAACGCAGGCGACCCAGACAGAAATGCCCGGTCTCCTCCCTCACAAGTCCTTGGAAGTAACCAGCAAGACGTTTAATCATTACATAGGTGCCAGCCAGTCTCGCTCATGCGGTAGGAATGGTAGAAACAAACAATTAATGGCTTGAATTATGCTCTTCTTTGCGGCCCCCCTCTTTCTGAGCCCTGTAGAGCCCTGGAGAGCGAGTTGACCCAAAGCACATGAATAGAAACTAGAAGATAGCGAGGCCTGGAATGTGTCTCTCCCCTGCATGCAGCTTGCTTGCAAAAACAGAAGCAATGTGTTCTCTTAAACAAAGACCTTTGCCTGCAGGCTCATGAAATTGCAAACTGTTGCTAAAATGAATGTCTGACGGTGTCATACTCGTCACCACTGTCAATCATCGATCCCAATTCAAAGGAAACACATTATGGGCGGTATTGAATATGTCATTATTGATTGTGAGATGCCCATTTTGTATATATGTAACTGTTGTACAATGCTCGCTCTCTTGCGTCCTTCGGGGTCTGGAGACACACGACGCGGGGCGTGGGAGCCAGTTAGCCAACTGAGACTATTTGCTTTGCAATAAACCCTAGCTTTTGGGAATACAACCTTGTGTCTGGCGTATCAGTTCAAGTGTGGTGATTGTGCCTTGTTTCCATACGCAACGGTCCCCCAGGGGCCCCTTCAAGGAGGCACGGTGGGAGGGGTCATCTTGTTTCTGTTTAAAAGTCTTGAGAAAATACACAGATCTCAGTAGACAACTGGAGCTGTGAGCTGTGTAGGTGCTTTCAGGTGCAAAAGCCCCTCCCCTCCCCACCAGTTCCCGTCAACCACATTAACACTAATTTACAGACACTTGCCTGCACTTGCAACTAACAAAGAGATACTCTTTCAAATGTGTAGAGATGTGTTATGGCATTTACGAGGCCTGAATGCTAGAGGAAAGTTTTTTTGGGACACATCATCCTCCCAATGGTGGTTCGGCAGGTGATTGGGGCCTGCTGGGGAGCGAGGCGCTAAGCAGCTGCACATGTGGCCCATGCCTTGCGCTGCTCCCGTATAAGCAGTGCTGGAAGTAGAAACAAAAAATGTACTCTGGGAACACTCGCCTCCTTGAGGTGTGGGGCTGCAAGCCAGGTCACATCTCTTCATGGAACCCAAGCCTGGTGAATTTGCATAAAGCAACGAGTATTTTGGCACCATTAGGATGGCCATGATTTTAAATGTGAAACGTATCGGCGATAGTGATTCTAAAAAACACTTGTGTGCGAGTAATGGAAGTTGAACGCTGCTCTTTCTATTGATCGCAATACTCACCCTAGCAAAAACATGTCTGTACATTTCAGGGCATGTATACCAATTTGGGCAGGCTTTAAACAGTATGTGGGCTCTTGCTGTTTCTGCATTCAATGTCCTGTGCCGAGTCTTCTGATGCACGGGCTGACTTGGCTTGGGAGCAGATATGTGAATTTCCCGAGACAGCAGGGCTCCGGTAAGGCTCCTACACTGCATGCAGGGGAGTTGCTAGGTCTGGAAAAGACCCGGGGCTAAGCTGTTGTCGGAACTGTTGGGACTGGGGGCTAGCTAGTCTATTGGTTGTAGATCCTGAGATTCTATCCGGGGCTACAACCAAAAGGTCAGGGGCTATAGCCCCCTTAGCCCCCCCTGGCAACGCCCCTGACTGCATGTAATGTCTGTGGAGCACCGAATGTGCAAGATAGCACAAAATCATACTGGCGAGAAGGCGACACCAGGAGCTTGTAGCTAGATCCTCAATTATACAGGCACAAACTGTTAAAATCATTATCTTACCTTTGGACAGCATTTAGTTGTCATTTCTTTATTTGACTCCGTTTGATTTTTAATCTGTACTCCAGTGTTCGAGTCATACCTTCCCTTCCCTTAAAGCTGATGTAAATTATTTTTTTTATTGCAGATGCCCTGCCTTTGAAATACATTCCCCTTATCGTTTCGATTCCTATATATTCACAACTGTATTAAGGTGTGTTTTAAAATATCGAAGTCATAAATTAAAGTGTCTTGTAATTGGCATAAAGCACCACTTGATGGCATTGTTGCTCCACAAATTTGATCAATAAAGTTCCAGGGTGAAGTTATGCATTAAAAAAGCAACCCAGCCCACCCCTTGCACATAGCCTCTCTGTGTCTCAGTCTCTGCCTCTCTCGCAGTCTCTCTCTCAGCCTCTCGGCAGTCACAAGTCAGATCGAACTGGGTCAGTCATTTCCTTTTCCTATCGCTGTAAAAAGAGAACAATTGAGTTTGGGAAGAATCATTTGACGTGCCCAGCATCTTTCCATTCAGAAAACCAGTGCAGGGCAGTATCCAGACGGTAGGAGCATAGGCGGAGAGGGGACAAGCAATATATACTTTTAAAAAACCTTTTTCTAGACGGATTCTCGGTTCCTCGATGTGTATGCAAAGAAAAGTGTGTGACCGGGAGTGAGACACCTCTCCTTGGGCTATCGTGCCTCCCTTAGACAACACTACCAACACAGTCTGGCAGTCACCCGTGCAAAGAGTAAACTTCACAGCATCACTCTTGAGTGCTGCTCGCCCGAGTACCTAACAAAATGTCACTCCTTTTTTAAAAATATTCTTTCATTTTATTTTATTGTGTTTTGGTTTACAGGAAACCTTCCACAAAATACAAAACATACAGATAAGAAGCATAAAAAACCCAATCTTGTTTTGTACAAAGAAATAAAAGTTAAATACATATGTCAAACACAAACTTCCTTTTCGTAGCCCAAAAAGAAAGAAAAGATAATTGCAGTTAACAATTAATAAATCGATTCCATTCAGAAAGAGAACAAGTGCAATAATCAAAGAGATGTTAGTTCCCCACATCAGCCTACACCAAAACAGTTCCTCGACAAAAGCATCTGCCTGATTGCACTGAGTGCTTCACAATCTAATATCCAGTGTTTAAGAGTTTCGGTGACCTCGTGAAGTTTACAGAAACTGCAATTTAAGGGAATCCCCATCCCATGAGTCGGCATCGACCAGTGCCTACTTCGCTCTCTAGAGTGGAATGTTTGAATCGTAGAAAAACCTGCCGGGTCTTTGGACTAGGAGAACACTTCCGGTATATAGGTAGGTCCCCCCGTTTTTCTGGGGAATTTGGCATATTCTCTGAAAAGTGAATATTTGGCTAGAGCCTCAATGGTCAACCTCCAATTGTCCTGGAATAGTTTCAATTTTACCTTTTCTGGATTCAAACTGAGTTCCATGTCTGAGGAGCCCATTTCTTCCAGTTGTTCCCTCATACAAGTCCTAAACTTGTTCACAGAGGGAACTGTCCCCTTTGCTGCCATAGATTGAGAATCCACAAATAGTGAATTGGCCGGAGGACTCAAAAACTTGAAATATATCAAGAGTTGTTTCAATTGATATCGAGCATGGAGAGAAATTAGATTTAGTTCATGGCGAATTACTGCATTTGGGACTGATGACGCTAGGCCCAATACGTTCTTCCACATTAGTCCATGCAGGCTATCAAGAACTGGTCGCACATCAAGAGATAACCGTACCGGTTCTACCTTGCCCAGGTAATATTTGACAGCTGGTAAAAGTGAAAAGCCACAGACTCTCCTAAATATGCGTTTGATATGGGACCTCAATTGATTCAACTTGGCCTTCAGTGATTCTTTCCACATCTTGACTGAGGATACATAGGTCAAGCTAGTTATACCTCAGGTAGCGGATAGACTCCACCCTCTCCACATGGCCAGTGCCCAATACCCAGCGCGTGACCACAGACGTACTACCATAAGAAAAAAACAACCACCTTGGACTTCTCACCATTCACCACTAGATTGTTAGACAGTGCATACTCCTAAAAAATATTGAGCTTACGTTGGAGGTCTTGCGCTGTTCTGTCAAAGATGACAATGTCATCAACGAAAGCCTCTGCCCCAATAATATAGTGCAGAACAGCCCTGTGACCCTCAACAATTTTCTAGTAAGGCCATGTCTTACAGCTCTAGTGACTCTCCCAGCTTTCTCTAGGCAGGCCCAAAGCTCTGAAGGAGAAAAAGGAGCATTCTCAGGCATCCATAGCCAGTTCCATACACCGCCAATAATCTGTATAGTGCTCCAATTTCATTTACACCGATGGTATCGGAAGCGTTCTCTCAGAGCCCCCACCAAGATGCTCTGGGAGCTCTGGAGGCTCGCGCTTCGTACAGTGCCACAGGTTCGCGGGACGCTGCTGGAGCTCTGGAGTCCAATGCCTGAGGCAAACGTGCAAGTTTGCAAACTTTGAGCTTACCAATTAATTATTCCAGATCCACGGCAAATCTGCAATAACATATGGAAGGAATTAGTTGTTACCAGGCGAGTTTTCATCAGATATTGTGGAAATAGGAGACCTTACCTGTGCACCGGCAGCGATAGAGCAGGGTTAGGGGCCGGAGGGAGACTGGGTTCCAAGATGGCAGGCAAGCCAAATTAAATCTTGGTAGCCCCCTAGGCCCAAAGGGAGGTCAGTTGCACTTAGGAGCAACAGCCAATCCCAAATCTGCCCTAATTACCAAATTCGGGTGCAGGCAAGCTCTTAAGAGCCTAGCCCAGGGGAAGCCAGTGCTCAAGTCTGAGTGCACGGCCGTGTGTAAAAAAACAAGACACTTCGACTGTCTTTTTAGAAATTATGATTTTAAGCAGGACCTGGGGATTCAAACCACGGTCGCAGGTTCACAGGTCGGGCACTTCACGATGGTGAAAATTCACGAGTACATTATATAACCTGGTGAAAAGTAACAAACTAAAGGTGAAATGTCACATTTCGGTACTGCACTCTCCAGCAAAAATATTGGCATTGAATCTTGGGCTTTAAAACGTGCACACTTTTTAACATTTTCAAACCCTATTAGAAGAAAATATCCTTGCTTGTTTTTTTTGTGCATGTTGATTTTATGAGAGGCAAATGTCATTTGTCCTGGCCAATTTGGATGGTTATGCATGGGCCAATTGAATGAAATGTGCATATTTTACCTTGATATGCTAATTTCTGGTAACGTCACATCCCATTGCCCATGTTATTGAGTCCCCCACTTTTATTTTGGGACTTGACCCCTGGGGCGAGCACCATAACACAGGGAGCCCAGTTGCACCAGTGTGGGCTGGAGGTGCAGGAAGCTTTAGTTTTACAGTGGCTGGAGACTGGAGGGAGTTGAAGAAAGCCGACACCACAGATACAGAGGAGCTTGGAGGGATGGCCACCGGGGTGACCAGGAGGAGGTGATGATAGCTAAGAGGTTGAAGGAGGAGGTGGTACCGACAGGGCTGCAGGAGGAGGTGTTGACATCAGGAGAATAGGGTGGTAGGAGGAGGTGGTAAGTCCAAGAGTGCAGGTGAAGCAGGTAGTAGCAGGGGGGAGGGCGGTGGTGGTTGTAAGATAAAAGGGAACAGAGTTGATCACATCAGGGGCTAAATGTGATGCAGAGGAGATGGAGGTGGTAACCTCAAGGGGAGAGGAAGCAACTTAGATGAGCTAGTGCCAAGAAGAGGAGGTGGTTTGATCAGGTAGTAAAGACGTCTCGATCCATGTGGTGAGATCGAGAGAAGAGAAGGACAAGATGAAATCAGGAGGTGGTACAGAAGAGGAGGATCCAGGAATATTAAATGTTTAAAGTGTGTCTGAGGAGAAGGCACAGAACAGTCTCCTAGGGAGACAGCATAGGAACGTTCCTGTTGGCAGGTCGGCCCTAGGCAGGACAAGATGGCGTGAGGAGGAACCTTGTCTGACGGCACAACTACACAACCGAGTGAGTCTCATGGTACATGGCCCCAAAACGCTGCAACTAGACAATCCTCATAAAAATGGTTTGTGAAACCCTAAATCCCACAATTATCTGATAAAGGGGCGACGAAACCCCTTTGGAATTGTAAGGACATGGGCAGACATTCAAGCTCGGGGGACCAGGGTGGATATTGTGAGGGCCTTCCCTGGGTGAATTGAACCGTTCACAAAGAGAAGAACATGGAAGACCTTTTTATTTCAGTTGGGCCTGGTTATCATGTCCTCAAAGGTTTTGAACGCAAGATATGGTCTTGCTGTGGTTCTTAGTCTCAGGCAAACCCTGTGAAAAATCGCATACTACGTTTTGGTACATGCAGTCTTTCATCTTTAATGTTTATAATAATGCATATGAACATGTGGTAAAAATCCTAGAACTTGCAGGACATGATTATAGAGTTCTGTTGCAGCATAGCTTTAAGAAACAAGGGCGTGAATGACATCGTTTCAGCAGGTGGAAATGGCGGGCAGTTGCTGGGTTGTGCTTCGGTGATCCTTAGAATGTTCATAATTAGTTACTTTGCATGGCAATTGTTGTTGTGCATCACAATAGAACCTCGTTCCCTATGCCGTGTAAGTCACTGCCCCCAGGGCCCTTGGGGCCAGGTATTTGCAGAGCGACAGAGAGGAGTGCACCATGCATGTAGATGTTCGTTCCCTGGCAGGTCCGGCTCTGCCTTCATTTTTTTTTCCGCTGATAAAAGTAGTAACCCTGGCTCCAACCCTTCTCAATGCATATCTTAGTAATATTGAGGAGATTCTGCGTGCGCGGGGTTTGATTCCTGTTAGGTTGGGCCACCTTGACATTCATTGGCGGTGTATGGAACTGGCTATGGATACCTGAGAATGCTCCTTTTTCTCCTTCAGAGCTTTGGGCCTGCCTAGAGAAAGCTGGGAGAGTCACTAGAGCTGTAACACATGGCCTTACTAGAAAATTGTTGAGGGTCACAGGGCTGTTCTGCACTATATTATTGGGGCAGAGGTAAAGAATTTAAGTTGAAAGCTACTCGGGCATAAAAAGTCACTCACTACCCCAATTCTCCACATGCCTAGAACACACCATTTCTTACTCGCCAAGATGCATTTCGAAGTCGCCAATGGCTAGCGGCGAGTGAACATCTTAAGGCCTGATTGGGGGGCTTTAGATGGTCAAGGCTACCCGGAGAGTCCTGCTCTGGGGCACTGCGATTGTGCCCAGCCCTGTGACAGGCATCTTCCCCATACTGCATCTGAGGACGAGCATCCATTGGCTGGTGGTGGCCAACCATCCAGTTTTTTGCAGTACCGCCCTGAATTGACAGGTTAGCTCCCACGTCCAGCAGACATCCTCTTCTGGCGCCCGATCACAGCGTTTCCGGCACCGCGTTTTTCGTGTGAAAGTTGGAGCCTAGGGCGGCAGGGCGGCTCTCCCATAGGCCTGTGAAGCCGGTTGAGACATTCCTCCCATTAGAGTGCTCTGTTGACACAGAGCAAATAGACACTGACAGGAAGGAGGGGGCTATTAGCAAGGACTTGTGTCCCTTAACAAATGTGAATGGGGGTGATAAGAAATGGGAAGCCTGCATAACGCTGCACGCTTTGGGGCTTTAAAAGCCAAGGGAACTATATGTAGGCTTGCATCACTCTGCATGGTCTTTGCGACCAATGCAGGATGTGGGGAATACAGATAAAGACAAAGCCAGACTCTTCTATAACAATGTATATACAGTGTAAGGTTCATTTATTATGAAATGGTAATTTGTATTGGAATGTGGATTCTTTTCAAGGTGTTGCTATAACAAAGTAGGATTTAAGCACATGAAATCCAAACCAAAGCCTGACAAATATTTAATCAACTAAGCCTGGGAAGATGTGTCCAATTGCTTACATTGCCCACTTTCCGCTTTCACCATTTAATCAAAGTGTGTGATCCTGGGCAAATCATTTCATCTCACTGTGTCTTATCTGGATCCCCTATATGTGATTCAGTTCATAGCTTACGTTAACCATTTAAATTCCTTCTGAATTCCCAGAAGGAACCCTTGTAGGCTTCACCCACTTCCGCAGTTAGGTTTAATATATCATGCTATTATTTAAAAAAGCCTCACTCATGGTTTAACGACTATAGAGTTGCTCCATATATAATAATAGTGCCATTTATGTGTTTCACACCAGAAAGGTATTTGCCACCCGGCTTACTTATGGCAACTTCTTGTAATGTCACTTCCCATGGTGCCTCCAAGTATCAAAGACTGATGATGCGCCTTGTGATGCCCTTTTCTGTGAAGTCACTTCTTTTGGTGTCAAATTAGGAGGTTTGCATGTATTTTGCCCCACAGTGCCTGGACAGGGCTCTGATAGGCGAGCCCCCTGCAGTTATAATGCTCCTACAGTTTTGTTATTTTGTGCCCTGCATATGTGTTAAAATGCCATCTGCCACTGTTGTTATCACAAATGTTGACTGGGGAGGTGACATCTTAAGGAACCGCGCGCACTGCAGGCCGTTTCTGATGCGTTACCACGTCTAAAGTGTGCTGGGAAAGCATACTGTACAGTTAGCCACCCTAGCTGGCCCCGCGAGTTACCCTTCTTGGATCCTAAAACCGGGCACCAGGCTCCGCCACAGTAAAAGTCAGAAATGATTTCACATCCAAGTTGGACAAACTGAGTTCTCCACACTACTTTCGAGTCTTCGACACCGCCCCAGCAAGTGCTTCGTCAAAAAGTCACAAGCTTATAGACACTTTTTTACAATGACATGCATCTATTTGTTATATATAGGGACCAGGGGCTGAGATTGCGGCATTTGCGGCAGTCATTAACAAGACTGCCTTCCATTAAAGGTGCATTTCTGAAAACAAAGACAGTGTGGAAAAGGAAGGATTTGCAGACAGAAGACCCACTGGAAGACGACTGGGACAATTTCTCCACCTGCAGAGCCGTCCTGATGACTCTTGCAGAAGCAGCATCTGGAGAAAAATGCCACGGACTGATCAACGAGCCCTGGTCCTCTTCATTGTGGAGCCTGTGGTGGGAGGAGGGACATGGGCAATTTCCCCTCAGCCTGCCCTGCATCTGGTGGGCCACTGATTCAATGAGTGTCCTTACACCCAATGAATTGAATGGGAGAGTAGGTCCAGAAGAGCGGGGACATGTTCAAGCATATCTGCACCATCCATCCAGCCGTGTAAAGGAAATGAGCGCAGGTGGGTTACCTGTAAAGTGGTGAAACTTCACATTAGGCGGCTATTGTAAATCACTGTTTATCAACATGTTACAGCCTCAGGTTCCCAGTAAGTATGTGTGATAAAGTGCTGACCCATCAATTGAGTCCAGGACCAATGTATTATAACTTCCTGTAAAGTCACTGACCGGGTCAAGGGCGGTCTGATAGAATTTCCATAACCCCCTATGATTTTGGACTAATTGCACGCATTTTAATTGCAGTCTCCACACATGGCCAACATTGTGTGATCTTGGGCAGCCATCCCATCTGTGTCACTATTGTTATCTGAACAACTTACAGACAAACCGAAAAAAATTGTATACAGTGCTACATCAAAACCATACATATTGACCTGGGGAATGAAGGAAGGTGACGAAGCCCACGTTCCAAGCAGACCCCCTTAAAGCCATAAGATCTGGATCCTGGCCTCAGCTTCCCTACCTGCTCAAAATGCATTTATCTTGTGTATTTCTGTTCTTAATTAATCCCATGTACAATTAGGTGTCAGGTTTCAATCAAGCCACCAAGCAAAGTACACAGATCACATCGGAAACAAAGCTCCATCTTTTCCATTGTTGGTGATTTCTGCACAGAACTGCAGATCGCTCGGTGTCCTTTCAGTATTTATTGGGAAAAAGCGGAAATGCAGGTCTCATGCCTCAAGGTTGTCCATTCAAAAACATTTTTTTATTAAAGTGACTTATCAATAGTTATACAAAAGCCAACTTTTAGTCGCATTAAAATCCAAATTCATAACCAAAATTTCCAAAGTTACATCCAAAAAAAATCCAAATCCAGAAAGCAAAAACAGAATAAATAAATCCATCACATGTAAATGATCACAAAAACTCTGAGGGAAAGGAGGGGGAGAAACAGAACAAAAGCGAGTAGAACGACCACAGCCCATACTCATCAAAAGGCAGTCCACATTGATGGTATCTCTCCCAGTTCATTCCACTAATGTTCTACCTCCTTGTTTTCCGAGTGCCGGACAGTTCATCACCAGATGTTTAGATGTTTCCATTAATTCTGGATCTTGACAAAATCTACAAGTTACCACCCTTTCCACACCTAACTTCCTCCATTGTACCTCTCTAGTAGGTAGTAAATTTAGTCGTAAAAGGAGGAAATTCTTTCCGAAGCACCAATTGGGGAAAAGTTGTAGGTACCTCAGGATCATATTCAATTTCAATGGTTCCACCATCTTTTTGCCATAGCCTTTCTACTGTGCTTGTTCATCTTGGGAGTTTATTCAGTGCTGCCGGAATAATGTCTTTTTGGTGTTGGTCGGGTTCTCAACTAGAGTTCGTAACGACTTTCCCAGATCCATCAATACAATCGGACAGTTACATGCCCATTCCTTCAGTGTTGTTTCTGTTCCTTCCTGCAATGCCCGTTTGAGAATCGAAACCCCCCCCTTAGGATTGTCTTCCAAGCATTTCCTAAAGGACAAAGATTTCCAAATAACAAGGGCTTTTAGAGGCGTTAACCCTAGTTCCACACGGATGGATTGAATTGGAGTTGATTTGGGAAGGCCCAAGACCCTTTTCCAAAAAAGGCCTTCTAATTTTTGCCAATTTTCCATCTTGAAGTTAAATGAAGACTCGGCCCTGTAGGACAAGATTGGTGCAACTTTTGAGCGATAGAAAGCAACTACCGGAAGCAGCGAAAATCCGCCAAATCTTTTTAGCAGCACTCTCCCCTGCGCCGCCAATTTCTCTGTTTTTCTTCTCAGCATTTCTAGTCTTGGGGCATCTGTGCCACTGGTATTCATACATACACCCAAATAGATGAGTGAACTTACCACCAGAATTTCCACACCTTGAAGTTTCCAAACAACACTTTTTTCCCCTCCTCGATGACTATGAACACCCAGTGGAAGGATCATCGATTTCTTAGGATTTATCGTAAGGCCATTCAATTCAATATAGTGCTGTAGGGCTTCCAAATGTCTTTGTAACCCAATTTCAGTTTGGTCAGCCAATACCACGTCCTCAGCGTACAGAAGTCTTCCTATGGCGACGCTTGCAAGTCTTGGGGGGTGACGCACCTAATATCCTCAAAGGCTTCATCAATGTCTGATGTAAAAAGAATGAAAAGCTTGGGTGCCAAGGGGCATCCTTGCTTCAAGCCTTTATTTGTCTGAAGTGCCTTAGTCAAAAGTCCCTGTGTATTCAGCCTAATCTTCAAACCAGTGTCCGTATATAGATCTTGTATAGGTTCCATCAGGTTGGGAGGACATCCCCAGATTAGCATTTTTTCCCAAAGTTTTGGGCGGGTAATCGTGTCAAACGCTTGCGTTAGGTCGACAAATGCCAAGTAGATCTTTTTATTTTTCCCTTCTGAGATCTAGCCTTCAGTAGATTCAGAATGAAGGTGTTTAGACACAGCCCTACTCCTTTCACAAAACCCGCTTGCCAGATAGCTCTATGGCCTGAAGTGGTGGTTCACTTGATCAGAGATTTTAAAATTAAGGAAGCAAATATTTTTCCCGGGACATCCAGCAACGCTATCGGGCGATAGTTGGAAGGGTCTGTTCTTAACCCCTTTTTGTAGATTGGGACAATGATTGATGTCTTCCACGATGCTGGAATCTTTCTTTGTTACGCTCACCTGGTATCCATGGGGACGCCACCCAGCTGCCGGAACCCTGGTGCCCTTCTCGGTCGCTCCCGGGTATTATCAGCGGGGAGTTCTTTCTGGAAAACAGGTGGGCAATGTTCAAGATAGAGCAACTTGGGAAATAACCACCCAACACCCGGTATGCCTGCAGAGCCTCTCCGGGCCTTTCCTCACCTTGTTTTGGGCTTTGGCGAGCACTCCGTCCTGCCTTCTTTGCAGGGGCGCGTTGTCCTCTGTGGGCGATTGCAATAGAGTTACTTCACTGATGCTGCCCTTTTGAGTCTCTCAGGTAGGTCTTATTACTGTTATTCTGTAAGCCTTTCTTTGAATTAATGATGTCTTTTCTCTCCCAGTAGGTGCGCGAGAGTCCGCTGTGGGCCGTTGGCTGGATTTGGGCTCACCGGCGAGTGATGGTGTTTCGAGAGCGCCTCGATGCGGTAAGTGGGCGCTATACGTAGCGCTATGGTGCCGTGCTTCTGCTAACCTGTTGTCTTTTATTCCCGTTGGCCGCTGCGTTCACCGAAGCAAGAGGCTCCTAAGCGGTGTTGGTCGATGGGCGACTTGAGAGGCAAGTTGCCGGCTCTGATGTAAATGTCTAATGTCTCTTTTCTCTCTTTTTGCAGGTTCGAAGATCCAGGAAGCTTGCTGTTCCTTGGGTGCTGATTGCAGTCTGCGGTGGAATCTCAGGTAAGCTGCTGAAAATAACAATGTCCCTTTGTTTTGCAGGTGCAGACTTTGAGGTTCGAAGATGCTGCAGAACACGATGAGCGTCACATTTCTGGAATGCAAAGTAACGCGAAGCGTGCACTGGAGTTCGGGTGTGGTTTATATAGCCTGCAGGCATCCCAGGTATCACTGGACCTGCCACACCCAAAATGCTAGACCGCATGGTTCAGTTTAGGAACTGAGCCATGTGGAGGCATCCATGTTGTTGCACAATGCCCTTTTGGGCCCTGATTACTGCTCTAGCATATGAGCCTGGCGCCAAAGGCGCCAGGACTGACTCCAAGAGAGTCAGGGGGCAAATGTCAAGGCCCTGGAGGGCCTGATGGGGGTAGAAGTAGCCCCCCTGGCCTGGCTATCCAGGCTTAGGGCAGGGATCGTGACAGCACTCCCCCCTAAGGCCCCTCTCAAGGTGTTTCTTCTGTCCGGCCCAGGTTTAGTTGGGAAGTTTCGATGGTAGCTTTTAATCGGACGTGGTGCGTGAACATTTTCGCAGGGTTCCAAGGATTTATCTTGGGGTCCAAAACCTTTCCAATCGATTAGATAGTATAGCTTCCCTCTTGAGTACTTAGAATCCAGTATGCCTTTAACTTCGAATTCTGGTTCTCCGTCGACAAGAATGGGTTTTGGTGCTGCCTTAATCCATGTACCCGGATGCACTGGTTTTAGAAGGGACACATGAAATACCGGATGGATGCGTAGATTGGATGCTAAATCTAATTTGACGGCCGCCGGATTGATAACCGCCTTGATGGTGTAGGGTCCCAAATACCTGGGTTGGAAGGTCTGGGTTCCTTTGATGGTATGAACCTGGTGGCTAGCCAAACTTTGTCTCCTACTCGATAATCAGGGGCCATAGTCCTGTGTTGGTCGGCAAATTGTTTTTGCTTGTCTTTGGCATGATTTAGATGTTCGTTGGCCTTTTTGAAAGCCTCAGTGATATTGGTGTGAAGGGTATTTACCACTGGCATTTCTAAGTTGGTTGGGAGATCCAATTCTGAGGTACGTGGGTGTCTGCCATATAGAGTATAAAAGGGTGTTTGTCCAGTACTGGAATGTAAGGAGTTGTTATAAGCGTACTCGGCTATCCAAAGTAAGTCCTTCCAGTCTCTTAACTCGTGATGTAACATACACCGCAGGTATGCTCAAGGGTCTGGTTGGTCCTTTCGGTCTGGCCATCCGTTTGGGGGTGGTGGCTAGTGGATAGCCGGACGTCAATTTGTGCCATTGCACAACACTTTCTCCAAAAGTTGGAAACAAACTGACTACCTCGATCGGAGATCAGGTTTGATGGGAAGCCGTGTAATTTAACAATATTGTCCAGAAACCCCTTGGCTAGAGTAGAGGCATCTGGAAGGCCTTTGAGTGGAATAAAATGGGCCATCTTTGAGAATAGGTCTACAACTACAAGGATGGTGTTAAATCCCTGACTGGTAGGTAGATCAGTGATGAAGTCGAGGGAAAGGGTGTGCCATGGCGCTGGAGGAATGTCCAAAGTTTTCAGAAGGCCAGATGGTTTGTGTTTAAGCGATTTATTTTGTGTGCAGGCTCCACAAGATTGGATGTATTGGATGCTATCTCTTCGCCAAGTAGGCCACCAGAAGTTCTGTTTCACCTTGGCTAAGGTCTTGGTAATCCCGGGGTGCCCTTCGATCAGGGAATCGTGGAAACCAGAAATGACTTGTTGTTGTAAGTTCTTGGTGGAGATGTATAGGCGGCCCTTAAAGAAGGGTAAACGGGCTTGGATGGAATATTGTTCTCCCTGCGCTTGCCATGCAAGGAGGGTATCCGGATTCATGGTTTGTTGGATTTCCTTTTTCAGTTCCATGTGGGTTAAGGCTGTAGTAAGGCCTAAGAGTTTGTCTTCAGGTATGATGGGGACTGGATCTGGCACCGTATAGACCAAGTCATCAGTACGAGAAAGTGCGTCAGCTTTTCCGTTCTTGACGCCTGGTCAAAATGTTATGACAAAATCATATTCGGCGAAAAAGAGAGCCCATCGCAGTTGGCGTGAAGATTAGGCCTTTGCTGTTTTAGGATATCCCAGAAGATAGTTTTGCCAGGCCTTGAAGGCGGATTTGATTGCTAAGAGTTCTTTGTCTGTGATGGCGTAATTAATTTCTGGAGGTGAACATTTCTTCGACCAGAAGGCCACTGGATGTAGCTGGCCAGTTTCGGGATCCCTTTGTGAGAGGACAGCTCCCATAGCTATACTGGAAGCGTCTTGTTCCACAATATACGGGAGGTCTGGACGTGGATGTCGCAGGATCGGTGCTGAGGTAAATCTTCTCTTTAGTTCCTGAAAAGCCTTTTCCGCATCTTCGGTCCAGGCGAATTTCTTATTATTTTTTCTTAACAATGTGGTGATCGGGTGTACAACCTTTGAGAAGTCTGGTATGAATCGGCGCTAGAAGTTCGCAAAACCCAACATGCTCTGTACGCCTTTTATTGACGTTGGAGATGGCCATTTCAAAGCGGCATCCACCTTATGCAAGTCCATTCTGATGCCTCCTGGAGTAAGAACGAAACCCAGAAATTCAACTTCGGTGACGTGAAAAAAACACTTTTCCATTTTTGCATATAAACGATGTTCCCGGAGCTTGGAGAGAACTGAACGGACGTGCTTGATGTGATCCTGTTTTGAAGTTGAGTACACTAAGATATCATCTATGTATACTAGGGCGCAGACATCTATTAACTCTCTCAAAATGTCATTCATAAAATACTGAAACGCTGCAGGGGCGTTGCATAACCCAAAGGGAATGATTTGGTATTCGAACAAACCATATTTGGTGCGGAAAGCAGTCTTCCACTCGTCTCCGCTTCTGTCCCGCACCAGGTGGTATGCTCCTCGAAGGTCCAGTTTGGTGTAAATTTGGGCATCTTTGACCTGGTCCAGCATTTCAGGGATGAGGGGCAAGGGGTAACGGTTCTTTACAGTGATCTGGTTTAATGCGCAGTAGTCGATACAGGTTCTCAGGTCCCCTTCTTTTTTCGGTACGAAGAACAAAGGACTGGCTGCTGGGGACTTGGATGGGCGGATGAATCCATTAGTGAAGTACTGGTCTAGATAAGCCTTCAAATGAAGGTTTACGGGTTATGTGAGAGCATAGATCCTGCCACAAGGGACCTGCGCACCCGGTACAAGGTCGATCTGGCAGTCATAGGGCCTGTGCGGAGGCAGGGTGTTTGCTTGGTCCTTCTGGAATACATCCTGGAAATCTTGGTATTCTTCAGGCAAAGTATTAGTCACTCCCAAAGCTGCCACTTCTGGAGGCCTAGAGATACTGAAAGCAGGTTTGTGTCCTTGGTAATAGCAGGCTGGAGAGCAGTTGCTGGGAAAGGTTAATTTTCTTGCCCGCCAGTCAATCATAGGGTTGTGAGCAACTAACCATGGCATCCCTAGTATGAGCCGGAATTGAGGTGCCTTGATGAGATCGAACGAAATGAGTTCTCGGTGTCCGTCCTGGCACAGCAAGGTTAATTCGGCTGTGCGCTGGGTTACGGATCCGGAAGCGATTTCAGTCCCATCCACTGTGGTTACCTTATCTGTAGTCGGCTTGGAACATAGGGGAACCCCTATCTCTGCAGCTAGGTCCTGATCTATATAATTCCCCACATCTCCGCTGTCGATATATGCTTCAATGGCATGCATTCTTGACGATTGTTGGTTATTAATCAAGATCACCGGAATTGCAAAGTGTGAGGTCGGTGGCTCCTTTACCTCACTCGACAAACTGACCTCTACGTTTACCGAGGTGGGCAGTCTCCCGACTGACTTTCTTCCTCTTTTTCCGTTGCTCCAACGAGCTTCCTCTGAGGTTTCACTGGGCAGTTCCTCAGGAAATGCCCGGACTTCCTGCAGTATAGACATAGTTGTTGTTGTCTCCTTTTATCTCGTTTTTGTTTTGTTAGAGGGGGTCGTACCCCTCCAATTTGCATGGGTTCCACAGTATTCTCTTGTAGTCGAGGTACATTGTCTCTAGGCCGAGCGTACCCAGGCCGAGGGTCCATCTTTGAACGGTCTGCTTTTCGGTCTTGCAACCGGTGATCCAGTTGCACAACCAGGTCTATGAATTCAGAACAATCTCTGGGAGAGTCAACCACTTGAGCTAGAACGTCCTTTAATTCACCTCGTAAGCCCCGATGAAACAATATGGTTCTTTTGTTCTCAGGCCACTTAGCTTCAGCAACCAGTCGGTTGAAAGTAGCAATGTATGTTAACAAATCCTGATTTCCCTGTCGGAGGGAAAGGAGTTCATTGTCCACAGCTTGTTGACGGGTATGGCGAGCGAAGAGTTTATCCATTTCCCTCTGAAAGTCTCCAAAATTATGTAATAAAGGGTCATCCTGGGACACCAACGGTACTGACCAATCCGCGGCACTGCCACTTAAGTATGAAAAAACAAAGGCTACCCGGGCTTGGTCATTTGGGAATGCTCCAGGCCTGGAAAGAAAATGAAGGCGACACTGATTTATGAAGGCTGCGTATTTACGTGGATCTCCAGAAAACCGATCCGGGGTGCCAAAGGAACTGTACCTGGTAGCACGACTTGTACCGGAGTAGAGACTGTGGATGACATACTAGGATTTTGCATCGGTAGGTTGTTTCCAGGTAGAGGTGTCTGAACCGCATGGGATTGCAAGACTTGCCTACTAATGTCTTCGGTACGCTCTTTAGTCACCAACAAGTCTCTCCGAAGAGCGTTAGTCTGCTGTCTGGCAGAGTGAACCTCTGCACAAAGTTCTCCCAATAACTGGGCCAATTGGTCTAATTCTGATGTTTCCATGGCGCCCAGGTGGATAGATTTGGTAGGCTTCGCGTTCTGTTACGCTCACCTGGTATCCACGGAGACGCCACCCAGCTGCCGGAACCCTGGTGCCCTTCTCGATCACTCCCGGGTATTATCAGCGGGGAGTTCTTTCTGGAAAACAGGTGGGCAATGTTCAAGATAGAGCAACTGGGGAAATAACCACCCAACACCCGGTATGCCCGCAGCGCCTCCCCGGGCCTTTCCTCACCTTGTTTTGGGCTTTGGCGAGCTCTCCGTCCTGCCTTCTTGGCAGGGGCGCGTTGTCCTCTGTGGGCGATTGCAATAGAGTTACTTCACTGATGCTGCCCTTTTGAGTCTCTCAGGTAGGTTTTATTACTGTTATTCTGTAAGCCTTTCTTTGAATTAATGATGTTGTTTCTCTCCCAGTAGGTGCGCGAGAGTCCGCCGTGGGCCGTTGGCTGGATTTGGGCTCAACGGCGAGTGATGGTGTTTCGGGAGCGCTTCCATGCGGTAAGTGGGCGCTATACGTAGCACTATGGTGCCGTTTTTTCTGCTAACCTGTTGTCTTTTATTCCCGTTGGCCGCTGCGTTCACCGAAGCAAGAGGCTCCTAAGCGGTGCTGGTCGATGGGCGACTTGAGGGGTAAGTTGCCCGCTCTGATGTAAATATCTAATGTCTCTTTTCTCTCTTTTTGCAGGTTCGAAGATCCAAGAAGCTTGCTGTTCCTTGGGTGCTGATTGCAGTCTGCGGTGGAATCTTAGGTAAGCTGCTGAAAATAACGATGTCCCTTTGTTTTGCAGATGCAGACTTTGAGGTTTGAAGATGCTGCAGAACACGATGAGCGTCACGTTGCTGGAATACAAAGTAACGTGAAGCGTGTACTGGAGTTCGGGTGTGCTTTATATAGCCTGCAGGCATCCCAGGTATCACTGGGCCTGCCACACCCAAAATGCTAGACCGCATGGTTCAGTTTAGGAACTGAGCCATGTGGAGCCATCCATGTTGTTGCGCAATGCCCTTATGGGCCCTGATTACTGCTCTAGCATATGAGCCTGGCGCCAAAGGCGCCAGGACTGACTCCAAGAGAGTCTGGGGGCAAATGTAAAGGCCCTTGAGGGCCTGATGGGGGTAGAAGTAGCCCACCTGGCCTGGCTATCCAGGCTTAGGGCAGGGATTGTGACATTCTTGTCTTCATGATATGGCCAAACATGATGGAGAAGAAATGGGCCCACAGCTCTTTGTTTTCTTTCAATGCTGCATTGCTCAAGCCATCCGGCCCAGGTGCTTTGGAAGTGGATAATTTATTAATTATCTCTAGGATGTCGCTTGGCTGAATATCAATGCCTTCCCACGTCTCGTCCTTTGACTGACGGTTTATTACAATGAGATTGTCCTTCTTTGTCAATTATGTCTTACCTACCAAGGGCTGTGCAAAGGAACACAAAGAAAAGGCTTACAAGGGAATTTGTCTTTGTAGCTGTGTTTAAGTGGCGGCTGAGTGGTGTGGCACGTCACACATAGGAGACAGACCAGAGGACGTGTTTGAAATGATTCAAAAGAAACAATGCCTCCTCTAAATACGACAGCTAAGATGGATTCCCTACTCTATAATAAACTCTGCCTCTGATCTCTGCCTTAATGCCAGTAAGACTGAGAGCCTCCTCATTGGGACACCTGCTCCCTCCTTTCCACTCTCTCTGGCCGCCCCCTTTGCCCTCTTCCTGCTCCCACCTGTGAGGCTATGAACCTTGGTGTCATCTTTCACTCCACCCTCTCCTCACATCCAAAACATCTTCGTTCTCGAGCTCTCTGCTCATTCACCTCCAACTCTCTGAGGGTAAGACGCTTCTCCAAGCAGAGAGTTGGGGGCAGATCTATCTCCTAGGCTGGGGCCTCCCTCTGGAACAGCCTCCCTGCCTCTCTCAAACTTGAGCAGAAGCACCTCTGGTTCTGGAAGCAACATAAGAGCTTCCTTTTTGCTTCCGCGTTCTCTCTTCCTCTCCCCTGCTGATGCTCCTGACTGATCCGCGCACTAGTCACCTAGGCTCCTGCGGTATTACCCAAATTGACCTTTTTACAATTGACCTTTTGTCCTAATTGGCCTTCTGCACAATTGACCTTTATATTATTTTAGTTATTTTATATATGTATTGGGTTAGTTTAGTTTCACCCTGCTTGTCGCACCTAAAAACATTTGTGTACAGGTGCGCTATAAATGCCACATCACATATCAAACTGGTGCTCATCAGGACGACATTTAAAGAAACTCTGCCCTCGATCCAAACCTAAACCACCCTAAAGTCTGTTCTACCACTACGAAAGAAAGAAGAAGAAGATTCAGGTGGAATAAGGTAGCTTAGTGGTGGCTAGTTTTCTGCCCTTTGCCCCCCAAAAAGTTCTCAATGTCTTTTCTGTCCCAACGCCCGCCCTTGTAGTTCAAAAACTAAAGAAACGCTGCTCCGTTTTTCTTATAGGAAAAATATCCCATCAGTAAGTTCAAACAGTGTGATACCTTATCCTGGCTCTCAGCTGTATACTCTTCTCAGTAAATGACAGGTCCTCCTGACCTGGGTTGCTTGGTATTCCCAATACCCGATTCGGCACTCACATCCATTGGCAAGCCCCTCTGAGTTGGGGTGACTTCCTTGCTCACTCTTCTTGAGATGTGGGACTTCATATCCTGTTGTGGAAGGTTTATGGTCCTGGCTCGACCTGGGCTTGTCAACTCTCCTGCTTCCCTTGGTAAATTGCTTTTCTTAACCCATCGTGGGATATTTGCATGCCGAGTCCAGCGTAGACTATAAGCCTGCTCAGCCTTCCTTTGTAGACCAGTTTCTTCACCCCCTCTTGCGGTATTTGGACTCTCAGCCCTGCATGGACTTGTGACTTTTTCAGCCTTCCTTTTATCAGTTTCTACAACACCTTGTGGGGCATTTGGGTTCTCCGCCCTGTGGCTTTCTGAGCCCAACTATGTTTGTCAGCTTGTTCACCCTTTGATGGGGTATATGGATTCTCAGCCCGGTGAGGGCTTTGCTGTGGTCTCACCACCCTCCACCCGTTCCTTGCACAAGATGGCCTATGTTCCTTCCAAAGGTGGTGCCCATCAGAGCCTGCAGTGCCTCTGGCCAGTGCGGTTCCACCTTCCGGATCTGGCTTCGGTCTTAGCGGTCAGGCCGCTCTCGTTCGTTTCTCCCGTCCGGTGCGGACAGGGTTTTGGAGTTGCTTAGGTAGGATGCCGACCTGTTTCTTCTCGCTTGGTTTGCTTCCTTCTGCTTGAGCGGCTTGGAGCACTCTGCCTTCGACCAAGCAGTAGCACTCCCTTCCGGGACTCTCCACCCACCACAATGAAGCGTGGTTTCTCCTCCTCGGTGGAACTCCCTCCTCTGCGTGGCCGCACAATACTTGAGGCAGAAGCTACACTGCTGCGACGCCCAGCTCCGGCTGCTCTGTGGCACAGGGTGGATGGTAAGAGCCTGGTAGATTCCGATTTCTCACCTGGGAAGGCGGCTCTACATTTAAACAATCATTCAGGCAGCAGCACCAAATGCAGTGGACAAAGGACTGAAACTAAACATCTTCTGAATGGGGTGAAAGATGCATCTAATGGGCCCAATGAAGGCTTAATATCGGGGAAGCCCCCAGGGCTCAGAGGCAGGGGTGGGATGGACAGTGCAATGGGTTAACGGCACAACTCATGACCAGCTTTCAAAGCTGTATAACAGCCCGGCTCCCTCCACCCCAAAAACAACGTTTGAGGCTGGCTCTGCTCCTGTCTAAATCACACTGATTTTGAAGAGGGAAAATAGAGTTGATCAACATACTAAGAAAAACGTAATGTTTAATGACACGGAATGCCAGTGTAAAGGAAGCAATATGAAAGCCTGTTAACGCAACATGTTCACTCTCGATGCCACGAGACAGCGTCCCTGGACAATGGCGTCCTTCAGCCAGTTGTCGAAGTGTACAAAAATAAGTAGCGGAACTATGTTCCCTGCTGGCCTGACCCTGTTCCCCACAAACCCCATTGTCACAACACCCCTCCCCCACACACAATACACCCCCCCCCCCCAAACACTTGCACCTGCTGTTTAAGGGAACGTTCAGTGCAGTCAGTGCACTGAAAGTGAAGGTTACAACTTCTTCCTACAATTTTATTTTAAAACTAAACCATTCCGGAATTGTTTATTTTTAAAATAAAAGTATAGGAGCTGTACAAGCTCATTTAAAAAAGTATAGGAGCACCGCTCCCGCTCACTTCGACCACTGCCTTCAGCTAAGTATAAGCAAACCTCCGTTCTGCTAACGCGACCCCTAGCTTGAGCAGGGAACTAGTTCCCCTTTGTGGCCATATGAGGTACTACAAGTTGAATGCGTATTACTTCATGTGGCTTACGTTTTGACATGGCCCGTCTGTAACCAAACAAACGAATGTATACGGTATTATTGGCAAAGTAATCAGCGGCGACTGGTGGTCTGACATGACAAACGAATGATGGCATCAGCTTGAGCCATGACACGCAGGCGAAAACATCATGAACGCTTTCTAAACTCGATTCTCACTCTAGAATTTTTGGAAATGAAGTATTTAAAAAACAATAACCTTGTCATAAGCCATAGATGATTCTCGAGGGCAGACCGAGTACCGGGCAGTTCCAGTAACTCTAACAGATGATTCAACACAACACGATTACACTTCAGCTTTTATTTTAATGAGACATGGCAACAATGCCAGACCCAACGGCACTGGAGTAGGAAAGCATGCACAAAGCCAAACGCCCCATATCCCTTCTTAATGCGCATGCCCCATACCATTAATGTAACGTTTTCACTCGCTGACACCCCCCCTGCCCCCAACAATAACACATATGACGCCCAGGAGTAACCCGTGTCCACAAACGCTTGTAAGACAACGTTAATGAATACATGTAAAATTACACTTTTATAAGTGTGTACCTACTTGCCATCCACAAACTTCCTTGACACACCCTCAATTCCCAGGGTAGGGGGAGCCCAGGCAGGGACTATGCAGGGAGTAGGTAGGAAGAGCGGGGCACCGTGGGAGCCCTGGGACTGTGCACGGGGGGGGGGGGTGCGGGGCGGGGGAGAGTGGACGGTGGAGGGGAGAGCCTAGGGACGGTGCAGGGAGCAGGGTGCGGGAAGCCATGGGATAGTTGTGGGAGCAGGCTGGGGAGAGCTCAGGGAATGTGGTGGTGAAATTCCCAGGAATGGGCTAGAAGTGGGATGAGAGAACCCACAGAATGTGATGGAGCAGGTGGGGGAGCCCAGGGACTACACTGGGGCCAGGGATCAGTGATGGCACGCAATAGTTCTTTGCCATTTGGACTTAGTGACCATTTGGCTTTTTTGGGGGTGTCTGGCCTGCCCACATTTTGCTCATGGGGGGTAGGGGAGTTGCAGGCCAAACAAGTTTGAAGATCACTGCATTAGACAGCCCTTGGGCCTCATCAGGGGTTGGGCGGTTTGGTAAAAATGTGGCAGTAACGCAATTACCGCACCGCCCAATCCTGAGTATTTGGCACATTTTTGACACATTTACCACTGCGCAATTTCCGCCGCGATGATTGCTCCAAAAATGCCCCATTGAGTCCTATGGACTAAATAAAATGGGGACTTACATTGCCACTAATAGCGCCGGACCAAGTTGCGGTAACAGTAATTGCGTTGGGCGGAATCCCGGCAGATTTACCTCTGGGATACCGCCCAACTGATGAGGCCTTATATGCTTACTGCTCCTCCTCTCCGCTAGCTTTCACTGTATATCCACTCAGCACCCTTTTATCTTTCTGTCCCTCTCGGACCATCCAGACTGCCCATTAATATCGATTAATTCGTATTTTATTTGGATATAGAGAAGACATGAACAAAACTCTGTACTTGAGCACATATGGCTGACTGGGAAATCCCATGGATGGAAGCCTTACAACAGTAGAAGAGATGAAGGGGCAGAGCCAATCACCAGGTGTCATAAGGATGCTTTGGGACAGCAACAGGAGACAGCAGTGACAAACAATTTGAGGTGCATATACATATTTTACAAGATAATCATTTGCAGTACTTGCAAGCAGAGCCGTCATGAGGGTGGTGCAGGGGGGGGCAAACTGCCCCAGGCCTGGCGCTCAGGGGGGTTTTCGCAGCCACCTGGACGAGATTTCATCTTGGGAGCTGCGAGGTGTCATTAGGATTGAAAAAAAAGGATTGAAAAAAAAATGTTACATGGGCACACAGCATGGGGGTGGGGCAGGGAGGATATAGTGGGCACTGGGCAGGTGGCGCCGGCGGCACTGTACAATGTAACAGTTTAACGGATCCCGGTCCGAGCATCATTCCACATGGTTTGCAAACCTCGCATTTTGCAGACGATGCCGGCGTTGGAGTCAGAGATGAAGTAGTTAAGTGAAATTACTTCAGTGCCTGGACTCCAGTGCTTGCGCAGCACTTGAGTTGGATTTCGTTATGGCCTGGTCCAGGGGTGCTTGGATGATCAAAGCAGCACCTGCAAGGGCCTTTGGGCTGCAGCAGCAGTTAAGGTATCCGAATTTGCTGAATCCAGGGGTCAAGTCCTAAAAATTAAAGTGGGGGGACTTCTCAACAAACGCAATAGCATGTGACTTCGCCAGAAATTAACATATGAAGGTGAAATATGCAAATTTCATTAAATTGGCTTTGCATAACCACTCAAATTGCACAGGACCAATGGATTTGCCTTTCACAAAATCAACACACACACAAAAAAGAGGATATTTTCATCTAATAGTGTTTTTGAAAATGGTAAAAGGTGTGCATGTTTTAAACTCCAAAACCAATACAAATGTTTTCCCTGGAGTTTGCAGGACTGAAATGGGACATTTCACCTTTAGTTGTTAGTTATTTATCATCAGGTTATATAGTGCAGTAGTCAAGTGTCTGGCCTGCAAACCTGGTGACATAAGTTCAAAGTAGATCAATTAAGGACCAGATCATGCGCAATGATATTACTAAACAGATTCAAACACAACCAACCCTAACGGAAACACGGGGCATGCGGGCACCAGAGGTACACTACCCTTGTGGGTCCTGCATATGCTGTCCACAAACCAAATAGTCAACAGAGATAGATCTAGGTCTAAAAAGCCCATGGAAACAAAGAGTCTTGACAAACTGTAACTCAAAGTTCGTGGTGTACGTCATCTGGTGTCCCTGTACTAAACTATATATAGGGAAACCGGAAAGAAAAAGAAAAACCCGGATCACTGAACATAAAAAATGTATTAAAAAATAGAGTACATTCAGCCCCCTTAGTGGGACATTTCTTAGAAAATATACATCGAGCTGACGAATTAAAGTGGTCTGTATTTTACCAGGTGAAAAACAGCAACGACACCAATCTAGACAGAAAAAAAATACTTCAGAAAGAAAAATAATGAATCTTCTTAACTAACAGTATAGACCGTGGACTGAATGAAAGAGCAGAATAGTCACTAGGTTTTTGATTGGTAACAATATAGTGCCAAATGTGGGCATGTAGAGATTCAAATATTTTGAGATGTGTAAAGGTGACCCCCAAATGGATGCAAGGACGGACAGAACATGGCTCATGTAAGAAATATCAATTTTGGTGACCAAAACAGACTTTAGGAACCCGACCGATATGTCTAAACAAGATCTCACAGAGACAATAGGTCCGCAGTCTGTTTGGTTTGGTTTATATAAAGTTTAATTATCTTCTGAGAAAGGAAACATACTGAATGTTCTGGCAGGTACTTAGCCACACTTTCTAAAATAAAAATGGATGACTTGTTCCAAAGATTCCGTGTTATTCATGGAAGCGGGTTAGACACCAGCCTATTTACATTGTATACGTGGATTCCTAATTAATAGGCTACGCACCTGACGCAAAGAAAAGGTGCACTATTATTGCATTAAACGCATTGATACAGGCCGTATGTGCTGGCGTTAAGGAGGGGGCGGAGGCAGGATTCTTCCTGCTGCAAAGAAGTAGAGTAAAGCACCCAGAGAGGCTGAAAAGATCACGACAACAGAGTCACGTGACACTTGTGACTAACAAATAAAAGAGTAGCCAGAAATCAGTGATATTTTGAGGCATTGACAAGGCGACACAAGATTAGACGGAAGGCAGACGGAGGCGCAGCCGGGTGCTTGAAAAAAGCGATCCTTATGGCAAATGTACGCCATTACTAAAGGAACACATAGGGTAGAGGCCAAGCTAGGACTAGTAAAAAGGGTTTCTTAGAAACAGAGAGGACATTAGACTACGGCTCAAGGGGGGTGTGGATAACAATCAAAACTGCACTTGTCTTTACCATTCCCCGGCCTTAATGGATGTCCTGTACCGTTTGTTTCCCCTAGCCTAACGATTGAAGCTTTTTGTTCATCGGCTAGAGTGAGGCGCGCTGTGATGGTGCAGAATGAAATGGAATCATTAAGCCCAAATTAAGTCTATGGAAAACTACAATAAAAACAAAACCGTACTTTCACGGTAAGGACAGATGTTTTCCATTTATTGGACAAATAAGACACGGGTGGAAAAGAAGGGATCAAGGGTAAAAATAATACTATAGGCCAGTTTATATAGCTGACCTAGTATCTGTTTATTTTGATGTTTTTTAGAGCCTCAGGAACGTGAGCAGAACTCGAAATTTCTAAAGGAAGATAGTAGGACCCCTGTATACAGTGCTTATCCTAATAGCAGAACTAGAATTGGGAGACTGGAATTATACAGTCAGGGTAAGAACAAATTCTGGAACCCGACCACCAGGGTTTTTGAATTACAATGATCAAACAAGTAGATCAGTTTGAAAATCCGCATTCTTGTGCATTTTGTGTCTATCTAGGGACGGCTACCTTGGGGTGGATAGAACAGACAAAGATGTCCCGCCCACTGTAAACACTAGAAGTGATAACGCCAGTTTGGAGGGGCGACCCATATCAACAGGATATTGACCAGCTGAATTGAGGTAATGCGAGCTAATACCACTATTCACAAAAGTCTTTGACCATCAGTCTAGTATATTAAATAATTCTGGACATCAAGTTAAACCTAGGAATGGTCACTAGGACTAAGGACAAAAATGTTTGTTTAACATGTGTAACCTAGTTAAAAACCCAAGAGAAATGAGTCTGAAACAGATGAAAAGAAGGAGTAATAAAGTTAAAGATTCCCTTCAGCTGTACAGTTAAATTCAGCATGTGTATTTAATAAGAATGACAACAAGGATGTGTGGAGCACTAAAATCGATTATCCTTCACTTCCTTTCCACAGATATCCTCTCGGCGATTCTGCCCGAAGAAAGGATCAAAGGGTGGGTATTAATCGTAGACCCCAATCGAATCCAAGATGAAACTATTTTAAGTGGACATAGCAATTGAATGTGGGAGATACCCCTGAAGAATTTCGGAGTCAAAAGAGTGACATCAGAAGGAAAGGAACATGTTGGGTGTGTGATGAGTGTAGTATGAGTGACTCAAACAATAGGGTCCATACTGTTGTAAACTAGGTTAACAATTGGTTCAAGTAATAATTTATTCATCAAGGTGCACCACAGGGGTGTCACACAAATTCTAGGCTGTAGCAAACCCTGAAAGCAATCAGGGTAGTCTCATATTTGAAAAGACAGTGAAAAATTGTAAAAGGTTATTTTATTTGGCAAAAACAAAAGCATGTAAATAATACATGAAAGCCTAAACATGTAGATACATATATTTGATAAAAAAAGGTTTAATAATCAAAAAAAGCAAAAAACACACAGTTAAAGTTTTACTTCTAACTTTTAAAGCAAGATAAACCAAGAGAAAATACTAAAGGAAACTGGACAAAAAACTGCCAATGCCGAATGGGGACCTAACCTCAGTCAACATTCGTATTTATGGCGTGTATTTTGCCACTGCATAAATTATTTCCAAAGATTTGGCAGAGTTGAAAATTGTCCTGTGTCCTAATGATTTGTTGACAGGTCTGCCTACGTGTGCATGTCAAAAAATAGTAATATAAACAGTGGATTTAGATTGACATCATTAAACCACGTTTCGGCAAGAGTGCCACCTGTCTGGCCAATAGTTCCATGACATAATTAAAGTTGCCTTCCTCAGGGCGAGATACCACACAACAACTTGACCCTGTGGGGAAGCAGACATAAACTAAAGTAAATTATACTGAAAGAGAGAATCCCTTTCTGTTCAACTACCCAGATTGTTTAGAGAGAAAGTCAAACGCCCATGGGCACAAAAGTTACCAGGTAAATTCACTGTGGGTGAGTCGGAATAACCAGACGCGTAGTAGCCGGAGTATGAGTGACGGCATGAGTGAAGGAAACACGGACAGCTAAAAAGTGGTACGGACTTGGGAATGCCCCCTCAATTGGAGAGGGTATTTCACAACAGATCCCTATTGAAAATCCATTTAAGTAAAACATTTTTAAAAAGTTGATGAATTTAGATACCACATGATATTGCTGATGTGCAATAGGAATGTTTTTGATACTATAATGTGTTTTTTTTATAAATTTGTATACACAATCAATACAAGAATAGAAGTGTATGCTTTTTATTGGCATGATTTATATAAAAGAAATAATAAATTGATATTTTTGATACATTTTTGAATCGTATGTGATAATTTAATAAGTAGTGATACATACAATTGGGCATACCCGAGTGGTCTTGAGGGAGCAAGTGACTCTGTGAATAAATTTTATTGTAACAATTTGTAGAGGGTTGTTCACAAGTGGTCTAGAGAAATATTTCCTCTAGTCTCTCTAGTGTTGATAAAATAAATTCAAAGAGGAAATTCAATGTTTCTCCTTTTAGATGCGGGGGACTGAGTCCACCCTCTTAAAAAAGTGGGTGGACTCCATCCACCCACGTGTACCCTCAACTTGAGCCCTGGGTGAATCAATGGCAGCCCGTGTGTGTGGACTATAAGTCCCAGAATGCAACACAAAGATAGGTATGCATATTCGTTGTCCCAAACTTCCAGCTGATAGTTACATAGCACTCAACCATACCAAGGTGGGTGAAAACACCAGATTTCTTTTTTTGGACGGGGTGAGAGCCCAATGAAGTGAATAGGCGTATAGAGGGCTTGGCTAGTGAGGCAGATAACTGTAAGGAGGGTGACACCCTGCAAAAGCGTGCGAGTTGAGAGCTATGAGGACGCTAATGCGGCCTTCTGTTTTTCGAATACATTGGGTTGGTATCTATTAGATTTTGCTCGCATTTAACACCTCTTTCAGTTTATCGACTGTAAGATCATTAGATTCACTTTTCTCATAATATGTACAATTATGTGGATCCGCCACATGCACAGATGGTTCGATGCCAGCTGAAAACCACCACTTAGAGCCTAGAAGGCTCACTTTTAGGCATTCCTATGGTGGAAATGAAACAAACAGCATATCCAGGTGTGTTCCATCAAGCTGCAATTGATGGACCCCTTCCGGCCTTCACTTGCCTGGGGTACATAGAAGTGTTATCACCTTGTTGCCTTTTGACACCAGTTCCTCCTCATCACCCACTTGCTGGCAAAGTAGGATTTAAAGATTTCCAGTGGGCATTTAGTGTTTCAGCTCCCCGCTAACTGGCTGTCTCGCCAGGCCTTTCAGCTCTTTCAGTTGAAAGTGGCTCCGGGGGACCCCAGCAAATGCCCCCATGTTGCCAGTCAGCAGTTTTCTAACATGGCAATATATTTCTTTCGTTCTTGGGCTCAAAATGAGCGCTTTCAAATGCTCATCTTACAGCTGCGTTTGCTGGAGCCCTTTCAGCGGTCACTTCCCTGAGGTACACAGAAATGTTATCTCCACATTGCCTTTTAACACTGGTTCTCCCACATCAGCCAACTTCTGACAAAGGGGGATTTGAAGATTTTCAGTGGGCATTTAGTGTTTCAGCTCCCTGCTGGCTGGCTGTCTTGTGATAATTAGTGGCTATTAACTCCTGGCTGTTTTTCTTTGTCTCCATTATAATGTATGCACCTAACGGTGGCCTGAGACTGATTTCCGCTCTAAGCAATGGGGGCCCCAACCGTCATGTTGAAATGGGCCCCAACTCATCTTCAGCCAGGCCTAGGTAACGAAAACATAAGTGTTATCAGGTGGCTAGACTGGCCTACATTGAATATTGGCCAGTCTAGCCAGCAATCTCATGGTGCACAGCTTGTCTGTATATACGTTTCGTGGCATTTTCTTTTTTACTGGCTGTGAGTCCTTATATGGTAATGCTGGCCCAGATGCCATTCAGCCTGCATGGACATGTATGCGAACAACCAGCATAAACATGTTTTCATACTGGCACATGATGTGGGCAAAGGCGGCATTAAATGCACTGGGAAATGCTCCTGTGCATGTTTCGTGACGTACATCTACTGGGTTTGTCCGTGGGATGCCATACAAAACCAATTGCAAACTCTATGGCTTTTAACCCTATTTTATAAACAATTTACATTTTCTTCAAAACTATTTTTGGGGCAGGAAACCTTCTCAAGCACCCCTTGTTTGGGCTCCCTCACTGTGCTCTGTCAGTCCCACATAATGGGTGCACACATTTAAGCTCCGCCAGTTAAAAAATACATCAGCTGCCACTGAACATCATCTAACTGTCACTGTGTATGATGTGTGTTTTAATGCACACAAAGGGGCGTGGCGCTCCTCCCTAAAGCTGGCGTCACGCACCACCCGCCGTCATGCCATTCTATATATATTCATGCATATGGCAAAATTGTTATTCTGGATGGAACTTGTCTTCAGTACAGAAACATAACTTTGATGTAGTTGATTTGCTGTCGTAATAATGAACCATATTCGGGTTCCTCCAAACAAAGTCAATGGGAGATTTCTTCCATCTCCTGTTTGCGGCGGCAACGCTGGCCCAGTGCAAAAAATTGTAAGGGGGCCTCACCAAACGTTTTGCCCCGGGCCTCACCACACGTTGTGACAGCCCTGCTTGCAAGAATGAACAGGAGCCAAGCACAGCGCCTGGAAGCAGTTTGTGACTAGCGAATTACACTCTTCTTGCTCCAAGCAGAAGCTAAAATAATTCCAACTTCACAAAAATGTCTATCGCAGGGGACAAGGACTAAAAGTCCAAAAGCATACTGATAAGTGGTTAGCATTACCGCCAAGGTTTTCTCAATTAACGTCTGCAAAACCCACCCCCTCTCACTGCACCAAAACTCATATCCCCTCCCACTCATCCCAATTGTTTTTCCCCTCGGATTTTGGTCATTGGTTTATCTAATTTCTCTTTACTATCACCTCCTCAAACCTCTCCTTTTTTTCCACAGACTTAGGTCTGGCGGTGATACCCTGGCAGGATCACACACCAGGTGCTGTAAGGCCACTACGGTGATGATGGGCGCATTATGAATATTGGATAACTCAACATATGTCCAACCTTAGCCTCACCAAACCAAAATATTGTTCCAGCCCCCTCATGGGAATCGCCACTCTGCCCCCTTAATCCACTTGACAAGGTACTTCATTTTGCTAGCCAGATAGAGACTTCCCAGCGGAGGACCTGCTCACTGGTGCCAGATACTGAAGCACCTTGGGGCCTGCTCTACTCTTGATGAAACTCAATGAATGCATATATACCAGGCACATGAACCACATAGCACTCCCATAATATCAACAATGCTAGTTATTGTCTAAAAACATAGTCCATACTTGCAATTGCATTTTTGGGCTTTGTGTGTACTACATGCGCTGCCAGTGACCCCTGTGTGTACTCTGACGGTCGTTATCCGAGTGAAAGGTGTGCACTTCCGCAGCTGGCCCGTGCAGAACGGTTGCGCCCGCCCCTGCACCCACTCCCTCGCATTCTCACCACTGAGCTCCTGCCAGCACTCGTTCATCTGGCAGAGCGTGTGAACCTGATGAGAAATGTCACAGACAGGAAGGAAGGACAGGAAGTGTCTGACAGAGCGTGCGCGGCCCTTCTGAGAGGACAAGGTCAAGCCAAGTTCACAATCTAATTCTGTCCCTCAAGTTCCCAACACACTTGCGCAGGATGTATATATATATTTTGTTTTAAAAGCTATCCCCATATACATTTAGAGGATATCTGGGACCATGAGGAATAGCGGTATTGCCTCAAGATAAAATGTGGGTCTGTTTACCTTTCATCATCCCCTATAACTAAGGGCAAATGATCACGATTAAAGGGGCATTAAAGAGAGGGGTGGGGCTAGCTAAGAAATAAAGGCTTTGCTGAGTGGACAAAGGGAGCCTTGTGGACAGGGGCTGTACTCACCCGACCCCTCTCCTGAGCCTTTCAGAATCATTCAGATACATTTGTGTTATTTAAGCAATCACAGCGAATCCACCTTCTAATGGGCCAACGAATGCATGCCTGCAATCAAAGAGGGCACCTAGCAAAGATGCAGCAAGACGTGGACTCAACCGGAAGTTCTCTTCGTACTGCGAGGTCTGGTGGGGAGTCCAGCATAGAGCACTACTAATGGAAAAAACAAAATCTGATGGCGTTTGGATGCGGGGCTAGAGGAGGAGAGAAAAAGGTGGTAAGAGTGCCGCTGGCGCGACGCCAGAATAATTCACAGCTGGCTTGCTCCAACGGTTGGAAAGATAGACCTCCTATTCATGGCTTTAAGTGGGCTAGAGCTTGCAGGTGCAGATCCCCAGCAGTCTCCGAAAATGTCTTTGAGACGGGGTGCTGGCGGGGCTCCCGGAAGACCCAGTAACCACAGGCGATGACTCTTTTCTAAAGCCTGATGCTTTAGAAAAAAACCTTGGTCCTGCCTTTTCTTCCATAATGGTGGCATCCCTTTAACTAAGGAGATGCAGCGATTACCCGGGGATGATCACTGCACCTCTTATTTATAGTTAAAGGGATGCCCACCATTAAGGAAGAAAAGGGGTGGTGCCGACCCCACCATGCATCCCTTTAGCTAAGAGATGCAGGCATCAGCACCCTCTCGAAGGGTCATGATCCTTGCATCTCTTAGTTAAAGGGATGCCTGGTGTAGGTCAGCACCACAATTAAGAAAGAAAAGGTGTGGCGCAGACCCCCGCCGGGCATTCCTTAGCTAAGAGATGCAGTGATTATCAAACTCGCACCCCGGGGCAGAGACTTATAATCGTTGCCTGCTGCACACCTTATAGGCCACGCCGCTTTAAAGAGCCCCACCTCGATTTCCCACGCCACGTAAAGCACTTCTCCGATTCAGCTCTTAACTTGAAATTAAAAATACAGATGTCAGAAGCGGTTGATTTTCTCAGTGCGGGTTGACGCAGAATGGCAGTCGTTCCCTCTGTATTTCCTCTGTTGGGGGGCTCCCGGTCCTTCCTCTGCTCTTCACGTTCCGAGTGAACTATGCCAGAGCTGCAGTGGAACATAGGGCACAGTGCGTTGCAGTCTGTGAAGTTTGTAAGGTAATTGGTAGCTCAAGCCGGTGGATAGTGGTAATACATGACCCTTTAGTCCACCAATGTGTATCGTTTTGGGCTGCAATAGGCTGTGCCTGTGCTGTGCTGGTAGTGCTGGCTTGGACTGGTTATTGTGATCTGCCTGATCTGGGCAATACTGATATTGTAAAATAACTGGTCAGTACACCCAAGGCCCTCCTAAGCAATCACCCTTGTGTACCCTACCTCCCAATTCTACGACTGGCTTACAACCTGCCCTGCAACCTCCGTGGGTGCCGTGGTGGGTGTAATTGCTGGCACGGCTTTAAGACCAAAGACCAAGAAAGGGGGCTAGTGAAAAGTAGGACGATAAAACCTCCAGCTCAACTTTCAAATGTAAGGTGTACGAATAAGTATATGCAGTGATTTTCTAGCTTCTACTCACTGAGATCCCACTTGCCCACACCTCCAAGGGAAGGTCTTGCTGAGCGGGCTCACATCTCTAGCCTCAAAGGGGGAAGCTCCGCTGTGGGAAGAAGGGGCGGATAGTCCAGATTCATCACAATGCCTTCAACACCCTTACTGGGCATGTACGAGTACATCGAAAAATGTTTCTCATCTTTTAAAGTGAATATCGAGTTTTGTAGATACAATAAGATAATCAAAAAAGGAGACAATTTCGAACCATCCATCCCAAAAGCATTTTTTGTGGGTCCCTGAAGAACCCAATGCAAAAAACACCAATTTTAAAAACAGTTTTCTACATGAAAATGTTTAGGAATCATCCCTGAATTCGGCACCAGTGTTTGGATCTGTCTGGATCAGTTGCCTGCCAAATAGGGTGACATTTCATGAATGGCAACGAAAGTTACAGCAGAATTTTTTTCTTCAGTTTCCCATGTAACATGTCCAGTAAACACAACTAGAGATTAGCGACCAAGGAAATCGAGGAGCTAGTGCAGGTATAACTTGAAATTGGGGTACGTTGGAAAAACCATAGATAAACGCTAAATGAGAACCTGAGTTCAGGCTATTCAATTCCGAGGACCACCTGCAGGTTTTGGAAAACAAGATTTCTTATCCGTCATTGCATTTGGAAGATGCTCAAAGGAAGCTATCTAAAGATGAAAATGACTCAAGACGCTCTTTTATAGGAATACATGGCTTTCCTGAAGGGGTTGAGAATGGTCGCCCTATAGAATTCCTGCAAAAAGCTTTACCAAAGCTACTGACGCTTCCCCCTGGAGATGTACTGGAAATTGAGAGAGCACACCGCTTTTTGGCTCCTAAACCTGCCCTTGGTCAACATCCCAAAACCTTCCTGGCTAAACTACTCCGGTTTCCTGTAAAGGAGATGCTGTTAAAGAAGACTAGAGAGCTTGGGCAACTAAGATAGAGTGAAAAGCACAGAATTATGCTTTTCAATGATTATAGCAGGGAAATAGAAGCTCAGAGGAAACTCTTTATGAAGACAAAATGTCTGTCACGAGAGAATCACCTTTCTTTCTACATGGTTTATCCTGCAATCCTTAAAAATACTTTGGATGTTGTTACCCATACCTTTGCAGACGACAACAAGGCTATGGATTGTATAAGTGCCTTTCATAAGGGGAAAGATGTAAGACCAGTTCTTTGAAAGTCCAGAGATTGATGTACTGATGTCTAAAATATTCCAGATGACTCAATGTTAAACTCCTTACTTTTTTACTTAACTGGTTATAATTTTGTTTTTCAACTTTATTATTGTAAAAACATATTGTATTAGTATCTCCATGTCGTTAGAAAAGGTCCGTTAATTTAAACTTTCACAGCGTGTGTTGGGGACCCTCATGCTTTCCTCTAGGTCCTTTTCTTTAATGTTTCACTTGTGTCCGTAATACCCGGATGTAGTTCTTAGCAAATTCATGTTCGTCATCGCCTCAGCGGAAAAGCTTTCCGTGTTGACTCTGGACACGCACAACTTGGTACCGAGGTTCTGGTCATACACATAGGAAGCACGCAATGAGACTGCAGCACCGCCTCAATTACCGATGTGGATGGTGAGCGATGAAGTTCTGACGTGCTGGTAGACATTGGGGATGTATACATATATAAGACTCCATCAGTAGACAGAGCGTGAGGGATTGGTAAATGCTCCAATCATATAATATGTACTGGAAACAAAGATGAACTAAAACTATGCATTTGATCCATACTTCGATCTCGTATATTTTGATTTAATTTGAATGCAAACGGTAATACGTCATGGTCTTAACAATAGTCCTTAAGTGTGCCCTATCTAAAATGTGTCACTATGTTCAATGACATGCTTATGACAAACTAAATGATTCATTTGCTTCGAATTGTAATCTACTTGTTGATCCGCACACTATAACCTTGTTTCAGTTAGGTTGTGAGAGTTTCTATGTTTGTGTTTTTTTTTAACAAACACAAACATGCATTGCCCTATTCAGTCATGTTCTAGTTTTGAAATATAGGTATATCTAGGAAAACACAACTGAAGTATAAGCCTGTTTTCTGGATAGTTTTGTATTATCGATCGCTGTTTGAGTGGAGTAACGTGAGCTATTCTCTAGTTGATAAGGAGAGTTGTGAACATGTTGTGCCCTAAATCCTTATGGATTTGATTAATAGCTAGATCAATCGAGAGTGGTGTATCTGTGTTTGTCCACCACACTAATCTAATCCTCTTTGTATAATCTAATGCTCATACTGTAGTAAAGGTTTGGGGTACTTGGAAGCAAGATGACAATCTGGCATTGTATCATACTGTAACTTGCTTGATATGCAACCCTTTTACTTTGCGGAAATGTGGGACAAACTTCTAAAAGAGGCTTTTAATGCCATTTGTTAGGGCCTTAATTTGTTTGGATATGGAGTGGTGTATATTAAATTAAACAGATAGATTAATTTGTGAACATTAACTCTGGCCCACGTTTAATGAAATATAAGCAAGAGCTGTGTAGGCCCCCATCTACTTGACAAGGGCCAGAACACTAGCTATTTGCTATAAGCAAAGACTGTCAACTCATGTTTAGGGTTTAATAATGAATATGCAAGCTAAAGTTTGGGTTGGGTGTCTGTTAAGTTTTGTTTATTAAGATGTGTTTTATCCTGCTCTAATGTAGAGTGGCTATACTAATAGGTAGTATGTGTGGATTAATTTATTTCATGGAGTTATTTAATGCAATTGTTTTGTTTGCTGAAATCTCAGACAATTTAATGCATTCTTGTTTAATTAATGGTTGATGAAATATATGTTACTCATTTGAGTATTGTTCCTATGTTTGTAACATTCAATGTCAGATCTCCTGCACTGTTTGAGCTTTCATCATCTTTGATGGATTGATTGAGTTGTAATATATTATTGGGTGGCTGTTGCTCCTCTATCAGCTATTCTTTCATCATGTTGTTTTAACTTATTTTATTTTTTGCGCTCTGATGTTTTTATTTAGATCTGATACTTTAAATTCTCTGAGTTTTTCAGAGCTTTCACATAGTTGGAGTTTACAATCTTGTGTCAACATCCCATGTGTCTATAATATGAATCCTGAAGGGTAGAGGGTTGGCATTAAGAGATATGAGTCCTGTAGTATAATTTAGAGTGTTTTGGAGAGCAGCGCCACTGCATGGGATCACATTGTAGCTGTAAGGTGAATCAGCAAGTCATGTGTTGCCAGGGTAACATATGGACAGGCATATGAAGACAGGCTATCTATGAACATCATTTTTTTTCTCCATTTTTCAATACTTAGTTTAAAAGAACACCATTTTTTTCAATTGAAAATGCCTCAATTACAGGAGACACATTAGATACTTGATTAATTAACTCAACTAACAAATACTAATCACTAATACTAATCAAATAACATCATAATGTGATCTCCATGTGAAAATGAGGTAGAAAAGACAGGCTCTGAAAGTAATTTTAAACGTGCACTTGGATTCATTTTTTTTTCTCTGTTCACTGTGTTAGCTGGATGCACAATCTGCATGCCAGGAAATGAGTAGATACAGTTTCTAAAGTGTATAAGCCAAGCCATTGTTGAAGAAGGAGGATAGATTATTGTGGACTTTGATTGGGTACATGTTATTTTAAGGGTTGTGACAGAGGTTTCTTGAAGCAGCTCGGGGAGAAGGAGAGTTAGTGGACATTTTGCAGAGCTTCAGTGAAGACTTGGCTGGAGTTGCTGGCTGGGCTGCTGAGAGGCGTTGTTCCTGTGCACTGCTGACCTTCGGAGACTGGGGTGTCCAGTCAATTAGCACCGGCTTGAGAAGAGAAGATTGCAGATTGATTGGAACTGCATGTTCTCGCTGGGTGCTTTAAAAAGAAAACCCTGAGCCATTTCTCGGAGGCGACAAGCCAGGAGTTCGCGTGTGGGAGAGCTACAAATAGCTGGTAAATATACGAATGGAGTGAGTTTGCTGTGACAGACAAATGATTTATTATTAGGCAGGCAGTGTAGCGATAGTCACTATTGAGGAATCACTGTGTTTAAATGCCACATTCTAATGTTGCCATCTAAATGCAAGTCAATTGATGTACTGTTCTTTTTATTGTTGCAAAGAATTTAATGAAATGCCTTGTATTTTGCAATTGTTTCTCTTCTGTTTATTCTAGAAAAGACTGCCTCGCAAAGCTGGTAATGTATGATTTTGAAATGAAACTGGTATAAATCACAACCTGTGTAAAGGCTTTCTTTGCTTCTGTCTTTCTCTGGTGCATTTAGCCCATATCACATAATAAAAGGGGGGGTTATTAGGTAATATATGTGCCAAACCGCCTATGTAGATAAAGTAATGTTATGAGCAATTATAAATAGCTGTGTGCGTGGTTCCACTCAGTGTATATGTATGTGTGTGTCTTCTGAGTGGAATATAATACAATAGTCTGCTGGGCGTATATGAATCAGCAGAGAGAGGCCTCTGGAAACATAGTCTCACTAATGTAAATAAATTAGTGATAACACCACATGTTATTGTGAATACTTTATAGAAGCATAACTCACTGGTGTAGATAAATCAGTGATAACAGCCATAAGTGGCACTCCATATGGAAATGTGGTGTTATTGAATAATGTAGAAGCCTGAGGCCTCTAGAGATCACAAGAACAGTCTAAACAAAAGAAAGGGGTTTTGTACGTTGGGGCAACAAATAAAACAAAGAAATTATGCTCACCACTATACCACAACGAAATGTATACCAACCAAATGTACCTGTGTACTGAAATAATGCATAGCCACTATACCACTATAATACCAAACCCAATCTAAATACAAGGAGTGGTTATTACTAAATTATTTTGTTTTTGGCGGTAAGAAAATACCGTTAGGTCCCAAATATACACAAAATACCAACAGTCCCATCAAGGGTGTTACCATGAATTTATTGAATAAATTAATTGCAAGGCGTAGATTATTTATGCCCTAAGGGCTGACTCACTATATGTATTATGTTGGAATGTGAAGGGGGTGAACAGCCCAATTAAAAGAAAAAAGGTGCTAACATTCAGCAAAAAGAAACTCAACATTGTCCTACTCCAAGAAACCCATTTGCAACATGACAAAAAACTAATATTTTAAATAATGTATATGTAAAAAAAAAAGTGAATATTCATATAGAGGCGAGATTTGTAGCTATTAGGCTGCAGGTGGAAAATAGACATCTAATTGTATTGAATGTATATGCCCCCAATATAGCTCAATATTAATATTTTGGACAGTTGGATGATGTCCTAAAAGACATGGGTAATGGGCCAATATTAATAGTTGGGGACTTTCATACTATCCCAGATAAGGCATTGGATGAATCTGAAAGATCTCATTCTTATGCAGAGGAGAGGGCCAGAAAATGTCTTTTAAAGCTAATGCAGTCATGGGATCGAATAAACTCAGGAAAAAGCAATATAATTTTTGTTCGGTACCACATTGCACTTCATCTCAAATTGATTTATTTTTAGTATTGAAAGAGGAGAGGGGGTGATTGTGCGCTTTTCACCAATACAATGAGAACAACTTGATAAGTAGTTAGATATTAAATTCACAACAGCCGACACGTGTTTCGACACACAGGTCGTCTTCAAGGCTAATAAATTAAAAAAACAACACAAAATTGTAAGGCATACACATAAACACAAATAGACAACCAATGATAATTTAGAATACAAAAAACATGATGTCACATAGATGTTGAAGTGGTCAATAGAAACAATGAATTGGTTACATTGGATAATTAAACAAATAGAAATAAGGAAGAGATATACCAATATGCGTAACAGCCCAAAAAATGTGGGCAAATAAATAAATGTAACACATACCACATGTCCAGTTGAAAGGGAGGGACAAAAGCAACGGGGGAGATTGTCGGGAGAGAAATATAATTTGTTGAAACAAAATAAAGATGAGAATAAGCATCATGATCAAATATGTAGGTCTGGGATTATATATCAATACACATGGAATATTAATATCAGTGATGGTAGGTTAAACATCAAGTAGATGGTGAACTAGGATTTAGTCCAAAGATGTCATGGCAACCGTTACTTTCCAAAAAACAGCTGTCAAAGCACCAGACACCAGCAGAAAAAGGTTCAGAAAAAACAGAATGAATAATAAGAATTAGCGATAGTGCCTTGTTAGCTAAGTTAATAATGGCGTCAGTGTGCCATAAAACATTCAGATATCCAGAAGGATGTGGAGTAGAATAAAGTGCGAGAATGCTAACCAAAATGGTGATGTACAAGTGCAAGTTGGAATAATATAAACACTGGAGATCCTTACCGCACTTCATATTCAAACGGATATCATATAGAGCTCACTTATAGATACAAGCAAACTGTGATATTTCAAAACCATTACATGCACTCTGACTCCAATACAGGCAAACAAAACTCCTACCTCTCTCTTCTTTGGGATTGATGGTTCTTTAATCTTCTGAAGTAATGGGAAAATACCTAGAAGCCCCTCCACAATCTGACTTCGCAGAGTCCGACAGAGGTGGAACCTCCAGGGAAAACCCCTTACGGGGCAAAACCCTGTGAAGGGCTGCTAGGGAGCGTAGTTTCCTGAGGACTGCTCCCTGGAGATGTTTTCGATAGATAATAATTAGCCCCTTCGGTTGAACTTCCTAATCTCCTCCAAGATCTATAGGCGCTAGGTGCAAGTAAACACAGAGAGGGATTAATGACACGAAGGATAGGTGTTACAGACCCAAAGAGAGTATATCGGTTGATCTCTAAAAGGCTTACCCTAGAAACACCTAAATCAGGCCCGGAAGACTGGAGGGTTAAGTTCCTGGATGGCAGATTTGGAGAAAACAGGGGGAATAGTTGCAAAGCCTAACCAAGTGTAAAGAATGAAAATTAGACTTAGTCTTTCCCCTCCCAAACCTGATCCTGCTAAATGAGATGGAATGTCACTTAAGCTTACCACCCGAAGGAGACTCTGGAGAGACTAACACCCCGCTTGTACTGGGAGGAAGGAAGTAGCGTAATGGTCCGTGTATAGAGATGAATGAATCCTTAAGAAAGGAAGATTATAATGAATGGAAAAATACCAGGTAAAGCACGAGAAATGCCAATGAAGGAAATTTGACTCTATATTAAGGGTCGTACCAGGACCTGCGTCCTAATATCCCTGGATGAGGGATAGCCTCATAAACACAATAACTCCTCTGATTCCACAGAAGGCAGAGAAGAAGGCAGGGGATCGAAGCCGCGATCTGATGATTGCCTAAAGCGGACGGTAAAGGGAGTTCCAACAACAAGTAAGAGCAGAGAAACAGACACAGGATAGCCAACTTAGTACTTATACTAACAAGGACAGAAATGGAAAGGCAGTGGGTACGAAGGCGTACTTACGTCTGCGAAGCGCGGCTGGACTCTGGTATGAGAGTAGCAACGCACCGATGTGCGGGTAATGAATACGGAACTACTACTCGTCAGTCTGGGGGCGTGGCTACAGCCTCTTCCTCATGTGAAACAACGGCTGAACCGTTACTTGCCGCAATGTGATTCTCCATGTTGGATGAGTAAAATGGACGCCGTACATCTCGCCCGTTATCGCAAGGTTTGTGTATTCCACAAATCATCACAGTATGCCCCCTTTTAGAGGTGTTCCCCCCAGGTTTGTCCGGATGTTTCAGATAGAACTGTCTTACAAGTTTAGGAGCATGTACTGCGGCCTCATATTCCCAAGTCCGGTCGGCGGGAGTGTAACCCTTCCAATCTACTAAGTATTGCAACTTACCTTGATGGTAACGAGAGTCACAAATACCGGAAACCTCATATTCCGGACCAGTCGATGATGCGATGGGATCTGGACGTGCGGAAATATGAGGATGGAAAGAACTCCGCTGGTCAGGCTTTAATTGGGATATATGAAAAACTGGATGGATGCAAGACCAGGTCTTGGGTAATCGGAGTTTGAAGGCAGCTGATCCAATCTTACCCAAAACTCTAAAGGGACCCATGTATCTTGGAGAGAGTTTTGATGGTCGTAAATGCAGAGGCAGAAAGCGAGAAGACAACCATACCCAATCTCCCGGGATTGGAACTGGGGTACGGTGCCGGTCTGCAAACTTCTTCACCCTCATCTGGGAGTCTTTTAGGGCCTTTTTTCGGCGGATTGATGTCCCTGACGAATCTGTTGCATTAGATGGTTCACATCTGGGAATTTGCGATCTGTAAATCCAGTTTTGGGAAAGGATGCTGGATGGAAACCATAAGTACAGAAAAACGGTGAGGCGTTGATTGTGGAGTGATAGGAGTTATTATATGCGAACTCCGCCATAGGTAATAACTCCAACCAGTTGTCTTGGGCCGCGGAAATATAACTCCGTAGATATCCTTCCAGGGTTTGATTGAGTCTCTCTGTTTGGCCATTGGTTTGAGGGTGAAACCTGGAACTCAATGCTCGTGTTATCCCCAAGATCTTACAGATTTGTTTCCAGTATCGGGAAGTGTACTGAGAGCCTCTGTCTGAAATTATAGTCTCTGGAAGCCCATGGAGCATAAAAATTCGGGTAATAAAGGTACGAGCCATTTGAGCGGCCGTGGGAAGACTCGGAAAAGGCTCAAAATGTGCCAATTTTGTGAAGGTGTCAATAGTTATCATTATCGTGGTGTGACCTCCAGACGGAGGGAGATCTACCACAAAGTCTGTAGAAATGATTTGCCAGGGTCTTATAGGTATCGGCATCCGTACTAAACTCCCGTAAGGAAAGTGTTTAGGCCTTTTCGCTCGGAAGACAAATGGAGCAGGATTTGACGTATTGTCGTATGTCTTCCCTCCAGTATGGCCACCAAAAATGACAAGAAATTAATTCTTGTGTAGTAGAGACTCCTCGATGTCCTGCTGTCTTTACATCATGACCCATCCTCAATACTTCCTTTTGTAGAATCTTGGTAGGTACGTATACCTGTTGATCATGGAAATAAATTCCATCTTTCTTTGTCAAGGACTTTTGTTGGGTTTTTGAAAGTTTGTCTAGTCTGCTCTTCCTGATTGAAGTCTCAAGCGCTCCAGGAAATCTGGTGGTTTCGTCAACTCCGCTGCCAGACACGGAAAAATAGGTTCAGATCTAAAGGGTTCAGAAGGAGAGTGATCCTTCCGAGAAAATGCAGCTGCCTGCAAGTTGTATTTCCCCAGAATAAAGGAAAAGATAATCTGGAAGGGGGAAAAAAATGAGCCCACCTTGCTTGTCTGCTATTGCAAGTTTGAGCATATTGCAGAATTCTGAGGTTATGGTGATCGGTTCTAACTTCCACAGGGTACTGGGCCCCCAGCAATAGGTGTCTCCATTCCTCAAATGCCCGTTTTATTGCCAACAATTCCTTTTCAAGCACCGTATAATTCAGCTCAGCAGGTGCTAAGGTCTTTGATAGATATGCGATAGGACGTTCCTGACTCTGATCATCCTTTTGTAGTAATACCGCTCCCAAGGCATATTGTGATGCATCTGTCTCCAAGAGGAAAACACGTGATTGGTCAGGGTTCATCAATATTGGTGCAGTGGTAAACCTGGTTTTAATTCATCAAAAGCTTTTTGAGTCTGTTCGGTCCACAAGAATGTCACTCCCTTCTTGAGCAAGTTAGTTAAGGGTTGTGTCAGAGCGGAAACATTAGGAATAAACCTTCTGTAGAAGTTCGAAAACCCCACAAATCTTTGTATGTCCTTGCATGACACCGGAGTTGGCCAATCTTTTACGGCCGAAACCTTTTCAGGGTCCATAGCAATTCTTTGGGCTGATAAAATGTAACCTAAATAGGTCACCATGGGTTGGTGAAACGAACATTTCTCCAGATTGCAGAAAAGATGGTTATGGCTAAGCCTCTTGAGTACTTCTCTCACCTGGGATTCATGCTCGATGAATGTCTTAGACAATACCAGAATATCGCCAAGGTAGACGATGACGGAATGTAAAAGTAGGTCTGCGAACATATGGTCCATGAATCTCTGGAATACGCCGGGAGAATTGGAAAGTACAAAAGGCATTACCTGATATTGAAAATGCCTGAATGGGGTCCTAAAAGCCGTCTTCCATTCGTCTCTTTGTCATATTCTAATCAAATGATAAGCTCCTTTGAGATCCAGCTTAGTGTACACTGTGGCTCCTTTGACGGCCTCCAGAATATCCGGAATTAATGGCATGGGATATTTATCAGGAATGGTTATTTTATTCAATCCCCTGTAGTCAATACAGGGCCTAAACTCGTTGGTATTTTTCTTAGGGATAAAAAATAGAGATGCCGCTGCTGGGGATGTGGACTCGGTAATCAATCCATTCTTTAGATTTGTGTGCAAGTATTCCCGCAGAACCTCTTTCTCAAGAGCGGAAAGAATGCACATTCTCCCAAATGGCAGTGGTTGTTGGGGTACTAACTCAATAGCACAGTCATCTCTTCTGTGAAGCGTTAACTGTGAATATTCCAAAGTGGAAAAGACCTCTGCAAATTGATTATATATGGTTGGAAGGCCGGATATACAATTAAGGATGGTAGTTGTTTTTGGATCATTCAGAGTAGTACAAGATTTTGTCAGGGTGAGTCCCTTCTCTTTAATACAATGGGCCAGACAAAACTCGGAGCCTAGGAAGAAAGACCAGGCTGACCAATTGATGAAGATTGTTTTGTCTACGTAATCATGGTAACCCTAAAATGATGGGATAGTGAGCGGCTCTGATTATGTCCATCGAAATAATTTCGTGATGGTTTGCTATGGACATGATCAGTGACCCGGTTTGACTGATTATGGGACCTGAAATAAGAGGACTCCCATCCACACTTTCAACCGGTATGGCTTCTAGTTTATTGGATCGTGGAAGATTATTCCGGGTGGCCCATAGATCATCAATGAAATTGCCCGCAGCTCCGCAATCTATCAGAGCGGAAACCTCAAGGCCACTATGATTTCCGAATCTTAAAGTGACTTGAAGGACCATCATGTATGAGTGAGAAGACCCGGTACACAGAGAATTCTGTAACTTGTTTTAGGAACCATTTGAGGTAGTTGGTTCCCGAACCGTGGTTCCTCCTACGGTCGGGTGTTGGCGTTTCCCGACCTTCTTGGAGGAGCGATGGGACACTCCTAAACTGAATGGGTATTCGCCCCACAATACATACACAGGCCCTGTGATCTCCTCCTCGACCTTTCTTCTGATGATAATGGACCCCTAGCAGTGGTATCCAATTGCATGGGCTCTTCTGATGTGCTGGCCTTATTAGATGAGGACGCTGGAATAAAGGGGCATTGAGTTCTTCCCTTTCTTCGCTCACTGCTCCGTTCTTTCAGACGGTAATCTATCTGCATCACTAATGAAATAAATTCAGACAATGATGCGGGTCTGGGTACCCGCGAGACTTCATCTTTCAATTCTTCGGACAGTCCTCTTCGAAACAGTGTGACCTGCGCATCGTCCGACCAGGTAGTTTCACTAGCCATCTGCTTGAATTTGGTGATATATGCTAAAATATCTAGGTTTCCTTGTCTCAGATCTAATAGATGTTCTTGGGACGAAACCCGTATCTCTTGTCGCCCGAACATCGTTCTTATGCTATTGCAAAAGGCTGTGTGTGAATCCAAGATCAGGTTATTGGAGGTGACCAATGGGGTTGCCCAAGCAAATGCGGGACCGGTCATTTGGGAAATCATGTAACCAACGCGGTCTCTATCTGTGTGAAAATAGGTATCCTTGAATGCAAATTGAATGGTACAGGCGTCTAAGAACTCTTTGACTTTATGTGAATTACCGTCAAACTGACCTCCCAACAAAGGCCCAGGAGGCACCTCCGAACAGTGGAGGGATCGGTTTGTTATGGCTTGTTGGGCGGCAGCTAGCTGGGCTGTCTGCTGCTGGTTTTGCTGTGCTGCCTGCTGCTGGTTCTGTAGTAACGTGGCATTTTCCTGTTTAAGAGTTTGGACCTTGGATGTAAGAGACTGGACTGCCGCTATCAATTTCTGTATTTGTTGATCCATTTTAGAATCAATGAGTTTTCTGAATCTGTATCGGAGTCAGAGTACTATTCTCGTTCCTATTGGGTGTTGCTAACTGTGATATTTCAAAACCATTACATGCACTCCGACTCCAATACAGACGAACAAAACGCCTACCTCTCTCTTCTTTGGGATTGATGGTTCTTTAATCTTCCGAAATAATGGGAAAATACCTAGAAGCCCCTCCACAATCTGACTTCGCAGAGTCCCACAGAGGTGGAGCCTCCAGGGAAAACCCCTCACAGGGAAAATTCCTGTGAAGTGCTGCTAGGGAGCGTAGTTTCCTGAGGACTGCTCCCTGGAGATGTTTCCGATGGATAATAATTAGCCCCTTCGGTTGGACTTCCTAATCTCCTCCAAGATCTATAGGCGCTAGGTGCAAGTAAACACAGAGAGGGATTAATGACACGAAGGATAGATGTTACAGACCCAAAGAGAGTATATCGGTTGATCTCTAAAAGGCTTACCCTAGAAACACCTAAATCAGGCCCGGAAGACTGGAGGGTAAAGTTCCTGGATGACAGATTTGGAGAAAACAGGGGCAATAGTTGTAAAGCCTAACAAAGTGTAAAGAATGAAAATTAGACTTAGTCTTCCCCTACCAAACCTGAACCTGCTAAATGAGATGGAATGTCACTTAAGCTTACCACCGGAAGGAGACTCTGGAGAGATTAAAACCCTGCTTGTACTGGGAGGAAGGAAGTAGCGTAATGGTCCGTGTAGGGAGATGAATGAATCCTTAAGAAAGGAAGATTGTAATGAATGGAAAAATACCAGGTAAAGCACGAGAAATGCCAATGAAGGAAATTTGACTCTATATTAAGGGTCGTACCAGGACCTGTGTCCTAATATCCCTGGATGAGGGATAGCCTCGTAAACACAATAACTCCTCTGATTCCACAGAAGGCGGAGAAGAAGGCGGGGGATCGAAGCCGCGATCTGATGATTGCCTAAAGCGGACGGTAAAGGGAGTTCCAACAACAAGTAAGAGCGGAGAAACAGACACAGGATAGCCAACTTAGTACTTATACTAACAAGGACAGAAGTGGAAAGGCAGCGGGCTCGAAGGCGTACTTACGTCTGTGAAGTGCGGCTGGACTCTGGTATGAGAGTAGCAATGCGCTGATGTGCGGGTAATGAATATGGAAGTACTGCTCGCCAGTCTGGGGGCGTGGCTACAACCTCTTCCTCATGTGAAACAACGGCTGAACCGTTACTTGCCGCAATGTGATTCTCCATGTTGGATTAGTAAAATGGACGCTGTACATCTCGCCCGTTATCCCAAGGTTCGTGTATTCCACGAATCATCACACAAACGACCATGGTTGGTACTAATGAGATGGAGAGGGTGGATGAAATACCAAGGACAGAAGAGCAAAATTCAGGCATATACCTAATAGCAGGCCGTATGGTTGAACGGCTCCGTTGATGAGTATAATCAGTGAATTTCAACTGGCAAAGTGAGTATCAGGCCACAGTGGCAATGTTAAATATATCGCCTAAAGAATTGGAAACCACAAAGTAATTAAAATTATGCTATCCACGGATCAAAGTATATACAGCACAAAATACACATTGGCTGATGAGCAGAATCACGTAATGATCAGGAGAAAGCACAGAGTGAAAAGCGATGCACTTACTCGTCAAATAGAGCTGCAACAATCATACAGGAAGTCCCAGCAACAGCTGCCAGTGAGGCGAGTGGAAGTATAAGAACGCTGTGTACGTCACAGAAGTGACGTAGGCAGCGTCGCGGGTCAATGACTACTCTGGCGTGACGCCGAATGTTAACAAAGCTGATCAGCGTAGAGATAAGTAAACAAAATGAATAGGGTGAACACAGTAGAGCCGTGCAGGGGAGAAGGCACGACACAGTGTAGAGATAAAGGGACTGTTGAAAATAACAGGACAGGGAGGAAGCATCAAGAGGAATTACGATGGAATCAGAGGGTTTGATGTTAATCTATAGAAGAATGAATGATCCAAAAAATGTTAAAGATAAGTAATAGAGCGCCGGGTTAGTGGAGAAGGTAGAATCAGGTGGGATTGAAAGAGGATCAATATGCAGAGGAACAGGAGTGAAGGAAAAATAAAAAGAAAATTAAAGCAAAGTTGATAAGGCGGGATTCAAATGGAAGTGGGGCATAATATTAAGCATCAGGTTAAACCATATAAATACGGTTACTAAGCCAGAGTGTCAGTCCAGTGAAATAAAGACTCAGCAAGAGTGCAATGAATGCTGGTGCTAAGACAGGAAAAATTAATGGTACCCGCCAACTGGTGGGTAATAATTAGGCCAAGTTTAGAAAGGTGGGCTACAGGTTCATGAAGGAAAATAATTGGGCTGATTAAACAGAGGTCACATGCATGCAGGAAGTCATAAGAATACATACATTTCATGGTCAGAGTTAAGACCTCGAGTAGTGCAGCGAAGAAGGCAGATCCGTTTGGCTTCCATTTGCCGTAACTTAAGTTGCAGATTGCCTCCCCTTTTCCCCAATTTAACTTTCATCAAACCAATATACCGCAGATCAGCAATATGATCTAACTGGTGTTCCTGTTGACAATGAACGGCTAGAGGAGATTTCGCTTCACACATCCTGAGACTACTCAAATGTTCCCTGATGCGAACTCTAAGTTGGCGGATGGTGCTGCCCACATAGAGTTTGCCACCAATACATATGATGGCATACACCACATGGGTGGTCTTGCAATTGATAAACTCACAAATTTTAACTTCTGAGCCGAATTTGTCATGAAAGATTTTACATTGAGGGTGGGCCCAGGGGCACTGATTACAGTTAGCACATTTGTGCAATCCAACTGATTGCTGTAGCCAAGTAGAAGTCTTGATATTGTTATCAAAAAACGAAGGACTCACCATGGATTTAATGGTGGGAGCTGTAGTGTATATGAATTTGGGCTTTGATGTCAAGTAAGGTTCAATATCACGATCTAGTCTCAGGATGTGCCAATGCCTAGCAACCATTTTGTGCAACATTGGAGAGTCATTACTGAATTGCGTTACAAACGAGATATATTCTGAGCATTCCTTAGACTTAGAAACTTTCTCCAAGAGGTCAGATTGAGCTACATTAGCAAATTTTGCATATGCTTTATTGATAACGGCTCCATTGTAACCACGGTTCAAAAACCGCTGGTTTAGAATGTTGCATTCCTTGAGGTAGTCTTTAGAATTGGTACAGTTACGTCTGGCCCTGTGAAATTCACCCATCGGAATATTATCGATAGTTGCGTTGTTGATTACTCTGGCCAAATATCTTGATGAGGCACTCAAACCCTTTGTGGTCAAAATGAAATCATTTATCAGAGACAGTACACATACTCCATGGGCTGCAAACTATTTCTTGGCAATCAGACTATTTGCTAGCTACAACTGATGTAGTTGCTCTTTATACTAACATTAATCATGACTTGGCATTACGCACTATTGATTATGTTTTCAGGATTACATCAGCTTCTTTTTCAGAACATGTTACTATGCTTAAACAATTTTTGCAATTTGTTTTAGCCAACAATGTATGTATCTTCAATGATCAGTTCTATCTCCAACTTAAGGGAGTCGCAATGGGTGCTAAGTTCGCACCTTCATTGCGAACCTCTTCATGGCTTTCTATGAAGAAACTCATATTCTTACCCAATCTCGATTTGTTTCCAACATTGTAATGTGGCAACGCTTCATTGACAATATCTTCCTGATCTGGAAAGGCACGGAACAATCATTTCAGGAATTCTTATTGTTTGCCAATTCTAATGTGTTTGAGATTAATCTCACTGGGAAATGTGATCCATACCAAATTGACTTTCTTGACCTACATATTTTTGCTGAAGGATGCAATTTGCTCACCAATACTTACAGAAAACCCAGTGAGGTTAATTCTATTCTGGCTGCCCAGAGTAATCACCAACGCAAAACTATCGATAATATTCCGATGGGTGAATTTCACAGGGCCAGACGTAACTGTACCAATTCTAAAGACTACCTCAAGGAATGCAACATTCTAAACCAGCGGTTTTTGAACCGTGGTTACAATGGAGCCGTTATCAATAAAGCATATGCTAACTTTGCTAATGTAGCTCAATCTGACCTCTTGGAGAAAGTTTCTAAGTCTAAGGAATGCTCAGAATATATCTCGTTTGTAACGCAATTCAGTAATGACTCTCCAATGTTGCACAAAATGGTTGCTAGGCATTGGCACATCCTGAGACTAGATCGTGATATTGAACCTTACTTGACATCAAAGCCCAAATTCACATACACTAGAGCTCCCACCATTAAATCCATGGTGAGTCCTTTGTTTTTTGATAACAATATCAAGACTTCTACTTGGCTACAGCAATCAGTTGGATTCCACAAACGTGGTAACTGTAATCAGTGCCCCTGGGCCCACCCTCCATGTAAAATCTTTCATGACAAATTTGGCTCAGAAGTTAAAATTCGTGAGTTTATCAATTGCAAGACCACCCATGTGGTGTATGCCATCATATGTATTTGTGGCAAACTCTATGTGGGCAGCACCATCCGCCAACTTAAGAGTCTGCATCAGGGAACATTTGAGTAGTCTCAGGATGTGTGAAGCGAAATCTCCTCTAGCCGTTCATTGGCAACAGGAACACCAGTTAGATCATATTGCTGATCTGCGGTATATTGGTTTGATGAAAGTTAAATTGGGGAAATGGTGAGGCAATCTGCAACTTAAGTTACCGCAAATGGAAGCCAAACCTATCTGCCTTCTTCGCTGCACTACTCGAGGTCTTAACTCTTACCATGAAATGTATGTATTCTTATGACTTCCTGCACGCATATGACCTCGGTTTAATCAGCCCAATTATTTTCCTTCATGAACCTGTAGCCCACCTTTCTAAACTTGGCCTAATTATTACCCACCAGTTGGCGGGTACCGTTCATTTTTCCTCTTCTGTCTTAGCACCAGCATTCATTGCACTCTTGCTGAGTCTTTATTTCACTGGACTGCCACTCTGGCTTAGTAACCGTATTTATACGGTTTAACCTGATGCTTAATATTATGCCCCACTTCCATTTGAATCCCGCCTTATCAACTTTGCTTTAATTTTCTTTTTCTTTTTCCTTCACTCCTGTTCCTCTGCATATTGATCCTCTTTCAATCCCACCTGATTCTACCTTCTCCACTAACCTGGCGCTCTATTACTTATCTTTAACATTTTTTGGATCATTCATTCTTCTATAGATTAACATCAAACCCTCTGATTCCATCAGAATTCCTCTTAATGCTTCCTCCCTGTCCTGTTATTTTCAACAGTCCCTTTATCTCTACACTGTGTCGTGCCTTCTCCCCTGCATGGCTCTACTGTGTTCACCCTATTCGTTTTGTTTACTTATCTCTACGCTGATCAGCTTTGTTTAAATTTGACGTCACGCCAGAGACGTCATTCACCCGCGACGCTGCCTACGTCACTTCTGTGACGTACACAGCGTTCTTATACTTCCACTCGCCTCACTGGCGGCTGTTGCTGGGACTTCCCGTACGATTGTTGCAGCTCGATTTGACGAGTAAGTGCATCGCTTTTCACTCCGGGCTTTCTCCTGATCATTATGTGATTCTGCTCATCAGCCAATGTGTATTTTGTGCTTTATATACTTTGATCCGTGGATAGCATTATTTTAATTACTTTGTGGTTTCCAATTCTTTAGGCGATATATTTAACATTGCCACTGTGGCCTGATACTCACTTTTCCAGTTGAAATTCACTGATTATACTCATCAACGGAGCCGTTCAACCATACGGCCTGCTATTAAGTATGTGCCTGAATTTTGCTCTTCTGTCCTTGGTATTTCATCCACCCTCTCCATGTCATTAGTATCAACCATGGTCGTTTGCTTGTATCTATATAGGAGCTCTATATGATATCAGTTTGAATATGAAGTGCGGTAAGGATCTTCAGTGTTTATATTATCCCAACTTGCACTTGTACATCACCATTTTGGTTAGTATTCTCGCACTTTATTCTACTCCACATCCTTCTGGATATCTGAATGTTTTATGGCACACTGACGCCATTATTAACTTGTCCTTAGCTAACAGGGCACTATCGCTAATTCTTATTATTCATTCTGTTTTTTCTGAACCTTTTTCTGCTGGTGTCTGGTGCTTTGACAGTCGTTTTCTGGAAAGTAACGGTTGCCATGACATCTTTGGGCTAAATCCTAGTTCACCATCTACCTGATGTTTAACCTACCATCACTGATATTAATATTCCATGTGTATTGATATATAATCCCAGACCTACATATTTGATCATGATGCTTATGTTCATCTTTATTTTGTTTCAACAAATTATATTTCTCTCCCGACAATCTCCCCCCTGCTTTTGTCACTCCCTTTCAACTGGACATGTGGTATGTGTTACATTATTTATTTATTTGCCCACATTTTTTGGGCTGTTACGCACATTGGTATATCTCTTCCTTATTTCTTTTTTTTTAATTATCCAATGTAACCAATTCATTGTTTCTTTTGACCACTTCAACATCTATGTGACATCATGTTTTTTGTATTCTAAATTATCATTGGTTGTCTATTTGTGTTTATGTGTATGCCTTACAATTTTGTGTTGTTTTTTCAATTTTGTACCATCACCTACTTATCAGCCTTGACGACGACCTGTGTGTCGAAACACGTGTCGGCTGTTGTGAATTAAATATCTAACTACTTATCAAGTTGTTCTCATTGTATTGGTGAAAAGCGCACAATCATCCCCTCTCCTCTTTCAATACTCTAACTCTATACCAACCAGGGTGGATTGGTGGTGGGAGTTGAAGTGCTGCTTACACCTCCTCTTAAATTACCGTTATACCATAATCTAGTAGTGACTACCAGCGCACAGATCTTCAATTTCGAAATCCGCACTTATTATTTGATTTATTTTTAGTCACCAGGGACTTGTTTGGTGATGTGAATACGTCAGATACGGGTGATATTGCGATCTCTGATCATGCATATGTGAACTTTAAGTTAGATTGTTCGCAAGGACGTGGGAAAGCGGATCGGCAAATGGAGATTTAATACTAGATTACTGTTGGATCAGGATTTCATTAAACAAATTGGAACAGAGATCTTGTTTTTCCGTGAGGAAATTGCTGAATCAGTTGACAGACTATTGTTTGGGATGTGTTGAAAGCCTTCTTATGTGGCAAGATATTCAGCCATGCCTCGTACAAAAAGAAAGTGAGCGAAGCAGATTATAAACAATTAATCGAATACAGCCAATCCATCAGTTGGTTGTTTCTCATCCATGATGAATGCAAAATGTTCTTTAGATAAAGTGATACACTGTAAGTCAGAGAGAGTCAGAGAGAGATTTATTTTATACAAATCAAGAGTTTTGGGAGCTTGGGGAAAGATCTGGGACATTATTGGCTGACAGATTGCAGGGAAGACAGAAGGGGTAACAAGTGCTTTTTATTTCAGAAGAAAATGGCACACTTTTGGAGGAAAAAAAAAGACATTTACGGTGTAGTCGCAACATTTTATGCGTCATTGTATTGTGAAGAAGGATTTGTAAATGAAGTTGAAGTGACTGACTTTCTAGAACATATCTGTATCCCGGAATTAAAGGATAGTGATAGATTACTTTTGGATGGAGACATTTCAGCACAAGAAATTATACATTGTATGGAGTTGATGTCTCCTGGCGAATCTCCAGGGCCGGATTGTTCCTGATTGAATTCTATGCTCTATTTAGTGCTTCCCTTACACCTTTTATGGTTGATCTTTTTATAAAGACTATTCATTCCGAACAGATAGCTGGTTCCATGAACACTGCTGTGATCTCTGTGATCCCTAAGCTTGGGAAAGATCATTCGAACTTGGAAATTATAGACCCATAAATGCTGACATCAAACTTCTGGCAAAGATTTTTGCAGTACAAATTAACCCATTGTTGCTGAAGTTAATTCACCATAACCAGGTGGCATTTATTTTTGGCAGAAATAGTTTTAATAATTTAGGAGAGTTTTTACATTTTGTGCATTTAAAGGGTGATTAACCGGACCCTTACGCTGCAGTTAGTATTGATGCGGAAAAGGCTTTTGGGTAAATTGGAGTTTCTTTCGGCAAGTACTTATAAAAGTCAATTGTGGATCGCATATATTAAAACCTTTTAATGCATTATATGGAAATGCTGCGGAAAGGGTCTTGGTGAATGGTTGCTTATCTGAGTGTTTGCCGATTTATCGTGGTACTCAGCAGGGTTGTCCTTTAACCCCTCTTTTTAAATATCCTTTTATTGAGACTTTGGCTATTTCTTTTAGAGGAAATGGTGTGTCGTTGGGTGACTGCATCTCCAAGCTCTTACTGTATGCAGATGACCACCTAGTTTTATTTTCTGATCCCGAACCATCGTTTAAGGAGTTTGTTTCAACTCTGCAGGCATTTGGCCGTGTGTCCAATTACACATTAATGTTTCCAAGACACTGATTTTCCACTGCCTGTCATCTCCTAGGTGTTGAACAGGATGTATGGGCGGAAATATCTGGTTATACATATCTTTAGGCAAGTAAATACTCTGTTGGATTATAATAACTTCGGGAAACTTGCAGAAATAGCTATATTGTATTTGAAATGGAGTAAACTGAATCTGGCATTGTGGGGCAACTATCAATGTCATTAAGATGACTCTGCTTACAAAGCCGTTCTATATTTTTAGTATGCTCCCACTTCCTTTAACAGGAAATTAAATTTGAGACATTGATAATGTTTTTCTGGACTTTCTGTGGGGAGAGGGGGACAGATCCAGGATCCCTAGAGATGTACTTATGAAGCCAGTGCACTTCAGCTTTCCAAATATTGCTTCATACCACAAAGCCTTCACCCTTCACACATTACACTTTTGGTTGAGGGAAGATGCTGCTACTTGCCCGAATTGCGTCAGCATAGAGAAGTCCCCCGTTTATCCAATTCCTCTTGATTGCCTCCTTATTATGGGAAAAAAAAAATCAGTTACTGAAAAGACCCCTCCATTTGTTAGGGATGTCCTGAAAGATTGGAAGAAATGTTGTGAGACCTCAGGTGTAAAAATACCTTCTGAGCTTGGATTCTTCTATCTGGGGGAACTCAGCGATTCAATTTAATAATCGTCCCATATCGTGGCCCTCCTGGGAGTCTTTGGGTATCTAGTAAGTTGGGCAAATTTTTGATGGAGCTTCTATGCTCAGTTTTAAAGTTCTTGATATTTAAATATAAACTACAAATGTCAGAAGTACGCCGTTATCATGTACTTAGTGAGATATTTTAATTACTGTCTGCACTGTTGGATGCCTCTGTACATAGTGTCCCGCCTTTATTGCATTTGTCTAGGTGTGAACCTCTTTCGGCTTCTACCTTGTATAAGCTCCTTCCACCAAAGGATGTATAAGCTCCTTCCACCAAAGGATGCTAATGTGGCATCTGAATGTGGTAGGGAGATATGGAGTTCTGATCTAGGTTTAGTCCTCTCGGATGGTGAATCGCACTTGTGCAGGCACTTGCAGGTATAAAACTGACATGGATTTGATATTTACTCAACAGCGGCTCATTGTATTTATTAGTCTCCTTCAAAGATGAAACACTGTAAAGTGATGCAAGATGATATTTGCTTGAATTGTAAATCAGATGTTGGATCGGGGCTGCATATGTTTTGGTCATGCCCGAAAATTACTTGTTTTTGGGAGGCTGTCATTCAGCGAATAGACCTTGTATTGGATTTTTCGCTCCCTCGTACGCCGTTTCTGTGTGTGCTGGGATTGTTTAATATGGATCTTCGGGTGTTTGCTGATTTACTCTTTTGAACATAGAGAGTGTTGATGGTGGCAAAGAAACACATTTTAAAATGTAGGGCGAGTGATGCTAGACCATCTATTGATGACTGGTTACATGACCTTTCTAATCTTTCAAGTAGGGAGAAAGTAACGTATCAGAGGTTGAAATAAATGTGCTGTTTTCAATTATCTATATTTGTGATTTCTTTTTCTTTCTTCTCTCGTCCCCCTCTCACTTCCCCCTCTCCATTGGTTCTTTTATTTCCTTCCACTTCCCTTCTACTATAGACATCCACAGCGAAAATGTTTATAATAATGGGAAGGGGAGGAGGATTAAAATGGGTGGAAAAACAAAAGGGAAAAATAAGGATGTATTCACTGATATTGCTCTAATGTTATTATTGTATTAATTCTGTATTTAGACTTTTTCTTTTGTATTTGTTTCTCTTTGAACATTTTAATAAAAAAGATGTACACAAAAAAAGAAAAACGATAGTGCCGTTTGCCATATGGCTATTAAATAATCGCACACTTAATATGCCAAGTAATTTGTGGGTAATTCTGCTGATTTTGATCAGTAAGGTGTTTCCTACAACTTTTTGGTGGTATGTAGTGCGGTGGTGAGGTAATTCGGCGACAACAGAATTATTGACATTTTACGGCCGTTTATTACTGCATTGCCGTACCCGTATTGAAACCCAATGTCTCGTTCCCTGCACATGAAACACGATAGCTCAGAATATACACTTTACACACAATCACAAGTCTGCACAACAACAAATCCCTTCTCCTCCCAGTGCCGATTGCCTTTCTTTCTGCCCCATAGAGTTTAGGACAAAGCTGCACTGTCACACATCCTTGCGTCTCCTAGGTAGAGCGTTCTGTTGCTTTCCAGCTAGGAGCAAGCTTTATAAATCCCGGTCCCATACAGAGAGAGCAAAGTGGCTTCTCAAAAAAAAATAACACACTATCTCACATACCAAACAAACCTCCCAACCCAATGATAGTGGTGCAAGACACTGCGTTGTTCCGGCAGAAGAGGTGGTTGGGGAGGGAATTTGTTTGGCAGACAAATTAATAGATTGACACTCAAGAAGGGACTTGTTCTTCAGGTGCTGAACTATGGACGACCATTACCCTTGCGCACGTACACTAACACCCCATACATTTATGAAAAGGAGACAACCTGTGGTATCTCGAGTATAGCAATTTGTGATAGTAAGTGCACAAAACGGCTGCCAACACCGAAGGTCATGCTGGCTAAATTGTCTATCATAAGTTGCACTACTAAAAAACCTATTAAATTCAATGGAAAAAAGTTGCTACAGTGACTTTATGGTTACAGGTAAAACCTAAAACCCCCAAAAATGGGCAAGTTATGGTAAGGTACGCAACCATAACTCACTCTACCACTGTGCACTGCAAGGACTAACACCCATGAAATCAAAGATGACATCACAAATAGGTGGCTGTTGAAACAGATGGTTGTGTGTGTTGCAGTGTGTTTTCAAGAGCGCAAGTGCGCAACAGCAAGCACAAACATTATTCCTATACTTCTAAAAAGGGCATCAAGGCAATGTGTGTAGAGCGTGCAGAATTCAGAAATGCAGTAATATCAACAGGAACACCTATTTGTGGGGAAAACTGTTCATGCTGTGAAACAATAGATTCCCATTAGTATAGTATGACTATGGAACAAGTTGTAAGAAGACACAAATACACTTCTTCAAAATTTACTGTGCTTTCTCCATTTCCATACAATCTAAAAAATACGTGCCTTCATGTGTGTCTGCATAATGGGATACAAAATTATGCAGGAGATCGGAAAAAGAAGCATTACCTGGTATTACCTGGCCTACTGCCTCCCTCAGCACAAACGGAACTGAAAATCGTGTTACATGGTGTGCATGTGTCCCTCCACAATCAACAAAAATAATAATGTTGTGATCGAGCACCACCAAAGTCTCACACAGACAAACCAAAAGCAATGACTTCATTGTAGGTGCTCATACGCGTACAAACTCACATGATAAACTCCACACAACTCCCACCGGATTCTGTTTTCCATTCACCGTCAAGTAATGAATGTGCAATTCACCCACAAGGCATACCTTGTGGCTCGCACAACACAGCCATAAGCTCACCCTCAGCATTTAGATGAACAAATATACCGTATACCACAGTTTGTGCGTGCACTCCACACCCAGAAAGCTTATTGCGCAATCCGGTGTCCTCCACAGTGCCAAATATAAGGTGGCCATGTGCAAAAGGGGTGTATGTTACACATACAACCCTGCAACTGTCGGGATGTCCACGGACCTTTCCAGCTGCGCGCACGTGGGAGTAGGGGAATAAATGTAAACCAGGGTAGGGGATGTCCTTTGTAGTGGTGGCTCTTAAAAAAGCCGTTTTTTAAATTTTTTAAAACAGCTTCCACAATAACAACTCTTTTTCTGGCTTTTATAATTGTTTTTATTTGTTGCACTGCGCCTCACATTCTTACAATAGCGTCTTCGGTGCAGCCTGCCTGTAGATTGGAAAAGCAAATGTCATTGCCACTGACAAAGTCCACATATTGATAACCAATGTTGTCATTCTCACAGGAGTACATCCCAGCAGCACGCAAAAAATTACACATGCATCTGTTGATAAGACGCCTTCCCACCACTGGCTGCCGACAACAGTCACTAGAATAGTTATATACTGGACTTGGTGGTATACATGAGAAAAGCAACTTTGCAGTGGCGAAAAATGCGCTGCACTTCTTTCATCATCTTTTTGAGTTGACGGTACACACTTGCACAAGCTATGGAATCCAAAAGCAATGCTCCATAATGCACAACCACAATGTGTACAGTACCTAAAGTAGCCAATCGCTGACATTCGGTAAGCAAATGGTCGAAAGTACGGACAGCGACACCGCTCCACAAGGCCTCCACTTCGTCCAAATTCAAATTGCCATTAAGGTCTGTTTCCACGGCATACTGGAGCAGATCTAGCACAAAGCAATCACCCACTATGAAAACAGTGCGTCTCGCCATCTCTGCCAGCCTCACTAATCAGAGTAATCAAACAAAATATGGCCGCCCTTTCCTGTGACGCACACTCTAACCACCTGTTTGGACAATTGCAGCAAATCGCATTTCCATTGGCCAGCATGTTCAAAAGTGCAGAATGTAGCATGTGCGCCTCGCAAAGAATCGTGAGGGCTGCGTCCCAGTGAATCATGAACAGTCCTTCCCTTTCCACTATCCTCTTCCCACCACGCCCTTATTAGATATTGCTAAGTACTCACACACGCATCCACCAATGCCCTCCAAAACCTCCTGCCTCTGCGCATGATATCGGCCTCTAAGCGTCCACTACGTGTTTAAAACGCATACTGATGTTCCTCCCATCTCCTACCATGAAGAGGCAATTTTTTGGTATGTGCTTGCAATGCTTTCATTTACCCATATCATACACTATATTAGCGAAACAGGAACTCTGTTCTTTCTTTCTGACAATGCTATGAAAGTTGTTACCCAGTAACCCACCTACTACATAACTCGTAAAAAGAAGGCACTAAAAGCCACCACTGAATGTATCTTAGCAACCTACAGTCACTTTCCAAAAGGTCAGTGTCTGCACAGCTGTGGTGCTTTGTACGCTGCACTGTTGCCACATGCTCTTTTTAAATCTGCCAGCTTCCACTCTGCGCCCTCAGCAACTCATCCATAAGAGGAGTGCGCAACTTGTCCTTGGCCTGAACGGCAAGGATCGTATCTCTGCTAAACTAAAATGTCTGCAATAGCTCCCAGTGACTGCGAACAATAAAATAAAAGCCCTGTGCATTATGCAGAAGGCCTTCTGGTCCATGGGACCTCAATACCTTGCACTCTCTCTTCCTAAATATCTACTTGCTCCAGCTCTTCCCTCATCCGCCTCCTACCCTTTCAGGGTCAGTTGCTTCTACACGCAACCAGATGGTGGTAGATGTGTTTCTTCTGCTGGGGCCTCCCCGTGGAACACGCTATGTCTCCCTGGATCTTGAGGAGAAGCATCGTAGGGTCTGAAAGCACCTGAAAACCTTTCCATGTGCTTCTTCTTTTTCCTCTCCTGTAGCCTGCTCACTTTCTGGCTAAAATGTATTTTGCACTGGTTTCCTACCCGCCCTATAATCTGAGCCCCAGTCCAACTCTCTCCCTACAGTTCCACCCCAATACTGGCTTTCTGCCAACCCCGGCACTTGAGCACTGTTTTCTATAACCCTTACAGTCCAGCCACCACTTGATGTCTACCCTTATCCTTGCACTTGCCAGCACCGGCTGTAGTTGCATGTATTTCTATTTTTTATTGTTCCCATGTACTGCACTTTGCCCTCCCCCTTCCCATTCACTTAGGCACTCTCAATGTCAGCTGGCCTAGAGGAATCATTGGGCCTCATTACGAGTCCGCCGTGCTAGAATCCGGTGATTCCGCGACGACGGTGACTCCGCTTCCGCGACCGCAAGGTTGCAGAAAGAAAGGCCGATTACGGCACGTGTGTCACGCGCAACACACCGAGGCGGAAATAGAGTCACCGCCGTCATGTAAACACCCACGCACACGGACTTTACGCCACAGAAAACGGTGCAAAACCCGTGTCCGCCCCCGCCGACACGGAAACACCGGAAGCGGAAATACCATGACTGCAGGAAAAAAAACGGAAACAGAGAGGCGGCCATTATATAAAGCACAATCCACTGCCATCCTCAGACACCACAGGTCAGATCACCTCCCCGAGACTGACAACTCATCTAACACCATCATGGCATCCAGGATCCCAGCACGCAGACAGCGAAAGCAGCGCTTCAGTGAGGCTGAGCTCACAGTTCTGGTGGAGCACATTGTTGAGCATGCGGAAATGCTCTTTAGTGCAGATCAGCGGCGCACTACTCAGCAACCCAGCAAGGAGGTGTGGGCGGAGGCAGCACGCAAGTGCACAGTGGTCGGTGTGACCACACGCTCTGTGAAGGACTGCCATAAGAGGTGGGATGACCTCAGGCTCCGGGTGCGCAACCTCATCACTGCACAACGCCAACACAGCACTGGCACTGGTGGAGGCACTGCATCCCCTCTCAAGTTGCAAACGTGGGAGGAGCGCTGCAGCAGTGTCATGCACCTCGAAGGCATCCACGGCATAGGAGAGGCAGAGGCAGGAGTGAGCCCACCTGCAGATGCTGGTAAGTGCACAGAGTACAAAGCCATAAGTGTGAATGGGAGGGACCCAATGGACCCACTCACAATGCCCCCCCCCCAAAACAGGGCAGGAGGGACCCAATGGACCCACTGACTGGCCAGATGACAAGTACCACATCCCCAAAGCATGACCCCTGGAAATGCACACAGTGCGTGCCTGACTGGAAGCAGAGACACACACATCTGAGTGCATCAATAGTCACAAGTATGTACATACAAGTGGTCATGGATTGTTATGTTCGATGCATGTGATGGACACATTTAGTAACATCACACAACTAATAGCATGCCCCCTGTATCCCCACAGTCGTGACAAGTGACAGCAACGACGGCCAAGAGGCAACGCAGCGGCCACCTGCACACGCCTAACGCAGCACTCCTGCCCAGGAGGATGATGCTAGCTGCTCCGGCACACAAGCACGGGCTGCAATAAGGCACACGGCTGCATCAGGCACACCGGCTGCATCAGGCACACCAGCAGACGCCACCATCCCCATGCAGGCACCCACCCTGGCCCCGGATGATGATGATTCGCAGCCCATCTGCACAGCTGAGGAGGCTGCATCGAGTGATGGAAGTGCTCCGGCCATGCAGGCCGAAGCAGTACAACAGGGTGAGGGGGACAACATGGATGAGGCATCACCCATCCATGGCCTACAGTTCAGCCCCCAAGAACTGCACAGCCCCATGCGCTCCCCAACTCCCTCCATGGCTGAGCTCAGTACACGCTTGCAGCACATCGAGCAACAACAGGCCACCCTGACGCAGCTGGTGGAAAGACAGCTGGAGGAGGCCAGGCTGCAGCGTGAGGAGGCCATGCGTCAGCGGGAGGAGGCCAGGCTGCAGCGTGAGAGCAATGCTACGTCAGAGCGTCGGCTCTTCAGGTCGATTGGACGATTTGCGGCAACCATTGTCACCCTGGCACGCCATGTCAGGGAAGGGAACAGTGTGCAATCCAGCATTGCTGAGTCAATTTTGGTAGCCCAGCAGGCGTTTCAAGGACGCTTGCCCATAGTGACACCAACAGTCACCTCAGCCAGCACCACCACATCCAGCTCTACCACTGGCAGCCCACGGAGGCATTCTAGTTGGCTGACTGGACCCACCAGCAAGGACACGCCTGCACATAAGCGCCCCCGCAAATAGTGGCATGTGTGGATGCCAGTCAACATGACATTTGGGGACACCATGGGTGTAGGGGGGTGGGTACGTTTGGGTGGTGGGTGGACACGGGTGTACAGCTTACCTACCCAATGCACTTTCCTTCCTGGTTTATTGATAATACAACACCTTTGAAAACTACCATAATGAGTGAACATCTGTCATTTCATTAGCAGACAAAATACATTTATTCACCGGGATCGTCATATCCATGCTTTGCTGTCAATGTGCAGTCTATCAAAAGTAAATGCGAATGAGTGTATCCCGTGCTTGTTGGCCATCTTGCACACCCCCGGGAGGGTGTGGAGCCACTCCATCCCCATCCCCATCTTCATCCTCTGCGTCTGGGGGCAGCGGAATGTTCCTGCGCAAGCACAGATTGTGCAGCATGGCACACACAGGCACAACTTTACCCGTTTTCACTGGGTTGTAGAGCAGTGATCCTCCAGATCTGCTCAAGCAGAGGAACCTGGCCTTCAGTAGGCCAAATGTCCTCTCAATCATGCCACGTGTGCGGACGTGTGCCCTGTTGTACGCCTCCTCATGCCTGTTCCTTGGCCTGCATACAGGCGTCATCAGCCATGACGTGAGTGCATATCTAGCATCACCTACATGGAATGGAAATGTGTGGGACATGTCAGTGTTTGTGGTATCATCTCTTGATCTGATGCAGTGCAATCTTGTGTCATCATTCATTCATCCATATGAGCCAAGCAGTGGTCGGACGGGTGGGTGATTGCCATTCATGGGTAACTGTTGTAGATGGTGGCATTTGGACATTGCCCTATTACTTGCTGTGCATATGAAGTTGACCTTGTGGACAATAGTGGTTGGTAAGTATGGCACTGTGCAATGACGTGCACACATGGAGGAGTCAATCTATGGGCTGTGATGATTTGGCTGTTGCAGGATGCCTCATGTGCAGCCGTCATGTGCATTGGGGGGCAGTGGTGCCAAGTGTGGGTGGCTGGATTGAGTGGATCAACTTGTATGGCCTTGTGCAGCTGCACAATTGGGGTTGGCATGGGTGCAGGGTTTGCTAACTGCCGCCTGCGCCTCCTCCGCCTCATCCTCCTCTGCACCATTACTGCCACCATGTGCACTGCTGCCTGTAAGTTCAATAGTCCCAGTGCCAATGCTGCTGCAGCTGCTGCCTGCATAGTTGTGTTTGGAGTTGGCCTGGGTGTGGGTGTGGCCCTTTTGTGGCCTCCCAGTGATCTGCTGGGTCCAGGTGGGCTCATTTGGGGCACCTGTGGCCTGATTCAGCTCACCTTGTACTGTTTAACGTCATGTTCTCGGTGGCGCTGATACCGCCTCCGTGGCCACGGTTTTTCCGCCATTTTTATTGCAGAGTTTCCATGTCCGTGGTACTCGTGATGCCCATGGTGTTTCGTGTTGCCGGTAACTGGGGAGCTTCGCCGCCAATGTATTTTACGGATCCCTTAACTCCGCGGCGGCGTTTGTGGTGGTGGTTTTTCCGGGATCGTGGGTCGTGATTGCACGGTCACGGAAACGGCGCCGGTAGGGTTTTAACGGTGGCGTTAAGTCCGGGATGGCAGACTCGTAATGAGGCCCATTGTCTCTATATGGCCTCCGTTCTGCGTCGCTTTCCTAGGCGCGCCTTCAGACACTTGTATGTAGGCGCGATTCAAATGGCACAAAATACCATAGCACATCATATCATATGATGCACACACTGCATTCATAACAGTATGATACATGCCACGTTCCTTGTACACTTCACAATATGGTTTTCTCACTGTAGTGCATGTACTACAAATGTCGGAAAAGTGATCCCACAAAAGAAGCAGGGAATGTATATTAGCAACGTGCGTGCAGTGCATGCATACAAACAGGATGCATACCCCTTACCTTGCACACGTTAACCATAGCCTCCTACATTTATCTGTACAAACATACCTTCTGTCATAGTGTTTGTGTACACATCACAACCAGCAACCACATTGCCCAATAGCTTAGCCTCCACAGTGCCAATGCCATAGCTGCCATCCTAAAAAGCGGCATATGTGCCACGTCTAATCATCTAAGTCCCGCAGAATCCGTGGCATTACCGTGCTAGAAACTGGAGGTGGGAGGGTTTCGAGCGGGTGTTGGGGGGGTGGTGTTAATGTAAAATAGGGGTGGAGATTGTGTCTTTAGGACTGTCTCTAAAAACAAATATTTTTTTTTCTTCTTTTTGTCGCGTTTTTGTTATGTACGTGCATCCATACATTTTTTTGTCTTGTTTTTCTCTCTTTTGCTCACTGTCTGTGTGCTTCTCCTCCTGACATTTTTCTCGACTGAAGATGAACGCTTATCTTACATTTCTACAGGATTCTCTGCAACGCTTCGTGCAGAGTGGCAAACACAACAGCATTGCCAATGGAGTTAAAAAAAAAAGCCATTTCCTTGGAACGGTATGCAGTGATAGAATCGCGGCTAAAATGTCGCCTGTACAAACAAAAATGCAGCAAAAATGCTGTGGTTTGACCCGTTAAAGGTGTACCCATTACACCAATTAAGGGGAGCAGTGGTTGCAGGGGTGTCCCCCGCACCCTTTAAATGGTATAATGGGTCTGGGTTTACGGGGGTGTCCCCCGCATCCTTTACATGGATTGCTGTGGCAAAACCTCAGCCTTTTTGCCGCAATATTGTGTGTCCATGGCCATTTTTGCTGCAATTCTAACACATAGAACCCTTGTAACCACTGGATATTAATGCTCTCATAGTCGGTGCAGAACATCCAAGCACTGCACATAAAGTCGCACATGCTTCTGTTTTCCAACACCTCCCGACCACTGGCTGTGGACAAATTACACCGGCATGCTCCCATTGTCCTCTTGGTGTAATCGATGAGAAAATCACCTTTGCAGTAGGAAATATCTGCATCACAGCTGTCATCAACTTCTTTAAGGAAGCGAGCAACCGTGAGCCAAATGTAGTCCTCCAAAATGCAGGACCACCACATCTACAGTACCAACAGAGGCCACACATTTGCAAAGGAGATCCATACACCTGAAACCCCAATCATAAACTGTGCCCCAAAAAGCCTGAACTCCTTCCAACTGAAAGTCAGTATCGAAGCCTCTTTCCACAGCATACCTGTGCTGATTGTGCACAAAAGTATCACCATCTATAAGCACTCGCCGTCTGTCCATCTCTGCTAACCTCACTGCATCGAAGTTTGGGTAAATATGTCACCGCCCCTTACGGTGAACCACACCCTCGAATCCTCATTGGAGAATCCCCACTGCTCCATTTACGAAGGCTCCATGCTTAGAAGGCCATGATGTGGCACGTGCGTTTTCCCAGCTACAGCTAGGGCCACACCGCAGTAAAGCAGACACAATACCTCTTTCCTTTGCACTCGAATTTTCCAACACTCCCTTAGTAGCGCCTATTGGTGATTATGACATTTTCTAAAACGCCTGCACCAATCACATACTCAACCTCGGCATTGTACACTATCATTTCTGTACACAACTCCATATTTCCAGTTAAACACTCCGAGAACACTTTCCTTTTGCTTCCAAAGTCCCTCTACCAGAAACATTTCCTACAGGATGCCCCATTTCAGCATCCACAATGATCCTGCGGCGCACCCAGCACACCTTTCGCCATGCACAAAAGAGTCTACCCTTGCCAACACCCAGCACAACACTATCAATCCATGCATGCAACCATGTGGGCAGGTAACATTGTGCACACACGTAACATACATAGGGGCACTTCAACCCAACTACCTCACACCATAAAACACCCATTCATGAAAACAGGTCTCAATTAGCAGTATCCACAAATATACCACAGCCTCCATCACCCATACCCACTGCCATTCACAAAGTATTGTGACACTACCAACCCAACCACAACATTTTCACAACATTGGCCCTACTTCAACAAATCTGCACACAGAATAGTAAAGAACCCATACAAGCTGCACTTCAACTATACCCTCTGCCATATTGACAGTATTCAAACCCAGCACCCACACTGCATGAATTTTCACAGCACCATCGCCAGGTACACATCTAAAACTTGTAACAATGTCCTCACCTGCAAAACCAAACATGCACGCATGGCAGCTCACTTCTCCTGCTCTATTGCGTCTGAAATATGCTCCACACCCATTCTTTACACTTCACCACCCTCTACCTGCTGCAGAATCCAAAATGCATTACTGCATTGTGTGTCCTAAAGCCCTAGCCTCTTGAGTGCATGGCCTACGGTTTACGGCCTTCGGCCATGCACCCAACACTCTCACTGCTACATAATGGCCTCATTCATTTCACCATGTCACCAACTTCGACTATCCACATACACAGCACGAACACCAGCACTCCTACCCAACCTGTGCACCGCCATGGAGCTATGCAGCAACAAATTGCACCAGTTACCATAATGTAAAGGAAAACACTCTCTCTTGCACCCCTGTGCACTTATGGCTGTCCCAATTTCCATTCCCAAACTATTGTGTCACTGCCAAACTACCCACATTCGGTCGCAACACTGGCCTACTGCAACCAATGTGCACACACTGCACTATGCAAGCACCACCCTCTACCGGATGCACACCCACACTTGGGTTTTTTGCAGTGGGTATGGTAAAGCCCTATGCTCTTAAGTGCATGCCCTACGGTCTACGGCCTTCGCCCATAAACCCAACAGTCTAATTCTTTCACAGACCCAATGCAACTTCCTGCACCCATGCATGCCACCATGGGCCCAACTACCACATTCCATCTGCATAGCACAGCCAACCGCGCTCCCACCCAACCTATGTCATTTGCATTTCTTTCCCCTTCTAAAATTTACCTGCCACCACTCACCACGGAAAGAGGTTACTGCAAATGGGTCGCGGCAGATGCTATTGGGCCGTTACGACACCTGCCTCCAATCACCACACAAAGTACTCGCCTGTCCAGCTACCCGTGACTTGACGCAGTATGCGCGAAAACTGCAGGCAGTCCTCCGTCTTCTTCCACCTAGCTACATGTCACATGAACCACTTTTCACTCCCCCACCCGTTCCCTCCTTTCTTGCCACCAACACATGGCGTATGGTACATTTTCCAGACCCTTCCTCCACTGCACTGTCCGTCCTCCGATACACCATGGCAGCGTTTCCCAAAACCTTTGACGCACAGCACGCTTCCCTCCAGCCAACCACCGGCGGCATCCAACGTTCGTCGACACCACGGCGTACCACAGGCCAATGAGACTTCGGACCGTGGAGCGAACAGGAAAATGGGTCCGCAGAGCAGACCCAGATGTCACAATTTTTTTGGGATGTACATTTCAGTAATTTACAACAAAAGTACTGGTCGGATTTCCAACAAATACACAAAAGCACGCTTTCTGACTCAAGCCACCGCTCCTGCCGCAAATCTGATGAGAATCCGCCCAGCCGCTCGAGCTGTAGCCGTGCACAAAGATTTTCACCATTCAGTCTATGGGAAAATAATATATAAAATAATTGGAACCCCCCCTATTACTTTGCCCCCCTAAACAAAACCTCACCCAACTTCACAGAATAATTCAGAGACGCCCATATACTTTTTTTTGCAAGGTTTGGTGAGAATTCCTCCAGGGGGGAGCAAAGTTATTCCTTTCGTTGTTACATTACTAAATTTGGAGGCTTCTAGGATGTGCTTAAAAACATTATACTTCATTAAAAAAGTGAAATTGTTTTAATTCAGTTTCACAATTAGATATGATACACACTATATATACTGTTCGAGGTATGGCTTCTTCTCACTTGGGGATGCCATGTACCTAGGAGATACTATTATCTATTGCTCATTTCTTTATTCCGTTCAACCATGCCCTTTGCACAGTGCTGCCCTCTGCAATTCACTGCCCTTAGCCAATGGTTGCAAGGCAGAGCTTGCAGCAAGTGGAGAATGTGTCGTCGTCCCTTTGCTACATGTGTTCAAAACACTTCTAAATTACGTACCGAGACAAACCAAGGTCAATACATTCTCACAACGGCACTAGGCAGCCAGAGACCCCTTACTGCTGCCTGCGTGGGCCTGCAGTCCAGGGCTAACAGAATCACAGCAAAGGGCCATCCTGGGCTATCCTCTACCTACAGTGGTATATCCTGGGGGTATGCACTCCAAAAAGACTCAATGTCAATCTACTCCCAGGTAGGACCAATGCTATCACTAGGCAAGGTTAGGCGCTTGCCTATATGTTGGAAATGTTAGAGCGGCAAAATAATAATAATAATAAGTGCTGCGTTACCACCTCCACACTAATTACTGCCTTTACTGTAGTGATAGCAAAGGCCCTGCCCTATTGTTACACTGTCTGCAGGCTGACTGCAGCAGCAGCAGACCAATGGCGCCATGAAGTTTGAGACTTGGGGTCGGGTCAGGGTCACGAGTGGCATGGACGTGGCAGCGCTGGCACCTGCGCATTAGCACGCCTCAAAGCACCGCACATGCCCCCTCGACTGATCGTCGAATCGATAGTATGAGTCAGTGAATGCTGCAGTGCACTGTGCAGCCTGGCCAAGCCCCCTGAGTCTGTTAACTGGAATTAGTCCAGCCGTGGTGGCCACCTATGCACTCTGCACAAGCTGCAGGCCTGCAGCAGCCTTTTGTTGTGCAGTGCACCAGGCCAGTGCCCGTACTAGACCACCTGATCCATCCTGGTGGATGCGGCCCCTGCTGTGCCTGCGAGAGCGGCCTGGTGCCGGGCTCTGGCTGTGCTGTGCTGAGAGAGTGAGAGAGTAACAGTCCCATGCAGGTGAGGACCGAGGTGCCGTGCAGATTACTGCCGACCAACACCATGGTGCATCATGCATGTGGTGCCCCCAACCCTCTCTCTGTCTTAATTAAATGTTATGCCTATGCATGGCTGGCTGGCAGGCAATGCTCAGGCTGCAGGCTCTAACAGTAACAGCCCCTCAGGGGCAAGAGTCGAGGGGGGGGGCGGCCTCAAGGCCTACAGCTGCGGCTTACAGCCATATTATGGAAAATAATGGAATCAGTATACTGATCATTATTTATAGTTATAGTGCTTTCGATGTATGAGTTGCTCACATCATTAGCACAGACTGCATAACCTTTGCGCCCTGATGCAATTGTGTACCAGGATACGCTCTAGCCCTTGTCCTGCCAGGACACCCGACCCCTGCTCTCCTCTCTCACTTGCACACTGCAGGGTCCTCGCCGTTGGCTGACCCTATTCTTACATGCAGCATGCCAACTTTCCTGTCACTGCCTGGCTGCCCCCTCTATGCTCTGCTCCTGTGTTTTCGGCCCAGTCGTCTCCGCTCTTCTGTCACTGTCCCAATCGTCTCCCGTTCTCTGCCGCCTGTGCATTTCCTTCTTTACTCGCACCCTCCCTTGCCCTTAGTACTCGCTGCATTCCCCTATTTAGTCTTTCTGTCCATGTGCCTTTGCTCTGTCTCTGCCTAACACCCTCCATTCTTCTGCCATACTCCATCGCCCCATCTCCGTGTCCACAACACTGTAGCTGGGGTTCCATCTCCCTTTCTCTAGTCTATATGCCCTGATGTCTCCACTCTTCATCCCTGTGTCCTTTAGTCCACCCCTCTGTCCGGCCCCTTCCTTCTGCCGCCACTCACCTGCTCCTATGCCCTATCCACATATTAGCATTGCTCTATCCTGGATGTGTGTGTGTGTCCCTGGCTAATCCCCTCATGTTTCCAATGCCCCGTTTTCTCTCTCTCGTTTCCTGTTCTTGTCGTCCTGGCCCGTTCCGACTGTTTTCTTCCCACATCTCACAGCAATTCCCCCCTCCTTGACCCATTGCCCTCTCACCTATTATTCCAATACTAAAATGCCCGGTAAAACAAGTCTCCTCCGCAATGGTCATGCTGGGCGTGCTGAGATGCCCCATCTGCCTGCATGCGACCCGTGTGTCCATTTGAGCTTCCAGTGTCCCCTCCGACTGCTGCCCAGCTACAAGGAAGGAGAGAGGTGGTTTAGCAATCAGCAAATCTTAGGATTACCACAGTCCACGGCAACCCACAAGATCCTGTGCAGGGCGGATGCTGAGAAGATACCCATGTCTACAACTCCCCCGTGCCCCATCATGCAAAGAGCCTGTCCGGTGCCGTTTGTCCTTCTTTTCAAGCTCCAGGCTTTCAGTCAACTGATACCTTCCGGTAACTGTAGATTTGTTTCGAATGTATTTAAGAAAGAAATGCAGTCTGGCGCAGGACTGCCACAATGGTGATGAGGATGGTGGGCAGAAGCGCAGGCGATGTGATGAGAGCATTTATTTTTTGTCTTGGAAAGCACCACCGAACTATTGCATCCGAGTGGGGAGCAATGGTGCATGAGGAGGGGCACAAAGGTTGTCGGTGTTGTTTGCTTATTGACCCACCCATTGACTACCCAAGGCCATGCTAATCCCTATCATCATTCCAACCCACTTCCTGCACAAAACAAATCCACTCCTGGGATGTCTTTGAGCTTGCTTTACTCAAGCCTTACCATATAACTTTGCCCTTGTAGTGCCTGCCAATTTTTTTTCAAATCAGTCTTCTGAGAGTTACTCACTTAATTTGAGCTGTACATGCGCTCCTGATATAATAAAAATGTCTTACCAGGCCTGCTTACAGCCACTCGATTTATAAGCACTATGCTGTCCTTCACTGAGGTCCTGTTAAAAAGAGCATCGGCCAAGCCAACAGTTTTGACTTGTGTATAGGTATTAGGCATTTGCCAGGCACTGCAGTTATATGACCAGGTACTCACACCATTTGCACCTGCTAACATCAATGGCCAGTTAATACCACTACTGTAGTGCCTGGCAAATGCCTTTCCCATGTCTAAAAAAAGGCCCAAACAGCCAGTGCTTGTTTCTTTTGTTTTGGTGGTGTGGCGCCAAATCAGGCAGGCTGCTGTTCCAATTTCACTCTCATTGTCACCTCATGAACAGTGGTGTAAAACTCTAGGAGCCCCCCTGAGAGCCATGCTGAGCCCTCCCCCCCAACTCAGCAACAAATTACGAGTCACACCACTCTCTGGGCTGGTCTAGATTACCACACGTGCGTAATGCGCAGGAACGTGCTGCTGCAGGGGTACGCCGCACACTGCACTAGGAGAATATATAAATGTGTTGTAATGCATTATACAGCGCTTTCTCAGAAAAATTGGCTAAAAAGCTGGAGCGTTTGCAATTGTTTTGTAGGGTAACACCAATCCAAAAATCTGATACAAGCAAGTCACCAACAGTGCACAGGAACATGAATGCTTTAATTAATATATTGCTTTACTATAAAAAATGCCATGCCACAATGAAAACATGTCCAACTGGCAGCACAATGTAGACAAGTCTAGACACATAATAACATATTACAGTAAAGAATGCCAGGCCACATTTTGATATACCTAGACTGGTTGCACCAAAATGCCAGTCGAATCAATAACACTTATCATGGTTATTTTATCATAGATGCCCAGAAAAATATACAATGCCGCAGTAAGAAATGGCTAGACTGGCAGCACCCAAATGGCATTCTAGCCACTAATACCACATATCTTGCCCGCTTAGCCTGGGCATGGAGGACCTTTATGATTTATCGCACAATACCCATCGCACCCCAAGCCCCCACACATCCCCTCTCCCTCTAAATCCCCTGCCCCAAAATCAGCTTCTCTGCCTAGAAGTAACTCCATTTCCCTTTTCCTTGTCCCAGTGCTTACGTATGAGGCCCCTTGCCTCATAGGTAAGTACTGGGACGAGGAAGAATAGGGCTATGCGTAATGAACATTACCAATGAGTAACCAAGGGATTAAACACAAGTAGTGATGCAACACCATTGAGCTGACTGGGCGTCAGCCCTCCCCCACCTACCCCCCATGACATTTTTAGCTATGTTGACTCTTCCTGGCTGACCTACAGAGCTGTTGCCGGACACAGATGTTAAACGGCACCAGGGTTTCATTGTTAAAGGCCCAGCAATAACTAATGTAAAGCATTTCACTGTTAGCACGTGCATTCAAATGCATAATTCTTTAGCCAATTGAAATCTTGATGTGGGTTTAGTACTTTCATGCCAGGGAAATGTTTGGAAGGGTAGAGAGGATACATACAACAATAAATCGGATTACCCCTCTTTACATCACCTCGTGGTTAGAGTGAGAATGTTCACACACTAGACAAAAATTATTTCAAAACAAACCATATTGCAAACGAAAGATGTGGTTGAGCCCAAGCATGACTAAAGTACAAAAAAGATGTATTAATGTATCATCAAATAAATAAAAGTGTTATCATGATTAACACACATATTAAAGTCTGGACTACAACACTGTCCATAAGACACATAGAATGAATCACAACAATTAAAACATAAAACAGGGGAAGATTAGATGAAATAGCATGAATATTAAATCAATATGTTCCAAAGAGAACTTAATCAACATTCAGTTTCAAAAAGAAGGAGATTAACCAATACTTAATACTCTGGGTTTCTCAGATAGTCGACATGTTTCGGCCTATTTTAATGCATTAGACACTATCCCTAGTGTCTTTTTGGATCTAATGTGGCCATCTTCAGGACAAAACATTTCTTCAGTATCAAACGATGATTCTTTAATACCCCTGGTAGAAATTCAAGTGTGGTTGTTCTTAAAATCATATGAGAATATATCACACAGATGTCAACATTTCAAAATACATTTCTTGACTGGCTAACAATTTAAGGCTCTTTCGTATGTTTTGCATGCTTTTGTGCACAAAACTAACATTCTAACAAAGAAAACACAAACATAATCACTCTTAATTGGCATATCACTGGTCACGTAAGACAAACTGTATTCACTTCAGCTTCTACATTGCTGCATGCCCAAATAGATTGGCAAGTGATATTATTTATTAGTAGGGGTGCACTGCCCAAGTCTTCACTACTCTAAGGCACTACCCTGGGAGCAACACTGTACGTGGGTGTCATGTGATGCACTCTCACGGTCGTTTCAAAAATAATTCATAAGAATGTTTTTGAAAACATGGAACACTCTTAGTGTCCCCATTTTTTGATAGAACAAAAGCACTACCACTTGCATTATAACAGACTGGTAGGTCATGTGGTTGTTACCGCTAGGTATCACAGTTCAACGTGGCCTGTTCAGTGTTAATACAGGACTGCTGGCTTTAATAGAGGATGGTTTGGCTCCATTCCAAAGGATACCTGCCGGCACCAAATGCATATTTAAATAATTGAGAGCACTTCTATCTACAGCTCTTCATAAAAAGTGCATAAGGGTGTACTAGACTTACTTAGGTAATATTACTCGGTGGTGTGAAGTAAGTCATTCAACGCCCAAAAAGGCTCTCTTATTTTTTCGCCAAGATGATGGATTTTATGGATCCGAGAAATAATGATTGTGTCCTATAAACACTGGATATTACAGCATTATTTAACGGTTTTCATTTTTATATCAAGTGAGGGAGACACACTTACGTGCTATAGTGATAGCATTGGGCCACAGTTCAACTGGTTGAAGTTAGTCAAAACAGTTGGTTGAACAGGAACTTGAAGACAAAAGTATCCTTTTTGCCCAAGATGTAACTGCAGAGGCATACTGCAAAGACAAATGAAGGGGCTACATTAGTTATCGGCCATGAGAGGCAGGAGAAGCTCAGAGCGGGCGGATGCCACACACCCAGTGCTCCTACTTCTGCCGCATCACAGGGGCGCATCTGCTCCAGCGTCTAGGCATGAATCGCGTTAGTATCCGGGAGGGGAGGGCCTTACAGTTAACGTATAGCGCTGCCTGACCATCCGCTTCACAGGTGGATAGATGCAGATGATTCTATTGCATGCATTTAAATGCTGGAAAAACCATATCACGTGATCGAGCGGGGACAACGTCAGTGTCGTATCACGTGATCAAACACGTGACTATGATGTTGCAAGGCTGATTAAAGTAAGCCTTTCTGTTTTGAAGGGATGTAACTACACGAGGACAAAGGCAATAGAAAATTGTTGCTCAAGGGCATGGATTATTTAAAAAGTCAGCCTATGACCAAAAATGCAGTCTACTGTACTGCGTAGTTAACAAGTACGGAAGGGCAAGGTAAGGGGGTGTGTATACAAAGCACGGACAAAAGGCTACAGACATTTTCACACCTGAGTGTAGACTGGTGAGAATGTAGGAGCGCCGTCTCTTCTGTACAGAGATCAGGAAAAAAACAGAGTATGCCTCAGTATGGAGGGTTGGTGGAAAAACCGAAATGCTACGTCAGAGGTAAAAAGAGGGAACTGTAAATTCTATAATTTATATAAGGGTGTTCAGCCACATTGAGGCCCTGCCGGACCGTTTTGAGCGTATAGATCCAGCGTTGTTCACACCGGGCCAACAGACTTTCTCTATTTCCCCCTCTTGGGGTTATTGGAATTCTTTGAATCATAAACCAAAACAACTCTGTGCGTTTGTGTTTTTTATGCTCATAGTGTGCAACTAGAGGTTTCATTGCTACCTTGTTTATTAAACAGGATCTGTGCTCACAGATGCGTTGTTTGATGGGCCTTTTAGTTTTTCTGATGTACAGAAGGTTACATGGACATTTAATACCATACACAACCCAATCTGTCGTGTAGTTTGAAAATGTTTGTTTGCATTTGGTGCGGGCAGGTATCCTTTGGAGTGGAGCCAACCCAGCCACTATTAGAGCCAGTGGTCCTGTATTAACAATCAACAGGCCACGTTGAACTGTGATACCTTACGGTAACAACCACATGACCTACCAGTCTGTTATAATGTAAGCGGTGGTGCTTTTGTTCTATCCAAAAATGGGGACTCTAAGACTATGATTCATGGAATTATCTGCGCCAAAAACGCAGATTTGCACGCCTTTCTGCCTGAAAATCCCTGTTTGAAGTATGGGGATTTTTGGGCAGAAAGGCGCGCAAATTTGCGTTTTCAGCGCAAATAATTCCATGAATCAGGCAGTCAGAGTGTTCCATGTTTTCAAAAACATTCTTATGAATTATTTTTGAAACGACCATGAGAGTGCATCAAATGACACCTACGAACAGTGTTGCACCCCCGGGTAGTGCCTTAGAGTATTGAAAACTTAGGCAGTGCACCCCTACTTTGAAATAATATCACTTGCCAATCTATTTGGGCATGCAGTAATGTAGAAGCTGAAGTGAATACAGTTTGTCTTACGTGACCAGTGATATGCCAATTAAGAGTGATTATGTTTGTGTTTTCTTTGTTAGAATGTTAGTTTTGTGTACTAAAGCATGCAAAACATACGAAAGAGCCTTAAATTGTTAGCGAGTCAAGAAATGTATTTTGAAACGTTGACAACTGTGTGATATATTCTCAAATGTTTTTCAAAACAACCACACTTGAATTTCTACCAGGGGTATTAAAGAATCATTGTTTGATACTGAAGAAATCTTTTGTCCTGAAGATGGCCACATTAGATCCAAAAGACACTAGGCATAGTGTCTAATGTATTAAAATAGGCAGAAACATGTTGATTGATTTCTCCACCAGTAAGTCTTTCCCACCACAGGTTTTCTTCAAAAATGTAAGCGGAAGCGAAAAGAACATGCTCTTAACGGTTGAGTTCCTGGACAGGCCAAAAGCAGGTGTCTTAATGTTTGAACCCGATTTCCCCCCCCCACCCTTCCCCCATAGAAATGGCACTTGTTCGAGCTTGAAAGGCTTCTAAACACTATAATTTCATTTGTTTCCAAAAGATTGAGGCAGGCTCTAAGGAAAATATTCCTTAATGATTTATTTTAAAGCTTTTTCAAGAAGTCCTGTATGCTGTTTTATTTCCTTACTTGAGCTGGTAAATGTGATGTCGATTTAAATTTTTCTGCCGTTTCTAGAGTTCTGATCCAATCTAGTTCATGCAATTTTGTTTTCAGCTTTATCGGGTTTTGGATCAGCTCTTCTTCACAGTTTTGGATTTCATTCAGCTTCTTTTTACAGTCTTTCTCCCACACCTTGAGCATTTTACACGGCCCTTCTGTCGTTTCCAGTCTTATTACTTTGAAGATACAATGCCGGTTTTCTAGCAAAGTTTTCCTATACACCATCGTGCGGTTACGCTCGATTGTTGCTTGTAGTAAAGGAGACTTAATTCTCGTCTAATTAGAACCATAGAAGATGATTTTGGCAGGTTAAGAACGGACCGCCAAAAGCACCCTTCAAGTTGATGCCATATCTTTTTTGGTATCTGTGGCATTGCTTCCGCGCCATATGTGAGAGACGGGACCACCTTCATTCTATAGAAGCTAATAGCTGGAATTAATGAAAAGTGGCCAAATCGTTTTGTTTGTCCATAGTGCTAGCTTGGGAAGTGAGCTTCCTTGTGTTTTCATGGAGGACTTGTTGCATAGCGGTTTCTGATTTGGAGCTGTTCAGGGTAACTCTGAGATACTTGAATTTATTGACCTTTTCTATTTGAGAGCCTTCCAAAAACCACTTGAATTTTTCATTTTTCTTTTGAGACTTTTCCAATTACATGATTTTCGTCTTCTCTATGTTAATCTATAGGTTATTAGAGCGGATGCGGATGTAATGAGCCAAGTTGTCAAGCTGGCGCTGGAGGCCAATTGGAGTATGGTCTATTAATATCATGTCATCAGCATACAGAAGGCGGGTAGTTTTAGGCTGACCCATTGTAGGCGGGAATGATCTTATGTTTTCCTCTGTGTCTTTGAAGTCACCTACATAAGCTATAAAGAGCGCAGGGGCCAAGGGGCAACCTTGTTTAATGCCTCTTCTCAACAGAATTCCGTCGGATAATAAACCCTGTTGATTCAAACGCACCGTCATTTTAGTGTTAGTGTGCAACGCACAAATTGGATGTAAGATTTCGGGCAGACATTGCCACAGTATTAGTTTGGCTCAGAGCTTTTCTCGATTGACCTCGTCAAAAGTTTGAGCCAGGTCAATAAACGCCACAAAAACCCTAGGCCCCCCTCCTGGTTCTTACTCTTAAGGATACTCATGGTTATGATGTTTGCGCTGGTACCAATTTTTTTCATAAATCCCGTTTGAAAATGGTCAGCACAGGGCGCGGAACTGGCCCAAAGTTGAAAGTGCTTCAGCAACATGGAACCGAAGACTTTACAAATCACGTCCAGTAATGTGATGTGACGGTAATTTCTCGGGTCCTCCTTACTTCCCTTTTTATAGATGGGGACCACGATGGATGAGGTCCAAGGTGTTGGTATAGATTTGGACTCAGTGCATCTCCTGAAAACAGTGCTAATAAAGGAAGCCCATTCCCCCGGGTGGTTTTTGAGATCGATGTTTGTAATACCATCGGGTCCCAGAGCTCTCGATGGTTTCAGCTTCCGGATGACTTCTTCGATTTCATCTCTGTTTCCAAGATCAGTCCATGGTTCATTTATATCATGTTGCTCTAAAGTGCAAGATGAAATAAGGTTTTGAAGAACTTCACCCATGTTGCTTTGCTGATGCTGTTCCAGAGGCCCTCTTTCGCTGGGGAGTCCACAGATCTGATCAGAGACCAGAATTCTCGCGGGTTATGGCTGCTCACCTTCCTCAACATCTCCTCCGAGTCCCGTTGGTAAAGTGATAGGCGATGGTTTTTAACCCATGACTTATAAACCTTTGTAGCTGCAAGCGAATGATCTTCAAAGTTCGTCTTTTTTCTACAAGAATTTTGCTGTAGATATGATTTTTAGGATTTGACTGACTTTTGATTTTGTTACATCTGCCCTGTATAATACGAGCAGTGGTTGATAATCCGAGGCTGTTGAGTTTCCAATAGCCTAACTAGCACTTTTCACATCATTATAGTGTTTAGTAAGTTCTAAGATGTTTCAGTCGGGTTCTTTGAGGATTACATTCTATGGTGGTCTTCATTTGAAGTTTTTGCGCCAAGTCTGATAACCATGCAAAAGACAGTAAATTATGATCACTTGGTACTGTCTTAGTGACCTCAAATGAGTCTATTAGGGGCAGTAAGGCCCTTGTTGCGAAAAAGTAATCAATTGTTACATATGATTGGTCTCTTTTCCATGTTGGTATACATTCAGCTTGTGTGAATAGAGTGCCTACGTAGAAGTAATCTCTCGAGATCATGAGGTTGTTCCACAAAGCACCCCGCTCTTCACCTCGAGGTTTTGGCTCCTTAACGTTCCTCCTCCCTCCTGACTTCTACAGATTGTGTTTAGATCCTCACAAATGATTAAGTGAGAGACTTTATGTTCTGAATACGCCTTGTCGATTGCTTTTCCATCATTGACAGGAAGCTCTTACTGTCCATGACTTGAGGATTCCAATAAGTATTCATAATAATTATTGGGGTAGAGAAAAACTTGCCTGTCTGGGCCATTTGTTGTTCCCAACTTACTAGGATGACCAACACAAAAAGATTAGCTACAATCGTTGCTTGTAGACCACTACCCGAGCGTATCACTGATATTAATCCTGAGCAAGGGCAACCTTGGGCTCCTTTTTGAGCAGGAGCAAAGGCTAGATCGTAGCCATCGAGAGAGGGCTTTTCAGTTATCCAGGATTCCTGAAGGCACAATATTTATTAAGTGCCCAAATCGATTCCACCTTCCACCGTCAGATGAGCCCGAATGTTCCAGGATCCTAACCTCAGCACCCGTTCTGATGGTTTATGGAAGTCAGTATGTTCGTCCTTTTGCCCCGGGTGGAGAGGAGGTTTGCATTGCTACTTTCTAAGATTGGAGGATCCAAGACCATAGGTATTGGAGAGGTGCGGGCCTCGCCTTTACCTGAGTCAATAAAGTATCTCGAGGAAGGTCTTGAACAACTGTCCTTTGTATTTTCTCCAGGGGTACTAATGGAAATCTTCCGATCCCAAGGGGATCTTTGTAGTTTAGCCTTTCAACGGACGTTCGCAAGGGTGAAATTTGTTTGACTATCATTGGATTAGTTTGGAGTATGTTCCTTTCTTTTAATCTTTTGGAGGCTCGAGAATCCAGTTTCGTGTGTTCCGGAGAGGGTTGAGTCTTAACGTCCTCCTTAGACCTCATTTTATAATGTCGATCTTCCATTTTGGAAGTCTGACTAAGTTTATAAGTACTGTCTTTGGAAGCTTGGCTTTCATCGTTTGGACCGTTTGCTGTGTCAGGCGGCGATGCCCTGTCTGTTACTTCTAACAAATTGAACCCCAATCTCAGGAAGTTTTCAACTGCATCGCCTATCATGGTTTTCATGACCGAGAAGGATATATGCAACTATGCAATGGCTTTGTCCCCCTCGTGCCCCGGTTCCACGAGTTTGAGATCCTCAATTCTTAAGAGGCCCAGGTTTGGGATACATTACAGTAGATTTACTACTGTTCTCCTATTCAAATCAAGGTATTCCCGGTTGTCAAGCAATTACTCCAACTTAAAGGTGTGTTTTGTTTTCACCCAAATGTCCCTGCTGGTCTTCACACTATTCACCATCTCCCTTGGACGATGGATTCTTGTTTCAGGGCGATGGGTTCTAATTTCAAGGTGGTCCGACCGTTGCCACAGAGGGCCAGATATTGGTCTTTGTGAATATTTTGCACCTTTTGTGGTCCGCTCGGTCGAGGTTTGACGTTGGGGCGAATCTCTTAAACAGGGACGTGAGTTCCTTATAGGCATTTTCACTTCTTTTGGCTCAGGTCGGTCTGGAAATTAGTTTTTTGCAATGATACTCAAGGGCCTCGCTTTCCCCTAACTGACTATTGATTGTACTTGCTATGGGAGGCTCTGACAACACCGGAACAGAGGCATTTGTCCTAATACTTTCAACCTCCTTTTGGGCTATTCGATCCTCCTGATCTGTGTTTAAATGCTCATTTAGGTTTATCAAGTCATCTGCCTCCATAAATTCGACTGTTCTTGGAGATTGTGGAGGAGGATTCCCTTTGTCTAGACGTTTAGATGAATTTTGACTTCCCACCTTGTTGGTTAAATGTCGTGGGCCTTGTGCTTTTAATCTTGGAACAGGCGTCGGCAGCCAAATTTTAATTCCACTACTGACATTTGTATCCCCACCATTAGACGCGGCTTGCTGCCTGCTTACAGCAGTTTCTTTGGCTTTTGACCAGTCAAAGATGGCAAACTCTCTGTTGATGTTTTCTTTCGGAGCGGTATCGGCGCTGATGTTATTTACCGGTTCCGTCGAAATGAGGATAACATCTTCGTCTATAACACAGTTATTGGATCCTCCCAATTTGTTTTCTTTTCGATATGTCAGTTGGTTGAGCATGCCCTCCTTTCTTTGTATTGTTTCTCTTTGGAGCTTCTCTTGTTCAAAAGTGGTCTAGGTGCTTAGCTCAAAAGTTTGAGTTTTAATTGAAGGGGCTAAGCTGCAACAGGTCGAGGCAACTCCATGGACTTTATCTTTATCATTTCCTTGATTGTCACGCCATTGAACTTCTAAGCGTTGTTCCATAGCAGTTATGTATCTTTCCAAGTAACTTAGTTTACTATGCATCATGGCTGAGACTGTCGTATGGTATTTTAGAATATCATTGAGTGACTCATAACTTACTAAAAGGAGCCAATGCAATCGTTACCGCTGACATCACTGAGAGTAGGTCAGATTTCTTTGATGGAGAGTCTTTGGCTATGTTAAACGCAATTTGCTCAATCTTCTATTTCTAGGAGGGGAAAAGAGCATAGACGGTATTGAGTCTCTCCGCATTGTCGCAATGAACTTTTGGGGCCTATCTGTTCCGGCTTCGAACAACCACTACTTTCATTGGAGTTTGTATAGGCGTTTGAGCATGGAGCTCCACATTTTCGTTCGAATCACTAGTAGAAGAAGGCCCCTGGTTTTCCAGAGGTCTCGGATCGCTGTGTTCCAGCCATCTCTCAGCAAGCCATACCTCATTTTGCAAATGGCTAGATGGAGCCAATGAAGGGACATTCTCAGGAGCAGATAAAGTTGGTGTTTGCCTTAACGGGTAAGTTTCCTGTGGTACCCCGACCAGAGTTTGGCTCTTCGTCATGACCAGTGGCTTAGTTAGACACTCAGTTTCGCCATGAGCCAACAGAGGGTCTTTATAGGACTGTTGTGGAGCCTTTAAAGTCACCTTCGGTGACCCAAAATGCCACCTTATCAAAGGAGACTGAGCTTCAGGAAACAACTTTGTTTGAGAGAAACAGGACGTTTCCTTTTCAGGCCTTAGAACTTCATCAGTTTTCCGTTGCTTAAGAGTAGTCTGGCATTCCTGCACTACGTCCAGGATTTCGGCATCTGAAAGCTCTGCTGTCTTATCGGACTTTCTTTTTGCCTGTTTGCTAAAGAAATCCACCAGGGTTGGTGCCAGCAGAGAGCTAACAGCTTCCCTTTTCTTGGAGTCTTCCCTTTTTTCGTTTGGCAGGTAAGCTGGGTTTCCTCGAGGTTATACGTAGCAAGGAATTTTTTCCTGACTTTTGCCTTGAGTGGGCATTTCTTTTACACTGGGGAGCTGCTTCTATTTGTTTATACAGAACTTGTTTTGCAGATGTTTGGCACGGTGACTTGAAAGTGGAAGTTACCGTGGTATCCCCCTTGAGCTCTTCCTGGGGGGGATCCTACCAAACTTAAAATTTGCACTTGTAGTAACTTCGCTCTGGAAGGCCCCTAGTTCAGGGACAACCTCAGCCTCGTAGTTCCCGGGGCTATGCAAAGAGCTTTCAGGCTGACTTGCATGTATTTGGATCGGCACCACAAACTGGTTTTTCCCCAGTGAGTGGGCATCCAGCGGCTAAGGCTTCCCAGCAGACCTCTTGTCCTTCCACAGATCATTTCCCTGTGATAATAGCTCCTGGGGGTCAGTTCTTACAATCCCTTTAGGTGAATTGAACGTCTCGACATCCTTGAGTCCAACACAGGGACCCGCTTTAGTGTCTATGGGCACCAAACCTTTGCCCCCCCTTACCTGTTGGGACGGGTGCAGGCTGGAAGATGGCTGAACAATCAAAAGCGGGTCCGCCAGGAGGATCAAGAGGAGAACCAGGTAGGCCAGTACATGTTGGGCTGCGGGCGGGTGCGCGCCACCCAGTCTGGAAGTCGATGAAATCCCCGGCGGGTTGTGACACACACTGGATCGGCGTCCCTTTTCTAAGCGGCGGTGGGCCCTCCATTTTGTCCATTCTCTCCAAAACAGAAGACACAGAGCACGTCACCAGGGGCGGCAAGGGAGGCACACACACTGCCCCCTTGCAGGGAGGAGGCAGAAGCCTGCTGGCAGAACCTTGATCAGTTTTTTCCTCGCACTGACTGCGCGCACTCCTCAGGCGGAGTTGTTCATTTTCAGAGGCGGGACAGGAGATCGTCAAAGAAACTGGATCCATGGCGGCTTGGGCGGCCGGCGCTGCACGCCCGCTCCGCGGTCGCAGAGGGGTTTTGAGCAGTAGTCCAACCCCCACAGCTACTTATTTTACTTAATATTTATTCTATTCTCTCCTCTGTTCAGCACTTTCCACTTCTCCCACTTCCATGAATTTCCCCCCTTTTCCCTTTCCCATGCACTTGCGCATTTCTTAATGTCACTGGGCATAGTAAGATTGCCATTTATTCTCCCATGTTCCTCTCCCTTTGCCTGGTCGCGCTCTGAAACATTTGTGTATGAGCGCGATATAAATAAAATATCATTTCATTTCATGTCATGGGGTGGGGGAAGCACTCGGACTTCAAAAAGAAATAGTTTCTTTTTGTAGTCACTCTGCCTTCTTTAAGAAATTATTTCCGTTAAACTCTAACGGAAATAATTTCTTTATGAAGGCTGAGTGAATTTAAAAAAATAAAAACCTTTGCACAATGCAAAGGGCCTGCGGGGCGCCTGTTACACCACTGCTCATCTGCTCTAAAGATCAGTGCATTCGAGCTGTGCTCATAGACAATTCTGTTTGTAGTGTGGAGGTTACAGACAACCAGTCACAACATAACATAAAATAGTTTCAGGGGGTAATCTCCCAGTGGAAAAACCCCTTCACCTACAAATGATGTTTTAGTGAGGTGTCATAAACTACTATACATATCTGAAAACTAGACAGCCTGTAGGGTCATATATTTCCCTCTTCTAAGGTTTTATTTCTCCAGTGGTCCCAAAACACATGGTGGCTCTCTCAGAGTTTGGCAGTGCAGGAGAAAAGTGGTGGTAATTTCGCTACTGCAACTTTTTTGGGGCGGTAACAGAATTACATCAATTTTTACTTCACTCCCAAGTTAAGATTTGGCAGAATTACTTACTGGTAGGTAATCCTCCACTTTTCCTCCAAAAAGTCTGCAGATTTTTTGGGGGGGGGGAAAAAAAAAGAGGAAGATACACCTCCAGCATGATGATGGAAGTAAATCCTCCACTTTTCCTCCAACAATCTGGAGGAATTCTGCCAAAAATCCCCATTCATAAAGGGGCACTAACACCACGCTAGCACCACTTGTAATCTGGTTGCAAACCCACAGGGCCAAATGGAGCTAACAGTATCCGATTATGGAGGCAATGCGACAGAATATTGATATTTTATTTGTATCGCACTCGGTCACAAGTGTTTCAGAGCACAACGAGGCATGGGAGTGGATCAAGGGAGAACAAAAACAACTATTTTACTAGGCCCAATGACATTGAGAACGCGCAAGTGCATGGGAGAGGGAGCGGGTTAAGTCCAATCACACCTGCAGCATCACAACCTAGTATTTCACGCCTTTCTTTGAATTTCCTACAGTGTAGGAAGAGGGCACCAACTTTAAATGTGCAATGAGATCAGGATCAAGCAACACCTACCAGAGATAAAGGTTACTTCTTATCTAATGCCATCTTAAAAGTCACACTCCGAAAGTTTATCTAGACATGGCAATCATAGAAAATTTCACCAGAAACCACAGCCAGAAGAACAACCACTATGGGGGATACAACCCGGGTGTAAGCAATGACCCTACAGAGAGTGAGACTGACACATGAAATGGCACAGTGCTTCTCAGGGTTTAGTCTCCAGTATGGTCACATTCCTCCTTGGGTGGGTGGGGAGGGGATAGGGCCTTGGTGACTATGTCTCATCACCTATGTCAGATGCAGACTTCTCAGACCTAGGGACTATCAGGGGCACGAATGTGCATTGGGGGGCAGAGGCTTAGAACTCCTGTCTATGGCAGTTATTTAAAGAGGGGTGGCAAAGAAAAAATGTTAGAGAGTGCAGTGCCTGGAATACCGAGGAGAGGAAAACCTAACTGTGTGTTTATTTCCCAGAACTGAATGGACCTGTTAATGGTGTAAAGAGGAGAATCAATCAGCAGTCCAACACAACTGTGGCTGAAGCCCAGTCCAATCATTTGAGTGAAGAACTGTCTCGATCCAAGTGGTTCTGGCCCAGTATGCCAAACTAAGGGGCACCCTCACCCCAAAAATCCAATTCGAAGAGTCTGTTGAAGTTGCACTTAAAGAAACTTATTAGAAAATACGGGAACCAGTGTGGACCAATTTGAGGCATCCACAAATAAGGGTATATAATTTATAGGCTACAAGTACCATCCTAGTTTTTAATGCCAATCCTATCACAGGGATCTAATGTCATGACCAGCCAGTCAATAAAAAAGAAAGAAAGGCGTAAGAGGTTATACGAAGAGACGTGGAACCATGCATTAGGTAATCTACATAAGCAGAATCATATATTGTGTAATACTGTCACAATCCATCAAATCAACAACAAAACCAGACCGTAAGGACTGTTGTGGGGATGGAGGGGGCCTGTGGAGTGTTTACAACAGGGGCCATCAAGTCAGCCATTATCATTATAGTTTTTTATACTGCACCAGTTCACCAACGTAGAGGTCTCAAAATGCATAACCTTGTCAGAGTTATGGCACATTCAATCCCTGCCACATAACACAAGGCCTTATTCTGCTGGAAAGCATTGACTGGAAAATAGTTTTATATTGGAGATATAAAAGTTTGTTGGGGCTGGCAAATGTGTGTGAAACTAGTGCTATAAGAAAGCAATTTATGTTTCGATTAATGTATATGTAAAGTTTTGGTGTGTGACAGGCTGGTTATGTGCTTGGGCAATTCTAAGCCCGGCCAAGGGGGCAGGGGGCGATGGAAACCCAATACCATCTTGTCAACCAACATCAGTAAGTAGTGAAGAATCAAAGGGGGAACCTAAAGGAGCAAACTACTCACTCAACAGTGGGATCATGATGGACCACTGAACGCTGTGACTATGCAGACAACCAACAAGGTCACAGATGGTAATAGATCTAAAACAGGTTTGAAACAGTTCACTAAACTGGGCGCAAAGGGACACCTGCCCCAAAAATGTAACAGCCTGCAGCGATAGTCCAAAACAAGACAAGACAGTAGTTAACTGTAGCAATATGCTAAAACAAGGTTGGTGTTATGAAAGGTTCGGACATATCGAAATGATAGCAATGAGGAAACGTTGTGGGTGGGGGGATTAAAATAGAACCACATACAAAAGTATTATTGTACTTTGTAGTTGATAAAAATGGTAGTCCATATGAATCAGTGAATATATGCAATTGCCTTCAAACTGTGGGGCTGCCCCTCCTACCCCCCCCCACCTCTCCTACCCCCCCACCTCTTCTACCCCCTTCTAGGAGGGCCAGAAGGATATCCAGGGGGTGTTGAGGCTCTTTAAAAAGGGATTAAGGTGAATGCTTTGTATAGAGAGTTAAGCAGTTGTAGCCTAAGGGGGTGGCGGTTGAAATATTTTTACTCGACTTACCTCTCAACTCACACTCTTTAGGCGGTTTTCACCCCCTGTAGAATCAGTCCACTCACCCACCAAACCCCTAAATCATCCATACATAGGCTATCGCCAACCAAAAGCAAAATCATTGGTATGTACCCACCAGGCGGACAAAGACAAGTGGTTCAGAGGTATGACTCAAGAGGGGGCTCAGAATGTAAAAGTTGGAACACCAAGGAACGACAGTATATCGTATACATATTAACGCAGACATGAGCAATGTAAGAATTATAAAACACTGGCTATGAAATTAAGAAGTGAGTTAAGTGGACAGGGGAGAAGAACACTCTTCTTTTCAACAGGTAAATCTCCACCACGTGCCCCTCATTCCCACTTCCCACCAGGAGACCTTTATAGGACCACACAGCACTAGAGATAGGGCTGAGGGGCAGTCCTTTCCTTTCCCCTCCCTTTCCCTCCCTGGGAACCAGAGCGGGACGGGTTAAATGAGGACTAGGAACCACAGTGGAGACTTCGTTGGAATCCGGACTTTTTCGCGAGGGGACCCCACCCCCAAGATGGCGCCTGCCCTGCTTAAGCGTTAAGGAGGGTGCCACAGACTGACAGATCACCTCCAGGCGAGAGACGCCGCCCCTTCCATGTTCACAACACAGACACAGGGGATACACGCCCCTCCCCGGCAGCCTGCCCTGCACATGAAAGCGGCGTGCCACCAGCTCATGTAAAACAAAAGAGACACTTACTTTCAGCTCCTCTGAACGCCTCCCCTCCATCAACATCCAGCGAGGGGATAGCCTCTCGTATTAACCATTTTACACATATAAATGTAATTAAACGGGTTGTCTCTTTTGCTTGTCTCGGCTTCTGGTTCCCTTCGCTTCTTCTTTCCTCTCGCCTTTTGCTTGCTGGTTTTCTTTTTTCCCCCTTCTATGTTCTCACCAGCTGCCTGTCCCTGACCCCACCCAACAGCTCCACCCCATTTACTGCTACAAGACCTGTCAGTCAACGCAGCTCCTTTAAAGCTGCACAACCTGCAATGCACAACTTTGCACGACCCTCTTCCTCTTCGTTCATAACTTGCTTACGTTTTGTTTGCTTTATGTCTTAACGGCGCGCTTATTCTCGGAAGGTATTGTGGTATTTTGAAAATGTGGGATCAGGCTGCAGGGTTACAACACCGCTTGCTTTCCTTTTCAACGTCTTGTTTTTATCCCCTGGTTGCAACCGATTTGCTGTGCTTTAGGGAGGGGTGGAGTGGAGGTGGGCACTGCGCTACTCCTCCCTTTGGCTGCACCCTCCACTGCTGCCTGCACAACTAGCTGCCAGCAAGTGTAATGTGCACGCCGTCAATATTTTGCCGCACACTGTACCATCGCATGTTATAGCTGCCTGCTTGGTTTCCTGATTTTCTTACTTCCTTTACAGCCCTTTGATTTTACATTTTATATTTTTTCTCTTTCACGAATACTGCACTTTCCTATATGTGAAATTACTTTAAAATGACCTGCCAAGTTTTGAGTTTTGTTTATATGTGACATTTCCATGTTTGTTTTGTGCTCATGTGTGGCACTTGGGTTGACGCTTTCTTGCGAGTTAAGTGTGTCTGTCCATGTAATGCATGCTTATTTGAGGTGTCCCACACTTTTGTATAATGCAAGTCATTGTACTTCTGTGTACCCACTTGCAAACCTCATATTCGGCTTAGTGGCATATAAAAATGCACTCAGGCATGGTCCTCTGTTTGGCAGGGACAATGTTATTCGAATGCGGAACTTTTTTACTTGCTTTTTGGTTAAATGGTACGCCTGCTTTGTGCTCAGGTAGCCCTTCCCAGAGTCGTATGAAGCGGGGCATAGCAGTGATCCACAGTAGAGCCTTTCATTGGGGTCTCATACATTCCGTTTAATATAAGTACAACCGTTTGTAAGCTGCAGTTTATTTCCTTCATATAGGTTTGCTGTTTCACACACACAAAAAATGTCCTTTTTTGTGTAACTTAACTGTTCTTCACATCATGCACAACATAGTACACCAGAGGACAGAGGGGGCTGTTTGTGTCAGTAATTCCACAGGTCAGCAGAGTATCTGGGGCCCATTGGAACCTTTCCCTCCTGCAATAACGGAGAACTCGTCCATGGGGCAAATAAACCGTCTTTATTCTTCAAAAGACAGGGATCATACCGGAATCAACAAAATCTCAGGCAATCACAGCATCTTAGCGTGGGCACTCAGCGCCTTGCCTTCCCCCCCCCCTTTATCCGTCCTTTCTTACCCCCCTCCCTCTATTCCTAATCAGTCATACCATGCAAGCAGTAGAAAATTGACACGACACCAGTTTGTGTGGAAAGTTAACATGCCTCAGCAGCTTTATTTGCATAAAGTCTTGGAGTTATCTTACAGGCAATCCGTAATTCACCGTCACCGATACACTATTTCGAGTGCGGCTACCTAGGGCTTCCCCCTCCCCCTCCCCCCCCCCCTGATCGTACTCGTCCGGTGGACGCCTCGGATCGAGCCCGGCCCTGACTATCCACCTCTCTCTACCCCGGCCGTTGTTTGCAGTGAATTTTTTGGTGTGCCCACCATTTCCCCCCGTGCCCATGTCTAGGTCTTGTTGCGGGTGCCCGACCCCCCGCACACTTGCCCCGTTTCCTGCTCGGGCTCTAGCTAAAACCGGCAGCCACGCGGTGCCTCGCTAACATCAGGTTCCTATACCGGCACCGTACTAGTGCCCTTACAATTTCCTATACCGGCACCATACTAGTGCCCTTACAATTTCCTATACCGGCACCATACTAGTGCCCTTACAATTTCCTATACCGGCACCACCACAAGTGCCCTTACAATTTATGTACGTATCCGTATTTGGGCCGGCACCGCCCTCCGATGCCGGCCCCCACTTTCTGCCTGCCTAGTTGGCCGTCGCTTGCGACGTCCATCTAACCTTTTCTTGCCAAACTCTGCTCAGCCCCCCCTACGCCTAACGCGTTGTTCCGGTTCTTGGCATCCTAGTCCTACCCCCGCTATGCCTAAAACCCCCCCCCAGGTCTCCCTGCTGTGTCCCCGAGCCCCCCAGAAACCTCGCAATTCCCTCTCACTCAAGGCGCCCCCCCCCTCCAACTCCAGCCTTAGCAGGTGTCCTCCCCCCCTTGGCTGGTGTCATATCTCTTCCAGATTCCCTGTCCCTCGTACTGTCTTCCTTTCCCAACTGTCTCCCCCATTCCCCCGGTCCCCTATGCTGCGCCCCCCCAGGCCCCCCTCTTTCCTGTCCTTGCTGGCCCTCCTTGTCCGGGCTCCCCCCGCCCCCGATGCTCCTACCTTTCTTCCTCCCCCCTCCAGCTCCCCCCTCTTGCCCCTCCCCCTTCGTGACGACTTACCCCTGCTGTAAATTTTTGTCCCGGTAGCATACCCCCCCGTATTCTCCTCTTGTTCCCCTCCAACCAGCTTCACTAGCTGCCCTCTTTTTAGTTTGTTGTTCGTTCCCTCCCCCCCCCGCAATTTGGGTCTTGGAATTGCCTCCCAAGTCCCCTACAACCCTCCCCTTTTTCCCAGGGCCTCCCCCAAGCCTATTGCTCTTGGGGCGCCGTGCATCTAAACTCTTGGCTGCTCGTTCCCCTGTGGGTCTGCTGGCAGTGCTTTGTAAAGGGATTGCAATGTAACTCCGCTGGGCGACCTGTAAAACAAAATTGAAAAATTATTCACATACTTTTTGTCGGGAGGGTGGGTGGGAAAAAAGAACGCAGCTCCGGCAAGACGGGAAACCGAGGGAGGATGTGTGAATGCTCACACCAGCACGGGCTTTTATGCCCGGCTTCTCCCCGGTTTCCCGCCCTGCCCCGAAGCTTTCGCGCCCTGCCAGGGGGGGCGGGCCCCTTTCCGTCATCATCCGCCCCCCCGGCGCATTTCCCTTACGTGTGTGGGGGGAGGGGAAGGGCGGCCTGTACCGCCCCCACTAAGGGGCGGCGCTCGCCATGCCTGCTTCGCCGGCGCGTTCGCCCGCCGTAGCGTGGGCACTCAGCGCCTTGCCTTCCCCCCCCCCTTTATCCGTCCTTTCTTACCCCCCTCCCTCTATTCCTAATCAGTCATACCATGCAAGCAGTAGAAAATTGACACGACACCAGTTTGTGTGGAAAGTTAACATGCCTCAGCAGCTTTATTTGCATAAAGTCTTGGAGTTATCTTACAGGCAATCCGTAATTCACCGTCACCGATACACTATTTCGAGTGCGGCTACCTAGGGCTTCCCCCTCCCCCTCCCCCCCCCCCTGATCGTACTCGTCCGGTGGACGCCTCGGATCGAGCCCGGCCCTGACTAGCCACCTCTCTCTACCCCGGCCGTTGTTTGCAGTGAATTTTTTGGTGTGCCCACCATTTCCCCCCGTGCCCATGTCTAGGTCTTGTTGCGGGTGCCCGACCCCCCGCACACTTGCCCCGTTTCCTGCTCGGGCTCTAGCTAAAACCGGCAGCCACGCGGTGCCTCGCTAACATCAGGTTCCTATACCGGCACCGTACTAGTGCCCTTACAATTTCCTATACCGGCACCATACTAGTGCCCTTACAATTTCCTATACCGGCACCATACTAGTGCCCTTACAATTTCCTATACCGGCACCACCACAAGTGCCCTTACAATTTATGTACGTATCCGTATTTGGGCCGGCACCGCCCTCCGATGCCGGCCCCCACTTTCTGCCTGCCTAGTTGGCCGTCGCTTGCGACGTCCATCTAACCTTTTCTTGCCAAACTCTGCTCAGCCCCCCCTACGCCTAACGCGTTGTTCCGGTTCTTGGCATCCTAGTCCTACCCCCGCTATGCCTAAAACCCCCCCCCAGGTCTCCCTGCTGTGTCCCCGAGCCCCCCAGAAACCTCGCAATTCCCTCTCACTCAAGGCGCCCCCCCCCTCCAACTGCAGCCTTAGCAGGTGTCCTCCCCCCCTTGGCTGGTGTCATATCTCTTCCAGATTCCCTGTCCCTCGTACTGTCTTCCTTTCCCAACTGTCTCCCCCATTCCCCCGGTCCCCTATGCTGCGCCCCCCCAGGCCCCCCTCTTTCCTGTCCTTGCTGGCCCTCCTTGTCCGGGCTCCCCCCGCCCCCGATGCTCCTACCTTTCTTCCTCCCCCCTCCAGCTCCCCCCTCTTGCCCCTCCCCCTTCGTGACGACTTACCCCTGCTGTAAATTTTTGTCCCGGTAGCATACCCCCCCGTATTCTCCTCTTGTTCCCCTCCAACCAGCTTCACTAGCTGCCCTCTTTTTAGTTTGTTGTTCGTTCCCTCCCCCCCCCGCAATTTGGGTCTTGGAATTGCCTCCCAAGTCCCCTACAACCCTCCCCTTTTTCCCAGGGCCTCCCCCAAGCCTATTGCTCTTGGGGCGCCGTGCATCTAAACTCTTGGCTGCTCGTTCCCCTGTGGGTCTGCTGGCAGTGCTTTGTAAAGGGATTAGCCTGTGATTCCTCCAAGACTCTCTGCAGGTTGCCGGCAGCAGAGAGTTCCCCACCACCCAGCTTGCCTCCACGGTCCCTCCCTGTAAGCTCTTGGCCGGCATACTTGGAAGTGTACCCCCCCCATCCCTAGGGCCTTTTATACACATCCCGCATTCTGAAGTGCCGTCATCCATTCCAGGGACATCAAAGCCGTGCCCACCTCGGATAGGTGGGCCCCGTCCCCTTCAAAATACCCTGGTACTTTTAGCGTGATGAGGGGGTGTCGGATCCAAACCATCCCCCTGCCTTTCAAAAAAGTGCCCATGCGGTTATTTGTTTTGCGCCTTGCTTCTTCTATTGCGCCGTGGCGCAATGCCCCCCTCCACTCCTGTCTTGTGATTATCTCTGACCACATCACCTCACCTCCCCTGAACGCATTCCCCATCCTCTGGAGTAAGTTTCGCAATGCTTCCGACAAATCCTTCCTTCCCATTGTTACCAAATCGTTGCCCCCTATGTGCAATAACACGATGTCCGGCCAGGTGTGTATCCTTGCCGCCTGTTCCAACGTTCCCCATACGGATGAGACCTTCAAGCCAGCCTTGGGGATCCAGCTGATCTGCGTGTTCCGTAGGCCCAAGTTCCCGTCCCTAAACGCCCGTCGTGCTCTGGCCGCTGCGCGGGCCACAAAGGAGCGTCCCACGACCCAAACCCTGGTGTTCTCTGCGGAGACATGACAGATTGTGTTTTAGCATATGCACATTTCCTAATGAACCTTCCCCCCCCTTTGTGCCGCCCATGCCCCCCCCCCCCTGCTCCCCATTGGGCCCTCTCCTAGCGCACGTACAGCTTGTATTTATCGGATGTCCATCGCCCGATCCTCTTTACTATGTCCTCCCCCAGACCTTCCCTGCTGGCTGTTGTCGCTGCCCCTATGCGAAATGAGTGAGTGGAATATAGCCCTGGATCCACCCCCGACCACGTCCGGCCCTGTGTTACTATTGCTTGCGTGTACCGACATGTCGACCTGGTGAAACAAATGTTGAAGTCACTAATATGTACATACATAAATGTATCGTGACATGTAATGAGGTAACAGCATGTTTAGCGAGAAAAGGCCCCTTGACTTGATGCCAAAGGGGTCCTTCTGCGTGTCATTTGGCGCCCCCTGCTCAATAGGCTGCCCCCTTGTGACCGTGCTTGCTGGTAGCACCATTTGTACCATTAGTCTAGTTCCTGAAACTACCCTACCAGCAGTCCTATCAATGTCTTCACATGCCCAAAATCACACCTATACCCCAAGCTGTCCATGCTGACCGGGACCATGACCATTTCATGTGATTTACAGAAAGTTTAGTTGAACCCCACTTCCCTCCCAGGAGTCCTAGCAATGTCCTCGCATGTCCCCGTGTGGGGCTTCTGTGGTTGTTTCTTGAGCTCGGCAACCTGACCGGAACCTTACCATGCATAATTCCTGAAAAATCCACCTTACCATTCGCATAATTGCTGAAAATTCAGTTAACCTCCCCCATCCCTGTTGCATGGCATCCCTCTAGTATTCCGTCATGTTTCGTTTTAGTAACCTCGTGGCCGGTGTTGGCGTATTTGAGGGCTGTGTGGCGAGTGGGAGTAAATGAGTCATTGGTTGTTCTGAGCGGTTGGGGGGCTGTTTTAAAATGGACCATTCTATGTGGAAGGGGGTGTGTTACCAGCCGGGCCTGGCGGAGACTCCTGGGAGGCAGAGGGGCTGCCGGGGGCTTGTAGTCTAAAAGGCGAACTCTGGGAATTGTAGCGCGAGCGATAAGTCCCCGCGGGCCCAGAGGTTAAGATTCAGTCTAAACCTTCCAGCCATCACCTATGTTTTTGCTTCTAAGCCCAGTTTCACTGGAAATTGGGCCTTCCGTCATAATAACCAAAATGGCTGCGTAATTGATTGGAATAATGGCTTAAACATAATTTTCTTCTGCAGAAGTAGGTGCTTTTCTAATCTCATAGGAATGAGCAGCGCCAACATCTTTAGACTCTTAATTTTTAGTGAAGATAGAGTGCTAATTAAACAGAAGAAATGATTAAATGCAATGACTAGCTAACCAAGCCGAAAATGACCAGATACTTGCATGGGGAATCAATAACGTGATGTGGTAGCACTATTTAATAACAAGGAGTCTGGTTCCCCCGGTGACTTCTCATTTAATGAAAACCATAACGCACAGGAATGCTATCATCGTCTCAGGAGGGTACGAATACGGTATGGTACATACGGTATATACGAATCAGACCGGGGCAACCCAAAACGCACACCGCGCACACCCCCAAGCGCCGACATCGCCAAAAACAACCTCTCCCCCTCCGAACCACCGCGCGCCACCCCCGCGAGGCACACGGAGGACGGCGGCCCCAGGGCCACCCAAACACACCCCGCGGCAGCCACCCCCAAACACACCGCATCCCGCTCGCTGCCAGACACGGATCAAGGCAAAGACCGTGAAAAACACTGCCATGGACACGAAAACCACCGCGCGGCGGCCCCCCCGCAACCCAACACACCCTGCGGCAGCGCAGAGCCCCAGCAGCACGCACAAGCCAACGCACCACATCCTGCATTCCCTCCACAAAACGGACCGCGGCAGCGTCACAAACACGAACCGGAAGCATGGACATCCAACCACACAGCATCCCGTACCCTGTCACAAAACACGGACCAAGGCCAAGATCGCGAAAACAACGGGATTGATTCTCCAAACAAAACTGCGCGAGCCACCCCTGTGGGGCACACGGAGGACGGCGGCCCTAGGGCAAACCCAACGCATACTGCGGCCGCGGAGACTCCTTGAAATATGCATATCACACATGAAATTACGGGGCGCACAGTGAGTCCATAGATCCCCATAGTCATTATTGATATTAATTATACGTTAGAAGAACGTGTTCTTTCTGGCACGGGGCGGGCTAGGAAGGAGGGCACACGGGCACTTGCCAACCACACTGGGGGGGAAAAACAAGCGCCCACAACATCCCCGCCACCGCTCCGCTTTTTTTTTTTTTTTTTTTTTTTTTTTTGCAAAAGCGCACCCGCGCCACTACTGCCCGTTTCCCAGTGCCCCCCCACACCTACCCCAGCTGTTGCTCGCGTCCGGTACCCGAAGGAACAGAACGAGAGCCGCCCCGCCTAGTCCCGACAAACCACACCTAGAATAGGCACCCGAAAAGCAACATGGCCCCCAGTTACAGTGCCTGCTCTCAGCGCCACACCCTACACTCGCCCGCGCCACGCTCCCCCCCCCAACGTGGCTCGCCCCCCCCCCCTACAACCAAAAGCGTCATACATATCATCCCCCCCACACCCCCGGCCGCTCCCCCCCACACCAAACATCACCGCAATTCCACAAAACCGAACCCCATTGCCATAGACAATACGCCGCAGACACGATCCCAACAAACAAGTAAACCATGAGAACATGCACAGCCTGGAAGCCGAAAATCAGTTCCGATGCCCAACGGGAAGGGGAGAAAATAGACAGAGGCAACCGTGCTGGCCAGCCACATGACCCGCCCCACGACACAATGCGTTCAGCCCTAGCACGGCTGACAAACGGAAAACACGCTGAGACACCACCGATAGCCCTACCAGCGAAACCGCCCGCGCACCTCGCCGGTGTATCCCTCCCGGCCATGATCTCCCCATCCAATGCAACACTTGGCAAACCACAAGAACTCCGCCTAACTGGTCCACCCTCCCAACCATGCCCCACCGAAATGACAAACGCAAGCATTTCCCCTGGGTCGTCAAAACGTTGGCATGCGTGGGTCTCCAGAGCAAAACATGTTCTCCCATCCTCTCCCAAAGTGGAAGGACCAACGGCGCGAAACCGCCCGCGCAATTCCCCCAGATCAACGAGTCGACCCGGCAGGCAAATGGAGCTGGGGAGACGGACGAGGCCGACCCCATATGCACTCACATTCGACTCCCCCCTCCCTCCCCAATCAGCGCAAACACCCTGGTCCTCGATCGCTCCGCGACGACAGCGGCGCCATCCTGCGCTCCACCAACGCAAACCCCTCGCCGTGCTGCCTCCCCTCTCCCACACAACAACAAATGACCTGTTTGTCCTGCCCAAATGTTATGATAGGTTTTTTGCCCGACCGGCCCCCTTACAATAAGGTTATGCCGAGACCGGCTAACGTCGCGTGATTGACACAGCCCCCCCCTCCCCTTAACGACGCCACACTGAACGACTTACTTAAAAGAAGCGCCAAACATAAATTAAACGAAACGTATCTCGAAGGGGGGACCAGCCGAGAGCCGTGCCACTCCCCTACGTACCATCAACTTGTCCCGGCTGGAACCGAAACCTGCTGCAGCAGCAACTCCCAAAGGATCCCAACGTCCCGAAACCTGGACCGGAGCAAGCCTGTAAACGACCGCGATGCCGACGGAGCCCGAGGATGCCAGAGGGTTACTCCACAGGATGCAGGATGCCATCGCAAGCCACGATCCGACGATGCAGCAGACTGGAAATTCAAAAAAGAACGCAGCTCCGGCAAGACGGGAAACCGAGGGAGGATGTGTGAATGCTCACACCAGCACGGGCTTTTATGCCCGGCTTCTCCCCGGTTTCCCGCCCTGCCCCGAAGCTTTCGCGCCCTGCCAGGGGGGGCGGGCCCCTTTCCGTCATCATCCGCCCCCCCGGCGCATTTCCCTTACGTGTGTGGGGGGAGGGGAAGGGCGGCCTGTACCGCCCCCACTAAGGGGCGGCGCTCGCCATGCCTGCTTCGCCGGCGCGTTCGCCCGCCGGAACCCGCGTTACCTGGTTTTACCCCTTAGTGACGTCACAACCACCAAACCATCCCAAAAACCCAAGGGCCATCACCATTGGGTAGCTCGGGTGATAGTACCTATAGAAATCCCCTAGGTGAGTTATTGCAATGGTCTTCACATGTATCTCCTCGGCTGGGGCCTCACTCTGGAACAGCCCCCCTGCCTCTCCCAAACTTGAGCAGAACCACCACCGGTCCCGGAAGCAACTTAAGACATTCTGTTACGGGCACAAAACCCTGCTCTCGTCCCCGTGCTTCCCAGCCTAGGTGCGTGGTCTCGCTCACTGTAGAACACAGCTTTTCGCAGCCCCATAACTTTGTCGGTGGCGGTTGCCTTGGAGATGCTGAACAACCACAACGCCTCGCAGAGGAAAGGGTGTTGCCATGGTTGCCTCACACACTAACATGGTCAGGTCAGCTGATCGGCGGCGGGAGCAGCTGCACCCACAATGCTTGAATAAAGGAAACGCATTTCAGAGGGAGGCTGCTTCTGATTGCAGTTGCTCATTACTTTGACGCTGCGTTCCTACTTTCTCCTGATTACTGCTTAAGTGCCTTTGTTTAACGGATTCCAACTGCCTGCTGATTTTGTACCTTGAATCGTGCTGTTGCCGAATACCTTGCCTGCTTCTGCACACCGACTGCCTCATTTTGTGTACTTCCATACCCGCTGTTGCCGAATACCATTCCTGCTTCTGGACTCCGACCGCCTCACGTTGTGTATTTCCATTCCAGCCGGGGCCGAACACCTTGCCGACTACTGGATTCCATTTAAGTGCTCTTTCTACTGCCCTTTACAGCGCTTGCAGATTCCAATCTGTACTTCCTTGGTCCGGCCACTCTTGGTCCGGTCACTCTTACCTTCCATAGAGTCACCACACGAACTTTCACAAACTCCTTTTTTCCGATTACTCACAAACATTGACAAAGACTTTGGAACATTCCTTCTGACCTCTCATGCACGTACAGGATGCGTTGCTGTGATTAACCTGTGCACCACCTCGAAACTAGTGCGATCCTCGTGCCGTCCGGGTAAGAACCCAACTAACCTCCCTGGTTGTTATTTTTTCCTTTCATTGTTCCTCCTCCGGATTCCTTTGACTCTCACCCTATTCCTCCGTTCTGCCATCAGTTCATCATTCAATGGTAATAATTGATTCAACCGTGATATACTGTAGACTAGGGAAACAGTCATTCATTGTGTATTTCCTACCCTATTAGTGAAACATACATTGGTTTCCTGTTAGGTGTTCAGGTTCGAATGCTTCTTCCACATATGGGTTCCTGGGCTTCCACAGAGTGGAATTAGGTTACTACTCCTGACTTTGGGTAGACCTTGTTCTTCTGTTCACCCTTCAGTAACCATTGTGTTTTCCTTTGCAGCCTGGTAACGTGGCGGTGTGTTCTCCCGCTCTTTCATCTGATTTACCCCTCTGCCTGTTTTGCTCACACCAGAGGGACGTATCAGGAGGAAGAACTCCCCCAAGTGAGGAGACCTGGGTTAAGGAATTACCCAGGCTCTTCAATCAACTAGACTTGCCAGGAGTCCAGAGCTTGCCTTGAACCACCATCCGGGGGTTCCCAGACGGTGAGTGACACCTTTTTGCTACCGCTTTCTCTCTTCCTCTACCCTGCTGATGCACCTGACTACTCCGCGCACTGGTCACCCTCTGAACTCGGGCTCAGGTCCCTGCATGTCCAGTTGCACTTGCACTGCCTCCAGGCTCCTCAGTACTTACGGGCCAGTATATACAACCCTACAGTCCCTTCTCTCCGCACTTCGGAGCCACCCCCTGACTGCACTTGTGAATTAACTGCACTTCCCCCTTCGCCTTCCCCCTGGCACTTCTCCCCTTCCATCTTCCCCAATCTGAATGACTAAGATCGTTATTTTGTCTTCCCTTGTTTCCCCCTCGTTGTCTTGTCGTGCCTAGAAACACTTGTGTACAGGCGCGTTATAAATGCCACATCATATCATATCATGTCAGCTGGGTTTGCCTGAGACTTTCCCAAAAACGATCTATTACTTTGTTGTAGGGTCGCACGATGACCATTGGCCCTTGCAACAGTATACACCAACCCCGATCTTGAGCGTCTGGAGCAGGTCTCCACAGGCCTGGGACCCTGTTCTGTTCACAGCTCTCACTGTACCTTTTCAAGGTAATGAGATGTGTCCCCATTGTTGCCACTGATATAGCCACCTACACTGGGATAGTGCATGCAGGTTGCAATGTTCGGTGGACGCATGCATCAATCTTGTCTTCTTCGCTGAGAACAGCTCCTCTTCCCACCATGAGTAAATTGCCATTATTTGGCTCGGCTGGGTCACGTGGGTGAGGACCACAAAACCGAGCCTTTCGGTCTGCAATTATTAAGGATTTTATTCTGTATTTTGCAGGTGGCTTTCTGCCTCGGGCATTAGGAATTTTCCCCCAGCCCTTGCCCTTGGCTGTGAACACTGTTTCTGTGCCTCGCGCTGCAGAGTCTGATAATAAAGTCCAGCCGTCCAGTGCTGACATCACTAGTGTCAACACGACATAGCAGCGTTAGTCACAAAGTAAATTCACACTCCTACACGAAGTTACGCAGACACACATGCACACACGAAGAACATGCTCACACCGTTCTGTAGATAAAGGTCATATATATATATATGCAAACTGTCAAAAGTGTTTCCTTTTCACTAGTCAAATTCAGAAACGCAAGAAAGCTAAGCATACATGATTTGTCTGCCACGGCAGCAGGTGGCAGACAAGGTCATGGCTGTGGGGATTGTCCCACGCACACCACAGGACTGCCACAAGCGATGGGACGGCTTGCGGCTGAGGGTCTGAAACCTCCTGGCCACTCACAGTAGGGAATATGCTGCCTCAGGAGTAGGGACGGTGGCACCCCTGACCCTCATGACCTGGGAGGAGACGTGCAGCTTCATAAAGTACTTGGAGGTCATGGAGGGAGTCTGGACAGCAGAGGCAGGAGCTTGCATCCAAGGCGATGATAAGTACAACAAACACCATGCAAATGTTGAGTCCAAATACATGCATCCCCAGGCAGTGAAACACCAAAAGGACAAGGGAACAGGTCCAACATGTGTCCGTCACAGCAAATGCCCAATCACACTCACATGCCAGGGGATGCGGGCAGATGTAGCCATGCACAAGCACCGTAGCCGAAATGTACAGCCCCACACATGGACACATGACGAGCGCCCATGTATGCCAAGGGAGAACAGGACAGGAATCGTAGGCCCCCCCGCACACATAACTACAAGCCACCTTGGCAGACAGTCAATGTGCGCTCCCACCACCCACATGTAGAAGCACACATCAGAGCAAACTGACCAAAGAAACAGCATGACAAGAGCATGGCACACACAATGTAGCATGAGTGTAATGCAAGCCCGCAGATGGGACTGCCAGAAGACTAACAGCATGCTCGTCTCGCCCCAACAGGCACATCCTCTGACAGCGATGCGCCTGGACCATCAACATCAGTCCCAGCACATGAAAGCAGACCTGGGAATACAGCAACACTGCTGCGCCAGCTCTACCACCACCATCACCACCTGCTGTGCCAGCTCTACCACCACCATCACCACCTGCTGTGCCAGCACCACCACCAGCAGTATCAGCACCACCACTGTCAGCTGTGCCAGCACCACGACCGCCAGCTACCGCCAATACCACACCTGTGCTCAGTAGCCCCACTGTATCTGTGCCCTCCACACCACCATGGGCACACCAGCCACCAGGCCATTGTGACAGATGCAGCACGGAGGAGGATGACCACACTCTTACCAACCCGTGTGTCAGCCCGATAACACTGCACAGCCCCCCTTCTCTACCGATGCCCAGCAACCAGGACTTGAATGCGCAACTATGTGCAATGGAGGACAGGCATGGGCAATGACCACACTCGCCTAGCAGCAGCTCACCAAGTTGCGGCAGCTTCGTAAGTGCATCCAGGCCAGCAGCCATAGGAGTGCACGGGCACAAGGCTGTACCACCGCCACCTTCTCATTCTGGCACAAAGGGTCTGCAAGGGCAAGGAGGGGATGTCAGCAATGTCTAAGTCCCTCATGCACTCCCTACAAGTTACTCTTGCGCTTTTGTGGGCCCAGAGATCTGACCTGCCATCGTCCACCACTACCCCCGGGAGCGTGCAGCAGGGCAGCCCAAGGCGTCACTCCCAGCAGCTTTCCTTGACAACTGGGCCAGCCAACAGCCCTGAGATGAAGAGGTAGCGAAAGTGACACTTCGTCTAACACTCAAATTTACTTTGTGCATATGGGGTGTTTGGGGAGGGGGAGAGGTGTGTGTGTGGGGACGGGTGTGTTTGGGGAGGGTGTGTGTGTGTGGGGAGAGAGGTGTGAAGGGTGTATGGGGAGTGGGTGTTAGGGTAGGGAGTCTGGGGAGGGGCACACAGAGTGTTGGAATTAGCACTGTTTTTCAATACATATTCACTAGAAGCAATGAGTGGACATTCCCTATTTTGGTCATCATATGCAGTATGGTACAAGGGAAGTGCAAAGTGAAAGGGGTACTCAGAAAGAGCTATCTATGTGTTCTTGATGGGTCATGTGCCCATCCTGGCCCTACATGCGTACGTGCATGGGCCCGGCTGGCACTGCATCATCAGCATCATCCTCTGGCAGAGGAATGTCCAGATCTGGGGGCAGGAATATGTTGCATCTGACATATACTATGCAACATTGCACAGGCCAGGACTATCTGCCCTACCTTCTCTGGTCGGTACATGATCGTACCCCCAGACCGCTGTAGGCAGCTGAAACGTGCCTTCAAGAGCCCGATGGTCCACTTGATGATCTCCCTGGTCCTCAAACGCATCCTGTTGTATGCCGTTTCCTCCTGCACCTGGAGATTCCTCAGAGGGGCCATCAGCCACAGAAGCAGCAGGTTTCCTGCGTTATCTGCAAGTGGTGAGGATGCATGAGTAATGATGCTCGGCAGTGGCGTTTCTTGTGACGGCGGAATCTCAGTGATCAGTCAGTGCATGCATGTCCCATGTCTCATGAGGACATACATCTCATGACCCTAGATGGCCTAGTCTATGGTTTCACTGGCATGGGGGGGATTTTTGCATTGTGGTACCTGTAGTGCATTACATGTGGATGTCCGTTTGGTTTGAAACGGCCTAGTCAGTGACTGCTACATCTCCAGCATGTGCTACTTCTGTGTGTTTGTGCCTGTCAATTGAGGCGTGTGCTGGTTGGTCCTGCATTCGCAGGGTGCTTGCCAGACATGCATTTGTGAAATAGCCCCCCCCCCCTTTTGCCTGTCACCCATTCTGCAATGTAGGAGTAAATGTTCATTTACTCGCCCAATATCCAGGTCCTTTGTCCTCTGTGACACGCCATGTAAGTCAGCAAGGTGCTGTTCCGCTGGACCATGGAGCCGTGGGTTGATCCTGGGAACCGGGTACAGCAGTGTGTGATGGTCAGGATGGCATCACAGGTCAACTGGACATTGAGGGAATGAAACTGCTTCCGGTTCCTGTAAGTCTCCTCTGAGGTGGGGCACCAGCTCTAAGTGCGTGCAGTCCAATGCTGACAACACATTGGGCATGCCCACAATCGCTTAGAAGTGGGCCTTGGTGACGTTTAACTGAGCCTGAGTGGTGAGGAGGGGAAGTGCTAGCCCACATGGCGCAGGAGGACCTCCAGAACCTGCCCCAGCACTCTGGAGAAGGCAGGCTGCAAAATGTCATGCAGCTGAGCCAGGGAGTGCTGGAAAGTGCCACGGCAGGAAGTGCAGGACAAACAAGAGCATCAGAAGCAGAGGTATGCCTGTCCTGATGTCGATCCCGCTCCTAATGTCCTCCAGGTGTGGGGCAGGGGATCATGAATGGTCTCCCTGTTTAAGCAATACAGGGTAAATATCTGGCTGTCTGTGAGGGCCCAGTGTGTGGCCTGTGTGCGAGGGATCACAGGAAGCCTCTGTCTTGCCACCTGTATCCCCATCCCCCTCCTCCTATCCCTGGGTTCCTGTCACCATTGTAGCTATTCCAGCACCAGCAGCTGGACATCAGCATGGAGCACCTCCAGGTCCATGGTAGCAGCAATGATTGGCAACATGGTTGTGTTGGAAATTGTTCTTGAGGAAGGTGTGGTCTTTTCCTGTAGGTCCAGAATGCATTGGTTGTTGTCACTTCCACCATAGTTGAGAAAAACACAATCATTGTACCATTCAAAGGATGTGTTTTATGCAATTCTTTGTTACTCTGTTATGTTATTGGGACTTGTACCGCGCACTGCTGCTATTTTTCATTGTCTCCAGGCGCTCTGGCAGATCTGAAATGGAAGGGGGTTGGGAAGGTTAGTGGGAAATAGAGAGGTTTAAGTGCAAGAGATCTTTGATGTACCGTTGCTAGCTTCAGTTCTGAAAAACCACTCACTGCTGTGAGGAGTCAGAAATGTTAGCCGGAAGGCGGTGTGGCCAAGCAGCACCTAAGATGGCGGCTTAAGTGAGAGGCTCCTCAGAACGGCGAGATTGTTCATCATATATGGGCACTTCATCTTAATATTAACATCTTAAAACGATTGAGATATATTATATAACAGCAGGTCTGCATACCGTTGTGTTTCTGAACCGAAACATCTACAGATTTTGCTTGTCAAACTTGTTAAACATCTATTGAACAATTCTATAGAAATTCCTTTTGCACAGTTTCATATACTATACAATATCCCTGAATCTGATCTAACCTTTCACAGATCTCTTCTAAAATGAGTAACTAATTCCTTAACCACTCTAACCCAAAAATCCCTTCCCCCTTACTAACTTGTTTAATTAGTAATCTTTCAGTTAAAGCTGCCAAATGATATTATTTTCTAAATGAGCCGTTGTCTCCTAACTTATACATTTCTAGTATCACTAGGCAATGGGAGCTTGATTGGAACTTTCAACCCACCTCAAAAATGTGATTAAAAAATATGAAAACTATATTACTCAACATCTGTAGCAGCCAACTTAACTCAAACTATTTTTTTAATATTTTGCACCATGCATTTTTTATGCTCCTGAGAATTGCAAAAGTAGCAGGTAATTCATCTAACAATTGCTGGTCATGTCATTTACCAAATGCCAATTTTATTCATTTACTTTTTGATTGTACATTTTTTCATGCATTTTGGACCAAAATCTGGATATGCTTGCAAAAAATATTCCACTTTAAAGAACCTTTGTCACTCTGTCATCTTATGATTGGCGCCATTGTTAATCCTTATATAGAACAGATTGAACTGATTATAAATGCCATATCATATCACCTGCACTATTTAATTTATCAGTATTGCTTACCACACTATATTAATAGCTGGAAACATACAACCAATGTGTCTTATAACACCTGGTGGAACTCTATTTGCTTTACGCATTGGATTGAAAAATGTCACACATTTTCTATTGATTGTTTGCACAAATGTAATAAAAAATTAAATTGTATATTTTTGTTCAATACCGTAATAATACTGATTAAGTAAGATTAATTATATATCATCAACGCCACTATAGGTTAGCCCCCCTCTCCACCTTCCCAATTCTACACTGTCTTGTTTGTCTCCCCTTTTTGTCCCATTATTAATTCGCAAAAACTATCATTTTATCATATCAATTTGTTCTATTAATTTTTAGGTATAATGTTCCACAAAATTACAAAATATAAAAAAGTTTATACTGTGTGTTTATATTGCCTGTAAACGAACACACCTAATAAAAACTATTAAACAAAGCAAACCAAACAATAATAAATGTTATGCGGAAAACTTTGCAGAGAGTTTTCAACTTTTTGCCATTTTATTAAATAAACCGGTTGAATAAACGCCTCACTTTCCCTACCCTGACAAGGATTTCCCTGCCTAAAGTAAACTAAGGGGAACACTCTAGCCAAGGGATAGCGAACCCACACATTTATATAACAATCTAAGCAAAAATGAATAATATGGCAATTCAATTCAGCACATATATATAACCTGATACACAATATGATCAGTCTATTGTGCTCGGGGTGAACTTCCCTTCGCTAGATTCAAACAAGGGTTTTTTCCACAGTTCACGGGAAAAACAAGGAAATAAGTTTCTACACAAAGTTCCAGTACAGTCCTTAAGTTCTGGTGCTCAAGTTCACAAAGTTCTGTTACTCCAGTAAAGTATCCTAGAAAAGTCAAAAGCTCCCATTCCTCCTAGAATAAGAACTTTTTCAGGTTTATGGCAACAAGAAATAATTTGGTCATGATGCATCTCCACATTTTTAATGGCAAAAAGAATTGTAACTTTTATTCAACCAGCTTGCACAATTCTTCCCCAAATGTCACAACTCAACATGTTGTTTTCTATTACCACCACTCTTCAACACTTGCACCTTCTACTACCTGGTGTATCCTTTAACCAGGTTTCTTCTGGGCAATCACTTATTGCCCTACGGGTATACTCGCCTGCCCACCTACCGCTTCATAACCAAAATAGACAAGTACTTCAATGATAACTTAGAATAACAACAACTTCAATAGTCTACTTTGGTATCAGAAATGCTAGAAGCCTTCAGGGAATACAACATTCACATTAATTTATATTAGGAATTGTCTACAAGGGCGCTCATATCCCTCTGGATAACTTCACCCAGAAGGGCAGCCTGTTTGCCAACTTTCTTTCCCTTCTGCATCAACAAGATACTGGTCAGGATAAAGTATTCTCTGGCTTCTTCCATGGCTGTAGCACTGTGTGTTTATATCAAGCACAATGTTATGTGTCCCAGAGCCTCGGTTACAACCTTGACAACCCTGGTGAATTTCAACATTCCCCTCTTGCATTTGGCAACTTTTGTTAGACTGATATTGCCTGTTCTTTGGGTTCTCTTGGCTTGGGTAGTGGTGGTATGCTTAGGAGTCTGAGGCCTCCCCACCGGGTTGTTCTTGTTTTCCCAAAATCACATGCTCAATGCTAGGTTTTGCTCGATTTAACATCTGCCACCTCTATACGTTTTTAACAGTTTGTTATTCGAAATGCTTATCAGCTTGCTTTTGTAAGTTAGCAACAGTTCTGTATTTGTAATACTTATTACTCTGCCTTTCACTTGCTCGCAAGTGATCCTGCTCACGCCTAACACGCGGCCTGCACCATAGTGTCCCAGAGTCACTCGCGTGCCTTAGACCCACTAGGTAAATCGGTTCCTGGTGCTCCTCTTATTCGTAGGACTGCTGGACCCGTGGCTTCTCCCGACCAGGTGCACCCTCTCTCTTTGGTTGCTGCCACTTCCGCCACGCTGGTTTGGAGTCGTCCTGACTCCGGAGACTCTCCAGTGCAACCCTGCAAACTGAGAACGTTTGACTGCTCCCACCACGTCTGATTCCTGCATGATGCAGTCTTCCTGAGTAAGCTTTTCTTCTCCACCCTTCCCGCTGCATGACATCTGCAGCTTGGGATTGTAGAGGCACAGATCCTCTCGGGACTCACAACAGTCCCGGCATCTTCTTGCTTCTCTGCTACTTCTTCTCACAATATACACGTCCAGCACTGCCTTCTCCAGTCCTGCTTCCTCTGCTACCTCTGTTTCCTCAGCTTCTATCTTTACCTGCACCTGAGGGGGCTTTTTAAGCCTCTCAGTCTCCCTTGGGTTTATGTCATTTCTACTAATTGGCTGACCCCTCCTACACCTTTTGTTCCTCTGCATCCCTCTGCCGCGTCCCATTACTGAGATAATTATGGGACTTGAAGTCCATAATGATAACGTTTGTTTTCTTAACTCCTTTTTTATGACACATTTGATTTCCACTTTCTACGATATTTAACAAAGGGATATCACAAGAATCAGTCATAAGGCAGGTTTGAGAAGAGGAATGTGGATCTTTGGTTTTAAAACTTCTATTAATATATAACTTCCTCTTATCATGCTTTTGGGAGCAAGCAGAATTTATAGCCGTAGGCATTTCTTGGGTTATAACAGAATGGTTATTACTTTGAACACCACAGGGTTTATGGCTGAATTCATTTACATTCAGTTGGTCCACTTGTGGACCAAAAGAATTATGGCAACAGGCCATTACATACTGCGGTATTTGGAGGATGTCTTCTTTACAACAGGTTAAATACTGTGCCTCATCCCACAAGTATCCTTCACTCTCCTGACCCTTTTCCTCTACAGGGTGATCCACCTGCAGTACACCACCGCCAAGGTCGGGATCAGGAAGTGTCCGCCTTTCCCTGGCCAACCGGGAGGATATTTTAGGCAGGGTTTCAGTGAGGGATCCGTAGGATTCATCACACTGTGCACATTTAGTGGATTGGCTTTTGTATGCAGGTGTTTTAGGTGGGTGTTAGGTGTTGTAGAGAGATGGGAGAGTGTTTGTAGTTTCAGTATCTTGTGTCAGAGGTTTGTGTCAAGTTAGTTATGTAATGGGTGGTGATGTGCTGAGTGTTAGGAAGTTAGAGAATAATAAGTAAACAGTGCAACAGACTGGCTCCCCTCAAAATCTTCCAAGTGCAACACATGGGCTATCTTCATCTAAGTGTGGTGTATTTGCTATTACCTAGATCTATTGTGTGCTAGGCCTAGGCTAGCTTCACCATCTTCTAAGTGCAGTACATGGCTACCATGTACATTTTCAGAGTGTAAAGTAATGGCTAACCTACAAGCCTCATCAGGAGAATTGTTTACAGTGAAACCATTATTGAATATGTTTAACATACAGTGGTGTTTACTCCATGGCCATTAGACTGGCTTCAGAGAAGCCAAAGGCCTGGTAATTGCTCTCCTGTGAAGATCTGCTCTCTAATCTTTATTCCAGCCTTCCTTCTGTCCTCATCCTCCTTGACCTTTCTTCTGATTTTGACATGGTCAGTCATGCCATCCTGATCAATCGACATTGCGAGAACCTGGGCATCACGGATCAGGCCCTGGAGTGGTTGACCTCCTTCCTCCTGGACAGATCCTCCCAGGTCCAACTTGGGTCCTTTCTTTCAACAACCTCTCTCTCTACATGTGGTGTTCCCCCGTGTTCTATCCTCTCACCCTGGCTCTTCAATATCTACTTGGCCCCTTTGGCCCACCTGATCTCTACCTTCTCCTCTAACTTTCAGCGTTATGCAGATGACACTCGGCTCTCTTTCAGGCTCCCTCAGCCTCCTCGCCACTCTCGCTCATTCCTGACTGTCTATCCACGATTCAGGATTGGTGCGCCTCCAACAATCTCTGTCTTAATGCCAGTAAGACTGAAATCCTTCTTGTTGGGACCCCTGCTCTCGCTTTCCCTCTCTCACTCTGGCCGCTCTCCTTGGGCCCACTTCCTTCGTCTTCCTGTAAGGCAAAAAACCTTGGTGTCCCCTTCAATTCCACTCTCTCCTTCTCTCCTCACATCACAGACCTTGCCAAGAAGGCACACTACCAGCTGCAGCTCCTCAGAGGTATTCTTCCTTTTATCACGCTCCCCCAGAAACTCGCTGTCTCCAGAGCCCTGGTTCTCCCTAGGCTGGACTACTGGAAGAGCCTCTTTCTCAATCTGCCTTCCGCTACTCTCCGCCATAGGGAAGGCATGGTATCACAAGTATCACACTGATACAATGGATACAATTTATAAAACCTTTATTGAAAATTTTGGATAGTCTCAACCATCAAACAATAAAGAAAACAGTCCTAGTAGAGTCTGTCAAATCAAAATGGCCTATGCTAACAAAAACCTAATGCCTGCCCTATCTCTTGTAAAAAAAGAAATGTATGCAAAGGAAAAAGTAGTGTTCAAAAGAATAAAGGTGGTTGAAACAGCTCTCGTCCTCACCTTAAACACACTCTGGCTCGGTTTCTGACACTTTAAGCAGTTCCAAACCGTGGATTGAGGCCTGCCTGGCCTTCCACGTTAAAGTTTCTTTCTTGACTTTCAAAATGGTATTCCAATGTAAATTTCACAAAGGCCCCTCTCTACAAGGCTCAGACCTTACAGCACACAGTTCACGTAGGTCCCCCTCTGTCTGGCTCAGACCTCTCACGTCACAGCTCAACACAAACTTGCCAGGTGCTCCCTTCCCCAAGCTTATTGTACTTCGGGTCTCCCTTAATCATGCTCGAACCCTTTTCAGATGTCGAAGACTTTCGAATGTGTGTGGTTCTCTTTACAGACCACCGCAGGACCACTTTGACTCAAAGTTCACGTTTACTTGCGTTAAAATTTATTTTCGCTGCTTGTTTGTTTTATAACTTCAAACAATGTACCTTTGACAGATATGATATGATATGATATTATATGGTATTTGTAACGCGCCTATACACAGAGATTTTCAAATGGGCTACTTTCTTTTGCTGGACCACTCCATCTCTTAGTATCGCTAATCTCATAGTTGCCTTTTACTTCAAAGTTCATTCACAGGTCTGCCTTTATTTGTGTCTCATCCATACGCGTGCATCCTTCACTTGTGGTATAATGTTGCTACTTCATTCGCTTTGACACACACCGGTCTCAGGTCGCTTGCCAACTCACCGGCTATGTGTGCTTTTTTTTCTTGTTTTGCTATTTCCAATTCACAAGTCAAGTTCAGTACCACAGGCTTGGCCTCACCCCCCCCCCCCCAACTCTGCCGTTCACTTGGGAGGGTTGCTAGCGTCCTTGAAACACAATACAATCTTCACTTGTGGGATCTGGCCTTCTTCACATGTCTTTCACAGTCTGTCGGATCCAATAACCTTCAGTAGGGAACCCTTGGGTTTCTGTCCGCTGCTCTCGTCCCTCAGTCCATTGCTCTGCTCCAGTAGGTGTGCCTTAGTCCCGGAGGTTCTGCTCACACTCGTGTTCCGCCTTGCTCAGAGTGTGTCTTTAGGTGATACCTTTTATTCGTGTGAGGAGTGCTAACTGGTATCAGGTGTATGCACTTAGTGTAAAGTGCCTGACTTTGCCTGACCCTGATTAATGGGGGATGTCCAGTACGATGTGAGAGAGTTAGTCTGGTTACTCTGTCACCCTCTTCCTCAGCCCAGTGTTTGTGTAAAAAGTGGGAGGGGAAGTTGAGACTTTGGAAAATCCTACAAAATAGGATGGGGGAATACTGCTTCTCACCATCGGCTGTCTCACCCCCACTCCCTAAAGACACGTCACCCAGATGATCCTCCCGCACTGGTCCACCACCAGGAACTGAATCCAAAAGCAATGGCTGTGTCCTGGCCACCTGGATGACAAGTCCCTGAGGACCAGCGGGTGAGTCACCCTTTGGTTTCTCACACCGCCCACTGCAACTAATCCAGAACAGGAATGCAAGACTTATCCTTGGCCTCAAGCCCAGGGACCGTATCTCTCCAGCCCTGAAATCTCTCCACTGGCTCCCAGTGGCTGCAAGGATCAAGATCAAACCCTCTGCATCATCCACAAGGCCTTCTGGGGCCGTGGCCCACACTACATCCAACTCTCTCTCTTCCAAAATACCTTCCTTCTTGAGCCCTTCGCTCAGCTACCTCCAACTCTCTGAGGGTCAGACGCTTCCCCAGGCAGAGAGTGGGGAGTAGATCTCTCTCTCTTCTGCAGGTGCCTCCTTCTGGAATGGCCTCGCTGCCCCTCTCAAACTTGAACTGGACTACCTGAAGTTCCAGAAGCAGCTCAGGACCTTCCTTTTCTCCTCTGCGTTCTCTCCCTCACTCCCCTGCTGACCTACCTGTCTAATGCACCGACTTTTTGCTTGGCTACCCTCAGAGTCTCACTGGGTACCTGGCTCCTCTATGATCAGTCTCCCCTGCACTGCCTCTGTGCCTAACGCACGCTTCAGGGCTGTAACTGTAACCTCTACAGTCCCCTGTCTCCTTGCACTTACCCAGAGCCACGCTGCCCTGGCTGCACTCACTCAGAGAAATACTGCCCCGATTGCACTTCCCCCTTTCCCTCTCCCTGGCACTCCCCTGCACCCCCCCCTCTGTTCCCCCTTAACCTTGTGTACAGGTGCGTTATAAATGACATATATCATATCATACAGAAAGGCCTCCTAGGTTCTGTTGAAGTTCTCATTAGAAAAGCTTTTTGGTGTTTTTGTTCCCGATAGGGTGCTGATCGATTTTTCTGGAGGACGCCTGAAATTTGAATGGCTTGCACCTACTCCCTTGTAATTGTGGTGCCCACCCTCCCTCTCCATTAAGGTTTATAGAAAGGGCATTGGGCCTTTGGCGTTCAAAGGTTTCTGCAGCTTGATACAGCCTTTGGATTTAGAAAAAGGGCATTGGGCTCATATGTGTGAATCAACATATATCCTTGCAGAGGTCAAGTTCTGGACTGATCTACTGATTGCATTTAAGAGCTGGCCAAATCATGAGTTGGGTGGACAGTTTGTAGTTTTACCTCCAGCTTTTTGCTGGAGGTAAAATACTCCATTTTCCGCCAGTTTTTCAGCGCTATTAGCGCAGTACTAATTGTGCCGGTGCTAATAGCGCTGGCAACCCCATAGGGAATGGGAACTTACTGCTGCACTGCTACTCGGACCGAGTAGCGGTAACACTATTTGCATTGGCGTTATCCTGGCAGTATTACTGCAAGGCTATCGCCAAGGCTCTGATAGAGCCCTATCTGTTTTACAATTTTAATGTTGTCTGATTAGATGTTTAAATTTAAGTTCATTAAAAACTGTTTCCTACTATTGTTTTGAAAATAATGTAGTATAAGCAGTGTATTTGCACTAAATTGTTACACCCAGTACCCGGAAGGAGGTTCTTGGTCAATTGGTTGTGTGCATAGATTCCACATAGGCTATTGCTTGAAAAAAAAACGAAGTTAAAAATAGTGAGGCTGAAAAGGCTGCATTTTTAAAATCAAATTTCTTCCATTTATTTGTACCTTTTCTCCAAACAAATAGATGGGGGTGAGGTGGTAAGGGAATAAATTAAGGTAAGGGGAATGTGCGGGAGGGGGGGGCTGTAGGGAAAAATAAAAGCAAAAAAAATAAGACAATTTCGGAATCGTTTTCTTTAAAAATAAAAAAATAAAAATCTTTTTTTTTCAGCCTCGTTATTTGTTTCGATATTGTAACGTCAATCCTCCACATAATGCAAGTATGGATAGTGGTGTTCCAAATACATTTATTTGAAAAATGTAAAGTACTTTGTCATTTGAGTAAGATGGTGCCGCCTATATCCAGTGCTTTAAGTGGGATTAGAAATCGAGGCGTGGGGGGGGTCTCATTAGGGTGTGTGGCCTAAGTACAGGCGTGCTTAAGCCATGCCCCCTATCGAGAGCCCCCGCCCTCACCTAAGGGGTGGGGGTTGCTAAAAGAAGTAGAGCTGAGGCGCACTGGCATTATTTATTACCTTTGTGCCCAGCCCCTCATTTTAAACCAAAGAAGGGGCTGATCGCACCAAAGGTGTAACATCATTGTGCCCCAGCTCACACCCAGCAGGCAGCCTTTTCATTCAAGGAGCCACGTGGTGCAATGCTTTACAACGGGCTCCTTGAATGAAAGTGCTTCCTGCTATCAGCCAGCAAACCCTCTGGGTCACCCCTCGACCCCTGTCCGGCCTCTGTCCTGAAAGAAATATTCTCGTCTACCTGCGCAGTAGAATATGCAAGAGCCATTCTGAATGAATCCCTCACCTCTGGCATCTTCCCAGATGCCTTCAAAATAGCGCATGTCAAGCCTTTTCTAAAAAAGGCATCCCTTAACCCGCTTGACCCCAAGAATTACAGACCGATCTCCAACACCAGATTTCTTGCGAAACTCATTGACCGGACTGCATACACCCAGCTCAACTCCTTTGTAGAATCCAACTGCCTCCTCAACCCCGCACAATCAGGCTTCAGACCGCGACATGGAACTGAATCCACTCTATCGATCTGGAATGATCTCAAGGTCACTGCAGACTATGAAGGCTGCGCAGCATTGATTCTCCTCGATCTTTCCGCAGTCTTCGACACGGTTAACCACTCAATCCTCCTTGACCGCCTTCACTCCCTAGGAATACGTGGCACTGCTCTCAAATGGATCGCCTCCTTCCTAAGCAACAGGAAACAAATAACCCTCCTCTCCCCTTATGTCTCAACTGCTCGCTCGGTGAACACTGGAGTACTTCAAGGCGCTTACCTGTCTGCTCTCCTGGTCAACCTCTATATGACCGCTCTACCAGGAATCATCTGCATGCACAACATCTCCTGTTACAACTACGCTGACGATACCCAAATTATCCGATACCCAAATTATCCTAAGAATTCCCAAGACAGGCACCAAACCCCTCCCTGACCTTGAAAGCTGTCTCGTGACATTGACCGATAGATGACAATAAACTACCCCCTTTTGAGCCCTGCTAAGACTGAAATCATGGTGTGTGGGAACACTGCCCTGCTACCACAACCGCTCCCATTGCCCCCATCCACCGGACCTCCTTCCCCCCTCCGATACAGTTAAACACCTAGGCTGCACTATGGACTGGGGCCTGACCCTCTCCCGTCAGATCAACAATGTTTCACAATGCTGTCACTGCCACCTCAAACTTCTCAGACGCATTTTTCCCTACCTCTCCTACCCGAACAGACTTGCAGCAGTGATGGCTATTGTGATGTCGAGACTGGACTATGCCAACTCCCTATACTTAGGAGCCCCGACATACCAACTTAACAAACTCCAAAGAGCCCAAAACGCTGCTTCAAAACTGCTCCTTGCCCTGGGTCAAAGAGACCACATCTCTCCAACTCTCAGAACCTTCCACTGGCTCACAGTTGGATGAAAAAGTCACCTTCAAGACCCTGTGCATCACTCACCGTGCAGTGCACAAGACTAGCCCATTATACCAGCAAGAAAAGATAAAACCATACCTCCCATCCCGCACCCTAAGATCAAGCACTGCCCTCCTTGTAGTGATTCCAACCTCAAACTCTGTCAGGATCGGAGGATCCGCCTTCTCAACCTTGGCCCCAACTCTGTGGAACTCACTTCCCCCTCATGTTCGACGCATCCAAGACTATATGACATTCCGCAAAGCTCTAAAAACATGGCTCTTTCCATAATACCAACCACGACCTTCTGAAACGATTAAACCCTAGCAACCCGATGCCTAATGCTCAATGATATCCACAACAATGTTATCACTGAATAAGCCCATTAATTCACTATTAAGCAACCGCATGCCTGAAATGCAGAATATCGACCTCCTTGGATCATAACTCCACACAAACTCTCTCCTTACTGGTATTCACATATCCTTGCCAGTATCCTTGCTGCCTTTCACCAATAAGGCCCATAACTAAGGCCTCTGTCCGCTTCAGGTACACTTCCCCCGTGATGTTGCTATGTATCCCCAGCCTCTCTGCTCCCCCGTGTTGTCGCTGTGTGCCCCCACCCCCCCTCTGGTTCCCTGTGATGTCACTGTATGCCTGTATACCCACAGGACCCTCTGTACCCCGTGCTGTTGCTGTATGCTCCAGCCCCCTCTGATCCCCATGATGTCGCTGTGTGCCCCCAGCCCCTCCTGTGATTTCGCTGTGTAGCCCCCAGCCCCTCTGTTCCCCCCATGTTGTCGCTGTGTGCCCCCAGCCCCCTCTAGTCCCATGTGATGTAGCTGTGTGACCCCCAGCCCCTCTGGTCCCCCATGTTGTCACTGTGTGCCCCCACAACCTCTGGCCACCAATGTTGTCACTGTACCCCCAGCTCCTCTGGTCCCTTGTGATGTCGCTGCATGCCCCAAGCCCCTCTGGTTCCCAGCGTTGTCCCTGTGTGTCCCAGCCCCCTCTGGTCCCCCATGATGTCGCTGTGTACCCCCAACTCCCTCTGGACCCCATGATGTTGCCTGTGCCCCCCAGCTCCCTGGTACCCTGTGATGTCGCTGTGTGCCCCCAGTCCCCTGTGGTCCCCTGTGATGTCGCTGTGTGCCCCCATGCGCTTCTCGTCCCCATGATATCGCTGTGTGCCCCCACCCCTCTGGTCACCAGTGATGTCTCTGTGTGCCCCCCCAGCCCCTCTAGTACCCCATGATGTCGCTGTGTGTCCCCAGCCCCCTCTGGTTCACGTTATGGCACTGTGTGCCCCAAACCATCTGGTCCCCCATGCTGTGCTCTATGCCCCCAGGCCCCTGGTTCCTGTGATATATCTTGTGCCCCAGCCCCTCTAGTCCACCGTGTTGTCGCTCTATTCCCCCAGCCTTCTGGTCCCCAGTGATGTCGCTGTGTGCCCCTATGCCCTTCTCGTCCCCCGTGTTGTAGCTCTATGCCCCAGCCCCTTCTAACCCCCCATGATATCGCTGTGTGTCCCACCGCCTCTTGTCCCCCGTGATATCTCTGTGTGCCCCCCAGCCCCTCTAGTACCCCATGACGTCACTGTGTGTCCCCAGCCCCCTCTGGTCCACGTTATGGCACTGTGTGCCCCAAACCATCTGGTCCCCCATGCTGTCGCTCTGTGCCCCCAGGCCCCTGGTTCCTGTGATGTATCTTGTGCCCCAGCCCCTTCTAGTCCTTCATGATGTTGATGTGTGTGCCCAGCCCCCTCTGGTCCCTGTGATGTCATTGTTTGCCCCCAGCACCCACTGGTCCCCTGTGTTGTTCCTGTGTGTCTCAGACCATCTGGTCCCCTGTGTTGTTCCTGTGTGCCTCCTGGTCCCCCGTGATGTTGCTGTGTGCCCCCAGCACCCACTGGTCCCCAGTATTGTTCCTGTGTGCCCACAGACCCTCTGGTCCCCAGTGTTGTTCCTGTGTGCCCCCAGCCCCCTGATCCCCTGCATTGTCGCTGTGTGCCTCAACCCCCTCTGGTCCCCCATGATGTTACTGTGTGCCCCCACACCCTCTGTTCCCCCGTGATGTCACTGTGCCCCCAGCCCCCTCTGGTCCCATGATGTCGCTGCATGCCCCCAGCCCCGCCTGTGATGTCGCTGTGTAGCCCCCCAGCCCCTCTGTTCCCCCATGATGTCGCTGTGTGCCCCCAGCCCCCTCTAGTCCCACCTGATGTAGCTGTGTGACCCCAGGCCCCTCTGGTCCCCCATGTTGTCACTGTGTGCCCCCAACCCCCTCTGGCCAAGAATGTTGTCATTGTACCCCCAGCCCCTCTGGTCCCTTGTGATGTCACTGCATGCCCCAAGCCCCTCTGGTTCCCAGCATTGTCCCTGTGTGCCCCAACCCCCTCTGGACCCCATGAGGTTGCCTGTGCCTCCCAGCCCCCCGTGATGTTGCTGTGTGCCCCCAGTCCCCCGTGGTCCCCTGTGATGTCACTGTGTGCCCCCATGCACTTCTCGTCCCCCATGTTGTCGCTGTGTGCCCCAGACCCCTCTGGTTCCCCGTGATATCGCTGTGTGCCCCCACTCCTCTGGCCACCTTTGATGTCTCTGTGTGCCCCTCAAGTCCCCCATGATGTCACTGTGTGCCCCAGACCATCTGGTCCCCCATGCTGTCGCTCTGTGCTCCCGGTCCCCTGGTTCCTGTGATGTATCTTGTGCCCCCAGCCCCTCTAGTCCACCGTGTTGTCGCTCTATGCCCCAGCTCCTGGTCCCCAGTGATGTCGTTGTGTGCCACTATGCCTTTCTCGTCCCCCGTGTTGTAGCTCTATGCCCCAGCCCCCTCTGATCTCTGTGTGCCCCCACCCCTTCTTGTCCCCCGTGATGTCTCTGTGTGACCCCCAGCCCCTTCTAGTCCCCCATGATGTTGATGTGTGTGCCCAGCCCCCTCTGGTCCCTGTGATGTCGCTGTTTGCCCCCAGCACCCACTGGTCCGCTGTGTTGTTCCTGTGTGCCTCAGACCCTCTGATCCCTTGTGTTGTTCCTGTGTGCCTCCTGGTCCCCCGTGATGTTGCTGTGTGCCCCCAGCACCGACTGGTCCCCAGTATTGTTCCTGTGTGCCTCAGATCCTCTGGTCCCCTGTGCTGTTCCTGTGTGCCTCCTGGTCCCCTGTGATGTCGGTGTGTGCCCCCAGCACCTACTGGTCCCCAGTATTGTTCCTGTGTGCCCCCAGCCCCCTGATCCCCTACATTGTCGCTGTGTGCCCCAGCCCCCTCTGGTCCCCCATGATGTTACTGTGTGCCCCCACACCCTCTGGTCCCCCGTGATGTCTCTGTGTGCTCCCCAGAACCCTCTGGTCCCTCGTGTTGTTGCTGTGTGCCCCATCCATCTGGTCCCCCATGATGTCGCTGTGTGCCCCGCCCCATGTAGTCCCCCGTGTTTTTGCTATGTGCCCCCAGCCCACACTGGTCCCAGTGATGTGGCTGTGTGCCCCTGTAAAGGACCGGAGATGGGTGTCTGTACGCCTGCTCTCTATATGGTAGAGAAGAGGCACAGAGGATCACAGCCAAGATTCTCTATTATTGGTAACGTAGTCGAGCAATCAAGGCCTAGCTTCTCAGGAGGTGATGCAGGCTGGTTCTTAAGTACAGTGTAGTCCCCAAGCACCCACAAAGGAATGTCTGCACACTTTATCGGTTAAAACACAGTCTTTATATAATTAATATTCAAGGTTATATACAATATCACGATAACGCACTTTGTGCTCAGAAAATCAACAATGGTAAATATATACAGTTCTACAGTGGTACCACAAATATTATCAGATCTTATTAAAGTGCATCAACTATACTGTCAAAATGTCACACAGATCAATAAAGAGGAAACCAGCAGTAGAGAGAGGAAGGAAAGCAAGATGGTTGAAAAATTGGCAGAATGCTGGTCACTACCGTTAAACACAGCTCTGTGTGGAGATACCCCCACCTGGGCAACCTGTAGAATAAAGATCCAAGCCCAGTCCGTATATTGTTCACACTAGACTTCCCAATAGCTCTGCAACCCCAAAGTACCTGGTGTTGTAGCGTTCCTCGGCGGGGAATCGACGGCCCTTCTTGAGTGCCCTCCCTTTAAGGCAGGAGTCACGGGTCGTTGAACGTCCAACGGAGAAGAGGGTGAGCTACGACGGTCAAGTGGCAGCTTCGTTCCTAGCGGTGCTCGTTGACTGGGAAGCGTAAACGTCCTGCAAGGAAGAGGCGTGCAGGGAACCTCAGTGTCGATAGTTCTGGGCCGCAAAGAGTTTGAAGAACTGTGGCCCAGCAAGGGCGTCGAGTCGTCGCTGTCTCTGTGGTCTTTGGGTGGTGGGAAACCCACCGGCAGAAGGTCCTCGGCGCGTTGACAGTCAGGCTTTCTCCAGCAGGATACAGCAGCGACGATGCGGATGAGAGCGTCCTTGGATCAAAGGAAGTTTTTAGGCAAACAGGAGCACGGCGGCTCCGGTCGGTGACGGTGGTCGTCGACATTGGCGGACAACAGTCCGGGCGCTTCTCTTTGGGATTCCGCAGCTGTCCCCGTCTCGAGTCGGCAGCCTGTCGAAGGTCTGTCTACCAGGGAGCATTGGCAAAGATCAGCTGGTGCACGATGGTCCCTCGTAGCTCGGGAAGAGGGCGCCTTACCAGGTTCTCTCTGGGTCAGTCCTTGGAGGCACAGCAGATTTCAAATTGTGAAGGAGAGCAACAGCAATTCTTCTCGTCCAGCAGGGCTTCAAGGTCAAGCTTCACTCCAGTTACTTGTCGTAGTGGACTTCAGCTTCTGAACACGATTCCTAGCAGTGAGAGGTCCCCAGATATACTGTTGATCTCCCATTCATTCCGCTAGGTCATACTCAAGCATCCAATCACGACTAAGGGCATACAGGCAGGCAGGCAGCCAATCAGGCACACGGTGCATTCAGGCCATTCACTTTTCTCTCCAGACACTCACAACAAGTTATTTGTATTGGGACAAGTACCCAGCCATTCAACACTCCACACTGCATTCATTCCGGTTTCGGGTAGGGCTGTCTCAGTCATTGTGTCAAATACTAGACACCCACAACATAGAATGCGTATTCGTCCCACACTCCATTCACCCAGGTCCCACCCACAGGTGTACCCACAACATACCAAATATGCAACTTCCACCCAACAGCCAGTCAGGGGGAAGGGACAGAGTCAGGGCTTCCGGGGACTTCAGGAAGAACAAGGTAACAGGCAATAGAAGGCAAGAGGCCATAGGGGCCATTTTGTCCCCATCAGGAATCTACCGATTCCAATGACAGGGCCTGGGCATCCCAAAATGGAGGACGCTCAGGGCACCAGTCAATTCAGCACAGAGCTGCCACCAGCCCGTACCCTGCTGTGTGGGTCACACACAGGTGGCCAGAAACCTACACTAGGGGCACAGGGTTGCACCCCTACCCATAGGTGCCATAAGGGTATCCCATGGGTCGGTTCACCAAAACCAAAGGAGCGAGTTGCACCGGCAGGAGTCCCACATGAACTCCTGCACGGAAAACACGACAGAACACACGTTAAAAAACAGTAAAGGATAAGGATATGGAGGCCCTGTCTCTCCGATGCATTTCCAGCATCACAGCCCCCCTCTAGTTCCCTGTGATGTTGCTGTATGCCCCCGCCCCTCTGAGCCCCCGTGTTATCGATGTGTGCCCTCAGCCCCCTCTGGTCCCTCCTGTGTTGTCGCTGTATGCCCCAGCCCCTCTGGTCCCCTGACGTCGCTGTGTGCCCCCCTCTGGTTCCCCGTGATGTTGCTGTGTGCCCCACCTGTCTGAGCCCCCATGTTGTTGCTGTGTGCCTCCCAGCTCCCCTGGTCCCCGTGTTGTCTATGTGTGCCCTCTGGTCCCCCATGTTGTTGCTGTGTTCCCCCAGCCCTCTCTGGTTCCTTGTGATGTTGCTGTTTACCCCCCACACCCATATGGTCCGCCATGATGTCGCAGTGTCCCCCCCCAGCCCCCTCTGGTCGCCTGTGATGTCACGGTGTGCCCCTCTGGTAACCCATGTTGTTGCTGTGTGCCCCCAGCTACCTCTGGTCCCCCGTGATGTCGGTGTGTGCCTTCAGCCCACTCTGGTCCCCCGTGATGTCGCTCTGTGCCCTCTAGTCCCCTGTGTTGTGGTTGTGTACAGCCAGCACTCTATGGTTCCCCGTGAAGTCGCTGTTCATCCCCCGTAATGTTGCTGTGTGCCCCCTACTTCTGGTCCCCTGCTTTCACTGATCTCTTCTTCCTCCTCCCCCTTGCCCCTTTCTTCCATTCCCCCGTCCGATTCATTGCAGAAGTTGTCTTGATTCACGAAAGGTTTACCATCAATTACCTTTTTCCAACGCTTAGACTTGACCTTTGAACACAGTGACTCGTGGTGCTTCACCCCCTCTACTCTCTCGCCGGACCCCTCGTGGATTGCGTACTCAAGTTCGCCCTGAATCATGCTATGCCCATCGCCACTGCGAATCCCTGCCTACATTTTCTGTTCCCTGACAACATTAAGTGTTTTACTGACCTCTGCATCTATACTCGCTCTCTGTCATGGCCACAGGCCCCAGAACACAAAAACCATACCATCTAGTGATGGGGGCAATGGGTCACTTTACTCACTTATGTCCCTTTGGGACCTATAAACACAGGGGCCCTGGCTGCACTCAGTCCTGGCGCCTTTGGTGCCAGGCTCATATAGAGATGTGAGCAGGAACACTTTATTTCAGTGCAGGAGTGCTTTTACTTTATTTCAGTGCAGGAGTGCTTTTATTTTACAAGAACTTTCCTGGAGCTGTAAGCCTTTATTCCAGAGAACATCCTCATGTGCTGACTCATCGGGTGTGGCTCCCTAGGCCTGGTCTTCATGTGCTGACTCATCGGGTGGACACAGAAAACTAGATAGCTTGTGCCATATTTCTGGTATTGAGAAGTTTATTATAAATTAAATTTATATATATGTTTAGTGAACCTGTCAGGACACTTTTTTGTTTTGTGGTTTAGTGATTTCCCGGTCCTTGACAGAGTAGGGATATACCCTCTAGTGCATTATCTTTCTGACAGCCAGGGCTGTCTTTAGGGTTTTCTTCCATGACCCCGAGTTTAGCTAGTAGACCTTGAGTTTAGCTAACCAATTGAAAATGCCCCCAATGGAACTGAACATTTATAATCCAGAGACATATGGTTTCAACCTCTGAGTGGGGGCCTATCAACTTCAAAATTTATATAGTGTTGACTATTCTGAGAAAAAGTTTTTTCAAATGTTTTTTTCTAATGTGTGTATATAACTGTCTTTTGCATTGTATGAAATACTGTGTACATGAACATGGATATTTATTGGTTCTTTTTTGTACATATTGTGCTTGATTTGGAATTTATGTTGAGTTAATAGTGCTTGGTAATTGACAGACCTTGCTTATGAGTAATAATTGAAATAATAAAAAGTCACTTCTGTATAATGCTTAAACAGAAGTACGAAATGGTGATTTTTGTAAAATGTATCCCTATGAAAACTTAGGTGGACACAGAAAACTAGATAGCTTGTGCCATATTTCTGGTATTGAGAAGTTTATTATAAATTAAATTTATATATATGTTTAGTGAACCTGTCAGGACACTTTTTTGTTTTGTGGTTTAGTGATTTCCCGGTCCTTGACAGAGTAGGGATATACCCTCTAGTGCATTATCTTTCTGACAGCCAGGGCTGTCTTTAGGGTTTTCTTCCATGACCCCGAGTTTAGCTAGTAGACCTTGAGTTTAGCTAACCAATTGAAAATGCCCCCAATGGAACTGAACATTTATAATCCAGAGACATATGGTTTCAACCTCTGAGTGGGGGCCTATCAACTTCAAAATTTATATAGTGTTGACTATTCTGAGAAAAAGTTTTTTCAAATGTTTTTTTCTAATGTGTGTATATAACTGTCTTTTGCATTGTATGAAATACTGTGTACATGAACATGGATATTTATTGGTTCTTTTTTGTACATATTGTGCTTGATTTGGAATTTATGTTGAGTTAATAGTGCTTGGTAATTGACAGACCTTGCTTATGAGTAATAATTGAAATAATAAAAAGTCACTTCTGTATAATGCTTAAACAGAAGTACGAAATGGTGATTTTTGTAAAATGTATCCCTATGAAAACTTAGGTGGACACAGAAAACTAGATAGCTTGTGCCATATTTCTGGTATTGAGAAGTTTATTATAAATTAAATTTATATATATGTTTAGTGAACCTGTCAGGACACTTTTTTGTTTTGTGGTTTAGTGATTTCCCGGTCCTTGACAGAGTAGGGATATACCCTCTAGTGCATTATCTTTCTGACAGCCAGGGCTGTCTTTAGGGTTTTCTTCCATGACCCCGAGTTTAGCTAGTAGACCTTGAGTTTAGCTAACCAATTGAAAATGCCCCCAATGGAACTGAACATTTATAATCCAGAGACATATGGTTTCAACCTCTGAGTGGGGGCCTATCAACTTCAAAATTTATATAGTGTTGACTATTCTGAGAAAAAGTTTTTTCAAATGTTTTTTTCTAATGTGTGTATATAACTGTCTTTTGCATTGTATGAAATACTGTGTACATGAACATGGATATTTATTGGTTCTTTTTTGTACATATTGTGCTTGATTTGGAATTTATGTTGAGTTAATAGTGCTTGGTAATTGACAGACCTTGCTTATGAGTAATAATTGAAATAATAAAAAGTCACTTCTGTATAATGCTTAAACAGAAGTACGAAATGGTGATTTTTGTAAAATGTATCCCTATGAAAACTTAGGTGGACACAGAAAACTAGATAGCTTGTGCCATATTTCTGGTATTGAGAAGTTTATTATAAATTAAATTTATATATATGTTTAGTGAACCTGTCAGGACACTTTTTTGTTTTGTGGTTTAGTGATTTCCCGGTCCTTGACAGAGTAGGGATATACCCTCTAGTGCATTATCTTTCTGACAGCCAGGGCTGTCTTTAGGGTTTTCTTCCATGACCCCGAGTTTAGCTAGTAGACCTTGAGTTTAGCTAACCAATTGAAAATGCCCCCAATGGAACTGAACATTTATAATCCAGAGACATATGGTTTCAACCTCTGAGTGGGGGCCTATCAACTTCAAAATTTATATAGTGTTGACTATTCTGAGAAAAAGTTTTTTCAAATGTTTTTTTCTAATGTGTGTATATAACTGTCTTTTGCATTGTATGAAATACTGTGTACATGAACATGGATATTTATTGGTTCTTTTTTGTACATATTGTGCTTGATTTGGAATTTATGTTGAGTTAATAGTGCTTGGTAATTGACAGACCTTGCTTATGAGTAATAATTGAAATAATAAAAAGTCACTTCTGTATAATGCTTAAACAGAAGTACGAAATGGTGATTTTTGTAAAATGTATCCCTATGAAAACTTAGGTGGACACAGAAAACTAGATAGCTTGTGCCATATTTCTGGTATTGAGAAGTTTATTATAAATTAAATTTATATATATGTTTAGTGAACCTGTCAGGACACTTTTTTGTTTTGTGACTCATCGGGTGTGGCAGGCAGGCTGAACCTGGTGGGCGTCGCTTCAAAAGCTCATCTATATAAGCTGCTCCATCCTTAAGGCCAGTGCTTCGCATTACTGTGCATTCGCGTGCAACGTGACACTCACTGCTGCTTAGACCAGTTTACTTACCTTTGAAACCAGACGTTCTCCTGCATTCTCACCTCCAGGGAACCGGTGCTTCATCGCTTCATCTGCAGACTCATCTCCTGACATCCAGTGATCTTGAACCTGACGCTGCAGCACCGCACTCAGCATACACGAACTCGGACCCTGTGAAGAAGAAGAAAGACAAGGTTAGAACATCCGTCCTAGGGCCGCGCCGCATTTGAACCCCGCGCATCCCCTAGATAACAACTTACCAGCTACTGTACCAATGCAGCTTCATTCCTCATTCGCTCCGGCTGTCGCCTCGAGCTCCGCAGCTTTTGCCGGGCCGGCAACATCACCTGCAAGGGAAGAAAGCAAAAGTGCAAACATAAAAAGTGGAACGGACAGCAATACAAGACAATGACTTTACAATACAACAAAAACAGATGAGGAAAGACAAAGGCAAACAGGAACACTTACCTGAAGTATAGTGGCTTAGTCGCAGCAGGACTGGACTACCACGTGCAAGGGACCAGTGAAGGAACTCGGTCCAGATCATACAAGCGCCCCTGCCAGAAGCAGCAGGACCGAGTGCTCGCCAAAACAAATCAACAGGAGAGCTTTACAGGGACAGCACATCCCACGGATACCACAGTTTGGGAGAAAGGGTCTGGACGGAGATCAGGTGCACAAGCTGGCATACTCACGCCCCATATTCTCCACGCAGGAGCAGTCCCGAGCAGCAACACCTATTACCACCAGTCACCACATAAGCGCAGAGGGCGAAGTCGGACCTGAGCGTCCTCACACCCGGGAGGGCTGCAGCCATGCCCCAACGCCTCCGCAGAGACCAGGTGAGCGTAACACTCTGCCCTATGCTTCTCTGCTCTTTCCACTGTTTTACTCTGTTCTCCTCTACTCTCCCCTCCTTTCCCCCTCTCTCACTTTACTCCCCCCTCCCTTACCTTTTCTCTGCACTTGCTATATTGGAATTGTCCCTGGACTTATTTTTAATTGTCCCTGGTCCTAGTTTGATGGTTAACATTACTTGTCTTCTCCTCCCCTTACTTGTTAGTCCCCCTGCTCTCCGCCACCGGCACTGCCTGAAGTGTTGTAGGGCCTAGTGGGATGGTGGCTTGTTTTGTTCCTCTCCCTCCTTTCTCCTCCCCTCTCCATCACCTCGTGTAATTCTCTGTAGATGTCATCATGCCTCGTGCGGTTATCGCCTGTCTGTTCATGTTTCCCTCCTGTCTGTGTCTTGGCACTTGCACTGTCTGGGGTCTTGCCATGCAGGGTGCAATGGTTAATCTTGGCACTCCTGTTGTTCATGGCCTGTAGGCATGTTTTTGTGTTTTCCCTTGGTCCCTCCCTTGTCGTGGGGTGCTTTGAAACGCATTGTGTGTGTGGGCGCTGTATAAACAAACTACCATATCATATCACTATGCTTACTCTCTACTCTACACCATCACAGAATTAGAGTGCAGCTACACCCCTCAATCAATTCGGCCTAGCTGCTCACATACGAACACTATCCCATGAACACCTCATCAGTCTAATAAAACGCAGCTATATCCCACGACAAACTGACCTAGCTGCACACATAAGCATCCCACAGGCCTAACGCAGTCAGAACCCAGTCTTGGTGTCCACCCGCCAGACTATACACATTGAATCGATATCAATATCACCACACCTAATGCTAGGATGCAGCTACCATCAATTACATCAGCTGCACACTTAACTGGTGCACCCTTCGACACCCTACTTTCTCAACTGACCTAGACTACGGTCCCCGAGGGCGTTCAACCTACCAGCAATTTGAGGTCATACCAATGATATATAGAGCGCTATATAAATGCCAAATAACAAAACATAAAGTGGCTCTGTTCTCTGAAACAGGAGGAGGGCTGGACTGCCCAGCTCTCCTTTTGTTTCCGAGTAAGTAGCCATCAGCCAGCGTGAGGAGCCCAGGGGCTTCGTGCTGGGTGGGGGCTATTCACTTAGAAACAAAAGGAGGGCTGGCCAGTCCAGCCCTCTTCCTGTTTGAGTACAAAGCCATCAGGCAGTCCGCACTGCATGGTTACACATGCAGGCAGCTTGTGTAACCGTGCAGCCGCTACACGGGTTGCCTCAGGTGTCAGCATGGCTGGGGTTAGTCGGGGGTGGGCCCCGGTAGGGCCCCAGCTTGGGAGCCGTTTCTGGAGACTGCTTGGTCTCGGCCCGGCCCACTTAATGCATTGCCTATATCGTACAGTTAGTGAGTTAGAACAGCTCCAGAAGTGGAAAAAGTCAACTTTGATCAAGAGAGGTACCATAAGAGCACTTTCATGGAGTTTAACGATCCAGCTATTAATTGTTAGAGACCAGAATGCACAAGGCAAATCATAAACAGTTCCAGGAGTAGAACATCGAAATTGTGAAGAATCAAGGAACTCTCAGAGCCACACCACAGAACTGGACACAGCCACGGGAGAAGCTAATATTCCTTACTGTCTTGAAATACATCCTGGAGTGATCTCAAGAACTGTAGATCCTCGCGCGTTTTGATGGTGGGCAGTCCAGGGACAGGAGAGTTGGTGGAAAACTACTAACCCGCGCCATGCAAGGGAATGAAATACAAGGTGGTGCAGAACGCTATAAATAACAGCACTACTGACCCCTTAAAAGCCTTGCGGTCCCGAATTATCCAACCGCTACTCTATCAGACTAACCATTGCAGACTAACCTATCCAAGTAGTAGCTGCTTGGCTCTATTCTCAATTATGTTACTATGAGTTAGTGTCACACAGGGGCGCAACGAAACCTACATTTGGGGGGGGTAACTGGTAATGGGAGGGGCCACTTCAGAAAATGGACTGGGCAGACTTGGAGGCTCTGCCCCCAATGTTCTACCCTCAAGGTCTGTTGTGAGGACCAGCTATCAAATAGTACATTTTAAAGCGCAATATGTGTAGAGGTGATGGAAGCCTTTCTTGAAAGTAGCAGCTTTAAAGTTTTACTGCGTTTGTTCAAGTACATTTTTCTGCACAAACACAGCCAAACTTTAACACTGCCAGTTTCGGGAAAGGCCTCCCTTACTTCTCTGACAACCGGTTTGCTGGGCCTGGAAATCGTCAGCCAGCCAACCAAATATGAGGGATTGGTTAGGAGGAGCTTTGGCTTATTTACATGCGAAATGGTACAGGTGAAATACGTTGATGGAGTGCATAAAACAACTTAGAAGACACGGAACGGATCGGAGTACATGGAACAGATTCGAATGCGTGGAACAGACTGGTGCGCATGGTGCGGACTGGAGCGCGTAGATTTGCGCGACTTACATGGAATGGTTTGGAGTGCATGGAACATTTGAAAGAGCATGTAACCCATCATATCACATCACCACGCTTACTCTCTTCTTTACACCACCATTCAACTAGAACACAGTGATACTATGACACCATTCGGTATAGCTGTTCTCATACTAACATCCGCCTCATACTCCCCATCACTCTAACTAAACACTGCTGGTTACACACCCCTCAGCCAGACGTTCTCTGCAGGCCTAACGCAGCCACAATCGGTCTGGATAAACACATACTCTTGATCTCTCAACCACCACACCTACCGCTAAGAAGCAGCTATTACACGAATGCCACACCAGCTGCACACATGCACACATATCCGGTGCTCACATGCACCTTTGACTCTCCCTACTCTCTCTACTGACTTGAACTTCGGTTCCCAAGGGCGTTCAACCTACCAGCGCCTTCAGACCATACCAATGGTACATAAGGTGCTATATAAATGCAAAGTAACATAACTTAACATGCAGTGAACCGTTCGGGAGACAGCAACCGGCTTTGTCTCCCTTAATAGTCGCGGGACATCTGCATCCAGAGGGGTGCCCTTGGATGGATTAATTTGTGAGGCGGGAGGCTACCAAGGTACTCCGTTGGTCAATCTCGTAGTAAGATGCTTTCCTCTGTCTTCCTTACAGACCCCCCTTACCCCCCTTTGAAGGAGTTGACCAAGGGTTATAAAACACGGATTCACTAGTGGCATTTCTCGTGGAATCCACCTTGGGATTGGCTCAGTTCTTCTGGCCCTAAGTTGCTTGTGACCTGCATATCAGGTAAATGGGTCTGCAACAGGTTTGGGGGAGTGTTTTTAGTCAACCATTGTGTGACGTCTGAATGAAAACTCACTTTAAAAAGTGAAGGCAAACTTTAATGTACAACATATGTATTTGTACACATGACCGGGGGACTCTAGGTGGAAGTATCAACAACAAGGAATGATTGGTCGTATTTCAATCCCATGGAAGCACGATGGGGCCCTGAGATATAGAGAAGGCATTTTACTCATTGAAGGCAGAGTTTAGGCACAGAACACTGCACTATCAAACATCTCAGTTAGGCTTAGTCCCAATGTGTTGAGGCTTCATACAAAGGGGTGAGATTTTTCGATGTCCAGGGTTGAACTGGGACAAGAAATGGCCCCGGTCACCCAAAAAATAAGTGGCCCACCCCCGCCTCAAAAAAGTGGCCCACCCCTTGCCTCACGACCCTTGACCTCTGATGACATCACCGAAAGTGATTGACCCCATCGCAAAGTGACATCCCGGGAAACGATGAAACGCAACCTTCCTCCCCTTGACAAAACAGGAAGTGGCATCAAATAGCATTGTACCCAAGTACACTAAATTACTGGGAATCCAAGCAGACGTCCAAGGCCAAATGATATGTTATTGTATAGCACTTGTGCTTAAGCTCTTTTTTATAGAACAAATATGCATACAATATCACCCAACCTGTGTTGGTACTCATTTATCGACGTAAGAAGGATGAAAGGCTTTTTGAAAGAAAAAAAAATGAGAAAAAAAGTTGTCTTTTTATTTTCTATCTTTTTTTTCTTCCAAACTGGCCCAGGCATGGGCAGAAACCGGCCCCACTCCCCAGGGACGATTTCGGCCCGGTCACGGTCGAAAGGCCGAGGGGCCAATCCAACCCTGTCTCTCTGTGTAGTCTGGAGCTGAGTGTTAAAGGACATGTGGCGTGACACTGGACCATTGACTGTTGTGTTATGCGTGGGGGCTCCCCTTCCATTCCTTCCTCCCCTTTATCCCCCTTCTTTGATGGCTATAAGGGAGTGGGTAGCTTACAACCCTTCCAATCAGACAGGAAGAATAGCTTTCTTTTTCCCTGTCTTTTTAAATCACGTTCAAACTTTAATACAAAAGGTGCAATAACACAGTAACTCCCTCACCACTGTATATAACGGTTTATGGAGGAAGAGTGGGGTCTATAAATTACACCATTCACCTAGCAAAATCTTCATTGCAAATCTGATGTTTTTTGATTAGCAATGTATTTTTTACCTTGAGAGACTCACATATATATGTTCTCTCTTTCCTTTTCCCAGGGGCATGCATTTATCCGTTCATTGATGGGAACTAGGAATACATAGAAAAAAGAACAAAGAACTCAATGAACAAAACCACGACTGCAGATACCAATCTGATGAGGGCCTTGGCAGGAGATCACCCTTAAGCCTGGGCCGAAACTCGGGTCGACATAACAGATAACAGTTAAAAAATATTTTCAGGAAGAAAAATGTGTGGTTCTTTCTTGTATTACATACATAGTTGTGGCAATTCAATATATTTGAATGATTGTAATATATTCCAACAATATAGAATAAGAGTGATGCATTTTTGTGGCAATGAACAACATCTAACATCAAGGGCCTAAAGGGCAGGCCCACTGGTTTGTTCTAACCAAAAGGTCATCATTGCATTTTTTTGCACATGTATGAATGGCTCTTTTGAATGAGGATGGAAGTGATCGAGATGAATGGGTGTATATGTGATCACAGCATGGCGTGGTGTTTTTAGACAATTCAATCGGATTAAATTAGATTTTAGGTGTAATTGCTCTTCACTCAGGTTTCTCATGCAATACTAATGAGTGATTATTAATTGTGTATTTTTGTATTACTGTTTTTTGTGATAATGTTTATATAAAGAAAAAAGAATAAAATGAAAATCAAATAATTAAAAAAATAAACATGGTATGAAACAACTAATTTTTCTAAATTAATTTCTTTGAAGGTATTGTATTCAACCCACTCAAACAATTTAAATACAAAGAGAGTCATTACACGTCTAGCTGCATTTGTACCTTTTATATTGTCTCCCTTACTTCTCTGCCTAACAACATGCAAGTGCACACATCCAGGGGTGAACCTAAGCAAAATGTAGACAGGGGCTTCAACTGTTGGGAGAGGCGCTAACTTCAGGGACTGTTGGGTGAGGGGCAAACTTATTTGTGTGGGTGCATCTAAATTCTTTACGCATTCTAATGAGACTATTCTAGTGCAGCTTCAATGTTACAAGCAGTTAGCTCTCTCTGTTAAGGACTGCTGTGAGAATGAGCAGTCTACTGTCCCCTTTATACCCTTCGAGTACTAACCCCACATCACAATTTAATTTGCCTACAAATGTATTAATACAAATGCAGGTGCTAACAGTGAAATGCTTTATGTAACCAATGTTTCCACAAATCACTTCAAGGGATTAGACCTCCAGTTCTCTGCATTTCATAACATATCCCCAAACCCATTATAGAAGATCATCACTCAAGACTCAGGTGCTTCTGACCTGCACCCTTGGTCAGCACCGTCATAACCTGGGCACTTGTCCACTTACTAGACCAATTCCATATTTGCATGTCTCCATTTCTGTACCCCTGTACTCCCAGGTACCACATAAATGCTGGAGACTGTTGTTTCTTTGTGGCATTAAAAGGCTGCAGGTTTATTATAACTATCCACATCACTCATCTATTTGAAAACACTACACGATTATCATCACAGTAACACCCTTTTTGGCAAATTGTTCTCCTGGTGTGGCGACCAGCTGACTAACTCATCCCTTTCTTGCCCCCCCGTCTTTCCAATCAACTCCACTTTAGGCCAAACCTCCCCAACCGCCATTGTGCAGGATCCACCTGCCCCTGCAGGTGATCCTGGGCTGGAGGAGAGCCGTTTATGACTGGGGAAGCTGAGCTCTCTTACATTCCTCAAGCGCCCTCGCCACAGGGCCTGAGAGGGGCGCTGATCCCAGGAGGAGCAAAAACGCCTCCTGATTTTCCAAGCTCCTTTGTAGATCTTACAGTGCCACGGTTCGCTTGCACACCGTAGACCGTCCTGCGACTGTGATGGTGTTGCACTCTGTCTGTCCCTGTCCTCGCCGGAGGGTGGGAGGGAAAACAATCTTGCTCTTGCAGTGTGTAGGCATGCTGCAACTAATGCTGCCTATTGCAGGCCGACTCTTTTTATTCCAGGCCTTGGAAAAGACCTTGCTGCTGTTGGCCTTGCCCCCTCTCACTCCCTTTCCTCTGTTGCTCTTCCCGGGCTTGCTGCGCGTTTTGCTGGACTTTCCTGGCCCTTCTGCCTTTTTGGAGGCTCAGAGCCCGAATTTGCATAAAGCTCCCCCATAAAGGACACCTTGCCTCCAGCTCAGTGTCATGTAATGAAGTAATTAAGTTTACATGCCACTGAGCTGGAGGCAAAGTCTGGCCCAGCGCCTATTAAAGCTGGGGCGTGGTCCTTAAACACATTTACAAGAGGGGCTCAGTTCTGTTGTTCGGCTGATACTTGTTCTTGATAACAAGTATCAGCCGAACAATAGAACTAAGCCCCCTGCTGTTTTGCATCCAGGGTCGGACTGGGGCATAAATTGTCTCGGGCACCAACAAAAAAGTAGCCCACAGTTGCAAATGGGTATTCATTCCTTTTGTGACGCTGGTTGCAGTGCCATCTTAAGCCCTTTTGGGGACCTCGGCACGGACATCTTTGGGGCCCCCCTCCATCAAACCAAAGGAATTATGGGATCGAGAATACTGGTTGCGCCCCCCACCCGTTGCGCTCACAACCTATAGGTTGATATGCTGTCTCGCAGAATAACAAGCATGTTTACTCCCTTTAAGTCCCCTTAACCTCTTCATTCAGAATGATAAACAAGTAGCATTTGAAGACCAACATTAGCATTCTACGAAGAGATTACTGTTCTAGTACATACAGGGCCATTTTTTATCAATAACATCCAGGAAGGTATGCAGCCTGTAGTATTATTGCAGGACCGTATGTAAAAGGCACGTGTAACCCCTAATAGACAGAGAACTCACATTAGCTGCCTCACAGAATGCAAAAGTGCTCATGCATGGATAGAGATCACCAATTGGAAGTAAGGAGAATGCTACACGCACCGTAGCATGGATAGTGGAGGCAGATTAGAAGCTACCAGGAAGGTGTCTTTATCCAGACAGACTGAGATTAGAAGTGGGATATGGTTCTCAAATAGTGTTGCCATTAGATATCAAAGGAACAAATGCCTGTGGTGTGCAATATAAATATGGTCACTATTAACACAGTGAAATCATGAATAAGTCTTTTATGAAGATCATACCATGAGAAGGAAATCACTCTGAAGGGCTGACAATTTTGAAAGGTTTAGGAACTGGCAATAGTGAGAGGTTAGGCAATACAAGATTAAATGTGATGCCCAGGATCACACATTGGTAAGGGGTGAAAGAGCGAAACTGGTATTTGCGCCAACTTTGCAATTTCTGCATTTGAACACTTTCTTTTCCAGTTCTTACCATGAACTAAAACAATCTAATTTTTATAAAAACTGACTTGGAAAGTACACCAATCACATTACCAAACATGACCATTTAAAAAATATATATATTATGGTATGTGTTATGCAAAATGGGAAGGATTCTAGCTTCATTTTCTCCATCATCAAGCAAAGTATATAAGAACCAGCATAACAATTGATATGATTTAACAAATGTAATCTGAGTCTGTTTTTTGTATTTTAAAGCTTTGAATACTTCCAAAACAATGTCTTGTGACATTTTCATTTATAAACGTGCATAAAAACCTTTGACCTTTACCAAAAAGCAAACAGTTTTTGAGTCAAACAAGTAGACCTTAAAATATGCTTGCCTGAGACCTTCAACATATGGTCCGCTCTCTTCTGTCTACCATCCCTTCCACCTAAATGGCCTGTATAAGAAGAAAGATCAAGTAGTGGGCTAAACGATACCACCAGCATGCAAGAAGGCAGACCTCACAGAAGACAGCACATTAATGTAAAATACATTAGATGATTTGACCAGGATCACTGTATCGTTTGCTGGCAAAACCAGGATATAAGCATGACCGCTTTTGATCCATAGTCTTGAATTTGGATACTTATTCACCTCTTGGGCTAACAGTTTATGCCATTGTTGGAGGCGATTGCCTATGTTTTACAACACCCCATCTGAACAAACCAATTTCTATACCTTCACCATACGGATGATATGTTAGTTTTTATAACAACCCCTATCTGGTGCCGGTACATTGCTGATAATAGCAGATGTTATTCTGCAAAATCAAGTACATATGCAAGCAGGTTTATAAACTTCAGACATAGGAAAGGCTCAGCCAGCCTTGCTGGAATGTGATATTCAAATTGTGCATATGAACACATATCTCTGCGATGGGTGCTTCACACACTGAGCTAACTTCTGAACCATTGTGGCACTCAATTTATCAATATGCATTTCATCATTGCCTATTGCACATGATCAACATAATTCCCACAGGAAGGAAAGAATGCTGCAGAGTTGTGCCGTAAGTAACACACTAACTATGTATACCACAGTGAACACAGAAAGCAAAACAATATGAAATGATCAGGCAGAATCTACGTGTCAAAACCGAAAGGCAATGAGTTTAGAGCCTCAGCAGCACCCCATAAAATATCCTGACATGTGCTATTTAAGGCTGGTGAACAATGGAATATTACTTCTTCAGATCAGCTAGTCTTGTGGAGGCCCCCTCCAAGGTGGGGGCCCTGGGCAAGTGCCCCATTTGCCCTCCCATAAAACCGTCTCTGGCTGTTTGAATAGTACCAAAGGGGGAGGTTTTTGATAACATGTCATGCAAACTATACATTTTAAAGAATATTTATTCAGCAACCCTGTTCAAAACTATTAGCTGCATAGTGAAGTAACTCATCAAACTGGCCCACATTGGCCAAAAAAGTGCCCCACTTTCACCCAAAAAGTGCCCCACACACGCATTTTGTGTTTTTGGTTCGGCCATGGGCCTATTGCCCTATAAGCCAGTCCAAGTCTGCCTGCATCTTATCAGCAGAACCTGTGCACTCCTAACCAGTGGCTCAACACCACGGAGCAGATCGGGCTCTAGTCGTGGCGGACAAAACAGCACACCGCAGTTAAAAGGCCATGCTGTCAACAAAGGCCCTGCACAGAAGCCCAGCCCCACAGCTCACATTTCGGGGGAAGAGGGGAGGCTGGAGATCGATTAGCTCAATGACGTTGCACGCCTGATGCGCGACAATTGGTAAATGACCACTTTTTAGCTTTAATGATTTCATGTGCAACACCATATTTAAAGTGACAAGAACCTAAGGAGAAACATCCCACACTTTAGTTCCAGGATACAGAAAATGCTAATGGACAGTCATACTGTAGCAGTAAACGGTGGCAAGATGGATAACCTGTAGAAGTATGTTTGTTTTAGAGAGATGTGTACATTGTCAACTTGTTTATCAGAAAGGTCAGTAGTCAGCCTGGTTGTGTGCAGACGCACTGTGAATTAAATTGCTTAAAAGCTGTGATGAATCAGAAGAAGGAGTCATACGACTTAATGACATGTTCGAAGTGGTTTTATTTCAAATAAAATAAAAACTCCCAACTTGCCCTATTTCTGCCCCTCTCTGGAATTGGATGGGCTTGGGCAGGGGTCAAGTCTTAAAAATTAAACTGGGGGGACTCATCAACAAATGCAAGGGAATGCGTCATCGCCAGAAAAGACCATATCAATGTGAAATATGCACATTTCATTAAATTGGCTTTGCATAACCACCCAAATTGCACAGGACAAATGGCATTTGCCTTTCATAAAAGCAACACACACACAAAACTAAGACATGATATTTTCTTTTAATAGTGTTTTTGAAAACGTTAAAAGATGTGCATGTTTTCAACTCCAAGAACCAATACAAGTGTTTTCCCTGGGACTTGCAGTACCGAAATAAGACATTTTGCATTTAGTTGTCTGTTAATTGTCATCAGGTTATAGTGCAGTGGTGAAGTGTCCGGCCTACAAAACTGTTGACTGTGGTTCGATCCCCCTGGTCGGCTTTAATGCATACATTCAATGTTTCTAATTTTAGCTTGGGGGGACTGAGTCCGCCCTCTGAAAAAAGTTGAGGGACTCCTCCCTGCGTTTACCCTCGACTTGAGCCCTGGGCTTGGGAGAGTAATTTAGAAGGATGAGTTGGAACTCTCCTTCACAGGGTAAAAAGGAAAGAATTACTAACCCGCTTTGCCCTCAAGGTCTTGCCGGTGTAATCACATGGACCTGAAAATCTGGAGGCATGTCTATGTGGAGACATAGGGCCTCATTACACGTTGTGCGCTAAAAACCGCATATTAGCGGCATGGCGCTATTAACGTGTCCGCCCTCGTAAGAGGGCGCTAATTACGTACCATTACGAGTACGCGGACACGAGCATAGCGCCATGCCGGTAATGACCCTACCGCCATGCTGCAAAAGTCCCAAAAAAGTCCCTTACCGGCTTTGACGAAAGTGCAGATAGCACCTCCGCCCTCACGCTACATGCAAATTGCGGTGACCGGAAATAGCGTCATCGCGCCGGAACGGGAAAGAGCCCGGCGGCCATCTTTAAAAACACAATCCATTGCCATCCTCTGCCCCCTGGACCTGTATTGATTCGTGAGCCGTGCCAAACAATTGTGGACACCTGCATCATGCCTAAGGCACTCAAGAAATCAACTGACAGGCAGCGCAAAGGAAAATACACCAATGAGGAATTGGTGATGTTGACACAGACCCTTGCGGAGAATGCTGAGGTGGTCTTCGCGAATGACATGCGCCGGCCAACCCTGTTGAGGAAGAAAGCCATCTGGGAGGAGGTCGCTGCCAAAGTCAGTGCAGTGGGCACCAGCACGCGCACTGTGCGCGAATGCAGGAAGAGGTGGGACGACCTCAGGCTGCGGGTGAGGGGCATCCTGGCTGAGAACCACCGCATTGCCAGTGCTGGTGGAGATGGATCCCCAATCCGGATGAAGGAATGGGAGGAGACGTGCGCTAACATGATTGCCGTCGAGTCAATAGAGGGAGTAGGCAGCATGGAGCTCGGCGTGGGTACCACTTCTGATGGAGGTGAGTGTACACATGACAGGATGCGATGTGAATGTACTGTACCCCCCATATGTGAGCACAGACTCCTCTCATGCATGGACACACATCCACACATGCATCCATCCCTCACCATGCCTGTGTCAGACCCACACACATACACATGCACACAACACCACAGACAAGTCCCAAACACAACCATGCATGGATGAGGCACTGAACTGGCACATCACCTGCATCCACAACCACTAAGTCCCAATTGCCACAACTGCATCATTCATGTAATCTGCATCAAGTATATTGAAACGCAACCAATGCCATCCCCCCTCTCGTCCCTGACAGGCTCACATACAGATGGGGAGGATGCCGCTGATGCAACACAGGCAACAGCTACATGCAAGAGGCCAAGGGCACAGGAGCCGGCGGATACCCCAACAACATCAAGGGGCAAGGGGGGCAGGCCCCACCAGACGAGTGCCAAACTTCGTCGGAGTGCCACTGCCACGGCAGTACTAGCTGCACCACCAACTGCGGCCCCACCACCGGTGGTGAACCCACCCGCACCGATGCCAGCCACCGAGGGCCCACCATCAGCTGCGGCAAGCTCCACTGGTGAGGCAGCCGCCACTGCCCCCTATCCGATCTGGAGGACACCCTAGACCAGGCCATGGAGATGCACACCCCAAGCCCCCCTGGATCACCAGAGCCAGTGCCATTGCAGACCCCTGCGTCTGATTCCACAGTTGAGGACACCAACCCTGCAATCATGTCCCCCATGTTGGCATCACCTGCTGTAGTGGATGCATCCGAGGGCACAGCCTCAAGTGCACAGTCACCCAGCACTGGCCTCAAATTGACCACCATCCTGCAGCGCCAACAAGAGCTGTCTGTGCTGGTTGGCCAGCATGTTGAGGAGGCTGCCAATCGCAGTGAGAACATCGTGGAGGCGTTGAGGCACTCCACAGAGCGGATGGACGCCAACACCAACAGGCTGTGCGATGAGATAGGGAGGCTCAGGGAGGTCCTGGTAGGCATGGCTGACACTATGGACCGCCACATTTCCCAACAAGGCCAGTCTGCCCCATCCTCATCTTCTGGGTCGAGACAAACAAGCCGCCTCCGTCGCCCAACGCGCACCACCAGGCGCACATCTGCCAGCCCTCTGAATCCCCCCGAGGACTATTGAAAATAGGGGGTCGATAGAGATCCCTATGTGTGCATAGGCCAGGGCAAACTTGGCAAACACATGAGGGACTGTTGTGGGGGGGGGGTGGGAAGGGTGTTATGGGTCTGTTGTGGGGGTGGGGGGAAGGGTGTTATGGGTCTGTTGTGGGGGTCGGGGGAAGGGTGGTGGGATGTTTTGGGACTTGCACTTTCACACCTTAATGTTACTCAATACACTGGTTTCTGATCTAAGCACTGGCTTGGACAACTTCATTGTGTGTGTGTACTTTATTGGGAACAGGGTCCATTGTGTGCTCGAAAACATACACCAGTGCATTACTCCCCATTACCATGTGACAGTACGAAAACATGTTCCTCAGAATATTTGGTTGATCAGATGCTGTCTCACAGCACGTCCCTCCTGCCCATCCCCTCTTGCAAGACCTGCATCCCCTTCACATCCGTCCTCATCACCATCATCATCCTCATCAGGTGCTTCTATTTCAACATCAGGGGGCAGTGGCACATTCCGTCTGATACACATATTGTGCAGCATGACACATGCCATGGTGATCTTGGCCACCTTCTCATGTCCATACAGGAGAGCACCACCAGACCTGCTAATGCACCTAAAACGTGACTTCAAAAGTCCAAAAGTCTGCTCGATCACGATGCGGGTACGGGTATGTGCACGATTGTATTCCTCCTCGTGCCTGTTCTGTGGGTTCCGTACAGGTGTGAGGAGCCAGGTCTTCAGGGGATAGCCCGCATCACCTGTATGGGGGAATGAACAGGGTCCTGTTACTGTTCACCTCAAGAGCGGCCTGTTCACATCACACTAATTGACATTGCATTGTGATTCAAGTACTGAATTGACAGCATACATGCAGATGGTCTGTGTGGCAGCAACGTGCAAGGGGGAGGTTGACCCTGCAAGTAGTAATGCAACATTAATGCCTCCAACAGTATTTGACATGTCCTGGGTGAGGCCAGGTTTTAGGTGTCCCTGTCCCAGGCAAATTTGGTACCACACTGCGAGTGTACTGACATTCTGACACCAATGTGGCCATGCTGTGAGGCATCACTTCAGTGGTGCTATAGGTGTGTGGTTCAGTGCTATGTCTAGGGGTGATCCCTTTGCATGCATTCAAGTGCGCATTGCTGGATTGATGTTGTGCTGCGCTGATTGTGTATTACTATCTTGACGCCATGTTGCAGATTCGTGTGAAATGTGGCGTGGTAGGATGTTCAATGTGGATGGATGTGTGATATTTAGCAACCTGCATTGTTGTCGATGTTGTGCAGCTTCAAATTGCATGTGGGTTCTTCTCAAGTACATCGTGGCCTTCCCGGATGCACATTGGTGTACATCTGTATGTCCATTTCTCCTACGGACGACAGTCAACACCCAGTTGCAGTATGTATCTTCCCCCCCCCCAATCACTCCCAGTTGCAGTATGTATCCCTCCCCCCCAATCACTCCCAGTTGCAGTATGTATCTCCCCCCCCCCAATCACTCCCAGTTGCAGTATGTTTCTCTCCCCCCCCCCCAATCACGTTGCCATGTGCTTGCCCTGCTACTCACCGAGTAGCCACAAACGTTGTCCGGGGTATCGCTCCATGTAGCGTGGGATAGTTGAGTTCCGCAGGACCATGGAATCATGTGTTGATCCTGGAAATCTGGCACAGCAATGTGTGATTATCTTGTTGGCGTCACATACCATTTGGACATTGATAGAGTGGAATTGCTTCCTGTTTCGGTACACTACTTCATTGTGATGTGGGACCACCAATTCCACCTGTGTACAGTCGATGGCCCCAATGCAACTTGGGATGCCTGCCAGTGAATAGAAGCCAACTTTTGTGTTTGCAATCTCCTGGGCAGTCCGTGGCATGGATATGTGTTCAGGTGCATGCTTCAGGAGTGCATCGAGTACCTGGTTCAGCGTGCGTGAGAATACTGGTTGTGAGATGCCATGCATGTGTCCCACTGTATGCTGGTAGGTGCCTGTGGCCAGAAAGTGGAGCACACTCACCACCTTCAGTAGCGGGGGGATGGCAGTTCTGATGTCTATGAGGCTCACAATGTCGTCGTGGATCATGTCCACGATGCTGGTGATGGTAACCCTGTCCAGACGGTACAGGGTGTGTATCTGCTCAGGGGTTAGGTTGAATGGACTGGCTCTGATCCTGGGGATTGGTGGGTGCCTCTGTGGTATGAATAGGTGCCGTTGTGGTGCTTGCTGTGCCTGTCTTGCCCTCCTCCTCCTCCTCCTCCTCCTCCTGCGTCTCCTTTGTGCTGCCTGTTGTAGTATCAGCTGCGCTGCAATGAGGTCCCCCAGGCCATGTATTGCTGCCAGTATTGGTACCATCTTTGTGTGGGAAGGGGTGTGGGAAGGGGTGTGGTGTGCTCCTTTTGAGCTGCCACAGTCTCCATTGCCTCCACCTGTGCTGATTGTGTCCACCTGTGGCAGGTGGGAACACTGCTCATTCCTCTTAACGGGTGGTCCGCGATGCCGGTATTAGCACCATGGCGGTAAGGGGTTTGGGTGGATTTACCATGCCGCTATTAGCATGTCCACTGGCCTTGTGATGCTGTGCTAATAGCGGCATGGCGTAATTTACGGGATGGAGGGTCGCGCGCACACGGCCTGCCCGCTATTAGTGGCACCGTAATTTGCGATGACACTAATAGCGGTGTGCCGGGTCGTGATCCGCATGGGGATTTAACGTTACCGGTATTCCATTACTGGTAACGGTAAATCCCTACCGCCATCCGTGTAATGAGGCCCTCATAGACTAAGAATAGCCTTGTCCCTCCAAGGTATCCACTGGTCCCGGGGACTAAAGATCTGATAGTTATTCCCCTCTATGTTCTTTCCTAACAGGTAGGATGGCTTCAGAATTCAAGATGTGGAAGCTGAGGCCCAACCTAACCTTCATCGTCCATCGTTCCATCATTCTTCTCTATCAGCAAGCAAATATATATTGTTTTAACTCTTTACAATCTCCACAGAGGTGTGGTTTTCCAGTCACATGAATTCAGATCACAGCTCAGATTTCGCCAGTGGCTTCAGATTGCAGTGTTTCACGTCTCTGTGCTGAAACCGTATCTTTCTGACACTTTCAGTCGTTCTCCTCGACGTCCCTCTCCTGTGGATGTGATTGTCTTGCCTGAATATGAGGTGCTGGGCATTTGTGACTTCATATACCAAGGGGACTCTTGTACTTTCTTATTGCTTGGAAAGGATATGCAGCATGTGATAGTTCTTGTGAGCCGGCCTCTGATGTATATGTGCCCCGTTTGGTCTGGCGTTTTTTTCTTTGTTTCCCAGGATCCTCGCTGATTAAGGAGGGGGGCAAGGTGTTATGCCCAGGCACGTAACCACCGTGTCCCGGCGCTACTGTGAGAGATCAGAAATATGAGACGGACACAGAGGTATCGTTTTTTCAAAGTTTGCCATTTTATTAAAGAAAAAGGGTGAGACAAATGCCTTTCTTTCCCTATCCTAACAAGAATGTACCTGTCTGGCAAACTAAAACTAAAGAAGGATGACCTAGTGTCCAGCAATCTATGACCCTCACACTAATACATACAATAAAGTAAACAAGGAAATATTTAGCTGTTTTCAGTTCAACAAAAACATTGCAAACTTTAAACTCATAAATGTTCACTCCTTGTGACCAGGGTTGGGCTCCCTCCCCTGGATTAATTCAGGAATGTCTTTAAACAAGTTCTGATTTAACAAAAGATCTGTTCAGTTCAACACAAAACCTCTTTTCTAGTTATTGCATCTTTCCTTTTGAAAATGTTTTTTCCACAAAACACTTGGTTCAAACACCCAAAGCAATAGTTCTCTTCCATACAATGACTCTCATTACAAGTCTCGCGGTCTGTTAATAACGTGTCGGTAGCATTATGTACCAGCACTCTTACCGGATCACATAATTCCGAGCCAAAATGCCGGTAGCACCGGCACCGATGGCATACCCTGTGCCACCGGTACCAGAGACACACAAATCGGAAGTACCGGCAACCCCCCAGACACATGCCGGAATCACTGGCACCACGGGGCTAGCATCCAATTACAAACATGGTTTTACTGTACTAACAGCATAAAAATGCTGTTAGCACTAGAAAAACCATGCCGGAAACATCGGCAGCACGGACCTGGCAGTAAATGGTCCCAGGTGGGGCCAAATAGGCCACAGGTGCACTAATTCACCCCAGGTGCACCCAATACAACCAGGAACACTAGAAAAGGCCCAGAACACTCCACCAACACAACCATGCTGCCTCTCTCAGTGGTAGCAATGGACATGGAGGCGCTGCATTTGGAGGAGCACCAATGGCGGCAGGAGGCCAGGGAGAGGAGGAGGAGGATGATGGCTGTGATGCAAGTGGTGAGGCGGAGGCAAGCAGTCATGACCCGCATAAGGGCCACACCCTGCGCCCTGACAGATGGGCAGATACATACATGGGCAGGCGTTTGTACTCCTAAAGGCAAGCTTCAGATGTCTACACCGGTCAGGGGGTGCACTTATGTACAGGCTAGAGAAGGTAGGGCAGATAATCCTGGGCTGTGCAATGTTGCAATGTTGTCTGCTTACGACAAAACACCCCTGCCCCCAGACCTCGACATACCCCACCAGAGGGCAGAGAAGAGGATGGTGATGAAGCTTGCAAGGCAGCACCAGCCAGGCATAGGCACGTGCACATGGACGCCAGGGATGGGCGTATTGTACAACTTCTTCTGAGGTCCGCTCACTGTTCACCACCCATGTTATGTCACTGTATTCAATGTGCTCAGTCAATTATATTCATACACATAATTAATGAATGTCCACTCATTGTTGCAAGTGAAAATCAATATATTGAACAGTTCTGCAAACTACAGGTCAAACACCCTGCCTGCCACACCCTCCCCACACACCCGCCGCCCCTTCACCACACACCCGCCCCCCCGCACACTGCCCCCCATTCCCCACACAACATAGCAATGAAGTGTCATTTGTCCCAGTCCAGAGTCTCACTCCCTGTGCCTCTTCCCATGAGGGCCCTTGCCACGGGCAGGTGTAACCATATGTCTCTGGGAGCGGCGCGCGGGGCTGCTCTGTGCTGAGCTGGCAGGGGTGGCCATTCTGGAGATGCAGTCTGAGCCTTGTGCGCCCATGTCCTCCTGGTTTGCCCGCACACATATGCCACGGACTCCGCCAATGCGGACACACTCTCATTCCCCTCACGGACCCTCTGGGCAAGTTGTATGAGGGCAGAAGTCCTACGGCCCAGGGCACAGGCAAATCGGTGGCCAGTAGCCTGTTTGGCCTCCCTAATCAGCTGGGCCTCTGCTAGCTGCTGGCGTTGGATACCAAACATCTCCTCATGGCGAGCCTCTATCTGCCGTATACGCTCGTCCATCTGTCTGATAGATGGCATTGGTGGTCGTGGTAAGCTGTGGAGGGTGGATAAACTGAAGGTGGGGGAGGGTTAGGTGGAGCACTGTGGCGTGTCGTCTGTGTCTTGCCATTTATCTGCCACCTTAGCGCCATCAGAGGTGGTGCCGTGTGATGTGGGGGCCTGATGGCTGATGGACGCTGTAGATGGCCGCCAAGGGTGTGCCACTGCCTGGGCCTGTGGAGCAGACTGCTGATCCGGAGCAGCTGGTTGTGCTTGGGCAGTTTGGCTGGGCTTGGGCAGCTGGCTGGGCTTGCAGTGGTGGCTGCTCCTCCTGTGAAGCTGGCTGGGCTTGGGCAGCTAGCTGGACTTGCAGTGTGGCTGCACCCCCTGGGCATGTGGGGCCGGCTTTGCCACAGATGTGGTACAGGTGGGCTGTTGGGCAGCCTGGCTGGGTCTTCTACGGCTTGCGGGAAAACCAGTGCTGTTGCTGTCAGTGGATGAGCCTGTTAGGGTGAGAAAATATAGCAGTTAGAAGCCTGTGTGTGACATCGATGCATTTGCATTACGCTACTTTACATGTTACCTGGCCTGGTCAAGATGTGTGGGGGTGGATTGTGCACTGATGCGTGCATGCATGCATGTATGTATGGGGTCTGTCCGTTTTGGTTAGACTCATGGCACATGGTTTGTTTTTGTGTGTACATTGGGGAAGTGCTGACTGTCCAGTCATACCATGGTGCACACAACATGTGCACATGGGCACGGATGCGTTTTGGGTACGATGGAATTGCATGTCTTACATTGGGCCCGACCCCTGTCTTCTATCTATACACTGGGACTTTAGATGTTGATGTCACACCTACTACCCCTTTCCTTGTGTATGTTTCCCTGGACTGTTTTGTGTGTACCTCATGTGTGCTGCAGAGCATTGTGCTGAGGCTTGTTTGATTGATTGATTGATTTTATATGTTATTTATAATGCAGCTATACGCAATGTGTTTCAAGGCGCAACCAGGCAAGGGAGGGGGGACAACGGAGCACAAGACAAATGATCTTACTAGGCCTAGTATCATTTAGATTGTGCAAGTGCACAGGCAAGAAGTACAGGGGAGAGGGTATGGGGAGAAGTGCACCCAGAGCAGCAGGGCCCTGCGTTAAGTGCAAAAAAAGGCTGGGACTCCAAGGGGGAAACCACACCCCAACAGTGTAAGGGAACCCAGAAGGCAGTGTAGGAAGGCCAGCAGGCAAGTTCAGGGGGACTGGACAGGGTGGGGCCTGCTGTCCTGTAAGACACAGGGGACCACCAAGCAGCCAGTCAGAAGAACGGTGCAGGAGGAAGGGAAGGTTAGCAGGGGAGAGGAAGAGAAAAAGAAGAGGAGAAAAGAAAGGTCTTGAAGAGCTTCCGGAACTCAAGGACATTCGGCTTAAGGCATACAGAGGCAGGGAGGCCGTTCCAGAGGGCGGCACCTGCAGAGGAAAGAGATCTGCCCTGCAATCTCTGTTTGGAGAAGTGACTCACCTGCAGAGAATTAGAAGTAGACGAGTGGAGGCCTCTAGTAGGAAGGTACTTAGGAAGGGAGAGTTGAAGATAGCGAGGGACCTAGGCTCCAGAAAGCTTTGTGGATGATGCAGAGGGTCCTGAACTTAGTCATTGCAACCATTAGGAGCCAGTGGAGGGATTTCTGGGCTGAAGAGATGCAGTCCCTGGGCTTGAGGCCAAGGATAATCTCGCAATCCTATTCTGGATGAGATGTAGAGGGTGAAGAATAGAGTTAGGCAGATTGAGAAAGTGGCTGTTGCAGTAGTCCAGCCTAGAGAGAACCAAGGATCTGGAGGCAGTGAGCTTCTGGGGGTAGGTGAGAAAAGGGAGATTAAGGAGCTGCAGCTGGAAATTGGCCTTTCTGGCAAGGTCAGTGATGTGTGGAGAGAAGGGGAGAGTGGAGTCAAAGATGGCCCCAAGGTTTTCTGCCTCACAAGAGGGTGAGGGCAGAGAGCCCAGGGAGGCTGGCCAGAGTGAGAGGGGAAAAACGGGAGAAGGAATCCCAATGAGAAGGATCTCAGTCTTACTGGCATTTAGACAGAGATCATTACAGGCGTACCATGACTGACTAGCGGATAGTCAGTCAGGTATGAGCGAGGAGGAGGAGGAGGCCCAGGGTAGCCTGAAAGAGCTGCGTGTCATTTGCATAACACTGAAAGTTAGAGGGAAAGGTAAAGATAGGGAGAGCTAAAGGAGCCAGGTAGACATTGAAAAGTCAGGGGTATAGGACAGAGCCCTGGGGAACACAACATGTGGAGGGAGAGGTGGTGGAGAGGAAGGGCCGAAGTTGAACCTGGGAAGGTCGGTCCAAGAGGAAAGAGGACAGCCATGCCAGAGCCTTTCCGTGATGCCCAGGGTATCACGGAGATGAGTGATCAGGATGTTGTGGTTCACTGCGTCAAAAGCAGTGGATAGGTCGAGGAGAATGAGGACAGAGGGAGCGCTAGAGTAAAGGTTAGTGAGAAGATCTTCAATGGTGTTCAGGAGAGCTGTTTGCATGCTTCTGGCTGCTCTGAAGCCAGTCTGATGGTCATGGAGACAACCAACAGCTTTGGTGTGGAGGGTTAGCTGGGAGATAGCCAACGTCTCCAGGAGTTTGTCCAGGAAAGGAGTCATAGAGATCGGGTGATAGTTTGCCGGAATGGAGGGGTCAGCAGAAAGCTTTTTTAGTAGGGGGTGCACAATGGAGTTCTTGAGAGGAGAGGGGAAAACTCCAGTGGTGAAAGAGTGATTGCAGAAATCGGCCAATGATGGAGCAAGAGAACCAATGCTGTCCTTAATGGTTCTGGAGAGGCAGAGGTTCCCCTGTTTGGATGAGAATTTCATAGACCAGACCTGTCTGGAAACATTATCAGGTGAGACGGGAGAGAGGGAGGAGAGAAGGAAATGAGAGGGGGCACCAAGGAGGGCCTGAGTGAGGTACAAAACGAGGGAGGAGAAGAGGCAGAGAGTGCAGACAAGATGTCCTGGGCTTTATTGGCATGAGAGGCCAGGGACGTGCAGAGGGCCTGGGTAGGTGTAGAAGAGGAAGATACTGCAATAGAATTGGCTAGCTCCTTGCAGATTTTGAATAGTTTGGCTGTGTTGTTAGAGGCCCCAGAGATGCAGGCTTGAATATGGACCCTCTTTTTAGAGACGATGGAGAGTCCGTATTGCCTTTGGACTAGGTGGCATATCAGTTTGCAACAGGGTGCACCTGAAGCTCCCCATTTCCGTTCAGCTGCTCTGCACTTGCGTTTCAGAGCGGCCAGATCGGAGTCTTACCAAGAGTTGCACTTTTTGGCAGGCTTCATGTGGATCCTCATGACAGGGGCAAGGATGTCCAGATTGTTATAGATAGAAAGGTGAAAGTTGGAAAGGGATGTGTCATAATGGGAGTCAGCCGCAGGAGTAGGTGGTGGAGAGAAAGTGGAGGCAAAGGTGGCCACTGACACTAGCTTCATAGGTTGAATGACTGCGAAGGAAGGCGCAGTGCTGGTTGGGCCTTTGCGAAGGGGACAGGAAGCTTCAAGTGAGAAGAAAGAAGCAAGTGGTCAGGCCAGGAGAGAGGAGTAGTGCAAGGATTTGACAGGGGGATGTCTGAAGAAATGAGAGTATCCAAGGTGTGCCCGGCAGGGTGAGTAGGACCAGAGGGTAGAATGGAAAGGGACAGAGACTTGCATAGGTTGCGGAAGAGCTCAGATGAGTCTGGAGAGTCCAGGTGGATGTTGGGTTCCCAAGGAGGATAAGATGGGAGGTAGAGAAAAGGAGAGAAGAAGTATGGTCAGCCCATTCAGACTGGAAGAGGGTAACCTGGCCAAGTGGCCTGTAAAAGATGACCCAGGTCAGAGAGAAGCCAGTAGAGATAGAGAGCCTGCAGACCAGGCATTCAAAGAAGGGGTAGGTTTGAGTGGGGATGATGGAGGCAGGAATCTTCTCAGGAAAGATCAGTGCAACTCTGCCTCTGAGCCTGTTGGGCCTCAGATTGGAGAGGATCTTGTGGCCCTACGGGAGGAGTGTGTCAAAACTTATACATCTATGTCCAGGAGTTCAAGGAGGTGGCAGATGTCAGAGGAGTGTTTGACAGCAGAGCGAGAGCTGAGAGTAGCAATTTGGAGCAGGTTGCCACTTAGAAAAGACTTCAGTGGACGGCTACAGGAAAGAGAGGTACCCATCGGAAGTGGCAGAGGAGTCTGAGAGGTAAAGGGAGGAGGAAGCAGAGGAGCCAAAGAGGTTGTGGATGGCAAGGGAGCCAGACAGGTGGTAGATGGCACAGGAGTCGGGATGGTAGAGGAAGGAGGTGGATGCTGAGTCAGAGAAGTGGGAGATGGCAGAGGAGCCGGAATCGTAGAGGAAGGAGTTGGAGGAGGAGCCAGAGAGGTGGTAGATGGCAGAGGAGCCGGAATGATAGAGGAGCCAGAGAAGTGGTAGTAGGAATAGAAGGAGAAGGAGGGAAGTTGGTGAGGCAAGGGATGCACCTATCAAATAGTTGGAGGTTGGTCTGAGGCCCCTGTACCATGATGGTACCATTTAGATAGACATTAATAATGATTCTGGAGGACTGGAAGGAGGCGAAGAGGACCTCCCATTGGGTGAAATTAAATGATATACACAAGTGTTTCAGAGCGCGACCAGGCAAAGGGAGGGGAACAAGGGAGAACAAAAACAGCGATATTACTAGGCCCAGTGACATTGAGAACACGCAAGTGCATGGAAAAGGGAAAAGGGGAAAGTGCATGGAATGGGGAGAAGTGGAAAGTGCGGAGACATAAGAGAGAACAGAATAACTAATAAGTAAAATAAATAAAATAAATAAAGGCGATCAAAGTGATAGTGCAGCCAGCAAGTGACAAGTGGTAGATTAGTCAGATATGGTATATCTGATAAGTGCAGAGGAAAAAAGTGGGAGGGGGGACTATATGATTACAGATACAGAGCCCAGTGCAAGAGGTCACCCGGAGGCAGTGCAGGAGGGTAGCAGGGTGAGCAGGTACCTGGGCCCACAGGACAGAGGGTGGCCAGGGGCACGGTGCCGAGAGAGAAAAAAGATCAGCAGGTGAGAAGAGGGGCAAAGGCAGAAGCAAAGAGTAAGGTCTTGAGGTGCTTCTGAAACCGGAGATGGTTCTCTTCAAGTTTCAAGGTGGCCGGGAGGCTGTGCCAAAGGGAGGCCCCAGCCGAAGACAGAGATCTACCCCCAACTCGTTTCTTTGAAAAACGACTGACCCTGAGGGAGTTAGAAGTAAAGGAGCAAAGGGCTCGAGAAGGGAGGTATTTACAGAGGCATAGTTGAAGTATTTTGGACCCAAGGCCCCAGAAAGCCGTGTGGACAATGCAGAGGGTTTTAAATGTAATCCTTGCGTCCACTGGGAGCCAATAAAGGGATTTCAGAGCTGGAGAGATACAATACCATGGCTTGAGGTCAAGGACAAGACTCGCAGTCCTGTTCTGGATTAGCTGTAAAGAACTGAGAGTGGAGGCAGGTAGATTTAGAAAGAGGCTGTTACTGTAGTCCAACCTAGAGAGAACCGGAGCTTGGGAGACAATGAGCTTCTGAGGGAAGGAGAGGAAAGGCAGAGTACCTCTAAGGAGGTGCAGTAAGCAGTTTGACTTTTTAGAGACATCAGAGATGTGAGAGGAGAAGGAAAGTGTGGAGTCAAAGATGACCCTGAGGTTCTTAGCCTCACAGGTAGTGGAGTGGGGGTGCGAAAGGAGGCCAGCCAGAGAGTGAGGGGAAAGTATGGTGAAGGTATACCTATGAAGAGGATCTCAGTCTTATTGGCATTTAGGCAAAGATCGTTGGCGGCACACCAATTTTAAATGGAGATTAGGCAATAACAGATGAGGGAAGGAGAGGAGGTGCATGAAGGAAGCCTGAAAATTAGTTAGTTGTCATCAGCATAGCACTGGAAGTTTGAGCACAAAATAGAAATGCAGTAGGCGAGAGTTGCTAGGTATTGATTGAAAAGCCAGGGGGAGAGGTTAGACCCATGGGGAACACCACAGGAAGAGAGAGAGATAGAAGACAGGAAGGACCCAAGTTGTACCTGGGAGGGTTGATCAGAAAGGAAAGAGGTCAGCCAGGCCAGAGCCAGATCGGTGATACCCAGGTTGTCCCAGAAACGATTGAGCAGGGTTGTATGGTTGACAGTGTCGAAAGCAGAGGAGAGATCAAGTAGGATGAGGACGGAGGGGATGTTAGAGACAAGGTTGGAGAGCAGGTCTTCATGGATGTTCAGGAGAGCAGTTTCCGTGCTTCTAGCAGCTCTGAAACCAGATTGGTGGTCAGGGAGAGAGCCACAGTGTAGGAATGAAGGTTAAGCTGAGAGATGGCCAGCTTTTCCAGGAGCTTACCCAAAAAGGGAGTCATGGAAATTGGGCGATAGTTAGCCAGACAAAAGGGATCAGCTGTGGGTTATTTGAGGAGAGGATGCACAAGGGAGTGCTTAAGAGGGGAGGGGAAAGATCCAGAGGCAAAGGAGAGATTGCAGAAATCAGCAAGGGCCAGAGCGAGGGTATTGATGTGGTCCTTAATGGTTTTAGATGAACAGGGATGGACCTGTTTTGATGAGGCTTTCATAGATCGGACTTGTCTAGCGACCTCATCAGGTGAGAAAGGAGGAAAGGAGGAGGAAGAGGGAGGGGGGGTTGCTGAGGGAGGGTCAGCAAGCCGAGAAAGACAGGGGGCAGAAGAGAGGGTGGACAAGATGTCCTGGGTTTTAGAATTAAAGTGAGAGGCAAGGGCATTGCAAAGAGCCTGGGAGAAGAGAGGAGTGGTGGAGACTGCAGCAGGGTTGGCCAGCTCCTTGCATATTTTAAAGAGTTCAGCTGAGTTGTTGGATGCCGCAGAGACATGGGCTTGAATGTGTCCTCTCTTCTTGGGGCGGACAGCGAGTCAGTATTGCCTTTGGACAGGCAACAGGCCAGTTTTTCAGAGGATGAGCAAGAAGCCCTCCATTTCCACTCAGCCGCCCTACACTTACGTTTAAGTGTAGCTAGGTCAGAGTCATACCAAGAATTACACTTGGCTTTGGACTTCAAACGGATCCTCATGACAGGGGCAAGAGCATCAAGAGTATCAGAAATAGAGGAGTAGAGTAGGGAGAGGGCTGTGTCAGGGTGTGAGTCAGCCTGGGGTGGAGGAGGGGGGAGAAGGTGGCAGCAAAAGCCTCGACTGACACACGCTTCATGGGCCGGATGTCTGAGAAGGTGAGTAGCAATCTTGGGGTAGGTTTGGCTTGAGGGGAGGAGATGGAGAGATGAGAAGAGAGGAGGCAGTGATCACTCCAGGAGAGAGGAGTGGTGAGGGGAGTAGAGAAGGGGAGGTCAGAAGAGATCAATATATCAAGTGTGACTGGCAGAGTGAGTTGGGCCGGAGGGGAGGATAGAGAGGGAGAGTGAGTCGCAGAGGTCGCGAAAGAGTGCACACGAGGAACATGGAGAATCAAGAGGGATGTTGAGTTCACCAAGGAGGAGGAGTTGAGTGGTTGAGGTCAGGAGGGAGGTGGAGAGGTTGGCCCACTTGGAGAGAAAATAGGTGATTTGACCAGCGGGCCGTTAGAGAGTAGCAACAGTAAGAGAGTGGCTAGGAGAGAGAGAGAGAGTCTGCAGACAAGGCATTCGAAGGAGGAGTAAGTCTGAGTGGAGATGATGGAGGCTTGAATCCACTCAGGGAAGATCAGGGCTACACCCCCACCTGGCCGGTTGGATCTGGGGGCAGAGAGAATCCTGTAGCCATCAGGGAGGAGAGTGTCAAAACTCATGACAGAGCTGGCCGTGAACCAAGTCTCTGTAAGACCACCATTAATAGGTGGAAGAAGGATAGAGAAGAGCGACCATATGAAGGGTCCATAGGTCGGGTGAAGGAATGACAAAGAGGATGTTGGTGAGATTCTCTATTCTCTAGAGGAAGCACTGACATAGGTGTCAGTGATGGACAGGCCTGGGCTGAAGACCAGGGTGTCCTTCCTTAGCTTCTTCCTACCAGTCCTAGTGAGAAGATTAGGATAGGAGATAGAACAACAGTTCGAGAAGATGGGGGAAATAGAAAGCACCATTGTGGGTGTGATAGAGGGAGGAGAGGGCAGGTGAGAGAGGGAGAAGTGAAAGGACCACTGCACAGAGCTATGCCTTACAAGGTACTGTGAGAAGCCAGAAAGTCTCTCACCCACGAGTGCCTGGGGATCTGTCATCCAGGTGGTCAGGACACGGCCATCTCTTTTGGATCCAGTTCATGGGGGTGGACCAGTGCAGGAGGATCACCTGGGTGAGGAGTCTTTGGGGAGCGGGTGTCACAGGTTTCCCCCTTTCTCACCTGTCTTCGCTGCTTGATGGACTCTTTAGGAGGAGTTTTCTTCCATACGGTACGGGTCTTGTACAAGCCCGCTCGGCCGTCTTCGGCTTCCAGTGTTCGTTCAGCTTCGATGTCTGGGATCAATAGGAAACTCCAGGAAGTCCAGGATAAGGAGAAGGTGCACTCGGAGGCGGGTGCACAGAATCCGGGAAGAAGGCTGAATAAGAAGGAGAAAGGATAGTAGGGGAAAGCGAAGGATCCGGGAACCAGGAAACAACAGAGTTCCGTGAAGGCGAACTACGTAGCACACATCTAGCCACAGCTAACAGTAGCGTTGAGACGCGCGGGGCCGGAGGGATGTGGCTAATTTATAGAACGTGCTGCATCGGATGTGTAGGCTGGTAAGCAGCGTTCTGTGCTTACGGCCATGTTGGAAGTACAACAGAGTGTAAGCCCTGACGTGTCAAGGACCAGGAGGCCCAGAAGGGGCATGTCCGATGGTTCATGACAGCGGGAGTGGGATACTGGATGGTGAGACATGGCATCCCCAGGTAGGATATTTAGGAACTCTCTCTCCCCCCTCCGATTTACCTCACAAACACTTTCTCACAGACAGCCCGCTATGAGAGAAAACAGACTAACACCCGATCAGTATACCTGACGTGTCCCTCAGGCAAGGTCAGGCAATTGCTGACCATCACACACACCTGACTTCCATTAAGCTTCCCCACAGGAATAAAAGGTGGAGCACGAGAGCACACTCTGAGCGAGGCAAAGCACATGAGGAAACAGCAGTTTTAAGACAGCAGTTGAAAGAGAGAGGAAAGACGGCAAAACAGAAGAGGATCGCAAGGAGGGAAGTTCCCTTGACATTTTTGACAAGGAACCATTACTTTCCAGACACCTCGAGAACAGAAAGCATAAAACCAGAAAACCATGCTGAAGAATCCTGCATGGTGTGTCAGAGATACCCAGGGCCCTCCCACGTCAATAATCCATGTGGGGAGAATCACCAGCCGCCGTGGTACCATCCTTGGCTCCAAGAACAAAGTAGAGTCAGTGAAATCAATACAGGCATTGAGTTGGGGAGACAAATACAAGACCGTTCTGTGTTGAAGCCAAGGTTGTAAGCAGCAACATTGTATGGTGAGCACTGGAACAAACATTGTTAAAACGTGTGTGATAAGAGACGCAAGAAAAGTTGAACTGCTGATGAGTGATTGAACTTTAAATGCAAGATACAATATCTATGCCAGAGTGGTCCAGCACCGCGTGAGTGCTCAATCGAAGGTCTCGGTAAGGTATCCAGCTGAAAGGTGGCAACAGTGAAAGTGAGAAAAGGTTATATGGAGAAGAGATCAAGTAATTATGAATCAAAGTGGTCCAGCGATGGGTCGAGCAAAATCCTCTGCACAGTCGAAAGTCTTCGATTTTGATGAAGTAGAGAAATTTGGTCTGAGCCCGGCAGAGGCAGATCAATTGAAGGTTCTGTGTCAAAGTGGCTTTGAGCCCGGCGTAGAGGGACCTGAGGGGAACAGTGAATCATCTGAGAAGTTCTATATGCGAGATCCTAAGAATAAAATAACTTAAATGTTTGTCATGTTGCATCAGGCCCTCTGAAATAAGAGACTTTGAAAGGCAAAGGAACTTTGGCACAGAAGGCAAACATCGACCCTAATATCCCAACTAACTTTAGACCAATTACCACTGTGCCTTTCCTCCTAAAAATCTTAGACAAGTCTGCATATATTCAGATTCAAAAACACCTTGAATCAAACAACCTCCTTGGCCTCAGACAATCGGGCTTCAGACCAAGACATGGGACAGGCCTCCTGGATCTGAAAATCCAAATGGATGGGGCAAGGGACAATGGTATGCCTGCTTTACTCCTCCTACCTAGATTCTGCCTTAAACCTTCAAAGACAGATTAATGCCACTGGCTCTTCAATGGCATACATATCAAAATTGATAAATGCCTGTTGACCATTCCTGAATACCAACAGCTGTCTCACGCTTGCTAGAGCCCTTATAATTTCCAAATTGGACTATTGTAATACTCTATACCTGGGCACCAGTCAAAGGAATTTGCACAAACTACAAGTATTGCAAAACAATGCCCTCAGGGCTCCCCTTAACATCCCTCTGCCTAACTACATTACACATATCAGACAAAACGCTAACTGGCTCCCGACCCAAGACAGGATCACCTTCAGAAGGCTCATGATCACACACAAGTGCCTCAACAACTGAGCGCCTAAGTACCTGATGAACAAATTCTCTAGGAAAACGTCCACTAGGCCTACCAGATCTACATACGCCCACTGTCTAAACATTCCGACTTTCAAATTAAACAAAGCAGGAGGCTCCAGTTTCCCAGTGTTAGCAGCTACGACTTGGAATAAGCTTCCATCTGCACTAAGATTCAACCCTGTGTTCCTCTCATTTCGGAACAAAACAAAATGTTGGTTATTCTCGCAATCTAACTAAATAACCACTTCGCTCTATTGTGACCTCTAGACCTCAGCAACCCTCTGGACCTTGCCTAGCACCACGGTAGGACACGTTCTCAGGCCATCTACGGCCAGTTGTACTTCTACCTAAGCTCTAACTATGAACCTGCTCTTCTGTACACCTTGTAAAAATTCCATGATCATGTATATACTTGTAAATGCTAATATTTATATCCACCAATGTATAACTTATGGTATTTTGCATTGTATTGTATACAAATATGTAACCATATACCTTAAGAAAAGCGCCCAGATACCTTTGGGCTTGGTGCGCTATACAAGCAAATATAACAAACAAACAAGGCCCCGATGTTGAGGTTTTGAACTGCATCCTCGTGCTAGAGAAGCCAGAGAGTGTGCTAAGCTCGAGTGTGCCGCCTTGTCCCGTGCTAAAAACGTGGGGGAGGAAAGTCAATGGCTTGAATATCCTGACATATCATTTCCTGAACAATTTTCTTTTGCATAACATTGTTTCCCACACTATTTGTATTTGGAAGTAAGGATTGGCAATAGGTTTATTAGTATAGGCCCTTTTATTTTGACTGCGTTATTATTATTTGATGGTCGTACCTTGCTCCCACCTTTAGATTTAGGATTAGATAGGCATTTTTCAAACCCAATTGAAGCTCAATAAACATCCTTGAACTGTGATCACGTGTGTCTGTCTTACTGTTTGATACCATGCCTTCCTTACAGTGCACAGGAAGGGGATAAGGATGGAACGGGGGTGGAGACAAGGCGTAAACACCAGCTACAATAGAGCACAGAGAACAATTAAACAAGGCGGCAGCAGGCAGTGAGAAACAGCGATGGGAGCCGGCTCAGAACATCCTAAGGAGGAAGAAAGGCCTGGAGTGCAACAGTAGTGAAACAAAGAGAGGAGGGGAACCTGGAGAAGAGAAAGGCCTAGTGGACAAAGCATACCATATAAAGCACACCCAGGAATACTAGCCAAGAGGAGAGAAAATGCAGGAGTATGCAAAAAACAGAGACAGAGGCCAATACAATAATCTAGAGGGGAAAAAGCAGTATTTTCAGGGGAAATGCAAAGACTGTGAAGGGGGGCAAAACGTTCACCTAGAGGGAACAAATGCAGAGGAATGTAAGAGAAATGCAAGGGAAATAGTTCAGAGATGCAGAAAACAGAGTGCGGCTACTGTGAGAAACCTGAAAGTGTCTCCCTAGCTAGTCCCCGGGGATCTGTCATCCAGGTGGCCAGGACACGACCATCACTAATTGATCCAGTTCCTGGGGGTGGACCAGTGAGGGAAGATCACATGGATGGGGGAATCCTTGGCGAGTGGGGGTGGGACACCTATGGGTAAGATGCAGTATCGCCCCTTCTTTCAACACCTTTTCCCCATCCTACCACGTTGAATATTACAAAACACAGCCCCCACCTTTTCTGACACAAACACTTTCCCATAACACGAAAGACAACAGACTAATACCAGAGCCGTTTACCTGACATGTCCCAATGCAAGGGTCAGGAAAAGTCAGGCAATTGACCAGAATCACACCAGCCTGACAGCCCTTTTTCTTCCCCACAGGGATAAAAGGTGGAGCACAAGAGCACATGACGAGCCAAGCAGACCGCACAATGTGAGAGCTAACTCAGCACGGCATTTCAAGAGGAGGAGAAAGATGGCGCATCCCGAAGGGGGTGATAAGGAGAGAAGCTACCTTGCTCTTTCCAACCAAGGCCTGTGAAACCTCCACAGAAGGAATCATCAGACCGTTTGAGAAACCTGAGGGTATTCACCCAGGTCGACCTCAAGAATCCCTTATTCAGGTGGCCAGGGGAGGGCTGGCGCTCTCAGATCCCAGCCCTGGGGGTAGACGATTGAGAGAGGATTACCTGGGTAGGGGATCCCCAGGTTGTACTCTGGAAAATGCCCCAGGTGGGACGCAGTATATTACCAGGGAAGAAGAGGAGGGTGAGATCTCTGAGACCTTTGTAGGATGCTCCAATTACAAAACCCTCCTCCCAATGAATCTCCTTTATCCAAAGCCAATAACCCACCCATCCTCCATAAACCCTGTAAGAACCTAAACCCTGGTGCCGTGGGAAACTACATATCCCATAATCCCTGTCTTTCTGTTACATGCCCGAATACTCCCGATCTTTCTTTTCCATGTCCTTCTGATGATTCATTTTCAAACACAGTCTACCATAACAAGACGCTACCATTCCCACAAAACATCCTGTCCATCTCACGATAATAATCCTGGTCATTCATGTCTGTTTCATAAACCCTACCAATCTTCCCTTTCTAAGGTAATCAACCCTCCTGATATGAGGGTTGTAATTCCCTATAACACCTCTTTCTCATCCTGCCCCGTAGGATACTCTGACACTCCAACCCCTCCCCTTTCCAACACAAACACTGTTTTACCTCATGAAAGACAATGGACTGGTAATAAAACTGTTTACCTGACATGTCCCGAAACAAGGGTCAGCCAAAGTCGGGCAATTGACTTAAATCACACACACCTGACAACCCTTTACCTTCCCCATAGGGATCAAAGGTGGAGCAAGAGATCACAGTTCAAAAGGAGGAGAAAGGCAGCAAACATCGGGAGGCTGACTAGGAGAGACGCAACCATGCCATTTTCGATTCAGACCCTTAAAACCTCCACAGAGGGAATCGTACGACTGAGTATAATAGCACCAGTGTCCTGCAGCAGATGTCAATGGCAGATGGAGCGTATCGATGCTGATAAGCTGGAGTGGGGCAGATTCTTGCTTCGGTGGTACTGGCCTTGACTCCAGTTACGAGTAAAGCCAAACGGTTCATCAGAGCTGGTGAGTCGAAGGGAGTGCTGATAAGAACCGGGCTGTGATGAATGAAAGTCGCACAGTAGCAAACTGAGAGAAAGCAAAGCACTGTAAAATGTTAAAGGGGAGGCCAGCTGCAGAGGGGGACCGACACCACATGGGTGCTGCTCCGAGAACTATGGTCGACCCCTGTCTAAGTAAAACTACAGATACCAAAAGGCTGTAGGAGAGCCACCAAGATAGGTCAAAGTGGTCATACAGGAGGTCAAGCAAAATCCCTGTACATTCGAAAGCCTTTGACCTAAGAACTATAAAGAAAGCAAGGGAAGTGAATCCCGCCACATGAGAAAGCAAGGGACATGATTCCTGTGAACATTGAAAGTAAATGATAATGTATAGTTGGCAAGAGTGAACCCAGAAGAGGGATACTGACGAGAATGAGGGAAGTCTAAAGTCCTAAGAAAAAGTATGTTGACAAGAGGGAACCCGGCCGAGGGATGTCCACTGGAACTGTTTGAAAAGCCATTAAAATTTGTGAAGGAAGGAGAAGCCATAGTGAACCTAGTGGAGGGAGGCTGAAAAATTGAAAGCGAATGTGAATGTGAAGTTGGTAATAGTGAACCCTACTGAGGGATGCTGATGAAGAGGGGGCAAAGTCTAAAGTCACATGAAACAGTCTGTTTACAAAAGTGAACCCGGCAGAGGGATGTCCACTGGAACTGTTTACAAAGACATTACGATTTGTGACGAGAAAAGCCATAGTGAATCCGGTGGAGGGAGGCTGAAAGCAAAGAGGTGTCTGTGCCCGGAAGAGGGGGACCACGGGGTGAAGCCATCACCCCAGAGATATATAGACCAGAGCTTTGTGTTTGTTAGTTGTTTTGTGAACCTATCAGGCCCTCGGAAACAGGAGACGCAACCACCAAAGGCCTTGATATCGATAAGGACTGTTTTGGGATCTAAGCCCGGTTGAGGGAGATCCAGGAGGTGGAAAACTATCACCCAACACCACGAGGAACAACAAGGGTCAGCGCCCAGCAGAGGGGAATCCTCACCCTAAGTGAAACCAAGAAACAAACTTTCATTTTGTTGAAGGAACTTTTGTTTTGTTACTTGAATATGTCAGGTCCTCTAAGGCAAGAGACTTTCAAGTGAAATGAGACTTGGCCTTCGACTGCCCTGATAGCTGCAAGCAGAACTGTCATCTCGTGCTGGGGAAGCTCGACAGTGTACTGCTCTCCAAGATTCCACCTTACACTGTACCCCGGGAAAGGAAGACCCAAGCTACCGCATCTTAACATATTATTTGAGAACACTTCTTTCTTTTCTTGAAAACTATCCCACACCCTTTTTTGTATTAGTTGTAAGGCTTGGCAATAGGTCTCTTGCTATAGGCCCTTTTTCATTTGACACAACGCCACTATGACTGCCTTATTTTTCATTTTGATGGTCGATGCTTGCTCCCATCTTAGATTTAGGTTTATATTAGGTGTTTTTCTAACCTGCATACAGTTTAATAAACACCCTTGAATTGTAATCACTTGTGTCTGTCTTTACTGTTGCCATCATGAGTTCCTTACAACCGTGAACAATAGCCAGCGTATATTGCGGCAGTTGTCCCTGCCAAACAGTGTGTCTGCATTGTCCGCAATGTGATCTATCAGGGCTGTCAATTCGGCCTCTGAAATGCGGGGTTTCTGGAGCCAGATGACTGGTAGCCTGCTTTTGCTGCTTCCGGACCTCCTGGTGGTGTTTCTGGGTGTGCATGCCTACAGGAAACACCTGATTTAAATTGGATTGGGTTTTCAAAAATGGCCACCAGCCAACTTCCAGTTCCTGCAATGATGCTGTTTCGGTGGCAGTGTTACCGGCGCTGGTGTTTCTGGGATCTTGTTGACAGACCTGCTGTTATCAGCATTTTTATTGCAGTGGCACCATCATTTCTCGATTTTTTCCCCCATTACCCGTTTGCCGATGTTACCATTTATGGATATGGCAGATGCATGCGCCCATCAGCTTTGTAATATGCTGGTGATTTCGCCACGCTGGTAGCCGGTAATGGTACTGCCGGATTGGCGGAATCACTGTCATTGTAATGGGAAACTTGTAATGACTGCCAATGTCTTTCTCACACTTCAAAGTAAATAAACAATCACAATTATTCTTTCATTGAAATTCTTTTGTCAGGATAGAACGACCAATACCTTTGGCGTATCCTGGTCTATTCGCCTGCCAGGACTAACTCTAAAAGATCCCTTTCCTGGTTCACTCTCCTGCCAGGAAGAGAAACTCCTATCACTACAGTTGGTTTCTTTGGTGGTAATATGGCTTACAGGTCCCCCCAATTAGACATATAATAAAAGGAGAGCTGTCTCTTCTGCCTTCCTGCTCCTTCTGAGCAACCTCTTGCTTGTTGTGGGTTACAGGTTTCCCCGAGTTGACTGTTCACCAATGGAGAATTATTCTCTTCTTGCACTTCCACTTCTTTTAAGTAGCCTCTTGGCTGCTGGCAATGTAAGTTACACTTTTCTCCAAGTTTGCTGTTCACCAATGGAGAATTATTCCCTTCTTGCACTTCCACTTCTTTCAAATAGCCTCTTGGCTGTTGGCAATGTAGGTTCCAGGTTTTCCCAATTTGATTTCTCATAAGAGGGAAAATGCACCCTTTTCACCTTCTTATATTTCACCACTTAGGGGTTGTATTAAGGTTTCATTTAATTCTGGCGCCCTCCCCCTTCTTAAGTCCTGTTGCTCTCGGTCTCCCACAACTTAATAATGGGTGCCAACAATGATACTAAGCACCCATTTGCCCTGGGCCTTCTCTGAGGCTCACCAGTAATTACGGGCGGCTTCGGCATCCTTCTCTTGGGTGGCGCGGTACAGCAGCACTTCCTATTGGCATCTCTGCATCACAGGGACCTCTCTGGTTTGCTCGCTGTCTGGGTGTCTCTGATCGGGAGTCTCCGCTGCTCCCATCCCCAAGACCAGGTCTCTTGTTTTCCTTGCAGGTACCGGTTTCTCATCTTCCTGCATGCTAGCCACTTTGCACAATTTCTGACCCCAAGTCGCAGCCGGGGAGAGTGAAATCTCTCCTGCTCCTTCGGCTTCCACCTCTCCGCAGCTGAAGCTGATTTTCATTTTTAAAGGTCCCCCTCAGGTGCCTTTTATCAAAACAACTAGATTGCATGTTTCTTCCAATGGTATTTCTGATCTTCATTGACTCCTGAGCCCTTTTCCTCGTCCCTGTACCATAAGCATTATGGATCCTGAAGTCCATAATGGGTTTAAGTCTTTCATGTGCATTTATTTCTTTGTAACTGTTGAATTAAATGTTATCAGAATTCTATTCTTCAACAAAAATACGAGTAAGACTAACTGAGGTGGGGCAAATGACCGCGTACATTGAAACCTGGAATGGTTTGAAACAGGGGTGTCCACTGGCAGCCACACTTTTCAATTTGTTCACATCAGATCTCCCATGTGAAATGATCTCGGACAGAATATTTCCACCGAAAATTAACTCAATAAAGATACCAATAATGATGTAGGCGGATGACATCATATTATTGGATAAAACACCGAAAGGTCTACAAGAGAGTCTCTGAATGCTGGTAGACTATATGGAAAGAAATGAGTTGAAAATAAATATAGCAAAAACCAAAATCATGACTATTATGAAATCGAAACCAAACGAAAAGAAACCAGTGATACACATTAACTCCTCCATTATTGACATTGTAACATCGTATAAATATCTGGGCATATTGATTAGTCAAACAATGGAAGAAAAAGAATGGGAGATACAGATAAAAAAAAAGTAATGGCTTTGGCGAGACAAGGATATATACTCCACGGAAAATATGGCAAATTTTCGTACCAACCGATCATTGCATTCTATATGAGTAAAGTTATCCCTATCCTGACATATGGAAGTGAAACACTTATTAAACTGTCAGAAAAGATATGGCCAATTTTGGAAGCGACGTTTTGGCGGAAAATAATGAGGTTGCCCAAATCATTCCCGATAACCCGTATCCGAGCAGAAATCGCAGTGCAATCACTGGCATCGGAGGTACTTTGGAAAAAATTTGACCTGTATCGGAAAGTAACTTGGGAACAAACAATCCCGGCGTTAGAAATCTTCATATCAAATCCCGATGCGATAAACGCTAGGGCCCTGTCTAAATGGAAACAACAAATACTAATAGCATTAGGAAATGAAGATATAACAGAAGAAATGCTACAGATGAGGCCCCAACATGCCAAGAAACGACTAATGTACCAAGATTGGCTAAGCAGTAATGAATGTATAACTCGATACAAAGAAAATATAGCAAGTAAAGCAGAAATTAGAGCGATCAACGACCTCCCACCGTACCTGGTGATATTCCCGGACAAAGAAATAAGAATGTTTTTTATGAAATTCCGGTTGAATTTACTACCCACGAGAGAAAGACTAGTAAGAACTAAACAGCAAGTGAATAAAGAAATTTCTTGTCGGATATGCAAAAATCAGAACGAGACAGAAAGTTTGTATCACCTTATGATGATATGCCCCGCCCTCAGTAAAGAAAGAACTATATGCAGATCTTATTTTGAGTCTACACAAAAGACGCTGAGCGCTGATCAAAGATGGGCCTGGATATTGTCAGGGTCTGAGAAACGAATGATTTATATAATCTTTCATTTTTGGAAGAAGATCATTGAAAGAATTGAAAACGTGAATTGACTAAAATGAATTACTAAAACATAACAACTGTGATAAGATAAAATGAAAAGTTTAAATTTAAACTGAAACATTTTTAAATAAAAAAAAAAGTTATCAGAATTAAGGAATGTTACAGGGTCGATGTGTTTCTTAGCATTAGGGTTAAGACTTCCACACAAAACATAAACCTGGTTTATGAAGGATATCACATCAGTTTTAGGAACTTCAAAGGTGTACAACTTCTTCTGTTTAAGTGACTTTCACAGAAGGCTTCTTGGGTGTGCTCATGAGAGGGACTTGTTCAATGGCAATAGGCCATCAGATACTCATGAATCTTTGAACACTCATCCTCACAAGAAGATGAATACCGCATTTCACCCAAAGGAGTCACCACTTTCTCCTGACAGCCACCTCCTCCCATGTGATCATCCCGCATGATACCACTCCAAGGGTTAGGGACAGATAGCTTCTGCCTTCCCCTGGCCACATGGGAGGAGATCTTAGGCTGGGGTTTAGTGTTGACTCTGGAGGATTCATCACACTACTCACCTGGATATTGCATCCTCGCTGGCTGTTGCAGAATTGGGGGACCGGCCGTCAGGCTGGTGGTGGAGGTCCATGGCCCAGACCCCAAGTCAGAGGGAGGCATCCCGGTGGAATGCCATACATGGTTGCCACCATGACTATCTGTAGTGCGCATGCATGGAGGGCTCGACAATGCCTCCTCGCACCTGAGCAACACACACAACCTCTTTCGTTGCTATGCAACAATGCCCACTGCAATGACCGCAACGCGGGAGCAGCAGGCTATTTAAATCCGGCTTTCCCTGGTACAGACGCGTCTCAATGGGCTCCATATGTTCGCCCCGTTTGTTCTTGATTCTCTGCAGTCTGGACTACCCTTACCTACCTCTGCTTCCTGCCTGCCCTCTCTACATACCTACCCTGTTACTCTGTGCTTGCTAATACTGCTCTTCTCAGCATCTGTTTGCTTTGCAGACTGCCTTCTACTGGTGTCAATTCTTTGTCTCACCTTGCCTTGAGGCTACCTCCTGGTGCCTTCTGTGACTGCCTCCTGGTGCTTCATCTGCAACATCTGCACTGCTGTTACCAGCTTTCCCTGCCATCGCTTTGCTCTGTCTCTATGCCACATTGTAAGAGGATTCAATTCAACACTACAGCTAAGTCAATGCCTAGTCTGGGATACTGAATGGAAGCCCTTATTGATATATCTTTATGTCCAGTTCATGCGTTCTGGATGACTACCCCTATATAACACCCCTCTCTTGGAATCCCACTGACCCCACTGAGCCAAGAAGTAGTTCTGTTTTGCAAGTTTAAAAGGTTTATTTGATAATTTAAACAATAGATATATATATCACACTTGATCATAATTTAATAATTGAATATGACACTTAATATGAGCAGTAATCAATAATGGATAGTCTGGCACTGGCACACTTGTGAATAGGAACAGAAGAATAAGGTGGTAGAGAATGCTTTATATAAGTTCAGATGGATGTAATGTTGAATGAAAATGCAATACAGAAAATACTCAATATGATTTCAACAAAACAATGTAATCACTTTTCTCTGGCAATCCCCTCCCCCTTTATGCAATGCAAGGAAATGGAAGAAAAGCACACAGTTCTCAGAAATGCAATCAAATGTAATTCAGTTCACCCCAGCAAGCTTAGACTACAGAAGTTTGAAACACAGGCCCAAAATGCTTTTATATGTGCTGGCAATGAAGTGAAAAATATGCTAAATGCTTTTAATTCCCTCTTGAGGTTCAGGGTGAGTGGTATCAAGTTAATATTAGTCCAGGCTCACTCTAGCAATGATTCAGGAATGGTTCTTAAGAGGCAAACGAAATTTTAGCAAGGAAAGCAAATAATCTTCTGTTTTCACACGTGGAGAAATTTGCAAATCGCGGCAAATTCGCGAGTGCGTTTTTCGCGATTGCGGCACAACTATAGGGAATCGGAATGCGGTTCTAGGTTCGTTGAAAAGCCAATATTCTAAGCTTTCAGAGGAAAGTTACTGCAAGTCTCTAAGGCAAACGGTCACGGAGATATGAGTGATATGGTAAAGGTCGTTTTTCAGATTTGAAATTTTAAAGTTCAAAAAGACAAGTGACAGCTTTGCAAATGACAGGTGACAATTTCTAGGAGGCAGTTCTGGTTAGATTAAAATAGATTGAATTATATTATTTTAACTAAGAGATTGGTTCTGCACAGTCCTGCTAGGTACTCACAATATATTTAGAAATAGAATGGGCCTCGCCACGGATCTGGTCAGGTTTTAGACTGGACTCTGGTCTGGTCTCGGCACTTCACAGTGATCTGGGTCAGCTCTGCTCTGCTGGTCTGGTCTGGGTCTCTGGTTCTGGATATTGATAGATTTGAAGTCTGGATCTTTCTGCACAGCTTTCTCTAGAGATTGATGGAGGTAAAGTATGGATTTTCCTGGCAGAGCGTCCCGCAGCAAATGGATTTGAAGGTCCCTATCTGTCCTGTCTGTCTGCTTTTATGTGTTTTGAAAATGGGTGTGTGTGCAGCATCACTAGGCTCCACCCCTCTCCACTTGTCATTGGCCACTTCATCCTCTTCCCCTTGATTGGGGGAATGAAATGAAGTGTCATCATGATGAGGTCTGTTTATGGTACAGAGAACCCACCCCTGTCAAATTACACACAATCTATATTTTGACCCAAAAGACATATTTGCACAGGTACACATTTGTTTAAGATTACATGCACCCATCACATATCACAGGAGGTATACCCTGTCCAAATCTGCTCTTCCTGGGAGCTTGCATTCAGAAATGGCAACATATTTCACTTTTTGGTCAAGTTACCAATATCAGATTCTTACTCAAATTTACCCAAATGTGTGCAAGGCATGCAGGCATTGATTGATGAAGTATCAGACTTTTCACATGCAGACATTTTAAGTAATACCCTCTTAACTGCTAGTTTGCCCCCAGAACATCACACAAATTGGAGTTTGGGCTTGAATTGAAGGTACATTTTTTATATTAAGGCTCTCAAAGTTATACATTTCTGTCATTTGATTACAGAGAGTTATCAGTGTTTCTGTAAAATATATAGTTTGCTTTCAATTCAGTTCTCAGAGTGTTGGAGTCCGCCTCCAAGACTTGGGTGGGTCAGTCACATGTGTCTTCTGGCAGGCAGGCCTTTGTTGACAGGAAACAGTCAAAATCAACATATCCTATTCAATTGCAAGAGCCTATTGTGTGGTCTCCGGAGGCTCCCAGCCAGTCTGCCTTCTATCAATTAAGAGGTCATGTGAGATTCTAACTCCTGGTGTGAATCTCTAGAGGTGAGAGGGTTTCCCAGGCTTCAGGCCTCTGGGAACAGCAGGCGGCTAATTTTTAATTAAAATGCAGCCTTTGAAGTCAGCTGAGTCAAATCCCTTTGTCAGCAACTGCACTCAGTTCTCCTGTCAGAGTTTAGACCGCTAGCGCCGCCTTGAGGATTTTGTTGGTACTGCATGCAATTTTGGAATCTTTCTTGGATTAATGCATTCTAAACAGGAATGGTTCTTACATGGTAGTAAATCCTTGCTTAACATTGTTTTGATGGGGCTCCTTACAGTAAAATGGTTATGTGGAACCCCACAAAAGGGTTGAATCTTTAAAGTGGTCTGGTGAGCCACGATTACAGCAACTTTTTGACATCAGTAACAGTGGATTTTCTTAACAAAGATCTTTCTTTACACTGGTGGGTGGCAAGTTAGGTAACCATTTTGGTGTGCGCACAAACTGCGTGGTTCTCCTGGATTCTGGCGCACTTGTGGGCTTTTTGGCCATCTTGGATTTTCTAAGCCCACAGCACCAAATGTTGCAGCATGATAGTCCAAACGTGGGTCAGGACACCCAACAAGTCCCCCCACGTGACTGCCCTTTGAATTTGAGTCGATGGGGAGTCGGGTGCACAAGGGTTTTGACCCACGCACTGGTCTGTCTGCATAATCTTCTTCCAATTCTGCAAATGGCACAGTTCAGCATCTTTTCCTCCATCCAGTACTGATCGATCGGTTCTCCTCGCCGGTCCTGATGGGAATATTGGGCGGTACACTGGAATCCCTTGCGTCTCTGCACCCGGTCTCTGGATCGTCCTCCCTGGCCAGTCTCGAGGTTTTCTTTCTCCTAGGACGACAAAGGAAGAGCGGCCATACCTATTCATAGACATTTTTCCCCTACCATTGATATAGTGGGGTGGCATATAAATTTATAGTCAAAACATATGGACATGCACATTTCTTTTTGTATTCAAAAACAAAAACCCCCACATTGAGAAACTCAGAATTTGATAGGCGATATGTCAGATATTTTAAGTTAGAACTGAATTAATCTGAGACAGTACCCTCTAGGATTCCAGAGGATTCCTCCAGTTGTTGCAGAGTGTGCCTGGGATGGCAACACTTCAACTGGTTAATGTGGACCCACTTGTCTTCCCCCTCTGCCAAACCGCCTTTGGGGATGCAGATCTTGTAGGTCACAGGGGAGATCTTTTCTATAATCTCAAAGGGTCCCTTCCATGTAAGCAAAAATTTCCGCTGTTTTGCCTGGTTTCTTTGGAAATTGTATAGATAGACCCGGTCCCCCACCTGATATTCCTTCCTGGAAGTCTTCAGGTCATAGTGGGTCTTCATGCTATCAGCTGATCTTTCTAGATTCCGCTGAGCATAAGCAAAAGCATGTTGAAGGTGTTTCCTTAAATTCTCCACATACTCATGAGTTGTGAAGGCATTTATCAGTGTCTGCTCTTGGGTCCTGTAGAGCAAATGCTGAGGAAGCACCATCTTGCGCCCAGTCATCAACTCAAATGGTGACATTTTGGTTGCAGATGAAGGGGTAGATCTGATGGCCATTAGGACCAGAGGTAATCGGATGTCACAACTTGGCCCAGAATCTGCCACAAACCTCTTTAATATGCTTTAATGGTTCGGTTATATCTCTCTACTGCCCCAGAAGAAGCTGGCCGGTAAGCAATATGCAACTTCCTTTTGACCCCCAGTATCTCCCACATCTTTGTCATTACTTCACTGGTGAAGTGGCTACCCCTGTCTGACTCAATCCTTTGAGGTAGACCGAAACGGGAAAAGATGTGGTTAATCATCAGGGCAGCTGCGGTTTCTGCCTTGCAATTTGGGGCTGGGAGACATTCCACCCACTTGGTAAACAAGCATGTCACAGTCAACATGTACTTATTACCCCTAGCAGAGCGAATCACGGGGCCTACGAAGTCGATTTGTAAATCTGACCATGGCAGGGTCATCCCCCTCTTTTGGAGAGGCGCACGGTGCGTGAGGGATGATGGCTGAAATTGTGCACACACAAGACACCCCTTCAAGTATTGGTCAAGGTCCTGCCCCATGTGTGGCCAGTATGCAACCTCTCTTAAGATTTCCAGTGTTGTGTGAAACCCCCTATGACCGGCGGTGGCCGCATCATGGGCGTGACTTAACATCAGGCTTCGGAATGAGGTAGGAACCACCCACTGATCGTGGCCAGCTTTGGATTTCTTTACCAGCAAAACGTCTTGGATTCGGAACATTTTTGGACATTTCATCAACACTCTTAGGTCCTCTTTCCCAGTGTAATCGGTATCCGTCAGGGGAAAGTTCTCAGGGTCCTCAAGGTGCTGGTAAAATTTACCAATTATTGGATCCCCCTTCTGAGCGGTAATCAAATCAGCATCAGGGGTCTCCTTACTCCATTGTGCAATTGAAAGGTCGTTGTGAGCATTTGTCTGGGACCTAGTGATAGCAGTGACCTGGATTTCCCCCAACAGGGACTCAATCTCAATTAGATCCCCTTGGATGGCCCCGGTTTTGGCCAGCTGATCAGCTAAGTCATTTCCAGTTTTGTCTGGTCCCTCTACTTTGGAATGACCCTTGATCTTTTTCCAATAGATGGTCATCTCATTCGAGGTGACCAGATCATCAATGTTTTGGATCAGCTTCCCATGTTTCAAGGGTTTGTTATTAGCACATAACATGCCTCTGGTTTTCCAATTAACCAGGTGCTCCACGAACCCGTTCCGTACATAATCCGAATCTGTGATTATGACCAGTTCGCGGAGTTGATGCTGGACAGCAGTGAGGATGGCCTGATGCACAGCCATCAATTCTGCCACCTGATTACTTCGGGGACCAATTTTGTACCCAGCAGAGGGTTCTGGGAACTCCTTCACCCATGCATTCCCTACGCCGGCCACCAGTTCTTTTTCCCCGTTGTTGTCAACATGGTAAGAGCATCCATCCACATAGACAGTGGGCATTCCCTCACACTTGTCCTCTTCAAAGACTTTGTGTGGGGAATTAAGGTATGCCTCCGTGTTGTCCTTGATTTTTAGACTTTCGTCCTCGAGACAGTTTTCTCTGGCACAATCATGCAAGTCAGCCAGACCTTGCGCGAGGGGACTCTTCTTGTTTTGGCCATATCTGACCTCCACAGGAAAGCCTTGCATTGACAGAATCCAGGAAGTAATTCGGGAATTACTCACATTTCCGGCCCGGATTCTGTCACTTTGGAGATATTGCAGAGGCTGGTGTGGAGTCTCCACTATGATGTGTTCCCCCTGGATAAACGGGCGGTAATTCTTCAATGCCCACACCGTTGCCAGGAGTGCCTTCTCACAATCGTTGAATTTTTCCTCCACAGAGGATAAAGTTTTGCTCGCATAAGAGATTACTTTATTGACCTTGTCATGCTTTTGGTATAATACCACCGTCAACCACGTATTAAAGAACCCCGTCTCCAGGAAGAACTCCTTGTTTCTGACAGGGTAAGCTAGGCAGGGCGCTTGTGAGAGGCTTCTTTTGAGTTGTCTTACTGCCTCGGCTTGTTCTGGACCCCATTCCCACTTGACCCCCCCCTTCTAGAGATGAATCAGGGGTCTGGTGATCTCTGCGTAGCCCTCAATGAACTTTCTGCTGTAATTAGTCAGTCCAAGGAGGCTCCTTAGTTCCCGCAGAGTTGTGGGGTCTTTCAGTTTCTGAAGTGCTTCCACTTTCTTTTCCTGGGGACAGAGACCCTGAGGAGTAATCTCATGCCCCAAGAAATTAACACGGGTTCTACACCACTGTGCTTTCTGAAAGGAAAGTTTTGCTCCGGCAGCCCTCAACTGTGTCAGAACATAACGGATCTCCGCTATGTGTTCCTCAACAGTTGAGCTTTTGATGAGGACATCGTCTACATAAGCCAGGTTACCCCTCGCACCCAGGTCGGGCATGGCCTTATGTAGGAAAATATTGAACTCATTACCGGAGTTAAGGTATCCGAAGGGAGTCCGGGTCCATGTGTACTGCTGGCCCCGAAAGGTAAAAGCCAGCTTGTATTGGTCCTCCCTACTGACAGGCACAGTCCAGTATCCATTGGTCAGGTCTATTGCAGTGAATACCTGTGACCCCTGGATCTGGGCCAGCCCTTGGTCAATGTAGGGAAGAGGCCATCGGGAAGTATGGACCCGTTTGTTGAGCTCCCTGAGGTCGGCGCAGAGTCTCCACTGGCCGATTGGCTTTAATATTCCCAGCACCGGATTATTGAAGGTGCTGTGGATGGGACGGATTATTCCCCTGGACTCAAGGTTCTTAATTATTTCAGTAAGGGACTCCATTGATGCGAGAGGCAAGCGATATTGCTTCACAAACACTGGAGTCATGCCAGGGTCCGTGGGGATTGTTGTTGTGTGGATGTCAGTGCGGCCACAGTCATATGAGTCTACCGCAAAGAGATCTTGGAAATCCAAGAAAACTTGTTTCAACTTTTGCTTTTGTTCCAGAGTCACACAGGCATCAGCTAGGTTGACTCTCTCTTCCACCATCTGCCTGAAGCCTGGAAAGACTTCTGGTTTGGCTATCTCAGCGGCCTCCTCCAGCTGGGTGGAGAAGTCCCTGGTCAGAGTGCTGATTTGGACTGGAGGCTTCAGGTGGGAAAGGCAGCCCTCATGGACCTGGAAAATCACCTCATCCCTCCTGAAGTCACAAGTCACATCTTCCTTACCATAAGGGCAAGAAGTGTACACCAGGAAGTTCCCCCCATGCTGGGTAAAAATCCTGTCTGGTGTTGTATTGTCATCACTGTCACCGTCAAAGCAGTCCTTGGGGATTGGCCCTAACAGTTCATTACCTAAATCTATGGAAAAATGTCGGTCATCAACTGCCATTCCAATAATGGTGCCTGCGGCTAGAGTAATACTCTTTAAGTCGCTGTTATCCACCTCTATTGGAATGGTGTCATGTTCTATGTTGACTAATGGAGATGGGTTTACCCCCAACCCTTGCTGTTGGAGAGAAGCGTTTAGATGTATGTAAGCATCAGGGTTTTTCAAATGTTGTCCTCTTTTAACTTTCACTTCCAGGGAGAATTGTCGGGTCCTTTCTGGGATGGTGACTTCCTCTTTAATCTGAATTTCAACTGCATAAGGTAGCAATTGAGCTGACCTAAATGCTTTTTCCGGATCATCAAAGCCCATGGGATTATCCGCTAATCGGGACCAAGCTTTGAAGTTTATTAGGTCCAAACTAATGGCAAAGCGATTGAGAATGTCACTGCCTAAGTAAAAGGCGGCAGTGACGTCTCGCACGACCCAACAATTATGGACTATGCTCTTGTTGCCAATGGAGATTTTGAGCATACACCTGCTTGGCAGGAGATGTTTGGAATTAGGCGCTTCCAGGTCCATTTCCCATTTGTCTATCAGTTTGAATGTGGGAATGGCTGGATCTTTTGGGAGTTGGCGGAACATGGCTTCGCTGATGAAGCTCTTACCGTTGCTCACACACACTCGAGTGAGAACAGAGTCCTTCCCATCATTTAACTGAACAGGGATGAACAACTGCTCTCCAATTTGCTGAATATCAGCCAGGCTCTGAGCTGATTTCACATCTTTCTGGACTATAGGAGTGGGAGTTTCTGATTGTGGATTAGTATAGAATCTCAGAGTGTTTCCTTCCAGCGTGGAATACCACTTTAGACTGGAAGGAAGGTTGATTTTCAGAAATAGAGAGGACCCTCCATCACCAGTCTGTTGTCCTACTGCTATTACTGTAACGTCTGGAATTTGGTTGTTCTGGAAGTGAAATTCTACTTGGTCAGATTTTTGTTCAACCATGTGGCAGGTGCCGTTTAAACTAACATGGTTGACACTCTGTTTTAATTTTATTGGTCGGCTAGTCTGGGTCCAGAGGACCTTGTTTACGCAATCTATTAAGGGTGACAACCTCCTCAGGAGGTCATTCCCCAGTAAACAAGGGGTGCCCTCTGGAGTCACTACTATGACTGGGTGTTTCACCTTGTGTCGCCCGATCTTAATGTCCAAGTCTGCAGTCCCCTCAACGGGAATTTCCATCCCGTCAAAGTTCTGCAGTTGTCCAGGAAGAGAGGTGAGAGGAATTTGTTAATTCTCTCCCCTTCCTGCATTCAGTTCGTCAAAGGCCCTTCTGGACAGAAGGGTAGCTTGAGATCCAGTGTCCACCAGTGACAAAATCGTACCCTGCCCCTGTACTTGTACCGGGGCATAATATCTTCCCTCCTTCTCCTCAAGGGGGCACAGATAATGCACATTTTTGGACAACTGGTGGGCTAATTTTCTGATTTTGGACATTGCTAGCGAAGAGATTTGGGCAGAATTCTGTGGAGCGCCTTGGGAATCTGAAAGAAAAAGTTGGCAACTGGAGATCAGAGCCATTGTGGGTTCCCCTGGCTCCGGTTCTGGGCCACCCCCCCCTTTTTGGAGGCAGTCATCAGGATGGGTTTGAACCAAGGGATTTTCTTGCTGTTGGTTCTGGGATGAGATGGTGGGCGGCGGTAGCTCAGTCTCCCCATCTCCCCAGTCTGGATTTGCATCCCTAGGGACCCATTTTTCTTTGGGAGGAGTTCCCCCCTCTCTGAAGGAGAAGATCCTTTTCCCAGGATCCTCTGTGGATCCCTCTCCCTCAAATTGGAAGATCTGTACCTCCTCCTCAAACTGAGTCTGTTTGGGTCTTTTGTTTCTCCTACCCCCCCTCTGCTCCTTAGGAGGCAGACTTTCAGGGGCAAGAGATTTTGTTTCCGGTTCCTGGGTTTCCAGGGGCTGTTTACAAGTGAGGAAGGAAGCTTCCTCCAAGGCTCTACACCCCCCTACACCTTGGGGCTGGAAATTGGGTGGATACCTGGGGAAAAAGTTCTGCCCAGGATTTGGAGAATTTCTGCCCTCCTGTGGGAAGTTGGGAGGGAAGTTCCCTGGGTTAGGTGCTTGGCTGGATCCCCCCCTTGGGCTGGAGGAGTCCACACATAACCCAGGATGGGTCGATTACCCTTGTAACGGGGACTTACATAGTCAGGAGAGCGAGGGACCCCATTTGTGGGACTACCTCCTTGACTCCCGGTTTGTGACTGGCCCGAGGACCTTCTGGGCCTAGCATTATTAGGTGCAGGTAGGTTTTTAGGCCCCCCCATCTCCAAATCCAAAACGGGGGTGACCTTTACCTCTGCCACCTTGGCAGCAGCAGGGGTGCTGTTGGTTTTGGGATTTTTCTGGGTATTGCTTTTATTTTCTATGGGCTTCTGCACCTCATAGATCCGGGTCGCCTGTTCAATGACCCAGTCTAAAGATCTTTTCTCGTGAAAATCCCTCACGAGCTGGGTCATTATGTATTTGGGCAAGGCATGGAAAAACGTATTAATAAATTCTCTGCTGTCTGTGTGCACCCTTCTGGTGGTCTGCGCAAAGGCACGTTTCAGTTCTTGCACAAACTCTTGTGGGGCCTGATCCTCCCCACACTGCAAATTGTAGGCTGCCTTGCGAGCCTCTTGGGGATTTCTGTGAACAGAAAAATGTTTTAATATGGCCGCCCTATAGGTGGACCACCTGGAATGATTTTGGTCCTCCAGCCCTGCAAAGAAACTGGAGTACTCTGGGGAGAATGTCCACTTTACATATTGGATACAGCTTTGGCTGTCCTTCAAATGAAAAGTCTCCATCATTTGCTCATAGAGCTCCAAGTGTTCCCAAACAGAGTACTTGGCGTTCTTATGATAAGGCGTGATGACGCTCCTGATTGCCTTAATCTGCTTTAAGGGGTCCTTAAGCAAGGCCCTTTTTGTCTTATTGGCCCTTTTGGTCCGGGTAACCCTGGTCCATTCATCTTCTGACTCAGAGGCACTGCTCCCAGAGGTTCCCGTCTGTTCTTCCAGGTTTTCCCGGATTCTGCGAGCCTGGGAATGGCTGGCAGAATGTGGGGACCTGGTCTCCTGTGTCCTGTACTGCTCAGAGGAGTCTTCAGATCCCTCCTTGCTGCCAGGATTTGATGGGTACCCCCCCCACTGACCTAACTGGGCAGAGGTTTTCAGGATGCCCTTAATGGGCCTACTCTCCTGGGGTTCCCCACTAAATTGCACTGTGCTTGGGTGCCCATACCCGGATGCCCGCCCATCCATTCCTGGGAGGTACTGGCCTATGAGCCCCATGCTTCTGGCTGGATAGTAATATGCCATCCCTGTGGCCCTGTGCTCATGTGCACCAGGGGACATGGGGGTGGCAGAGTCCAGGGACTGAGAGAGATAAAGGCCTCTGGTACTAGGGCTCCTGGGGTTATGCTCAGGAGTTTCTCTTTCCCAGCGAACCTCATCTCTATCCGCCCCTGCTCCCTGTTGCAATGCAAGAGCCTGCGCCTTCAGTTCCTCAGTTAAGGCCTTACTAGACTCTATCAGTCTCTCCTGCATCGCTACCTGTTGTTGGAGTCTAACATTGTGCTGGCAGAGAGCCTCATTCTCTCTGTGTGCCTCCTGATTGGTCCTGGAGCACTGGGCCAGTCTTTGCTGCAGGAGGGTTACCTCCTGAGCTGTGTCCCTATTGGCCTGCTCCTTTCTTGCTAGAGCATCCTCCACCCTCCTGGTGTGCTCTAACAAGTTCTGGTGTTCTTTTTGGAGGTCACCCAGTCCCTGGTGGGCCAGGTGATTTTCTTCCATTTTTCTTTTTAAGTGGCAGACTTCCTGGCCTAAGGTGTCCCTTTCCTGACTAAGAGTCTGCATCTGTACCGTCAGGTCGTCCCTTTGCCTTTGGAAGGCACCAGCTTTCTGGCGCTCCTGATCAAACTCTGCCTGGGTATCCAGGTCTTTCAGAATCAGTTTATTGCTCTCTGCCTTCTCCCTATCTAGGTGGCTTTGCAGGGGGACTACCTGCTCAGCACATACCCTATTGAAGTCTAACTGTTGCTCCAGTTTTTTCTGGCTCTGCAGTAGGGAGTCCAAACCTTCTTGGTACTCCTTCTGCAAGGCCAGAAATCTGGTATCCTGATCGGCCTTTTCCTGTTGCAGGATGTCCATATCCTTCTTTATTTTAATGATGTGCTGTCTACTCTCATTTTCTGACTCCTGGCTCCCCTGCAGCCTCTGCTCAGAAGAGACCAGGTCAGATTGGACCTTCTCTAACGCCATCTGTCGCTTATTCGCCAGATCTTGGCTTTCAGTACATTTATCCTGCATGTCTCCCATATATAGGTACAGGTATGCCGCTATCCTAACCATCTTGTCTTGTTCATCCTTAGCTTTAGGAGCCATGTATAGTTCACTCAGGGCCACATGTAAGGGACCCTGATCTCTCCTTATATCTGACCCTGTTTCCGTGACCTGTTGCGTGATGGCCTGCAACCAGACCATACGGTCCTGGTGAGTCCACTCACCTCTCACAAATAACTTATGTAAGAAGTGCTCTCTGGCTATTTTCATGTCTACTAAGGTCGTCATTCTAGAGATTTGAGTTCCTTCCTGACTTACAGAAGTTTGTATTTTATTTTTGCAAAACAGACCTTTTCCTTAGAGCGTTCCTTTGAGGAGTGCTTTACAGCGTAACACAGCGTGGTGATCCGACCGGATATGTGTATCTGGTCAGCTGGCACGCTGTATTAATCTGCACAAATGGTAGATCTAACCCAAACGTCCGGCACGAGCCCCCAATTTGTAAGAGGATTCAATTCAACACTACAGCTAAGTCAATGCCTAGTCTGGGATACTGAATGGAAACCCTTATTGATATATCTTTATGTCCAGTTCATGCGTTCTGGATGACTTCCCCTATATAACACCCCTCTCTTGGAATCCCCCTGACCCCGCTGAGCCAAGAAGTAGTTCTGTTTTGCAAGTTTAAAAGGTTTATTTGATAATTTAAACAATAGATATATATATCACACTTGATAATAATTTAATAATTGAATATGACACTTAATATGAGCAGTAATCAATAATGGATAGTCTGGCACTGAGCCACTTGTGAATAGGAACAGAAGAATAAGGTGGTAGAGAATGCTTTATATAAGTTCAGATGGATGTAATGTTGAATGAAAATGCAATACAGAAAATACTGATTTCAACAAAACAATGTAATCACTTTTCTCTGGCAATCCCCTCCCCCTTTATGCCATGCAAGGAAATGGAAGAAAAGCACACAGTTCTCAGAAATGCAATCAAATGTAATTCAGTTCATCCCAGCAAGCTTAGACTACAGAAGTTTGAAACACAGGCCCAAAATGCTTTTATATGTGCTGGCAATGAAGTGAAAAATATGCTAAATGCTTTTAATTCCCTCTTGAGGTTCAGGGTGAGTGGTATCAAGTTAATATTAGTCCAGGCTCACTCTAGCAATGATTCAGGAATGGTTCTTAAGAGGCAAACGAAATTTTAGCAAGGAAAGCAAAGAATCTTCTGTTTTCACACGTGGAGAAATTTGCAAATCGCGGCAAATCGGAATCGGAATGCGGTTCTAGGTTCGTTGAAAAGCCAAGCTTCTAAGCTTTCAGAGGAAAGTTACTGCAAGTCTCTAGGACAAACAGTCACGGAGATATGAGCGATATGGTAAAGGTCGTTTTTCAGATTTGAAATTTTAAAGTTCAAAAAGACAAGTGACAGCTTTGCAAATGACAGGTGACAACTTCTAGGAGGCAGTTCTGGTTAGATTAAAATAAATTGAATTATATTATCTTAACTAAGAGATTGGTTCTGCACAGTCCTGCTAGGTACTCACAATATATTTAGAAATAAAATGGGCCTCGCCACGGATCTGGTCAGGTTTTAGACTGGACTCTGGTCTGGTCTCGGCACTTCACAGTGATCTGGGTCAGCTCTGCTCTGCTGGTCTGGTCTTGGTCTCTGGTTCTGGATATTGATAGATTTGAAGTCTGGATCTTTCTGCACAGCTTTCTCTAGAGATTGATGGAGGTAAAGTATGGATTTTCCCGGCAGAGCCTCCCGCAGCAAATGGATTTGAAGGTCCCTATCTGTCCTGTCTGTCTGCTTTTATGTGTTTTGAAAATGGGTGTGTGTGCAGCATCACTAGGCTCTACCCCTCTCCACTTGTCATTGGCCACTTCATCCTCTTCCCCTTGATTGGGGGAATGAAATGAAGTGTCATCATGATGAGGTCTGTTTATGGTACAGGGAACCAACCCCTGTCAAATTACACACGATCTATATTTTGACCCAAAAGACATATTTGCACATTTGTTTAAGATTACATGCACCCATCACATATCACAGGAGGTATACTCTGTCCAAATCTGCTCTTCCTGGGAGCTTGCATTCAGAAATGCCAACATATTTCACTTTTTGGTCAAGTTACCAATATCAGATTCTTACTCAAATTTACCCAAATGTGTGCAAGGCATGCAGGCATTGATTGATGAAGTATCAGACATTTCACATGCAGACATTTTAAGTAATACCCTCTTAACTGCTAGTTTGCCCCCAGAACATCACACAAATTGGAGTTTGGGCTTGAATTGAAGGTACATTTTTTATATTAAGGCTCTCAAAGTTATACATTTCTGTCATTTGATTACAAAGAGTTATCAGTGTTTCTGTAAAATATATATTTTGCTTTCAATTCAGTTCTCAGAGTGTTGGAGTCCGCCTCCAAGACTTGGGTGGGTCAGTCACATGTGTCTTCTGGCAGGCAGGCCTTTGTTGACAGGAAACAGTCAAAATCAACATATCCTATTCAATTGCAAGAGCCTATTGTGTGGTCTCCAGGAGGCTCCCAGCCAGTCTGCCTTCTATCAATCAAGAGGTCATGTGAGATTCTAACTCCTGGTGTGAATCTCTAGAGGTGAGAGGGTTTCCCAGGCTTCAGGCCTCTGGGAACAGCAGGTGGCTAATTTTTAATTAAAATGCAGCCTTTGAAGTCAGCTGAGTCAAATCCCTTTGTCAGCAACTGCACTCAGTTCTCCTGTCAGAGTTTAGACCGCTAGCGCCGCCTTGAGGATTTTGTTGGTACTGCATGCAATTTTGGGATCTTTCTTGGATTAATGCATTCTAAACAGGAATGGTTCTTACATGGTAGTAAATCCTTGCTTAACATTGTTTTGATGGGGCTCCTTACAGTAAAATGGTTATGTGGAACCCCACAAAAGGGTTGAATCTTTAAAGTGGTCTGGTGAGCCACGATTTCAGCAACTTTTTGACATCAGTAACAGTGGATTTTGTTAACAAAGATCTTTCTTTACACTGGTGGGTGGCAAGTTAGGTAACCATTTTGGTGTGCGCACAAACTGCGTGGTTCTCCTGGATTCTGGCGCACTTGTGGGCTTTTTGGCCATCTTGGATTTTCTAAGCCCACAGCACCAAATGTTGCAGCAGGATAGTCCAAACGTGGGTCAGGACACCCAACAACATTAATTCGTCAACAGCTGCCTCGTGGCATAGGGAGTCGACCTACGGGTACCTGTTCTGTTTATCCCATCCAAGAGGGGTGTCGGGGTTCAGCCCCTATGCCATACGTCATACTTACCACTGGTTGGAACTCTGGAGGACAAGAAAAGAATCAGAAGCGAAGTACCGACCCTGAACACAAATTCAACGTGGCCAGGAACTTGACACAGATTAATATAGGTTGCAATGTATTTCATCTATGCTCACTTGCAGAGCCTCATATATATAGGATAACATTGAGGATTAGAATTTCACACATTAAACTGTCGACTGAGGAACAATGGGAGCTTCACTGTGGTACGCAGTTTGACGAACAAGGTTGTTATTCTAGTTTGATGAAAGTTAAAGTTATCTCAACGTCAGATGACAATGGCAAACCCCCTTCTTCTTTCAATCCTAGAGCCTATATTTCTCCTGTGAAATTACTTCAATCGCATTTTGTAATTTATAGCAATTGTTTGTCCTGTATTAATAGTATTGGAACATTTAAACACTTGTTTCTTGAGTGTGCATATTAACCGTTTTTGTTTGCAGGTCTGAAATTACCTTGAATGCATATTTAAGACCAATGGTCCTCTATCCTTTCATAATTTAGCTTTTAATTCAAGTGGACATTAATTACACATGTATCACATATGACCTTGTTATGGTAATAGCAATTCAGACAATAATTTCCAATTAGACGCCATTTCAGAATATCTTTATTAAGGGATGGTTGAACAACATATATAACATTTGTAGATTAGAGAAATGGCTGTCCAGTATGACTTGCCAAATTTGAAATGAAGTGGCACATATTTAATAATTTGTTATCCTCTTTTATCTCGTCTGTTCATAATATGTAAATGAATTTCAGTGGAAGACTTGTAATATAGTCACTCTTACTTCTCAAAGATTAAGTTCTTATATTAATCACATGTAATGCACTTATGTGCTTCTCCTATTTCCCTTGTGTGCTTCCCCTTTTCCCATTTCTTGTTCCGTCTGTTTGGTCTGCTTGATGTTTATGTCTCGTTTTATGGTTCATCTAAAACGTTCCAGAGATTTTTTCGGAAGAGAGCGTAGTTTATGACTATTGTCATTATATCAATATTAATGCTGAATACTTCGAAAGCAGCAGTTGTGTGAATTATTTCTATTAACTTATGGGCATTCAGTAATACAATCGTGGCAAAAATTTCACCTTTACAAAAAATCGTGGCGAAAATGCTGTGGTTTTACACAGTAAAGGTGTACCCCGTTATACCATTTTTAAGAGGAGCGGGGGTTGCAGGGGAGTCACCCGCATCCTTTACATCGATTGCAGCAGCAAAACCGCAGCCTTTTTGCTGCGATTTTTTGTGTAAACGGCCATTCTTGCCACAATTTTAACACATGGAACCAATTTATGTGGATAGGCTATCAACGAAAATAAAATAAGAGATTCAATAGTCCGGTTGAGAATGGACAATGCAAGAATATTTATTCAAACCAGGTTTGCAAACTGGACAGCACCCAATTAGCCCGCTACCCAATCTAACCCAACCCGCCTCCAACTCACCTTCCCCTTACATACCCTCATGGTCTGGCCCATCCATTTGACATTATATCCATATGACTTTTCCCACCCTGTGACAACATAATACTCCAGATTGCTCCTTATTGTAGTCCGTCCTCGGTTTCCACCTGGATCCTCCTTCCCATGTGATTGTTTCCTTCCAGGACCCTTGCTCAGGTCTGATGATATCTGGTCTACCTCAGACGATAGGATACGGCCACTGCTGATGTATTTCCGGCCATGAATAAGGTGCCATTGTTCCGTCTAGTCCAAACTGGCTGGATCTCAGTAACCCTGAGAGCTATTGAAGCACTGTTTCAGCAGTCCTATAGGGTGTGCTCGAGCTCTGGAGCTCCCAGGCTGGGACAAGTATTACCAAAGCCAATAGTTGGGTATTCCTTAACCAACGTCCACTGATATTGAAACAAAAATTATAAATGCTCTGGCCTATCCATGTACACAGTAGAGTAACTTTTCTGAAAATGTTGGGGGGGGGACATGACAACTGAAGGAAAGGGATGGGGTGAAGGGAAGGTGGATGGTGGCTCTGAGGGATCTTTTCGGGCAAATAGTTGAAAAAAATGTGGTCGAATGGTATATTTGACCAAATTCGGTCACCACCATTAGTTAAAAGCCGAAGATACCGAACATGAAGAGCAGTGGTTGCAGGGGTGGCCCCCGCTTCCTCAGCAGTGGTGGCAGGGGACCCCACAAAACAAAAAGAAGAAAAGGGATGCTACAGCGTCAGATTCGACCCGAGTTAAAGGGATGGATCTGATGCAGGAGGTTACAGGAGAGGCAGCGGATGGAGAAAAGGTAAGTGTGGGGGGGGCTTTATGGGTGTACTGGCGGTTTGAGGGGACATGGGTTTGATTTTTTTTACCGTAAAAATGTATTCGCAGCGAAAATGACTACGGTTAATTCCGCTGTGATTTCGTCCGTCCGTCAAACAACCTGAATCCCTGAGGTATAACACTAAACTACTATACCACAAGAGTCCATTGTTGACTATCTGTTATAACTTTCATAAGACTGGTGGTGTATCTTTATAGTTCAATTGGGCACCCATACATCTTCGGCCTGCCAAGCACCCAGTGACACAACATAACAGTCACAAACTTAATTCCACTAGAACATACACACAATGCATTATTTATCATTCATTCAGACATAAAAGTCAACACACATATGTTTGAACACACTCTCACTGACACACAAATGCACCCAGCACCTCCACTGATATACACTGTGTGCACACAACATTTATGTGTACATTTACAATAACACATGGAAACAGTGGCGCAACGTCCATTGAGCAGACCAGACTTCATCACCCCCTGATACTTGAAATTTTGGGCTATGTTGACTTTACCTAGTTGAACTATAAAGCCATGGCCGAAAGGACCAGATTCACTGCAATGTTAGCAATTTGCCTGATTTTTCCTTTCATTCAAAGGCAGAAACCATTGGTTAATGCAGTGCAGTGGGTGACCAAGTGTAATTGGTATAGATTTTTAAATGCCATATATCTCCAAACTTGGGTTCTGCACAGCACCTTATATGTGTGGTAGCAATAGATTTTTTCAACTAGATTCTGACTAATTAATATTAAGGTATGTTTTCCTGTGTGCACATGGCTCCAAACAGTGGAGTACCGAGCGGGAGAGTCACAAGGGGGTGGTCAAGCTGCCCCCCGCAGCTCTTTTAAGAACCAGACCGGGACATTTGTCATTGGGACACCTTTCCCATTCGGCACCTCAAAGAGGGTGCCCAACGGCAAAAGTGTCCTGCTGTCAAGACAATGTGTGATGAGCAATTCCTGTTCCGCACGCTCATTGTCCTGGCAGCAGGACACCTTACCCGTTCCAAATGGTAGAGGTATCTCGCTACAATGACAATGTCCCAAGGAGCGCCGGGTGCCGGGCAGCAGAGGGTTCTCATGTTGCTCAGTATCAACAGAGTATTACAATGTGAGCCATTAAGCACTGACAGGAGGATAGGGGTACTATTAGCAGGGATTTTTGTCCCTTTAGAAATGTGAATAGGAGGGAGTGATCAGAAGTGAGAAGGGTGGATAATGTTGCATGCTTTATGAAATAATGACTATAGCTTTAAAACCCAAGGAGGATGTGTTAGGCTCACATGAATCTACATGATGCTATTGTGACTGTGCATGCAGAATGGGGAGAATGCAACTATAGCCATACTCCCATTGCTCAACGGTTCCTCGTGACTATTTCGAATGACATTTTTTTTTTCGAATTTTTCGAATGCCATAATGTCGAAAACATGTCGCTGAAAAAAATATTTCAAATGTCTTTTTTTTGTTATTTTTTGTTTGCAATGGGGGGGTTCCCCCCCTTTATTTTTACCCTTTGTTTTTTACTCACGAAACAAAAAAAAACATGTAAATTAAAAAATAATACATTCGAATTTTTTTTTTTCGGTGAAATGTTTTTGACATATTTGTCATTAGAATCTTTTTTTTCGACATATTATCTGGATACCTTGCTCAACATATTTCTATGACAATGTACATACTGTATGGTTAGTTTACTATGAAAGGCTAGTTTATTAAGTACTGTGGTGTGCTTCTAATGCATTGCTATAAATAATTACATGTTATAAGTCTTATATAAATAATAAGCACATAACAAGTAAAGCAAAACCTTAATAAATATCTATATCAACTAAGCCTGGAAAGATGGGCACGGTCGCTTGAATTGTCCACATCCCAGTTTCACCATTTAACCAAGTGTGTGATCCGGAGCAAATTATTTAAACACATTGTGCCTTATCTGCAGCTCTGTAAGAGATTCTGATTCACTTCAAAGCTTATGTTAATTTATCATGCTATTATAATGGAAAAGGCTAATGACTATAGAGTTGCTCCACATATAACAATAGTGCAATTTAGGTATTTTGCACCACAAAGTTATTTGTTGCTTGCCTTATTTATGGCAACTTATTCTAAAGTCACTTCCATGGTGCCTCCAAGTATCAAAGACTGATGATGCGCCTTCCAATGTCCTTTTCTGCAAAGTCACTTCAGTTGGTGCAATCCATATGCTAATTAGGAAGTTTGTATGTATTTTGCCTCAGAGGGATTGGACCGAACTCCCCAACAAACATACACAAACACAATTTTAAATTATTTTTTAAAAATAAGTAACTCTGCTGTGCTTTCAAATGCTGCCCGGGCCACATCTCATGTTGCACCGACCTAACCTTGTCACACTAACGCGCCTCCAGACAGAAACCAGGAAGCTGAATGAGCTTCTTAGTTCCTGTCTGTGTCGCACGAACACGAAGCCAGAAAGCGATGCTCTGTGCCGCTGGCCCCGGAAATGCTGCTGCTAGTGTGACAGCACAGGCGCCAGGCCCTGCAACACCCGGTTCAGTGCCTTGGCTGCTGACTTTGAGTCAGGCCAGCCAGGGTGAGGGACTGAGCCACGCAGAGCATCCCAGCCCTGAATGTGATGCAGCATGGCTGCCAGACATCTCCGAATTACATAATGAGACAGCGCAAGCCTCGGGCTCGCGCTGTCCAATTACATAATTGAGGATTGCGGCCCCCTGCCCTCCCTCCAAAAGATGGGGGGGGACAAAAAGGCATGGCACAGAAGTTGGGGGGGACAAAGCCCCCTGTCCCCCCTATAATTACGCCCATGTACAGATGACACATCAGGTATTTGCATATTTCCCAGACTCCTCCATTTTTTCATTTCCCATGTACACATTCCATGTCATCATGAACTGCCAAACCAAATATAACCACCCAAATCATAACCTCACACCCTCTGGCGGTCCATAACCATTCACAGGCCCTTCTTTTCTGCTTACTGCGCAACTATTCTAACTGCAGCTTTTCCCTGCTCTAAACTCCAATTTAGTGTTTTTTCTTTTGCACCGAGAATACTGTCCAGGCAAGCTGGAGGGTCTGTTATTAATCACAACGGCTCTGGGATGGCGGCCACATTTTACACAACACCTCACCCGTGCCAACAGAAGAGAAAATACAATGGGCCTGTTCGCGAGTTGAGTGGCATCCTGGCTGGGATACCGCCCAACTTTATTAGCGTTAGCGCCCACCTGTCCGGCAGTATTACCACCGGATCATGGGTTGGGCGATAACTGTAAGTCCCCATTCCAATGGGGAAAATTTCAGCACAATTACCATTCAGTAATACCTCCAGCATTTTCTCTGCATCTTTACCCCCAGCTCTGAGCTGGGGATAAACACACAAGACTCATGATAGGGCCAGCCCTTAAATGTGTTGGTAACACTACTACCGCCTAACTCATGATCAGGCCGAATGAGACATACTATGGTGGCAATGTAAGGTTGCTCAGTTACTTCCTGATTTACTGGGCATAAAACATCTCCTGCACCTCGGTGTTCAGTGTGCTATCTCAAAAGCCTGCTTCTTCTAATTGTATATAGTTTCTAAAACCTGTAAACTCTTAGTCACATCAGTTACACGTCTTAACACTTCCTCCACCTTCTCTAAGTCACCAAATCTATGGGTTATCAATTTAGGCCATCCATTCAAGAACTCAACATATACCTTCACTATCCTCTCATTCGCTAGATAGAAAACTGTGAATTGCTAAGTACTTGTACGAATAGTAAAATGTACATATGACACTGGTGATGCAATACATTCCACACAAAGATCCTAACTTCGAAATAACCTCCTTCCTGCCAAACTATATCTGCCCCCTTCACCTTCCCAGCATACTCTGTTCCCAACTAATATTAGATGTCCATCCCCTAACTTACTCAAACTCTGCAACGCAGGTGGCTGTAAAGGCCATAATTCACAATTAGATCCCCAAGACTAAACCATAGATCTGGGGTCATTCCTGGGGCAGAGATCTGGTACCTAGAGGCCTTAGTGGGCAACTCAATCTACCAAACTTCATGATGTGTCACCCATTTCCAGTTATACCCTACCCACGGTTCGGGCAGTATTCTGCTGGCCAGGGCCCATTGACCTCTGATTGGCTCGTATGCAGTGAATACACATTCTGTTTCTTCGCAGCACCAACCAGAGTTCTCCAAGAAATGTCTCTATTGCCACAGTCGGGCTGGTATTCCAGAATCGTTTTTGAAAAATCTAGGCCAACTATTGTGCTGCATTTCATCTTGAATCGACATCAGCTGGGCATTCAGATGATCCTGTACCTCGTCACGTGCCATGTCCCATTCCAAATTACTTCCTGCTTCCATCACACTTTCCAACAGTTTCTACAGGGCACCTTTAGTAATCTGACTGAGCATGCCAATTACATGCACCTCGCCCATTTGCATCTCAATTCCCATCAACTCTGCCCTTGATATACGCTCATTTGCCTTTTCCAATTGGCCAACACAGCCTTCTAAATGTGTACCTTTATAAATCCCCCACGTGCCAAGTGCTCAGTGGAGTACCTTTGCTCAAAATGTGGTGTCTGGGGGGCATTGACATCTCAATGAAAGGGGCCCCTGCCAAATGAATGGTACAAAATGGTGTGCCACAAATGTTTGGGGGCACACCCACTGTTATCCCCCACTAAAAGTATGAGCATGCAAGTGCTGTATTAGCTCCACTCCACACCTCATCTAATACTTCACTTTTCTGTCGTCCTTCCAGTAATTCCTACTGCTGCTGCACCACCCGGATTCCTGCCCCCTTGGTACAATTGCGGTAATGATTAGTAACATGAAATGCAGACAGAGGGATGGTAAATAGCATAGTAGCGACTGTGGCATTCAATACCATATACATATAACCAGCTCTTTCTGGGCACAACACTGAATTGAACCATAACTGTTGATTGCACACCTGTGTATTTGTAAGGAAGGAACCCATCTATCTCTATTTCCGGGGAAGGTAAATGCTGAATTAGGGTACATGTTCTATTATCCAAAGTATCTGAGAAATGAAAATTAGCATCCGTACAGTAAGTGCACGGGTTTACCGTTCTGGTATAATTCTACCCATCGACCATTGTTAATACATTTATAATTTGTTATTTATAACACGCTAAAGAGGTTTCTAAGCACGGACAGGTGATTCAAACCTGTGTTGCTCTGCGTCGTCTTGTTTCCAAGACGAGTGCGTCGCCACTGAGCTATACTACCTGTGTCACAAATAGTACCATACTGCACAACCTTTTCCTTTAACTCCCTCTACGCTGAGGTCTTCCATGTCACATAACTGTTGTACCACTAGCCTATGCATAGCCATAGATACATTTACTAAATCTGGAGATGCACCTACATTGCCAAGAAGCGCTCTTGGTATAGTCATAACCGTGGTCCGTCCCGGTCCACTGTTTATACCAGTAGATCAGTTTAGAGATGATTTTATTCGTCCTCCTGGTGAAAAGGACAGATTGGCAGTAATAGATTAGGTCAGTGACACATGAAGGCTCTGGATACAACAAAGTTGGTTTAGGGGTTACAGTAGTAGGAATGTTAGTGGTTTCACTCAGTTCTCTATCTCTAAGTAGATTAGGTTAGGTTCTCACTGTGGGCTCTTCAAATTCTGAGTTCAATACCTTCAGATAATCTTCATCATTCATCCAATTAGGTAGATCCTCACAGGGAGATAGCACTGTCCCCACTGGGCATTCGGCTGACCGTGGTATACATCCCAGCCAAAGATCCTCCCCACACTCCCAGGCTCCATTCAAATCATAGGTTCCCCTTTGTCAGAGTACTATCCATTGTTTCTTATACCACAGCTAGGCCGTAACATCACTGCTAGTTCCTATGTTAGTCAGGTTCTTCATGGCTAAAATGGTATGTACAATGGAATCAGAGTCTCATTTAACTGAAATAGCTGAAGTGAAAACAAATAAGCAAATTAGCACAGCAATAGAACCTACACATTAGGTTTTACCACCATCTTGCAGTGACTCACACGCACCCATGTTGGGTACCCCTTAACATTTCCTGCTGAGTTTGAGACGAGAAGCGTGGTGAATGGCCTGGGGAGTCCGGTTCCTGTGGCAGAGCAGCTTAGACCTGATTGTGAATGAGACTGACAGAAGACATTAAAGTCTTGACATTTTCCAACAATTGATCATCTGACAATTGTATATCATTGGAGACAGCTTTCAACAGTGGGTGAACAGACAATCTCATAGGTCTTCCATAAAGGATGGACACAGACCAGTTTTCCTAACAGGAGTACTTATCATACTAAACAAAACCAATGGAAGGGCACCTGGCCACTTCATCCCAGTTTTTTGACACAGTTTAGCCAATTTATTCTTTAAGACCACATTCAGTCTCTACACTACCACTGCTGACTGGGGATGGTGGGGACAATGCAAATTATCAATGCAAATTATGCTTAATTTTCAACGTGGATAGCAACATTGTATTAATGTTATTCACAAAATATGTTCCCTGATCACTGTTAATACACATTGCAATTCCAAATCGAGGCACAAACTCCTGAATCAGTATATTTGAGACTGTCCCGGCATCAGCTCTTCTACAAGGATAAGCTTCAACCCACCCAGAAAACACATCCACAATCACCAACAAATACTGCCAATGATTGCAATCAGGCAACTGTAAATAATCAATCTGTAACCCCACAAATGGACCATAAGGGAGCGAATGCGTCTCTTGCCTAACTAGCACACCTTTCCTTATGTTATTCTACAAACAAATTACACAGCATTGACAATACTCTTGGGCTATCATACTGCATTCTGGCGCATACCAGGACTGTCCCATCAACATAGTCATCCTGTCCCTACCTACATGTGTCGGCCCATGGTACATCCTTACCAAATGGGATACTAAGATTTTTGGAGCCACTAACCAACCCTGTTAATCTCTCCACAGAGAATCTGCATGCAGCCGGAAACCTTTTCTAATCCAATTAGCCTTCCACTAGGTGGACAATCTTCCTGCATCTGAGCAATTTCATCCAAAGTTTTATGTGGTGTCTCTTCCTGCACCATCTGAACTGGCAATAGGTATACCTCACTATCGTCTGATGCAGTCGCTAATTTGGTGCTGCTGCCAGAAATATCATTCCCCATGCTGACTGGCTCATCCAATGTCTGGTGAGCAGCACATTTTATAATGACAATCCATTCAGGTAACATTATAGCGTTGGTTGGTGTCATGAAACCACTTTGCTTCCAGAGTTGACCAAAGTCATGGGCTATGCCAAATGCGTATCTCAAATCAATATAAATGGTAACTGACTGTTGAGGCACCAGCCGGCAGGCTGATAAGAGCCACTAAACTAGTTACGTGAACTGACGTGACTTGAGTTAATCTCCCACTCTACACCACATCCTAAAGAGTACATATGGCATACCTGGAAACCACCTGCCCTCCTGATTGCAGAAACTCGATCCGTCCATGAAATATTCGAGGTCCGTATCAGTCAATGGTATATCAGAAAGATCCGTACGGGGCATTACCATACAATCTGTTACTGTCACACAGTCATGTGGAGTAACGTCATGTGGATCTCCCTCCAAGGAATGGGTAAAAGTTATGCCAGATTCAAAACTGAACATCTCGTCATGGTAATATTGGACGAATTTAGTAAGAACATCTCATATTTACTTGCTCTCGATACAGACATGTGCTGAGTCTTAGTCTTCAATAGCAGTGACACCACAGTGTGTGGCACTGCCACATCTAGAGGGGATCCTAGGACTATATTCTCGCTTGGTTCCACCACCAGGGTGGCAGCATGCACTGATCGGAAACAAGGTGGCATCCCTGCTGGATCTAATTCCTGACTATAATAGGCTACGGGTCTATGATGGATTCCATGCTTCTGGGTAAGAACTGCCATTGCAAAATCATTTTTCTCTTGACAATACAAAGTAAATCCCTTTTTATAATCCAGCAGCCCCAATGCTGGGGCTTCAGTCAGTAGTTGTTTAATATTAGCAAAAGCCTCTTCGGCTTGAGGTGTCCATTACAATGGCTCGACTATGTTTAGATGAGTACAATTCTGAAGTAGTTTACTTATTTCTGCAAATCCCAATAGTCAACCACACTGATAAATGCTTGCATTTGGGTTATGGTCTCAGGCGTTGATATGTTATACACAACCTACTTTCGAGAACTGGATATCAGCCGATATCCTTTCATGATATCATGTCCCAAGTAGTGGACCCTAAGGGAACACAACTGTAACCTACCTTCTTCTTTGAAGCTTTATGCCCTTTCTTCACCAGAGCAGTCAGTAAAAGTTTGGTATCTTTCTTACAAGCCTCATATCAAGGGGAGGCTATCAAGCATAAACATATTGCACCAATACTGATTTTCCTGGCAATTTTATGTAATCCAAATCTGTCTTCAATTGTTGTGAAACGATTCTTCATTTGTTGTGAAAAGAGAGTAAGGGACGCTGTATACCCCTGAGGCAAACATGTCCATGTATACTGGACCCCCCATGCTAAAATGCAAACAGATACTGACTGTCCTTATGTACATTTACTGAAAAGAATGCTGAAAATAATCAACCACGGTGAAGTGTGTAGCATCTGCTGGTATACAGGGCAATAAGGTAGCCGGATTTGCCACTAAAGGGAAAGAGGGTATCACCATAGCAGTGATAGCTCTTAGGTCTTAAACAAAAGGATATACTTTCTTACCAGGCTTTTTCACGGGAACAATCAGAGTATTACACACACTACTGGTCGGTACAATCATTCCCTGACTCAGCAAGGATTCAATGACCGGGGTAACAGCTGCATCCACCTCAGGCTTTAGAGGATACTGAGGTGTACGGGGCAATCTTTTAAACAGGTCTACCTTTATTTTCAATGGTTCAGCTGTAGGGCTATAACACACATCATTATCATGGATGGCCCATAGACATTTTTATATTGAATAAATTAATTCCTGCAAATCCTCTGACCACCGCTCCTCTCTATCCTCTACACTCACTCCTGGGTCTTCCCTTAATGCAGCCATCACCACTACCTCGTTGTCTGGGGGCATGCGAACGCACGATCTGGCATGCAATAAACAGTGCACCTTATTTTCCACAACAGATCTCTCCCGAAAAGATTTGCAGGTAATGTAGGACTCAAGAGGAATGCGTGCTGCCTGGTAATAGGTCCGCAAGTAATGGTCAAGGGGTACGTTACCGAGTGTATTACAGTGGCATTTGAAATACCCACCACCCTCACTGTTTCTCCAGAAATTGGGACATGAGAAAAATGTATTCATTTGTAAGGCCGATCTATTTTCTCCTGTAGCCACCAGACTTGGTATTGGTATCCCTTGCACACTACATTGAACATAGGGACCATCCTGAGCAAAGGAAATCATTTCTGCTTTCAACGTCGTCTCCTGCTATGTTTTTCAGAATCCACTCGAGTCCCTACTCACCCCTAACAGACCTGCGTGGATGAAGGGATTAGAATGCAGATTGGGAAACTGAGGCATCACTCCATCCAGACCTGATTGCCTTGGAACCTGGCCCCCTTGTTGCTTTACGGGTATGTAATTTGGGAAATTATTGCCTTGAAGTGGTAACCTCTGTAGCCTAAACGGGTACTCATTTTTCCAATGGTCTTCCTGTTTGCAATAGTTACAAACCAAAGAGTTTGGTCCCATGGATCCAGGAGTCTGTGGTTACTCCAACCTCCATGTTGTCCTTATTATGGCCCTGCGCCGTCGGTTCACCAGTGGCGGGGCCTCATAAAGGATGACGCAAGGCTGTTGCTTTATGGGCCGCTGGTACCGAATGCAGGCATATATCCCCTTTTATTTGGAAACATGACAACGGCCATCACCTGACATTGGGGACAGCCCGCGTCCTAACATCCCATGAACACTTGTGTATAGGCGCGTTACAAATGCCATATCATATAATATCATATCATATCATACAACCATTATAAACAAATGAAAATTAACATTGGAGTTCAGGGTCTTTGCCAACACCCATAGGCTGATCGAGCTCCCTCCTCGCTGACTCCTTCTCACTGGCCCTCTCTTTTCTCACCTGGACCATGACCAGATCCACCAGCACCCTTTGCCTAGAGCTGTGCTCTGGGATGGGAGATTTAACTGTTCGTCCCAAGAAGGCCTCGCTGGTGCCACACCCATGGAGGAATGAGGCGTGGTGCGGTACACCATGAGGAACAATGTGATGGGGCGCTCCAGTGGTTCCTCCCTGTCCAGCTCTATGCAGAACGCCTTGTTCAGTGTCCGCATGAATGTTTCAACATCCCCGCTGGCCCTTAGCCGGCAAGGAGTAATGTGCTTGTGCACAACTCCATATGAGACTATAAATCTCGCAAACTCGTTACTCTGGAACGGTGGCCCATTGTTAGTCCTTACCGACTGAATGCCGTTGGCTGCAAACATGCCCTCCAGAATGGGCACGATCGTCCCCGCTGCCGTGGAGTCCACAAGCTGCATGAGAGGGTATCATTAAGACTCATCCAACACCACCATGAAGTGTTGGGACTGGAGCACTGTGCCACTGATGTTCTGTCCATCGACACGATCGGGTACCCTTCACTGGGGGCCTCGGTGCCTGTCACCACGTGCATCTGCTGATGGCATCCTACATCTTCTTCTCCAAATCAGGAAACCATGTCTTTTTTTGCAAAGGCAAGCTTTGGTCTTGCTGGCCCCTGGATGCCCACATGTGCCAGTCATTGGACTTGATCCTGTAGGCTGATGACCAGTTGAGTCCCACGGAGCAGGTCTTGTTCCTCAAGAATGGACAGCTCACTTCTCACTTTCCAATTTCCATGGAGGAACGCTTGTGCCTCCTGGGTCTTGCACTGAATCATGGATAGGAAGCCTTTCAATTATCCTGATGCAGCTGATCCTGCATTCCCATGTCCTGGAGTGTTGTCTCAGCAATGTCGGTGACCGACATAGATTGGAGCACTGCAGCCTGGGTGACCATTGCAACCAACTCCTCTGTATCATCCAAGTCCAGAACATCAGTAGGCCCTTCTGCTACTGCGTGGTGAGACAGATAGGCCACCGGGTTGTCTGTGCCGCCTTTGAAAACCAAGGTGACAGCATACTCCTGCAGCTGCAGTAGCAACCTCTCGAGCTAAAATGGTGGACGAAGCACCAAACCTTCCATGATAGGCACTAGGGGCTTGTGGTCTGTGACCGCCATGACCGGATGGCCATATAGTTTGATGTGAAAATGATTGCACCCCCACTGCTTGCACCCTCACAAGACCACCAGTACCTCTCTCTCTATCTGGGAACACCGGCATTGGGTGAGGGTGAGCGCCTTGCTGGCATAGGCCACCGGTTGTCACTCATCGTGCTCTGAAACCTGCAGCAGGGCGGCGCCCAGTCCCACCGGACTGGCATCAACCACAATTTCACTATCCTTTACGTGGTCAAAGTATGCCATGGTGGTGTCTGCCACCAGTGCCTCTTTGGTGCTCCTGAATGCCTTCTGTTCAGTGGGCCCCCAGCTCCAGTCCTGATCCTTTTTAGTTAGCAAGTGTAGAGGTTCCATGAGCATGGCAAAGTTGGGGATGATTCTTCCACAAAAATGTACCATCTCCAAAAACCTCTGATCCTCCAACGGAGAAGCTGGGCCCACTGCATTCTTAATATCTTCAACCTTGCGCAGATTGGGTAACAGTCCCCTGTCATGGAAAACTAATCCGAAAAAGGAAACTTTTGATTCCATGAACCAGCACTTTCTCCGGTTTAGAGTCAACCTTTGTTCAGCAAATCACTCTAGCACATCTGCGAGTCTGGACATGTGTTTCTTGGGTGACTGTGAATATATTAGTGGATCATCGCTCACATTGATTATGCCGAGGAGGCAGGCTGGTGGTGTGCTGGAACACCTCAGCCGCTGAGGACATGCCAAAGCTCAGGCGTTTATAACAGAAGAGTCTGACATGTGAGAAGAATGTAGTTATTGCTCGGGACTCAACATGCAAAGGAATCTGATGATACCCCGCAGGTCGGCCAATATGTCATCTAGAGTAGGCATTGCATGACCCTGTTGGGCAGCCTGATGTCTATGCAGATTCATACTTTCTTCTGGCATTTGGGTTTGCTGGCCACCACTATGGGTGACACCCAGGGCATAGACCCATGCACACGCTCAATGATGCCTGAGCTCTCGAGCTTGCACATCTCTACCTCCTCCTTTTTCCTCAAGTCGAAGGGTATTCTCCGTTGACATAGAACCATGGGCTGGACAGAAGCATCCACGTGCTGGCAAACTGTGTGTCCCTTCAGGCACCCCACACCCTCAAACAGATTCTGAAACTTTGCTAACAGACAGTCAATGTCGTTTTGATACACCTGAAAGGAAAAATATACTAGCCCAAGATCTTCTTCTGTAGAGCAGCTGAGCAGCATGTGAATTACCACATAGAATGTTGTCTCTACCACTTCCCCCCTGTGGCACACCCTCGTACTGAACGCCCCATCCAGAGGCAGTGACGATGCAATGCCATATGTGAAGATGCAGATCTTCGGGACTCATAGGAGCAGCATTGGGCGTATCTTGCAAAATTGTGTCGCTAGCATCACATTCATGGATGCCCCAGTGTCCATGAGTTTTGACATATCCGTGTCCAGGATAGACACTGAGCATCTCGGGTTTCTCCACTGCACTGAGCCGGCCAGGCAAATGGTAAAGATAAACAATGCATCCTCAATGACCCCAGCATCTTCGAGTCTGGACAGCACTGAGCGAGCCAACTGAACACAGATCCTCTTCTACAGCAGCTGTCTCGGTCTGTGGTGGCGTTGGGGCGGAGGGGGGAGCAACGATTGAGCTACCTGCCAAGGAGCCCTGCATACTTGAGTGAAATGGTTGGGCTTGCTGCAGCGCCCACACGCAGTGCCCACCACCTGGCAGGCCTGATCGTATGGCAACAGTCCTCCACATGCCTCGCAAGGCCTCTGCTGTTCTTCTGGAGGCTGTGTGACTGAGTCCAGCAGGATATCCCTTCTCAGTCCCAGACCAATTTTTGCCAGAGGTATTCAGCGAGCTGGGGATGTTGACTGGGGTGGTCGGTCAAAAGACCGAAAAAAAAATCTCGAAATACAATAATCTCGAATCCAAAATCCCGAAAAAAAAAAAGTCGAATTTTTTATTTATTTAATTATATGCTTTTTTGGGGTCAGGTAAGTAAAAAAAATGGGTTAAAATAAAAAAAAAATAGAAAAAAGGGGGGTTGGGGGGGGAACCCCCCCATTTCGAACAAAAAACGTCATTAAAAAAAAATTCGACTTTTTTTTTTTCGAGATTTTGGATTCGAGATTATTGTATTCGGGATTTTTGTTTTTCGGTTTTATTACTATAAACCGTTGACTGGACCAGAGGAGCCAAGTAGCAGGGAGCTGCAGGAAGAAAAGCCTGGAGGATCTGGAGGAGAACGGTGTGCTGAGATGCAGGCCCAGTGTTTGTGAGGGGCTGCAGCGTGGCAAGGAAGCCGTGTCTCCAGGGAGCCGGAGTGAGTTAGCCTGTATCCTGCTGACGGTGTTCAAGGAAATGCTTGTTCCCTTGGGACGTGTGCTGGTCCCAAGGGAATATGAGGGGCAGCTAGAGAGACCCTGACCTCGACCCAAAGCATCCAGAAGAGGCCGCTACCCAGTGAGTTTCAAACAAGTGAGAGAGAAACTCAGGAGCGTGCCGTTGGCTGGAGCGGAAAGAGGGAAAGACAAGATTTTATAAGGTGGCACATAGCAGAAAGCAAGAGTGTATGCAGAGAGAAAAGGAAAGTAAGAAAGAAGGAACAGGGAAACTGAAAAGAAGGAGAAAGCAGCACTGAAGTAAAGCAAAGTCAAGAGTGAAGACATTTAAATGCACTAGCAGCGCAGAAATAAAGCAAAGACCAGAGTAAAGACATTTAAAGAGATATAGAAGTAAGAATAGGGCTGAGCGACCCAAAAGGAGGAAACAAGTGCACAGAAGAGCGAAAAAAGTGTGCAAGATCCACGATAAAGAAAAGGACATGTGCAAGTGGGCACGGCAGAAAGAGGGAAGTGTGCTAGAGGTACAACACAGAGAAAGTAAAGCAAAGGAAGGTGTAAGCATGCAAGGCACAACACAGAGAAAATAAAGCAAAGAAAGGTGCAAGTGTGTACGACAAATTGAAATAAACACAGAGATAAAAAGGGGTGTAGGAAGCATCTGAAGATAAAAGATTAAAAGGAAAACAAGTACAAGAAATAAAGAGAAGGGCTAAAGATCAGAGTGGTTGCGCTTAGAAGGAGCAAAGAGCCTGGTGTTTTCGAAAGTCTATGATTCTACCCTCTGAAAGGATTATATGTGAAAGAAACTGTATATAAGAGAAAGGTACATCCTGACAAGCTGAACTTGTGTTTGAAACTAGAGGGGCCTAAGCTTGGGGAAGAGAACTTTGAGAGGCTTGAATATCAATAAATACAGTTTCACACTCCCTTTGCTGCATCCTTCCAATACATTAAAGCCCATATCCTAAAATACCCCCGTGTTCACCTTTTTAATGTTGTTGAAACCAACTCCAAATAATCAGCAGGCCCAGTTTCCAATCAAAAGGTTTTGCAGGGGGTCTACCATTGTCCACAGACCCACGATCAAATCAAAACTGAAAAGTAAGGTCCCCTGCAGAGTTGCAATCAGTTGTTCCAATTCAATTAGTGTCACTGCAGGGGATCATCTGACCAGCCCTCTGCCATCTGGGTTAACAGTACCCCTGATGGAGTCAGCGACATACCTTTTTCTGACCAGTTTTCTGTTCAACTATGCACAGATTTATATATTTCTGCTTACTTTGCAGAAATAGGGTTTCTTATCAACAAAGCGCAGCATTCTATTTTGTGCATACTGAGCAAGAATTAGAGGGTGTCGTTGGACCCAGGAAACATCTAAAATTAACCTCATCCTAAAATTGTTTCCCGTGTCTTATTCCGTCAGCTGGGTTTAGTTGATAAACACTGGCCCCAGGAAACATCTAAAATTAGCCTCAGCCTGATAAACAATCTCCTTGTGTATTTTCCTGGGGTGTATTTACACAGTTGTCACAGAACTGTATTCTGGAAAGCTAAATACAAAGACCTGTCTGTGTTTTCCGCTGATGTGGCTAGAATGCTGCTCTGTGAGTCACCACATTCCTGGGATGCCACAGGTCTTTTTCGTAGATAAACACCCGAGCAATGCTGTTTCACAGCTGTTTGTTGGGTCACAGAGCGGCAGAGGGATATATGTGAGCTGCGCACAAGATACTCAAGAATAAATAAACACAATAGTTTGACTTTTGTATGGGCTCTGGGAACACTGTTTAGTTATGAAGTAAACTGTTTTTCATTATTTAAAAGAAACACGCCTTGTCAATGATGCACACTTTACTTATAAAGCAAAATGTTTTTCATTATTTACACTCTGTATCAAAACCAGTTAATATAACATTGATATATCAAAATTGATATCAAGATTTTTTGATATCACATTCTTTTGGGGGAACCTTATATAAACATGTAAATAAACATTGTATATAAAATATAAATGTGTATATACATTTCTGCATAAAAAATATGATTTTTATATTGATTTGTATATACATTTTTATATCAACAATATTGTTTATATTCATTTGTATATACATATTTATATAAAAATTACTTTTTAGTATACATTTTTATATAGATTTGTATATCAGTTTAAAACTCACCCATGAGGAATTTAATGAACCTCTAACTTCTGTGTCTGGAGTACAGCTACAGATACCATATTGCTTTCAGGCAAGAGCCTTCCTCTGCCTCCAACTGCAGGTAATTACACTCTGCAGCAAGTTCCACCAAAGGCATCTTCTTTAGTCATGATGTACTTCATAATTTGGTGGTATTCTAGCTTCCCTGTCAGCCCTTTAATTTATGCTTTAGATCCCAGCCACTAAGTGGTCAAGCTACGCTGTGCAAAAACACACTAATTAATCACACACTCAAAATATAGTTTAAGGAGCATCTGAAACACATACTACAGCGACAGTCAGTCAACAAATGTTGCAAACACCTAACGTGTGTGGAAATTGATACTCATTGGATATTGAGGAACCACTGTCCAGCGCCTAATTTCAAGTTTTTGGATCTCAGTAACCCTCTGGTATGTAGAGGTGCCTCAAAAAGTAGAGGAAAGTAGAGGAAATAAGGATACGGCTATCATTTTGGTCCTTACCAGGATCCAATCTTGACTCAAATAACACGAGTTTTGGCGTTGTATATAGCTCTGACTCTGGACCCCCTTCATGCTGGCAGGTAGGTGTTGCGCATGTGAGATTCCTCCCTCAGCCAAAATAGAGCTTCCAATTTTTCCCAGAACCACGTTCTACAAGTCGAAGCAACACAAGAAAATGCTGGTATTTCTGCAAGTCACCTATGAAGCCCTCCACCAGGACCTTTGCCTTACCACCAGGAGCAGAGAATCATCAAATATCTCAGCCCATGCAGGGGATTCTTGAGAGACAGTCGGAATAGCGGGCTGCCCCTCTGGGACCCTGCATCTGGCTCACCTCTCCTCCCCTGAGGCATGTCCCCAGGGCCCGGGTGGATCCAGCTGGCCTTGGGCAGCATGGCAGCAACCGATACCTGCTATTTTGTGGAGGACTCAGGAGAAGGACCTTCAGGAGTTTTGCAGCAGGATTTTACGGGTAAGAGTGGAGTTGAGGTGGTCCGGCATGGTAGGTGCCGGCCCTCGCTAGGTTGCCTAGGGCAATCAGCGCTTCTTTCACTGAGAGATTCTGCCTCCCGGTGGCTGCGTGGGCAGCTGGTGTGGTCACGGCATACCGCTTGTTTTCTGTGATTGACCAGTCATGATGAAAAGATGTTTAAATGACAGATTGCCGACGGCTCCTCTGGCACATGAGCAGTCGCTGCTCAGCATGGTATTTGATGGGTAGGGGGAAGGTGGTAGCCCTCGGGCAGGACTGACCCATAATTTTGTAATAGGTAGGAGGTGGCTGCATTGTTGTGGTGCAACTGCCACTCCCGGGCCTAGGCCCGTGCACACCTCAGGTGCGAGATTGTGGCATGATGTGTCGGCATTGGGGGGGTATGCGCCTTTGTTAGCCAGCACCTCCATGGGTGTGGCAGTGGTTGGACAGGGAAGGCGCGGGTTGTTCCCTGTTACTGCGCCGTTCTTCCCATGGGATCATTCGGAGTGCTCAGAGTGGTACGAAAAGGTTTTTGGGGCAATGGATGTGAGCAGGGCAGGGTGGTACTTCTTGCCGGTCTCCCCAACAAGCACTGTGCAGCCACGACACAGCAGGACAAGGGGTTGCCCGAATAAAGGCACTGTGTGCTAGGCAGCAGGGCATGCCTGATCACCAGGCACTGATTGCCATTAGTAGCGTGCAGGACTCATACCACACTGCGAGTAGTTATTGAATGACTAACATAGTAAAAATGATTGGACTATTGTACAAAGGTTTCAGGGATGGCTCCCCCCCCAGGGAACTTTCTATCAGCAGACAGGCTGCCGGGAATTGTACCCGAGAAGATCAGGAAGGAAAAAGGGCTTGTTATAGTCATGGTCTCATTCTCTGCAACCGGTGGGAAACCTGACTTTTGAAAATTGAATGTTTGCATTCAATATTGGTGGATTTAAGTTCTTCACTTGAACATCTGCAGGCAGAAATGATCAAGAATCCCTTATTCAGGTGGCCTGGGAAGGGCTGGCACTCTCAGATCCCAAACCTGAGGCTGGACAAGCGAGGGAGGATCACCTGGGTAGGGGATCCCAGGGTTATGCTCGGGGAAATGCCCCAGGTGAGACGCAGTATTATACCGAGGAAGAAGGAGAGGAGGACGAAATCCTTAAGGCCTTTGTAGGCTGTACTACATCTGCCCCCTTCCTCCCATTGAATCCCTCTTATCCAAAAGCAATGACCTCTCCATGTATGATAAGTCCCATAGGAGCCCAAACCCTGCTGCCATCAAAAGCCATAACTCCCAGAATCCCTGCTATCCTGTCTTCTATCTTGGTATTCATTCTTTGCGTCCCTCTGATAATTCATTCCTGAACACCCAATCTACCTTGACAAAACACCACAGTTCCCCCAATCCCCTCTGTTCAGTTCACAATCCCGGCTATTCCTGTTTACTTCACAAACCATATCAATCCTGTCCCTCTGATTATCCTTTTCCGAACTCCCAGTCGAATGTGACCAACAACCATCCTTCAGAGATCACCACAAACTGCTCTAGGATGAGGGTTATAATCCCATACAACACCTCTTCCTCTCTATATCCCGTAGGATACTCTGACACTCCAACCCCACACCCCCTTTCCGACACAAACACTTTCTCCTGACACAAAAACAGTGGGCTAACACTAAAGTCGTTCACATGACATGTCCTGAGCCAAGAGTCAGGCAAAGTCAGGAATTTAACCAGAACCACACACACCTGACAGTCCTTTCCTTTCCCCACAAGCACAGGGATAAAAGATGGAGCACAAGAGCGCAATATGTGCAAGGCAGACTGCACGATGTGAGTGCTAACTCAGCGTGGCAGCTCAAGAAGAGGAGAAAAACTGTGCATATCGAGAGGGTGACAAGCAGAGAAGCGACCGTGCCCTTTCCGACCAAGGCCCGCAAATCCTCCTCAGAAGGAATCATAAGACCGCAAACAAAAGCCAGCGTGTGTTTCAGCAGATGTCAACAGTACATGAGACCCTCCTTTGCCGATTACCAAGCCAGGGAGAGATGCTTGTCTCTGGGGTACCAACCTTGACTCTAAAGAGGAGAAAACAAGCGGTACATCACAGTCGGTGATTCGAGGGGAGAGTCGATAAGAAACCGAATTGGGTTGAACGAAAAGTAGCCAACGGCTAATTTGAACTTTGAAAGGCATAAAGAAAATATTGATGGAACAGAGGGAAAACCAGTGACAGAGGAGTTTGGCACAACGTGGGTGCTCACGCAGGAAACCCTGAGTTATTTCCTGATGGTAGAAACTACCGTAACCAGAAGGCTTTGGGAAGAGGCGAAGAGAGGTCAAAGCGGTCATAAATGGGTCTTGTAAAATCCTCTGTACCGCCGAAAGCCCTGCCCTGAGGCCTAATCAAGTGATGTGCACCTGGCCAGCAACTTGAGCTCAGTGGATAACTTGGAGGTCAGTCGACAAATGAAGGGGCTCCCTACCAATAACATCAGACATGAAGCATGTCGATACTGCATCATTATTTCACATGGGACACACACTTCTAATATTATCTTCCCATCGTTATCTTTGGTCTCAAAAAGGTCCTCATTAGTTATGTCTCTCAGGGGCTAGGTTTGATCAATACACAAAATCATACATCACTCTCCCCTGTCCGGCGATCAACACAATCGTTTCCTTTGACACCATCACTCCTTCAATGTAATGCATAATGATAGTCCCTGCAACAAGTTCTTGGGGCTGAGGAGGTCTAAACAGAAATTCAGCAGGCACCCGCCAATACTAAGTGGCCACTTACGGTACTGGACTAAGAAGTACTGTGATTCCATAAATAAACAAATCAGGGGCCACTGGTATTCCTCTCGTAACTGCTTCATTTCCAAGAGCATGTATGATCAGCATAACCTCACATAACAAATACGGGGGGTTGAACACACCACACCCCTCTCAGTGACGAGATGGTCATGTCTCTGCCCAGCAGATCGATGGGGGTCACAGTGGAGAACAACAATGAGGCCTGTATCACTCTGTCACCTATTTTAATGGGTAATTCTTTTGTGAAAGGAACCTATTGTACTGCCCCAGAGAAGTCCTGCATGTTCATTACTTCGCCTGACTCCTCCCTCGCTAATGCATGATTGTGTTGCACAGGTTTCCAACATGAATATGAATGGTTTATCATCATTCATGGCGTGTTAAATATGCAGTGTTCATCCCCCACCCTTATTGGCTACCGCCTATTTACATGCTCAAAATCACATTTAGATCCCTAGTTCATTGGTCACATCTTCTCTGACTCCAACAGCTGCACACCTGGGTGGCGATCACTTCACCTTGGGTCACTGTAAAATGATTGGTTACGTTTCTGAAGATACTGCCCTGAGGCCTAATCACGTGATGTGCACCTGGCCGGCAGCATGAGCTCAGTGGATAACTTTGAGGTTAGTCAGGTCCTTGTGAATAAAGCATCCCTTTTCTCATCCCAGACACACAGGCGCCCCTGTCATGCCCCTCCGTCATAATCATATAAGAGCTGGCATCATCCTTTGCTCTCTCCGTTACAAATCACAGACTTTGTTGTGCTCTGCTCCCTCCTTATCAGCCATCCCTCTTGAGGGGCAGGCCTGGGTTTCCTGCAGATCCCACTACTTAGTCTCTAAATAGTGAAGGATGTAGGAGTTTTGCTCATGGGCATCTGGTAGTTCAAATAGTATGCCCATTCTCCTGTGGGGTGCTAGTGTCCTAAATCTCTGCTTGTATTTTGGAAGCTCAAGACTTCTGCCCTCGCACCCATGGGTTTGTCCTTCACAACCAGCCGCATCCCTTACTCATGGTGGGCAGCTCACATTCCTTTCTAATTTTGCAAAGCTCTAACAAGATGTATCTATGTGTGTGTTTGTGTTCCCTACCTCACCAGGGGTGGGGAGAAATAATCAACTGCAGGGCCTCGTTGTTTTGTGCGCCCAACACAGCCTGCGAGGATTCAGGCCTGCCTCAGAATATAATGTCAAGGATCGATTCTATATGTATAACGTACGCATGCCAGGTATCCACCTAGGATTCTAGGAATGTTGGCAGTAGTTTGCCCTATAATGTCCTATAATAAAGGTGTCCTGTGCCATTCACCTATAACTGCAAGTCTCCCCCTCCCCTGTAACCGCCTATGTGTATTTCCCACATATTAGTACACTTTTCGGAATCGTTTGGGAGGGGCTGGGATCTGAACATGCATCTCAACACATTGCTGCCCTGTGTGCACAGGAAGTTAATAAGGATGGCAGCCCCAAGGGAAATGATAGTACGCCTGGGGGGCAATGACCTCCCCAACCTGGGAAGAGGACGGTTATTAAAGCAAATGCAGGAAGGGTTCCAGATCCTGGTGCAGATGCTGCCAAAGACTGAGATTTTCTGGTCAGAGGTAGAACCACGGAATGTGCAGCGAGGTGCTGGGTCCAATGTGGCCATGAAGAAATCTAGAAAGAGGGTGAACAAAAGTATGGAAAAGTTTATGCAACTGGAAGGACTGGGTTTCATCAGACACAGGATGATGTGAGAGTAGGACCAAGTAAATTTCACTAGCGACAGGGTTCACCTGTCAGACAAAGGGCACAATGGGCCTCATTACACGGTAGGCGGTAAACCATGGCGCTATTAGCGCCATGGTTCATGCCGGTAATTTACCGGTACCGCCTTGGAGGAAAGGGGAATTACCGCCCTATTCCAAGGTTGGGAAGGCGGTAATTCCTCCTTCCTCCATTGCACTTCCCCATTCCCATTTTTTCCCCATAGGGCATAATGGGAATGGGGAAGGCGCTAATTACGGTACCGCAAATTGCGGTACCGTAATTAGCACCCCGGTCCCTTTGCGGGTTCGTTTTTTAACGCCTGCTAAAAGCAGGCGTTAATGTACCAACCCGCAAAGGGACCTCGTAGTAAGGCGGTAAGGGTTTACCGGTACCGGTAAAGTACTGGTACCGGTAAACCCATGTAATGAGGCCCGATGTTTTAATATTTGAGGTTTTTGCAGCTCTAAAAAGGGCAGGATGTGCGTAAGGAGCAATGGTGAGTATATATGTGTGAGTATATGGGCTGAAGTAAGTGGGGGCATTGTGGGTCACAGGGGCTACCCACAAAGCATGGCATGCTGGCTGCAAGAGCCAGGATGGAGTTCTAGGACACAGACACCATAAGGGGCAGTTGTGACTCCTCAACAAATGAGTGCAGTGGCCCAGGATTATTCGCTCCGTACAAGGATATGGAAGTTACCTGGCGGTATAACAACCAGAGGTGGGCATATACACTAGAACTGAGGCCGGGAGCGACCGTGTCACCCGTAAAATGCCAAACCAAAGTGAAGGCTCACTGGTTTGTTGAACCCCAGGAATGGCAAAGGGCCACCCGGGGAAGTGTTTATAATCCAGGTGTACTTGTGGTCTGAGTAAGGCTAGGACACTCATTAGGTTGACTCTAATAAAGTGATCATGTTTCTTCCAATGTAAGAATTGTTGTTTGTGTAAATCATTTCGGTGGTAAAGCATGTGATGAATGTTATGGGTTTTGGGGGGCTTCAATAGGTGATAGTCTTCCTATGCCAGGAGCAGAGAATCCAAGGAGAAAACCTCGCTTCCAACATCGGTAGTCTGAGAAAACTTGCCCTCAACACAAAATACTACCCCAGACCGATTGGTCCTCCTACATCCAATTGCTTACAACTGCACTCTCAACACTCCGAGAGGCACTCTGAAGAAGTTTAAATAAACACTGCATATTTAATATATTAAATAAAAATACACTGAACCGGTATTGCCACAAAAACGGTCCTCCAAGAACGATAAAGAGGCCTGAGACTGCTACTGTGCTATGCTTTTTGAAAGGAGTTTTGTGAAGAGGGTGGACTGGTCAGCAGGCCACCATCTCAGAGAGAATAACTCACATAATTTCTACACCCTTGCCAGATGGCAATCCTTCACAACACACCCCAGCACCAAAAGCTGCCTCTGCCACTGGTCTCTTCCATGATAATCTGCAGCTATTAATATCCTCTCTGCGTTACTGTGTCTCCATTATAATTTAATCACTCCACGGGTGCCTCAGAATGGTTGGAAAAGGGGCCCCACTCCCTGAGACCACCAGGTGCCATGACACATCTTCAGCTGGCCCTGACTGCTGCACCCCTCATACTGTACCTTGGACAGACCCCACTCTGACTGTAGAGTGTAGGCTTCATTTAACTGTTCCACCTGCGCATCCTGTAGCCCCCTCCTCCTCTGCCTCTCCACCATAGTCAGGGAGAAATGTCTCACAAGCTCTGTTACCTTGGCAGCCATTTTACGCCTGGTATCACTTATTATTATTATTGTTATGCTATATATAGTGCAGACCTAGCTTCGAGAAGCAACAGAGCACGTTACAGAGGCATACAACACCACAGATACACAACGGAGCACATTTCAGAGGCAACAACAGAACAGATATACAGCAGGGGGTTGGATACAGAGAGGCACAGAGGGGGGTACACCTGTACAGCGTGGTGGAGAGGAGAGGGGTGGACGGCATCTAGTAAATCAAGTAGCATGGGGGAGATGTGATGGCCTAGTTGCGGAGGAGGAGAGACTCCTTGAAGAGGTGGGTCTTGAGTTCTTTTCTGAATTGTAGGAGCGCAGGTGCAAGTCTAATGCTGACAGAGAGGAGGTTCCATAATCTTGGGGTGTAGGCAGAGAAGGCTTGTTTTCTGGGCCTTTCCTTTTTGCAGCAGCGGATTTCAAGTCTGCATGTATCCAGGCTTCTGGTGGTGCACTGTCCACCGGAGATTCAGAGTTTCTCCACGAGGTAGCTGGGTGACTTGAGGGCAACTGCTTTATAGATGATGCAGCAAGACTTGAAGGTGATTTGTGCGTGCAGTGGGAGCTAGTGAAGGTCGATGAGGGTCAGGGTGATATGGTTGTATCTGCATAGACCCTTGATGGGGCATGCAGCCTCGTGTAGGACACTTCGATGGGGCACAAGGGTGGACGACAGGAGGCCTCGAGGTAGAATAGGACCAGTGCTTAATAGTGAATCTAAAGCTGTCTGGAGGAAGGGCTTGACTTTCCGCAGGAGGGAAAGTTCATACCAAGCTGTCTGAGTTTTCTTAGCTATGTGTGTCTCTGAAAAAAGTGGGTGGACTCTGTCCACCCGCCAGTACCCTCGACTTGAGCCATGAGCACATGAAGAAGGATAGGCCCAAAAACCTAAATTATAGTATCCCTCAACAGAGAATACACTGCAAGAGCACATGAGAAGTATAGGCACAAACACCTAAGTGATAGTATCCCTCAACAGAGAAGACACTGCAAGAGCACATGGAAAGTATAGGCACAAACACCTAAGTGATAGTATCCTTCAACAGAGAAGACACTGCAAGATCACATGAGAAGGATAGGCACAAAAACGTAAATTAAAGTATCCCACAGCTGAAAATACACTGCAAGAGCGCATGAGAGGTGCAGAAGAGAATGATTGAGGATAGACACAAAAACCGAAATTATAGTGTCTCTCAACAGAGAATACACTGCAAGAGCACATGAGAATGATAGGCACAAACACCTAAATTATAGTATCCCTCAACAGAGAATACACTGCAAGAGTGCATGAGAGGTGCAGAAGAGAATGATTGAGGATATACACAAACAACTAAATCATAGCATCCCTCAACAGAGAATATACTGCAAGAGCACATGAGAAGGACAGGCACACACACCTAAATTATAGTATCCCTCAACAGAGAATGCACTGCAAGAGCACATGAGGATAGGAACAAAACCTAAATTATAGTATCCCTCAACAGATAATACACTGCAAGAGTACATGAGGATAGGAACAAAAGCCTAAATTATAGTATCCCTCAACAGGGAATACACTGCAAGAGCACATGAGAAGGATAGGCACGCACACCTAAATTATAGTATCCCTCAACAGTGAATACACTGCAAGAGCACATGAGAAGGACAGGCACACACACCTAAATTAGAGTATCCCTCAACAGAGAATACACTCCAAGAGCTCATGAGGATAGGAACAAAAACCTAAATTATAGTGTCCCTCAACAGAGAATACACTGCAAGAGCACATGAGAAGGACAGGCACACACACCTAAATTAGAGTATCCCTCAACAGAGAATACACTGCAAGAGCACAAGAGAAGGATAGGCACAAAAACCTAAATTATAGTATCCCTCAACAGAATACACTGCAAGAGCACAAGAGAAGGATAGGCACAAAAACCTAAATTATAGTATCCCTCAACAGAGGATACACTGCAAGAGCACATGAGAAGGATAGGCATGCACACCTCAATTATATTATCCCTCGACAGAATACACTGCAAGAGCACAAGAGAAGGATAGGCACAAAAACCTAAATTATAGTATCCCTCAACAGAGAATACACTGCAAGAGCACATGAGAAGGAAAGGCACAAATACTTAAATTATAGAATTCCTCAACACAGAATACGTTGCAAGAGCACATAAGAAGGATAGGCACACAAACCTAAATTATAGTATCCCTCAACAGAGAATACACTGCAAAAGCACATGAGAATATCCCTCAACAGAGAATACACTGCAAGAGCACATGAGGATAGGAACAAAACCTACATTATAGTATCCCTCAACAGAGAATACACTGCAAGAGCACATGAGGATAGGAATAAAACCTAAATTATAGTATCCCTCAACAGAGAATACACTGCAAGAGCACATGAGGATAGGAACAAAAGCCTAAATTATAGTATCCCTCAACAGAGAATACACTGCAAGAGCCCATGAGGATAGGAACAAAAGCCTAAATTATAGTATCCCTCAACAGAGAATACACTGCAAGAGCACATGAGAAGGATAGGCACGCACACCTAAATTAGAGTATCCCTCAACAGAATACACTGCAAGAGCACAAGAGAAGGATAGGCACACACACCTAAATTAGAGTATCCCTCAACAGAGAATACACTGCAAGAGCTCATGAGGATAGGAACAAAAACCTAAATTATAGTATCCCTCAACAGAGAATACACTGCAAGAGCACATGAGAAGGATAGGCACAAACACCTAAGTGATAGTATCCCTCAACAGAGAATACACTGCAAGAGCACATGAGAAGGATAGGCATGCACACCTAAATTATATTATCCCTCAACAGAATACACTGCAAGAGCACAAGAGAAGGATAGGCACAAAAACCTAAATTATAGTATCCCTCAACAGAGAATACACTGCAAGAGCACATGAGAAGGAAAGGCACAAATACTTAAATTATAGAATTCCTCAACACAGAATACGCGTGAAGAGCACATGAGAAGGATAGGCACACAAACCTAAATTATAGTATCCCTCAACAGAGAATACACTGCAAGAGCAAATGAGAAGGAAAGGCACAAATACTTAAATTATAGAATTCCTCAACAGAGAACGCACTGCAAGAGCACATGAGAATATCCCTCAATGGAGAATACACTGTTTGAACTTATATCAAATGGAACACATGATCACAATGGTGTATATAGCAACCCCAGAGGGAGGTTGACCCTTAAAACCCCTAGGAAGCATTTTCGAAATTATACTTATGTGGGCCAGGCAGTGTTTTGCTACTCTCACTAATTTGATATTATTTCCAAAGATATGATATATTGTACTACGACAGAAAGAACTCTGGCCCAATGTCTAGCTATCACCTTGTACTATCGCAGAAATAATTCCTGCTTAATGTCTGGTAGTATGATACTTGGTTAGATACTTAGAGTGGCCTGCCCTAAAACGCTTATTTGTATGTCTGAACCCGAGGTTTGTCTAGCACACTAGCCCACTGTAAGAGGATTCAATTCAACACTACAGCTAAGTCAATGCCTAGTCTGGGATACTGAATGGAAACCCTTATTGATATATCTTTACGTCCAGTTCATGCATTCTGGAGGACTACCCCTATATAACACCCCTCTCTTGGAATCCCCCTGACCCCACTGAGCCACGAAGTAGTTCTGTTTTGCAAGTTTAAACGGTTTATTTGATAATTTAAACAATATATATATATCACACTTTATAATAAATTAATAATTGAATATCACACTTAATCTGAGCAGTAATCAATAATGGATAGTCTGGCACTAGCACACTTCTTTATAATCAATGATGAGTGGTTATAGATGGATAAGATAGCAACAATACTTTTATGGTTTCAAATGGATGCAGGGTGAAATGAAATTGCAGTACAGAAATACTCGATATGATTTCAACAAAACAATGTAATCACTTTTCTCTGGCAATCCACTCCCCCCTTTATGCAATGCAAGGAAATGGAAGGAAGCACACAGTTCTCAGAAATGCAATCAAGTGTAATTCAGTTCACCCCAGCAAGCTTAGACTACAGAAGTTTGAAACACAGGCCCAAAAGGCTTTTATATGTGCTGGCAATGAAGTGAAAAATATGCTAAAATGCTTTTAATTCCCTCTAGAGGTTCACGGTGAGTGGTATCTAGTTAATATTAGTCCAGGCTCACTCTAGCAATGATTCAGGGATGGTTCTTAAGAGGCAAACGAATTTTTAGCAAGGAAAGCAAGGAAGCTGCTATTTTCACACGTGGCTGGATTTTTAACCAAATCGCAAATCGCGGTAAAATTCGCGAGTGCGAGAATCGTGATTATGGGGAAAGTATAAGGAGTAGGAAGGCTTGTTGGAAAGGTAAGATTCTAAGCTTTCAGAGGAAAGTTAAACCAAGTTCCTAGCCCAAATGGTTCCAGAGATACGGACGATTAAATAAAGGTAGTTTTTTGGATTTGAAATTTTAAAAGTTCAAAGCGACAGGTTACAGCTTGCAGATAGAAAATGACAGGTGACAGCTTTTAGGCAGTTCTGGTTAGATTAAAATAGATTGAATTATATTATTTTAACTAAGAGATTGGTTCTGCACAGTTCTGCTAGGTACTCACAATATATTTTTGAATTAGGCCTCGCCACGGATCTGGTCAGGTTTTGGACTGGACTCCGGTCTGGTCTGGGTCTCTTCACAGTGATCTGGGTCAGCTCTCTGGTTCTGCTAACAGCGGTCTGGGTCAGCTCTGCGCTGCTGGTCTAGCCTCTCTGGATTCTGGATACTGCTCTGCTTTCTAGGTACTGCTACAGGTTCTGGAGATTGATGGATTTGAAGTCTGGATCTCTGGATGTGAAGTCGTCGATCAGCATGCTCCGCAGCAAATGGAATTGAATGTCTCTATCTGTCCTGACTGTCTGCTTTTATGTGTTTTGAAAGTGGGTGTGTGTGCAGCATCACTAGCCAGCCCCTCTTTCAACTTGTCATTGGCCCAATTCTCCCCTCTCCCATGATTGGGGAAGGAACTGTGAGTCAGAGTGATGCTGTAGGTTTTATGGGTCAGAGGATCCTCCCCTGGTCAGTTTGCCCACAAATCTATATTTGATTCAAAATGCACATTTCTCAAATACATAGTGGTTTGTCATTGCATGTACATATTACCTATCACATGAGGTAGTCTCTGTCCCAAATCTACTCTTCCTAGGAGCTCGGGTTCAAAAATGGCAACATATTTCACTTTTTAGTCGGGTTACCAATATTGGATTTTTCCCCCGCATTTACACAGATGTGCCCATGGTGTGTGGGCATTAGGTGGTGGAGTGTCAGATTTTTAACATACATACATTTAGCGTAATATCCTCTTTTCCGCTAAAACCCCCCTGAACATACCACCGGGTCCTACCACGTCTTCAAATGTGCACAGAAAAATCACAAGAATAATGATATCACTTATAACATTTTCACAAGTCCGCTCTATAAATGATCTATCTTTTTAGATTAATGTTCTGGCCCCAAAGGGGTGTGGTTTCCCCCAGCACAAGGTTGAATTTCTGTTTTTTCCAGTTCTGCCAAGCCAGCTTGCTCTCACAGGCAGTGCTCCTCCCCTTTCCTTCCAGGAGGAAGCCACTTTTACGACCCCCATAATAAAACATTTGCCTGAGTCAGGACAGGGCTTTGTTCAATTTCCTGCAGAGCCCAGGTAATTCAATCAGAGAAGTGTCATATCCCTTTTGGTGGGAACAGCAAAAGGCAGCTAGGCCTGGGAACATAGCTGTTGTGCAAGTCTCAACTCCTGTCGGGGGTAGCTGGTGGGCAGAATTCAGTTTCATTAAGCCAGGTTTCAGATAAAATCTCACTTTTTGTTCCCCAGTTTAAGTCAAGACAATTTTTACATATGCAGCTAGAATGCTGATTCTAAGTTCAAAACTATGACATTTCAACAGTGACAAACTATGTGCCACTCAAAAGTAGGTCACTCAGTTAATTTAAACATTTTTTCGATTTTTGGTAGTTTTAAAACCAGTTTCAGTTAGGCTGCTGCAGACCTGCAGAGCTCAGCCAGTCTTGTTATGAACATTCAAGTCACTTCAGAATATAACTTTACATTGTATCCACCCCTCAGTAAGTCTTTCTTTGGCCTGCTTTGGGTTCATTTATTCAGTTTTACACAAAAGTCTGGTGGTTTTAAAACGCCGGCTTTCTGATAGTGGTGAGTACTGGTAATGCAACCATTTTGGGGATTTAAGAAAATGAATTCCCCACAGTTCTAGGTTGCTTTTGGCAATCAGCATTGCCATTCCCAATGGTTTCAGGCTACTGTGTGGGTAGTCCAATGGTGGTTTTAGGCAGTGCCCTTCTGTGCCCATAACATCGGCAAAAATGGGTGGCAGCCTATTCTTCATGCATTTCCCTGGGCATTTTCTGGGAAGCTCTGGCTATCATGATGTTTTCAATGCCAGTACTGCTCAGTTTTTGAGGTAGGGCTCGGATGCATGGGTAAAACATCCCACAAGCACCCCTCTTGTGATGGCCATTCTGTTTCACTGATGGAACTCGCAAGATCTGGGATGTTTCCTCATCTTCTTCCAATAGATGGCACAGTTCAGCATCTTTTTCTCCATCCGGTCGGATCGATCGGTTCTCCTCGCCGGTCCTGATGGGAAGATTGGGCGGTACCCCGGGCCCCTTGCGTCTCTGCTCCCGGTCTCCGGATCGTCCTCCCTGGCCAGTCTCAAGGTTTTCTTTCTCCTAGGACGACAAAGGAAGAGCGGCAATACCTATTCATAAACATTTTTCCCCCACCATTGATATAGTGGGGTGGCATATAAATTTATAGTCAAAACATATGAATATGCACATTTTTTTTGCATTCAAAAACGAAAACACCCACATTGAGAAACTCAGAATTCGATAGGCGATATGTAGGATATTTTAAGTTAGAACTGAATTAATCTGAGACAGTACCCTCTAGGATTCCAGAGGATTCCTCCAGTTGTTGCAGAGTGTGCCTGGGATGGCAACACTTTAGCTGATTTATATGTACCCACTTGTCTTCCCCCTCTGCCAAACCGCCTTTGGGGATGCGGGTCTTGTAGGCCACAGGGGAGATCTTGTCTATAATCTCATAGGATCCCTTCCATGTAGGCAAAAATTTTCGCTGCTTGGCCTGGTTCCTTTGGAAATTGTATAGATAGACCCGGTCCCCCACCTGATATTCCTTCCTGGAAGTTTTCAGGTCATAGTGGGTCTTCATACTCTCAGCTGATCTTTCTAGATTCCGCTGAGCATAGGCAAAAGCATGCTGAAGGTGTTTCCTTAAATTCTCCACATACTCATGAGTTGTGGAGGCATTTATCAACGTTTGCTCTTGGGTTCTGTAGAGCAAATGCTGAGGAAGCACCATCTTGCGTCCAGTCATCAACTCAAATGGTGACATTTTGGTTGCAGATGAAGGGGTAGATCTGATGGCCATTAGGACCAGAGGTAATCGGATATCCCAACTTGGCCCAGAATCTGCCACAAACTTCTTTAATATGCTCACAATGGTTCGGTTATATCTCTCTACTGCCCCAGAAGAAGCTGGCCTGTAAGCAATATGTAGCTTTCTCTTGACCCCCAGTATCTCCCACACCGTTGTCATTACTTCACTGGTGAAGTGGCTACCTCTGTCTGACTCAATCCTTTGAGGTAGACCAAAACGGGAAAAGATGTGGTTAATCATCAGGGCAGCTGCCGTTTCTGCCTTGCAGTTTGGGGCTGGGAGACATTCCACCCACTTGGTAAACAAGCATGTCACAGTCAACATGTACTTATTCCCCCTAGCAGAGCGAATCACGGGGCCTACAAAGTCGATTTGCAAATCTGACCATGGCAGTGTCATCCCCCTCTTTTGGAGAGGTGCACGGTGCGTGAGGGATGATGGCTGAAATTGTGCACACACAAGACACCCCTTCAAGTATTGGTTGAGGTCCTGGCCCATGTGTGGCCAGTATGCAACCTCTCTTAAGATTTCCAGTGTTGTGTGAAACCCCCTATGACCGGCGGTGGCCGCATCATGGGCGTGACTTAACATCAGGCTTCGGAATGAGGTAGGAACCACCCACTGATCGTGGCCAGCTTTAGATTTCCTTACCAACAAACCGTCTTGGATCTGGAACATTTTTGGACATTTCATCAACACTCTAATGTCCTCTTTCCCGTTGTAATCGGTATCCGTCAGGGGAAAGTTCTCAGGGTCCTCAATGTGTTGGTAAAATTTACCAATAATTGGATCCCCCTTCTGAGCTGTAATCAAATCAGCATCAGGGGTCTCCTTACTCCATTGTGCAATTGAAAGATCATTGTGAGCATTTGTCTGGGACCTAGTGATAGCAGTGACCTGGATTTCCCCCAACAGGGACTTAATCTCAATTAGATCCCCTTGGATGGCCCCGGTTTTGGCCAGCTGATCAGCTAAGTCATTTCCAGTTTTGTCTGGTCCCTCTACTTTGGAATGACCCTTGATCTTTTTCCAATAGATGGTCATCTCATTCGAGGTGACCAGATCGTCAATGTTTTGGATCAACTTGTTTCAAGGGTTTGTTGTTAGCACATAACATGCCTCTGGTTTTCCAATTAACCAGGTGCTCCACGAACCCGTTCCGTACATAATCCGAATCTGTGATTATGACCAGTTCGTGGAGTTGATGCTGGACAGCAGTGAGGATGGCCTGATGCACAGCCATCAATTCTGCCACCTGACTACTTCGGGGACCAATTTTGTATCCAGCAGAGGGTTCTGGGGACTCATTCACCCATGCATTCCCTACGCCGGCCACCAGTTCTTTCTCCCCGTTGTTGTCAACATGGTAAGAGCATCCATCCACATAGACAGTGGGCATTCCCTCACACTTGTCTTCTTCAAAGACTTTGTGTGGGGAATTAAGGTATGCCTCCATGTTGTCCTTGATTTTTAGACTTTCGTCCTCGAGACAGTTTTCTCTGGCACAATCATGCAAGTCAGCCAGACCTTGCGCGAGGGGACTCTTCTTGTTTTGGCCATATCTGACCTCCACAGGAAAGCCTTGCATTGACAGAATCCAGGAAGTAATTCGGGAATTACTCACATTTCCGGCCGGGATTCTATCACTTTGGAGATATTGCAGAGGCTGGTGTGGAGTCTCCACTATGATGTTTTACCCCTGGATAAACGGGCGGTAATTCTTCAATGCCCACACCGTTGCCAGGAGTGCCTTCTCACAATCGTTGAATTTTTCCTCCACAGAGGATAAAGTTTTGCTCGCATAGGAGATTACTTTATTGACCTTGTCATGCTTTTGGTATAATACTGCCGTCAAGCACGTATTAGAGAACCCCGTCTCCAGGAAGAACTCCTTGTTTCTGACAGGGTAAGCTAGGCAAGGCGCTTGTGAGAGGCTTCTCTTGAGTTGTTTTACCGCCTCGGCTTGTTCTGGACCCCATTCCCACTTGACCCCCCCTTCAGGAGATGAATCAGGGGTCTGGTGATCTCTGCGTAGCCCTCAATGAACTTTCTGCTGTAATTAGTCAGTCCAAGGAGGCTCCTTAGTTCCCGCAGAGTTGTGGGGTCTTTCAGTTTCTGAAGTGCTTCCACTTTCTTTTCCTGGGGCCAGAGACCCTGAGGAGTAATCTCATGCCCCAAGAAATTAACACGGGTTCTACACCACTGTGCTTTCTGAAAGGAAAGTTTTGCTCCGGCGGCCCTCAACTGGGTCAGAACATGACGGATCTCCGCTATGTGTTCCTCCACAGATGAACTTTTGATGAGGACATCATCTGCATAAGCCAGGTTACCCCTTGCACCCAGGTCGGGCATGGCCTTGTGTAGGAAAATGTTGAATTCATTGCCGGAGTTGAGGTATCCGAAGGGAGTCCGGGTCCATGTGTACTGCTGGCCCCCAAAGGTAAAAGCCAGCTTGTATTGGTCTTCCCTACTGACAGGCACAGTCCAGTATCCATTGGTCAGGTCTTTTGCAGTGAATACCTGTGACCCCTGGATCTGGGCCAGCCCTTGGTCAATGTAGGGCAGAGGCCATCGGGAAGTATGGACCCGTTTGTTGAGCTCCCTAAGGTCAGCACAGAGTCTCCACTGGCCGTTTGGCTTCAATATTCCCAGCACCGGATTATTGAAGGTGCTGTGGACTGGACGGATTATTCCCCGGGACTCAATGTTCTTAATTATTTCAGTAAGGGACTCCATTGATGCGAGAGGCAAGCGATATTGCTTCACAAACACAGGAGTCATGCCAGGGTCCGTGGGGATTGTTGTTGTGTGGATGCCAGTGCGACCACAGTCATATGAGTCTACCGCAAAGAGATCTTGGAAATCCAAGAAAACTTGTTTCAACTTTTGCTTTTGTTCCAGAGTCACACAGGCATCAGCTAGGTTGACTCTCTCTTCCACCATCTGCCTGAAGCCTGGAAAGACTTCTGGTTTGGCTATCTCAGCGGCCTCCTCCAGCTGGGTGGAGAAGTCCCTGGTCAGAGTGCTGATTTGGACTGGAGGCTTCAGGTGGGAAAGGCAGCCCTCATGGACCTGGAAAATCACCTCATCCCTCCTGAAGTCACAAGTCACATCTTCCTTACCATAAGGGCAAGAAGTGTACACCAGGAAGTTCCCCCCATGGCGGGTAAAAATCCTGTCTGGTGTTGTATTGTCCTCACTGTCAAAACAGTCCTTGGGGATTGGTCCTAACATTTCATTTCCTAAATCGATGGAAAAATGTCGGTCATCAACCGCCATTCCAATAATGGTGCCTGCGGCTAGAGTAATACTCTTTAAGTCGCTGTTATCCACCTCTATTAGAATGGTGTCATGTTCTATGTTGACTAATGGAGTTGGGTTTACCCCCAACCCTTGCTGTTGGAGAGAAGCATTTAGGTGTATATAAGCATCAGGGTTTTTCAAATGTTGTCCTCTTTTAACTTTCACTTCCAGGGAGAATTGTCGGGTCCTTTCTGGGATGGTGACTTCCTCTTTGATCTGAATTTCAACTGCATAAGGTAGCAATTGAGCTGACCTAAATGCTTTTTCCGGATCATCAAAGCCCATGGGATTATCCGCTAATCGGGACCAACCTTTGAAGTTTATTAGGTCCAAACTAATGGCAAAGCGATTGAGAATGTCACTGCCTAAGTAAAAAGCGGCAGTGACGTCTCGCACGACCCAACAATTGTGGACTATGCTCTTGTTGCCAATGGAGATTTTGAGCATACACCTGCTTGGCAGGAGATGTTTGGAATTAGGTGCTTCCAGGTCCATTTCCCATTTGTCTATCAGTTTGAATGTGGGAATGGCTGGATCTTTTGGGAGTTGGTGGAACATGGCTTCGCTGATGAAGCTCTTACCATTGTTCACGCACACTCGAGTCCTTCCCATCATTTAACTGAACAGGGATGAACAACTGCTCTCCAATTTGCTTAATATCAGCCAGGCTCTGAGCTGATTTCACATCTTTCTGGACTATAGGAGTGGGAGTTTCTGATTGTGGATTGGTAAAGAATTTCAGGGTGTTTCCTTCCAGTGTGGAATACCAGCTTAAACTGGAAGGAAGGTTGATTTTCAGAAATAGAGAGGACCCCCCATCACCAGTATGTTGTCCTACTGCTATTACGGTCACGTCTGGAATCTGGTTGTTCTGGAAGTGAAATTCTACTTGGTCAGAATTTTGTTCAACCATGTGGCAGGTGCCGTTTAAACTAACATGGTTGACACTCTGTTTTAATTTTATGGGTCGGCTAGTCTGGGTCCAGAGGACCTTGTTTACGCAATCTATTAGGGGTGACAACCTTCTCAGGAGGTCATTCCCTAGTAAACAAGGGGTGCCCTCTGGAGTCACAACTATGACTGGGTGTTTTAACTTGTGTTGCCCAATTTTAATGTCCAAATCTGCCGTCCCCTCGACGGGAATTTCCTTCCCGTCAAAGTTCTGGAGTTGTCCAGGAAGTGAGATGAGAGGAATTTGGTAATTCCCTCCCCTTCCTGCATTCAGTTCATCAAAGGCCCTTCTGGACAGAAGGGTAGCTTGAGATCCAGTGTCCACCAGCGCTGAAATCGTACCCTGCCCCTGTACTTGTACCCGGGCATAATATCTTCCCTCCTTCTCCTCAAGAGGGCACAGATAATGCACATTTTTGGACAACTGGTGGGCTAACTTTCTGGTTTTGGACATTGTTAGAGAAGAAATTTGGGCAGAATTCTGTGGAGAGCCTTGGGAATCTGAAAGAAAAAGTTGGCAACTGGAGATCAGAGCCATTGTGGGTTCCCCTGGTTCTGGTTCTGGGCCGCCCCCTCCTTTTTGGAGGCAGTCATCAGGATGGGTTTGAACCAGGGGATTTTGGTATTGTGGGTTCTGGGATGAGATGATGGGCGGCGGTAGCTCAGTCTCCATATCTCCCCAGTCTGAATTGGCATCCCGTGGGACCCATTTTTCCTTGGGAGGAGTTCCCCCATCTCTGAAGGAGAAGGTCCTTTCCCCAGGATCCTCTGAGGATCCCTCTCCCTCAAATTGGAAGACCTGTACCTCCTCCACAAAGTGGGTCTGTTTGGGTCCTTTGTTTCTCCTACCCCCCCTCTGCTCCTTGGGAGGCGGGCTTTCAGGGGCAGGAGATTTTGTTTCCGGTTCCTGGTTTTCCAGGGGCTTTTTACAAGTTGGGGAAGGAAGCTTCCTCCAAGGCTTTACACCCCCCTTCCCCTTGTGCCTCCTCCCTGGGAACCGGTGTGTTATCGGGGTGCTGCCCCCGTCATTGTTCTGGAGCACCAGGTCCAGAGTTTGGGGCATTCTGCGGTGGCATGCTCATCTGAGGGTTCTGTTGAGCCCTCACCTGGCGCTCTAACTGGGAAACCCGCTCAGGCTGATACGGGGCTCTATTTCCTCCCCTGGGCTGATCGCGGGAAGGGTAGCTATCCCTTCTCTGGTAGTACCCCTGGTTGGGAAGATTTTGGTACCCCTCCACCCTTGGCCTCCCCTCTCCCGGATTAGGTTGTCTGGGCTCAGGGAATTGGGGAAAGAAGGATGGATGATTTTGGGGCTGGAAATTGGGTGGATACCTGGGGAAAAAGTTCTGCCCAGGATTTGGAGAATTTCTGCCCTCCGGTGGGAAGTTAGGAGGGAAGTTCCCTGGGTTAAGTGCTTGGCTGGATCCCCCCCCTTGGGCTGGAGGAGTCCACACATAACCCAGGATGGGTCGATTTCCCTTGTAACGGGGACTTACATAATCAGGAGAGCGAGGGACCCCATTTGTGAGGCTGCCTCCTTGGCTCCCTGTCTGTGACTGGCCCGAGGACCTTCTGGGCCTAGCATTATTAGGTGCAGGTAGGTTTTTAGGCCCCCCCATCTCCAAATCCAAAACGGGGGCAACCTTTACCTCTGCCACCTTGGCAGCAGCAGGGGTGCTGTTGGTTTTGGGGTTTTTGGGCTGGTTTTTGTTTTCCACCGGTTTCTGCACCTCGTAGATGCGGGTGGCTTGTACAATGACCCATTCTAAAGATCTTTTCTCATGAAAATCTCTCACGAGCTGGGTCAATATGTATTTGGGCAAGGCATGGAAAAAAGTATTAACAAATTCTCTGCTGTCTGTGCGCACCCTTCTGGTGGTCTGCGCAAAGGCACGTTTCAGTTCTTGCACGAATTCTTGTGGGGCCTGATCCTCCCCACATTGCAAATTGTAGGCTGCCTTGCGAGCCTCTTGAGGATTTCTCTGAACAGAAAAATGTTTCAAGATGGCCGCCTTATAGGTGGACCATCTTAAATGATTTTGGTTCTCCAGCCCCGCAAAGAAACTGGAGTATTCTGGTGAGAATGTCCATTTGACGTACTGGATGCAGCTACTGCTGTCCTTCAAATGGAAAGTCTCCATCATTTGCTCATAGAGCTCCAAGTGTTCCCATACGGAATACTTGGCGTTCTTATGATAAGGCGTGATAACACTCCTTATTGCCTTTATTTGCTTCAATGGGTCCTTAAGCAGGGCCCTTTTTGCCTTATTGGCCTTTTTGGTTCGGGTAACCCTGGTCCATTTATCCTCTGACTCAGAGGCACTGCTCCCAGAGGTTCCTGTCTGATCTTCCAGGTTTTCCCGGATTCTGCGAGCCTGGGAATGGCTGGCAGAATGTGGGGACCTGGTCTCCTGTGTCCTGCGCCGTTCAGAGGAGTCTTCAGATTCCTCTTTGCTGCCAGGATTTGATGGGCACCCCCCCCCCCACTGACCTAACTGGGCAGACGTTTTCAGGATGCCCTTAATGGGCCTATTCTCCTGGGGTTCCCCACTAAATTGCACTGTGCTTGGGTGCCCATACCCGGATGCCCGCCCATCCATTCCTGGGAGGTACTGGCCTATGAGCCCCAGGCTTCTGGCTGGATAGTAATCTGCCATCCCTGTGGCCCGGTGCTCATGCGCGCCAGGGGGCATGGGGGTGGCAGAGTCCAGGGACTGAGAGAGATAAAGGCCTCTGGTACTATGGCTCCTGAGGTTATGCTCAGGAGTTTCCCTTTCCCAGCGAACCTGGTCTCTATCCGCCCCTGCTCTCTGTTGCAATGCAAGAGCCTACGACTTCAGTTCCTCAGTTAAGGCCTTACTAGACTCTATCAATCTCTCCTGTATCGCTACCTGTTGTTGGAGCCTATCATTGTGCTGGCAGAAAGCCTCATTCTCTCTCTGCGTTTCCTGATTGGTCCTGGAGCACTGGGCCAGTCTTTGCTGCAGGAGGGTTACCTCCTGAGCTGTGTCCCTATTGGCCTGCTCCTGTCTTGCCAGAGCCTCCTCCACCCTCCTGGTGTGCTCTAGCAAGTCCTGGTGTTCTTTTTGGAGGTCACCCAGTCCCTGGTGGGCCAGGTGATTTTCTTCCATTTTTCTCCTTAAATGGCAGACCTCCTGGCCTAAGGTGTCCCTTTCCTGACCAAGAGCTTGAATTTGTGACGCCAGGTCGTCCCTTTGCCTTTGGAAGGCACCAGCTTTCTGGCGCTCCTGATCAAACTCTGCCTGGGTATCCAGGTCTTTCAGGATCAGTTTATTGCTCTCCTCTTTCTCTCTGTCTAGTTGGATTTGCAGGGTGGCTACCTGCTCTGTACATGCCCTGTTGAAATTGATCTGTTGCTCCAGCTTTTTCTGGCTCTGCAGTAGGGAGTCCAAACTGTCTTGGCGTTCCTTCTGCAAAGCCAGAATTCTGGTATCCTGGTCTGTCTTTTCCTGTTGCAGTATATTCATGTCCTCTTTTATTTTAATGATATACTGCCTACTATCATTTTCTGACTCCTGGCTCCCCTGCAGCCTCTGCTCAGAAGAGACCAGGTCAGATTGGACCTTCTCTAACGCCATCTGTCGCTTATTCGCCAGATCTTGGCTTTCAGTACATTTATCCTGCATGTCTCCCATATATAGGTACAGGTATGCCGCTATCCTAACCATCTTGTCTTGTTCATCCTTAGCTTTAGGAGCCATGTATAGTTCACTCAGGGCCACATGTAAGGGACCCTGATCTCTCCATATATCTGACCCTGTTTCAGTGACCTGTTGCGTGATGGCCTGCAACAAGACCATGCGGTCCTGGTGAGTCCACTCACCTCTCACAAATAACCTATGTAGGAAGTGCTCTCTGGCTATTTTCATGTCTACTAAGGTCGTCATTCTAGAGATTGGTCTCTGTCCTGACTTACAGAGGTTTATATTTTATTTTTGCAAAACAGACCTTTTCCTTAGAGCGTTCCTTTGAGGAGTGCTTTACAGCATAACACAGCGTGGTGATCTGACCGGATATGTGTATCTGGTCAGCTGGCACGCTGTATTAATCTGCACAAGTGATAGATCTAACCCAAACGTCCGGCCCGAGCCCCCAATTTGTAAGAGGATTCAATTCAACACTACAGCTAAGTCAATGCCTAGTCTGGGATACTGAATGGAAACCCTTATTGATATATCTTTACGTCCAGTTCATGCGTTCTGGATGACTACCCCTATATAACACCCCTCTCTTGGAATCCCCCTGACCCTACTGAGCCACGAAGTAGTTCTGTTTTGCAAGTTTAAACGGTTTATTTGATAATTTAAACAATATATATATATATCACACTTTATAATAAATTAATAATTGAATATCACACTTAATCTGAGCAGTAATCAATAATGGATAGTCCGGCACTAGCACACTTCTTTATAATCAATGATGAGTGGTTATAGATGGATAAGATAGCAACAATACTTTTATGGTTTCAAATGGATGCAGGGTGGAATGAAATTGCAGTACAGAAATACTCGATATTATTTCAACAAAACAATGTAATCACTTTTCTCTGGCAATCCACTCCTCCCTTTATGCAATGCAAGGAAATGGAAGGAAAGCACACAGTTCTCAGAAATGCAATCAAGTGTAATTCAGTTCACCCCAGCAAGCTTAGACTACAGAAGTTTGAAACACAGGCCCAAAAGGCTTTTATATGTGCTGGCAATGAAGTGAAAAATATGCTAAAATGCTTTTATGTGTGCTGGCAATGAAGTGAAAAATATGCTAAAATGCTTTTAATTCCCTCTAGAGGTTCAGGGTGAGTGGTATCTGGTTAATATTAGTCCAGGCTCACTCTAGCAATGATTCAGGGATGGTTCTTAAGAGGCAAACGAATTTTTAGCAAGGAAAGCAAGGAAGCTGCTGTTTTCACACGTGGCTGGATTTTTAACCAAATCGCAAATCGCGGTAAAATTCGCGAGTGCGAGAATCGTGATTATGGAGAAAGTATAAGGACTGACTGTCTGCTTTTATGTGTTTTGAAAGTGGGTGTGTGTGCAGCATCACTAGCCAGCCCCTCTTTCAACTTGTCATTGACCCAATTCTCCCCTCTTCCATGATTGTGGAAGGATCTGTGAGTCAGAGTGATGCTGTAGGTTTTATGGGTCAGAGGATCCTCCCCTGGTCAGTTTGCCCACAAATCTATACTTGATTCAAAATGCACATTTCTCAAATACATAGTGGTTTGTCATTGCATGTACATATTACCTATCACATGAGGTAGTCTCTGTCCCAAAATTGCTCTTCCTAGGAGCTTGGGTTAAAAAATGGCAACATATTTCACTTTTTAGTCGGGTTACCAATATTGGATTTTTCCCCGCATTTACACAGATGTGCCCATGGTGTGTGGGCATTAGGTGGTGGAGTGTCAGATTTTTAACATACATACATTTAGAGTAATATCCTCCTTTCTGCTAAAACCCCCCTGAACATACCACCGGGTCCTACCACGTCTTCAAATGTGCACAGAAAAATCACAAGAATAATGATATCACTTATAAAATTTTCACAAGTCCGCTCTATGAATGATCCATCTTTTTAGATTTATGTTCTGGCCCCAAAGGGGTGTGGTTTCCCCCAGCACAAGGTTGAATTTCTGGTTTTTCCAGTTCTGCCAAGCCAGCTTGCTCTCACAGGCAGTGCTCCTCCCCTTTCCTTCCAGGAGGAAGCCACTTTTACGACCCCCATAATAAAACATTTGCCTGAGTCAGGACAGGGCTTTGTTCAATTTCCTGCAGAGCCCAGGTAATTCAATCAGAGAAGTGTCATATCCCTTTTGGCAGCTAGGCCTGGGAACACAGCTGTTGTGCAAGTCTCAACTCCTGTCGGGGGTAGCTGGTGGGCAGAATTCAGTTTCATTAAGCCAGGTTTCAGATAAAATGTCACTTTTTGTTCCCCAGTTTAAGTCAAGACAATTTTTACATATGCAGCTAGAATGCTGATTCTAAGTTCAAAACTATGACATTTCAACAGTGACAAACTATGTGCCACTCAAAAGTAGGTCACTCAGTTAATTTAAACATTTTCGATTTTTGGTAGTTTTAAAACCAGTTTCAGTTAGGCTGCTGCAGACCTGCAGAGCTCAGCCAGTCTTGTTATGAACATTCAAGTCACTTCAGAATATAACTTTACATTGTATCCACCTCTCAGTAAGTCTTTCTTTGGCCTGCTTTGGGTTCATTTATTCAGTTTTACACAAAAGTCTGGTGGTTTTAAAACGCCGGCTTTCTGATAGTGGTGAGTACTGGTAATGCAACCATTTTGGGGATTTAAGAAAATGAATTCCCCACAGTTCTAGGTTCCTTTTGGCAATCAGCATTGCCATTCCCAATGGTTTCAGGCTACTGTGTGGGTAGTCCAATGGTGGTTTTAGGCAGTGCCCTTCTGTGCCCATAACATAGGCAAAAATGGGTGGCAGCCTATTCTTCATGCATTTCCCTGGGCATTTTCTGGGATGCTCTGGCTATCATGATGTTTTCAATGCCAGTACTGCACAGTTTTTGAGGTAGGGCTCGGATGCATGGGTAAAACATCCCACACCACCTAGCTCTCCCCCCCCGAACCACCCCATACACTCTGATCTAATCCTCATTGGCCGCATCTCCTCTGCCGAGCCACGTAGGAGCAAATTCTCTCAGACCAAGCTGTATAGTTTAGGCAGCACCCCTTGCTGCACACCCCTACATCCACCTAAACCGTCGTAGGGGCAAGATCTCTCTCTCATAGCCACGCAAGCAGCCTAGCTAGCTTCCTCCCACTCGCTAAGATGCACCACAGGCTGCCCTACTCAAATGACATCACCCCTAGACCTTTCCTGCGCTCCTTCCTCCTTGCCCCACCTGCCACACATACTCGGACACCTACTGGGTCAGACAACCATGCACACCCACCAAGCTCCAGGCCTGCGAAGTTGCATGACCACCCAGAACCCCACCAGTACACCTCACGACCCAGGCCTACCCACCTGAGAAACCTACTCTTAGGAGCCCGGTCTCGGCATAGGACAACCACGGATAAACCTAAGGAAGGAACTCCAAGACCCTTGACCCCACATATACACAAGCCTAACGCGCTGCAATACACCAACAAGGCATACATTGTACCATGCCCCACCAAGACCCAAGATTCTCCCACTGCCCCCTCCATCCAGCTCAAATGCGCTCTTATTAATGCACGATCACTCCAGGCACATGCCACTGAGATTCGAGACCTGCTCACCGACCTGGATGTTGATCTCCTCGCCATCACCGAAACCTGGCTGAATGAATCCTCTGGCCCCTCCATTGGTCTAGCCCTCTCACCAGGGTACACCATATTCCACAAGGACAGAACCTCCAACAAAGGAGGTGGAGTGGCCCTCATCACTAAAGACTCCCTGGCCATTCGACAAGTAAATTCCCCATCGGATGACAACACAGATGCTCTATCTGTACAAAATCTCCCTCTCACCCAATAATACTATTTCCCTCCACATTATCTATTGCCCTTCCCCCCCTTCTACTAGACATCCAAATACATCTTCTTCACCTGTTAGAAGACAACATAAAACATAACAACAAAGCCATACTCCTGGGTGACTTCAACCTTGGCTTCAAAGACCCAAAAGACAAGCAAAGTAAAGCCTTTCCTAAGGTTCTCCACTACTGGGGCTGTCTCCAAAGAGTCACTGACCCGACGCACACAAAAGGTTGCATATTAGACTGGATAGCTGAACACAACTGCAACATAGATATCAGCTCTAACACACCCCGCCCCTGGACCGACCACCACATCAGACACTTCCACATCCCTACCAAAAACATCATCAAACCCAACACCTTCACACCCCCAGCCTGGCCAGATCCTCTCGGCTCCTCACCAAAGAAAGGATCCTTCCTTTCACAGAGGCCTCGGCCCGGAAGCCCCCATTCTCCAATGGCCCCCTGGCTCTGGTTGAGCTCTACAACTCCACCATCAAAACTGCAGTAGACGCCATCACCCCTCCGCAGAGAAAAAAAGCCAAATCCAAGAAACACGCCAACTCATGATTCACCCAAGAGCTACTAGATCTAAGATCCCTCAAACGATCTGCGCTCACCAAATGGCAAACATGTCCCATGGACTCGACTCTACAAGCCTACAAAACTATCGCCTCACGCTATAAAAAAGCAATCACCCTAGCCAAATCCTCCTCATACAACTCCAGGATCTCTAATGCAAAATCTGAGTCGAAAGAGTTTTTTGCAATATTCAAAGAACTGGCAGCCCCACCAGGTAACGCACAGGAAACCGCGAAAGATGTAACCTGGTGCAACAGTATCCAAACAGCCATGCTGAATAAAATAAACACCCTCTGGGAAAAAATCAACTCCCATTTCCTTGCACTGCCTAAAAGCAACGTTCCCTCTGCTTCTGGCCTAACCAGCACAACAAAGATATAAAATCGTTCACTTTCAGAGAAGTAACTGACATCATGTAACATATCAAGCCATCTACATGCAAGGGTGATATCTGCCCCGCGCTCCTTATCAAAGACTGCGCACACTCACTAGCCCCATTCCTCACAGCATTCACCAATGCTTCATTCTCATCGGGTATCATCCCCCCAGCACTAAAGGAGGGGTGGGTTCGCCCGTTACTGAAAAAACCCTCCCTTGATCCTGACTGTTAAGACGGATTTCTGAACTCTGTCCTGGTGGCGCAGAAGTTCAGAAGGCCAACCTAATTACTTGGAACAGGGTAACCTCTGGACGAGCCAGACCAATCAAGGTAGCGATCGCGGCGGTCAAGACTAGGTCTCAAGAGGGGTGAGGGTGACTTAAAGCCCGCAATGAGCACACAAAGCAAGATCACTTACAAACTACTCCAAACAGTTGTTATATCAAAAATATATACACATTTATTTTAAGGCCTTTAAAATAATGACCGTAGCGAGAAAATCACAATATCACAATATTAAGCCAACACATACCATATCAACACAATATATATACAAATACGACAGTCGAAAGCGTTATATGCACGAAATGTGTAGTCCACCTGAAAGGGAAAGAAAACAGGCAGTGCGATAATGCTTTAGACTCAGTTCGCCTTCAGAGGCACCTAACTAGATGGAAGTCCGAGCCCTGCGAAGAGTGGAGCCTTGTGCTCAAAGTACCTGCACACGCTGGTGCCAACGGGCAAAAGGAGAAGCTCTTCGGAGGAAGTCAGGCAGTTCGGGTTAGTGCACAACAGAAGAAGAACAGGTTCCGCGACTCAAGCGCAGCCTCCACAGTGAGCAGAAGCAGAGCGCGAGTACGGACAAAAGGGTGCTGTTTTTACACAGCGGGGAAAAGCAATGGGCTACTGCACGAGGGCGACCAGATCCTAGCTATACTACTCACCGGTCCCCGATGCAAGCAGACCCAGGCTTCTCCACGTTAGTTTCAGCAGCTGGCAGGTTCAGAAGAGCTGGGAATGCCTCGTCGTCGTGTAGAGAAAAAAGACATCCCAATCGAAGAAACCTGCACAGTTTTGTCACCACAGCAGGGCAACGGAGCGGCGGTGTGTATCTGAGCCAAATGTACACTACTCACTTCAGACTTGGGAACGCCAAGTGTACGAAGCGTGTGAGAGTGACCAGGACTCGAAATACAACACAACCTGGCGGCGGTTACAGAGCAGGACTCCCGTGTAAGCTGGTCAGTCAACTGGATGGCCCAGAGACGCTTCCGAAGGCTTACTGGCAGGAGATGATGAAGTCGCCGAGAATAGCTGTTCCTGCTATTCCAAAGGTCGAAGCACCAGTACAGGCCTTCTGGTTCGATCAAAGGAGGAAAGGGTTTCACAGGACGACAGCAGTGCAAAGGAGGAGTCCTTCAGCGGGTCACCAGCGATTCCTCGGTCCAGCCTCTTGGTTGCAGGATACTTGGCTCCTGTATTCCTTCGTTCGTGAGAACTCAGGAGATCGACATGGTAGTGGTGTTTCCAGCCCCCTCTTATCTACGGTTCCCTTTGCGCCAAAACGGAGGGGAGCCAATGGGAGATCCACTCATCAACACACACACCATTCGTGGACCAATCACGGACCACGGTGGTCCCAGGCATTCACACCACCCTAGACTCTCTGGCACCCAGGATGTGTATTGGGACCAGACATCCCAGCCCACACCCTGGAGGCACACAAAAGACATGTAGAAGCCCGCGAAAGCTTCTGTGTTTCGCGGGAAAGTACATGCCCAAATAAGGAAGGCCCCGGGTCGCTCGACCTGGGGAAGGTGAAGGGAGCAAGACGGTCAGTGGACAGGACAAAGGAGCCTCGTGGTCTGGCCATTTTGGGAGCCAGGCCACCATTTTGGGTTCAGCGCGAAAAACGCGCTTAGAACGCCAAAAGGAGCTCAAAATATACAAAACGATCGCTGCCACCATTCCAGTCCCTGAATGACTTGCACCGATCAAATACAATCCTAAACGAGTATCTAGGGCCTGTAGAAGGCTAGAGACCCAAGAGAGCTGTAACTTAGCTTACAGTGCCCTCTTGTGTCATGTTGCACTAAAGCCGCAACATGATAAAAGAAACTACGGGAAACAGCGTTCCCCGGTACTGACTGTCTTAAGGGCATGTCAGTTTCCCCATAAGAAAAGGAGCGAAAGCCCAGAGGAGTGCGGCAGAAGGCTGCACTTCTCTGGCAAAGTCAAGAACAAGGTGAAAAACAACATCAAAAAGTTTAGGGGTTGCCACATGGAAGGAAAATTACCTACAATTACGAAATCTTTCCTAACACTCGCCCCTCCCAGACTATGGACAGGGGGAACTAATCCACCCCTGGATGAGTCTCTTGTTCAGGTCGGTTAAACATTCTGGACAACCCATCAGCATTGCTATGTTGGACACCTGGCCTATGCTCAATAGTGAAGTCGAAGCCTTGTAGACTTATGGACCACCTAAGCAACTTTGGATTCTCCCCCTTCATGTTCATTAGCCACTTTAACGGCTTATGGTCAGTTTGCACAGTGAAGTGGGTCCCATAGAGGTAGGGCCTCAGCTTCCTTAGGGCCCACACAACAGAGAAACATTCTTTCTCTACCGTGGACCATCTGAGCTCTCTGTCCTTAAGCTGGCGACTAATAAAACCGATAGGGTGTTCCTTACCCTTCTCATCTACTTGTGATAGTACAGCTCCTATCCCAGTGTCAGAGGCGTCCGTCTGCACGATAAAAGGTCTTTGATAATCAGGGGCCCTAAGGACAGGGGCCTGGCACAAGGAGTCTTTTAAGCCATTGAAGGCCTTCTCACACTCGTCGGTCCAAGTTACCTTCTTGGGTTTCTTCAGAGTTGTGAGGGCAGTCAGAGGAGCAGCTATGGTGCCATAGTCTGCCACAAAATTGCGGTAATACCCCGTGAGTCCTAAGAAGGCTCTCACTTGGGTTTGCGTAGTGGGGGTAGGCCAGTCTTGTACTGCTTGTACTTTACTGGGTAGAGGCTGTATCCTCCCTCCACCTACTTCATGTCCAAGGTAAACCACTGAGCCTTGTCCAATCTGACATTTACTAGCCTTTATGGTCAGGTGTGCTTTCTGAAGAGCCTGGAGCACAATCCCGAGGTGTTTCACATGGTCTTCCCAGGTGGCACTGAAAACTGCTATATCGTCCAGATATGCAAGACAGAATTCATCCAACCCATTCAACACATGATTCACAAGCCTCTGGAAAGTGGCAGGTGCATTCTTCAACCCGAACGGCATTACCCGGAATTGGTAAAGGCCGTCTGGAGTAGAAAATGCTGTCTTCTCCTTGGCATGTTCTGCTAAAGCTATTTGCCAATAGCCAGCAGTGAGGTCAAACGTGCTGAGGTACTTGGAGGCACCCAAAGTATCCACCAGCTCATCTGTTCGAGGCAAGGGGTGTGCATCTGTCTTGGTGACAGCATTCAGAGCCCTGTAATCCACGCAGAACCTCAATTCAGAAGTGCCTGCCTTTGGAACCAAAACCACAGGGCTGGACCAAGGACTACTAGAGGGTTCAATCACCCCAAGGTCTAACATCTTGTTGATCTCGGTCTTAATATAAGACCGTACTTTGTCTGACATCCTGTATCCCCTACTTTTGGTAGGTACACTGTCTCCTGTGTCAATGTTATGTTTGCACCAAGGTGTCAAACCAGGCGACTGTGAAAACAGGGGGGAAAACTGCCTAAGCAAACTTTTCACCTCAGCCTGCTGATCAGAAGTCAGGTGAGGGGCCACTCGGACACCCTCAAAGGAGCTATCTGAAGGACCGCTCTGGAACAGGTCGGGGAGAGGTTCAGACTCCTCTTCCTCAACATCTGAAGCCAGTAGCAGTGCTGCGATTTCGACTCTTGGGACGAAAGCCTTCAGCCTATTCATGTGAAACACTTTTGGAGCCTGTCCAGGCCTTCCAAGGTCCACTAAATAGTTAACCTCACCCAGGGGCTCCACCACTGTGTAAGGGCCTGACCATTTGTCCTGTAAAGCTCGAGGCCTTATGGGATTCATGATCAGGACTTGCTGACCAGGTGTAAAGTTGATGAGGGAAGCTTTCTGGTCGTACCAATGTTTCACCAGCGCGTGTCCTGCCTTCAATTTATCACTAGCCAAGCCCATCAGAAGTACCATCCGTTTTCTGAGCCCTAGCACATAATCAACTACGTTGGTAGTAACAGGGGGAGTGGGCATCTCCCATCCCTCTTTGACGAAGGCTAAGGGTCCCCGTACGGGATGACCGAACAGAAGTTCGAAGGGGCTGAAGCCAACACCCTCCTGTGGTACCTCTCGGTAGGCAAACAGTGAGCATGGTAAAAGAAGATTCCATTTTCTCCTCTGAGGTTCCTCCAGAGCCCCAATCATGCTTTTTAACGTTCTGTTGAAACGTTCCACCAGACCATTGGTCTGGGGGTGGTATGCAGAAGAGAACTTGTAGGTGACCCCACATTCTTTCCACATAGCCTGCATATACTTCGACATAAAGTTGCTGCCACGATCCGACACAACTTCTTTAGGGAAGCCAACCCTAGTAAATATGCCGAGTAAAGCTTTTGCAACTGACTTGGCAGTTACAGTTTTCAATGGGATGGCCTCAGGATTCCTGGTTGCATGGTCGACCAGCACCAGGATAAACCTATTGCCTGAGGATGTTTGCGGGTCAAGGGGACCAACGATGTCGATCCCTACCCTTTCAATTGGTACCCCCACAACTGGGAGCGGTACCAACGGAGCTTGGATTGTCGCGCCAACCTTACCAGACAACTGGCAGGAGGTACAACTCCTGCAGTGACTTTCTACTTGCACCCCCATCTTGGGCAAGTAGAAGTGCATGGATAACCTTTGCTTGGTCCTCTTCATACCAAGGTGACCAGCAAGGGGAACTTCATGCACCAACTGCAGGAGGAAGGGCCTAACAGCAAGGGGAACCACCAACCTCCTATGGTCTCCTTCTGTAGACTCTGTGGGCTCGCTATACAGGAGTCCACCTTCCCAATAAATCCTATGCGTCCCAGGAGGTTCACCCTCAAGCTGGGAGCAGGCCTGTCTCCTTAGGCCTTCCAGAGATGGGCACTCGCGTTGGCCTTTACTGAATTCGTCCCTATCAGGACCTCCTTCAACTAACAAGTCTTTTAGTTCAGGATGATTGTTGGGGTCGAATACTTCAGGCATCGCCACCTCCTCGTCAGGCCCGGGCGATTGACCAACTTCCTCCACCGCAGTGGTAGGCGAGCTCGGGGGAATATTCTCTTTCCCTCGTCGTGACATGTCGACTCCTTTCGCCTTGGGTTTCCCTTTCGGCTGGGGCGGCGTATTGGACTTGGCCAATGCTGCCCGTGCTTGAGACCGTGTGTAGGGTCTTTCGGCAGTGTCTCCTACGAGCCCTAAAGCTCTGAGATCATTACCTAACAAGACCTTTCCCGGGACGTTTCTCTGAATGCTCACTGGAATCCTGACTGCTGTACCATTTAAAGTAAGATTTACAGGTATTACTGGAAACATACGGAGGGGGCCGTCAGCCAACTTAGTGGGCATCAGAGTAGCTCTGGCAACTTCCTCTGAGTCTACCAAGGTAGAATCCACTACAGTGCGACTGCACCCACTATCCCTAAGAGCTGGAGTATCCACTCCATTGATCAGCACACTGTCTTTAAAGTAGTGCTTGGTATAATTCCGGAATCCTAGCATAAGCCTCTGCGACTTTAGGCTCCCAGGAACCCAGGAACACTAAAACTACCTCAGCCTCTATCCCGCTGGGAAATGAGTCTGAGGAGAAGGATGCTCCTGTAATCTCTTCTTCCTCGTAGGAGGAGAAGGCCAGATTAGCGGAGTGGACCCCCAAAGGTCTAACCTTACAACAGGGATCCCCCTTCACGTGGTCAGTTGCTCCACAAGCAAAACAAGATCCATTGGGTCTGTTTACATAGGGAGGCTTATTGTAACCAGAGTTCTGTTTCGGAGGCTGTCCTCCACTACCCTGTGAGTTCTCTTGTGTCTTACCCTTATTTTTCTTTTTGTGGCCCTTATGGGAAGAAGATTTAGCAGATTCTCCACCCTCCATATCTTTGGACTTTTTCCCTTCCTCCTGCTTACCAGGATGAGTTTTGTCCTTATGGGACACTCGATGTGACACCCATAAGTCTGCTGCAATGGCCAGCTTCTTAGGATCTATCTCCTTCGAATCGGCCAAATGCTGCTTAAGCTCCGGGGAAGAAGAAGCAAAAATGTGTTCCAGCATGACAAGATTTATCATGCCTTCGAAGGTAGAAATCTTATAACCTTCGACCCAGCCAGTTAAGTTTTTCAAGGATTCAGTGACATAAGATACCCAAGTACCACCTTCCTTTTTCTTATACTCTCTGAAACGTTTCAAATATTGGGACGGAGTCTTCCCAAACTTTAAAATGAGAGTTTGCTTTAACATTGCGAAATCAGCTTGCTCAGCCTTCGACATTTCCATAATGGCACTACAGCCAGAATGGGGCAGTCTGCTGAGTAACCATGCAATCTTATCAGCATTGTCAACTTGTTGAACTTCGCATGCATACTCAAACGCATTCAGCCAGTCCATAATGTCATTCCTTTCCTCATACACACTGAGCAGATCTTTCGGAAACCGTGGATGAGAGGAAGCCCCAGACCCATGTACAGGACCCTTGGACCCATTTGCAAACTGAAGCTTGGCCAGTTCCAACTGGTGATCCCTGTCTTTTTGTTTTTCTGCCTGTTCGATTTTTAGTTTGGCTATGCTGAATTCAAGCTCCTGTTGCCTAAACCGCAGCTCTTGCTTCTTGAATTCAAGCATAGCCTCCCCATCAGCACTGGCAGAGGAAACATTAGACATCACATCCTCCCTGTCCTCGTGGTCGCGATGGATCAGTGCAGCGGCAGAACCGTCGGTTCTACCAGTGAGAGCAGCCCCACCACCTTCTGCACTGTCCTCAGAAGTTATAGCGTCAAGCTGCGCTTCTTGCCACGCCACGATTCTTTGGATCATTTCCAATTTAGTGCCTTGAGAGGAAACACCTCTCTCCGCACACATCTTCTTCAATGTTTCTGATTTGGAAGCATTTAAAGTTAACAAGGTATTTGTTTCCATACTGTTAGATAGGACTATGGCCTTTTTAAAGTTATACTACAACAATTCACTACGTGTCCTGGTTGGAATAACCTGAAATGCCTTAGTTCGTGCGCAACACTGGATACCTTCAGTCGTATCCCACCGCTGTACACCAATTTGTTAAGACGGATTTCTGAACTCTGTCCTGGTGGCGCAGAAGTTCAGAAGGCCAACCTAATTACTTGGAACAGGGTAACCTCTGGACGAGCCAGACCAATCAAGGTAGCGATCGCGGCGGTCAAGACTAGGTCTCAAGAGGGGTGAGGGTGACTGAAAGCCCGCAATGAGCACACAAAGCAAGATCACTTACAAACTACTCCAAACAGTTGTTATATCAAAAATATATACACATTTATTTTAAGGCCTTTAAAATAATGACCGTAGCGAGAAAATCACAATATCACAATATTAAGCCAACACATACCATATCAACACAATATATATACAAATACGACAGTCGCAAGCGTTATATGCACGAAATGTGTAGTCCACCTGAAAGGGAAAGAAAACAGGCAGTGCGATAATGCTTTAGACTCAGTTCGCCTTCAGAGGCACCTAACTAGATGGAAGTCCGAGCCCTGCGAAGAGTGGAGCCTTGTGCTCAAAGTACCTGCACACGCTGGTGCCAACGGCCAAAAGGAGAAGCTCTTCGGAGGAAGTCAGGCAGTTCGGGTTAGTGCACAACAGAAGAAGAACAGGTTCCGCGACTCAAGCGCAGCCTCCACAGTGAGCAGAAGCAGAGCGCGAGTACGGACAAAAGGGTGCTGTTTTTACACAGCGGGTAAAAGCAATGGGCTACTGCAGGAGGGCGACCAGATCCTAGCTATACTACTCACCGGTCCCCGATGCAAGCAGACCCAGGCTTCTCCACGTTAGTTTCAGCAGCTGGCAGGTTCAGAAGAGCCGGGAATGCCTCGTCGTCGTGTAGAGAAAAAAGACGTCCCAATCGAAGAAACCTGCACAGTTTTGTCACCACAGCAGGGCAACAGAGCGGCCGTGTGTATCTGAGCCAAATGTACACTACTCACTTCAGACTTGGGAACGCCAAGTGTACGAAGCGTGTGAGAGTGACCAGGACTCGAAATACAACACAACCTGGCGGCGGTTACAGAGCAGGACTCCCGTGTAAGCTGGTCAGTCAACTGGATGGCCCAGAGACGCTTCCGAAGGCTTACTGGCAGGAGATGATGAAGTCGCCGAGAATAGCTGTTCCTGCTATTCCAAAGGTCAAAGCACCAGTACAGGCCTTCTGGTTCGATCAAAGGAGGAAAGGGTTTCACAGGACGACAGCAGTGCAAAGGAGGAGTCCTTCAGCGGGTCACCAGCGATTCCTCGGTCCAGCCTCTTGGTTGCAGGATACTTGGCTCCTGTATTCCTTCGTTCGTGAGAACACAGGAGATCGACATGGTAGTGGTGTTTCCAGCCCCCTCTTATCCACGGTTCCCTTCGCGCCAAAACGGAGGGGAGCCAATGGGAGATCCGCTCATCAACACACACACCATTCGTGGACCAATCACGGACCACGGTGGTCCCAGGCATTCACACCACCCTAGACTCTCTGGCACCCAGGATGTGTATTGGGACCAGACATCCCAGCCCACACCCTGGAGGCACACAAAAGACATGTAGAAGCCCGCGAAAGCTTCTGTGTTTCGCGGGAAAGTACATTCCCAAATAAGGAAGGCCCCGGGTCGCTCGACCTGGGGAAGGTGAAGGGAGCAAGACGGTCAGTGGACAGGACAAAGGAGCCTCGTGGTCTGGCCATTTTGGGTGCCAGGCCACCATTTTGGGTTCAGCGCGAAAAACGCGCTTAGAACGCCAAAAGGAGCTCAAAATACACAAAACGATCGCTGCCACCATTCCAGTCCCTGAATGACTTGCACCGATCAAATACAATCCTAAACGAGTATCTAGGGCCTGTAGAAGGCTAGAGACCCAAGAGAGCTGTAACTTAGCTTACAGTGCCCTCTTGTGTCATGTTGCACTAAAGCCGCAACATGATAAAAGAAACTACGGGAAACAGCGTTCCCCGGTACTGACTGTCTTAAGGGCATGTCAGTTTCCCCATAAGAAAAGGAGCGAAAGCCCAGAGGAGTGCGGCAGAAGGCTGCACTTCTCTGGCAAAGTCAAGAACAAGGTGAAAAACAACAGCAAAAAGTTTAGGGGTTGCCACATGGAAGGAAAATTACCTACAATTACGAAATCTTTCCTAACACTGACTCACTGAATAACTACAGACCTATAACCACCGTTCCTTTTCTGCTTAAGATACTACACAAAGCTGCCTACTTGCAGATCCAAAACTTTCTGGAAAGCAATAACGGTTTATGGTCATTTAATCTAAAACAATTGCATCTAATGCCATTTTATTGAAATGTTTCCATCTAAAAAATTTCCATCTAATGCTTTTCTTTTTAGAGGAGGGGACCCCCCTCAAACTCCCGATGCTTACCCTTTAAAATGCACCTGAACAAAAATTAACCCTTTACTCCCAAAAAACATGCATTAGATGGACATTTTTTGATGGAACAATTTCGATGGAATGGTATTAGATGGAATGGGTTTAGATGTATTGACTAGATACTGCAATAACATACTAGGCAAGAGGCAATCTGGTTTCCTCGCCACTGTACTAAGACGGTCCTACTCAACCTTAAAAACAAAATAGGGGATACTATGGACAAAGGTAAGCCAGCGCTGCTCCTGCTCCTGGATCAGTCTGCAACCTTTGATTTGGTAGATCACAAGACCCTCTGCAGACACCTCCCGGATGCTGCCCATTTCTCCCAGGAAGCCACATCATGGATCACCTCCTTCCTCGAAGGAAGACTTATGAGAGTGTTCTCTGAGCAGGCCAGTGCTACCACCACTCCCATCCATTGCGGAGTCCCCCAGGGTTCATGTGCATCCCCCACACTGTAAAACATCTTTACCCTCCACTCCTCAATGACCTAGACGATCACGGCTATGCCGTAGATACTCAAGTCCTCCTCCCCCTCTCAGGTTCCTATGAACAGGTTGCAGCCACACTGAACGATACCTATGCACTTATCCAGGCGTGGATGGCAGCCAATGGCCTATGTCTCAATGGGGATAAAACAGAAATCCTGAACAAGCTAGACAGTAAATACAGTTCCTTCAGCATAGAGAACACCGTAATCACTGCCTCGGCAGCTGTCAAAACACTTGGAGTTTTCCTTGACTCCACCCTCACTAAGACTAGGCAAGTAAACACCCTCTCATCATCAGCGGCACTTACTACCAAGATCATAAATGCGGTTAAATCGTACCTCCTCTCCAAAAATTGTCTGAACATAGCTAGAGCCACCATCGGAGCCAAGCTAGATTATTGTAATGCCCTGCTTCTAGGCACATCTTCCAAAAACCTCAACAAATCGCAAATCACCCAAAATAACGCCCTGAGAGAGGCACTAAGCAGTCCAAAAAGGGAACACATTTCCCAAGCGAGAAGGGATGTCCACTGGCTCCCAGTCAGAGAGCGGATACTCTTTAAGACCCAGTCCATCACACAAATGTGCCTATCACAGTCTGCTCCCCCCTACCTATCAGAACAAATTCACTGTGTCACATCAAACAGACCAAAGCAGTCCAGCATACGTCCAGCTCTCAATCCCTTCCTTTAAAAGAACCAAAGCAGGTGTTGCAAGCTTTCACTTCCTTGCTCCAAAGAACTAGAACGCGCTACCACTATTAATTCACTCACAGCGTTCCGCAGAGAGCTCAAATCCAAGCTATTTAACTAGCCCTGCCTCACATGTACATAAGAAATGACGGCCTACCTTTCAACCTGGGGACCTGACCTGTCTGTACTTCTTTTCTGTGAATGTATGTATCTGATCTGCACGTTTTTCTGCAATTTTATGTAGTACTATTGTCTGACTGTATCTCCTACGGTGCCATGTGCACATAAGGCCGTTAGGCGCTTTATAAATTTAAATAAATAAATAAAATAAATAAATAAGTATTCAACCAGGTGGGAAAATGGAGGAAACTGTGGCGTTGGGGCGGGAGGGAAGAAGTTCGTGTTCTTTTATTTCTTTTTTTTTTCTTTGTGGTGATGCAACTTGTGTGGAAAAATAATGTGTTTTTTGACCCAAAAAATGAAATTTCCTATTGCTAAAATATAGAGTACCAGTTTTTATTTCCTTTAGCCTCATCTTTATAATTAAAAATGGTTTCAAGCACCTCCTGCCTGGAAGGTGGCTGATAATGTTGCTAGTCCCCTGTAGTCCCCTGTGCACATGCATAGTAACTGAAGCGTGATCTCTGACAAAGAACGGCATTTACACTGAGTACATTTCAACATATACATTAAGCCGGGCGTGACTAGTCACATGTTAGAAGACATTAATGAAAGAAATCATTTTCAGTGATTAAATAAATCTAAAAATCTTCCTTCCCATACCGGGAGTCGAACCCGGGCCGCCTGGGTGAAAACCAGGAATCCTAACCGCTAGACCATATGGGAGTCGCACATTTTGTCCTGTCACTTGAACATGTATTTTTCAACATGGCCGTAATGTGGTGTATTGCGTTTTATTTGTTAATTCATATTGTAATGAAGGGTACGTTGATATATTTGCAGCTCCACATGTAGTGACCAAAGAGAAGGCTTCCCAAAGCTCCTCGCTATTGTTCGCTCTCCTCCAGTGCCAGGCAACATTGCTACTGGGCCCGCCCCCTTGCTGGCTCTGGGCCTCGCCCCTAGAGTCTCAGGCAGGGCAGTGCTTGTGCACCTCCCCTTTGGCTGCAGCCCTTGAATTGTGGACGGTTTTATATCATCGGCATCTTAGCGAGTCTAACAGCCAGCTGCTCCCGCACAGTCCCTCCCCGTGCCCATCCATGGTATCACACAGAGTGACAGTAAAAGAAGCATTACGCTGGACAGAATCACTAATGTTTTATGTTTGGAATATTGTTGCACCAGAAGGACCCAAAGCATTACAGCAAGGAACAAAGGCAAGAAACACTTAGAGAGATTGTCATTTTGGCCCTGACCCGCGACATTCTCCTGGATCATCGAGACACCATACTATTACTCGTCACAAAGTTGAATTATTCCAGAGGCTTAAAATGAAAAGTGCGCCCCTGATAGGCCCACCGGGAACATACACACTATCAAACACAGGAGGAAATGGGTTCCTATGGGGAATTATTACATAGAATACTTTCAGGCAAATAAACACTGTTCTACATAAGTATTGATTAAATCATTTACATGTGATCGGCTGGACGTAAGTAACTCTTAAAATGGACAATTGCCTCACCATTGCTGTTCATGAAGCGCAATGGATAAACCAATACATAGTTCATTCGTGGTTATATGTAAATATACATGGTGACCACTAGATGGCAGAATTGCTAGAGTGTTTTTTTCTATTTCATTTTAGTTAGACTAAAGAACACAACTTTCTAAAACGATCTTCAAACACGCATTCACAAAATCAATAGTTTTGTTTGATCTTAAAATATTGCATAGTTACAGCTCATTGTTAACACATGGAAGGACCACCCAGGAAGTAACATCATTTGTCAGGTATTGGCGGGATGTACTCTGGTGCTTGCATGGGTGCTTGCATCATATGCCAAGTATTGCTATGTATAACATTTAATGACATGGAAAGCCATGGTACTCACAACATTTTAAGATTGTGTTATCAAGCTCCAAGGTACTCATGCTTATCAATGGTAGAGCTATCCAACAAAGGGAGAAGACAGCTAAGGGCTGGATGCCTGGAGCCTGGATGAAGGCTTGTGGTCTGCACAGTCCAAGAAAAATCCCCAAAAATATCAATGCCAATAGGAAAAACCACCTATCAAAATCAGCATGGTATCTTAGAAAAAAGTAACAAAAAAAAGGTAAAAAAGCCTCAAAAGATTTAGTGTAAATTGGAATTGACCATGATGCAGGCCACAGCCAGCTAAGAATACAATATTTCCATGGGTGGTGAGCTGATTGCCATAGGTAGGAATGGTTCCCCATGCAGCTCAGCCAATAATAGTAGTTTTTCTCAAAAAGCCAAATGAAAAGCATTTTGAGCCCAATAATGCAATTTCAGATCCTACAAAATCCAAGCAGAAAAAGGAGAGATGATCCCCCCACCCCTCTCCATAGGCTTTCATATAGAGAGAGTAGTTCCAGCTTGCTGAGAGCAGTTCCAGCTTGCTCCTAGGCCCTTCAGCGCTGCCTGCCTCCAGCCTAGTCCTGTCCAGGATCATGAGCAGCTCTGACTGTCCCCACTGAAGCCAGCCTTTTATGGTATCAGAACCGCTGTTTACCGAAGGCACGAAGCCTATCTGTCTATAACGACAAGAAGCAGAATTATCTCTAACGGCAAGAAGCCAATGGCCCCATCAATCAACTCCTCGTGAATCTTCCTTCTTCCATTCTACGACCTCTGCAGCTTATCCAGAATAGGGCAGCAAGCCTTATTCTTGTCCTTAAGCCCAGGGACTGCATTTCCCCTGCACTAAAAGGTCTTCACTGGCTCCCGGTTGCTCCACAGATTAACTTCAAATCCCTCTGCATCATCCACAAGGCCGTCTGGGCCCGGGGACCACATTATCTTCAACTTTATCTCACTAAATACTCTCCCTCTAGAACAATTTGCTCCTCTGGTACCAACTTTTTGTGTGTTAAGCGTTTTTTTAAACAGAAGGCAGGAGGGTCGCTCACTTTCCTGTGTGGGCTCCCTCCTTTGGAATAGCCTCCCTCTCCCCCTGCGCCATGAGCAGGAAATTCTCAAATTTCTGAAGCTCCTTAAGACTTTCCTCTTTTCCTCCTCCTTCTCTTCTTCTCTCCTCTGCTAATCCCGCAGTTGCTGAATCAGTGTCCTTGGCCCTTATGAATCCTTGGGCCCTGACATCCCACACCAATTCTTTCCACCTCCTCTCTAGCCACAGCACTTTGCATCTGCACTCCCTCCACTCTGGAGGCTCGGACTTACACTTACCGCGGCCCAGGCCATGTAGCCATCAACATTCCTAACACTTTGTCTATGGCTCACCCACGAGCTCAGGCTCCCCAGCACTTAACCCCTCTTCCTTCTTCCTTTTTTGCATTTGCACGTTCTGAATAATCACAAGGTATAGTAGGTTCCTGCGGTATGCAGTAATAAAACCGTGGCAAAAATGTTGCCTTTACAAAAAAATCACTGAAAAAATGCTGTGGTTTGATGCCGAAAAGGTGTACCCTATTATAACATTTAAGGAGAGCAGGGGTTGCAGGGCTGTCCCCCACTCCCATTAAATGGTATAATGGGTATGGGGGTTGCAGGGGTGTCCACCGCATCCTTTACATCGATTGCAGTGGCAAATCCACAGCCTTTTTGCCACGATTTCTTGTGTAAACAGCTATTTTTGCTGCGATTTTAACACATGGAACCGTTCCTCCCTCTCCCTTTTCCCACTCTGCTCTTAAATATTGTGTTGTAATATATTTGCCACCCTCGCTCCCTCCCTACCCCATGGGCACTTTGAAACAGTATTTTCTTATTCTCTAAGCGCCTAACAAGCAAACAATAAATAAATAAATATTATCTCCCTCACATCCGTCTAGCCCAGTAGCCTTGTAGTCCAGTGTAGTCTTTTAGGACTTTCTTGTCAAAGGGTTCAGTAAGTACTATTTACCAAAACAAAAGGAATAACTGGAACTCCTCCCAGACCATTGGATTGCAGAAAAAGGAATAACTGGAACTCATCCCAGACCATTGGATTGCAGCCCAGAAACAATGTCAGTGTAGTGTACCAAATTTGTTCCAAAACAACTGATTGGCCTGACTCAAAGCCCAGACATTCAAAATGAATGGGGACATCTGTTCATAACTGTTGATATATGCTCACTGCATGAATATATTTCAATGCATTTTACTCTGTACATGCCATCATGCCTAAAGACTACACAGCTTGTGATATTGTTCAACCCCAAGCACAGCTAAAATACATAACAGTGTGTTTGTTCTGTGCAGATGCATGGTGTATTTCCTATGTAGTGCTAGGCAGCTGCCTGTGTGTGCAGTGAAATGTTGGTGGGGATTTGCATGCGTTTGTGTGTATGCAAGAGTGGGGCAGTGTTTTGCGAATGCTGGGAACTTTATGCATGTGTGCAGTTTTGGGAAAATATGTGTGTATGTGTGTGAATGTTTCTAGAGGAAGAGGTTTGGTTGTCAGTTCTTGCCTTGGTGTTGGTCTTTGTTTTCTCTTTCTTTACAGCTACGCAGATTGCCTGGGGGCCCTTCCTCCCCTTTTACCTTTCGCCAAATGCGTTGGACAGTAGAGTATTGTTGGTGCTTCTCTGGCTGGTCCATTGTGAAGAAGGTTGTTAGTTCACCTGGGTCTCCACCCGTGGCAGCAACTTACCATGGGCAAGAGTACTATTGCTAGAATATTGGCCAAATGTGGGTTCTCAAACATAATAGTATTTACAAAAAACATATGTAATAATATAGTAACTAAGAAGGGCAGGTATTCTGTCATTAGACCATGTGTCCTGGGCTGCGTTTAAAACAGACTGCCCATGAAATGAAAGATAAATGGCCAAATGCCATAGCAGGATGCAGCCTAGCCGCCTGGCAGAGGAATGGCGTGGCCACAGTGGAGCAGGTAAGCATTTGTGTGTGTGTGTGTGTGTGTGAGTGTGTGTGTTTGTTGATGATAAGGGGAATGGAGGCAGGGATGAAGCAGAAAAGGGTGCCAAGGCAGAGTTGGTGGTGAAATCTTGCTAGATGTTAAGTTTGGAAAGACTAGGAGAGGATGTTTTTGTTTTGGGTGGACTGGGTGGTGGGTGGGTTGGGTAGAGCAGTACCAAGGAGGATTCAGGGTTGAAACACCAATGGCCAAAAATCCAACCTTGCCAAAAATGAGCACCCTTTTGAAGGAGGGGCTACCATTGGACGGGATGAAAATAGACCCGAAGGGGAGATTATGGAGACAAGACGGGTCGGACTGGGACATAAAATAATCCCAAATTGCAAAAGATAAGTGTGCCATGAAAAGCAAGTGTTCCACCTCCACAAACACATGCAATATGTGGCTTTTTGCAGTACACTATATAAGAAGAGGGTGGATGTGCAGTTCTGCACACATGTGATTGTTGCATGCAATGTTTTCCGTGAAAACTGAGAAAATGTAGGGTTAAAGTTAATTTAGTTCCATGTAACAGATACAAACATAATCACAACTCTAGTCTATTAGCTGGGTGGAGAACTATGGAGCGATAGATCATTCCCCTTGGATAAAAGAAAGTGTTTGTATGGAGTGAGAGAGGCATTGTTCAAAAAAGTTTGTTTTGAGAAGGAGATTTTATCCTCTTACTCTCTAGTGATATGCTATGATAGAGAGTTTCTAGGCGCCAATGACATGTGTCATTTTTCAACAAAGTAAAAGAGAATCAACAAACTATAGCTATTTCTACGACCTTTAAATACACTGAATCCAGAGACAGGGTTGGCAATCCCAGGGGCAGGCAGAGAACTTTACCTGTTAAAATGTGATCTTTGTGACATATAAAAAGGTAAGGCCCAGACATTTGGAGTGTATTTACGACCAACAGGCCCCAGCACACACCAAAACATTGAATGAAGCTTTAGAGCATACATGAACAATTCCCGGATTTCACCACAATGCCATACTCCTAATATTGTTTGCAGAAGGTGCACTTGTGAATTCTAACAGAAAAATTTTGAAATGGAACATGCCTGAAAAGATACATTGGATTGTGTTTGGAGCAGCAGCCCCAACTGAAGGAACTTGCTCATCACAATGGACATTCACGCACTTTATACAAGCATCCCACAGGGGGAAGCAAGATTGCATGTGTAAGAGAATATCTAACAACTAACCTCACTGATAGCAGGGTCAATGTAGAATTCCTGGTGGAACTTACCAGCATTCCATTGCAGAAAAGCTTTTTTTCAGTTCAATGGGCACTTCTACATCCAGATTAAGGGGACCCCAACAGGAGCAGCTTTTACAGCTAGCTTAGTGGTCCTCCACATGGCCACATTTGAAGATCAGTTTATCTTCTCAGACCAGAATCCCTTTCTATGACACATTATTAAATAGAAATGATACATCGATTATGTACTTCTCATCTGGCAGAGGGATATTAACAACCTTCATGAGTTTCACATCTGGCTTAATGAATGTAACCCAATATCAAATTCACCCTGGAAGGTAGTGGCTAGAGTGTCAATTTCTTATATTTGAATTTATGAATCACTGATGGTCATAAAGGGGGCTCCTGATCGGGACCCTATTCTGCCTAGGAGGGCTAAATAGTCATAAGAAGCAGTTGAATGGGTCGTTGAAGGAGAACACTAGACCACCTGACACTTTTATGCACATGGGACAAACACATTTACCAGGTCAAAAGAAATGATCAGACCCCTTAATAGTTTCCAGACATTTTTCATTGTACTTATGAAAACAATGATATCAATATGTCTACTGGGAGACACCACACATAAATCCAGGGTTATATCTGATACAGCAAAATGAATGACAATAACTGTATCTCCAAGATACATAACGTGGACTGGAGTACACAGAGTTTACAACATACATATCCTTCTGTCAAGAGTCGTCAAGACAGAGGTCATAACAGGTGAGCAAATGTGAACAAACAAATACATGTGAATACAATTGTAAACAAAAATAGTGAGTGTTTATCACTATGACTCAGCGAGGCGAGCTCTACACCACAGGGTTTCGGCCCTTCAGGGGATGGAGTATTAGCCTTTCTTTGGGGGGCCTTTGTCAGGACGGGGAGATTGTAAGGTCTGGATGTTCTGGGGGTGCTGTTGGAATAAATGAAGCACAGTTAGTGGTGGTGCTATAAGGTAGGTGGCATAGTGTCAGAGGTATTTTATGGAGGGCACACTGTATGTGCTGGTTATGAGCGCCTGTCTACATAACTTTGATGGTGCTTACCGATTCTGCTAGGAGCTGGAACATGGCTGATTGATTCAAAATGGTGTCCTTGCTTCACTGGCTGGACAAAGTACAGATCCAATCTGTAAAGGGTGAATCGAATTTTAGTGTAGGGGAGTCAGAACTAGTTCTAGATACTGTGATCTCACTACATCCACTGCTTACCTGAATGGTGGCAGTTGGATTATGATCTTGGCAGGGGCGCTGCTTGGCACCTAGCCGCTTAGTCTTCTTGGTATAGTATGGTCGGCAGCATGGGTTGCTGGATAGCGCCGGCTATGGAACTGAGTGCATCAGATGCACGCGTGTCAGGATCCCGTATTGTTGTGGTTCCTGAAAATCGAACGGGAATCAAGTCAGTGTGCAGTTTAGTATGCGGAAATGTGGAGTCTGTAGTACAGACTTCGTCCGATGGCATACCTGTCTGCTGCAGGCGTTCCTACTGTGGCTCACGTCTAGTAGCGATGGACGCCGTAGTCATGGCCACCGGTGTATATATAGCGGTGGCCATTTTGAAAATGCCAACATGGCAAATGTGTATATGACACGGAATGGGTGTACTTGGGGGTCCTTTTAGAGCATTCCAAACAATTTAGGGTTGAACCCAGTTCTTATGATGAATAGTGATCGAGTTATTTACAATGTTTACAACGCGTTGCCATGTAACCCGGCAACATGTCCCAAATAGGCTTAGATTATCTGGACACGTGATAAAGTATGTATGATTTCAAGGGATACCTATCATGGACATTTGAATCGACCTGATGTTATGTTATGTGACTTGGCAGTTATATAGCGCCTTATGTATCAGTGGTATGATCTCAAAGCGCTGGTAGGTTGAACGCCCTCGGGAACCGCAGTTCAGTCAGTAGAGAGAGGGAGAGTGTGGTATGGTGCGTTGGTGCACCGGTTATGTGTGCAGCTGGTGTGGTTGTTGCATGAAAGCTGCTTCTTAGCGGTAGGTGTGGTGCTGAGGTAATCAGTTGGATGTGTTCATTCTGGAGGGTGGACACCCAGACGGAGTTCTGGCTGCGTTAGGCCTGGAGAGACGCTTAAGCTAGCCGGAATGTGCTCAGCTAGCTGTGTTATATTAGGATGATGTGGAGTTCGTGGGGTCATGTTATTATGAGAACAGTTAGACCAAATGTGTCATAGTACAGCTGTGTTCTAGTTGAATGATGGTGTATAGGGAAGAGTAAGCATAGTAGTTTGATATGGTGGTTAACAGTAAAACGCCTGTGATCAAGCATGAGAGCAAGACAGGGGGCGTACATTAGGCACAATTTCTAAGTTCAACAATACCACAGTTATGCTTTTAGGCACGATTTCTAGTCTCAGGATTTAACACAGCGATGATATTAGGCACACTTTCTAAATTCAATCTTTGGCAGAGTGATGCTATAAGGCACACTTTCTAGATGCCACTTTAGCACAGTGATGTTAAATTAGGCGTATGGTATCTCGGAAGGGCAGTTTCTCACATATCATAGGATGACCAAAATGGTAAAGCATAGGTGGCCGGCAGTTGGGACAGGAATTACTGGGGACAACATGCTAGACACAATATATGATCTGGCGGGAGGAGGCCACGCCATCTCCAGGCTCTACTAACTGATGATAGAAACAATGAGTAAACCAGGGCTCAAGGTAAGGGTCAAATGGGAATGGGATGTCGGACACGCCTTTACTGACCAGGAATGGGCTAGAGTGCTGTTGTACACCAGGAAAGTGTCTGATGATTGAACTCGGGCGGTTGCCATGTTAGAGAAGCCACATCGGCACTCTAATTCAGTGTAGTCTGAATGCCCGTTGGTCGAGGGCAGATGCACATGACATGCACCCCTAATCTTAGTGAAGTAGGGTGATGGTAGCAGACTGTGTGTAGATGGGGCTGATCCCCGTTATGAGTCGTTGGGCACACAATTTAAAACAACATTTTAATCAACATATTGAAGTATTGCCGAGTGAAACATGGAAAAAAATAATAATCACATTTTGTTGTACGTATCCCACTACATTACATAATCAATTGGTGTCAACTTTGGGATGTGCATGCCCAAAGAGTGTGTCCTAGTCCATTGTGGCTCGTATTATACTGGCTGGTTAACCATTTCCGTGTAAGAGTGTATTCAATGGGAATGCATTCAATGTCACATGTGTCCCTGAACTAACTCTAGTGCAGCAGGAGGGTTTCGACTACCAGCTATATATGATGGGTTCTAGTGTGTGAGGATGCCTCGTATGTGAGTGCAGATCACTGGGTGGGGCATGGCATGGCACCTCCTGTATGGGAGGATCTTTACAAAAAGTACTTCCATTCCACAGAGATATTCAAACTTTCCTTCACTGTGTTTAGTTTGTGGACCCATTTCTGCTCCAACTGTGTTAGTCTTTTGTTCATATCACCCCCTCTTATGGTGGGTATTAATTTTTGAAGTACAAACCATCGGAGGTCTGTATCTTTGTCCTGTTTTTTTACAAAATGGCCGACAAAAGGTTTGTCAGCGATCTTGTTTCTGATACAGGAACGATGTTCAGAAATTCTCATTTTGATTGCCCTGATCGTCTTGCCAATATATAGTAGCCCACATGGGCATTCTATGATGTAAATCACACATTTGGTTTTACAGTTCGTGTGATCTCTTAAAACCGACTTGATGTTTTTGTGCTCAAACACTTGTTTTTGTGTGGTCAGGGCACAGGCCACACACTGGCCACATTTAAAGTGGCCCTTGATGGGTGGAAGGTTCCACAAGGTGTTAGTTGTAGCGTTGGGTTCAAGAAAAGTGTGTACCAGAGATTCCTTTAGATTCTTGTTCTTTTTAAAAGCGAAACCGGGTTTCTTTTCGAGGGTTCCCGGGTTTTTGACCAAATACCAATATTTCTTTATAGTCCTTTGTATCAGGTTGCTCAAAGGGCTAAATGTGGTGACACAGACCAAACGGTCCACATTGTTTGTGATTTTGGTTTCCAAGCATATGTCTCTCAGGGTGTGGATTGCTCTTTTCCTGGTGTCTTTTATGGCTTTCCGTGGGTAACCTCTTTGTGTAAGTCTCATTTGGAGGTCTTCGGCATGCTTTTCGAATTTATCTGTATCTGTACAGTTCCTCCTGATGCGCACGAATTGGTCGTAGGGGAGATTATATTGGAGGCCCTCTGGATGGTAGCTGTTGAAGTGTAACAAACTGTTTCTGTCGGTTGGTTTCCGGTATAATTCAGTTTTCAGTCTATCCCCTGTTCTGTACATGTGGAGATCAAGAAAATCGATACTATGATGGTCCCATTGTATTGTGAATTTGATGTGAGGGTTCCGTTGGTTTAACCACTGATGGAATAATAGCAGATCCCTTGGTGATCCATTCCAGATCAGCAGGACGTCGTCTATATACCGCTTCCATGTAGCGATCTGTAGTTGGAATGGGTTCTCTTCTGAGAATATGTTGTCAGTTTCATATTGGGCCATAAACAGGTTCGCCACATCAGAGGCGAAGGTAGCCGCCATGCTAACCCCTTTAGTCCGCTTGTACATCCTGAACAGGAAGACATTTTCGGCCATAGCTAGCCTTGTGTATTCTAAAATGAATTCTGTAGGAGTGGAGTGAGTGTCCCTTCTTCGGTCCAGGACTCTTCTGATCGCTTGAAGACCTTCGTTTTGGGGGGTGGAGGTATAAAGTGCCTCTACGTCCATGGTGGCAAGTAAACTGTCCTCTTTCATCTCTATTTTGTTCAGTATCAGGATAGTGCTGGTTGTGTCTTTTAAATAGGATGGCATTTGATTCATGAACGGTTTCAAAAAGAAATCTGTGTAGACCGTCAGGAAGTGAATTACACGCTGAGACAATTGGTCTCCCTGGTAGCTTAGTCGCGTTTTTATGCATTTTAGGTAGGATATAAAATGCTGGAGTCCGAGGATATAGTTTGTTCAAGAAGATCTCTTCTTCTTCGCAGATCCATCCTTCATTCATTGCATGTTGTGTGAGGCTTTTGATCTCTTCTTGTAGATCCATGGTGGGGTTGTGTTTTAGGGTCTTGTAGGCCTCCTGGTCGATAAGCAAACGCAGGGACTCTTTGTCGTAATCGGTAGTGTTCATTATGACGATGCCCCCTCCCTTGTCTGACGGTTTTATTGTAATTGATTGGTCGTCTTGTAATGATTTAAGGCCATTTCTTTCTTCAGTATCCAAGTTGTCTTGGTAATAATTTTCTCTCGTGAAACCAGCCATTACAGTTTTGTGACCCCCTTTTCAAATGTCTCGCATGGTATGGTGCATGCCGGGGGGTAGAAGGAGGATCTGTTTTTCAAGCCTGTGATGTTCTCTTTTTGGAGTGTTCTATCGTTGGCTGATGAATTCTCTGGGTACCTTTGGCTGGGTAAATGTACTTCAAAGAAATACTTAAGACGGATGTTCCTAAAAAACCTTCTGTGTTCCAGCTCAGTGTGAAACGGTCTTGCTTTTGTGGCCGGGACGAAGGGTAACCCTTTTTCCAGAAGTCCCTGTTCAGCTGGGAGTACTAGATGTTGTGATATGTTGAAGACGGGTATCCGCTTGTTTGTCCCTGGTTTTGGTACCATTGGCGGGTTCAGATCTGTTGCCCCGTTGGTGTTGGTCTCCTCCTGGGTCGCCCCCGCTGTCCTCCTCTGTGAAAAAAAGGGGGCTGCTGAGGTTGTCCTGATGGTCCTGCTAGGCTGGGATCACTTCCACTCCCACTGCTTGCTGATGTACCCAAAAAGGTGATGCCTCTGTTCCTTCTATTGAATCCTTGTTCTTGTTGTACGTCTGTGTAGAAAGTAGTTTGTAGGTATGGGTAGGTTTTCTCTTCCGAGTATGTCTGCAGGTCTTTTTTGAATTTTTGAACTTTTCTATCTATGGTGCTATTCTTGAATTTTTCTATTTCAATATCGAGTTTCTCCAGTTTGTCATTGGCCTCTTGTATCGTCTTGTCGTCTAGAAATTTCTTTTCCAAATCTTGTAGTTCGGAGCCCTGGTTTTGGCACTCCTCGTCGGCGGTGTCTATTACAAGGATCAACCAATCCCTGCTGCACTTATTCCCCACGCTGCTGCAGTCTTTGATGAATTTCGGATTGTTTGTAAAGACACTGGGGAAGTTCCCCACCTGTAGGCCTTCTGGAATTATGCCGGCCTTTGGATATTCTAACATGAATTTGCCATGCATTTCTGTGCGTACCAGTTTCTTCTTGTTCTAGTTCAGAATTTCTAGTTCATCCTTTGAGAGGTCTTTAGTGATGACACAATCTTGATTATTGAGAGTGGATGTCGTTCCTAAAAGCTTCTTAAAATAGTCATCGGTAGAAGAGTCTATGTTAACCCTGTCCTTGTTAGTGACAAGGTCCTGGTTTTGAAATGTGTACTGCACGATCCCCTTACGGGTCGTGGTGATGCCCACAGCCATGGGCTGTACTAATATGGTCAAAAAGGGGGCTCCTGGTCGGGACCCTATTCTGCCCAGGAGGGCTAAATTGTCATAAGACACAGTTGAATGGGTCGGTGAAGGAGACCACTAGAACACCTGACACTTCTATGCACATGGGACAAACACATTTACCAGGTCAAAAGAAATGATCAGACCCCTTCATTGTTTCCAGAAATGTTTCATTATATTATGAAAACAATGATATCAATATGTCTACTGGGAGACACCACACAGAACAACAGTGTTATATTTGATACAGAAAAATGAATGACAATAACTGTATCTCCAAGATACATAACTTGGACTGTAGTACACAGAGTTTACAACATACATATCCTTCTGTCAAGAGTCGTCAAGACAGGGGTCATAACAGGGGAGCAAATGTGAACAAACAAATACATGTGAATACAATTATAAACAAAGATAGTGAGTGTTTATCACTATGACTCAGCGAGGCGAGCTCTACACCACAGTGTTTCGGCCCTTCAGGCGATGGAGTATTAGCCTTTCTTTGGGGGGCCTTTGTCAGGATGGGGAGATTGTAAGGTCTGGATGTTCTGGGGGTGCTGTTGGAATAAATGAAGAACAGTAAGGGGTGGTGCTATAAGGTAGGTGGCATAGTGTCTGAGGTATTTTATGGAGGGCACACTGTATGTGCTGGTTATGAGCGCCTGTCTACATAACTTTGATGGCGCTTACCGATTCTGCTAGGAGATGAAACATGGCTGATTGATTCAAAATGGTGTCCTGGCTTCACTGGCTGGACAGAGTACAGATCCAATCTGTAAAGGGTGAATCGAATTTTAGTGTAGGGGAGTCAGAACTAGTTCTAGATACTGTGATCGCACTACATCCACTGCTTACCTGAATGGTGGCAGTTGGATTATGATCTTGGCAGGGGCGCCACTTGGCACCTATCCGCTTAGTCTTCTTGGTATAGTATGGCCGGCAGCATGGGTTGCTTTTGCAATTATAATATCCTTCAACAGAGAATACACTGCAAGAGCGCATGAGAGGTGCAGAAGAGAATGATTGAGGATAGACACAAACACTTAAATTATAGTATCCCTCAACAGAGAATACACTGCAAGAGCGCATGAGAGGTGCAGAAGAGAATGATTGAGGATAGACACAAACACTTAAATTATAGTATCCCTCAACAGCTATTACACTGCAAGAGCACATGAGAAGGATAGGCACAAACACCTAAATGATAGTATCCCTCAACAGAGAATACACTGCAAGAGCGCATGAGAGGTGCAGAAGAGAATGATTGAGGACAGACACAAACACCTAAATGATAGTATCCCTCAACAGAGAATACACTGCAAGAGCACATGAGAAGGATAGGCATAAAATCTAAATTATATTATCCCTCAACAGAGAATACACAGCAAGAGCACATGAGAGGTGCACAAGAGAATTACTGAGGATAGACACAAAAACCTAAATTATAGTATCCCTCAACAGAGAATGCACTGGAAGAGCACACGAGAAGGATATGTTCCCTCTAAGCTGTGAGCATGTGCGCTTGCCCAGCTTCCTTCTGGGTGCCGCTCAGAAGATTTTTAGCAGCGCATGCAGACATTTCTCACCTATGCAATAAGATTTAATAAGGCACAAGCCACAGTAATTACCTGACGTTTGCTTTCACTTAAAATAATGAACTAGTCATGATATTCTGGTCCAGCTCATTTACATTACCTTACTATGTAAGTGTGACCAAAAACCCAATACAGCCACAAAAGGTAAAAACTAATGAAAAACTGGTTCCATGAACAGAAAAATCTAGCTAAGATATGCCTGCACACATTAACCAAATACTGTCTCCTCCCCACCCATAACCCCTATGCTTTACTCTACCACACATTTATTCAGACCTCTAAACTGTACCCCAGAACCTATTTAGATATTACCAGACAACCAGGACTCTTCCTCTGTTGGCTCTGCAAAAGGGTACCAGACTTGTACCTATATCCACTTGTATTATGTTTGTTGTAATTTAAATAACATTCAAGCACCAGACCTTCTATTTAGCATAGTGCCTTATCAAAAGCCCCCTTTTGACTACACTGGCATCCCTGAGATGTGTTCTGCGTGCTGCAGACCAACTCAAAGGACTCTGGAAATTTGACCCTGAACCTCCTCTAACTGCACTGGCTCCAGCTGCAAGCCTCTACTAGGCTGTCACCCTGAAGTCCCCAAACTACCTCACTGAGAAACTCTGCATCTCCAGAGGCCTGCGATCCACCAGAAGTCAGGAAATGTGCAGACTTGAACTCCTATGGTGCAGGAAGAAAAGAATGAGCCGGTCATCAGACTCGCCCCATTGCTTCTATCCTTCAGTAAAGAGCTCAAGACCTTCCTTTTCAAGGAATGGCACCTCTGTAATAGGTCCACACAGCCCGCACTCCCCACCGTACTGAAACTCTATGATCTGCTCTTCACTGTCTCCTACCCTGGTTACTTGTAGGTCCCTTGTTGCAAATTGCCCACCCGTTAGCTCCCATTCCCTTAATCTATGCTTCCCTTACTGTTATTGTAAAGCACTCCATTGCTTCCCGAAGCTAGGTCCACACTCAATAAATAACCTAATAATAAAAGTGTCTCTCCCATAGCCACCCAAGCAGCCTAGCTAGCTTCCTCCCACTCACTAAGATGCACCACAGGCTGCCCTACTCAAATGACATCCCCCCTATGCCTTTCCTGCGCTCCCTTGCCCCACCTGCCACACATACTCTGACACCCACTGGGTAAGACAACCATGCACACCCATCAAGGTCCAGGCCTGCGAAGTTGCATGACCACCCAGAACCTCACCAATTCACCTCACGACCCAGGCCTACCCACCTGAGAAACCTACTCTTAGGAGCCCGGTCTGGGCATAGGACAACCACGGCTAAACCTAAGTAAGGAACTCCAAGACCCTTGCCCCCACATATACACAAGCCTAATGCACCGCAATGCACCAACAAGGCTACCATTGTACCATGCCCCACCAAGACCCAAAATCCTTCCACTCCCCCCTGCCCCCAGCTCAAATGCGCTCTTATTAACACACAATCACTCCCATCACATGCCATCGAGATTCAAGACCTGCTCACTGACCTGGATCTTGATCACCTCGCCATCACCGAAACCTGGCTGAATGAACCCTCCCACCAGGGTACACCATATTCCACAAGGACAGAACCTCCAACAAAGGAGGTGGAGTGGCCCTCATCACTAAAACTCCCTGGCCATTCGACAAATAAATTCCTCATCAAATGACAACACAGATGCCCTATCTGTTCAAATCTCCCTCTCACCCAATAATACTATTTACCTCTACATTATCTATCGCCCCCCCCCCAGGCTCCCTACTAGACTTCGAAATAAATCTTCTTCACCAGTTAGGAGACAACATAAAACATAACACCAAAGCCATCCTCCTGGGTGACTTCAACCTCGGCTTCAAAGACCCAAAAGACAAGCAAAGTAAAGCCTTTGCTAAGGCTCTCCACGATTTGGGCTTTCTCCAAAGAGTCACTGACCCGACGCACACAAAAGGTTGCATATTAGATTGGATAGCTGACCACAACTGTAACATAGAAATGAGCTCTAACACACCCCACCCCTGGACCGACCACTGTTAGGCAGAATTATATGCAGTACCCTTTGGGAACATCGCACACAATTAAGACTACAAGTGACAGTACAAATTCACCTTTGGTACAAACCTGTACTACACAGTAAAAGTGGTAGCGATGGCTGAGCAGACAGACTTATCTCAAGAGCAAGTGAGCAGTATCAAATAGTTACACAAAGGAGAGCAATTACTATGATTCAAGCAAACACTGACTCAAGGTTTTCAAGTAAAAGAATATACATTTATTTACTCTTCAGTTGTATAACATTTCACTATCATAAAGCAGTTTAAAAATCACACGCTTAATACACCACACCACTCCAAATAGGTTCCAGACAAGTTAAGCTCACAAAATGAAGTGGGAGCAAAATGACACTCCAGAATTAAAAAGGGAGGGAAAGACAAAGTTAATAAAAATTGAACCACACCAACAGGTAAGTACTCAGGGCAATTGAGCAAGAGGGACTACAGTGATAGAATCAGGTCAAAAAGGCTTAGGGCCAACGTCACTAGGTCAAAAGTCTTTTGCTCAAGATCACACGATTCAGGGTAGTGTGCGGTAAAGTTTGTGCCACGCGTTCCGGGCGAGGTTGGTTGGCAGAAAAGTTAGTTCAAAGAGAAGAGAAGGACAAGCCCTCGGATTGGAGAAAGATTTCAAACACGTTCATCGCGGCTGAACGAAACGAACAACCGGATTAAAACGGAGAAGAAGCTGTAGCTGAGGCGGACGTTCCTGGTAGTTCCTGCAGGCTCACGGTTCCTGAAGCGACTGTCGGACTGACAAGAAGTAGGAAGACTGGAGTGTCCTGCACTACCCAAGGAAGAGACCAGCAGCAGAGCAAAACAATGAATAAAAGGGGCGCTCCTTAAAACCCAAGCATGGTCCGACCTTCTTGGCTATCCGGCCCACTGTAGCACTGTAAAGCGAATTCGACCAGAGGAGGGGTCCTGGCTTGAAGTTTGGGCGAACTTGTTGGTCCCACCAGTTCAAGGGAAAAAAGTTCCAGGAGGATCTTCTCTGTCGTCGGATTCTGAAGATTCAGACCTGCAGCAGGGCTTCACCAGGCGGTTCAGTCATTGTAGGGGGTCTCTTCTGTCAGCTCCTCATTGGTTCTTTCGTTCCAGTGGCGACTCTGCCTTTCCAGTCCCAGAGACCTGCTTTTTATGCAGTTTTCCCCCATTCACACAGATTGGCTATCAATCTCACAGCAGGGTGGCTGTCCTGGCAAGGACAGTCACCCAGCCAATCAAACAGGAGTGCGACTTGGGTTACCAAGGGAACCCATGGCAGGGGTCCTAAAACCCCTCCCTCGCATCCTGCCTACCCAGACTTTCAGGCGCCTTAAGGAGGGCTACTGTGCAGAAGCCCGCGAAAAGACAGCGCACAAAGGGACCAAACCTGGTTTGGCATGCAGAGTAAAACACGAGAAAGACTTTAACAAAATGAAATGGTGACTAAGCCCAGCCGGAGCCGACATTAAATGTATTTGGTCAAGCGGGTTTATGTTCGAGGCTAATAAAATAGCCTAAAACAATACCATGGTTATATAAGATAACCGCGGTATGAAAAATGGGGTAGTTACCACTGCCACCAGCCACGTCTTGATGAAAAGGGAGTCAAACAGTGCTCCAAGAGAAACAGACAAAAAGGGATAAGAATTAACCCTTTCCAATACTCCATGTAAGATGGGGTGTACTGGGTCTGTGATTTAAAGATACTACATAAGGTTAATGGCAACTTTACATGTTTCTGGGAGACAGTAGTCAGTCTCCGAAAAATGCAGTTAGTGGGAAGTCTAAAAGACAACCGTGTGTCACTGTACTGAGGGTGCTGTGTAACACACACAAAAATGATGCTCATGGAGTAGGTGAGGCTCCAGACCCCAAGATCACACAAATGGTAAAAACGCACAAAGCAAAACACATGTAAGAGTGGGAAAAAGGCTCACACTCTTACCAGGTGAAAAAAATAGACCCTAGAAATCCAGCAAAGCTGCCGAGGGGCTCATTAGGTAAGGGAAATCAGCCATTTATGAGAATTCTCCGTAACAACCACCACCTCATACACTTCCACATCCCTACCAAAAACACAATCAAACCCAACACCTTCACACCCCCAGCCCTGGCCAGATACTTTCGGCTCCTCACCAAAGAAAGGATCCTTCCTTTCACATAGGCCTCGGCCCTGAAGCCCCCGTTCTCCAATAACCCCCTGGCTCTGGTTGAGCTCTACAACTCCACCATCAAAACTGCAGTAGACGCCATCACCCCTCCGCAGAGAAAAAAAGCCAAATCCAAGAAACACGCCAACTCATGATTCACCCAAGAGCTACTAGAGCTAAGCTCCCTCAAACGATCTGCGCTCACCAAATGGCAAACATGTCCCATGGACTGGACTCTACAAGCCTACAAAACTATTGCCTCACGCTATAAAAAAGCAATCTCCCTAGCCAAATCCTCCTCATACAACTCCAGGATCTCTAATGCAAAATCTGAGTCGAAAGAGTTTTTTGCAATATTCAAAGAACTGGCAGCCCCACCAGGTAACGCACAGGAAACCGCGAAAGATGTAACCTGGTGCAACAGTATCCAAACAGCCACGCTGAATAAAATAAACACCCTCCGGGGAAAAATCAACTCCCATTTCCTTGCACTGCCTAAAAGCAACGTTCCCTCTGCTTCTGTCCTAACCAGCACAACAAAGATATAAAATCGTTCACTTTCAGAGAAGTAACTGACATCATGTAACATATCAAGCCATCTACATGCAAGGGTGATATCTGCCCCGCGCTCCTTATCAAAGACTGCGCACACTCACTAGCCCCATTCCTCACAGCATTCATATCATAGCATAGCATATACCAATTATGCCAATGATACTCAAGTCCTCCTCCCCCTCTCAGGTTCCTATGAACAGGATGCAGCCACACTGAACGATACCTATGCACTTATCCAGGTGTGGATGGCAGCCAATGGCCTATGTCTCAATGGGGATAAAACAGAAATCCTGAACAAGCTAGACAGTAAATACAGTTCCTTCAGCATAGAGACACCGTAATCACTGCCTAGGCAGCAGTCAAAACACTTGGAGTTTTCCTTGACTCCACCCTCACTAAGACTAGGCAAGTAAACGCCATCTCATCATCAGCCGCACTTACTACCAAGATCATAAATGCGGTTAAACCGTACCTCCTCTCCAAAAACTGTCTGAACATAGCTAGAGCCACCATCGGAGCCAAGCTAGATTATTGTAATGCCCTGCTTCTAGGGACATCTTCCAAAAACCTTAACAAACTGCAAATCACCCAAAATAACGCCCTGAGAGCAGCACTAAGCAGTCCAAAAAGCAAACACATTTCCCAAGCGAGAAGGGATGCCAACTGGCTCCCAGTCAGAGAGCAGATACTCTTTAAGACCCTGTGCATCACACACATGTGCCTATCACACTCTGCTCCCCCCTGCCTATCAGAAAGAATTCACTGTGCCACTTCAAACAGACCCAAGCGGGCCCAGCACACTGACCAGCTCTCAATCCCTACCTTTAAAAGAACCAAAGCTGGAGGTGTAAACTTTCCCTTCCTTGCTCCAAAGAACTGGAAAGCGCTACCACTATCACTTACGAAGGAGACCTCACTCACAGCGTTCCGCAGAGCGCTCAAATCCAAGCTAATTAACTAGCCCTGCCTCACATGTACGTAAGAAACGAGGGCCTCCCTTGCAACCTGGGACCCTGTCCTGTCTGTACTTCTTTTCTGTAAATGTATGTATCTGATCTGTACTTTTTCGTGCAATTGTATGTAGTACTTCTGTCTGACTGTATCTCCTATGGTGCCATGTACATTTGTGCAAAGCCTTCTGTAACAGCGCCGTGATGCCTTAGGACCGTTAGGCGCTTTATAAATTCAAATAAATGAAATAAATAAATAAATATTCGACCAGGTGGGAAAAGGTAGGGAAACTGTGGCGTTGGGGTGTGAGGGAAGTAATAAGTTCGTGTTCTTTTATTTCTTTTTTCTGTTTTCTTTGTGTTGATGCAACTTGTGTGGAAAAATAATAAAGTGTTATTTGACCCCAAAAAATGACATTTCGTATTTCTAAAATATAGAGTAGCAAAGCTTTTTCTACATCAGCCTCATCTTTATAATTAAAAATGTTTCAAGCAGCTCAGGCCATGAAGGCGTCTGATAATGTTGCTCGTCTCTAAAAACCTTCCTTCCCATACCGGGAGTCGAACCCGGGCCGCCTGGGTGAAAACCAGGAATCCTAACCGCTAGACCATATGGGAGTCGCACATTTTATCCTGTCACTTGATCATGTATTTTTCAACATGGCCGTAATCTGGTGTATTGCGTTCTATTTGTTAATTCATATTGTAATGAAGGGTACGTTGATATATTTGCAGCTCCACCTGTAGTGACCAAAGAGAAGGCTTCCCAAAGCTCCTCGCTATTGTTCGCTCTCCTCCAGTGCCAGGCAACATTGCTACTGGGCCCGCCCCCTTGCTGGCTCTGGGCCTCGCCCCTAGAGTCTCAGGCAGGGCAGTGCTTGTGCACCTCCCTTTTGGCTGCAGCCCTTAAATCGTGGACGGCTTTATAACATCGGCATCTTAGCGAGTCTAACAGCCAGCTGCTCCCGCACAGTCCCTCGCCGTGCCCATCCATGGTATCACACAGAGTGACAGTAAAACAAGCATTACACTGGACAGAATCACTAAACTTATGTTTTATGTTTGGAATATTGTTGCACCAGAAGGACCCAAAGCATTACAGCAAGGAACAAAGGCAAGAAACACTTAGAGAGATTGTCATTTTGGCCCTGACCCGCGACATTCTCCTGGATCATCGAGACACCATACTATTACTCGTCACAAAGTTCAATTATTCCACAGTCTTAAGATGAAAAGTGCGCCCCTGATAGGCCCACCGGGAACATACACGCTATCAAACACAGGAGGAAATGGGTTCCTATGGGGAATTATTACATAGAATACTTTCAGGCAAATAAACACTGTTCTACATAAGTATTGATTAAATCATTTACATGTGATCGGCTGGACGTAAGTAACTCTTAAAATGGACAATTGCCTCACCATTGCTGTTCATGAAGCGCAATGGATAAACCAATACATAGTTAATTCGTGGTTATATGTAAATATACATGGTGACCACTAGATGGCAGAATTGCTAGAGTGTTTTTTTCATTTCATTTTAGTTAGACTAAAGAACACAACTTTCTAAAAAGATCTTCAAACACGCATTCACAAAATCAATAGTTTTGTTTGATCTTAAAATATTGCATAGTTACAGCTCATTGTTAACACATGGAAAGACCACCCAGGAAGTAACACCATTTGTCAGGTATTGGCGGGATGTACTCTGGTGCTTGCATGGGTGCTTGCATCATATGCCAAGTATTGCTATGTATAATATTTAATGACATGGAAAGCCATGGTACTCACAACATTTTAAGATTGTGTTATCAAGCTCCAAGGTACTCATGCTTATCAATGGTAGAGCTATCCAACAAAGGGAGAAGACAGCTAAGGGCTGGATGCCTGGAGCCTGGATGAAGGCTTGTGGTCTGCACAGTCCAAGAAAAATCCCCAAAAATATCAATGCCAATAGGAAAAACCACCTATCAAACTCAGCATGGTATCTTAGAAAAAAGTAACAAAAAAAAGGTAAAAAAGCCTTAAAAGATTTAGTGTAAATTGGAATTGACCATGATGCAGGCCACAGCCAGTTAAGAATACAATATTTCCATGGGTGGTGAGCTGATTGCCATAGGTAGGAATGGTTCCCTATGCAGCTCAGCCAATAATAGTAGTTTTTCTCAAAAAGCCAAATGAAAAGCATTTTGAGCCCAATAATGCAATTTCAGATCCTACAAAATCCAAGCAGAAAAAAGGAGAGATGATCCCCCCACCCCTCTCCATAGGCTTTCATATAGAGAGAGTAGTTCCAGCTTGCTGAGAGTAGTTCCAGCTTGCTCCTAGGCCCTTCAGCGCTGCCTGCCTCCAGCCTAGTCCTGTCCAGGATCATGAGCAGCTCTGACTGTCCCCACTGAAGCCAGCCTTTTATGGTATCAGAACCTCTGTTTACCGAAGGCACGAAGCCTATCTGTCTATAACGACAAGAAGCAGAATTATCTCTAACGGCAAGAAGCCAATGGCCCCATCAGTCAACTCCTCGTGAATCTTCCTTCTTCCATTTTACGACCTCTGCAGCTTATCCAGAATAGGGCAGCAAGCCTTATTCTTGTCCTTAAGCCCAGGGACTGCATTTCCCCTGCACTAAAAGGTCTTCACTGGCTCCCGGTTGCTGCACAGATTAACTTCAAATCCCTCTGCATCATCCACAAGGCCGTCTGGGCCCGGGGACCACATTATGTTCAACTTTATCTCACTAAATACTCTCCCTCTAGACCAATTTGCTCCTCTGGTACCAACTTTTTGTGTGTTAAGCGTTTTTTTAAACAGAAGGCAGGAGGGTCGCTCACTTTCCTTTGTGGGCTCCCACCTTTGGAATAGCCTCCCTCTCCCCCTGCGCCCTGAGCAGGAAATTCTCAAATTTCTGAAGCTCCTTAAGACTTTCCTCTTTTCCTCCTCCTTCTCTTCTTCTCTCCTCTGCTAATCCCGCAGTTGCTGAATCAGTGTCCTTGGCCCTTATGAATCCTCGGGCCCTGACATCCCACACCAATTCTTTCCACCTCCTCTCTAGCCACAGCACTTTGCATCTGCACTCCCTCCACTCTGGAGGCTCGGACTTACACTTACCACGGCCCAGGCCATGTAGCACTCAACATTCCTAACACTTTGTCTATGGCTCACCCACGAGCTCAGGCTCCCCAGCACTTAACCCCTCTTCCTTCTTCCTTTTTTGCATTTGCACGTTCTGAATAATCACAAGGTATAGTAGGTTCCTGCGGTATGCAGTAATAAAACCGTGGCAAAAATGTTGCCTTTACAAAAAAATCGCTGCAAAAATGCTGTGGTTTGATGCCGAAAAGGTGTACCCTATTATAACATTTAAGGAGAGCATGGGTTGCAGGGCTGTCCCCCACTCCCATTAAATGGTATAATGGGTATGGGGGTTGCAGGGGTGTCCACCGCATCCTTTACATCGATTGCAGTGGCAAATCCACAGCCTTTTTGCCACCATTTCTTGTGTAAACAGCTATTTTTGCTGCGATTTTAACACATGGAACCGTTCCTCCCTCTCCCTTTTCCCCCTCTGCTCTTAAATATTGTGTTGTAATATATTTGCCACCCTCGCTCCCTCCCTACCCCATGGGCACTTTGAAACAGTATTTTCTTATTCTCTAAGCGCCTAACAAGCAAACAATAAATAAATAAATATTATCTCCCTCACATCCGCCTAGCCCAGTAGCCTTGTAGTCCAGTGTAGTCTTTTAGGACTTTCTTGTCAAAGGGTTCAGTAAGTACTATTTACCAAAACAAAAGGAATAACTGGAACTCCTCCCAGACCATTGGATTGCAGAAAAAGGAATAACTGGAACTCATCCCAGACCATTGGATTGCAGCCCAGAAACAATGTCAGTGTAGTGTACCAAATTTGTTCCAAAACAACTGGTTGGCCTGACTCAAAGCCCAGACATTCAAAATGAATGGGGACATCTGTTCATAACTGTTGATATATGCTCACTGCATGAATATATTTCAATGCATTTTACTCTGTACATGCCATCATGCCTAAAGACTACACAGCTTGAGATATTGTTCAACCCCAAGCACAGCTAAAATACATAACAGTGTGTTTGTTCTGTGCAGATGCATGGTGTATTTCCTATGTAGTGCTAGGCAGCTGCCTGTGTGTGCAGTGAAATGTTGGTGGGGATTTGCATGCGTTTGTGTGTATGCAGGAGTGGGGCAGTGTTTTGCGAATGCTGGGAACTTTATGCATGTGTGCAGTTTTGGGAAAATATGTGTGTATATGTGTGTGTGTGTGTGAGAGAGGGAGAGGGAGAGAGAGTTGTGGTTAAGTATCCTAAGGAACTGTAAACAAACTCTTACAACAAGAGCCTTTCTTCCATGACTATCATCATGCGAGAGTTCCTATGGAACCACAGTAGAATTAAAATGGGGGAGGAACCACAAAGATGCTGAATAGATGGTTTCCTGAATACACCACTGCGCTCGCTATGAGCGGCTACAAGATAGTTATAGAAGTAGTTTGTGCCAAAGAGGAAAAGACATGAATGCCGGCTCAGGCCAAAGGTTGGGGCAGCAAGCCTTTCGAGGATGGAGAGAGAGACACCTACTCAGAGTATTTCTGAGTCACCAGATACATTTCCCCTTGAGCAGTAGCAGACAGAGTCTTTCACTTTTCAGAGGCATAGCATTTCATAGCCGGGATTGATGTTTGAGTTCCAATAACACCCTGAGAAAGAAACTGACTGTTATAGTATTGCACACTGGAAATTGTGGTTTGTGTTCCCAGAATTCTCTCAGGAGTAGACTTGAGTAGAACAATATCATATATTGAAAACTGAAGTCCAAGTTCCAAGAAACATCTAACAAAGAGACTGCCTAATCCCTAATAGGGATTGAAGTTCAACTTGAGAAAGTGACTAAAATATATGAGGTCAGTAACCAGGCAAAGTTGCAAAACTTGAACCACATGACCAAGTTTTCATTGAATACAATTGTTAATCTTAAGCCTGTTCCAACATCATATTTTGTTTAATGATTCGAATTTGCTCTTTGCAATCATGTGAAGACATGTTAAAACATGTTGAAATACCATTTACACATTCCTTGCATATATCAATGCATTGTAAAAACCTGTTTTCAAGCAAAAGGATGGTAGAAAAGGTTTACCACAAAAGTGTGTGGATATACATTGATCCTAAGTCAAGTGTTCTTTTTCTGTGAAGGTTTTAAAGGCTGAAATATTTCCATTTGTCAAACTAATACACACATAGGCTCAGAACATCTGGAAAAGGTAAATATTACCATACATTTTGATGCAGGAGCGGATGAAGGGAGAACCCTTGACTTATTAATCTCTGCTTCCTTATTTACAGGTCCTATATGTTAGTTAGAAACCCTTTCCCATTGTCACGCTGCCCAGGCTTATCTGTTCTCTGCCACTGCGCAGGTAGTGCAACATTAAAACATGTCCCTAGCAGCTGCCTTGGTGTCTTAAGGACGGAGCATGCTAGAAGAAACCACATTACCTAGCACGCCACAAACGTACATCCAGTGACCTGATTGCCGCCGGGCTTGCACGTCACACGCAACATGATGCATGAAGACCTAAAAGCTCAGCGTCTTCCTGTCTCTGCTCCTTATCAGCTGTTTCACATGAGGGTGCCGTTTACCTTTATCTTTGGATTACCTGGTGTGCTGGATTCTCACCTACACTGGCACAGTCCTTGTTTTTTGGATTGCCCCGTGTTTAGCTTTTGTGAGGATTTGGACTTTGTGACTTTGGACTGACCTGGATACATGTGTATTGATTGTAGCTTCTGGACTTGGTGATTCCCAGAATTTGTTCTTCTGGTTCTCCAAATGGAATTGGACCTTTGTTTTGGATTGCTAAGGATTGAATTTCCTGAATACTTTCCTTCTTACCCTCTCCCTAGAAATTGTGACCTCATGCCGCACAGGGAAGTTCTTCGTCCCTGATCTATTCCTCTTTCCACACATGTGGACACTACAGGTATGAATGTTTCTAGAGGAAGAGGTTTGGTTGTCAGTTCTTGCCTTGGTGTTGGTCTTTGTTTTCTCTTTCTTTACAGCTAAGCAGATTGCCTGGGGGCCCTTCCTCCCCTTTTACCTTTCGCCAAGTGCGTTGGACAGTAGAGTATTGTTGGTGCTTTTCTGGCTGGTCCATTGTGAAGAAGGTTGTTAGTTCACCTGGGTCTCCACCCGTGACAGCAACTTACCATGGGCAAGAGTACTACTGCTAGAATATTGGCCAAATGTGGGTTCTCAAACATAATAGTATTTACAAAAAACATATGTAATAATATAGTAACTAAGAAGGGCAGGTATTCTGTCATTAGACCATGTGTCCTGGGCTGCGTTTAAAACAGACTGCCCATGAAATGAAAGATAAATGGCTAAATGCCATAGCAGGATGCAGCCTAGCCGCCTGGCAGAGGAATGGCGTGGCCACAGTGGAGCAGGTAAGCATTTGTGTGTGTGTGTGTGTGAGTGTGTGTGTTTGTTGATGATAAGGGGAATGGAGGCAGGGATGAAGCAGAAAAGGGTGCCAAGGCAGAGTTGGTGGTGAAATCCTGCTAGATGTTAAGTTTGGAAAGACTAGGAGAGGATGTTTTTGTTTTGGGTGGACTGGGTGGTGGGTGGGATGGGTAGAGCAGTACCAAGGAGGATTCAGGGTTGAAACACCAATGGCCAAAAATCCAACCTTGCCAAAAATGAGCACCCTTTTGAAGGAGGGGCTTCCATTGGACGGGATGAAAATAGACCCGAAGGGGAGATTATGGAGACAAGAAGGGTCGGACTGGGACATAAAATAATCCCAAATTGCAAAAGATAAGTCTGCCATGAAAAGCAAGTGTTCCACCTCCACAAACACATGCAATATGTGGCTTTTTGCAGCACACTATATAAGAAGAGGGTGGAGGTGCAGTTCTGCACACATGTGATTGTTGCATGCAATGTTTTCCGTGAAAACTGAGAAAATGTAGGGTTAAAGTTAATTTAGTTCCATGTAACAGATACAAACATCATCACAACTCTAGTCTATTAGCTGGGTGGAGAACTATGGAGCGATAGATCATTCCCCTTGGATAAAAGAAAGTGTTTGTATGGAGTGAGAGAGACATTGTTCAAAAAAGTTTGTTTTGAGAAGGAGATTTTATCCTCTTACTCTCTAGTGATATGCTATAATAGAGAGTTTCTAGGCGCCAATGACATGTGTCATTTTTCAACAAAGTAAAAGAGAATCAACAAACTATAGCTATTTCTACGACCTTTAAATACACTGAATCCAGAGACAGGGTTGGCAATCCCAGGGGCAGGCAGAGAACTTTACCTGTTAAAATGTGATCTTTGTGACATATAAAAAGGTAAGGCCCAGATATTTGGAGTGTATTTACGACCAACAGGCCCCAGCACACACCAAAACATTGAATGAAGCTTTAGAGCATACATGAACAATTCCCGGATTTCACCACAATGCCATACTCCTAATATTGTTTGCAGAAGGTGCACTTGTGAATTCTAACAGAAACATTTTGAAATGGAACATGCCTGAAAATATACATTGGATTGTGTTTGGAGCAGCAGCCCCAACTGAAGGAACTTGCTCATCACAATGGACATTCAAGCACTTTATACAAGCATCCCACAGGGGGAAGCAATTGCATGTGTAAGAGAATATCTAACATCTAACCTCACTGATAGCAGGGTCAATGTAGAATTCCTGGTGGAACTTACCACCATTGCATTGCAGAAAAGCTTTTTTTCAGTTCAATAGGCACTTCTACATCCAGATTAAGGGGACCCCAACAGGAGCAGCTTTTACAGCTATCTTAGTGGTCCTCTACATGGCCACATTTGAAGATCAGTTTATCTTCTCAGACCAGAATCCCTTTCTATGACACATTATTAAATAGAAATTATACATCGATTATGTACTTCTCATCTGGCAGAGGGATATTAAAAACCTTCATGAGTTTCACATCTGGCTTAATGAATGTAACCCAATATTAAATTCACCCTGGAAGGTAGTGGCTAGAGTGTCAATTTCTTAGATTTGAATTTATGAATCACTGATGGTCAAAAAGGGGGCTCCTGATCGGGACCCTATTCTGCCTAGGAGGGCTAAATAGTCATAAGAAGCAGTTGAATGGGTCGGTGAAGGAGAACACTAGACTACCTGACACTTCTATGCACATGGGACAAACACATTTACCAGGTCAAAAGAAATGATCAGACCCCTTAATAGTTTCCAGACATTTTTCATTGTACTTATGAAAACAATGATATCAATATGTCTACTGGGAGACACCACACAGAAATCCAGGGTTATATCCGATACAGCAAAATGAATGACAATAACTGTATCTCCAAGATACATAACGTGGACTGGAGTACACAGAGTTTACAACATACATATCCTTCTGTCAAGAGTCGCCAAGACAGAGGTCATAACAGGTGAGCAAATGTGAACAAACAAATACATGTGAATACAATTGTAAACAAAAATAGTGAGTGTTTATCACTATGACTCAGCGAGGCGAGCTCTACACCACAGTGTTTCGGCCCTTCAGGGGATGGAGTATTAGCCTTTCTTTGTGGGGCCTTTGTCAGGACGGGGAGATTGTAAGGTCTGGATGTTCTGGGGGTGCTGTTGGAATAAATGAAGCACAGTTAGTGGTGGTGCTATAAGGTAGGTGGCATAGTGTCTGAGGTATTTTATGGAGGGCACACTGTATGTGCTGGTTATGAGCGCCTGTCTACATAACTTTGATGGCGCTTACCGATTCTGCTAGGAGCTGGAACATGGCTGATTGATTCAAAATGGTGTCCTTGCTTCACTGGCTGGACAAAGTACAGATCCAATCTGTAAAGGGTGAATCGAATTTTAGTGTAGGGGAGTCAAAACTAGTTCTAGATACTGTGATCTCACTACATCCACTGCTTACCTGAATGGTGGCAGTTGGATTATGATCTTGGCAGGGGCGCTGCTTGGCACCTAGCCGCTTAGTCTTCTTGGTATAGTATGGTCGGCAGCATGGGTTGCTGGATAGCGCCGGCTATGGAACTGAGTGCATCAGATGCACGCGTGTCAGGATCCCGTATTGTTGTGGTTCCTGAAAATCGAACGGGAATCAAGTCAGTGTGCAGTTTAGTATGCGGAAATGTGGAGTCTGTAGTACAGACTTCGTCCGATGGCATACCTGTCTGCTGCAGGCGTTCCTACTGTGGCTCACGTCTAGTAGCGATGGATGCCGTGGTCATGGCCACCGCTGTATATATAGCGGTGGCCATTTTGAAAATGCCAACATGGCAAATGTGTATATGACACGGAATGGGTGTACTTGGGGGTCCTTTTAGAGCATTCCAAACAATTTAGGGTTGAACCCAGTCCTTATGATGAATAGTGATTGAGTTATTTACAATGTTTACAACGCGTTGCCATGGTAACCCGGCAACATGTCCCAAATAGGCTTAGATTATCTGGACATGTGATAAAGTATGTATGATTTCAAGGGATGCCTATCATGGACATTTGAATTGACCTGATGTTATGTTATGTGACTTGGCAGTTATATAGCGCCTTATGTATCAGTGGTATGATCTCAAAGCGCTGGTAGGTTGAACGCCCTCGGGAACCGCAGTTCAGTCAGTAGAGAGAGGGAGAGTGTGGTATGGTGCGTTGGTGCACCGGTTATGTGTGCAGCTGGTGTGGTTGTTGCATGAAAGCTGCTTCTTAGCGGTAGGTGTGGTGCTGAGGTAATCAGTTGGATGTGTTCATTCTGGAGGGTGGACACCCAGACAGAGTTTTGGCTGCGTTAGGCCTGGAGAGACGCTTAAGCTAGCCGGAATGTGCTCAGCTAGCTGTGTTTTATTAGGATGATGTGGAGTTCGTGGGGTCATGTTATTATGAGAACAGTTAGACCAAATGTGTCATAGTACAGCAGTGTTCTAGTTGAATGATGGTGTATAGGGAAGAGTAAGCATAGTTGTTTGATATGGTGGTTAACAGTAAAACGCTTGTGATCAAGCACGAGAGCAAGACAGGGGGCATACATTAGGCACAATTTCTAAGTTCAACAATACCACAGTTATGCTTTTAGGCACAATTTCTAGTCTCAGGATTTAAATCAGCGATGATATTAGGCACACTTTCTAAATTCAAACTTTGGCAGAAGTGATGCTATTGGGTACACCTTCAGAATTCGACTATACGACAGTGACGCTTTTAGGCACACTTTTTAAATTCAATCTTTGGCAGAGTGATGCTATAAGGCACACTTTCTAGATGCCACTTTAGCACAGTGATGTTAAATTAGGCGTATGGTATCTCGGAAGGGCAGTTTCTCACATATCATAGGATGACCAAGATGGTAAAGCATAGGTGGCCGGCAGTTGGGACAGGAATTACTGGGGACAACATGTTAGACACAATATATGATCTGGCGGGAGGAGGCCACGCCATCTCCAGGCTCTACTAACTGATGATAGAAACAATGAGTAAACCAGGGCTCAAGGTAAGGGTCAAATGGGAATGGGATGTCGGACACGCCTTTACTGACCAGGAATGGGCTAGAGTGCTGTTGTACACCAGGAAAGTGTCTGATGATTGAACTCGGGCGGTTGCCATGTTAGAGAAGCCACATCGGCACTCTAATTCAGTGTAGTCTGAATGCCCGTTGGTCGAGGGCAGATGCACATGACATGCACCCCTAATCTTAGTGAAGTAGGGTGATGGTAGCAGACTGTGTGTAGATGGGGCTGATCCCCGTTATGAGTCGTTGGGCACACAATTTAAAACAACATTTTAATCAACATATTGAAGTATTGCCGAGTCAAAAATGGAAAAAATTAATAATCACATTTTGTTTTACGTATCCCACTACATTACATAATCAATTGGTGTCAACTCTGGGATGTGCATGCCCAAAGAGTGTGTCCTAGTCCATTGTGGCTCGTATTATACTGCTGGTTAACCATTTCCGCGTAAGAGTGTATTCAATGGGAATGCATTCAATGTCACATGTGTCCCTGAACTAACTCAAGTGCAGCAGGAGGGTTTCGACTACCAGCTATATATGATGGGTTCTAGTGTGTGAGGATGCCTCGTATGTGAGTGCAGATCACTGGGTGGGGCATGGGCATGGCACCTCCTGTATGGGAGGATCTTTACAAAAAGTACTTCCATTCCACAGAGATATTCAAACTTTCCTTCACTGTGTTTAGTTTGTGGACCCATTTCTGCTCCAACTGTTAGTCTTTTGTTCATATCACCCCCTCTTATGGTGGGTATTAATTTTTGAAGTACAAACCATTGGAGGTCTGTATCTTTGTCCTGTTTTTTTACAAAATGGCCGACAAAAGGTTTGTCAGCGATCTTGTTTCTGATACAGGAACGATGTTCAGAAATTCTCATTTTGATTGCCCTGATCGTCTTGCCAATATATAGTAGCCCACATGGGCATTCTATGATGTAAATCACACATTTGGTTTTACAGTTCGTGTGATCTCTTAAAACGACTTGATGTTTTTGTGCTCAAACACTTGTTTTTGTGTGGTCAGGGCACAGGCCACACACTGGCCACATTTAAAGTGGCCCTTGATGGGTGGAAGGTTCCACAAGGTGTTGGTTGTAGCGTTGGGTTCAAGAAAAGTGTGTACCAGAGATTCCTTTAGATTCTTGTTCTTTTTAAAAGCGAAACCGGGTTTCTTTCCGAGGGTTCCCGGGTTTTTGACCAAATACCAATATTTCTTTATAGTCCTTTGTATCAGGTTGCTCAAAGGGCTAAATGTGGTGACACAGACCAAACGGTTCACATTGTTTGTGATTTTGGTTTCCAAGCATATGTCTCTCAGGGTGTGGATTGCTCTTTTCCTGGTGTCTTTTATGGCTTTCCGTGGGTGACCTCTTTGTGTAAGTCTCATTTGGAGGTCTTCGGCATGCTTTTCGAATTTATCTGTATCTGTACAGTTCCTCCTGATGCGCAAGAATTGGTCGTAGGGGAGATTATATTGGAGGCCCTCTGGATGGTAGCTGTTGAAGTGTAAAAACTGTTTCTGTCGGTTGGTTTCCGGTATAATTCAGTTGTCAGTCTATCCCCTGTTCTGTACATGTGGAGATCAAGAAAATCGATACTATAATGGTCCCATTGTATTTTGAATTTGATGTGAGGGTTCCGTTGGTTTAACCACTGATGGAATAGTAGCAGATCCCCTGGTGATCCATTCCAGATCAGCAGGACGTCGTCTATATACCGCTTCCATGTAGCGATCTGTAGTTGGAATGGGTTCTCTTCTGAGAATATGTTGTCAGTTTCATATTGGGCCATAAACAGGTTCGCCACATCAGAGGCGAAGGTAGCCGCCATGCTAACCCCTTTAGTCCGCTTGTACATCCTGAACAGGAAGACATTTTCGGCCATAGCTAGCCTTGTGTATTCTAAAATGAATTCTGTAGGAGTGGAGTGCGTGTCCCTTCTCCGGTCCAGGACTCTTCTGATCGCTTGAAGACCTTAGTTTTGGGGGGTGGAGGTATAAAGTGCCTCTACGTCCATGGTGGCAAGTAAACTGTCCTCTTTCATCTCTATTTTGTTGAGTATCAGGATAGTGCTGGTTGTGTCTTTTAAATAGGATGGCATTTGATTCATGAACGGTTTCAAAAAGAAATCTGTGTAGACCGTCAGGAAGTGAATTACACGCTGAGACAATTGGTCTCCCTGGTAGCTTAGTCGCGTTTTTATGCATTTTAGGTAGGATATAAAATGCTGGAGTCCGAGGATATAGTTTGTTCAAGAAGATCTCTTCTTCTTCGCAGATCCATCCTTCATTCATTGCATGTTGTGTGAGGCTTTTGATCTCTTCTTTTAGATCCATGGTGGGGTTGTGTTTTAGGGTCTTGTAGGCCTCCTGGTCGCTAAGCAAACGCAGGGACTCTTTGTCGTAATCGGTAGTGTTCATTATGACGATGCCCCCTCCCTTGTCTGACGGTTTTATTGTAATTGATTGGTCGTCTTGTAATGATTTAAGGCCATTTCTTTCTTCAGTATCCAAGTTGTCTTGGTAATAATTTTCTCTCGTGAAACCAGCCATTACAGTTTTGTGACCCCCTTTTCAAATGTCTCGCATGGTATGGTGCATGCCGGGGGGTAGAAGGAGGATCTGTTTTTCAAGCCTGTGATGTTCTCTTTTTGGAGTGTTCTATCGTTGGCTGATGAATTCTCTGGGTACCTTTGGCTGGGTAAATGTACTTCAAAGAAATACTTAAGACGGATGTTCCTAAAAAAACCTTCTGTGTTCCAGCTCAGTGTGAAACGGTCTTGCTTTTGTGGCCGGGACGAAGGGTAACCCTTTTTCCAGAAGTCCCTGTTCAGCTGGGAGTACTAGATGTTGTGATATGTTGAAGACGGGTATCCGCTTGTTTGTCCCTGGTTTTGGTACCATTGGCGGGTTCAGATCTGTTGCCCCGTTGGTGTTGGTCTCCTCCTGGGTCGCCCCCGCTGTCCTCCTCAGTGAAAAAAAGGGGGCTGCTGAGGTTGTCCTGATGGTCCTGCTAGGCTGGGATCACTTCCACTCCCACTGCTTGCTGATGTACCCGAAAAGGTGATGCCTCTGTTCCTTCTATTGAATCCTTGTTCTTGTTGTACGTCTGTGTAGAAAGTACTTTGTAGGTATGGGTAGGTTTTCTCTTCCGAGTATGTCTGCAGGTCTTTTTTGAATTTTTGAACTTTTCTATCTATGGTGCTATTCTTGAATTTCTCTATTTCAATATCGAGTTTCTCCAGTTTGTCATTGGCCTCTTGTATCGTCTTGTCGTCTAGAAATTTCTTTTTCAAATCTTGTAGTTCGGAGCCCTGTTTTTTGCACTCCTCGTCGGCGGTGTCTATTACAAGGATCAACCAATCCCTGCTGCACTTATTCCCCACGCCGCTGCAGTCTTTGGTGAATTTCGGATTGTTTGTAAAGACACTGGGGAAGATCCCCACCTGTTGGCCTTCTGGAATTATGCCGGCCTTTGGATATTCTAACATGAATTTGCCGTGCATTTCTGTGCGTACCAGTTTCTTCTTGTTCTAGTTCAGAATTTCTAGTTCATCCTTTGAGAGGTCTTAAGTGATGGCACCATCTTGATTATTGAGAGTGGATGTCGTTGCTAAAAGCTTCTTAAAATAGTCATCGGTATAAGAGTCTATGGGCCTCATTCCAAGTACGGCGCTAACCAATGGCGCTATTAACGCCTTGGTTGACGCCGTACCCGGAACGGCAGCGTCTTGGTGGATGGCGGAATCACCGCCCCATTCCAAGGTTGGCGGGGCGTTAATTCCCCATTCACCAAGGCTCTTCCCCATTCCCAAATGAGCCCCCATAGGGCTCAATGGGAATGGGGAAGATGCAAATAACGTTGACCGTTCATTACGGTCACCGTTATTGGCTTGGAGGCCCCTTTGCGCCCTCGACTTTAACACCTGCTCAAAGCAGGCGCTAAGGGCAAGGGCGCAGCGGGAACTCGGAGTATGGTGGTAAGGGATTACCGCCACCGGTCTCGTTACCGGTGGCCGCTATCCCTTACCGCCATACTCGGAATGAGGCCCTATGTTAACCTTGTCCTTGTTAGTGACAAGGTCCTGGTTTTGAAATGTGTACTGCACGATCCCCTTACGGGTCGTGGTGATGCCCACAGCCACGGGCTGTACTAATATGGTCAAAAAGGGGGCTCCTGGTCGGGACCCTATTCTGCCCAGGAGGGCTAAATTGTCATAAGACACAGTTGAATGGGTCGGTGAAGGAGACCACTAGACCACCTGGCACTTCTATGCACATGGGACAAACACATTTACCAGGTCAAAAGAAATGATCAGACCCCTTCATTGTTTCCAGAAATGTTTCATTATATTATGAAAACAATGATATCAATATGTCTACTGGGAGACACCACACAGAACAACAGTGTTATATTTGATACAGAAAAATGAATGACAATAACTGTATCTCCAAGATACATAACTTGGACTGTAGTACACAGAGTTTACAACATACATATCCTTCTGTCAAGAGTCATCAAGACAGGGGTCATAACAGGGGAGCAAATGTGAACAAACAAATACATGTGAATACAATTATAAACAAAAATAGTGAGTGTTTATCACTATGACTGAGTGAGTCGAGGTCTACACCACAGTGTTTCGGCCCTTCAGGCGATGGAGTATTAGCCTTTCTTTGGGGGGCCTTTGTCAGGATGGGGAGATTGTAAGGTCTGGATGTTCTGGGGGTGCTGTTGGAATAAATGAAGCACAGTTAGTGGTGGTGCTATAAGGTAGGTGGCATAGTGTCTGAGGTATTTTATGGAGGGCACACTGTATGTGCTGGTTATGAGCGCCTGTCTACATAACTTTGATGGCGCTTACCGATTCTGCTAGGAGATGAAACATGGCTGATTGATTCAAAATGGTGTCCTTGCTTCACTGGCTGGACAAAGTACAGATCCAATCTGTAAAGGGTGAATCGAATTTTAGTGTAGGGGAGTCAGATCTAGTTCTAGATACTGTGATCGCACTACATCCACTGCTTACCTGAATGGTGGCAGTTGGATTATGATCTTGGCAGGGGCGCCGCTTGGCACCTATCCGCTTAGTCTTCTTGGTATAGTATGGCCGGCAGCATGGGTTGCTTTTGCAATTATAATATCCTTCAACAGAGAATACACTGCAAGAGCGCATGAGAGGTGCAGAAGAGAATGATTGAGGATAGACACAAACACTTAAATTATAGTATCCCTCAACAGAGAATACACTGCAAGAGCGCATGAGAGGTGCAGAAGAGAATGATTGAGGATAGACACAAACACTTAAATTATAGTATCCCTCAACAGCTATTACACTGCAAGAGCACATGAGAAGGATAGGCACACACACCTAAATGATAGTATCCCTCAACAGAGAATACACTGCAAGAGCACATGAGAGGTGCAGAAGAGAATGATTGAGGACAGACACAAACACCTAAATGATAGTATCCCTCAACAGAGAATACACTGCAAGAGCGCATGAGAGGTGCATAAGAGAATGATTGAGGATAGACACAAACACCTAAATGATAGTATCCCTCAACAGAGAATACACTGCAAGAGCACATGAGAAGGATAGGCATAAAATCTAAATTATATTATCCCTCAACAGAGAATACACAGCAAGAGCACATGCGAGGTGCACAAGAGAATTACTGAGGATAGACACAAAAACCTAAATTATAGTATCCCTCAACAGAGAATGCACTGCAAGAGCACACAAGAAGGATATGTTCCCTCTAAGCTGTGAGCACGTGCGCTTGCCCAGCTTCCTTCTGGGTGCCGCTCAGAAGATTTTTAGCAGCATGCAGACATTTCTCACCTATGCAATAAGATTTAATAAGGCACAAGCCACAGTAATTACCTGACGTTTGCTTTCACTTAAAATAATGAACTAGTCATGATATTCTGGTCCAGCTCATTTACATTACCTTACTATGTAAGTGTGACCAAAAACCCAATACAGCCACAAAAGGTAAAAACTAATATGAAAAACTGGTTCCATGAACAGAAAAATCTAGCTAAGATATGCCTGCACACATTAACCAAATACTGTTTCCTCCCCACCCATAACCCCTTTGCTTTACTCTACCACACATTTATTCAGACCTCTAAACTCTACCCCAGAACCTATTTAGATATTACCAGACAACCAGGACTCTTCCTCTGTTGGCTCTGCAAAAGGGTACCAGACTTGTACCTATATCCACTTGTATTATGTTTGTTGTAATTTAAATAACATTCAAGCACCAGACCTTCTATTTAGCATAGTGCCTTATCAAAAGCCCCCTTTTGACTACACTGGCATCCCTGAGATGTGTTCTGCGTGCTGCAGACCAACTCAAAGGACTCTGGAAATTTGACCCTGAACCTCCTCTAACTGCACTGGCTCCAGCTGCAAGCCTCTACCAAACTACCTCACTGAGAAACTCTGCATCTCCAGAGGCCTGCGATCCACCAGAAGTCAGGAAATGTGCAGACTTGAACTCCTATGGTGCAGGAAGAAAAGAATGAGCCGGTCATCAGACTCGCCCCATTGCTGCTATCCTTCAGTAAAGAGCTCAAGACCTTCCTTTTCAAGGAATGGCACCTCTGTAATAGGTCCACACAGCCCGCACTCCCCACCGTACTGAAACTCTATGATCTGCTCTTCACTGTCTCCTACCCTGGTTACTTGTAGGTCCCTTGTTGCAAATTGCCCACCCGTTAGCTCCCATTCCCTTAATCTATGCTTCCCTTACTGTGATTGTAAAGCACTCCATTGCTTCCCGAAGCTAGGTCCACACTCAATAAATAACCTAATAATAAAAGTGTCTCTCCCATAGCCACCCAAGCAGCCTAGCTAGCTTCCTCCCACTTGCTAAGATGCACCACAGGCTGCCCTACTCAAATGACATCCCCCCTATGCCTTTCCTGCGCTCCCTTGCCCCACCTGCCACACATACTCTGACACCCACTGGGTAAGACAACCATGCACACCCATCAAGGTCCAGGCCTGCGAAGTTGCATGACCACCCAGAACCTCACCAATTCACCTCACGACCCAGGCCTACCCACCTGAGAAACCTACTCTTAGGAGCCCGGTCTGGGCATAGGACAACCACGGCTAAACCTAAGTAAGGAACTCCAAGACCCTTGCCCCCACATATACACAAGCCTAATGCACCGCAATGCACCAACAAGGCTACCATTGTACCATGCCCCACCAAGACCCAAAATCCTTCCACTCCCCCCTTCCCCCAGCTCAAATGCGCTCTTATTAACACACAATCACTCCCATCACATGCCACCGAGATTCAAGACCTTCTCACTGACCTGGATCTTGATCTCCTCGCCATCACCGAAACCTGGCTGAATGAACCCTCCCACCAGGGTACACCATATTCCACAAGGACAGAACCTCCAACAAAGGAGGTGGAGTGGCCCTCATCACTAAAACTCCCTGGCCATTCGACAAATAAATTCCTCATCAAATGACAACACAGATGCCCTATCTGTTCAAATCTCCCTCTCACCCAATAATACTATTTACCTCCACATTATCTATCGCCCCCCCCCCAGGCTCCCTACTAGACTTCGAAATAAATCTTCTTCACCAGTTAGGAGACAACATAAAACATAACACCAAAGCCATCCTCCTGGGTGACTTCAACCTTGGCTTCAAAGACCCAAAAGACAAGCAAAGTAAAGCCTTTGCTAAGGCTCTCCACGATTTGGGCTTTCTCCAAAGAGTCACTGACCCGACGCACACAAAAGGTTGCATATTAGATCGGATAGCTGACCACAACTGTAACATAGAAATGAGCTCTAACACACCCCACCCCTGGACTGACCACTGTTAGGCAGAATTATATGCAGTACCCTTTGAGAACATCGCACACAATTAAGACTACAAGTGACAGTACAAATTCACCTTTGGTACAAACCTGTACTACACAGTTAAAGTGGTAGCGATGGCTGAGCGACAGACTTATCTCAAGAGCAAGTGAGCAGTATCAAATAGTTACACAAAGGAGAGCAATTACTATGATTCAAGCAAACACTGACTCAAGGTTTTCAAGTAAAAGAATATACATTTATTTACTCTTCAGTTGTATAACATTTCACTATCATAAAGCAGTTTAAAAATCACACGCTTAATACACCACACCACTCCAAATAGGTTCCAGACAAGTTAAGCTCACAAAATGAAGTGGGAGCAAAATGGCACTCCAGAATTAAAAAGGGAGGGAAAGACAAAGTTAATAAAAATTGAACCAGACCAACAGGTAAGTACTCAGGGCAATTGAGCAAGAGGGACTACAGTGATAGAATCAGGTCAAAAAGGCTTAGGCCCAACGTCACTAGGTCAAAAGTCTTTTGCTCAAGATCACACGATTCAGGGTAGTGTGCGGTAAAGTTTGTGCCACGCGTTCCGGGCGAGGTTGGTTGGCAGAAAAGTTAGTTCAAAGAGAAGAGAAGGACAAGCCCTCGGATTGGACAAAGATTTCAAACACGTTCACCGCGGCTGAACGAAACGAACAACCGGATTAAAACGGAGAAGAAGCTGTAGCTAAGGCGGACGTTCCTGGTAGTTCCTGCAGGCTCACGGTTCCTGAAGCGACTGTCGGACTGACAAGAAGTAGGAAGACTGGAGTGTCCTGCACTACCCAAGGAAGAGACCAGCAGCAGAGCAAAACAATGAATAAAAGGGGCGCTCCTTAAAACCCAAGCATGGTCCGACCTTCTTGGCTATCCGGCCCACTGTAGCACTGTAAAGCGAATTCGACCAGAGGAGGGGTCCTGGCTTGAAGTTTGGGCGAACTTGTTGGTCCCACCAGTTCAAGGGAAAAAAGTTCCAGGAGGATCTTCTCTGTCGTCGGATTCTGAAGATTCAGACCTGCAGCAGGGCTTCACCAGGCGGTTCAGTCATTGTAGGGGGTCTCTTCTGTCAGCTCCTCATTGGTTCTTTCGTTCCAGTGGCGACTCTGCCTTTCCAGTCCCAGAGACCTGCTTTTTATGCAGTTTTCCCCCATTCACACAGATTGGCTATCAATCTCACAGCAGGGTGGCTGTCCTGGCAAGGACAGTCACCCAGCCAATCAAACAGGAGTGCGACTTACCAAGGGAACCCATGGCAGGGGTCCTAAAACCCCTCCCTCACATCCTGCCTACCCAGACTTTAAGGCGCCTTAAGGAGGGCTTCTGTGCAGAAGCCCGCGAAAAGACAGCGCACAAAGGGACCAAACCTGGTTTGGCACGCAGAGTAAAACACGAGAAAGACTTTAACAAAATGAAATGGTGACTAAGCCCAGCCGGAGCCGAAATTAAATGTATTTGGTCAAGCGGGTTTATGTTCGAGGCTAATAAAATAGCCTAAAACAATACCATGGTTATATAAGATAATCGCGGTATGAAAAATAGGGTAGTTACCACTGCCACCAGCCACGTCTTGATGAAAAGGGAGTCAAACAGTGCTCCAAGAGAAACAGACAAAAAGGGATAAGAATTAACCCTTTCCAGTACTCCATGTAAGATGGGGTGTACTGGGTCTGTGATTTAAAGATACTACATAAAGTTAATGGCAACTTTACATGTTTCTGGGAGACAGTAGTCAGTCTCCGAAAAATGCAGTTAGTTGGAAGTCTAAAAGACAACCGTGTGTCACCGCACTGAGGGTGCTGTGTAACACACACAAAAATGATGCTCATGGAGTAGGTGAGGCTCCAGACCCCAAGATCAGACAAATGGTAAAAACGCACAAAGCAAAACACATGTAAGAGTGGGAAAAAGGCTCACACTCTTACCAGGTGAAAAAAATAAACCCTAGAAATCCAGCAAAGCTGCCGAGGGGCTCATTAGGTAAGGGAAATCAGCCATTTATGAGAATTCTCCGTAACAACCACCACCTCATACACTTCCACATCCCTACCAAAAACACAATCAAACCCAACACCTTCACACCCCCAGCCCTGGCCAGATACTCTCGGCTCCTCACCAAAGAAAGGATCCTTCCTTTCACATAGGCCTCGGCCCTGAAGCCCCCGTTCTCCAATGACCCCCTGGCTCTGGTTGAGCTCTACAACTCCACCATCAAAACTGCAGTAGACGCCATCAACCATCTACTGAGATAAAAAGCAAAATCCAAGAAACACGCCAACTCATGGTTCACCCAAGAGCTACTAGAGCTAAGCTCCCTCAAACGATCTGCGCTCACCAAATGGCAAACATGTCCCATGGACTGGACTCTACAAGCACACAAAACTATTGCCTCACGCTATAAAAAAGCAATCTCCCTAGCCAAATCCTCCTCATACAACTCCAGGATCTCTGATGCAAAATCTGAGTCGAAAGAGCTTTTTGCAATATTCAAAGAACTGGCAGCCCCACCAGGTAACGCACAGGAAACCGCGAAAGATGTAACCTGGTGCAACAGTATCCAAACAGCCACGCTGAATAAAATAAACACCCTCCGGGGAAAAATCAACTCCCATTTCCTTGCACTGCCTAAAAGCAACGTTCCCTCTGCTTCTGTCCTAACCAGCACAACAAAGATATAAAATCGTTCACTTTCAGAGAAGTAACTGACATCATGTAACATATCAAGCCATCTACATGCAAGGGTGATATCTGCCCCGCGCTCCTTATCAAAGACTGCGCACACTCACTAGCCCCATTCCTCACAGCATTCATATCATAGCATAGCATATACCAATTATGCCAATGATACTCAAGTCCTCCTCCCCCTCTCAGGTTCCTATGAACAGGATGCAGCCACACTGAACGATACCTATGCACTTATCCAGGCGTGGATGGCAGCCAATGGCCTATGTCTCAATGGGGATAAAACAGAAATCCTGAACAAGCTAGACAGTAAATACAGTTCCTTCAGCATAGAGACACCGTAATCACTGCCTAGGCAGCAGTCAAAACACTTGGAGTTTTCCTTGACTCCACCCTCACTAAGACTAGGCAAGTAAACGCCATCTCATCATCAGCCGCACTTACTACCAAGATCATAAATGCGGTTAAACCGTACCTCCTCTCCAAAAACTGTCTGAACATAGCTAGAGCCACCATCGGAGCCAAGCTAGATTATTGTAATGCCCTGCTTCTAGGGACATCTTCCAAAAACCTTAACAAACTGCACATCACCCAAAATAACGCCCTGAGAGCAGCACTAAGCAGTCCAAAAAGCAAACACATTTCCCAAGCGAGAAGGGATGCCAACTGGCTCCCAGTCAGAGAGCGGATACTCTTTAAGACCCTGTGCATCACACACATGTGCCTATCACACTCTGCTCCCCCCTGCCTATCAGAAAGAATTCACTGTGCCACGTCAAACAGACCCAAGCGGACCCAGCACACTGACCAGCTCTCAATCCCTACCTTTAAAAGAACCAAAGCTGGAGGTGTAAACTTTCCCTTCCTTGCTCCAAAGAACTGGAACGCGCTACCACTATCACTTACGAAGGAGACCTCACTCACAGCGTTCCGAAGAGCGCTCAAATCCAAGCTAACTAGCCCTGCCTCACATGTACATAAGAAATGACGGCCTCCCTTTCAACCTGGGGACTTGTCCTGTCTGTACTTCTTTTCTGTGAATGTATGTATCTGATCTGTACGTTTTTCTGCAATTGTATGTAGTACTATTGTCTGACTGTATCTCCTACGTGCCATGTTCACGTAAGCAAAGCCTTCTGTAACAGCGCCATGATGCCTTAGGGCCGTTAGGCGCTTTATAAACTTAAATAAATAAATAAATAAAATAAATAAGTATTCGACCAGGTGGGAAAATCGAGGAAACTGTGGCGTTGGGCCTGGAGGGAAGAAGTTCGTGTTCTTTTATTTCTTTTTTTTTTCTTTGTGGTGATGCAACTTGGGTGGAAAAATTATAAAGTGCTTTTTGACCCAAAAAATGAAATTTCCTATTGCTAAAATATATAGTACCAGTTTGTATCTCCTTCAGCCTCATCTTTATGATTAAAAATGGTTTCAAGCACCTCCTGCCTGGAAGGTGGCTGATAAAGTTGCTAGTCCCCTGTGCACATGCATAGTAACTGAAGCGTGATCTCTGACAAAGAACGGCATTTACACTGAATACATTAAGCCGGGCGTGACTAGGTTTTAAAAGTCACTTGTTAGAAGACATTAATGAAAGAAATCTTTTTCAGTGATTAAATAAATAATCTAAAAATCTTCCTTCCCATACCGGGAGTCGAACCCGGGCCGCCTGGGTGAAAACCAGGAATCCTAACCGCTAGACCATATGGGAGTCGCACGTGTGATGCTGTCACTTAATTATATATTTTGTCAGCATGGTCGTATGGTGGTGTTTTGCGTTCCATTTGTTAATTTATGTTGTAATGAACGGTGCGTTGATATATTTGCAGCTTCACCTGTAGTGAGCAAAGACAAAGCTCCCCACGGCTACTCGCTATTGTTCACTCTCCTTCAGTGTCAGGCAACCCTGCTGCTGGGGCCGCCTCCTTGCTGCCTCTGGGCCTCGCCCCTAGAGTCTCAGGCAGGGGAGTGCCTCCCCTTTGGCTGCAGTCCATAAATTGTGGACGGCTTTATATCATCGGCATCTTAGCGAGTCTAACAGCCAGCTGCTCCCGCAGAGCCCCTCCCCGTGCCCATCCATGGTATCAAATCGAGTGACAGTAAAACAAGCATTACGCTGGACAGAATCACTAATGTTTTATGTTTGGCATATTGTTGCACCAGAAGGACCCAAAGCATTACACCAAGGAACAAAGGCAAGGCACACTTAGAGAAATTGTCATTTTGGCCCTGACCAGCGACATTCTCCTGGATCATCGAAACACCATACTATTACTCGTCACAAAGTTGAATTATTCCACAGTCTTAAGATGAAAAGTGCGCCCCTGATAGGCCCACCGGGAACATACACGCTATCAAACACAGGGGGAAATGGGTTCCTATGGGGAATTATTACATAGAATACTTTCAGGAAAATAAACACTGTTCTACATAAGTAGTGATTAAATCATTTACATGTGATCGGCTGGACGTAAGTAACTCTTAAAACGGACAATTGCTTCACCATTACTGTTCATGGATAAATCAATACATATTTCACTCGTGGTTATTGTAGCGCTGCCCCTTTAAGGAGGCGCATGCGGTGGCGTGATGTTGCACGCCGCCGCGTGCAGTATAAATAAAAGGGGCGTTCCCGGCCGCGACAGTGCGACCGGGAAGCCCGAGCAGAACGGATGTCTCCGTGTCTGTGTGTGCATGCTTGAGGGCTTACGGGGACCGCCAGCGGGGGCTCTGGAAACCTCCCAACAGTGGCGACGAGGTCGGTGTAATGCCTGGGCCCTGCGGTGACTGGAACATCAATTTTTTTTTCCCAAAGCAGAATTTTGATGAAGTTTCGTTTCATGCTGTAGGCCGTGCTTTGACCATGCGGCAAGCGGCCATTTTAGATTTCGGCTGTGGATACTCGCCGAGCTCTAGTACGAACGGTGAGAGGCATCCAGGTCAAATGTTTGGAACTACTACTAGCAGGCAGCTATACCTGCAATTTCATGCCAGAAGTTTTGACTTTTCTTGATTTCTGAGCTTCCTATGTCGAGTGAAAGCGAGGTGAAGGGCTAAAATGGCTGGGCCTGCTTAGCCCATTATCTCCTTGGCTCAATTTCTGGGACACCTGGACAGACACACATCTACAGTGCGGCTGAGGATTCAGTTCCTCATCATCCTCTTCCTTGCTGCTGCAGCTGTGGACTTCTACATCTCATCATCCTCTTCATCATCATGTTAGCTGCTATGTCTGTGCAGGGAGCACTCTGTGGGGCTGACGTCTCTACCATCATCTTCATCACTGCCAGTTTGGACTTTGTATTGCCTGTGTGGGTGCCAAGACTGTGCTGTGGTGGTGGGAGTGAGTTGCGGCCCCCAAGTTACATGCTGGGGGTGCCTGTGCGTTCTATCCCATCAACGGAACTGGTGACGAGGACGGTGGACAACCTGCAGACCAACAGAAGCCTCCAGCCCAGCCCCAACTTCCGGTGCAGCCTCAGGCCCCAGCAGCACTTCAGGCTCCTCTGCCTCAGGCTCCACCAGTGGCACAACCTGTTGTTCAGCCGCTATCTCCTGTCATGGCCCAAGCACGGGCCCCAGCGGCTTTGCAGCCTATTCCTGAGTTCGATGTCTCAGGCCCGTCATCCAGTCTGGGGCCCAGATGGAAGAAGTGGGTGGACCGCCTCGACATGTATTTCAGGGCCACTATGGAGACGGACGATGACAGCAAGTTGGCCACCATGCTCTATTCGGCAGGACCTGCGGTCCAGGAGATTTTCTAGTCATTACCACCGGGCGATGGTTCCTATGCGACTGCGAAGACTGCCCTCCAGGCTCATTTTCTGCCCTTTGCCAATGCGGACTATGAAAGGTTCGTAATGTTGTCCACAAAGCAGAAGGAGGATGAGACTTTGGACACGTTTTATGGCCGCCTTAGGCGCCTGTCGTTGGCATGTGCCTGGGGTGATGCGGATGACATGATTCGGACGATGCTCATACAGGCGTGCTCCTTAGGCAAACAAAGACGGCAGGTGCTGAGGGGGCCAGGTACCACACTGGCCCGCACCCTTGAGCTAGGACGCTGCCACGAAGTGTCCAAGGCCCGGGCGTCCAGAATGGAGGCTGGCACACGTCCATTCAAGACTGAGGAGGTGTGTGCCATGTGGCGAGGTGGAAGAGGCACCAGAAGAGGCGGACCTGGCATACGTGATAGAGGTGGAAGAGCTGGGGAGTCATGCTACAAGTGTGGGTATGATCTGCCCCACCCCGCTGAGTGTCCTGTGGCTGGCAAAACATGTGGGAGGTGTGGCCTGGTGGATCACTTCTCCCGGGTGTGCAAGGCAGCCCTGCCTGTGATGGTGCCCAGAGGTCCGCTTCGGTCTGGGTTCCTTCGCCAGAATCGCCCACCGAATGTAGCCCAGGTTGGCCAAAGCGAAGAGGGTCCCCCAAGGGAAGAAGAGGAGGAGGAAGAAGAGGAAGAGAATATCTTCTTTGTATCGAGTGTGGGAGCCCTCCAATCGAAGGCCAGGTGACAGCCAAGGTGTATGGTGAAGGTCAACAAATCACTGGTCCCAGTCCTCGTGGATACGGGTGCGTCGGTCAATGTGATGGCCCGTGGACACTATGATGCAATGGACATGCCTCCCAAGCTGGTCAGCCCAAAGGCCCGCATCTTTGCCTTTGGAGGTTCGGAACCTCTCCTGCTTTGTAGCAAAGGTAGAGAATGATGGCTCCCAGATCACTTCATGCTTCTATGTAACGCCAGTGAGCACAAACACTCTCTTGAGCTGCGCTGCAGCAGAGGCCCTCGGCATCGTCAGTTTTGCGTATTCTGTGTATCTGGAGGGCACCAACGACCTCCTGGACAATTACGCTGCTTTATTCAATGGAATTGAACAGATGGCTGGTGACCCCGTGAGGCTTCATATAGATGGGTCTGTGCAGCCCATTGCCCTCAAACATTGGAGGGTGCCTTTTCATCTTCGGGAGCAGGTGGATAAAGAGTTGGACAATCTCAGGAACTTGGACATCATCGAGAATTTGGAGGGTCCAACTCCGTGGGTCTCCCCGATTGTGGTGGCGAGTAAGCCGAAGCAACCTGATTCCGTCTGCATTTGCGTTGATATGAGACTGCCCAACAAGGCCATCAAAAGGGAGAGACACCTCACTCCAACAATCGACGACATCATTGTGGAGATGCAGGGTGCTCGGTTCTTCTCCAAACTGGATCTCCAGGCCGGCTACCATCAGGTAGTCCTACACCCTGAGTCAAGGTACATTACTACATTTACCACCCACCAGGGGCTCTACCGCTATAAAAGACTCCGTTTTGGTGTATCATCAGCGGCAGAGGTATTTCAGAATATCATCCGGGGCACCCTCGCTGATCTGGAGGGCGTCTTAAACATTAGTGATGATATCCTAGTGTTTGCCAGGACTGAGGTCGACAACCTGCGCAGGCTGGCAAGGACATTTGAAAGACTACAGTCACTTGGCCTCACCCTTCACAGGGAGCAATGTGAATTTCTGAGCCCTTCCATCAAGTTCTTTGGATTTGTTTTCAAGGAGGGGGGCGTGTTGCCAGATCCAAGGAAAGTCCAGGACATTAAGAAAGCACAACCACCCGAATCCGTGTCTGATGTGAGGAGCTTTCTTTGCATGGTGACTTACTGTGGCCGTTTCATCCAAAACCTTGCCTCAAGATCGGAGCCCCTCAGGGCCCTTACAAAGAAGGACACAAGCTGGCATTGGGGCCCCCTTGAGCAAGCGGCTTTTGATGATATCAAGAGTGCACTGACGGCTGACGACACCATGGCTTTTTTCGATCCAGCCTTGCCGTCAGAAATTGTTGTGGACACCAGTCCTTTTTGCCTGGGGGCTGTACTAACACAAGTGTATCGGGACGGTGGCGTTCGTCCGGTGGCCTACGCCAGTAAGGCGCTGTCCGATACGGAACAGCGCTACTCTCAAATTGAACGGGAGGCACTGGCGGTGCTGTGGGGCTGCAGGCATTTCAGGCTTTATGTCCTGGGCCACCCAGTGACGGTCGTGACGGACCACAAACCTCTGCTTCCAATCCTGGCGGGGTAATCATCCAAGCCACCAGCAAGGATAGAGTGGTGGATGCTGGCACTCCTTAAATATGGGGTCACTCTGGTGTATCGGCCAGGGGCGAACACCGCGGTGGACTACCTGTCCAGGCATCCAAGCGTGTGTGGAGGGGAGGACCCGGACACGTGTGCAGAGGAGGCGGACGACCATGTTCGCATGGTGGTAGAGGCAGCAACCCCGAATGCTATGCCCCGTGAAGATCTGGAGGCGGCAGCAGCTCAGGACGAGTGTTTCCAGAAACAGGCCATGCAGCAGGGCTCATGGAAGGTAGTGCTGGAATCCCTGGCCGGGTGCACCCAAGAGGCTAAAATCGGACTGGAGCAACTCTGGAAGGTGTGGGAGGAGCTGTCGTTTTTGGCTTCCGGCCTTCTACTGAGAGGTGACCGAATTGTGGTGCCCCAGTCAAACGCCAAAGAGGTGATCTCCCTGGCCCACCATGGACACCAGGGTATGGCAAAAACCAAGGCCAGACTGTGGCTCAAAGTGTGGTTCCCCGAACTGGAGTGCAGGGTTGATGACTTTGTGGCGGCATGTGTCTGGTGTCAGGCGGTCTCCCCTCTGAAAAGAGAGCCGGCTATAGAGGCGATGCCTCGGCTTACGTGGCCCTGGGAAGTGGTGCACGCGGACTTTGGATCTACCACCCTCGGTACCCACTTCCTCGTGGTCGTGGATGAATACTCACGGTACCTGGAGGTGGAGTTCGTGGAGTCGGTGGTGTTCGAACATGTTGTGGTCGCCATCGAGAAGGTGTTTGCAGTTCACGGGTTCCCCCACACATTGTGCTCTGATAACGAGGCCCGGTTCCAAAGTGATCGGTTTTCGGAGCTGATGGAAGGGTACTGGTGCAGCACAGGAAGATTACCCCGCTATGGCCGAGGGCCAATGGAGAAGCAGAGCGGCTGATGAGGACACTGAACAAGACCTTCAGAATAGCCCAGGGCCAGTGTCTGCAGAGAGCCCTGTACCAATTCTTGTGGGTTTACCGCACCACCCCCCATGCATCCACTGGCATGGCACCTGCTGAAGCCCTGTTCAAGCGGTGCCCCCGTGGACTGCTGCCCGAGGAGGGAGAGAAGGAGCCTGGGGTGATCGATGACCAGCAGGTGGAGATGGACCGACGGCTGCGGATTTAACAGGAGAATGTGCGGCGAGGGCTGCGTGCGCAGCGACTGGAACCGGGAGATGAGGTACTCATCCGGAACAGGCACCCCCACGGAAAGCTCTCTCTCCCCTACGAACCCAAGCCGCTCGATGTGGTGGCCGTCAAGGGGTCCATGATAACAGCCTCAGACGAGAGGTCGGCTGTTACCCGGAATGTGAGCATCTTCAAGAAGCTAGAAGACCCCAGGACTGAGCCTCCCGAGAACCGGACTTGACGGCGGTGCCTGAGGACGCTGGAGGCCCATCATTAACACCCACGTCCCCCGTCTGGGGATTGCCATCAGATGGACTCCCCGGGCCGGAGATAAGGGGGTGGTACCCCCACAGGGCTGGCCGAGGGAAACCCGCTTACCTCAGCGACTATGTTCTGGGACATGTGTCATGAGTGGCCCGTGGGTCATAGTGTTATTTAAGGGGATCCAGGGCGGCTGTAAATAAAGGGGTGTTGGGGATATTTTGAAAGTTTATGGTTCCCATGTTGTGTGGTTAGTTTAGTGGAGTAACAAAGTTGTGTCGATTTCCTCATGGAAAAGGAGGAGTGTGGCGCTGCCCCTTTAAGGAGGCGCACACGGTGGCGTGACATTGCACGCCGCCGCGTGCAGTATAAATAAAGGGGGCGTTCCCGGCCGCGACAGTGCGACCGGGAAGCCCGAGCAGAACAGATGTCTCCGTGTCTTTGTGTGCATGCTTTGGGGCTTATGGGGACCGCCAGTGGGGGCTCTGGAAACCTCCCAACAGTTATATTTAAATATACATGGTGACCACTAGATGGCAGAATTGCTACAGTGTTTTTTTTCAATATCATTTTAGTTAGACTAAAGAACACACCGTTCTAAAAAGATCTTCAAACACGCATTCACAAAATCAATAGTTTTGTTTGATCTTAAAATATTGCATAGTTACAGCTCATTGTTAACACATGGAAGGACCACCCAGGAAGTAACATCATTTGTCAGGTATTGGCGGTATGTACTCTGGTGCTTGCATGGGTGCTTGCATCATATGCCAGGTATTGCTATGTATACCATTTAATGACATGGAAAGCCATGGTACTCACAACATTTTAAGATTGTGTTATCAAGCTCCAAGGTACTCATGCTTATTTATGGTAGCGCTATCCAACAAAGGGAGAAGACAGCTAAGGGCTGGATGCCTGGAGCCTGGATGAAGGCTTGTGGTCTGCACAATCCAAGAAAAATCCCCTAAAATATCAACGCCAATAGGAAAAACCACCTATCAAAATCAGCATGGTATCTTAGAAAAAAGTAACAAAAAAGGTAAACAAGCCTTAAAAGATTTAGTGTATATTGGAATTGACCATGATGCAAGCCACAGCCAGTTAAGAAGACAATATTTCCATGGGTGGTGATCTGATTGCCATAGGTAGGAATGGTTTCATATGCAGTGTAGCCAATAATAGTAGTTTTTCTCAAAAAGCAAAATGAAAAGCCTTTTTAGCCCAAAAATGCAATTTCAGATGCTTCAAAATCAAAGCAGAAAAAAGGAGAGATGATCCCCCCACCCCTCTCCATAGGCTTTCATATAGAGAGATAGTTCCAGCTTGCTCCTAGGCCCTTCAGCGCTGCCTGCCTCCAGCCTAGTCCTGTCCAGGATCATGAACAGCTCTGACTGCCCCCACTGAAGCCAGCCTTTTATAGTATGAGAACCGTTGTTTACCGAAGGCACAAAGCCGATCTGTCTATAACGAAAAGAAGCAGAATTATCTCTAACGGCAAGAAGCCAATGGCCCCATCAGTCAACTCCTCCTGAATCATCCTTCTTCCACTCTGCGACCCCTCCAGCTTATCTAGAATAGGGTAGCAAGACTTATTCTTGGCCTTAATCCCAGGGGCCGCATTTCTCCTGCACTAAAAAGTCTTCACTGGCTCCCGGTTGCTGCACAGATTAAATTCAAATCCCTCTGCATCATCCATAAGGCCATCTGGGCCCGGGGACCACATTATCTTCAACTTTGTCTCCCTAAATACTCTCCCTCTAGAGCATTTCGCTCCTCTGGTACCAACTCTTTGTATGTAAAGCGTTTTCTAAACAGAAGGCAGGAGGGTCGCTAACTTTCCTGTGTGGGCTCCCTCCTTTGGAATAGCCTCCCCCTCCCCCTGCGCCCTGAGCAGGATCCTCTCAAATTTCGGAAGCTCCTTAAGACTTTCCTCTTTTCCTCCTCCTTCTCTTCTTCTATCCTCTGCTAATCCCTCAGTTGCTGAATCAGTGTCCTTGGCCCTTATGCATCCTCGGGCACTAACATCCCACACCAATTCTTTCCAGCTCCTCTCTATCCACAGCACTTTGCATCTGCACTCCCTCCGCTCTGGAGGCTCGGATTTACACCTCCCGCGGCCCAGGCCATGTAGCACTCAACATTCCTAACACTTTGTCTATGGCTCACCCACGAGCTCAGACTTTTCTGCACTTGCACGTTCTGAATAATCACAAGCCATAGTTGGTTCCTCTGGTATGCAGTAATAAAACTGTGGCAAAAATGTTGCCTTTACAGAAAATCGCTGCAAAAATGCAGTGGTCTGATGCGGTAAAGGTGTACCCCATTATACCACTTAAGGGGAGCGGGGGTTGCAGGGCTGTCCCCCGCTCCTCTTAAATGGTATAATGGGTCTGGGGGTTGCAGGGTGTCCCCTGCATCCTTTACATCGATTGCGGTGGCAAATCCACAGCCTTTTTGCCACGATTTGTTGTGTAAACAGCTACTTTTGCTGCGATTTTAACACATGGAACCGTTCCTCCCTCTCCCTTTTCCCCCTCTGCACTTAAATATTGTGTTGTAATGTATTTGCCACCATCGCTCCCTCCCTGCCCCGTGGGCACTTTGAAACAGTATTTTCTTATTGTATGAACGCCTAAAAAGCAAACAATAAATAAATAAATATTATCTCCCTCACATTCGCCTAGCCAATTAGCCTTGTAGTCCATTGTAGTCTTTTAGGACTTTGTTATTGTCAAAGGGCGCAGTAAGTACTATTTACCAAAATAAAAGGAATAACTGGAACTCATCCCAGACCATTGGATTGCAGCCCAGAAACAATGTCAGTGTAGTGTACCAAATCTGTTCCAAAACAACTGATTAGCCTGACTCAAAGCCCAGACATTCAAAATGAATGGGAACATCTGTTCATAACTGTTGATATATGCTCACTGCATGAATATATTCCAATGCATTTTACTCTGTACATGTCATCATGCCTAAAGACTAGACAGGTTGAGATATTGTTCAACCCCAAGCACAGCTAAAATACATAACAGTGTGTTTGTTCTATGCAGAGGCATGGTGTATTTCCTATGCAGTTCTAGGGAGCTGCCTGTGTGTGCAGTGCAAAGATGAATCAATTGTGTGTGAGTCAATGTTATGGTGTTGTTTATGTGTACAGTGAAATGTTGGTGGGGATTTGCTTGCGTTTGTGTGTATGCAGGAGTGGGGCAGTGTTTTGCGAATTGTGGTGAAGTATCCTAAGGAACTGTAAACAAACTCTTATAACAAGAGCCTTTCTTCCATGACTATCATCATGTGAGAGTTCCTACGGAAACACAATAGAATTAAAATGGGGGAGGAACCACAAAGATGCTGAATAGATGGTGTCCTGAATACACCACTGCGCTGTGAGTGGCTACAAGATAGTTATAGAAGTAGTTTGTGCCAAAGAGGAAAAGACATGAATGCCGGCTCAGGCCAAAGGTGAAGGCAGTAAGGCTTACGAGGATGGATAGAGAGACACCTACTCAGAGTATTTCTGAGTCCCCGGATACATTTCCCCTTGAGCAGTAGCAGACAGAGTCTTTGTGACAATGTGCAAGTCTTATTATGGAGTCTGCTTTTCTTATATTTGTAAAAGGGGATCATAAAGCCTTACTGACACGGAGATACTGAAGCAGGAAGTAAAGCTTGTAGGAACTTTCCTCTAACCCTGTGTTTTCGTTCCCTAAGTAACGGGTGGTGAGGAGGAGGAGATCAAGCCCAACGGTTACAGCTGGGCGTATTGAGGAGAGTTGGGGAGATTGAAAGGCTCTGGTCGACGGGGCACAGATGATTGAGGAAGAGAGCCGAAAGAAATAAGGAGGTGATGGGGGGCACTCTTCCAGAACAGTGAATGACAAGTTGTGAGGTTAGACCAAGAAGATTAATCGAAATGTTTGCTGCGCGAGTTTAGACCGCTGAATGAACGGGCGGTTTGACAACGAAGCAAGTTGCTGAATGAAGCGGAAAGCGATCGTAATCGATACTTGAACATTAAATAGTGATGACGCCGTGTGTATTCGGTGATGGAAACAAAGCCGTGAAGCTGTAAGGAGTTGAAGTGTTTGAGGTAGGCGCCGTTGCGTTACCTGAAGAGGAGGTTAATGAAAGGCGACCGTTGTCGCTGCACGTTCATATTAAGACGACGCCGTTGCGTTGTCTGAGGGGGAGAAGTTGAGAAAAGGCGATCGTTACCGCCGCATGTTCGTATCAAGGGGAGGCACCATTGCGCTACCGAAGAAGAAAGTTAATGAAAGGCGATCTTTGTCGCCGCCTGTTTGGTATAAGCTGATGCCACTGCATCTGATCTCCGGAGTGAAAAGAGAAAGGCGATTCTGACACATGAAGAGGAGAAACTGCCTGGATATACCAGTATTGCACATGCAAGATTGAAGTTGGGTGCCAAAGGACCTTACTCTGAAACAAACTATATAGAACAGGAGATAGAACTGTAAACAAACGAACAGACATAAAGAGGTATAAACAGAAGGGTTCCATAACATAGAGATAAAGAGACTTTGGGCAACAGAAAGAGAGGAGAAGAAATTCATATATTAAGCAGTACAAATAGAAGAGACAAGCCGGAGGAGAGATAAAAGACTGAGAAAACCAAACAAAACAGAAATATTACGTACCTCTACGCACCATGAGGGGGTATCCTGCCGAGGAGAGCGGACCAGCACGAAAGAAGACATATCCTTTTCCTGAAATATAAAGAGAAAGAGAATTAAAAAAATAAAAGAATTGGGCTCTCTTTTAGTCCAAACAACTTACTTATTGGCTAAGAACTCGTTTGTTAACTAACACTTCTTTGACTTTCCACCATATGGTGTCAGAAGTGGGATATTGAGAACGCCATGGAAGACCTGATTAAAACCCTAAGCGAGGGTCAGCAACTATTACAGCAAGCCTTACAGATGCAATCACAACAAGCTCAAGCTGACAGGCTGGCCTTCCAACAAGCCTTACAAATACAACAGGCTCAACTACTCGAAGTCACCAACGCACGAAACAATCCCCAGGTCCCTACATCTGTCTTACAAAAGTATTTGGCAGGCGAAGACCCAGGACACTTCTTCGTGAACTTTGAAAGAGTAGCTCGGAATGCCCAGTGGCCCGCCGAGAGATGGTGTCATTACATCGCACCATTGATGACCGGTGAAATGAAGTGTGCATATCAAGCGGCGAACCCTACAGGTGATACAAACTATGCGGACATGAAAAAAGTGGTGTTGGAAAGAATGGGACACGACGAAGAAACTTATCGAGTAAAATTTAGAGAACTCAAACTGAAAGCAGACGAAACCCCAAGGCAATTGTTTTACCGAGTAAAAGAGTTAGCAGAGAAGTGGTTACAACCTGGTTCGTCTACTTCAGCAGAAATGACCGAGAAAGTCATTTTGGAACAGTTCATTGAAGCTCTCCCTGGTCGTGTACAGAGGTGGGTCAAACAACATCCCAGACTGTCATTAACGGAGGCTGTGGAAGTGGCCTCTGCTTATCAAAAGGCTGGACAAGGGAAGGTGATGACCTATCCGACAAGCTTTAAACCACCCCTTTTCTTGAATAAGTCCTGTACTACGCCAAAATGGCCCCACTCAATGCTGCGAAAATCAGAAGGTGGCGGCGTTCGCTCCCGACCTAACAGTGAAGGTCCGATGAATTATCGTCAAGCTACTCCTATACCTAGAGGTCCGCAATGTTTTGACTGCGGAGACTGGGGACATTTAGCAAGATTCTGCCCGAAAAAACCAAAAACCGAACCAATGGATGTTGGGTTACTCGAATCCCAAAAAGGAAATGAAGCTACAGAATTGATGAGTACGAGACCGTCACAGTATCTATATACCTGTGACGCGGAGGTGGATGGAAAAAAAAACCACAGAATTAATCGACTCGGGGAGCCTACAGACAGCGGTAACATCAGAGCTGGTAGGTGTAGATTATTATTCCTCAGAGAAAATTCCTATCCGATGTGTGCATGGGGATGTAAGGGAATACCCAGCTAAGAAAATACAAATAAAAGTAGTCGGAGAGACGATGGGGGTAAAGGCAGCTGTATTACCACATTTACCAAAACCACTCCTAATTGGTTCGGATATACCAACATTTCCAGAGTTAGTTCATAAGATTGAGAAGAGCTGGTTGGAAATGGCCCCTTTCCATGGTGAGGAAATACCTAGTCCAGATCGTAAAATACAAAAAAGCAAAAAGCTCAAACGCTCTCAAGAGTCAAACATGTCTTACCGGTAGCAGTGGATTGGAAGATAGAGGAAGACGGAGACAGTTTCCGGTCTGCTCAAGAGCTAGATCCTTTGCTGCAGTACGCTCGAGAAAGGGCCCTGGAAAAAGTAATGGGAGAAGGACCACGATTCCTAAAGGAGAATGGGTTGTATTATAGATTAAGTAAGGCCAGGAATGGCGAAGACTTAAAACAGCTGCTGATTCCCCATAAGTTCTATCAGACTATACTGGAGGTGGCTCACATACAAATTGGTGAAGGCCACTTAGGAACGGAGAAAACAACCAAAAAGATATTGGATAGATTTTATTGGCCAGCAGGTAGTCTGATTCTGTCAGTCATGTGAAGAGTGCCAGCGGAAGAATCGGGCCAATGTCAGAAGAGCTCCACTTCAGCCTATACCACTAGTGGTGGAGCCATTCAGTAGAATCGGAATAGATATCGTCGGACCTTTGGAACCGACCCAAAGAGGGCACAGATACATTCTAGTAGTGGTCGACTATGCAACTAGATATCCCGAAGCATTTCCACTGAAAGCCACAAATATGCAACAGATTTGCGACGCCATCATACCTTTCATTGGACGAGTTGGGATACCCAGAGAGATTGTCACTGATCGGGGGTCGAATTTCATGTCCAAGGTATTAGAACAAGTTTGTGAGACCCTAAAGATAGAACACCTGAAAACCGCTGTGTATCACCCACAGACGGATGGGCTGGTAGAACGTTATAATAACACCATTAAACAGATGCTGAGGAAAACGACTTCCCCAGAAAATAAGGACTGGGATAGAGTACTCACATGGATTCTAATGACCCTCAGGAATACTCTGCAGTCCTCAACAGGGTTTTCACCCTTTGAGTTATTGTTTGGGAGGCTCGTTCGTACTTTGTTGGACCTGTTGAAAGAAGCTTGGGAAGAACAACCAAAACATGAGATAACACTAACAGAATATGCCTCCCAACTACAAGAAAGAGTAGAGAAACTACAAAAAGTTGCAAGAGATAACCTTCTCCAAGCACAGATAAGACAAGAAAAATACTATAATCAAAATACACAGTTACGTGTTTTCAAAAAAGGAGACCAAGTACTCGTATTAGTACCTACATCAGAGAACAAAATGCTAGCTACTTGGAAAGGTCCTTATGAGATTCAAGAAGTGCTGGGGCCATTAACCTATAAGGTGAAACAGACGGACTGTAGATTTCCTTATCAAACCTATCATGTCAATTTACTAAAAAAATGGAGATCTCCCGTCCCAACTGTGGCCATGATATCCGTGAATGAATCTACAGAAGAACAATTTATATAACTAAAGGAAACTACAGGTTCTAAAGACCTAAATGTGAACCCAGATTTGTCAGCTGAGCAAAAGACGGATTTGTCTAATGTCATACAACAGTTTTCACATGTATTCTCTTCCCTACCAGGGAAAACTAACTTAACAAGTCATCATATAGTCACCAAACCAGGAGCCATAGTGAGACAAAGACCTTACCGAATTCCCGAATCAAAGATCAACGCTTTCAACCAAGAGGTTCAAGAAATGCTAGATCTTGGGATCATTGAACCATCTTATAGTGATTGGTGCTCTCCGGTAGTCCTTGTGCCAAAGCCGGATGGAAGTGTAAGATTTTGCATGGATTTTCGAAAAGTAAATGACATTTCTAAATTTGATGCTTATCCAATGCCTCGAATAGAAGATCTCCTGAACAATTTAGGGAAGGCAAGGTTTTTGACTACAATTGATTTAACCAAAGGTTACTGGCAAATTCCACTATTTCCTGCCGATAAAGAAAAGACCGCATTTGCCACACCCAAGGGTTTATATCAATTTGCTGTGTCACCCTTCGGGTTGCATGGAGCTCCGGCCACCTTTCAACAACTAATGAACCATATCATCAAGGGACATGAACAATATGTCGGTGCCTACCTTGATGATATCATAGTCTACAGCAACACTTGGGCAGAACATCTACAACATCTTGCAAGAATCCTTAAGACCCTGGAAACAACGGGTTTACACATAAATCCCAAAAAAACTCATGTTGCTATGCTTCATACCAAGTATTTGGGATATTATGTCGGTCAGAGGATCATCAGACCCCAAGAAGAAAAGATCAAGGCTATAAAGCAGTTGAAATTTCCAGCGACACCGAAACAAGTACGGGCATTTCTAGGGTTTGTGGGATATTACCGAAGATTTATTCCACACTTTTCCACTCTAGCCCACCCTCTCACGGATCTCTTAAAGAAGAACTCAATGACAAAGAGAACTTGGGAGACTCTAGAGACTTTGCAAGCATTTAAGGCCTTAAAGGAGGCCCTCACTGAGGGAGCTGTCTTGCACTGCCCAGATTTTAATGCTCCGTTTTACCTGCACACCGATGCCTCCGGTACCGGACTCGGAGCTGTGCTGTTCCAGGATCAAGGAGAGAAAGAAAGACCCCTACTCTTCATTAGTCAGAAGCTGTTGCCACATGAATTGAGTTACCCGACTATTGAGAAGGAATGTTTGGCCATAAAATGGGCTATTGACGCTCTAAGATATTATCTGTTAGGCCGAGAGTTCACTTTAATAACTGATCATGCTCCCCTGGTCTGGCTTGCTCGAAACAAGGATTCAAATCAGAGAATACTTAGATGGTTCCTTTCCCTCCAGCCCTTCTCTTTCAAGACGGTTCATAAGCCAGGAAACTGTTAGCCCAAGCTGATTATCTATCCAGGGCTGAAACCCTTCCCGATGGTAAGGGTTTAGTAGAGGGGGTGTGACAATGTGCAAGTCTTATTATGGAGTCTGCTTCTCTTTTATTTGTAAAAGGGTATCATAAAGCCTTACTGACACGGAGATACTGAAGCAGGAAGCAAAGCATGTAGGACCTTTCCTCTAACCCTGTGTTTTCGTTCCCTAGGAAACGGGTGGTGAGGAGGAGGAGATCGAGCCCAACGTTTACAGCTGGGCGTATTGAGGAGAGTTGGGGAGATTGAAAGGCTCTGGTCGACGGGGCACAGATGATTGAGGAAGAGAGCCGAAAGAAATAAGCAGGCGATGGTGGGCACTCTTCCAGAACAGTGAGTGACAAGTTGTGAGGTTAGACCAAGAAGATTAATCGAAATGTTTGCTGCACGCGTTTAGACCGCTGAATGAACGGGCGGTTTGACAACGAAGCAAGTTGCTGAATGAAGCGTAATCGCTACTTGAACATTAAATAGTGACGACGCCGTGTGTATTCGGTGATGAAAACAACGCCGTGAAGCTGTAAGGAGTTGAAGTGTTTGAGGTAGGCGGCGTTGCGTTACCTGAAGAGGAGGTTAATGAAAGGCGACCGTTGTCGCTGCACGTTCATATTAAGACGACGCCGTTGCGTTGTCTGAGGGGGAGAAGTTGAGAAAAGGCGATCGTTACCGCCGCATGTTCGTATCAAGGGGAGGCGCCGTTGTGCTACCGAAGAAGAAAGTTAATGAAAGGCGATCGTTGTCGCCGCCTGTTTGATATAAGCTGACGCCACTGCACCTGATCTCCGGAGTGAAAAGAGAAAGGCGATTCTGACACATGAAGAGGAGAAACTGCCTGGATATACCAGTATTGCACATGCAAGATTGAAGTTGGGTGCCAAAGGACCTTACTCTGAAACAAACTATATAGAACAGGAGATAGAACTGTAAACAAACGAACAGACATAAAGAGGTATAAACAGAAGGGTTCCATAACATAGAGATAAAGATACTTTGGGCAACAGAAAGAGAGGAGAAGAAATTCATATATTAAGCAGTACAAATAGAAGAGACAAGCCGGAGGAGAGATAAAAGACTGAGAAAACCAAACAAAACAGAAATATTACGTACCTCGACGCACCACGAGGGGGTATCCTGCCGAGGAGAGCGGACCAGCACGAAAGAAGACATATCCTTTTCCTGAAATATAAAGAGAAAGAGAATTTAAAAAATAAAAGAATTGGGCTCTCTTTTAGTCCAAACAACTTATTTATTGGCTAAGAACTCGTTTGTTAACTAACACTTCTTTGACTTTCCCACAGTCTTGTCACTTTTCAGAGGAATAGCATTGCATTGGTGGAATTGATGTTTGAGTTCCAATAACACCCTGAGAAAGAAACTGACTGTTACAGTATTTCACACTGGAAATTGAGGTATATGTTCCCAGAATTCTCTCAGGAGTAGACTTGAGTAGAACAATATTATATATTGAAAACTGAAGTCCAAGTTCCAAGATACTTCTAACAAAAAGACTGCCTAATCCCTAGTAGGGATTGAAGTTCAACTTGAGAAAGTGACTAAAAGATCCGAGGTCAGTAACCAGGCAAAGTTGCAAAACTTGAACCACATGACCAAGTTTTCATTGAATATAACTGTTAATCTTAAGCCTGTTCCAACATCATATGTCGTTTAATGATTCGAATTAGCTCTTTGCAATCATGTGAAAACAAGTTAAAACATGTTAAAATACCATTCATACATTTCTTGCATATCTCAGTGTATTTTAAAAACCTGTTTTCAAGCAACAGGATGGTAGAACAGGTTTAGCACAAAAGTGGGTGGATATACATTGATCCTAAGTCAAGTGTTCTTTTTCTGTTGAAGGTTTTAAAGGCTGAAATATTTCCATTTGTCAAACTAATACACACACAGGCTCAGAACAACTGGAAAAGGTAAATATTACCATACATTTTGATGCAGGAGAGGATGAAGGGAGAAACCTTGACTTATAAATCTCTGCTTTCTTATTTACAGGTCCTATATGTTAGTTGGAAAGCCTTTCCCACTGTTACGCTGCCCAGGCCTATCTGTTCTCTTCCACTGCGCAGGTTTTGCAACATTAAGACATGTTCCAGCGGCTGCCATGCGGTCTCACGGACGGAGCCCGCTGGAAGAAACCACATTACCCAGCACGCCACAAGCGTACATCCAGTCATCTGATTACCGCTGGGCTTGCATGTCACACGCAACATGATGCATGAAGACCTAAAAGCTCTGCGCCTTCCTGTCTCTGCTCCTTATCAGCTGTTTCACATGAGGGTGCCGTTTACCTTTATCTTTGGATTACCTGGTGTTCTGGATTCTCAGCAACACTGGCCCAGTCCTTGTTTTTTGGATTGCCCCGTGTTTAGCTTTTGTGTGGATTTGGACTTTGTGACCTTGGACTGGCCTGGATACATGTGTATTGATTGTAGCTTCTGCACTTGGTGATTCCTTGCGTTTGTTCTTCTGGTTCTCCAAATGGAATTGGAGCTTTGTTTTGGATTAGTAAGGATTGAATTTCCTGAATACTTTCCTTCTTCCCCTCTCCCTAGGAATTGTGTCCTCATGCCGCACAGGGAAGTTCTTCGTCCCTGCTCTATTCCTATTTCCACACATGTGGACACTACAGGTATGAACGTTTCTAGAGGATGCGGTTTGGGTGTCAGTTATTTACTTGGTGTTGGTCTTTGGTTTCTCTTTCTTTACAGCTACAGAGATTGCCTGGGGGCCCTTCCTCCCCTTTTTACCTTTTGCCAAATTCGTTGGACAGTAGAGTATAGTTTGTGCTTCTCTGGCTGGTCCAGTTCACCTGGGGCTCCGTCCGTGACAGCCACTTACCATGGGCAAGAGAACTACTGCTAGAATATTTGCCGAATCTGGGTACTCACACATACCAGTATTTACAGAAAACATATGTAATAATATGGTAACCAAAAAGGGCAGGTATTCAGTTTTAGACCATGTGTCCTGGGCTGCGTTTAAAACAGACTGCCCATTAAATGCAAGATAAATGGCTAAATGCCATAGCAGGATGCAGCCTAGCCGCTTGGCAGAGGAATGACGTGTGTGTGTGTCAATGTTATGGTGTTGGTTTTGTGCACAGTGAAATGTTGGTGGGGATTTGCATGCGTTTGTGTGTATGCAGGAGTGGGGCAGTGTTTTGTGAATGCTGGGAACTGTATGCATGTGTGCAGTTTTGGGAAAATATGTGTGTGTGTGTGTGTGTGTGTGTGTGTGTGTGTGTGTGTGTGTGTGTGTGTGTGTGTGTGTGTGTGTGCGAGAGAGATAGAGTTGTGGTGAAGTATCCTAAGGAACTGTAAGCAAACTCTTACAACAAGAGCCTTTCTTCCATGACTATCATCATGTGAGAGTTCCTATGGATACACAGTAGACTTAAAATGGGGGAGGAACCACAAAGATGCTGAATAGATTGTGTCCTGAATACACCACTGCGCTGTGAGCGGCTACAAGATAGTTATAGAAGTAGTTTGTGCCAAAGAGGAAAAGACATGAATGTCGGCTCAGGCCAAAGGTGGAGGCAGCAAGCCTTACGAGGATGGAGAGAGAGACACCTACTCAGAGTATTTCTGAGTCACCAGATACATTTCCCCTTGAGCAGCCGCAGACAGAGTCTTGTCACTTTTCAGAGGAATAGCATTGCATTGCTGGAATTAATGTTTGAGTTCCAATAACACCCCGAGAAAGAAACTGACTGTTACAGTATTGCACACTGGAAATTGAGGTATATGTTCCCAGAATTCTCTCAGGAGTAGACTTGAGTAGAACAATATTATATATTGAAAAATGAAGTCCAAGTTCCAAGATACGTCTAACAAAAAGACTGCCTAATCCCTAATAGGGATTGAGGTTCAACTTGAGAAAGTGACTAAAAGATCTGAGGTCAGTAACCAGGCAAAGTTGCAAAACTTGAACCACATGCCCAAGTTTTCATTGAATACAATTGTTTATCCTAACATCATATTTTGTTTAATGATTCGAATTTGCTCTTTGCAATCATGTGAAAACATGTTAAAACATGTTAAAATACCATTTACACATTCCTTGCATATCTCAGTGTATTGTAAAGACCTGTTTTCAAGCAACAGGATGGTAGAAAAGGTGTACCAAAAAAGTGTGTGGATATACATTGATCCTAAGTCAAGTGTTCTTTTTCTGCTGAAGGTTTTAAAGGCCAAAATATTTCCATTTGTCAAACAAATACACACACGGGCTCAGAATATCTGGAAAAGGTAAACATTACCATACATTTTGATGCAGGAGAGGATGAAGGGAGAACCCTTGACTTATCAATCTCTGCTTTCTTATTTACAGGTCCTATATGTTAGTTAAAAAGCCGTTACGCTGCCCAGGCCCATCTGTTCTCTGCCACTGCGCAGGTTGTGCAACATTAAGACATGACCCTAGCGGCTGCCATGGGGTCTTACGGACGGAGCCCGCTGGAAGAAACCACATTACCCAGCACGCCACAAGCTTACATCCAGTCATCTGATTTCCGCTGGGCTCGGATGTCACACGCAACATGATGCATGAAGACCTAAAAGCTCGGCGCCTTCCTGTCTCTGCTCCTTATCAGCTGTTTCAACTGAGGGTGCCGTTTACCTTTATTTTTGGATTACCTGGTGTTCTGGATTCTCAGCAATACTGGCACAGTCCTTGTTTTTTGGATTGCCCCGTGTTTAGCTTTTGTGAGGATTTGGACTTTGTGACCTTGGACTGACCTGGATACATGTGTATTGATTGTAGCTTCTGCACTTGGTGATTCCTTGCATTTGTTCTTCTGGTTCTCCAAATGGAATTGGAGCTTTGTTTTGGATTGCTAAGGATTGAATTTCCTGAATACTTTCCTTCTTCCCCTCTCCCTAGGAATTGTGTCCTCATGCCTCACAGGTAAGTTCTTCGTCCCTGCTCTATTCCTATTTCCATACATAATAATAATAATAATAATTATGGACACTAGAGGTATGAACGTTTCTAGAGGATGGGGTTCGGGTGTCAGTTATTGCCTTGGTGTTGGTCTTTGGTTTCTCTTCCTGTACAGCTACAGAGATTGCCTGGGGGCCCTTCCTCCCCTTTTTACCTTTTGCCAAATTGGTTGGACAGTAGAGTATAGTTTGTGCTTCTCTGGCTGGTCCATTGTGAAGAAGGTTGTTAGTTCACCTGGGGCTCCATCCCCGACAGTCACTTAACATGGGCAAGAGAACTACTGCTAGAATATTGGCCAAATGTGGGTACTCAAACATACTAGTATTTACAAAAAACATATGTAATAATATGGTAACCAAGAAGGGCAGGTATTCAGTCTTTAGACCATGTGTCCTGGGCTGCGTTTAAAACAGACTGCCCATGAAATGCAAGATAAATGGCTAAATGCCACAGCAGGATGCAGCCTAGCCACCTGGCAGAGGAATGATGTGGCCACAGGGGAGCAGGCAAGCATTTCTATGTGCGTGTATGTGTGTGAGTGTGTGTGTTTGTTGATGATAAGGGGAATGGAGGCAGGGATGGAGCAGAAAAGGGTGTCAAGGCAGAGTTGGTGGTGAAATCCTGCCAGATATTAAGTGTGGAAGGACTAGGAGAGGATGTTTTTGTTTTGGGTGGACTGGGTGGTGGGTGGGATTGGTAGAGCAGTACCAAGGAGGATTCATGGTTGAAACACCCATGGCCAAAAATACAACCTTGACAAAAATGAGCACCCTTTTGGAGGAGGGGCTTCCATTGGACGGGATAAAAGTAGAACCGAAGGGGAGGTTATGAAGACAAAACGGGAAGGACTGGTACATAAAATAATCCCAAGTTGCAAAAGATAAGTGTGCCATGAAAAGCAAGTTTCCCACCTCCACAAACACATGCAATATGTGGCTTTTTGCAGCACACTATTTAAGAAGAGGGTGGAGGTGCAGTTCTGCACACATGTGATTGTTGCATGCAATGTTTTCCATGAAAACTGAGAAAATTTGGGGTTAAAGTTAATTTAGTTCCGTGTAACAGATACAAACATCATCACAACTCTAGTCTGTTAGCTGTGTGGAGAACTATGGGGCGATAATAGAACATTCCCCTGGGATAAACTGAGAAAAGAAAGTGTTTGTATGGAACGAGAGAGGCATTGTTCAAAAGAGTTTGTTTTGAGAAGGAGATTTTATCCTCTTACTCCCTAGTGATATGCTATGATAGAGAGTTTCTAGGCGTGAATGACATGAGTCAGTTTTCAACAAAGTAAAAGAGAATCCACAAACTATAGCCATTTCTATGACCTTTAAATACACTGAATCCAGAGACAGGGTTGGCAATTCCAGGGCAGGCAGAGAACTTTATCTGTTAAAATGTGAACCTTTTGACGTATAGAAATATAAGGCCCAGACATTTGGAGTGTGTTTACGACCAACAGACCTCAGCACACACCAAAACATTGAATGAAGCTTTAGAGCATACATGAACAATTCCCGGATTTCACCACAATGCCATACTCCTAATATTGTTTGCAGAAGGTGCACTTGTGAATTCTAACAGAAAAAGTTTGAAATGGAACATGCCTGAAAAGATACATTGCATTGTGTTTGGAGCAGCAGCCCCAACTGAAGAGGAATCTGCTCATCACTATGGACATTCAAGCACTTTATACAAGCATCCCACAGGGGGAAGCAATTGCATGTGTAAGAGAATATCTAACATCTAACCTCACTGATAGCAGGGTCAATGTAGAATTCCTATTGGAACTTACCAGCATTCCATTGCAGAAAAGCTTTTTTCAGTTCAATGGACACTTCTACATCCAGATTAAGGGGACCCCAACAGGAGCAGCTTTTACAGCTAGCTTAGTGGTCCTCTACATGGCCACATTTGAAGATCAGTTTATCTTCTCAGACCAGAATCCCTTTCTATGACACATTATTAAATAGAAATGATACATCGATTATGTACTTCTCATCTGGCAGAGGGATATTAACAACTTTCATGAGTTCCACATCTGGCTTAATGAATGTAACCCAATATTAAATTCACCCTGGAAGGAAGTGGCTTGAGTGTCAATTTCTTAGATTTGAATTTATGAATCACTGATGGGACACTTCTATGCTCCCTTTTCAGAAAACCGATTGAAAATACAGCTTTTCACTAGCTTTCAACCTAGAAGTCTTAAGGACAACTTACCATATGGACAGTATTTTAGGATTATACGAAACTGCTGAGATTTGCAGGACTTCACAACACATGCAGAAGTCCTGGACAATATGTTGGGTAAAAAAGGCTACCCCAAAAATATTTTAAAAATCAAAGAAGCGGGCCAGATATACACTGAGGGGATGCCTCTTGGAAAAACACGAGAACGAGAGAACAGAGAGTGCGATGACGTGTGTTATCACCCACTTGCCAATGAAATTTAAGGTTAAAAGTATTATCACAAAATACTGTTCCATTGTGAATTTGAGTTTGTCAAATGAAGCCACTCCCATGTTTGCGCTTAAATGGTCACCAAACCTCAAGGACAAACTAGTACACTCAGCCTTCCAAAAAGAAGCTCCTAGAAACACATCATGGAACCTATGCCCCCTAATAGGCCACCACCTCTGCGGGCAATGTTCTGTTTGAAAGTTTACAAAAGAAACACTTTCCTTCACGGTGGGTACAAAATAATGGAAACTACTAAACAAATAATCTGCATTGAATGCCCTTGACATCTAAGATATATTGGCCAAATTGCATGATCTGTAAACATGAGAGTGTCAGAACACAGATCCCGCATTAGGTGCAAGGTCATCACAGAACCTGTGGTCCAATGTTTCTTAACTTTCAGACATTCACCTGATGACATGTAAAGTCGGCCAATAATGTTGAACAGCTATTACTCCAAAAGGAATCCCATTGGATCCATAGCGTGAAGGCATCACGAAGCAAGACACAGACAACAGATTCAAAGTTAATAACAAAATGATTTATTAAAGTAAATATCAGGATGGTAGAAGGCCTAACTTGCCCTATACTAAGGTGGGATTTGCCTACCTGACCAATACTAAGGAAGGTCTGAATCAAATAGTTCAATTTAAAAGTCTGTCTGTTTTCAAAACCTATGCTAGCCCTCACAACTAAAGCCAAACAATGTGTAGGCATGTCAATAATAAAAGAAATGGTGATTAACATAATGTTCTGAGCTTCGTCCAGCTCTTAGCTCTTAGCTTCCTTCTCAGCTCCTCTTCCCCGAGTTCAAGAAAGTTCAACAAAAATCACAAGATTACCCTTTGTCACATTCAAACAGTTCCACAGTTCCTTGGGGTTCCCTTCCCCAAGTTCATGAAAGTTCAACAAAAGTCTCACACAAAAGGGAAATATTTCCTATGGCTTTTGCCAATACTTGTTCCCTCTGGATCTTTTGACAATGTTCATACTTTATTGGCTTTAGCTAATAAAGTATTAGCTCCTCTTATACATTATTTTCTTAAGGAATCTGCTTCCCAGGCATTCTTATAACTTTCCTTGTTTGTATTCCCGAATGCTTTATGGTTTGCAACACTCAGTAAGGCTTGCAAGTGTTATTTTGTATTTTATAACAAAGCAGTAAATTAAAAAATGCTTTTCCATACAAGTTCGTTCATACGCGAGCAGTCCTGGACTGCGGACCAAATTTCTTTCAGGCGCGGTCGAGGAGGGAGCGCTACGGGCCATAAACACACAATGGACTCACTGAGTATGTCGGGCTCTCCACCTCCGTAGGCCGCTTATTGCTCGATCGCTCTCTCTGTTGGTTTATTTCCCCTGTCTTCCTGGTCTGGGAGTTTCCTTCTCCGCTCGTCAGCACCAGGGAAAGGGCAGTTTTCTTTGCTCCCAAGCCGTCTCTTGCACCCGCCAGCCTCCAGGGCTTCTCCACGTGCAGGTCTCTGTCTCAGACACATGGCAGCCTCTCGGGACAGCCTCTTGCCTCTGCGCTTGCGTCCCACTGCATGGATCAGGTCTACTGCTCTCTCAAGTCCCTCTTCATATGGCTTCTTGGCATGCACAAGCTTGTTTCCTTGGCTTCTCTCTCCTTCCTTGCTTGACTCGATCTGCACTTGAGGGAGGTATTTATCCTGCCCAGCCTTACCACAGGTCATTTTCCTTCCATCTTTGATTACAGTACTTCTGGTACTCAACGTCCATCTTCCTCGCTCAGGCACCAGAGTGTTTTCATCCTCTTCTTTGTCTCAGTTCCAAAGTGGTGTTCTGAACTTTGAGTGTGAGGGGGAGGATAGGGAAAGGGTCTACAATAGCCAATAAAAGCTGGGGAGGGTTGGGTTGTTCTTCAATAGGGAAAGGGGATACCATGTCTCTCCTGTGGGAACCCCACTCCCATTCCCCAAGCAACTTCCACCCAGGTGATCCTCCCTCGCTTCTCCAACCCCAGGGTTGGGATCCAAGAGCAATGGCCTTTCCCTGGCCACCTGAGCAGAGGATTCAAGGGGAGTAGGAGTGGGGATACCCTCATATTTCTCACAATAGGATGGTGACCCACATCAGTAGCTTGAATGAACAGTTTCTAATCTAAATCCAATTGTAATCAATCAAGTGTGTGGCTTCTATGAAACAGCACCTTCTGTACTGTCCTGCAAATAATGTGAGCTCTTAGTGAATGTTAAGAAGAGTGATAGATCCAAAACCACCTCGACCTCCCTGTGTCCCCGAAACCGAAACCCCCCTGTTCCGCTCTGATACCCCTCTGGAAATCCCCCTTGCTACTGAGGCTGGTGCCCACCGTTACAATTGTATTCACCTCCCCAACCAGGTGCCGCTCGTACATCTGCCTGGACCACTCTGGGCTCTACCTGCCCTCCTGTTTATATCACCGTCACTGCCCCTTCCAATGCAACTTTCCCTAGCTTCTTCTGCACTAGTTTCACTTTCCCAAGCGGAGCCATTTCCTTCTCTTTTTCTTTGAACCGTTTGCAATAGTGTGCAATAATAGACTGTATTTCCACACATCCTTTAGCTTTGATCCCCACTATTTTGCCAAGAGTTGTCTGCACTTCCTTCAGAAGTCCCCTTTTCACCACAAAATAAAAAAACGGGATCGCCCGCTCCCAAGAGTTTCCTGTCTCTGCCCTCCACATTTCCTGTATCTGCAATATAAACTGTGCGGGATCCTCATCATCCCTCATTGTCCGCTGCATTATTGATTGAAGGTCAGGCATATCTGGATAGGTGCGCCGCAGCACCACCCATACTTGGTGCCTAATGTTATTGAAATGTGCTCCATCATGGCTATCATCCCCTAGCTTTACACACGGATGCCCAGCTTTTACCCAAAAGTCATCGGTCTGGTCCCACAATATTGAAACAAACAAACATTTCAGATCCCCTAAAGCCAGGATCGTACCAGCTGTCTGCTACTTAAAGGCATGTATCCACTTGCCCGAGACAGCAGTGCCTTTATTAAATTATTTTTGTCCATGTGGGCCTATGGTATATACTGTGCCCTCCCCGGCCTCTTAAACAAAAATGGAAACTGTGCCCCCACCATCTTAGTAACTCTCCTCTTCCCCGCCAGCGATCTTTTCGCCACTGTCATATGGCCGAACCTATTCCTTAATCTAGGTGCCCACAAACTCTCAACCCGCAGGGAGATCATGGGCGGCTGCTCCTCCTCCTCCAACTCATCCACTGTATCCCACTCCCCTACTCGCGTGCGGTCATACTCATCATCAGATTGTACCGTCCCATAATCCAAACTATCTGCCTGTCTCCTCCTTCTGTCCTCCTTCTCATTTTCTAAATGCACATAGCAGTACTGTCTATTCAAAACAAAATGTCTCCCGCCCTGCATTCATTGGTCCCTACAGATTCTCATTGCCCATCTCTTCTATCTAACCGCAACCTTGCTAGTTCCTTTTCTTCCTTTCTCAACGCTTCTTCCAACTCCTGTAGTTTCCTATCTATTTCATCCTGCGCTCTACGCTCGCAGCCGAAGTCGCTATACGGTTGGGGAGGTTATGATACTAGGCTGGTGTGGGCGGTGGGGTTGCAGTAGTGGGAAAAGGAACATAAGTGGGATTTGTGTATCCTGATCCAGTGCAGGTGGGGTAACACCGTAGTGGGGAATGAAAGAGACTGGTCTGTTCCTGTGGGGAATAATGGGGCAGGGGTTGATGACGCATTCGGGGCGATAGGCATGGTTGCGATCGGGACACAAAGGGTTGTTGGCTTATTAACCATTTTAGGGAGGTCGACAGGGACATCTTCCAAATCTTCCACAATTTCCCACGATTCCAATACTTCCTTCCTGTTTTTCAACTTTTTACCTCTATACCTAGCTGCCGAAAAGGTATACATGTGGCTCAAAATATCCTTATTATTTGTTCCCTGTTCTGGCCATGGTTTGCACATTCCTCCTTTTGCCTCTGCTAGCCATTCTTTATGGTATTTAAGGATTTTACTCAATACAAAGGAAGAGCTTTGCACATGTACTCCAACAGGGGTTACCGGCTCCATTGTAGCTGCCCTTCTATCACCATTATACATTACTTCTGTTGGACACACCCCAAACCAGCGGGGCCATTCTCACCCGTCACCCCGCTCCCCCTTCTTATAATTCCCTGCTACCAATGCCCCAGCCTTGTCCTCACTCACAGCCTCCTGCATCTCACACACATCCTCACACCACCCACAAATCATCTTTAACACAACATAATCAGGCACTCCCTCGGCCTATCCTCGTCACAATAGAACTAACAACAATGAACTCACACCAATAACAATAAAAAAATACTGTTCTGGTCCAACACTCCCTATATGTCTGGTGAGTAGATACCAGGTCCTCAAAGGGCCTCTACTACAACTACTTCTCGCCCTCACACTCCCCTTCACTGGATGGAGGGATCCCAGGCCCACTAATATCTGTATCCTTTTTTCCTTGCTGTACAGCGCTGTATTCTTCCCTAGTAAAATAGGAAAGGGTCCTGTTACACCACAATCCTCTATATTATAATGAAACTAATCTATATACAGTGCCATGTGGTCTTCCACACCTTCCACTCACTTCCTGCACTCACACCATTCCTCCTGCCCTCAAACACTCACACTCTGCTCCCTTACCCCACCTGTTTTTCTCTGCAAAATGTGCACTTACATCTAAGTGTTCTCCTAAAATCCCACGTCATGGGGCCCCATCAACGACCTGCACAATCAGGGGACAGCGCACCTCTCCAAGGAACGGACAGGAATTCTGCTAACATGGCTCCAGTAAACCTGTCCAAGATGTACAAAAGGGACTGGTCGCTGCAGGTGGGCGCGGCCCCTCCGGATGTGCGGCCAGGAATCCTCTTGCCTCAGGGGGGAGCCTGGGATCACATCTGGGTCACCAAGTTGTAAAGTAACCTCTCAACAACCAGACCGAAAAATAACAACCCTCTAGGGAAAGAGGCTTGGCGCACCCTTTTGTGAGAAGAACAAGAGCTTTATTTTGTATACTGAAAGCAAAAGGGGCAACAGGGCATTAAATGTCTGCTGAGTAGAGCACTCTGTCTGCTTCAAAACAAACAGCACATTATAAATGCAAAAATCGTCATTCATGGCGTGTTAAATATGCAGTGTTCATCCCCCATCCTCATTGGCTACTGCCTATTTTCATGCTAATAATCACATTTAGATCCCTAGTTCATTGGTCACTTCTTCTCTGACTCCAACAGCTTCACACGTGGGTAGCGATCTCTTCACCTTAGGTAACTGTAAAATGATTGGTTACGTTTCTGAAGATACTGCCCTGCCCTGAGGCCAAATCACGCGATGTGCAACTGGCCGGCAGCATGAGCTCAGTGGGTAACTTCGAGATCAGTCAGCTCCTTGTTAATAAAGCATCCCTTTTCTCATCCCAGACACTCAGGAGCCCCCGTCATGCCTCACCGTCGTAATCTTATAAGAGCTGGCATCATCCTTGCTCTCCTCATTACAAATCAAATACTTTGTTGTCCTCTGCTCTCTCCTTATCAGCCACCCCTCTTGAGGGGCAGGCCTGGGTTTCCTGCAGATCCCACTACTTAGTCTCTAAATAGTGAAGGATGTAGGAGTTTTGCTCATGGGCATCTGGTAGTTCAAATAGTATGCCGATTCTCCTGGGGGTGCTAGTGTCCTAAATCTCTGCATCTATATTGGCAGCTCAAGACTTCTGCCCTCACTCCCATGGGTTTGTCCTACACAACCAGCTGCCGCCCTTACTCATGGTGGGCAGCTCACTTTCCTTTCTAATTTTGCAAAGCTCTAACAAGATGTATCTATGTGTGTGTTTGTGTTCCCTACATCGCCAGGGGTGGGGAGAAATAATCAACCGCAGGACCTCGTTGTTTTGTGCGCCCAACACAGCCTGCGAGGTTTCAGGCCTACCTCCGAATATAATGTCAAGGATCCATTCTATATGTATTTTGTACGCATGCAATGTATCCACCTAGGATTCTAGGAATGTTGGCAGTAGTTTGCCCCATAATGTCCTATAATAAGGGTGTCCTGTGCCATTCACCTATACCCGCAAGTCTCCACCTTCCCTGTAACAGCCTATGCGTACTTCCCACATATTAGTACACTTTCTGTAATCGGAATCGTTTGGGAGGGGCTGGGATCTGAACTTGCATCCCAACACATTGCTGCCCTGTGTGCGCAGGAAGTTAATGAGGATGGCAGCACCAAGGAAAATGATAGTACGTCTTGGGGGCAATGATCTCCCCAACCTAGGAAGAGGGCAGTTATTAAAGCAAATGCAGGAAGGGTTCCAGATCCTGGTGCAGATGCTGCCAAAGACTAAGATTTTCTGGTCAGAGGTAGTACCACGGAATGTGCAGCGAGGTGCTGGGTCCAATGTGGCCATGGAGAAATCTAGAAAGAGGGTAAACAAAAGTATAGAAAGGTTTATGCAACTGGAAGGACTGGGTTTCATAGGCACAGGATGATGTGAGAGTAGGACCAAGTAAATTTCACTAGCAACAGGGTTCACCTGTCAGACAAAGGGCACAATGTTTTAATATTTGAGGTTTTTGCAGCTCTAAAAAGGGCAGGATGTGCGTAAGGAGCGATGGTGAGTATATATGTGTGAGTATATGGGCTGTAGTAAGTGGGGGCATTGTGGGTTACAGGGGCTACCCACAAAGCATGGCATGCTGGCTGCAAGAGCCAGGATGGGGTTCTAGGGCACTGACACCATAAGGGGCAGTTGTGACTCCTCAACAAATGAGTGCAGTGACCCAGGGTTATTCGCTCCGTACAAGGATATGGAAGTTACCTGGCGGTATAACAACCAGAGGTGGGCATATACACTAGAACTGAGGCCGGGAGCGACCGTGTCACCCGTAAAATGCCAAACCAAAGTGAAGGCTCACCAGTTTGTTGAACCCCAGGAATGGCAAAGAGCCACCCGGGGAAGTGTTTATAATCCAGGTGTACTTGTGGTCTGAGTAAGGCTAGGACCACTAGTTAGGTTGACTCTAATAAAGTGATCATGTTTCTTCCAATGTAAGAATTGTTGTTTGTGTAAATCATTTCGGTGGTAAAGCATGTGATGAATGTCATGGGCTTTGGGGGGCTTCAATAGGGGATAGCCTTCCTATGCCAGGAGCAGAGAATCCAAGGAGAGAACCTCACAGCGTCAAAGCCGCACCACCTGAGAGAGAAGAATGTGAAGAGAGTGACTGCTTCCAACATCGGTAGCCTGAGAAAACTTGCCCTCAACACAAAATACTACCCCAGACCGATTGGACCTCCTACACCCAACTGCTTACAACTGCACTCTCAACACTCCGAGAGGCACTCTGAAGAAGTTTAAATAAACACTGCATATTTAATATATTAAATAAAAATACACTGAACCGGTATTGCCACAAAAACGCTCCTCCAAGAACGATAAAGAGGCCTGAGACTGCTACTGTTCTATGCTTTTTGAATGGAGTTTTGTGAAGAGGGTGAATTGGTCAGCAGGCCACCATCTCAGAGAGAATAACTCACATAATTTTCGGTTTAAATAAAACAAAACAAAATGACAGGGCTTCTACACCCTTGCCAGATGGCAATCCTTCACAACACACCCCAGCACCAAAAGCTGCCTCTGCCTCTGGTCTCTTCCATGATAATCTGCAGCTATTAATATCCTCTCTGCGTTACTGTGTCTCCATTATAATTTAATCACTCCACGGGTGCCTCAGAATGGTTGGAAAAGGGGCCCCACTCCCTGAGACCACCAGGTGCCATGACACATCTTCAGCTGACCCTGACTGCTGCACCCCTCATACTGTACCTTGGACAGACCCCACTCTGACTGTAGAGTGTAGGCTTCATTTAACTGTTCCACCTGCGCATCCTGTAGCCCCCTCCTCCTCTGCCTCTCCACCATAGTCAGGGAGACATGTCTCAAAAGCTCTGTTACCATGGCAGCCATTTTACGCCTGGTATCACTTATTATTATTATTGTTATGCTATATGTAGTGCAGACCTAGCTTCGAGAAGCAACAGAGCACTTTACAGAGGCATACAACACCACAGATATACAACGGAGCACATTTCAGAGGCAACAACAGAACAGATATACAGCAGGGGGTTGGATACAGAGAGGCACAGAGGGGGGTACACCTGTACAGCGTGGCGGAGAGGAGAGGGGTGGACGGCATCTAGTAAATCAGGTAGCATGGGGGAGATGTGATGGCCTGGTTGCGGAGGAGGAGAGACTCCTTGAAGAGGTGGGTCTTGAGTTCTTTTCTGAATTGTAGCAGCGCAGGTGCAAGTCTAATGCTGACAGAGAGGAGGTTCCATAGTCTTGGGGCGTAGGCAGAGAAGGCTTGTTTTCTGGGCCTTTCCTTTTTGCAGCAGCGGATTTCAAGTCTGCATGTATCCAGGCTTTTGGTGTTGCGCTGTCCACTGGAGATTCAGAGTTCCTCCACGAGGTAGCTGGGTGACTTGAGGGCGACTGCTTTATAGATGATGCAGCAAGACTTGAAGGTGATTTGTGCGTGCAGTGGGAGATAGTGAAGGTCGATGAGGGCCAGGGTGATATGGTTGTATCTGCATAGACCCTTGATGGGGCATGCAGCCTCGTGTAGGACACTTTGAAGGGGAACAAGGGTGCACAACAGGAGGCCTCGAGGTAGAATAGGACTAGTGCTTAATAGTGAATCTAAAGCTGTCTGGAGGAAGGGCTTGACTTTCCGCAGGAAGGAGAGTTCATACCAAGCTGTCTGGGTTTTCTTAGCTATGTGTGCCTCTGAAAAAGGTGGGTGGACTCCGTCCACCGGCCAGTACCCTCGACTTGAGCCATGAGCACATGAAGAAGGATAGGCTCAAAAACCTAAATTATAGTATCCCTCAACAGAGAATACACAGCAAGAGCACATGAGAAGGAAAAGCACAAATACTTAAATTATAGAATTCCTTAACAAGGAATATACTGCAAGAGCACATGAGAAGGATAGGCACACACACCTAAATTATAGTATCTCCCAACAGAGAATACACTGCAAGAGCACATGAGAAGGATATGCACATAAACCTAAATTATAGAATTCCTCAACAGAGAATACACTGCAAGAGCACATGAGAATATCCCTCAATGGAGAATAAAATGTTTGAACTTATATCAAATGGAACACGTGATCACAATGGTGTATATAGGAACCCCAGAGGGATGATGACCCTTAATACCCTTAGGAAGCATTTTCGATATTATACTTATGTGGGCCAGGCAGTGTTTTGCTACTCTCACTATTTTGACGTTATTTCCAAAGATATAATATATTGTACTACGACAGAAAGAACTCTGGCCCAATGTCTAGCCGTCACCTTGTACTATCGCAGAAATAATTCCTGCTTAATGTCTGGTAGTATGATACCTGGTTAGATACTTAGAGTTGCCTGCCCTAAAACGCTTATTTGTATGTCTGAACCTGAGGTTTGTCTAGGACACTAGCCCACCTACCTCTCCCTGTGAACCACCCCCTACACTCTGATCTAATCCTCATTGGCCGCATCTCTTCTCCTACTGCCGAGCCACGTAGGAGCAAATTCTCTCAGACCAAGCTGTATAGTTTAGGCAGCACCCCTTGCTGCACACCCCTACACCCACCTATACCGTCGTAGGGGCAAGATCTCTCTTCCTAGCTAGCTTCTCCCCACTCGCCAAGATGCACCACAGGCTGCCCTACTCAAATGACATCACCCCTACACCTTTCCTGTGCTCCTTCCTCCTTGCCCCACCTGCCACACATACTCGGACACCTACTGGGTCAGACAACCATGCACACCCACCAAGCTCCAGGCCTGCGAAGTTGCATGACCACCCAGAACCCCACCAGTACACCTCACGACCCAGGCCTACCCACCTGAGAAACCTACTCTTAGGAGCCCGGTCTCGGCATAGGACAACCACGGATAAACCTAAGGAAGGAACTCCAAGACCCTTGACCCCACATATACACAAGCCTAACGCGCTGCAATACACCAACAAGGCTACCATTGTACCATGCCCCATCAAGACCCAAGATTCTCCCACTGCCCCCTCCATCCAGCTCAAATGCGCTCTTATTAATGCACGATCACTCCCGGCACATGCCACTGAGATTCGAGACCTGCTCACCGACCTGGATGTTGATCTCCTCGCCATCACCGAAACCTGGCTGAATGAAGCCTCTGGCCCCTCCATTGGTCTAGCCCTCTCCAGGGTACACCATATTCCACAAGGACAGAACCTCCAACAAAGGAGGTGGAGTGGCCCTCATCACTAAAGACTCCCTGGCCATTCGACAAGTAAATTCCCCATCGGATGACAACACAGATGCTCTATCTGTACAAAATCTCCCTCTCACCCAATAATACTATTTCCCTCCACATTATCTATCGCCCTTCCCCCCCTCCTACTAGACATCCAAATACATCTTCTTCACCAGTTAGAAGACAACATAAAACATAACAACAAAGCCATACTCCTGGGTGACTTCAACCTTGGCTTCAAAGACCCAAAAGACAAGCAAAGTAAAGCCTTTCCTAAGGTTCTCCACTACTGGGGCTGTCTCCAAAGAGTCACTGACCCGACGCACACAAAAGGTTGCATATTAGACTGGATAGCTGAACACAAGTGCAACATAGATATCAGCTCTAACACACCCCGCCCCTGGACCGACCACCACATCAGACACTTCCACATCCCTACCAAAAACATCATCAAACCCAACACCTTCACACCCCCAGCCTGGCCAGATCCTCTCGGCTCCTCACCAAAGAAAGGATCCTTCCTTTCACAGAGGCCTCGGCCCGGAAGCCCCCATTCTCCAATGGCCCCCTGGCTCTGGTTGAGCTCTACAACTCCACCATCAAAACTGCAGTAGACGCCATCACCCCTCCGCAGAGAAAAAAAGCCAAATCCAAGAAACACGCCAACTCATGATTCACCCAAGAGCTACTAGATCTAAGATCCCTCAAACGATCTGCGCTCACCAAATGGCAAACATGTCCCATGGACTTGACTCTACAAGCCTACAAAACTATTGCCTCACGCTATAAAAAAGCAATCTCCCTAGCCAAATCCTCCTCATACAACTCCAGGATCTCTAATGCAAAATCTGAGTCGAAAGAGCTTTTTGCAATATTCAAAGAACTGGCAGCCCCACCAGGTAACGCACAGGAAACCGCGAAAGATGTAACCTGGTGCAACAGTATCCAAACAGCCATGCTGAATAAAATAAACACCCTCCGGGGAAAAATCAACTCCCATTTCCTTGCACTGCCTAAAAGCAACGTTCCCTCTGCTTCTGTCCTAACCAGCACAACAAAGATATAAAATCGTTCACTTTCAGAGAAGTAACTGACATCATGTAACATATCAAGCCATCTACATGCAAGGGTGATATCTGCCCCGCGCTCCTTATCAAAGACTGCGCACACTCACTAGCCCCATTCCTCACAGCATTCACCAATGCTTCATTCTCATCGGGTATCATCCCCCCAGCACTGAAGGAGGCGTGTGTTCGCCCGTTACTGAAAAAACCCTCCCTTGATCCTGACTCACTGAATAACTACAGACCGATAACCACCGTTCCTTTTCTGCTTAAGATACTACACAAAGCTGCCTACCTGCAGATCCAACACTTCCTGGAAAGCAATAACGGTTTATGGTCATTTAATCTAAAACAATTGCATCTAATGCCATTTTATTGAAATGTTTCCATCTAAAAAATTTCCATCTAATGCTTTTCTTTTTAGAGGGGGGGTCCCCCTCTCAAATTCCCGATGTTTACCCTTTAAAATGCACCTGAACAAAAATTAAGCCTTTACCCCCAAAAAACATGCATTAGATGGACATTTTTTGATGGAACAATTTCGATGGAATGGTATTAGATGGAATGGGTTTAGATGTATTGACTAGATACTGCAATAACATACTAGGCAAGAGGCAATCTGGTTTCCTCGCCACTGTACTAAGACGGTCCTACTCAACCTTAAAAACAAAATAGGGGATACTATGGACAAAGGTAAGCCAGCGCTGCTCCTGCTCCTGGATCAGTCTGCAACCTTTGATTTGGTAGATCACAATACCCTCTGCAGACACCTCCCGGATGCTGCCCATTTCTCCCAGGAAGCCACATCATGGATCACCTCCTTCCTCGAAGGAAGACTTATGAGAGTGTTCTCTGAGCAGGCCAGTGCTACCACCACTCCCATCCATTGCGGAGTCCCCCAGGGTTCATGTGCATCCCCCACACTGTAAAACATCTTTACCCTCCACTCTTCAATGACCTAGACGATCACGGCTATGCCGTAGATACTCAAGTCCTCCTCCCCCTCTCAGGTTCCTATGAACAGGATGCAGCCACACTGAACGATACCTATGCACTTATCCAGGCGTGGATGGCAGCCAATGGCCTATGTCTCAATGGGGATAAAACAGAAATCCTGAACAAGCTAGACAGTAAATACAGTTCCTTCAGCATAGAGAACACCGTAATCACTGCCTCGGCAGCTGTCAAAACACTTGGAGTTTTCCTTGACTCCACCCTCACTAAGACTAGGCAAGTAAACACCCTCTCATCATCAGCCGCACTTACTACCAAGATCATAAATGCGGTTAAATCGTACCTCCTCTCCAAAAATTGTCTGAACATAGCTAGAGCCACCATCGGAGCCAAGCTAGATTATTGTAATGCCCTGCTTCTAGGCACATCTTCCAAAAACCTCAACAAATCGCAAATCACCCAAAATAACGCCCTGAGAGAGGCACTAAGCCGTCCAAAAAGGGAACACATTTCCCAAGCGAGAAGGGATGCCCACTGGCTCCCAGTCAGAGAGCGGATACTCTTTAAGACTCAGTCCATCACACAAATGTGCCTATCACAGTCTGCTCCCCTCTACCTATCAGAACAAATTCACTGTGTCACATCAAACAGACCCAAGCAGTCCAGCATACGTCCAGCTCTCAATCCCTACCTTTAAAAGAACCAAAGCAGGTGGTGCAAGCTTTCACTTCCTTGCTCCAAAGAACTAGAACGCGCTACCACTATTACTTCACTCACAGCGTTCCGCAGAGAGCTCAAATCCAAGCTATTTAACTAGACCTGCCTCACATGTACATAAGAAATGACGGCCTACCTTTCAACCTGGGGACCTGTCCTGTCTGTACTTCTTTTCTGTGAATGTATGTATCTGATCTGCACGTTTTTCTGCAATTGTATGTAGTACTATTGTCTGACTGTATCTCCTACGGTGCCATGTGCACATAAGGCCGTTAGGCGCTTTATAAATTTTAATAAATAAATAAAATAAATAAATAAGTTTCAACCAGGTGGGAAAATGGAGGCGTTGGGGCGGGAGGGTAGAAGTTCGTGTTCTTTTATTTCTTTTTTTTTTCTTTGTGGTGATGCAACTTGTGTGGAAAAATAATAAAGTGTTTTTTGACCCAAAAAATGAAATTTCCTATTGCTAAAATATAGAGTACCAATTTTTATCTCCTTCAGCCTCATCTTTATAATTAAAAATGGTTTCAAGCACCTCATGCCTGGAAGGAGGCTGGTTTCAAGCACCTCCTGCCTGGAAGGTGGCTGATAATGTTGCTAGTCCCCTGTGCACATACATAGTAACTGAAGCGTGATCTCTGACAAAGAACGGCATTTACACCGAGTACATTTCAACATATACATTAAGCCGGGCGTGACCAGCTTTTAAAAGTCACATGTTAGAAGACATTAATGAAAGAAATCATTTTCAGTGATTAAATAATCTAAAAGGCTTCCTTCCCATACCGGGAGTCGAACCCGGGCCGCCTGGGTGAAAACCAGGAATCCTAACCGCTAGACCATATGGGAGTCTTGTGGATCGGTGCTTCAGTTGTTTATATCTTCTTTTAGTGCGGTTCCACTGTCAGTCTTCTATGTTTTGTCTGTCATTTATAATGAAAGGGTACATTAATAATTTCAGCTCCACCTGTTGTAAGCAAAGAGAAGGCTCCTCGCTATTGTTCACTCTCCTTCAGTGTCAGGCAACATTGCTGCTGGGCCCGCCCCCTTGCTGCCTCTGGGCCTCGCCCCTAGAGTCTCAGGCAGGGCAGTGCCTCCCCTTTGGCTGCAGCCCATAAATTGTGGACGGCTTTATAATATCGGCATTTTAGCGAGTCTAACTGCCAGCTGAGCTCGCACACTCCCTCGCAGTGCCCATCCATGGTATCGAACAGAGTGACATTGAAACAAGCATTACGCTGGACAGAATCATTCATGTTTTGTGTTTTGAATATTGTTGCACCAGAAGGACCCAAAGCATTACACCAAGGAACAAAGGCAAGGCACACTTAGAGAAATTGTGATTTTGGCCCTGACCGGCGACATTCTCCTGGTCGGCTGGACGTAAGTAACTCTTAAAACGGACAATTGCCTCACCATTGCTGTTCATGAAGCGCAATGGATAAACCAATACATAGTTCTTTCGTGGTTATATGTAAATATACATGGTGAACACTAGATGGCAGGATTGCTAGAGTGTTTTTTTCATTTCATTTTAGTTAGACTAAAGAACACAACTTTCTAAAAAGATCTTCAAACACGCATTCACAAAATCAATAGTTTTGTTTGATCTTAAAATATTGCATAGTTACAGCTCATTGTTAACACATGGAAAGACCACCCAGGAAGTAACATCATTTGTCAGGTATTGGCGGGATGTACTCTGGTGCTTGCATCATATGCCAGGTATTGCCATGTATACCATGTATACCATTTAATGACATGGAAAGCCATGGTACTCACAACATTTTAAGATTGTGTTATGAAGCTCCAAGGTACTCATGCTTATCAATGGTAGCGCTATCCAAGAAAGGGAGAAGACAGCTAAGGGTTGGATCGCTGGAGCCTGCACAATCGAAGAAAAACCCCCCAAAATATCAACACCAATAGGAAAAACCACCTATCAAAATCAGCATGGTATCTTAGAAAAAAGTAACAAAAAAAGGTAAAAAAGCCTTAAAAGATTTAGTGTAAATTGGAATTGACCATGATGCAGGCCACAGCCAGTTAAGAATACAATATTTCCATGGGTGGTGAGCTGATTGCCATAGGTAGGAATGGTTCCCTATGCAGCTCAGCCAATAATAGTAGTGTTTCTCAAAAAGCCAAATGAAAAGCATTTTGAGCCCAATAATGCAATTTCAGATCCTACAAAATCCAAGCAGAAAAAAGGAGAGATGATCCCCCACCCCTCTCCATAGGCTTTCATATAGAGAGAGTAGTTCCAGCTTAGTGCGAGTAGTTCCAGCTTGCTCCTAGGCCCTTCAGCGCTGCCTGCCTCCAGCCTAGTCCTGTCCAGGATCATGAGCAGCTCTGACTGCCCCCACTGAAGCCAGCCTTTTATAGTATCAGAACCGTTGTTTACCGAAGGCACGAAGCTGATCTGTCTATAAAGAAGCAGAATTATCTCTAACGGCAAGAAGCCAATGGCCCCATCAGCCAATTCCTACTGAATCTTCCTTTTTCCACTCTACGACCTCTGCAGCTTATCCAAAATAGGGCAGCAAGACTTATTCTTGGCTTTAGGCCCAGGGACCGCATTTCTCCTGCACTAAAAAGTCTTCACTGGCTCCCAGTTGCTGCACAGATTAACTTCAAATCCCTCTGCATCATCCACAAGGCCGTCTGCGCCCGGGGACCACATTATCTTCAACTTTATCTCACTAAATACTCTCCCTCTAGACCACTTTGTGTGTAAAGCGTTTTGCTAAACAGAGGGCAGGAGGGTCGCTCATTTTCTTGTGCGGGCTCCCTCCTTTGGAATAGCCTCCCCCTCCCTCTGCACCCTGAGCAGGATCTTCTCAAATTTTGGAAGCTCCTTAAGACTTTCCTCTTTACCTCCTCTTCTACTCTCCTCTGGTAATCCCTCAGTTTCTGAATCAGTATCCTTGGCCCTTATGCATCTTTGTGGTCCTGACATCCCACACCAATTCCTTCCAGCTCCTCTCTATAAACAGCACTTTGCATCTGCACTCCCACCGCTCTGGAGGCTCGGATTTACACCCCCCGCGGCCCAGGCTATATAGCACTCAACATTCCTAACACTTCGTCTATGGTATACCCACAAGCTCAGACTCCCCAGCACTTACCCCCTCTTCCCTCTTCCTTTTCTGCACTTGCACGTTCTGAATAATCAGAAGGCATAGTAGGTTCCTCCGGTATGCTGTAATAAAAACGCGGCAAAAATTTTGCTTTGACAAAAAATTGCTGCAAAAATGCTGTGGTTTGACACAATAAAGGTGTATTCCATTATAACATTTAAGGGGAGCAGGGGTCGCAGGGCTGTCCCCCGCTCCCCTTAAATGGTATAATGGGTCTGGGGACTGCGGGGGTGTCCCTGCATCCTTTACATGGATTGCAGCGGCAAAACCACATCCTTTTTACCGCAATTGTTTGGGTAAATGGCCATTTTTGCCACGATTTTAACACATGGAACTGTTCCTCCCTCTCCCTTTTCCCCCTCTGCTCTTAAATATTGTGTTGTAATGTATTTCCTACCCTCACTCCCTCCCTGCCCTGGGGGCACTTTGAAACAGTATTTTCTTATTCTGTAAGTGCCTAACAAGCAAACAATAAATAAATAAATATTATCTCCCTCACATCCGACTAGCCCAGTAGCTTTGTAGCCCATTGTAGTCTTTTAGGACTTTGTTATTGTCAAAGGGTACAGCAAGTACTATTTACCAAAACAAAAGGAATATCTGAAACTCAACTGAAGTGGGAGAATGGGAGAAAAAGCTCCCCCCAATCTCCTCGCGACCATGGCCTAGAGGATCGCGGCCCAGACACCCACCACGAGATGAATTTGTCTATCTACCAGACGACCAAATACCCTGGTTCAAGAACATAAGAATATGCCCACCAGCCTGCCCTACTCAAGCCGACACCTGCGGCATGGATGAACTCGACTAAGACCTCAACAACAAGTAACCACATCGTTAGAGATGCCATAACGACCTAGCCAACTGCCAAGAACACACGTGCCACCATGCACACTTGTCACTCACGCACCAAACCACACGAAGAATATATTCAGTGCTATGACGTAGGTGACGGATACACCCACTGACGCGCATCTTTATTATTTTTCACATAGGTTTTTTTAGTAATGCAGAAACGCAAGACGTATAAAGCACTCGCGTATACACTTGCTGACGCTTCTCCCACCCCTTGCATCGTGATGAGAATATAAAGAAGACATAATACTGCCTATGAAGCCATGTCGAACCGCAGCACAGGTGCCGTGCATCACACATCCCCACCCATGAACCAGGCCCAAGTAGGCCGCAAGCAAGAACCGCCATGAACACTGAATAAGCGAGAGTACAAGTGTTGATCACGCAGAACGAGCCCTGCGAGAGCTCACAGCCAAGGGGGCGATGTTGCAACTCGTATGCTACCAGCCGGCGCCAAGGTCACACCTGTAGGCAAAGCCAAGCACACAGAAGCAAAATACAACTTTAAATGTGCAGAATTCCTCCCCAGCTACGGTCTCTCCACACGTGACCAAGCCAACCTGACAAGGTGCCAGACCCACGAGGAAGAAGTCGCCTGGGTCCCACGTCTGGGACACAGGTTGCAACAGTGAAATGACCAGATGGACACCTACAGCGATGGGAATGGCCTGCTCTCAAGCCTATGAGCAAACCCGCACATTGTCTGCACAAACACATTGTTACACATTGTTGCTAGTGACAGGTAGACCGCGAGCTGTGAACAACGTTGGTCCCAGACTGGGGGGCTCTCGGGAGGACCAATCAGAACATGGGGGCACTCATCACTGACGCCACTAACATTAGCCAATCATCAGGGGTCTTCGTTTAACAATTTTCAACTATCTAATAGAAGGGACAACCCAAGTATACAAACTGACTCATCCTCAACCACTAATATTGCTCTCTATATGTATACTATACTAACCCTACCACTTGAGGAACCAATCCGGAGTGGCAATAGGTTTTTCGCTAACTTTCCCAGGTGACGCAAGTAGCGCGTCATACTGCAGCAAAAAGGGCCTGCGAGCCCCACGAATTTTGAGAGTCTGGACGGACACGTACGATCCTAGACCCATCCCTGCCGTTGTTTTAATAAACAGCAGAATCGCCTTGCTTCGTAAGTGTGTCTCATGCTCATTTCTTGGGGAACGCGGGAGGAGTTGGGGCCTCCCAGCCTGGAGGTCCGCAGACGGCTCAGCCAACCCCGGGATAACCACCCCAACAAGTTGGAGGCACTGCTGAGATCTGTTTACGATCTACCTTTTCATTTTTATTTTTCCCAACGTCTCTCGTTGCGAGGAGGCCCAGCGGCACGGGCCCCCTCTGCCGCTGCCCCCTTTTTGAGGACTACAGGACCAGCGCAGAACTGCGAGAAGACCGGACAGCGCAATCCGGATATTGGCCCTCGGGAGCCGATTGAGAAGTATCCCGCCTGCGGTTGGCGAGTGTCCAGACGTGGTCCAGACGAGGGGAGGTGGCGAGCCGCTTGGAGGGGTGCACGCAGTCGAGCGGCCCCGCATCAAGAGAACTTGGTGAGTATGTCACACCAAACAAGCAATGTGAGATTGTGAGGGAGGGGGAGGAGTGCAATAAGGGCGGTGGGCGGTGTTACTAAGGTGTGCGGCGAAGATTTGATCAATTAGTGTTGACGGTGAAGTGAATGGTAGCAGGACAGGCGCGAGAGCCGTCCGCTACCACGTCACGGAAAAGGGTGGGTGGAGCAAGAAAGCACCACGTGTGGTTGCTCGTAGACACTGATTGGCCTAGGTCGTGGCCACCTGTAAGGGGGGTGTGTGGGTGGCTTTCCTACAAATTGGCTGTTATTGATCAATGAGTAGATGAGGATCCCTATTGATTGAGCAGTGAAACTCGATAGATAGATGACGTTTTCCTGTAGGTGGTAGCTAACTTGTTGCCTAGTACGGAAGATAATTGGCTGGTTAAGCCCTCCCGTTGAGGGGCGTATCACACGCGAGGCAACACAGCGTGCGCAGTCCGATTATACGAGTATATTGTTGGTTTGTGTTATGATGTTGCTGTTCGTATAGCAGCCTAAGCTACCTGGCATGATAAAGCTGGGTGGAATGGAATGTTATATGCCTCTGGTTCTGATGAGGTCATAGAGTGTGCAATTGACTGCGGTACTCTGAGTGTTCTAAGTTTGTCAGTTGATCTTGCTTAATGTTTCTGTAGGGAGCCCATGTTGATGTTGGGGGTCTTTTTCCCTAGTAAACTTAAATAAACCTATTTCTGAAGACTTACCTGTGCCTGTCGATGTCTTCGCAACAATGGCGACGAGGATGGGATGTTGAAGACCCCCAGCAAGGATCCTGAAGACTCTGCCACTCCGCCGTGCCCCCGGCGTAGCAGCGGCAGTTTGAATTGAACAGTTAGTCACACCATGTGCTGGCCGCTCCGCTTTGTTCCGGCGTCGAGCGGCCACTGAGTCCGGCAGCCGACTATCAAGTAAGTGTGCCGCTTGGACCCGTGTACCCGCAGGCCCTGATTCCTTCCGGAATCGAGCCCGCTCCGCTCCGCTGTTGGAACGTCTACGAGGCCGTTGGCCCCTCGCGTCCCACCTGTCGTTTCCCCGGCATCGTTGCATGGGGGAAGGCTAGTGCTGGCACCCGGACGGTGTAGCAGAAAGGCGCGGCATCTGCCGGGTGTTCGCAATCCCATACAAAAGAATTGGAGGAAGTGGAGAAGCGGAAGAGGAGCGGCTGTTCCGGGAAAGGGCGCCGTATGACAGGTAATACGGGCGCATGCAGAATCCTAAAGAGACAAATCTACCACGCAGCTGCTGGTTAATGCGCACGGTGAAGCAGGTGATTTGATGCCATACTGTGCTGAGCAGAGGCGCATTGGGATTTCCAGGGGTAGGCACCACACAGCTTCTAGTTGGAGCGCACCAGTGCCATCATATTAATACATGGGCTCACCCTGGTCTGAAGAGCGTTGGCACATTTGGCGTTATATCTAAGGCACATTATTTGCATCTAAAAAAGAAAAAACTACAAATAAGAAAGGGAGGCCCGAAAAGGAAGTAATTTTGATGTGGGAAGGGCGTGAGGAGCTGAAGGCTGGTCTGGAGTGTCTCCTGAAAAGTGAAAGTGGCTGAAGGCTGGTTTGGAGTGTCTCTCTGAGCAGCATGTCCTGTTTTAAGACCAGACATGGCAGGACTGCCGGGGATAGCTGGACCACCGATATTTATGCCGATACCAGGAGCTGCAAAAATACCATGGGCGCAGTGGTGTAAAGGATTTGCACACTATTTAAAGGCTGCCGGCGGAACGTCATATTCTAGTGAGAGGAAGTTAGCACTGTTATTGCATTTTTGGGGGTATGAAGGCCAAAGAATTTATGAGACGCTTCCTCAACCAACAGGAGATGGTGGCGAAGGTGATGCTACGAATTAATTTGACATTGCTTTGTTGAAGCTGGACAAGCATTTCAATCCCAAGACCAGCACAATATTGGAGCGATATAACTTTCGGATGAGGATGCAAGCCCAGGGTGAGTCAGTTGAGGATTATGTGACAGCCCTGCGACATTTAGCTTTAACTTACAAGTTCCAAGGAACATTCGATGAACATATTCGTGATCAGTTTATGACGCACTGTAGATATAATAAGATACGCGAGGAGTTGTGGTTGAAAGATGACCCCAATCTGGATGAAGTCTTAGCATCCTGGTAACCCATCCAGCTACTCTGCGTGATATTTTGTCTAGACCTTTCGTTTCAAAAATAACTTTCAAAGGCTTGTGATCTGCACGAATCACAAAGTTGTGGCTGTATTGAAGGGTGCAGTGCGAGTGGCTGGTGGCCAAGTTTGGAATAAAAATAGAGTGGCCACAGTGAAGAGGGGTGATGTGTGAAATGTATGGTTTGCGGAGGAGCTTTATAAAAGAAAAAGAAAGGGAGATGTGTTATGATGTTGCTGTTCGTATAGCAGCCTAAGCTACCTGGCATGATAAAGCTGGGTGGAATGGAATGTTATATGTCTCTGGTTCTGATGAGGTCATAGAGTGTGCAATGGACTGCGGTACTCTGAGTGTTCTAAGTTTGTCAGTTGATCTTGCTTAATGTTTCTGTAGGGAGCCCATGTTGATGTTGGGGGTCTTTTTCCCTAGTAAACTTAAATAAACCTATTTCTGAAGACTTACCTGTGCCTGTCGATGTCTTCCCAACAATTACCTTGTTCCAGGCGTAACAAGAGGACAGCTTTGGGGTTAACGGGGACAAACAGTAAAAACTTATTGTGAGCTTTCTGAAGTGTAAAAGATCATACCGGTAGTTTTTGGAAGAGGTCGGTGACGTCACCCATAGGGCTTTCATAGGATACCTTGACCACACAGCATTGTTGAAGGGTGGTGGGGAAGTGAATAGAGGGCAGGGGGTGCGCACAGAGGTTGTCGGCCACCCCAAATACGGGAAAGGTGGAGAGGGGGAAGTAACCGTGCACGGAGAACGCCGGCCACGCCGAGTGAGGTAGGAGGAGGAGGGGAGGAGAAAAGTGGGATGGCTGTATAAGCACGTCACACAGGGCACGCAGCGCAGGGGGCTTCGTGCGCCGTGGCCGCAAGGGGCCGTAACGGTATTAAGGAAGAAAAACAAACACAGGAAAAGACAGCATATTTGCAATTGTTATATTTGACTGTCTTTTAGCGGACGGTCGCAAGTCCCCAAACTACGGGGCCAGGTAACGACAACTATACTGAAGGGAGCTAAAAACACAGTGTAACCATGTCATACGGGTTAGAATCGGGAGGGTGGAGGAATACCCTCACTACCCCACTCCAGCATATGTGTAAAACACTATCGCCCCATAGGGAAAAACTGATCAAATACAGCATAGAATGGACACAAGGGACAGGCAACAAAATGACGACATCCTGGCCGCCTAACGGCAGTTTTGACCCGTACGCCCAACACTCACTACTGACACACATACATAACACATACAAGGCGAAGAAGTTGGCGCATCACGTGGAGGCGTTTAACTTATGGAGGATGTTCCAGGGGTCCCGACCAGGACCAACAGGGATGTTCACTGTGGAGGAAACGAAGGAGGGGAAGAAGATTAAGGAGGAAGAGGGAAATGGGGAAAAGGAGGTTGACAGCGCACAGTGCGTGGGAAGAGACCGAGAGGGGGATGAAAAGCTTAGCATCGCAAATGAAATAGAAGTAAAGAAGGAGAGGACCGACGACATGCCCCTAGCGAAAGTAGTGAAGAAGGAAGAAGGGGGGTTATATCCTGTGACGGAACTACGAGAAGCAGTAAGGCAACAACTAATGGTGGCTGAGGGATATTCGAACCCCGCGTAAAGCCCACCACCATATACAGCTACAGGTAGCTACACAGGGGGGGGAGGAGGTGGCAAGTACGGTAGGCCCAACTTGTACGAAGATGCACGCAAAGGAAGGGAAGAATAGTGAAGAACCAATCCCAACCATAGGACACGACGAGTGGGTAGCCGCGCAGGTGCTGTTAAAATTGCGAGGGACACTAACGGGAGAAGAAAAGGAGGTAGTACGGAGAATGAACCAGGACAATGGGGGCAGCGGTGAAATAAGAGGGGAGGAAGATAAAAGGAGAGAAGGGGAGCTGTTATGAGCAGAGTAGGAGATGTTGGAGGAACGATTGGCAGAATTAAGGAATGAGTAAAATCCACTGATCAAACAGCTTGAGAAAGAGGAACGAGGGAGAAGGCGGGAAAGGAAGGAAAGTAAGGATGAGTTAGAAAAAATTAGGGAACGAACTGAAGAACGGAAGAAGGAAGCTGAAAGGATGAAGACGATAGCAGAAAGGGTATCTGGAGTAGCACAGCGTGACAGGAAAAGAGAGGAAGAAGAGAAAGAAAAGGAAATGGAAATATGGAAGAAGAAAATACTATCCGAGAGCACCAGGAAATATGAGGAAGGTAAAGTAATAGAAAGCATATAAGAAAGGGAGAGAGAGAGATGGGAAAGGAGGAGAGAGGAAGAAAGGATATTAGAGAAGGTGAGTAGTGAGGTGATGGAGGAATTGAAACAGAAAAGAGAGGAAATAGGTGGTGAAATAGTGGAGAAGAGGGAAGGGGAAAGAAGAGAGAGGAAAGTGGAGAGTGGGGTAAGGACATATGTACGTCGGGATGCAGAAGTAGCCACAACATCAGCGCAAAGGGGAGCAATTGGTAAAAGAGAAGAGGAAGGAACGGATTTAATAGACTTAAAAACAGTGACAATTAGGGGGAAAAGGACAGATTTGGGGTTGTCGTTCCTGGATGAATTCTGCAGCAAAGAAGAAGAAGGAATGGGGGGAGAAGGAAGAAGCGGCGATAGGGAAAGCTTAGACAAATTGTACATCACCCGCACCAACCGGAAATCACCATGGGCATGCAGAAAGAAGGAAGAAGTGGGGGGAAGTGAGGAGAAAGAACGAGAAGTGGCGGGAGGGCAAACACGTGCAGTTACACCTGCATCATTCCGCCCAACATGTCTGCCCACACCCGCTCCTGAACACACCCCCTATGCCGGCAGGCTTAGAGATCTCCCTGGACGCAGGCAGGAAGAACAGACACACACACCCACATTAAATAAAGAAAATAATAAGAGAAGGGGGAGAAATGAAGGGGAAGCTACAACAAGCAGCGGTAATATGGACATGACAGATGATCTAGTTGACACAGAAGAAGAAGAGGGGTATAGGGATTCCACACCATGAAGACTGGGGGGACAGATGGGACACAAACTAATGCAGCTATTGGAGAGGGGGGGGTTAGACCACAATATGTCCCTTGAAAGCATGCCGATAAGGAAAATATAATGTGCAGGCTCCCATCACTAAGTGGAGGAGTGGGAAAATGGATATACGAGATGGAAAAGCACACTGCAGGACAGAAACTAGCAGTGGGAGACGTGAAGGGCCTATTAATATCAATATTAGGGGATGCGGCAGATGACATCTGGAAGAGAGCGGGTTTCCCCGGGGTCACAATAACGAACACATCACATGACGGGGGGGCCATTTGCGAATTGCAGGCATGCATTATGGCAAGCTCTGAGGGTACAATACCCAGACACCTCGGATATAGGAGCAATTACATCACGCAAGATGCGTGAGAACGAAGATCCTGTTGATTATATCCAGGAGATTCAGGAGAAGTGGTGTATGGAAACTAGAGAGCAATGGGACAAGACACCAGCAATATTTTACCACATACTAATACAAGGGCTTCCGGAGACAGTACAAAAACAATTGAAGAAAATAGTGGTAATGGAAGCTAAGGCCTGGCTGGAAATACAATTGACAATAGTACACCATTGTAGGATGTGGCAAGAAAAGATGAAACAAAAGGAAAAAGATAGAAAAGCGGAAGAGGCTAAATTAGTGCAGAAAAAACTGACTAAATACACCATGGAAGGAGCACTAATAACTAAACCAACAACAATGACACCAAACCCCACGCAAGTAGAGGCCGCACAGGATCCCTCACAACTACAAATAGCACCACTACCACAATCACCACGACTTATAACACAACAGCTGCCGCCACCCCCACCATACACGGCTAACCTAGGAGGAGGGTATATGGTACCAGGAAATGGATATTATAACAACCTCAGGGGAAGGGGAGGAATGATGAAGGGGAAGGGATATGGCCAACCTGCACATCAGCAAAGGGGAGGATTTCGAAGTTTCCACCCCACTGGGCAACCAGGGTACCAAGATAATGCAGGAAGTTTCCCATGGCAGACCAGGGAACCACCTGTATGTTGGGTTTGTGGGATGTTAGGACACATGTCACGTACGTGTAGAATGAGACCCTCCCCACCAGCATGGGGGGGAACAAGGACAAAAAGGGCCTATGAGGGAGCAGCAGGGTTACCAACAACCACAGGGGCTACAACAGAGCAGCACACAGCAGCAATTAGCAACACAACAACAGCTGCAGACATATTCACTACCGCAACAACAGGCGGCAATAACACAACAACACCAAGTGCAGCCAGTGCAGCAGCTCACTCAAATACAGGACCATAAGTTAACCCCCACCGATACACAGCTACAACAAACACAGTTGGGAAGGGTGACTATCCTGGGACACAACCCTTACACAGGAAGCGGTCAGTCATTATACCCACAATAGGACAGCCCACAGACGTCCTTGGTGTGTCCCATCTTGTCGATAACACCTAATAGTGCGGAGGAACCACGCATTGAGGTAACGATAGGTGACAAAAAATGATCATTCCTTGTTGACACTGGGGCAACCAGGTCTTGTATAAGGGAGGGTAGATTCAAAATGTCAGGTGAGGCCATGAACACCCAAGGATTTTCTGAGGCTAGGGGTTGGTTCCCTTTACTGATAACATCTCCTTATCTATTGGAGATTATGACATGTCTGTCCCGCTCCTGTATTCAAGGGAGTCGCCAGTGAACATACTTGGGAGGGACATAATGAGCAGATTAAATATGACAATCTCCTTCACGGAGGATGGCATAATTTGCTCCACACCAGGAATAAAAATGCTTACTGCACGACAAATACTGCAAGCGTACTGTGGCCAGACAGTAGCTCGGGCTGAGCCAGTGGATGGCAAACTGTTCCAGTACGGAACAGACATGGCATTCACCTGGATGCCAGGAATAGAAGGAGAGATCTGGAGGAGGCCAGCAGCATATTTGTTCAGGCCTGAGACACCAGCCAGTGAACCAGAAGGGAAGATGATTTCGGTGAGCATCGAGAGTATTATAGCAACTGCTGATTATATCGCAGTACATGCCCAAGACCGGGAAGGGAGAGCATGGAGGGCAGTGATAGCACTGGCTGAGGGATGCAGGCTCACTCAGGTGTCCGATGAAGAGCTCTTTTCAGAAGACAGGGAAGAAGGAGAGATGGTATTTATGATGAGTGTAGATATATGGCTAAGAGTGACGTATAAGCAAGTGGCACAGAAAATGGCCATGGCACCTGAGGCACCCGCATCTACCCCAGTTCCATTCTACTAGGAAGTTATGGCTAAGGTTCCAGCATCACTGTGGACCACCAGTCCCTATGACGTGGGCTGCATAAAGAGTATCAGAGGAGTAAGAATAAAGCTGAAGAAGGGTGCAATACTACCTAGAGTGAAACAATACCCACTATCAAAAGAGGCAGATGAGGGCATATACGAAACCATAACGGCCCTGATAAATAATGGCATATTGGTACCATCAGAATCACCATGTAACACGGCCGTGTACCCAGTGCGCAAAGCTAAAGGAGGGTCTTGGCGTTTTATCCAGGACCTCAGACTCTTGAATAACATTGTAGAGGCAGAATACCCCATAGCAGCAAACCCAGCCACAAAATTATGTGGAATTCCGGCAGAGGCCTCACGGTTCGCCGTGATTGACCTCAAAAATGCCTTTTTCTCAATACCCCTGCACCCAGATTCACAAGACTTGACAAGCTTCACATACAGGAACACAAAATGGAAACACACCAGGTTACCACAAGGGTACTGCAAGTCACCCTCAATTTTCAACAGAGTAATACAGATGGACTTGGGAAACATTGAATTAGAAAGTACGGTGCTTCAATATGTTGACGATATAATAATTTGCAGCACAACCGAGAAAAGGTGCAGGGAGGACTCAATGAAAATGCTGACAGTGTTGGCTGAAAAGGGTTACAAGGTAGACAAGGAAAAGTTACAGTACTTTCAGGAACAGGTACAATACATTGGTCAACTAATATCCCAGCACGGAAGAAAGATTGCACCACAAAGAGCACAAGCTATATCCAACACGCCACAACCACAAACGGTGAGGGAGCTGCAGCAGTTCCTGGGATTATGCAATTACTGTAGAGCATGGGTTTTTGACTACAGCTCATACATAGGACCCCTACTCGAGGCATTGAGAGAAGCACACAAAGGGGACAAAACATTGGGATGGACAAGGGAAATGAAGGAGGCATTTGACGAGTTGAAACACGCCATATCCACTGCTCCGGTACTAGCCACCCCAGATTATGAACGACAGTTCTTTATCTTTTCGCATTGCGACTCAGCAGTAATGAAAGCAGTATTGACTCAGAAAACCAGCATGGGACATAAGCCAATAGCGTTCTACAGCTGTCACTTGGACCCTGTCATGCTAAGACATTTCCCTTGCGAACAGAGTCTCGCCGCAGCTGCATTTGCGGTGGAGAAATCATCAGCGATTACAATGGGGTGCCCAACCACACTATTTGTGGAGCATGCGCTATTTGCAATATTGAATAAGCCTAAGTCCACACTAACCACACAGAGGACGTCAGGTTATGAGATCATCTTGTCTAGACCCGTATTGTCAATTGTCAGATGCAGTACAGTTAACCCAGCCAGATTTATAGCGGAAGTTATTGAGGAAGGTGGTTATGCTCACGATTGTACACAGACTATCGAAACATACTCATGCACTAGAAAAGTTGAAGAGGATGCACTTAAGGGTGGGGAGATTTTGTACATTGATGGGTCATCAACAATAGACCAAAGTGATGGGATGAGGAGAACTGGGGCAGCAGTTGTAAAAATGACAGAAGATTTGATGTATGTCCCTGTGAAATGCGTGCAGTTACCACAGCATTATTCGGCTAGAGCAGCAGAATTGGTTGCACTGATCTTGGCGTTGAAGGAAAGCGTTGACAAAAGAGTTACTATATATTCTGATAGCGCATATGTCACGTCAACCGTCCACTCGGGGCTGATAAAATGGCAGAGAAGAGGGTTCAGGAGAGCTGATGGCACCCCAGTGCAACATGCTCTTTTGTTAGCAGAATTAATTGAAGTAATTAATGATCCCCAAGAGATAGCTTTGGTTAAATGCCCGGCACACACTAATGGAGACGACCATATCTCGAAAGGGAATGAAACAGCAGACGCACATGCCAAGCATGCGGCATACTTTGGTGAAATATGGAACCCCCCTGAGTCAGAGAGAGGGAGGGGGAGGGGGATGGCAAAACAGATGATGATGAAAGAAGGGTACACCCATCTCCCCGCAACACAGATAATGGAATTACAGGCAGCCGTACCAATGACAGAAAAGGAACTATGGGTAAAAAGAGGATGTCCGATGTCCCCAACTGACGCACTGTGGCGTCAAAATAACACTGGAAAGGTGGTCATGCCGTTGGCACTGTTGAACACCGCCCTGGCCCAGCTCCATCATCCAGCACATACAGGAAAGGAAGTAATTGCAGCACAAATTAGGGAAGATTGGTTCTGCCCCGAGTTAAATTCTCATGTAAAAAATTTCATCAGCAATTGCCTCACATGCCAACAGTTTATGGCCGGTCACACGCTGCAAGTGATAAAAGGTACTATACCCCGGCCAGAGGGACCCTTTCTACACATTTATATTGACTACGTTGATATGATCAATGTATGTCAAGGACATAGGTATATGATTGTAGTGGTATGACCATTCTCCAGGTGGATCGAGGCCGGACCCTGCTCACACGCGGATGCGTTCAGAGCAGCTAAATTTTTTGTGAGCGAGGTTTTTCCCAGGTGGGGTGTGTGCGAAGTGCTGCGGTCAGATAACGGCCCACACTTTGCTAATGAAATGTTTCAGCTCATCACGTCCTTGCTGGGTATTAAAAATAAATTTGCATATGCATATCACCCGCAGTCCAACGCTGTATGTGAACGCCTGAATGGCCCATTGAAAGAAGAAATCGCAAAAATTCAGCAGACAACCAAGAAGAGCTGGTTGTACTGTCTTCCGCTGGCTCTATTTGAGCTAAGGAATAGGCCAGGGTCTGACCACCACCTCACTCCCCACGAGGTGGTGACAGGACGTCAAATGCGCCTTCCTCTAACGCCTACATCAAGAGCATTCACAGACCATGAAAACACTGCAACTGTTCTTGGTGACGAAATGTATCAATATGTGTCTTCTTTGATTACGAGTGTAGCGTTTGTATCTCAACAGCTCGAGCGCACGGGGGCGGGTTGAAGAGTTCTCAACAAGAAGACACCAACAAGGAACTGGGAAAGGAAGGACTATGCACTATTGCTAAAGGTGACCATGTGCTACTCAGCAACTTTAATAGAAAGTGGAACGGCCCACGCTTTACTGGTCCTCATTTGGTAGAAGAGGTAGCTACCAAAGCGGTGAAATTACAGGATAAGCGTGCACGACGTAAAGATCTACAAACTCCAGACCCGCCCTAGCGTTAACGAAAGAGCCATTGGAAGAGCAACGGCATCAACAGCATCGGCTACAGAGAAGGACACATCAATCACAGCTGATGATAGTAGTGTCACTACATCTGATCACCCCCCAAATTCCCCAAAGGCAACTGCTGAGATGGACATTGGACGCTGGCCCACAGCCCATCCCATGGTCACGAGATCACAAAGTAAACAACTTCTGCCCAACTGAGCCCCAGACCCCTCCCCTCTAAGGTCACCCCCGATTGAAGGACGTTGTATAACAAACTTGGGTATTGCACACACACACACATATAAGACACAATTTTGTGTTTTCTCTCTTTTTTTTCTCACACATGCAGGTACCATGTATAATTGTATTGTTAAGAAAATAAGTAACTAACAGTGTACTCTTCCCAGGAGTAGATGCTGCCCACAGTTGATAACACCCCTGAAGCCCTAGCACACCAATTTGTATATCATATAAGAAGACCAAAGTACCTAAAAAGAAGGAGGGTACGTGTATATTACATATATATTATATTATATTATATTATTGTTTTGGCCATAGAACAATCATTTCCCCATCTTCACGAGCACTTACCGGCTCTAAGAGATAGATCACTAAGGTTAGCATGGGAACAGCTCTTCGCCTGGGCACTGAATGATTACTTGATAGGGAGAGCTTAATAACAACGACTAATAATAATAACAAGCATATTGAGGATTTTCAGGCGGGCACCTTTAACGTCGCAAGAATGAGCTGCCGGACTGCAGCAAGGTAAGATCAAAATGCCGGTGAGACTAGCACTTGTAATAAAAATGATAGGAGTATTGGTCATCACTGGTCTGCTGGCTGCCTCTGTATGGCAGAAAAGTTATGCTATCAATATTATGGCTGCACCCAAAACTAACATGCCCCCTCCCACGGCTGCAACAGGTATGACGTCAGGTGGTACTAGCAACCCTACGGATAAGGGAAGTAGAGTTAAACGCAGCACATATTCTGGTAAGAAGGGTATTGATAATTACATAACAGATTCAGCACACGTCTCAAACAACATGTGGTACCAGCACATGACCCAAATTGGTAAGCAGACGACAGAAGATAGCTGTTATGTGTGCTCATTGATCCCATACGCCATGAGCGCTTCACGGACCTTCGTCGCCACAGAAATACAGGAAAAGACGGCGCGATGTATAGTATATCTGGCACTATTTCAAACGAGAGGACGATTTCAAGGAACGGTGGTGAGAATGCAGTGGGAAACAAGAGACACATACCCATACGAAAACAATTTCCTCAAGTCATATTTGAGTTACCATAAGAGCGGTTTACACGCTGAAGTGTTCAGCTACATGACGAGTGGCCCTGAAAAGGGAGAAACGAAGAAAATAACACTACAATACCTACCATGTGATTGGTACGCCACTGAAGTTCCTGGTATACAAGGATCTTGGGAAAGGCCACTGATAACGATAACAGGGAAGGTATACATGAACAATGAATGGGAAATAGGAGTGGTCGGTAGCAACATGATAACAAGAGAAAATATTACCGCCATACAGGAACACAACGACAGATGTTGGACGACATGGGGCAAATACGTACCCATGCTGATATGGATGGAGAAGGATGATGACCCAATAAGCATACTACCGCTGACCGTGCCCAAGTCATGCTACCAACACAGAGGAGGTGTGGAGGTGGGATATAACACCAACTGTGGAAGTATGTTAGAATTACCAGAGGGGGGTCTTGGAACGGCAGTGATAATGGATCACTATTGGGCCTGCGGAGATAAGGCATATCACACCTTGCCTCCGTTGTGGAATGGTATATGCACAATGGTACACATCAACGTACCATCACTAGTGGTGCCCCAAAAACATGTGAACATGGCCAATTTCCCCAAAATGGATGAAGTAAATAAGAGGAAGAGGAGATACGTACAATCACAGGAGGGAGAGAACAACAACAACAACAATAACATCCTAACAAGGATAAAGAGACAAGGAGAACCCCTGACAGGAAACTACCTGTGGGGAAGGTCGGAAACAGCACTCACTTCTATTCCGCCAGAACATAGATTATTCAGCAGGGCTGCAATGTTCTTCTCGGCAATAATACACCCAGGACTGCAAGCTTATGCAAACACTAAATGGCTCCAGATCACCCGATGGGAACTAATGATGACAATTAATTCAACAGTAAACGGATTCAATGCCATAAAAAGAGGAGCTGCGAGCGGTAAGAATGGTAGCACTACAGAACAGATATGTACTGGATCTTCTCACAGCAATGGAAGGAGGAGTTTGTGCAAAAATAGGACAATCATGCTGCACATTTATTCCTGCTAACGATGCAGATAATGGTACACTTACTGAAGCAGTATCACAACTGGCCCAAATGCACTCCAAGATGATGGAAGAAAGTAAAGGAGTAAAGAAGGACAATAGCTGGTTTTCATTGTTATGTTCATGGATGCCATCATGGCTGTCGGACAGGCTGAAGGTAATAGTTGGATGCATAATACTGGCTGCAGCTGTATTGATTGTAATAAGGTTTTGGAAGGCCAGGAAGGCACGCACTACAGACGAAATGATCGAAATGGTTGGCATGCACCCCTTGATGCCAACTGATGATGACCAGCACACCGACGTGATAATAAAGGAAAGAGAGAAACTGCGCAAACAGATCATCACCAATCACTTAGACCCACCATCCGTTAAGCTTGAGAACCCAAGAAACCCGAGGAGCTATATCGGAAGATGGGTATACTGCAAACCGGGAGGGAGCTGTGTATATATGTACTGGTCATTTGAAGACCATGTCAACCACTATGGACACCTGGGAGGAGTGACCAAAATATGGAGAGTAAGAGGAGATAAAGAAAAAGATATGTTTGTGGTCGACAAGTAGACAAGAGGGGGGAATGAAGTGGGAGAATGGGAGAAAAATCTCCCCCCAATCTCCTCGCGACCATGGCCTAGAGGATCGCGGCCCAGACACCCACCACGAGATGAATTCATCTATCTACCAGACGACCAAATACCCTGGTTCAAGAACATAAGGATATGCCCACCAGCCTGCCCTACTCAAGCCGACACCTGCGGCATGGATGAACTCGACTAAGACCTCAACAATAAGCACCCACATCGTTGGAGATGCCATAACGACCTAGCCAACTGCCAAGAACACACATGCCACCATGCACACTGGTCACTCACGCACCAACCCACACGAAAATTATATTCAGTGCTATGACGTAGGTGACGGATACACCCACTGACGCGCATCTTTATTATTTTTCACATAGGTTTTTTAGTAATGCAGAAAAGCAAGATGCATAAAGCACTCGCGTATACGCTTGCTGACGCTTCTCCCACCCCTCGCATCGTGATGAGAATATAAAAAAGACGTAATACTGCCTATGAAGCCATGTCAAACCGCAGCACAGGTGCCGTGCATCACACATCCCCACCCATGAACCAGGCCCAAGTAGGCCGCAAGCAAGAACCGCCATGAACACTGAATAAGCGAGAGTACAAGTGCTGATCACGCAGAACGAGCCCAGTGAGAGCTCACAGCCAAGGGGGCGATGTTGCAACTCGTATGCTACCAGCCGGCGCCAAGGTCACACATGTAAGCAAAGCGAAGCACACAGAAGCAAAATACAACTTTAAATGTGCAGAATTCTGCCCCAGCTACGGTGTCTCCACACGTGACCAAGCCAACCTGACAAGGTGCCAGACCCACAAGGAAGAAGCCGCCTGGGTCCCACGTCTGGGACACAGGTTGCAACAGTGAAATGACCAGATGGACACCTATAGCGATGGGAATGGCCTGCTCTCAAGCCTATGAGCAAACCTGCACATTGTCTGCACGAACACATAGTCACACATTGTTGCTAGTGACAGGTACACCGCGAGCTGGGAACAACGATGGTCCCAGACTGGGGGGCTCACGGGAGGACCAATCAGAACATGGGGGCACTCATCACTGACGCCACTAACATTAGCCAATCATCAGGGGTCTTCGTGTAACAATTTTCAACTATCTAATAGAAGGGACAACCCAAGTATACCACCTGACTCATCCTCAACCACTAATATTGCTCTCTATATGTATACTATACTAACCCTTCCACTCGAGGAACCAATCCGGAGTGGCAATAGGTTTTTCGCTAACTTTCCCAGGTGGTGCAAGTAGCACGTCATACTGCGGAAAAAAAGGCCTGCGAGCCCCACGAATTTTGAGAGTCTGGACGGACGTGTACGATCCTGGACCCATCCCTGCCGTTGTTTTAATAAACAGCAGAATCGCCTTGCTTCTTGTGTGTGTCTCATACTCATTTTTTGGGGAACGCGGGAGGAGTTGGGGCCTCCCAGCCCGGAGGTCCGCAGACGGCTCAGTCGACCCCCGGATAACCACCCCAACACATCCCAGACCATTGGATTGCAGCCCAGAAACAATGTCAGTGTAGTGTACCAAATTCCTTCCAAAACAACTGATTAGCCGGACTCAAAGCCCAGACATTCAAAATGAATAGGAACATCTGTTCATAACTGTTGATAAATGCTCACTGCAAGGGCGCGGGTGTTGGCGTCCCGCGGAGGGTGTTTGCTGAAGCCCAGGAGGGACACCGTACTCACGGAGGGGAGGCCACACCCCCTCCCTATTTCTTCTCCTCATTATCCCCGCAGGGCAGGAAGCCCGCGGGGGAGCAAGGGCGCGGGTGTTGGCATCCGCGGAGGGTGTTTGCTGAAGCCCAGGAGGGCCACCGTACTCACGGAGGGGAGGCCACGCCCCCTCCCTGTTTCTCCTCCTCATTATCCCCGCAGGGCAGGAACCCCACAGGGGAGCAAGGGCGCGGGTGTTGGCGTCCCACGGAGTGTGTTTGCTGAAGCCCAGGAGGGCCACCGTACTCACAGAGGGGAGGCCACGCCCCCTCCCTATTTCTTCTCCTCACTATCCCCGCAGGGCAGGAAGCCCGCGGGGGAGCAAGGGCGCGGGTGTTGGTGTCCCGCGGAGGGTGTTTGCGGACCCGTGGAGGTGTACCATCTGGACTTTGTTCCTTTGACCCTGAGGCGGTGCAAGGACGCAGTGTTTAGGTGGTGAAGAGGAAGGCCCGGCCTGGATCCGCCTGGGAGACGAGGGTGTAGTAAGTGCTGGTGAGGGACTGTATGAGGAGCTGTTTGTCTGTTGGTCTTGGACAAGAGGGCTGAAACACTGGTGTGGACTTGCTAAACCCGCAATGTCACTCCTCAAGTCCCTGAGAACTTTGAAAGCCCACGGTCCACCAAGGAAACCCCCCCTCCATCACCAGTGCTCTCACCCTTCCCCCTCCCTTCGTTTTGCTCAGAGGTTCATCTCGCCCGCCAAGAGAGTGGCCCCAAACCCAAGCGAAAGGTCTTGAAGAGGTTTCGCTCCCAGGATCAAAAGGGAGCGCCAGTCATAGCCTTAAATCTGGATGTACAAAACTCTGTCCTAGTACATGCAGTTGAGCCCTTCACATGTTCCCCCGAACCCCCGCTAGAGATGAAAGATGGGGGTTGTCGGTAGCGGCAGGGGGACAGCATAGGCGCAGGACAAGGGATCAGGGAAGGTCCAATACCTACCAACCATGGAAGTCTGTCTGATTCTTGTGAAGGAGGGGATTGTACCTCTAAGCCTCAGGCTATCATAGGCCCCAACGGAGGAAGACATCCAGGCCCGTTGTCCCATCCATCCACTGCAGATGTGCTCTCCCCCCTTGTCCCCACCCTGAGCGTCAGTCCCCCCAAGGTGTTATCCGTTTCCGGAATTCTTGGTCCCGGAATGGAGATGCCGGAGTCCAATGAGAGAGACACTGCAGGAATCGGAGTTCTAGTCAGCAGCTATCCCTCAGTAAGCTCCACTCCTGCAAGCAACATCACGGCCTCCACCCCGCCATCAGGCTCTAACATTCGTGCCAGCCCGGGAAAGACTCTTTCTAGCTCTGCTCTGGCTAGCCCAATTGCGGGGGGCAGCTCTTTTATTGACGACGACCTTGTATGCAACCTCCCCCTGGGCAACAGAAGTTTCGGGAGTGTGCCTATGCCCACAGTGTGCCTATTGGCCAGCCCCTCTCTCCACCTATCTCCACTTAGGGTGTTCAAGCAACCAAAATGTGTAACCTCCCCGGCTGCAGGGCCGGTCATTAACCCACCAGTCGAGGTGGATCTGTCACTCGGGGGGGGTGTAAGTGCAACCAAGTTTTGGCAGAGTTGGCTGCTATTAGAAATTTGCTTACAACACTAATAGCCATTAAGGGGTGGGGGCAAAGGGAGGGAGAGCCCTTTCCCATTCCGATTGTTTGTAAGGGTCTCTCTGACTTTTCTCTGGTACACCCTAAGAACCAAGACCCTCTTTGTCCCGAGACTATAGCCTCAACATCTTCTTGCCCTAGCCTGTTATCAGGGATCGTACATTCGGATATTGGAAAAGTTCCCAGGGCAGGGGGCTCCAAGCAGAGTGAGCTCAGTGGGGTGGCGGAATCTGCCCCAAATCCAGTAGGTCTAAAAAGCCCTAATCATGGGGGGAAGATCGCTTGTGGTCCACGGCACAGAGATGGTCCATCTCAGCCTCCTGTTCAAGGCCAGATTGGTCGAGCTACAGTGTATCTTCACGGGGTACCAAAAATGGAAAGGAACATGCTGGAGTCCGGGAGTCTCTCGTAAACAAAAGTGTTCACTGGCTACGATCCGTGAGAGGTTGTTCCTTCGTGTCCAGGGAAACCTTGGTAGGCTGTCGGAGACTGGCCAGTTTGGGCAAGAGCTCGGAGGACATAGTGGAATTGGCCTTTTGGGACTGGAGACTGACGAGCAGGGTCCTGGGTCAATGGGGGGGGGGCGGGAAGGATGCCAGGGAGCGGAATCCTAATCAGCCCACACTTATATTTAGGCTCCAAATTCCCCTCGAGGCCAGTCAGGAGGACCTACCCCCTGTCTGGGGCAAACCTCACTCCCCTGGGCCGTGATCGGTCAGGCTTTTTGGGGGCCAGGCAAGGGGAGTTATCCAGAGGGTGATGGGGTGCTTTGTTTCACCCTTTTCTTTCCCTAAGAGACTCTTTGCTGTACTACCCGATTATATGGCTTATTGATTGTAATTGCTTTTTGTGTGTTGTTTCTGCTTTGTGTTTGATGGATTATTTTTTCAATCCGAATAAACTTGTTGACTGACTGAATATATTTCAATGCATTTTACTCTGTACATGCCATCATGCCAAAAGACTACACAGCTTGAGATATTGCTCCACCCCAAGCACAGCTAAAATACATAACAGTGTGTCTGTTCTGTGCAGAGGCATGGTGTATTTCCTATGCAGTGCTAGGGAGCTGCCTTTGTGTGCAGTGCAAAGATGAAGCAGTTGTTTGTGTGTGTCAATGTTGTATTGTTGTTTGTGTGTACAGTGAAATGTTGGTGGGGATTTGCATGCATTTGTGTGTATGCAGGAGTGGGGCAGTGTTTTGCCAATACTGGGAACTGTATGCCTGTGTGCAGTTTTGGGAAAATATGTGTGTGTGAGAGAGAGAGGGAGAGAGAGTTGTGGTGAAGTATCCTAAAGAACTGTAAGCAAACTCTTACAACAAGAGCCTTTCTTCCATGACTATCATCATGTGAGAGTTCCTATGGAAACACAGTAGACTTAAAATGGGGGAGGAACCACAAAGATGCTGAATAGATGGTGTCCTGAATACACCACTGCGCTGTGAGTGGCTACAAGATAGTTATAGAAGTAGTTTGTGCCAAAGAGGAAATGACATGAATGCCGGCTCAGGCCGAAGGTGGGGGCAGCAAGCCTTACGATGGAAAGAGAGACACCTACTCAGAGTATTTCTGAGTCACGGGATACATTTCCCCTTGAGTAGCCGCAGAGAGAGTCTTGTCACTTTTCAGAGGCATAGCATTTCATAGCTGGAATTGGGGTTTGAGTTCCAATAACACCCTGAGAAAGAAACTGACTGCTACAGTATTGCACACTGGAAATTGAGGTTTGTGTTCCCAGAATTCTCTCAGGAGTAGACTTGAGTAGAACAATATTATATATTGAAAACTGAAGTCCGAGTTCCAAGATACTTCTAACAAAGAGACTGCCTAATCCCTAGTAGGGACTGAAGTTCAACTTGAGAAAGTGACTAAAAAGTCTGAGGTCAGTAACCAAGCAAAGTTGCAAAACTTGAACCACATGACCAAGTTTTCATTGAATAAAATTGTTAATCTTAAGCCTGTTCCAACATCATCTTTTTTTAAATGATTTGCATTTGCTCTTTGCAATCATGTGAAAACATGTTAAAACATGTTAAAACACAATTTACACATTCCTTGCATATCTCAGTGTATTGTAAAGACCTCTTTTCAAGCAAAAGGATGGTAGAAAAGGTTTACCACAAAATTGTGTGGATATACATTGATCCTAAGTCAAGTGTTCTTTTTCTGTGAAGGTTTTAAAGGCTGAAATATTTCCATTTGTCAAACTAATACACACACAGGCTCAGAACATCTGGAAAAGGTAAATATTACCATACATTTTGATGCAGGAGCGGATGAAGGGAGAACCCTTGACTTATTAATCTCTGCTTCCTTATTTACAGGTCCTATATGTTAGTTAGAAATCCTTTCCCATTGTCACGCTGCCCAGGCTTATCTGTTCTCTGCCACTGCGCAGGTAGTGCAACATTAAAACATGTCCCTAGCAGCTGCCTTGGGGTCTTAAGGACGGAGCATGCTAGAAGAAACCACATTACCTAGCACGCCACAAACGTACATCCAGTGACCTGATTGCCGCCGGGCTTGCATGTCACACGCAACATGATGCATGAAGACCTAAAAGCTCAGCGTCTTCCTGTCTCTGCTCCTTATCAGCTGTTTCACATGAGGGTGCCGTTTACCTTTATCTTTGGATTACCTGGTGTGCTGGATTCTCACCTACACTGGCACAGTCCTTGTTTTTTGGATTGCCCCGTGTTTAGCTTTTGTGAGGATTTGGACTTTGTGACTTTGGACTGACCTGGATACATGTGTATTGATTGTAGCTTCTGGACTTGGTGATTCACAGAATTTGTACTTCTGGTTCTCCAAATGGAATTGGACCTTTGTTTTGGATTGTTAAGGATTGAATTTCCTGAATACTTTCCTTCTTACCCTCTCCCTAGAAATTGTGTCCTCATGCCGCTCAGAGAAGTTCTTCGTCCCTGATCTATTCCTCTTTCCACACATGTGGACACTAGAGGTATGAATGTTTCTAGAGGAAGGGGTTTGGTTGTCAGTTCTTGCCTTGGTGTTGGTCTTTGGTTTCTCTTCCTTTACAGCTACAGAGATTGCCTGGGGGCCCTTCCTCCCCTTTTTACCTTTTGGCAAATTGGTTGGACAGTAGAGTATAGTTTGTGCTTCTCTGGCTGGTCCATTGTGAAGAAGGTTGTTAGTTCACCTGGGGCTCCATCCCCGACAGTCACTTAACATGGGCAAGAGAACTACTGCTAGAATATTGGCCAAATGTGGGCACTCAAACATACTAGTATTTACAAAAAACATATGTAATAAGATGGTAACTAAGAAGGGCAGGTATTCAGTCTTTATGTGTCCTGTGTCCCGGGCTGCGTTTACAACAGACTGCCCATGAAATGCAAGATAAATGGCTAAATGCCACAGCAGGATGCAGCCTAGCCACCTGGCAGAGGAATGGCGTGGCCACAGTGGAGCAGGTAAGCATTTTTATGTGTGTGTGTGACTGTGAGTGTGTGTGTTTGTTGATGATAAGGGGAATGGAGGCAGGGATGGAGCAGAAAAGGGTGCCAAGGCAGAGTTGGTGGTGAAATCCTGCCAGATGTTAAGTGTGGAAGGACTAGGAGAGGATGTTTTGTTTTGGGTGGACTGGGTGGTGGGTGGGATTGGTAGAGCAGTACCAAGGAGGATTCATGGTTGAAACACCCATGGCCAATCCAAACCTTGCCAAAAATGAGCACCATTTTGGAGGAGGGGGTTCCATTGGACGGGATAACAATAGACCCGAAGGGGAGGTTATGGAGACAAGACGGGTCGGACTGGGACATAAAATAATCCCAAGTTGCAAAAGATAAGTCTGCCATGAAAAGCAAGTGTCCCACCTCCACAAACACATGCAATATGTGGCTTTTTGCAGCACACTATTTAGAGAAGAGGGCGTAGGTGCAGTTCTGCACACATGTGATTGTTGCATGCAATGTTTTCCGTGACAAACTGAGAAAATGTGGTGTTAAAGTTAATTTAGTTCCGTGTAACAGATACAAACATCATCACAACTCTAGTCTGTTAGCAGTGTGGAGAACTATGGGGCGATAATAGAACATTCCCCTGGGATAAACTGAGAAAAGAAAGTGTTTGTATGGAGCGAGAGAGGCATTGTTCAAAAGAGTTTGTTTTGAGAAGGAGATTTCATCCTCTTACTCTCTAGTGATATGCTATGATAGAGAGTTTCTAGGCGTGAATGACATGAGTCAGTTTCAACAAAGTAAAAGAGAATCCACAAACTATAGCCATTTCTATGACCTTTAAATACACTGAATCCAGAGACAGGGTTGGCAATTCCAGGGCAGGCAGAGAACTTTATCTGTTAAAATGTGAACCTTTTGACGTATAGAAATATAAGGCCCAGACATTTGGAGTGTGTTTACGACCAACAGGCCCCAGCACACACCAAAACATTGAATAAAGCTTTAGAGCATAAATGAACAATTCCCGGATTTCACCACAATGCCATACTCCTAATATTGTTTGCAGAAGGTGCACTTGTGAACTCTAACAGAAAAAGTTTGAAATGGAACATGTCTGAAAAGATACTTTGTATTGTGTTTGGAGCAGCAGCCCCAACTGAAGAGGAATCTGCCCATCACTATGGACATTCACGCACTTTATACAAGCATCCCACAGCGGGAAGCAATTGCATGTGTAAGAGAATATCTAACATCTAACCTCACTGATAGCAGGGTCAATGTAGAATTCCTGGTGGAACTTACCAGCATTCCATTGCAGAAAACCCTTTTTCAATGGACACTTCTACATTCAGATTAAGGGGACCGCAACAGGAGCAGCTTTTACAGCTAGCCTAGTGGTCCTCCACATGGCCACATTTGAAAATCAGTTTATCTTCTCAGACCAGAATCCCTTTCTACGACACATTATTAAATAGAAATGATACATCGATTATGTACTTCTCATCTGGCAGAGGGATATTAACAACCTTCACGAGTTTCACATCTGGCTTAATGTATGTAACCCAATATTAAGTTCACCCTGGAAGGTAGTGGCTTCAGTGTCAATTTCTTAGATTTGAATTTATGAATCACTGATGGTCAAAAAGGGGGCTCCTGATTGGGACCCTATTCTGCCTAGGAGGGGTAAATTGTCATTCAAACGCAGTTGAATGGGTCGGTGAAGGAGAATACTAGACCACCTGACACTTCTATGCACATGAGACAAACACATTTACCAGGTTAAAAGAAATAATCAGGCCCCTTCATTGTTTCCAGAAATTTTTCATTGTTTCATTGTACTTATGAAAACAATTATATCAATATGTCTACTGGGAGACACCACACAGAATGACAGTGCTATATTTGATACAGAAAAATGAATGACAATAACTGTATCTCCAAGATACATAACTTGGAGTGGAGTACACAGAATTTACAACATACATATCTTTCTGTCAAGAGTCGTCAAGACAGGGGACATAACAGGCGAGCAAATGTGAACAAACAAATACATGTGAATACAATTATAAACAAAAATAGTGAGTGTTTATCACTATGACTCAGCGAGTCGAGGTCTACACCACAGTGTTTCGGCCCTTCAGGAGATGGAGTATTAGCCTTTCTTGTGGGGCCTTCGTCAGGACGGGGAGACTGTAACATCTGGGTGTTCTGGGTGTGTTGTTGGAATAAATAAAGCACAGTAAGAGGTGGTGCTATAAGGTAGGTGGCATAGTGTCAGAGGTATTTTATGGAGGGCACACTGTATGTGCTGGTTATGAGCGCCTGTCTACATAACTTTGATGGTTCTTACTGTGTCTGCTAGGAGCTGGAACATGGCTGATTAATTCAAAATGGTGTCCTTGCTTCACTGGCTGGACAGAGTACAGATCCAATCTGTAAAGGGTGAATCCAATTTTAGTGTAGGGGAGTCAGAACTAGTTCTAGATACTGTGATCTGACTACATCCACTGCTTACCTGAATGGTGGCAGTTGGATTATGATCTTAGCAGGGGCGCCGCTTGGCACCTAGCCGCTTAGTCTTCTTGGTATAGTATGGCCGGCAGCATGGGTTGCTGGATAGCGCCGGCTATGGAACTGAGTGCATCAGATACACGCGTGTCAGGATCCCGTATTGTTGTGGTTCCTGAAAATCGAACGGGAATCAAGTCAGTGTGCAGTTTAGTATGCGGAAATGTGGAGTCTGTAGTACAGACCTTGTCCGATGGCATACCTGTCCCCTGCAGTCGTTCCTACTCTGGCTCGCGTCTCGTAGCGATGGATGCCGTTGTCATGGCCACTGCTGTATATATAGCGGTGGCCATTTTGAAAATGCCTACATGGAAAATGCGTATATGACACGGAATGGGTGTACTTGGGGGCACATTTAGAGCATTCCAAACAATTTATGGTTGACCCCAGTCCTTATGATGAATAGTGATCGAGTTATTTACAATGTTTACACCGCGTTGCTATGGTAACCTGGCAACGTGTCCCAAATGGACTTAGATTATCTGGACACGTGATAAAGCATGTATGATTTCAAGGGATGCCTATCATGGACATTTGAATCGACCTGATGTTATGTTATGTTACTTGGTTGTTATATAGCGCCTTATGTATCATTGGTATGATCTCAAAGCGCTGGTAGGTTGAACGCCCTCGGGAACCGCAGTTCAGTCAGTAGAGAGAGGGAGAGTGTGTATGGTGTGTGAGTGCACCGGGTATGTGTGCAGCTGGTGTGGTTGTTGCATGAAAGCTGCTTCTCAGCGGGAGGTGTGGTGCTGAGGTAATCAGTTGTATGTGTTCAGTCTGGAGGGTGGACACCCAGACAGAGCTCTGGCTGCGTTAGGCCTGGAGAGACTCTTAAGCTAGCCGGAATGTTCTCATCTAGCTGTGTTTTATTAGGATGATGTGGAGTTTGTGGGGTCATGTTATTATGAGAACAGCTAGACCCAATGTGTCATAGTACAGCAGTGTTCTAGTTGAATGATGGTGTATAGGGAAGAGTAAGGGTAGTTCTTTTATATGGTGGTTATCAGTAAAACGCTTGTGATCAAGCACGAGAGCATGACAGGGGGCGTACATTAGGCACAATTTCTAAGTTCAACAATACCACAGTTACGCTTTTAGGCACGATTTCTAGACTCAGAATTTAACACAGCGATGACATTAGGCACACTTTCTAAATTCAATCTTTGGCAGAGTGATGCTATTAGGCACACTTTCTAGATGTCACTTTAGCAATGTTAAATTAGGCGTATGGTATCTCGGAAGGGCAGTTTCTCACATATCATAGGGTGACCAAGATGGTAAAGCATAGGTGGCCGGCAGTTGGGATGGGAATTACTAGGGACAACATGCTTCACACAATATATGATCTGGCGGGAGGAGGCCACGTCATCTCCAGGCTCTACTAACTGATGATATAAACACTGAGTAAACCAGGGCTCAAGGTAATGGTCAAACGGGAATGGGATGTCGACACACCTTTACTGACCAGGAATGGGCTAGAGTGCTGTTGTACACCAGGAAAGTGTCTGATGATTGAACTCGGGCGGTTGCCATGTTAGAGAAGCCACATCAGCATTCTAATTCAGTGTAGTCTGAATGCCCGTTGGTCGAGGGCGGATGCACATGACATGCGCCGCTAATCTTAGTGAAGTAGGGTGATGGTAGCAGAATGTGTGTAGATGGGGCTGATCCCCGATGTGAGTCATTGGGCACACAATTTAAAACAACATTTTAATCAACATATTGAAGTATTGCAGAGTGAAACATGGAAAAAATTATAATCACATTTTGTTGTATGTATCCCACTACATTACATAATCAATTGGTGTCAACTCTGGGATGTGCATGCCCAAAGAGTGTGTCCTAGTCCATTGTGGCTCGTATTATACTGGCTGGTTAACCATTTCCGCGCAAGAGTGTATTTAATGGGAATGCATTCAATGTCACACATGTGTCCCCGAACTAACTCTAGTGCAGCAGGAGGGTTTCGACTACCAGCTATATATGATGGGTTCTAGTGTGTTAGTATGCCTCGTATGTGAGTGCAGATCACTGGGTGGAGCATGGCATGGCACCTCCTGTATGGGAGGATATTTACAAAAAGGACTTCCATTCCACAGAGATATTAAAACCTTCCTTCACTGTGTTTAGTTTGTGGACCCATTTCTGTTCCAACTGTGTTAGTCTTTTGTTCATATCACCCCCTCTTATGGTGGGTTTTAATTTTTGAAGTACAAACCATCGGAGGTCTTTATCTTTGTCCTTTTTTTTACAAAATGGTTGACCAAAGGTTTGTCTAGGATCTTGTTCCTGATACAGGAACGATGTTCAGAAATTCTCATTTTGATTGCCCTGATCTTCTTGCCAATATATAGTAGCCCACATGGGCATTCTATGATGTAAATCACACATTTGGTGTTACAGTTCGTGTGATCTCTTAAAACCCACTTGATGTTTTTTTGCTCAAACACTTGTTTTTGTGTGGACAGGGCACAGGTCACACACTGGCCACGTTGAAAGTGGCCCTTGATGTGTGGAAGGTACCACAAGGTGTTAGTTGTAGCGTTGGGTTCAAGAAAAGTGTGTACCAGAGATTCCTTTAGATTCTTGTTCTTTTTAAAAGCGAAACCGGGTTTCTTTTTGAGGGTTCCCGGGTTTTTGACCAAATACCAATATTTCTTTATAGTCCTTTCTATCAGGTTGCTCAAAGGGCTAAATGTGGTGACACAGACCAAACTGTCCACATTGTTTGTGATTTTGGTTTCCAAGCATATGTCTCTCGGGGTGTGGGTTGCTGTTTTCTTGGCGTCTTTTATGGCTTTCCATGGGTAACCTCTTTGTGTAAGTCTCATTTGGAGGTCTTCGGCATGCTTTTTGAATTTATCTGTATCTGTACAGTTCCTCCTGATGCGCAAGAATTGGCCGTATGGGAGATTATATTGGAGGCCCTCTGGATGGTAGCTGTTGAAGTGTAACAAACGGTTTCTGTCGGTTGGTTTCCGGTATAATCCAGTTTTCAGTCTATCCCCTGTTCTGTATACGTGGAGATCCAGAAAATCGATACTATGATGGTCCCATTGTATCGTGAATTTGATGTGAGGGTTCCGTTGGTTTAACCACTGATGGAATAGTAGCAGATCCTTTGGTGATCCATTCCGGATCAGCAGGACGTCGTCTATATACCGCTTCCATGTAGCAATCTGTAGTTGAAATGGGTTCTCTTCTGAGAATATGTTGTCAGTTTCATATTGGACCATAAAGAGGTTCGCCACATTAGGGGCGAAAGTAGCCACCATGCTAACCCCTTTAGTCTGCTTGTACATCTAACTCCTGAACAGGAAGGCATTTTCGGCCATGGCAAGCCTTGTGCATTCTAAGATGAATTCTGTAGGAGTGGAGTGGGTGTTCCTTCTCCGGTCAAGGACTCTTCTGATCACTTCAAGACCTTCTTTTTTGAGGATGGAGGTATAAAGTGCCTCTACGTCCATGGTGGCAAGTAAACTGTCCTCTTTCATCTCTATTTCGTTGAGTATCAGGATAATGCTGGTTGTGTCTTTTAAATAGAATGGCATTTGATTCACGAACGGTTTCAGAAAGAAATCTCTGTAGACCGACAGGGGTTCTAAAAGTGAATCACACGCGGAGACAATTGGTCTCCCTGGTGGCTTAGTCTCGTTTTTATGCATTTTAGGTAGGATATAAAATGCTGGGCTCCGAGGATGTAGTTTGTTCAAGAAGATCTCTTCTTCTTCGCAGATCCATCCTTCATTCATAGCATGTTGTGTGCGGCTTTTGATCTCTCCTTGTAGATCCTTGGTGGGGTCGTGATTTAGGGTCTTGTAGGCCCCCAAGTACACCCATTCCGTGTCATATACACATTTGCCACGTAGGCATTTAAAAAACGGCCACCGCTATATATACAGCGGTGGCCATGACAACAGCGTCCATCGCTACGAGACGCGAGCCTCCGTAGGAACATAGCAGACAGGTATGCCATCGGACTCCACATTTCCGCATACTAAACTGCACACTGACTTGATTACCGTTCGATTTTTAGGAACCACAACAATACGGTATCCTGACAACCGTGCATCTGATGCACTCAGTTCCATAGCCAGGGCTATCCATCAACTTATGCTGCCGGCCATACGATACCAAGAAGACTAAGCAGATAGGTGCCAAGCGGCGCCCATGCCAAGATCATAATCCAACTTCCACCATTCAGGTAAGCAGTGGATGTAGTGAGATCACAGTATCTAGAACTAGTTCTGACTTCCCTACACTAAATTTGCATTCACGCTTTACAGTTTGGATCTGTACTCTGTCCAGCCAGTGAAGCAAGGACACCATTTTCAATCAATCAGCCGTGTTCCAGCTCCTAGCAGACACGGTAAGCGCCATCAAAGATATTTAGACAGGCGCTCATAACCAGCACATACAGTGTGCCCTTCATAAAATACCTCAGACACTATGCCACCTACCTTATAGCACCACCCCTTACTGTGCTTCATTTATTCCAACAGCACACCCAAAACACCCAGACATTACAGTCTCCCCGTCCTGACGAAAGCCTCCCAAGAAAGGCTAATACTCCATCTCCTGAAGGGCCGAAACACTGTGGTGTAGAGCTTGCCTCGCTGAGTCATAGTGATAAACACTCACTATTTTTGTTTATAATTGTATTCACATGTATTTGTTTGTTCACATTTGCTCACCTGTACTCCACTCCAAGTTATGAATCTTGGAGATACAATTATTGTCATTCGTTTTGCAGTATCAAATATAACACTGTTGTTCTGTGTGGTTGCGCCCAGTAGACATATTGATATAATTGTTTTCATAAGTACAATGAAATATTTCTGGAAACAATCAAGGGGTCTGATAATTTCTTTTGACTCGGTAAATTTGTTTGTCCCATGTGCATAAAAGTGTCAGGTGGTCTAGTATTCTCCTTCACCGACCCATTCAACTGTGTCTTATGAATCACTGATGGGACACATTTATGCTTCCTTTTTCAACCAATTGAAAATACAGCTTTACACTAAACTAGCTTTCAACCTAGAAGTCTTAAGGACAACTTACCATATGGACAGTATTTTAGGATTAGACGAAACTGCTGAGATTTGCAGGACTTCACACCACATGCAGAAGTCCTGGACGATATGTTGTGTAAAGAAGGCAACCCCAAACATTTTTAAGAAAATCAAAGAAGCGGGCCAGATATACACTGTGGGGATGCCTCTTGGAAAACCACGGGAACGAGAGAACCGAGAGTGTGATGACGTGTGTTATCACCCACTCGCCAATGAAATTTAAGGTTAAAAGTATTATCACAAAATACTGGCCCATTGTGAATTTGAACTTGCCAAATGAAGCTACTCCCATGTTTGCGCTTAAATGGGCACCAAACCTCAAGGACAAACTAGTACACTCAGCCTTCCAAAAAGAAAATCCTAGAAACACATCATGGAACCTATGCCCCATAATAGGCCACCACCCCTGCGGGCAATGTTCTGTTTGAAAGTTTACAACAAAAATACCTTCCTTCACGGTGGTTACATAATAATGGAAACTACCGGGTTTTACCAACTGCAAGACTAAACCAATAATCTACTGCATGCATGCCCTTGACATGTAAGATATATTGGCCAAATTGCGTGATCTGTAAACATGAGAGTGCCAGAACACAGATCCCGCATTAGGTGCAAAGTCATCACAGCACCTCTGCTCCCACATTTCTTAACTTTCACACACTCACCTGAAGTCATGTAAAGTCGTCCAATAATGTTGAACAGCTTTTACTCCAAAAGGAATCCTGTTGGATCCATAGCATGAAGGCATCACGAAGCAAGACACAGACAACAGATTCAAAGTTCATTAAAAAATGATTTATTAAAGTAAATATCAGGATGGTAGAAGGCCTAACTTGCCCTATACTAAGGTGGGATTTGCCTACCTGAATAATACTAAGGAAAGTCTGAGTCAAATAGTTCAACTTAAAGGTCTGTCTGGGCCCAGAACCTACCCTTGCCCTCACAACGAAAGCTAAACAATGTGTAGGGATGTCAATAATAAAGGAAATGTTCGTATGTTGCACTTGGAAATATTTCCTTTAGCTTTTGCCAATACTGGTTCCCTCTGGATCTATTGACAATGTTCATACTTTATTGGCTTAAGCCAATGCTTGTTTCCTCATTCCTACATTCTTTTCTTAAGGAATCTGCTTCCCAGGCATTCTTATAACTTTTCTTAGATGTATTCCCGAATGCTTTATGGTTCGCAACACTCAGTAATGCTTGCAAGTGTTATTTTGTATTTTAAAACGAAGCAGGAAATTCAAAAATGCTTTTCCATACAAGTTTGTTCATAAACGAGCAGTCCTGGACTGCGGACCAACTTGCTTTCAGGCACGGTCGAGGAGGGAGCACTCCGAGCCATAAACATACAATGGACTCACCGGGTGCGTCGGGCTCTCCACCTCAGTAAGCCGCTTATTGCACGATCTCTGTGGTTTTCTTTCTCCCTGTCTTCTTAGTCAGGAGGGAGTTTCCTTCTCCGCTCGTCGGCACCAGGGAAAAGGGCAGTTTTCTTTGCTCCCAATCCGTCTCTTGCACCTGCCAGCCTTCAGGGCTTCTCCACGTGCAGGTCTCTGTCTCAGACCTATGGCAGCCTTTCGTGACAGCCTCTTGCCTCTGCGTTCCACTGCATGGATCAGGTCTACTGCTCTCTCAAGTCCCTCTTCATACGGCTTCTTGGCATGTATGAGCTTGTTTTCTTGTCTTCTCTCGCCTTACTTGATTGCCTCGATCTGCTCTTGAGGGAGGTATTTATCCCGTCCAGCCTTACTCAGGTGCAGGTCATTTCCCTTCCATCTTTGATTACAGTACTTCTGGTACTCAACGTCCATCTTCCTCGCTCAGGCACCAGAGTGTTTTTCACCCTCTTATTTGTCTCAGTACCAAAGTGGTGTTCTGAACTTTGAGTGTGAAGGGGAGGATAGGGAAAGGGTCTACAATAGCCAATAAAGGCTGGGGAGGGTTAGGTTGTTCTTCAATAGGGAAAGGGGGATACCATGTCTCTCCTGTGGGCACTCCACTCCCATTCCCCAAGTACCACCCACCCAGGTGATCCTCCCTCGCTTCTCCAACCCCAGAGTTGGGATCCAAGAGCAATGGCCTTTCCCTGGCCCCCTGAGCAGAGGATTCAGGGGAAGTAGGAGTGAGGATACCCTCAGGTTTCTCACAATAGGATGGTGACCCACATCAGTGGCTTGAATGAACAGTTTCTAATCTAAATCCAATTGTAATCAATCAAGTGTGTGGCTTCTATGACAGAGCACCTTCTGTACTGTCCTGCAAATAACGTGAGCTCTTAGTGAATGTTAAGAAGGATAGATCAATCATTAGTAAATGTGATTTTACATTGACCTTTGAAATATGTAACTTGTCTCACAGGCATAATGGGCCTCACTCAGAAAAATTTGCATTTATTTGTATTGGGATGGGTGTAGTTTACGTCTGTATGATTAGTGCCACATTCAAAACGCTGTCTATATTCTATGAAGTGAGAACAAACTTTGAAATTGGTATATGAAGCATTTCAGATGCTCTGTATAATATTTAGGGCGAACCTATTCAGGCTATACTAATGTATTAGAAGCACTTGCTCCATTAGTAATAATAAAATACAATAGAGCGCCTCAGCGACACAATGTAAACGTCCACCAAATCAAAACCTGCCATACTTCCATTGGAGTCAATTTCGCCCGTCGTTCTGTGAAAGAGCAACTGCCTGTACATAGCTTGCACAATGTCCGTACACAAACAATGCACAATGTCCGTACACAAACAACCAATGTCATACAAGTAGAAAAGAAAAGTATCACACTCTCGTTAAAAACAAGAATGGAATAATAAACATAGTGAAAGGTGTAAGGAAGGCAGGTATCAAAGCAAGAAAGACACAAGTGATCACAGTTCAAGGGTTTTTAATAGACTGTAAAAATGGGTGGGATAAACTCCTAATTTAAACCTAAGTCTAAGATGGGAGCAAGCTACGCCATCAAATAATAAGAATACAGTCCTAGTGGAGTCTAATCAAATAAAAAGGGCCTATACTAAAAAAAAAAACTATTGTCAATCCTTACCTGTAAATACAAAATAGTGTGGGATAGTGTTGACAAAGAAAGAAAGAAGTGTTCTCAAATGATAAGTCAGGATGTTATAGCCGGGGTCTCCCTTCCCCATGTTTGAAGCACGGGACAAGGTGGGACTCTTGAGCACAGCACACATCTGGGGCTCCTTCGGCCCCAGTTTACATTTCCTATTACAATATCAGGACCTTCTGTGCCCCAGTCTTTTTATGTAAAGTCTCATGCTTTAGAGGACTTGATGTATCACAAACAACAAACAAACAGTTCCTTCTATAAACAATGGTCGAAGTGTGCGAAATGAAGGAGTGGAACTATGTTACCTACTATCCTAACCCTGCTCCTCATACACCCCATCGCAACACCCACTACCCCGCACAATACAAACCCCCAAACACCTCCGTCTGCTGTTTAAGGGAATGCTGAGTGCAGTGCACTGAAAGTGCAAGTTTCAACTTCTTCCTACGCTTTTATTTTGAAACAAAACCATTCTGGAAAGGTTTCTTTTTAAAATAAAAGTATAGGAACAGTAGAACGTAACAAATAAAAGTAGAGGAGCACCACTCCCAAAAGCTCCTGCCCTCTTCGACCACTGTCTATAAATCTTCAGGTCTGGCAACTCTTCTTCACACTGTGGACGCCCATCAGTCGAGTTGACATTTGTTATCACAATGTAGTTCACTTAAGCTTTTCAATTCACAACGTGTCAAAGACATTCGACTGTTCAAGTGGTTTTGACACGACCCTTGTATGATCGATTTGACATCTCTCCCTGGCCTCCCTTGGGCCTACTGGTCTTGTAGTATTCAAGAATGTTAATGCCTTTTTTAAACAATTGGGCAGCTTATTCTTTCCACTTTACAGTTTCTAAAAGCACTTGCCAATTAACATCTTGCTGGTTTCTTAACATCATATGGCGTTCCCCTCTTCCAGGCACACACACCATTTCGGGTACACTTTCACAGGTCATCACATTCTCCTTGTTCAGAGTCTCTCGAATGTTCGCCCCTGTGGCGCCGGACCACTCTAACCCAGATAGCTTCTTAGTTCACAAAAGACCTTTGTCTATTGTCTTTTTTTTCTTTATGCAAATGCTGCCACTACAACCATGAGCTCAACACAGTCAGGTTTACAATCAGTTTCCTCCGACTCACCGGCTGTGTTGAACTCGTTGGCTTGTCTTCCACTGGAGTCCGGGACAGTACCACGGCGGCAAGCTCTTTTCCCCGCCCCGGCTATCATTGCGGGAGGGTACCGTTGACATCTGTCACACCAAACGCCAGCTGCGTTTCCCGGTCTTATAGTTCTGTCTTCGAAGGCTTTGCCGTTCTGTCATCCTTGCGGTTTCCTCTGTCTTTCTCCTTCATTTGAACTGTAGTCTCGGAATCGTTGCTTTCTCGTGCGTTCAGCCTTGCTCAAAGTGTGCTCTCGTGCTCCACCTTTTATCCCTTTGTGGAAGCGAAAGGGCCGTCGGGTGTGTGTAGTTATCGGCAATTGCCTGACCCTTGTGTTGTAACATGTCCTCAGGGTAAAGTTAGAAATATATCTTTCCTTGGGCTCAATACCTGGGACATATACTGAAGTAAAGGGGATTCTTTCTGCCTCCTATTTCATTAACCCTCGGTTTAGGGGGATTGGTAAACTTGGAAGGGTGAGAATGGTAGGGGTTGTGATGTGAATGGCAAAGAATCCTAAAAATAATTGTTTGTAGGTCTGACAAGGGAATTACCGAAATTATCGTTGTGAAATGAATAGGGGGGATTGTGGGAACTGTGGTGTTTTGTCAAAGCAGACTGGGAGTCTGGGAAATAATAATCAGAGTTATGGGGACAAGAATGCCTGTGAGTACTCGGATAGGCAACAAGAAAACACGGACTCTGGGAGATGTAGTTTCCCGCTATAACCTTGTTTGGGTTCTTTAAAGGTTTACCAGATGCAAAGGGAATGTTGAATTCTGATGAGGGGGTTCATGGGATGGAAGGGGGGTTAATTTGGAATATCCTACAAAAGCCTCAAGGACTTTGTCTTCCTCGTCCGCTATGTAATACCGCATTTCACCAGGGGCATTCCCCTGAGCATAACCCTGGGTTCCCCTACCTAGGTGATCCTCCCTCGCTCGTCCACCCCCAGGGTTGGGATCTGAGAACGCCAGCCCTTCCCATGGCACCTGAATAAGGGATTTTCGGATCTACTGGGGAAAATACCCTCAGGTTTCTCACAATAGCCATCTCTGGATTGCATATCTTTAATTAGATTGCTTCCATTTTAGTGACTGTAATACCACTGTGGCCAATTGCATTTGACTTTTAGAACACAGCACGATGTACAGGCTCCTCGTGTGCCCTCCTAGGAGATTGCCTCCGATTACGGTACCACTATAAAACTTTAATTGATTGTGAAGAAATTATGCATAATACAGGCGAACTCCGAGGCAGCCCGCCACTGCACCAATGACGCTGCAACGTCCTTCTATGTGACACAATGACGTTACGATTGCTTGTGAGTCTGTCCCAACATATACTGTATATCCCAAGGTAGTCAGTCTCTGCCGAGTGAGCAAGCGGGATACTTGCACGCTTTTTTCTCTTAACCGGCCACTGTTAAGTTCACCCAGCCACCTGCCCTTTTTCTCCCGATTATATAAAAAGAGTACTATATAAAAAGAGATTGCTCCACTTGTTCTTCATTTGTTGTAGAGATGATATTTCTCTCTAATATCCTGACTCTGGTCTCTTATTATTTTTACAGAGTCGATCCTCATTCAAAGAGGGATTTGATGCCTCTAAAAATTCAGATTGCTTTGACATTATATACTTTCTATGCAGCATCCCTCAAAATAAGAGGTATGTCGCCTACTTACCTATTCATTAAATTTAGTCTCTTGACCTTCTCATTGTTTGAATTAGGATGCAGGGACCGGCCCTTGGCCTTACATTTTGTATTTTTATTTGGGTTGTTTTTGCAGAAGATGGGCCCTGAAAAATGAACTGAATAAAACTTTAAATCGACTGCTGAGAATTCTACTTACTGTAGACTGTTTCCCTGGATTTGAAAAAGATTTGGTGAGTTTTAGAATAGTGGACTAATTATGGGCGCATCTGTTTGTATTAGGAGTTTTTGTTTTCATTTGTTCACCAGGGAGTCCTGTCCTGAAGAAGGCAGCATTTTTCACGCCGAAAGGCAGCTACTCTGCTTTGACCCTGGACTACTCGCAAAATGTATTTTGTGATTTTTAGTTACTCTGTGTTCTTCAACTTTGGAATTATGTGTATACAATGTAGTTTGCATTGCAATTTGTCCTAACACTTGGTTTTGTAACACTGTCGGTATGAAAGCCTTTGTTGAACTATTTTAAAACTGTGTAAAATCATGCACTATGATAATTGAGACTAATGCTCAAATTAAAAATGCTTGATTGAATCAATACACTAATAGTACATCTAACAATGTCAATTTTTTGAATGAGATGCCAATATGTGTTGAATAGAATGTATCAAAAGAAAGTGGTAAAATGGATATTGAATTAATTACTGGTAGGAAACACCCATTTTTGTGTATCAGCCTACCTAAGGAATTTGTCATAAGACCCAGATCACTACGAAAATAATTTGTTTAGTTCAAATGAGAAACACATGCCAAGCAAAGCTTCTTCAAATTGGTTTTGTAAGACCCTGCTCACAAGACCATGCTTAGTTTAAATAAAAGTATTATATTTAGCTTTCTATGTCAGTGAAATGGAAAGGAACCCATTTCCCATGCATTGTCAGTGACATCTTGAGGCTGAAATCAGGTCTTATACTTCTTGTCGAGCTGAAGAAATAGTTCCATGTTTATTTTTATTTATTTGATTGTGCATTTATAAGGTACTTATGCAGCAAGAAACTTTGTTTCAAAGCGCCCACAGGGCAGGGGAGGGAACATGGGACAAAGACAATAGAATACAATAATGAACAGGCTAGAGATGGTCCTGCTAGGCCTTGTCAGCATTTGGATCGTGCAAGTGCACGGAAAGAGGGGGGTGTAATTTTTAGGAAATTGCCCAGAGGGCGAAGTGCGAGGGAATAAATTAGTGGGAAACCGGTAAATTTTTGGTATAGTAAAGAGTGATTGTCTGCCGATACAATAACTGCAGTCCTGTGAGGGAACACAGGCCAGTGGGTGCCTAAGGGCAAGTGCTGGGAGCGGGGGAGGGTGGTCAAGGCGATTGGAAGGAGGAGTTGAAGAGGAAAGTCTTCAGGCGCATCTGGAATTTGAGGAGATCAGGCTCAAGATGGAGAGGGAGGGGGAGGCTGTTCCAGAGGAGGGAGCCAGCCGAGGAAAGAGTTCGGCCTCCAGTTTGGTGCCTAGAAAAGTTCTGGACACACAGAGAGTTAGAGCCTAGAGGTACGCAAAGACCTGCAGGGAGAGTATCTGGTGAGAGCAAGTTGTAAATAGCGTGGTCCCTGGCCCCAGACAGCCTTATGGATGATGCAGAGGGATTTGAATTGGATCCTTGTAGCTACTGGGAGACCGTGGACAGATTTTAGGGCTGGAGCGATACGGTCCCTGGGCTTGAGGCCAAGTATACGTTTGTCAGCCCTACTCTGGTAAGCTGGAGGGGGCAGAGAGAGGAAGAGGGTAGATTAAGGAAGAGGCAGTAGTCCAGCCTAGCGTGAACCAGGGCTCTAGAGACATTGAGCATCTGGGGAAAGGTGAGGAAAGGAAGGATGCCTCTGAGGAGGTGGAGTTGAAGTGAGCCTTCTTGGCAGAGTCCATGGTGTGAGGAAGGACAGAAAGAGAGGGGTTGGAGATGACTCTGAGGTTTCTAGCTTCAGATGACGGAGGGAAGGAGCCGATAGAGGGTGGCCAGAGAGAAGAGAGGAAAGTGGGAGCAGGAATCCCGATAGGAAGGATCTCAGTCTTGCTGGAATTGAGGCATAGATTGTTCGAGGCACACATGGACTGGATAGCAGAAAGGCAGTCAGGAATGGTGGGGTAAGTAGCAAGAGTTTCAGAGGGAAGTTTGAAGAAGAGGTGGGTGTCAACTGCATAACACTGGAAGTAGGGGTAAAAAGTGGAAATAAGGTGAGCAAGTGGAGCGAGATAGATGTTAAAGAGCCATCGTGAGAGGTTGGAGAACTGGGTGATGCTACTGGTAGAGATAGAGGTGGGAGAGGAGAAAGAGCCCATGATAATCTGGGAGCGACGGTCGGTGAGGAAGGAGGTCAGCCAGTCCCGTGCCCGCTTTGAGATACCAAGGGTATCATGGAGCCGTTTTATGAGGATGGAGTGGTTGACCGTATGAAATGCAGAGGAGAGATCAAGTAGAATGAGAACGGCAGGAGAGATATAGTCCAGAGATGCAAGCAGTTCTTCATGGGTGTTCAGGAGAGCAGTTTCCATGCCTATGGTTGCTCGGAATCCAGATTGATGGTCATGTAGGCAGCCAACCAGTTCAATATGCAGAGTGAGTTGTGGGAGGACCAATTTCTCAAGGAGTTTCCCAAGGAAGGGGGTGACAGAGATGGGGTGATGTTAGGGAGAATTCTCCAGAATGGCTAATTTCACTTACCTACTGAGTCCCTCAGCAGCTTTGCTGGATTTCTAGGATTTATCTTTTTCACCTGGTAAGAGTGTGAGCCTTTTTCCCCACTCTTACATGTGTTTTGCAGTGTGTTTTATATTTTTGTGTTCATAGACTGTTGAGCCTCGCCTACTCCATAGGCATCATATTTTTATGTGTGTCATACAGCACCTTTAGTGCAGTGACACAGGGTTGTCTTTTTCTGACTTCCTACTTTAAACTCCATTTTCTGGGACTGACTACTGTCTCACAGAACATGTAAAGTTGCCATTGACTTTATTAGTCTTTTTAATTTCACAGAACCAGTACAAACTATCTTCCATAGAGTACTGGAAAGGGTTAATAGTTATCCCTTTTTGTCTGTTTCTCATGGAACATTGTTTCGTTCCCCTTTCTCTAAGATTTGGCTGGTGACAGTGATATCTTCCATTTTTATTTTACCGCAAGCTATGAAAACAGCCTCGGTACTGTTTTAGGCTATGTTAGTAGCCTCGAACTTTAATCCGCTGGACTCCTTTTAATTTAATTTTGTTCCGGCTGGGTTTATTCTCCATTTCTTTTTGTAAAGGTCTTTCTCGTGTTTTACTCTGCGCACCAAACCAGGTTTGGTTCCTTTGTTCGCCATCCTTTGGTGGGCTTCTGCACAGAAGCCCTCCTTAAGCACCTGAGAGTCTAAGTCAGTGGTCTTCAAACTCTTTTGGCAGGGGCCCCCCTGAGCAGAATTTTGGCAGGTCGGGACCCCCAAGAAATGCCAAATAGACAGTATGTATTGCGCGCCGTCACAGTCGCTGGGCTCCCTCATCCCACTCCTACCCAGTCAGTGGTCTCTCCCCACCCACCACACACCTTGGGCTCTTCCCACTCTGCTCCCACCACTATCCCATGGTTCCTGCCCATTGTGCTCCCACCAAAGTCCCTGGGTTCCCCCCATCCCGTTTCCAACACAGTCTGAGGGACAGTGGTGGCTGGTAATTTTTTAAGTGGAGAGGCATAACTATTTCCCCCAAAAATGCCATAGCGACCGAGCAGAGTGAGGGAGCCCGAACCAATAAAGGGGGAGGTCCGGGGGGGGGGGTTCCCCTTGTGAATTCTTTTTTAAATAATGGGTTAAAATGTTGCATTGTAGAGCATACTTTTAACAAAAAAATGGGTAAATAGCCAAACAGTTTGCAATTGGTGCTGTGGGGCCCAGGTGGCAGGCATGACATTTTTTACTGGACCTAACACAATCAACATGATTATGTGTGTATGCAAGGCGCTGCACATTCATACAGCAATCACTCTATCATTCACACGAGCATCCATCACCATACACTCACTCATAACATAAGCATACACGCATCCATACACATGTTTAAATAAAAACAATGAACATAAATGTACCTTCTGCATTGGCCTGCGTGTGGGTGCTGAAACGCCCTGCTCCAGGCTGCTCTGTCCGTATGTGCAAGGGGGCGCAGGAGCTCCCCCTCGGACATACAGACATGCACTGCCCCAGCCAGCATTTCCAATGAGCTATGCAATGCTGGCGAAGCAAAACGCCTCAGCACTTGCATGGCTCATTGAGCATGTGCGGCTGGGGAACTAAACTGAACTGTCAAAGGGAAACAGTGTTTCCCTTTGACAGTTCAGCCAGCCCAGGAGCACTCCGTCAGCTGGAAAAAGCAGCTGAGGGAGTGCTCACTGTTTCACTGGGCTGGCTCCTTAGTTCCTCCATAATGGGTGAGGAGCCACTGGGTGGGCGCCCTCTCTCCATTATGGATGAGCCGCCAGGCTCGGACTGGCCTTATAGGGCAATGCCTGTACCAAAAATGTAAAATGCTAATGTGGACCAGTCAAAATGGGCCACCATTTTGGCCAATGTGGACCAGTTTGATGAGTTACTTAACTGTGCAGTTAATTTTGACCATTGTTGCTAAATATATCAAAATTTATATACATTTTAACACAAAGCACCCCCTTGGGTACTATTGAAACAGTGGGCCTCATTACAACCCTGGCGGTAGCTGTGCCAATAAAACCGGCACGGCTGCCGCCGGAGTTGCATATGGGTGCAGCACCCGCGAATGGGCAATTACTGGGTCATGCCGAGTTAGGCAGACCTGATAATTGCCATTTCGCGGGTGCCGGTACCGGTAGATCCCCATTCCCATTTGAGCCCTATGGGGCTCAATGGGAAAGGGGAGCTTGGATGCACCGGCACCGTTAATAACGATGCCTGTGCATCCAACGAGCTGTGCTCGCGAGTGCCGCACGGCCTGCCAGGTCAGACCTGGCGGGCTGTCAGGCGCCCGCGAGCACTACTCGTACTATGGCGGTACGGGAGCAACGGTGCCGGTAGCTTATCATCACCGTTGTTACCTTACCACCATAGTTGTAATGAGGCACAGTCTGTGACTAAAAGAATGAATATCCATTTACAACTGCAGGCCACTTTTTCATTATTGCCTGAGACAGTTTCATGCTTCAGCCCGACAATGTGATCCACCCCTGACAATTTCTTTCAATCTAAACAAAAAAAAAGTAAAAAAAAAAACAAAACATATTTCATGTTGAGCTCTCAGGGCCCCCCAGGGATGCACCTGCGGACCCCTGGGGGGTCACGACCCACAGTTTGAATACCGCTGGTCTAGGTAGACAGGATGTGAGGGGGGGTTTAGGCCCCCTGCACAGGGTCTCCTTGGAGACCCAAGTTGCACTCTAGTTTGATTGGCTAGATGGCTGTCCTGCCAGGACACCCACTCTGCTGTGTGATTGACAGCCAGGCAGTGTGAATGGGGGAAAACTGCATAAAAAGCAGGTCTCCGGGACTTGGAAGGCAGAGTCGCCACTGGATCAAGAGAACCGAAGAGAAGCTGAATGAAGAGGACTACTGCAACTACTGGACATCCCGCTGAAGCCCTGCTGCAGGTCCGAATCGCCTGAAACTCCGACGACAGTGAAGATCTGCAAGGAGTCTTCTCCCCTTGAGCCTGGTGGGACCAATCAGCTCACAAAGCCCCTGGACCTCCTCTTCAGCCTGGTCAAATGTGCTGTGCTACAGGAAACCGGATAGCCAGTGAGAGAGAGTTAATTTGTGCTTTTAAGAAGCGCACCTTTTATTCAACGCTTTGCTCTGCTGCGGTTTCTTCTCTGGGCAGTGCAGGACCCTCAAGTCTTCCTCCTTCTTGTCAGTCTGACAGTCGCTTCAGGAACCGTGAGCCTGCAGGAACTGCCAGGAACTACCGCCACAGCTACAGCATTCTTCTTCATCTAAGGTACTCTTCAAACCCGGTCGTTGGTTCCATCCGACCGTGGTGAAAGTGTTTAAATCTTTTGCCTCTCAGAAGGCTTGTCCTTCTCTACTCTTTTGAATAACTTTTCCTCCGACCAACTTCGTTTTGAACTCTTGGCAAAGACTTAACTGCAAACTACTCTGAACTGTGTGATCCATTAATATTGGCCAAGGCCTATTGATTTGAATCCTAGTTGTAGTAAGCCTTTTCTAGAGTGCCCTGCCTATAACTTGTTGTTGTTGTTGATTTTGATAACCTTGTCCTTTCCCTCCCTTTTAAATTGCTGGAGTGCCATTTTGCTCACACTTCATTTTGAGTTTAACTTGTCAAGAATTGATTGGGTGTTGTGTAGTGTATTAAGGTTGTGATTTTCTGCTGCTTTATATTAGTTAACTGTTTGTAACTGATGGTGTAAATAAATGTATGTTCTTTTACTCAGAAACCTTCAATCAATGTTTGTTTGAACCATAGTAATTACTGTCCTTTGTGTATCTTCTGATACTGCTCACTTTACTCTTGAGATAAGTCTAGCTGCTCAGCCATCGCTACCACTTTACTGTGTAGTACAGGCTTTTACCAAAGGGGAATTTGTACTTGCACTTGTAGTCTTAATTGTGTGTGGTGTTCCCAAAGGGTACTGCATCAGATTCTGCCTAACATCGTCTTGCTTCCAAGACAAGAACGTTGCCCCCAAGCTATGCTCCCGAGACTAAACAGGGTACAGGGGCATGGAACCGCAAACAGAGAATGAGTGATAGAGAGAGAGAGGAAGAAAGAGTAGCAGGCACAGGAAGGAAGTTGATGAGAGATGGTAAGCATCGGTCAGAGAGGGTTGAGGACCTGAGCCATGATAGTGTCATTGCGATAGACATTAATGATGCATCTGGATGATGAGAAGTCCACCAAGAGCCAACATTAATGGGTGAGGATAAGACAGGAGAGAGAGTAGAGATAAAATGAGGAGTCCAGAGATCTAGAGAGGGGACAAAGAAGAGGATATTGGTGACAATCTGTCTGGAAGTTGCAGTGACAAAGGTATGGGTGATGGGTAGACCAGGGTTAGTGGTCAAGACATCTTTTTTAAACTTTTTCCTTACAGACTTTGTAAGAGAAGGGGGATAGGTGATAGTAGATGGAAACACGCCTAGATTCTAATTATTAAGAAAGGCACACAATGAAATGTAAAATGCGGGAGTGTGGCGATGGAAAACACACATAGATTTGAAATATTAGAAAAGGTACCCAATTCAATGCAAAATGGGGGGGGGGTGTGGAGATGGAAGCACTCCTAGATTCAAAATATTAACAAAGGCACACAATGCAATGCAAAATGGGGGTTGTGGAGATGGAAACACACCTAGATTCTAAATATTTAAGGCACACAATGCAATGCAAAATGGGGGGGGGGTAGAGATGGAAAACATACCTAGATTCGAAATATTAAGAAAGCCACACAATGCAATGCAACATGGCGGTGTGGAAATGGAAAACACCCCTCAATTTGAAATATTAGGAAAGGCACACAATGCAATAAAAGGGAAAGATGGAGAGTGAGGCATATGCAGAAACAACAGAGGTTGATCTAAGGCTCAGCTAGGTACAGCATTTGTGAATAAGTGGATACGCAACAGGTAATTCAGAGCATAACTCGCAGTTGTAAGGTAGTTGCATTTAAATCTAAAAATTCAATTATTTGAAACAATGTATAAATCTACAGTGGGACATCATCGATACTTGAATCAAATTGCAAAATCTACTTAGTGTATAATGATAAAAAAGTTTAAGTTAACTCTTTTAATATGCATTTCACAGCAGCATGTTGTATCTCGAATCATGTGCCCTGATGTGCAGACCGTATTGACCTTTAGCACATTCACATAAACAGCTATGGTACAAAAATGAAATGCCTCTTCATAAGATTAAGAGTGAGTGCCCCCCTTGCAGTTCACAAGACTGGTGATAAACACACCTTAGTCACAAGATTAGGGGAGAAGTCTTTGATTATATAACACCTTGCACACAGATGAATAGATTGGAGAATCCTTAGGCGATTTCTGGATATTTCTTTGAAGGAGACAGCTGAAAGGATCATTGCTAATGGAGTAACTCCAGACAAAGAGGTTCTTTTTCCCAAAAAGTGCAAAACTGACATTATTTGGTCTAATTTAAATGCAGTTTCTACTCTGTAAAATTAAGCACTAATTAAAATAGTATTTGTGGATCCTGCCGGCATAGAATTACAAGGGCCATACTATCATCATGAAATATTATCACCTGACAGAATATAATTTTAAAATCTCGCTGGTGGAACATAGTCATTAAATAGATACTCGCGCGACAGAATGTAAGTCTGAGAATGTATTCTAGTCACTGAAAATGGTGCAAAGTATGAAACTAATCTTATTGCTTATACTGAAATGGACAGGTAGGCCTATCTGTAACGTGGAAGGGAAAAGGTGCCTTAATATTGTACCTTTTAAAAGGAGAGTATTACATCTTAATCCCAAAACCTGTAGATAGGAAGCCAAACCAATAGAAGATGATTGAAAGTTGCACAGCCATTTTCAGAGAATGTTGCACACATATGTAAATTGAAAGTTGCATACACAGGTTCCGAATCCCCTACACCACATTTATTGTAGTAACAGTCCTTTGATTCTAGAAATGGTGGGTGTCATTTTGGAAAATGAAGACAGTATTTTGATGCATTTAACATATGATATTGTGGGACATTATAGTGAAGGATTTATTTTGAGAGACATTTATTGGCAAGCAATAAGAATATATTGAGACTGCCTACTATTGTTAGAGCTTAATATATACAGAACATTCATCATAGAAATACATGCTTTAGTGTGAATTAGTGAGATTCATGCAGGCAGGTAAAATTGCTTTTGTGCCTATAACATTGTTGTGATGTCCTTGGCATAAAGCTGGAGACCACCTTTGTTTTGATTTGACTTTAAATCTTTTAAATACATTTGAGTTTTAGATAAACTGCCTGGTTTTCCACAGTCATTAAATAAGTGTGAGTTTCTGGTGAGTATTAATTGTGTTAAAAGATATTTGGGTTTGACAAGTTTCCTAACTAAATGGTAACACATAATTTATTGACCCGTGGCACTGGGCAAAGCAACATTAGTAGCCTGCACTCTCCAACTATATATTATATGATAGATATGCTAAGAACGTAGGATATTATTTTGATCTCAAAACCAAATTGATTAGCTTACTCCGTGATATACTATGAGCAGATGTATTAGCTGGTGTAAAGGTCGTAATATTTTAAATGTTGATGCGTGGCACGAGTTTTTCTCCTCAGAGAGCCTTGAAGGGATGCTAGTTCTGTCTTGTGCACTGAATTATTTCATAGATGACCAGTAATCTGTACAACCTAGTCATTAGTATGTTGCTGCCAATTCACTCCTGGCTCCACTTTGTTCAGTTTCTAGTGTCTGCCTCAGATGTAGTTCATGGGGGATAGTAGCTTCATTTTAACTGTTCCTTCCTCCTTAGATACAATTAAAACAAACCACAATTATAGAACCCTTTGTAAGTGTTCCTTGATTTAAACTAGGGCTATTTGTATGCAACTTGAGCTGTCCCAGTTGTGAGTGAGCCAGAACCATCTACCCACCTTTTGTCTCAATTCTTAAACCATTTCAAACCTCTTCCACACTCTTCGACATCTGTGACAGCGACAGTATTGCACTGAAACACTGCATGTATGCGCACATGTGTAAGAATTTCCTGTTAGGTATTAGTTGCTTGGTAGTAATGCTTTCCATTAAACAATGTGAATTTACAATGGTTTCAAAATGACAAAATGTTTTACTCAAAAACAAAGTTATAAAAAAGGTAGCAGGCACCCCTCTCCAGAAAGAACATAGCATGATAACCAGTTCTGTGTTTTGTTTCCGAATTTGAGAGTCCGCAGCCATTGCTTTTTGCTCACTGTACTTTTCACAAAGGATGAATATCCATTTGCATATCAGTCTTTGTCCCGCTCACAAGGGCAGTCCATCATCGAAATGCCTGGCAAACATCCTTTGAACAAGAATACCAACAGCAACCCCGGATACGTGTTTCAGATTTGATGGACCTCATCAGTGAGGTGAAGCTGTGCCTCTCTGATCACAGTGAGCAAGGGGTCCACGTCTGCATTCCTCCAGGTAACTTAGGGTGACCAACCCCAAGTTCCTTGCAAAAATACAAAAAAGGTAGCAGGCACCCCTCTATAGAAAGAACATTGCATGGTAACCTGTTCTGTGGTTTTTTTCCCCACTTTGAGGGTCCTCAGCCATCGCCTTTTGCTGACTGTACTTTTCACAAAGGAGGAATATCCATTTGCATATAAGTTTTTGTCCTGCCCACAAGGACAGTCCAGCACCGAAATACCAGGCAAACCTCCTTTGTACAAGAGTACCAACAGCAACCCCAGCCACCAAAAGTTAGCCAATGAAAGGGGCTACTGTAACTATGCTGACATGTGAAAAGTAAACAAACAGATGTATACAACTTGTATGTTAGTATTCTGCAAGTAGATTATAGACAGAATGTTAATTGAACATCACAAGAGAGGTTTAGTATAGCCATGAACAGAACAACCTATCAGTTGAGTGTTATAAATAAAGACAAGGAAATAGCACATTGTTGTTACATTAGACAAAATATCTCATTTATCTTTTATGTACTGTGAATTTAACCTGTGCACCTTCGTTGATCTAAACTGCATGTTTATGCAGAGCTCAGCATTCTGGAAAACAGGCCCATTATCCATCACTGTGACCAAGACATTAAAAAGGCCAATGGCACATCTGTGTTTACTTGAAGAACAAAGGCCTTGTTCCAAATTACCAAGAAAATATACTAAATGCAAGCTTTATATTGGATTCATCTCAATTCCATGGGCTTGAATTTTTATAATAATAATAGGAACATCAGGGCCTGGTGGATCGGTAAAGTGGATTCTTAAGAGCAGTGGCCTTGAACAGACCCCGACCTCTGGCAGATTAATAAGACCTCATGTAAAATGTCTCTGTTCTAATAAAGTAGCTTATTAAAATGGTATTTTGTTTAAGGCAGCAGATGCAGCTTTTTATTGCAATTTTATTTATAACACTTTAATACAATGCATAACACCAAACTCAGAAACATGAACAAAGGTAAAAACACATCCCTTAAAATAAAATAAAAAGAAAAAATACCTCCACTAACGATACCAGGACCTTAGTAACACATGTATTTCAAGTTAAATAAAATGATTAGCTGCACAAAAAGATTTATTTAAAATCGACAAGTGGGAAATACATTTTATACTGTAAACGCTTGCATATTGTACTGACTCTTTAATCATGCTGTCACAAGAATATAAAGTATGTCTCTGGATTCAGAATATTCTTCTAAATCAGGATATATCATTCAGTTTATGGTCATTTCATCTAAAACCATTGCATCTAATGCCATTCCATCGAAAGTTTTCCATCTACAAAATTACCATCTAATGCATTTTTTTGTATTTCTTTTTGGGGGGTCACCACCAAACACCTGTTTTTTACCCTTTAAAATACACCTGAACAAAAATTAACCCTTTACCCCTCAAAAACATGCATTAGATGGACATTTGTTAGATTGTAAAACTTCGATGGAATGGTATTAGATGGAATGGGTTTAGATGAATTGACTAGATACTATATCATTCTTATTAACATCACAGGTTCACATCAGGAATTATAAGGGAAATACATATTTGAGTCCAATTTAGATTTTCCATTCCTAAGGGAAGGCTACCTCAAAGGAAACACATCCACTTATGACAAAGAATCTAGTGGGCCAAAAGAAGCAAAGAAGAGGGCCAAGTCGGTGTAATTGAAGGGGTTGCATCACAGGCCCTGCCCAATCCAAAAATGCTGCATCAAATGATGCTGCATGGGTAGAGATTTGTGGGTATTTAAACTCAAACACATATGAATAGAGGAGAGTTTGTGAAATCAGAAAAGGAAGAGAGCCTGTTTGACAGGAGACAAGCTGATAAGGGTTCCACCTGGATGTAGCTGATAGAGAATCTCTTTAGGAAGGCCTTTTCCATAGGGGGCTGAATGTAGGGGACTTTCGCAAGAGAGAACCAGATTACCTGAGAGGTAGCTTGGGTGAAGGTGGACCGACTAAAAGGAGGATGCCTGGAGCCGGCTGATGTTCTTACCTTTCCTCGACCTTTGTGCAGCAAACTAGAAGTGAGACGAAGAATCCTAGCGCACTTAGATAAATGTCCCAACAATTAATTAAATCCCAGTTTGCAAATTACAGTGGAACCCTGTTTACAAACTAAGTCATAAAATGGGGGAATAAGTATGTAAATATATTTAAAAATATTGTATGAGAATCTACCCTTGCACAGGGCATATTTTCCTCTGACAATAACAATTTATTATTTTAGTCCCCTAATGTTCTCAGAACCAAACTACATCTGAGTTTGTAAGAGCGGTTTACAGCATGCATCATAGATTGCGTAGCTGGTGAGCAGGGGCAAGTAGATTTAGGTCATGAGACCTAAACCCCACGCACCTGTCAATCATTGCTAATCTTTTGGTGTCTTCTTGTTTTGCCGCGCTTTATTTTGAGCAGCATTCCAGCCTCTTTCTTTTATAGTTGATGAGCTGGTGCAAGTGGGTCTAGGCCATGTGAACTCAACCCCACCCACCTACCAATCGCCGCTAATCATTTGGTGACTTTATGTTTTGCTGCCCTTTTTTCCCTATTTAAGAAGCTTTCCAGCCTCTTTTCTTTTGCAGTTGGATCCAGGTTACGGGACCCAAGCCCCACCCCTGCTTAGGCCTACCCCTTCCTTTTCTTTCTTAACTATTAGTTCACAGGGAATCTTTTGCCCAACCATCTGAAGTGAAGGGCCAATCGAAGAAAAGGACAACACCTGTTTGGTCTTGTAAGAGCCTGGTAAGGGCCAAGGGTTCTCTGCTCATGCTACAATAGGTAAATATCACTGTGTGTCTTCACTCACCACAACCCATTCCATTCTCTCCAGGGATCACATAGCCAACCACCGAAAGCAGGCCTAGACAGCTACCCTGGCAAACCTCATCAGTATCCCCCATAAGCATTCGGGAACCCGACGTTTGCCTCGCCGTTGCTGGAGCCTGGCATCTACCTGTAATACCAAATCCAGTAACTCAGGGAACCCCGAAGGGATAGACGGTACCACAGACAACACATCTTTTAGTTCTTCCGACAATCCTTTATAGAAGACAGCTGCCTTCTTTTGCTCAGGCCACGAAGTCTCAGCCGCCAACTGGTTAAAACGGGCGAGATACGACAAGAGATCCTGTTTTCCTTGACCAATATCGAGGAACTCTAAGTCAGAGGCCTGAGCCTTGTACTGTGTGTCAAATACAGCATTCAAGGCCTGAATCAGCGTATCAAAATTGTATAACGCTGGATCGTTGGCTTCCAGTAACGGATTGGCCCAGTCTGCAGCAGTCCCTCCCAAATGGGACAAAACAAATGCCACTTTGGTGGTGGGATCAGGAAACGCCAAGGGGTGACAAAGAAAGTGTAGACGGCATTGATTAACAAAAGTCTGATAGGCCTTCGGATCTCCAGTGAAATGTTCAGGAGGGGCCAGAGGAAAAGGCCCAGGTAGAACAATTGGTGACGGAGCAGGAGGCTGAGCAGGTGGAACAGGAGGGGGTCGGTGGTTGCAGTATCACCGAATTCCTCATCATGAGGCAAAGTCTGCACAAAGCTCTGTAATAGGACACCATGTCTGTATGCATGGCTTTAAAGACCTGCATGAGAGCAGCCATTGGATCAGCCCTGGGATCCATGCCAGACAGGCATGTAATTGGTTCCTTAATCTGTCACGTTCCGTGGGCTGTGGGAAGGAACCACGAGCCGTAGGCGACAGGTCACTCAGAGGGTGTCCGGGGTCTGGAACACGGATGAATAATAGACTTTCCCCCCAAGAGTGCAGCCTGCAGAACAGGCTAGGGGCTTGAGTGAAAAGGCAGGAGCAGCAATAGAGCTAAGGGAAAAAAGCAGATACATTGGATATACGTATCAACAACAAACAAGAAGTCCCAGCCGCACTGCACTCAGCAACATCACTCTTACGGAACATAGTACCTGAAGAACCAAGTGCCAAGAGGAGTGTCTGTTACAGTGAACACTGACCCGAATGGAACGAGGGTGCAATCTAAAGGAATCTGCTGAAGAAAGTGTCCACACAGGAAGAAAGCAGCAGAGCGTCCCAAAAGGTGTCCAGCAAATAATCCAAAGCAGTAACCTGTGTTTAAGTACTGCAGAGCGTCCAACGGGTCACCATACGTGTGAGTGAAATAGCAGCAGAGTGTCCGTTAACATAACAGTATTCGAATCCTTTCGTGTTTGTGTAGAGTGAACCCTTGTGGTTATGCAGTACATCGTTCTTTAGAAAGACCAGCAGTAAGTATAAGCGAAGGGCAGAACAGTGGATGCAGAGCAGTGTTGGAGCAGTGTCCCGCGTTAGAAGGGTAACGTTGACACTGTAGCGGAAATGAGCACAGAGGTGTGGGGACAGGGAATCATGTGTCGGACATGGAGGTTCGGTTGATTAGAATAGCCGAGGGATAAGCCAGGGGTCATGTAACCGGGGAGGCAGTCAAAGGGAACCAGGAGCCAGAAATCAACAAGGAAATACCAGGCGTGGAGTCTGTATCAACAATCCTGAGTTTGGTGACCAAGGTAATCAAGGAAATCAAAGAGACAACATGAGACGCAAATTTCCGGGGCCGTAATAGCAACGGGTAAGGAGCACCGAGCCGCGGCTATCAGCTGTATTAAAAGCTGCGGCGCTGAGAGGTGCAGAGGGAATGTGGAGCACGCCCCCACGTGACTAGGTGACACTAAGCCTGCTGGGAACCGTAGTCTGCCTATGCCTGGGGCCAAGCCGACGCTGGGAAAGGTGTCAGTGCAGCCTCCAGGAACTGTGGGGACTGCCCTGGTGTCCGTGCAGGAGAACCCGGGGTATGGCACCAACCATGCTTCCTCTGCCTCTGGACTAGATTTATTGGCATCACCTCTTGCTCCCTGTATCACAAATCACAGGATGTTCTGCTCCTCGCTCTCCCCTTGTCAGTTGACCACACGCGTTCTTTCCCAGACCGCCATGCTTGTAATGATGCCAAACTCTGCTGTAAACACTTGAGAGGCTTGAGTGGCCAGCTAACTGAAAGTACTTAACTCAGACCAGCAACCTCTATGCTATTTGACGAGGACACACAGTGGAAGATAATAATTCAATACTCAACAAAATCAAAACGAGGTTACATTTCTAATTGTTGAATTTAACATGAGCTTTCAGCATTTGTAATGCGCTGCTCTAATTGAGAAATTGCCTGGCATTCCCATTCCACCACATGTATAATGATGTTCCCAGCTCTGGCCGAATAGTAGACTACATACATGCATATGCCTAGAACTTAATATGAAAGTTCGATATTCTCTGCTTAATTTAGAATGCATTATTTTCAATTAAAGACATGTATTCAAATGTAGTTTTTGCTTAACCAAAAAGCTGTGGGTTAAGAGTGCAGTGGGTGCACTGTATGAGTGTCCCTGTGCTCGCACATGTGTGTGTGCATGTGTGTCGAGTACAAGATTTAGTTGTATGGATTCTCAATGAGCCAATTTAAGTAAATCATCAATTATTTGTTGGGACGTATTTGTAACACTTTTTAATGTTTATATGTGATATAATCGTTGGAGAAAACATTGAGGCTGTCTCGATATTTTTTTTTAAAGGCACTAAACACCCTCCCCAACATATTTTAGGACTGGTGCAATTATAATAACAAACTCCAGTCCTAGAATATTTGGGGAAAGTGTAGGATAGTGCCTTTAAAAAAAATATCGAGACGCCCTCGATGTTATTTCCAGCGATAATATCACTGAATACCCTTTTCAACACATCCCTGAATTCCAAGGCATGACAGGGAGGCTCCTATTATGCACTTCTGTTTCCTTGTTTATTGGTCAGCAGCAAGGAAAAAATCAAAACATTATAGAAAACTATTGCTCCCATCGTACGCAGTTTATACTCCTCCCCTCCCCTCTGTCCTCCAATTGATATTTGGTGTGATCTACAAAGTCCTCCTGCTGCCACGCGGTCTTCCTCTTTTCTTGCTGCTCCAGGACATCCAGAGAAGTGTTGCTTACCTTATCTCATACACTTGCAAGGAACATGTATTTGGACAGTTTTTCATGCTGTTCTAGTGTGGCAGACCTTTACATGGCTTGTGAGCAAGTTGCTCCTGTTGAGCTGTGGGTGAGCCTTACAACAATCGCTTTCGCACAGTGTGGAGGGGGATATTGTGCACTTCCACATTGAGAATCTGCTACAAGACTGAATCAATAAAGGGACGGTGGGTGGATTCCCACACACTCCTATGGACGCCTGGCGCAGTATGGTGTTATGAGTGAACCAAGAGGCGCGGCTCCTTTAAGAAGGAAGTGCGCGCTAGGGCGGGAGGAGGGTGGAAGGGGAGGGACGGGAAGCAGGGTTGAGTTATCAGTTAGTGTATGGAAATCAATAAAGAAGGTTGACAATACGCACATCTCAAAGTGTTATTGGCGAGAGCATGCAAGAGCGAATGAGGTGAACTGGCTACAACAACTGGCGACGAGGCCGCCGAACACATGGCATGCCGCACAATCGGTACTGTGACCCAGCAGTGAATAAGGGAGCCGTCACGACCGTGGCGCGCAGCAGTGCAAGTGACTCCGGCGGATAAGGCACCTGGCAGCAGTGAAGCAGCCAGCCCGACTGCAGTGGCGGAGGGCAGCGTTGGAAACGCCAGCCCAGCAACGCCAATTTTTCAGACGGAGGGCGGCATCGGAAACGCTAGCCCAGCATTACAAGAGCAGCGGAGGGGCACGTCAGCCCCAGCAGCAATAAGTAATAGTCTGCCTGCGACGGTGGAGGGTCATGCGACACGCCTCGACCCAGCAGCTGGTGAGCACAGCGAGGGCCCACTGTTACTAACAAGCCCGGCAGAGACACGGTGGAGACACGGAACAACGCCCGCCAGTCATAAGAAGCACCCGCACGCACGTATTATTACGCGCCTATAGCATACGCCAGGGGAAAGAAAGGAGATCCGACCACCCTGTCACCCTTTCCCAGCAACGCAAGCATTCGGGGACGGACAGTCACCGAGAGGGAAGAACCACAAGAGCCGGTAAGAAACCCCACCCCCACACCATAGCGAAGAAAGCTGCCTGAAACCAGGACGCAATCCCCAGAGAGCGCCACAGGTACCAGCGCATCTCTCTACTGCACACTATGCCCTGACTAAGTACGCACAAACCCCAAGAGGGCATCACAGGAGTGAGCAGGACCCCCCCGAAAACTCGACCACACATCAGTAGCATCAACAGCCGGGACCCATCCTGCGCACCCCACGGGTTTCATGCGCACCAGCTAACACTGCTGCTGCATTGTAGGAAACAAGGAGCCTACCAGCCAACCACGTTGCATACACCTCTTCATCAAGACAGTAAGGACCATGACTGATCCTACCCAAGGAGCTGCCGATGTGGGAGCATACCCACCCACCAACACCAACCCCTCATCCCATGCCAGCCTCAGGAGGAGACCTAACCCCTTCACGCTCAACCCGCACCATGATCAAGGACAACGCTGGGAAGAGTGGGTTGAAGAGTTTAAAGACTTTGTTGGTGCCATCGGGACACAAGACCCTCCCAACAAAATCAGCATCTTCACAAATGTGGCAGGAGGAGAATTCAAAAACATAATACGAACAATTCCACCACAGGATCGAGCGACATATCAGCACCTCCTTGAAGCCATCAACGAAAAGCTAGTAGTAACACCCAACCGAGACTATGAACGCAACACCTTTAATCAATGCACTCAGCTTGCCTACAAATCCAAAGGTGAATTCGTCATATGCCTCCAGAGAAAAATTCTGAAATGCAACTTTGCCAATTTTAACGACAACGAAGCAATTAGATTGAGAATAATTGAAGGGTGCATATCATCGATGTTCAGAAAGAACCTCCTAAAGAAGCGTCTATCCCTCAAGGAAATCCTTGACCTTGCGAGAGTATATGAAAGAATAGATGTCCAAGCCGCGGCTATCGAAAATCCAAAGAAAGGGGACATCATCGCCGCCATGACACCATACACAAGATACCAAAGCCTGCAAAGCAGACAAAATTTCAGGAACCCCCTACGACGACCTCAAAGTGACAGACAATGCTACCGATGTGGGTTTGAATACCCTCACAGAGGACCATGCCCCACAATTGGACAGAGATGCATACGATTTGGCCAAGAAAACCACTTCCAAGCCATGCGCAAAGAACAGCTCCCAGACACAGGGTCTGGCTGCCAACAGAACATACAGACCCCCAGCCCACATCTGGAACCACAAAGAGAACAACTTGATCGACGGGCGCCCGACAGAGGAACAACATACCCCACAATGACCTACCAACGCCCGAACACCGTAAGAGCCCTTGAAGGTTTACAGATTGAGCCTGACAGGAAAGCCCATGAACTATACGACTACTAACTATATGACCAACCAAGGATGTCTACCCCAGGTAAGGTCTACCCGAGGGAATTTGCATCAAACCAAAATCAAGGAAGAAGCACCAACACCATTGCATCAGACTACTACCCATACAACAACTCCCCGCCCAGGACACCAATGGTGGAAGACCAGCAACCCCTGTACCTACAAGATGGATATGATAGAGAATGGGCCTCAGTACAACCCAGGCGCAGGACCATGGTGCTTTTAGCTTTTAGCACCATGGTCCATGCCGGATTCCGCCATGGTGGATGGCGGAATTACCGCCCCATTCCAAGGTGAGTGGGGCAGTAATTCCCCATTCACCATTTGCCCTTCTCCATTCCCATTTTTGCCCCATAGGGCATAATGGGGATGGGGAAGGGGCTAATTACGGCACCATAAATTACGGTGCGGTAATTAGCACCAAGGTCGCTTAGCGCCTTGGACTTTAACGCCTGCAAAAAGCAGGCGTTAAAGTGTGAATCAGGCGTTAAGGGTTAACGGCGCAGACGGCGCCGTTAAACCCTTAACGCCTGACTTGTAATGAGGGCCAATATGTTCAGCTCCTCAACATCAACGCAGAGGACACACCAGCTCCCAGAGTAATCATACAAATGGGCAACGCCAAAAACCAATTTGTCGTCGACACAGGGGCTACCGTCAATGTAATGAACGAAGAACTGCACCGCTTGATAACGGATGAATATCCGCCGCGCCAATCGAAAACTCACATCTGCCAATGGGGAGTGGCACTGCCCCTGACATCCAAAGGACAATTCCTCTGTGACCTGACCCACAGAGACATCACTGTACCAACAGTGATCCACGTCATCCAGAGTCCTTTAGTAGAACAATGCCTCCTTATCTACCGAACAGCCAGAGCCCTGGCGCTCATAGAGCTACAGTATGAATCAACGGAAATAATCAAAGGCCACCCGTCAGACAGACATGAGATCCTGGCAATAACCTGCCGACCCATCGACAAGGACACCCTTAAATCCTAGTTTCCCAAGCTATTTGAAGGGGTAGGAATGCCCAAAGACTCTGTCATTAAACTACACACTGACCCCACAGTAACGCTGGTACCACAACACCCCCGCAAGGTGGGGTTCCACATTCAAGCCGTAGGGCCCACACCAGGGGTATCGCCCATCGTAATAGTACTTAAGGACAACGGACGACTCCGCATATGTGTCGACATGTGTATTCCCAACACCGCCATCCAAAGGGAAAGGCACCCAGGCCCAAGTCTAGAAGACATGCTTTTCAGGCTTAACCAAGCGACACACTTCTCCAAATTGGACCTCAACCAGGGCTACCATCAACTGGTCATTGACCCAGACTCCCAACCAATTACCTCCTTTGCCACACATGAGGGCCTATTCAGATATAAACGCCTTAACTTTGGCATATCTTCGTCCACAGAAATTTTCCAAGAAACAATTCGACAACTCATCTCATCTGAAGTTAATGCCTTAAACTACAGCGACTCCATGAAAAAGCGCTTCTCTCGGGTTTGCAAAATCCTACAGGAAGCTGGCCTGACACTCAACGGCCCCAAATGTGACATCAACAAAACAAGCCTCAAATTCTTCGGACACATATTCTCCAATGAGGGCATCACAGTCGACCCCGACAAAATAAAGGCCATCACAGACCTTCATGCCCCCACAACAACGGCAGAATTATGGTCTTTCTTAGGTAAGGCAGGATACTGTGCCCGATACCTCCAAAACTATGCCACCACCACCGACCGGCTCCGGGTCAACCTCAAGAAGGACGCCCCTTTCAACTGGGACTCACAATGCCAGATGGCTTTCCAGACCATCAAAGACAGCCTACCAAACCATCACCAACTAGTTTACTTCCACCCTGATTGGGACACCATCATCACAGTCGACGCCAGCCCGGTGGGGCTCGGTGCCATCCTGGCCCAAACCAACCCCAGCGACAGAGCCCTCCACGTAGTGGTAGCATATGCCAGCAGAGCCCTGTCCCCTACCGAGAAGGTGTACTCACAGGCAGAACGGGAGAGCCTGGCAGCGGTCTGGGCCTGCAAACAATTCCACCATTTCGTGATAGGTCGAAGATTCACGCTCGTAACAGACCATCAAGCCCTGCTGTCTCTATTTGGCAACCCCAAAACCAAATGCCCCCCCCCCGGATAGAACTTTGGGGCATCAGACTTCAAGAATATAACTTTACCATTATTCACAAACCGGGGGCAGCTGCAAATCCAGCCGACTACTTGTCAAGACACCCGACGGGGGACAGAGACAACTCACTGGTCTGCGAAGCAGAAGAGTACATTGCGTACTTATCCACCAACGCCATGCCTCCCACCATTTCGATAGAAACGTTTGCAGCCAGAATCAGGCCGATCCCACCATCAGAGCAGCCCTGCATTTCACCCGCACGAACAACTGGAAAAATGCACACAAAACAGACAAGGGAGAGTAAGGAATGGACAAGAGAAATCTAGACCGCATAGCGAAGATACACCCTGAACTAGCGGCCACAGACCAAGGCATACTACTACGTGGCAATCAGTTAGTGACTCTAAAAGACCTCCGGAAGACACTGGTCACCATAGCCCACGAAGGACACAGGGGAATTGAGAACACTAAGAAGATCCTGAGAAGCTCTGCATGGTTCCCCTATATGGATATAATAGTAGAAGATGTCTTAGCCAACTGTGGGCCCTGCCAACAAGTGGTGAAAAGAACAGACCCAAACCCAATGCAGTTGGTGCCACTCCCAGAAAAGCCCTGACAAAAAGTTGTGATCGACTTTTACGGGCCCCTAGAGGAAGGAGGATACTTACTCGTAGCAATCGACAAGTACTCACTCGTTCATCAAACAGACAAGCTCGACATCATTCCATGAAGCAGCACCCATCATCGATGAACTGTTCAGTGAATGGGGCATTCCAACTGTCGTAAAGACCGACAATGGACCCCCCTTCCAAGGACGTGACTTTGCGAGACTGGCAGACCACCCCGGGTTCCATCACCAAAAGATCACACCACTCTGGCCCCAGGCAAATGGAATGGTAGTATGCTTCATGGCAACCGTCAAACTAACACGACAGAAGGCCATAGCAGACCAAGTACCACATCCACAAGCAATATGCCGAATGCTTTGGAGCTATCAAAACTCACCCCACAACACGACAGGGCAAGCACCTGCTGAACTAATGATAAAATACAAGCCTCGAACCCGCATTCCTCAATGGGACGACTACACCCCAGAGCAAGATGCAGCCATAAGGGAACGAGATGCCGAAAGGAAAGCTCGAGCCAAAGAGTGGTCCAATAAGAAAAGGAGAGCGAAAGAATCGCCGCTCGAAGTAGGACAAACGGTTCTAGTCCGTCAAGCTCAGAAAGACAGACACGTGATACAGCCCAGAGCCGAGGGTGATCACGCCCATAAAATGACCCATGATAACTGCGATAGGAGAACCAGGAGAAATAACCCGGAATGCATTATTCTTCAGGAGGCTATACCTTGAGGACTCAGAAACGCCGGAACTCACAGCAAGCAATCTGGAGCCTATGAGAGTGCCAATCCTCCAACTGAGACAGCAGGTGAAACCAGAGAGTCCCCAGGCAGACCACAAAGGACAGTGCAGAGACCTACGAGACTCACCGAACAAATATAAGCCTCCAGCTTTCATGTTAAGCATGGGGGAGATGTTATGAGTGAACCAACAGGCGCGGCTCCTTTTAGAAGGAAGCGTGCGCTAGGGCAGGAGGAGGATGGAAGGGGAGGGACGGGAAGCGGGGTTGAGTTATCAGTTAGAGTTTGGAAATGAATAAAGAAGGTTGACAATTGGCACGGCTCAGAGTGTTATTGGCGAGAGCATGCAAGAGCGAATGAGGTGAACTGCCTACAACATATGGTATCCAGGGCTTTGCTTCAAGAGTAAAGCACCCAACATTTTCCTTGCCACAGATGCTCAGCTGTACACTACTGCGCCTGCCGCAAGCTCTGGTTTGATTTGAGTTTAGAGTAAAGAATGTCTTCTTCCATCGATCAAGGTGTAAAAATAATGAAAGGACCATACATTTTATTTTTCTTACAGTTTTCCTTCATGTTAATTTTGCTACTTTCCTGGATTGGGGCTATAAAACGTTTGGACGCAAGGATAAGAAGGCTGAAAAAGCCCCATAGGTTGATTCCTGAGACTGGTGAGCTAATTTATCCACCTTTATTAAAATGTAAGGTTTCTGAGAATAAACGCACCGTGAGTGCAAATATGGCTACAGATTTAAGGAATCTATCGCTGCTATGGCTTAAAACTTTGGAGGATATGTGGCCACTGTGGTTAAGCATTGCCTGGCTAATAACCCAGAAGAGGAAATGCAAAATAGGTTTGACAGTGCAGGGATTCTTTCAGGTCGAGCTCAAGTGTCCTGAAGCAGATTAGTCAGGGGTTTGACAACGGTGAGGATTGTGGCGTCATCCGGAACACCTTTGGGCACCATAGTGGAGGGGGCGATCAATATCCACAGAAGAGAACTAAATTATCTGCTCTAGGCTCACCGTCAGCTGGAGACTGGTAGAACCAAGCTTTGGTGGATGCAGATTCTCTGCCCTTGTTCTGGTTCTCCTCCCAGAGAAGACTGGGTAGACCTGACAGGAGGTGATCCCTCAACCTCGGCAGTTGTGGATCACATGGGGGAAACCATGTTCAATCCTTTCGGTCTCACTCAACCATAGTTAGACGAGAACTTCCTTAGAAAATAATTGGACAGCAATTCAAGAAGAAAAATGAAGGCTGAATGTCTTAGACTCTTAATGTCTGGGCAACAACATAGAGACGCTAATGTGGGCCCAAAAACGCCTATTTTCATTTCCTTTTAAAGTGAAGTGGTCGAGGTAAGGCGAGGAGACGTAAAATGTTATAGGATATTTATTTATGTAACTGGGCTAAGTAAAGGTGGACAGGCCCCACCGACCATGGGCAGTAGCTGAACTCAACTGTTACATTTGAATCTAGATCAGCGTCCTCCGTCACCACATTCTATTCATCCTTTCATCACGAGGGGAGCACGCGCAGAGCCTCCTGATGAAAGGATGATGCGTAAATTACAACATTACACCTCTCCCCTCCTTAGTCTCTTGCTGTTTATTGAACACAGTCTGATAAAATATCTTCTGTATCCTCTGTATCCTTAAACAAAGTCTCTCATGTGAACTGGTTTGCGGATTATCCTTCCTGTTCTTGATACCTGTGAAAAATCTGATTTTGTTTTTGGCAAGGAAATTTTTGACATTGCATTTCTATTCGACATTAGTCTCACATGCCTACTCTTTTCCTCCATGTTTTCACTACCACCCCAACTTGGTTGCTCTCACTATTCATCACCCCTTTGCATGGCTTCATCACACACACCCTCTCCATATTCCAAACTCTGCCATCTTGCACTCTCACTGCATGTTTAAAAACCTCAATCACACCCACTGGCTTGGACCATTTGCAAGGTCCATCTCTTAGTACTGGGGGTAGTTTTTTTTTTTTTTTTTAAATCTTTTATTGTTTTGGTAGTAAATATACTTTACACCTTTACAAAATTTGATCATCATAAAAATACATTTAAAACCTATTATATACATGAAAATCATACAATCATTTTGCTCACCTCACCAAAATTCATTTCCTCTAAAGGGACCTTAAGGCAAAACTCTTCAAATAAGCACATGCGCTGTATGCGCAACCATAAGGCACTTACAATACATTAAACAGAATCTCCTCCACCTAAATACTCCCAAAAAAAATAATAATGCAAACCGAAAAAGAGAAGAGAAAAGACTGGGGGTAGTTTAATTCTTACTAGACCCCCCCACTCTTTGAACTTCACTCCCTTTTCCTTTCCTTATTTGACTGTCATGAGCTACTTTGTTCTTCAGCTGAGTGTCCCTAATGTTTTCTGCTGCCTCTCCAAAATCTTTCTTCACAACAGTCTCCCTCCCTAACCAGGATGGGGTCAATTTGGTATTTGCTTTGCATCCTCTACTTAACTCAAAAGGTGATAAACCTATGTGGTGTGAAACGGTGAGCAATTATTTTTTTTTTTACCGCTTCTTCCCAGCTAAGTCCATTAGTCCAAGCCCAACGAATGGCGTCCTTCAGTATTTTGTTGAATCTCTCAACTACTCCATTTGTTTGGGGATGATATATTGTGCTTGTTTTGTGTACAATGGAATTTCCAGTACAGAACTTCTCCATTTCTTTTGACCTGAATTGGACACCATTGTCCGTTAATATGCTTCTTGGGAAGCCTTCTCTGGCACATATTTCTGACAAAAATTCTATGACCATCTTTGCATTCATGTTAGGTTTAATTAAGACTTCTACCCATCTGGTCAGCAGGTCAATGACTACCAAACAAAATTGTTGCTTACCGTCACAATGAATAGGTCCTAATATATCTATGCCTACTTCATCCCATACTTTCCCTGGAATATTCATAATAACCATTGGGTACTTCACACTCGCACATGCTCTGTCACTCTGATTACAAAGGATACATTCTCTGATGGTTCTCTCGATCTGCAGGTCACATCCTGGCCACCAGAAATCATCGCGTATTCTCTGTTTAGTCTTTACTATTCCTTGATGTCCTTCATGATCCAAATCAATGATTCTCTGTTGTAGACCTACAGGTGGAATTATTCGATCTCCTCTCATGACTCTATCATTTACTACATTGAGTTCCTCTGCAACTCTCCAGTATTCCATGAGATCAGACGCTTCAAATTTAGACTTTTTTAAGTTTCCACTGTCTTGTATAATTTGTTTCAAGCGACCCATATTATCATCGTGTCTCTCTGCTTCTTCCCATTCAGCTTTGGACATGGATAATGTTTCTATGTTCAAGACAACCTCCAAATTATTTTCATTTTCATCATCTGCCTCAGAAATGTCTGTAAGCCGCGACAGACAGTCAGCAGCACGATTTTTCATTCCTGGCACATATCGTACTGTTCAGTTGTATTCTTGCAAGAGTACAACCCATATTTTGATCCTGTTGGATACATTATTCAAACCTTTATTCATAATGACATGTATCAATGGTTTGTGGTCAGTGCGAATCTCCACTTCCACTCCCCAGATGAAATTTCTGAATTTCTCTGTTGCCAACTTGATGGTCAATATTTCCTTCTCTATTGCAGCGTACGATCTTTCTGCACTTTTTAACAAACTGGATGCAAAAAGCAATTAAAACATCTTTTCCATCAACTTCCTGGGTGACAACAGCCCCAACCCCAAATTGCTTGCATCTGTCGTAATTATAGTCTTCCTTCCACTCTTGAAGTTCTTTAACGATGGTGCTTTGTTTAATTCCGACTTGATATTTTCAAACTCCTCTTCACACTCCATGTTCCATTCAAATATCTTCTTCTTTAAAAGTTCACGGAGTGGAACTGTATGCACAGCAAAATCTTTTATAAACTTCGAATAGTACTCCGCCATCCCAATGAACGTTCGCACCTCTTCCTTTGTTTTTGGTCTCGGCATGTTTACCATGGCATCAGCTAGTTGCTTCTTTGGTCTTATACCTCCAGCAGAAATGGTATACCCTAGATATTCAATTTCGCTACGATTGATGTTACATTTGTCTCTACTGAGAGTCATTCCTGCTTCATACAATTTCTTCTAAACATGGTGTAATCTTTCATTATGCACTTTTTGATCGATGACATGCACTAAAATGTCATCCTGAAAGCAGATTATTCCTTCTTCACCTTCAAACAGTTGGTGCATGATCCTTTGAAATACTGAAGCGGCTGATACCAGCCCAAAAGGTAGTCTTCTGTATTGGTATAACCCATCCGGTGTAATAAATGCTGTCAACTTTTTAGACTCTTCGTGAAGTTTAACTTGGTGGTATGCTGACGTTAGATCAAGAGTAGAAAAATATTTCGAAGGTCCAATGGTGGACACAATCTCCTGTATATTAGGGAGTGGATGTCTGTCTGGGATCACCCTCTTATTTAATTCTCTCATGTCCACACATATTCTTAATTTCCCAGATTTTTTTCTTAGCACTACCAATGGTGAAACCTATTCACTGGCGTCTATTCTTTCAATGATCTTCTGATCTTCCAATAATTTGATCTCCCTCCTTACCTCTTCTCTCATAGAGAGTGGGATGTTGCGCAACTTCTGTGCCACAGGAACATGGCCTGGATTCATTTTGATCTCACGGACAAATCCACGCAGGCATCCAATTTCCTTCCTGAAAATGTCCTTCATCATGTCAACATCACCAGTGGTCTCTTTGGTCCCTTGGATTCCTCCAGTACCACTTTCAATTGAATATACTGACTCATTAGATGCAGCATCTAATTTTACCTTGAGTTTGCTCTGGTGAGTCCAGCTTAACAAAGGTGTTCTTCCTTTTTTAGTTATGTATATTTTCCCATTGGCTCTCCTGTCCTTGAACTTGAGTGCTCCCCAGAACCATCCGATGACATCTATTTTAACTTCACCATATGCTCTGGGTCTTATGTCTGGCTTATGTAAATACTCATGTTTCTTCCTGTCCCAGAGATTTTGTGGTATCAGAGTATATTTAGCTCCCAAATCAATCATCATGTGCATGTCAGTTCCATCGACACACACCACAGCCTTGGGACTTTCCATTTCCTGCTCATTTTCTTCACCGGATACAACGAACACGCATTCTTCTCCATCTTCATCACTGTACTCATCATTCCCTATCAAATTAGTGGAAGTGTTCTGCATTCTGCAACATCGGGCGTAGTGTCCTTTACCTTTGCATTTCCCACATATAATTTTCAGAGCAGGGCATTCTGGGTTATTTGCCCAATGATCCATGCTATCACATCTAAAACATCTCCCTGTGTTCTTCCTTCTAGAGTCATCTCCTCGTTCATGTGGACTTTTCTTCCTCCCATCACCGTTATTGACTCTAAAGTTTACTTTTTTTCTTTTATCATCATTCCAAGTCAATCTTCCACTCTTTTCTGACTTGTACCTTCTACTGGGATTTTCTGTCACTTGAGCAATGGACTCATTATTTCTGATTGTATTGGGTATGATAGCTTAATCTTTAGAGATTTCATGTTTAATTTCAGTAGTCTGTAGTCTGTTCTCTAATTCTTTGACACATTTCTCTGTATGCTCTACTTCCTTGGCCACACGTAAAACTGTGTCCAGGTTGGGATCATCTTCAGCCCATAACCTTTCTCTTACTTTACTGCTCTTACACTCCAACATGAATTGATCCCTCAATCTCTCATCCAGTTGGGCATTGAAATTGCATGTTTTAGCCAATTTCCTCAAATTTGTGATGTATTGTTCTATACTCTCACCTTCTTCTTGAGTTCTTTTCCCAAACTTATAACGCTCTAGGATGGTACTTAATTTTTTTTCATAATGTTTGCTCATTTTCTTCACTGCCCGCTCATATTCATTTAGGTCAATATCTTCGTCAGAAAGTAGATCTGGCAGGTCTTCAAACTTTTCCTGCCCTGCTGGGCCTAAACAATGTATTAAAAGAGATTTCCTCTTCTCCACGCTGCAGTTTTGACCACATACCACACCAGCGTAGTGTTCAAATGATTTAATCCACCTCTTCCATGGAATTGCCGGTTCACCAACGTCGGACAAGAAAAACATGGGTGGTGGCACACTATTGAAAGACATGGTGCATGTGGGTATATGTCACACAGTGTGCTGGGATGATCAAAGAGTGTGGTTGTAGCCTTTAAATTTGGATACAATTCAGTAGTTCATACATCCCAAATTGTCAAAAATATGCCCAGCAGAATTTATGGCTTGATGCAGTACAAAATGACTGTTAAACTGATTTCTTGCTTGCCCCTTATGTCCCTGTGATTGTATTTGGAAAAAGTGTTTGCTCTTCTATACCGTGTAATACGGTAAGAAATGTAATGCAGGCAAAGAGGCGTGTCCATTAGATATTCGACCGGAAGAAAGCCAAAGGAAGAGGAAACGCAAACGGGTCGCGCAAGCACTCACTTGGTTTTAAACGCTCCGGCGTTTATGGACGTGGAGCTGCAAGCAGATGGAGCGGAGCGGCCATAGCTTTTAATACAGCTGCACGGGCTGCTATCCGCTCATGGGGCACAGCTGATAGATTGAGCGGAGTGGCCACAGCTTTTGATACAGCTGCACGGACTGCTACACGCACGTCGATGAGGAGTCGGAGACAGTCACAGTTGGAAGGAGCAGTCGGAAGGAAGCTTGCGGGTTGCAACGCTTTCGATAAGGGGGCGGTAGGGCCTGAAATTAATCCTCGTCGCCAATTGAAGTGGTCGAGGTAAGGCGAGGAGACGTAAAATGTTATAGGATATTTATTTATGTAACTGGGCTAAGTAAAGGTGGACAGGCCCCACCGACCATGGGCAGTAGCTGAGCTCAACTGTTACATTTGAATCTAGATCAGCGTCCTCCGTCACCACATTCTATTCATCCTTTCATCACAAGGGGAGCACGCGCAGAGCCTCGTGATGAAAGGATGATGCGTAAATTACAACATTACATAAAGGAAAGACATTTTGAATGGAATAGATAGGGCTTGGGCTACTTGTCAAGATCGGCTCCTAAATTCAGAGGCAAATTCTAAAAATGTCAGACTTAGCCGAGGAAGCCAAAGTAACAGAGGGGTCATGAGATCGGGAAGGAATCTCTGGCTGGGTCCAGAGTGCTTTATGCGCAGTTGGATAGGCTAATGCCTCGATGAGTCTGTAATACAAGAGTGGGATTCTGATGAAGAGCAACTCAAAGTTAGTGGGCCTGGCAGATGCCCATTCAGAGGGGGGCTCGGAAGATGTTTTAGCTGGGGATGGCTTAGTGAAGGAAAATAGGAAGCTTGTAGCTGCACTGTCTATTTTGTTTTTCTTTTTCTTTTAGGTATATTTAGATGTTTGTTTTGGAAAGCAGAATACAAAACCGATGTCTCTTTTTCTCGAAGAGTAGAGCTCCCTGTGTCAGTATGCCAATCCCCGATCCCACTGAGCGATGCCATGCTTAGTCTGCCATGTAAGGGATTTGCTGTGAGATCAGCTCGTTTACTTCATGTGTTCGGGAATGGCTTGGTTGATACTTGTTCCATGAGTAACTTCCACCTTAAGTGCTGGAAGTTGTGAGGCATCTGCATTCTCAGACCATCTTGCATTGCTGGGCAGATGGGTTCTCATGAACGCGATGACTGACACACCCTTTTTGTAACCTTCTACTGCTTTTGTATTTTAATATCCAATCCCCCGTGGTCTTGCTTGGCCAACTTTTCTGAACAGCTTTTTGTTGGAAGGATGAGATGCATGGTATATTCTTCCTTCACAGGATGTCCTGGCTGTATGCTTCATGTGGGAAGCCCTTGTATTTTCCAGCAGCTGAGCACATGGAATAGCTGTAAGTAGATGTGGAATCATTGGGTCAGGCTGTTTTTTTCTCAGCCTACAGTTTCTTTCCAAAACCAAACAGCTCCAAGGCCCCAGGAGATTCAGCACATGCTACTTGTTGTCATAGATGGAATTTCTATCACCCTCAGTAGCTCTGTCTCGGGATGTTAGATTCGGGGCAGCTGCTAAGGGCCTGCCTTCTACAGACTAGCTTGCGTGCCAGGTTTAAAAGTGGCTCAGAGATGGGATTTATTTGACTCTGGATTCTGCATCTTCATTTGTTTGTTGCAAGTAATTGAAACAATCACCCAGTACAGGCATTCTAGCACTGAGAACCCAAACTAATAGAGCTTGGTAAAGTACACAAATTATCATTTGTGAATTGGTAAGTGGGGGTCACAGGTCTGATGATCAGAGAAGTTGGTTGGGTTCAAAAACAAGGAGTACACTTTCAGTTGATGGTCATAAAGCAAACAGTCTGGCGGAATGTGGGGGTCCATTTGACTCTGCGGTCTGAGCATGATTTTTTTAAAAACCTTTCATTGTTGGCATTTGTCACAGAACTCGCCCCCCGCATCTCCCTCTCCGTCTCCACCCTCCCAAACCCCTGCAGGGACCGCCTAGTCTGGCTGTGGAGCATAATGTACATATAGTTCATTGACAGCGATGGGGTTCCCTCTAGTTCCTTTAATAGTCACTGTATGTCCAACACCCAGATATTTTGTGGGCACCCTTGTTGCACAAAGCCGCCTTTCAAAAAATCAATAACCTCGTCCCAGTTATTCCGGAATGTCTCCGCATCCTTTTGGATCCGGTAGGTAATCTACTCCATTGCTACTATATCCCACAGTTTGCAAAGCCAACACGTCGCCATGGGTGGACTTTTTTGTTTCCATTTTTTTGCAATAACCAGCCAGGCCAATATTAGTAAGGTGACCAGAGCTCTTTTCTGTGGCTTTGAAAGTATATGTTGCTCTGGGTCTAATAGTCCACATAGGTTCTCGCCTAATGAGAGAGGTTGAACTTCTGGTACTATTTTCTGCAAACGGCCCGTAACCTCTTCCAAGTAGCCCTTGATCTTGGGACATCCCCACCATATATGTCTCCAATCCCTGATCCCTTTGCACCCCCTCCAACATTGCTGAGATGCTGAGTCATATATTTTATGTAGTCTGCAAGGGGTGTATTGCCATTGTAGCATCGTTTCATACCATGCCTCTCGTAATTGTAGGGACCTAGTCAATCTCTGGATGTTCCTCCACAGCCCCTCCCAATGACCCTCTGGACCACTTTGCCCAACGTGCTGTCCCAGGTTATTTGGTACGGCCAGATCTTGTGGTCTGAGCACTCTTGGAGTATCGTATATATATCCGACACCAACTGTTTATCACCCGTATGGATGGTTGCGTGTGTCACAAATATTGTCAGCAGCCTAGTTGCTGCCTGACGGATTTCCCTCTGTCGTAACCAGTGCCTCAGCTGTACATATTCATATCTATCTTCCTCCGTTAGCCCTACGTGTGTCTTGCTGTCATCAACTGACGCTATTTCCCCTTCCCACACCATGGGCCTCATTATAAGTCTGGCGGTAACCGTGTTGGTAAAACTAGCAGGTTGCCGCCAGACTTCCGAATTTTTCCAGCGCCTGGCTTGCCGGAAACACAGAGAGATTACAACCCCGGTGTTCCTGGAAGTCAGGCGCCGGGAAATTGTTAATCCCCATTCCCATTGAGTCCTATAGGACTCAATGGGAATGGGGATGACGGAAGCACCGGCACCGTTAAGAAAAAAGCCGGTGCTTCCGTGAAAGTATGCGGGCGGGTGGCATACTGCCTGCCAGGTCTGACCTGCAGACTCGTAGTGTGCCAGTCCAGTAACACCGGTGCTGGTAGGCTTACCGGCACCGTTGTTACCAGACCGCAACACTCCTAATGAGGTCTCTAATCTTCACACGCCCGCTTTCCTTCAACGACTAAATTTACCGTTTACCGTGCCCGGAGTGAAATTGGGATTTTCAAATATAGGAGTGAATTGGGATGGAATAGTCGACAGGTGTCCCCTTTTGATCCACCTGTCCCAGATATCGTATGTCGTACAAAGTAACCTACTGCGCCTGGCGCTCTGGGGCCTATCTCTCCTGTGAAGCCCCAGCAGCCGAACCAAAGAACATCCCACAACCGTTCTATCCATCCGTGTCCAGACCTTATCTCTGCTATCAGAGAACCATTCACGCACTAATCTCAATTGAGCTGCCCTGTAGTAACGATATCATTTAGGCAACCCCACTCCGTCTCTCTGTTTTAGGGTCATCAAGAGGTCTAAAGCAACCCTCGGGCATTTGCCTTGCCAGACAAATCTAGAGATCAAGCTATTCATTGATTGAAAGAATGCCTTCGGGACCGTTATACGGAGGGTTTGGAACGTATATAATAACCTGGGGAGGATTACCATTTTTACCGTATTTATTCACCCTAGCCAGCAGATCCGCTCCGGGGTCCATACTTGTGAAGTCTGCTTGTGTCTTCTTTAGTAAGTCCGGGTAATTAGCCTTATAGAGCGCTGAAATTCTACTGTTTAGTTTTATCCCTAGGTATGTAATGCTCCCCCCGGCAGAATGGAAGGGGGAACAACTCTGCAAGGCGGTGATCAGATCTTTGGGTAGGCCCACCTCCAACATTTGCGATTTACTCATGTTTATCTTTAGCCCTGACAGCCCTTCTTGTTCCCTTAGTATTCCCACCAGGGCAGGGATGGACAAGAACGGTTCCACCAGTGTTACTAGCATGTCGTCCGCATAGGCGGCCATCTTATGCATTTCCCCTCCAAATGGGACTCCTTTTATATCTTGGTTTTGTCTGATTGAAGCCAGCAGAGATTCCAGATATATGGCATACAGATGGGGAGATAAGGCACATCCCTGCCTAGTCCCTCGCTCAATGCCTATTGCGTCTGATATATGTGCATTAACCTCCAGCCTAATCAATGAGGTTCTGTAGTTAGCCCCCACCATTTGGATGTACTTGGACCAAACCCCATTTGTTCCATCACCTGAAATAATTACGGCCATTCCACCCTGTCAAAGGCTTTTTCAGCATCTAGGGATATCAGGGTGGCCGGGATACATGTTATTTCCAATTTCTCTAATAGATGGATTACTCTACTGGTATCGTCCCAGGTCTGCCTCCGCGAGATAAAACCAGATTGATCTTGCCCTATTACCCCTGGCAGTACTCCCTTTACTCTTTCCGCTAATGCCTGTATACATTTTTATGTCTATGTTTAGTAGCACAATGGGCCTATATGATCCACAGCTTGGAGGGTCTTTGTTTGGTTTTTCAAACAGAACCACCTTCGCCTCTGTCCTGAGCATGATTTTAGTATTCGTGGCCTAATGATAGTTTCAGTTCTTATAAATGGAGGATCTCGAGTACCCGCCAAATATGAACAGAAAACAAAAGGGCGGAATGTGCCGTGCCCTGAGGAACCCCAGAGAACTGCGTGGAAGTGCTACAAACTGCATTTGATTAGTGGAAAGTCCTTACTCCAATTTTGTGTGATGCCTGAAATAACACTTTCCTCCAGCGAGGCCAGTGTAGTTAGTTGAGTGACCGTGTCAAAGTTAACCGATGATCCAATAAGATGTATTGGTTTTCATAGGCTGGAATTTTCAGGGTTAGTTTAACTTGTTGTCAATGGGAAATATTTTCTAGAGTTGAGGGTCTTGTTCAGTGAAGTCTGATACACTTTACAAACCATCATAGGGTATCCTTTTCACCCAGCTAGATTAGTTTCCAGCATGGCGCCTGTAGTTTAGGCTTATAATGTTGACATTGCTTCACCAGAAGGATGTTGAGGTTGTGATGGGTGGCCCCACATGTTGTTCAAGCCTAGGCTGTTCTGGCTGCCATAGATTAATTTGCAGCACGTTATGTTGGTACTCAAAGACCAGAGTGCATTAACGAAGTCCCACATCACTGTGAAATTGTAATGCTTAACTGTGCTGTGGGAGATACTTGTGGTTAGGGGTGACAGGTTGTGCACAGATGGTTAGGTGAAGGTTTTCAATGGCCTCACTTTACAAACCATCATAGGGTATCTTTTTCACCCAGCTAGATTAGTTTTCAGCATGGCACCTGTAGTTTAGGCTTATAATTTTGACATTGCTTCACCAGAAGGATGGTGAGGTTGTGATGTGTGGCCCCACATGTTGTTCAAGCCTAGGCTCTTCTGGCTGCCATAGATTAATTTGCAGCACGTTATGTTGGTACTCAAAGACCAGAGTGCATTAGGGAAGTCCCACATCACTGTGAAATTGTAATGCTTAACTCTGCTGTGGGAAATACTTGTGGTTAGGGGTGACAGGTTGTGCACAGATGGTTAGTTGAAGGTTTTCAATGGCCTCTTATTTGATTTTTTTTATAGTGATGGATATCGAGGTGGTTAACCGCGAATGAGCGGTGTGCCGGGTTAACTTTTGATGGTGCTGTTGTCCTAATAGGAGGACCTTTGTCTTATTACGTTAACGTTTGCGCATGGATATACCTATCCTCCTTGTCTAGCATTGTGGTCTTGATGAGTCTTGAGCTCTTCAAAGTCTAAATTGAAAGATCTGCAAATTTGACATTAGTGTAAGAGACAATTTTGTTGTCTGTGGGTGAATATTGCATATGGGTGCACAGCAGGTACCTTTGGCACTCTAAAGGTTGTCACTGACCCAACAGATGAGGGGTTTATCGGCCTTTACACCCTAAAAATATGCAAATACTGCCCAAAAATAATAATAGGCAGTAAAAATGTTCTCAACAAAAAATAGGAAACCGTCACGTAGAACCTTATGTGTCAGCTTTCACCCATACAACTCCAAGGATACGTTTGGACCAGTAGTGCATGTAGTATCACAGGAAGAAACTATTATTATTACTGCCCCATCAGAAGAAGTAAACATGTACCTTTTAATGTACATGAATAACGTGGTACAAAGAAATAATTACAATTAATTTTTCCGTTTCCAGTTAAAACCTATTTATTTTTACTTGCTTATAAAATACTCCCATTGGTAATTGGATTTACATTTTTACTCCATAAAAATAATTTTTACTCCCAACTTTCAAGAATAGGGAGTAAAGTACTCCCACTACCAAATTTTAGCTGGAGCACTGGTTGTCCCTGTAGCAGTGTTCGATAGGAAAGCACCCACCGTTTGACTTGTTTGGTACATGAATTGAGGAAAGATATTTGGGGATGGACATATGAACCTGAAGCCTCAAAAGTTGTGAACCTGGCTGGGTGGCAGGAATGGCTGCAACTAAAAGGCTCAACAGAATAAATATGGGTAGTTTGAATCTGCACAATGGCCAGTATATCATCCTAGGTTGTGCCCTAGTGTTGGTGCCGTGTCTCGGGTGCAAACCTGATTGGGAGGGTCCCAGGTGTGGTGGTGGTTTCATATTTTGGTTACATGTTTTCTTGTAGGTCTTAAATTGCAATAGGTCGATAGTTAAATTGAAGTCAAGACCAAGGAGTGATCTTAAAGAGTGAGGCTGTTGAGATATATCTTAGGTGGGATGGACCAAATCTGGTAAAAAGGTTGCTGTTATATGGGACGCTGCTTTCAAGGGTGCTTCCTCCCAGATCTTGGCTTTACTGGTATATGACTGATAATTGTTATATAACTGTCATTTGTATAGCGCCCTTTCCCATTCGTATGGCTTCAAAGCGATGTAGCTGATTGCCCTCGGGGGACTGAAGTTCAAGGTATGAGAAATGCGTATGTGCATTTTGGCCAATGCGAAGTTAGGTAGGCGCTGGCCAAGTCCCTGTTAGCTACCCATGTCGAGCTGGCATGTGGATGGGTGCTGTGAGGTAGTCTATAGAGTATGCAGGTGCAGGAGACCCATCACGTGTCCAGCTACACCCAATATTTGTCATGGGGGATAGCTGCATTCTTATGGCAGAGGTGTTGTGCGATGTGTCTTAAAGTAGTGTTTGATAGCAGGTGCGTGAGGGTGGGTCGATGTGTCTTCAGCTATCTTCCTTAAGCTTAGAGTGTGATATGTACCTGTGCATATAGGAAAGTTGTTTTTCCCCTGGTTCTAGACAACTACTTTCACTTACGATTTCTTAGATAATCCATATAGATTCCCAGCCTGCAACTATATGAATAAACACTTTGCAATCTATGATTGTCTTTTGCTTCAAACCCGGACCCTACATATTTTTTCAGTTAATAATCTTAATATTTATGTACAAGCTTTTGACAGTGTGAACCTTGCTGGTAAGCTATAAAGCAATTGAAAAGCTCTGGGGCATATATTTGTGATAGAAAGGAGTGCAGGGACAAGGAGCCAGGTAGCAGGTTGGGCAGTTCACTGTGGTGCCCAAGATATATCTTGGTTAATGTATGGCTACTTCATTAAGCAGACAACCCTGATCTAATGCACCCTTGTATACAGTGCCACCCAGCAATTTCTAGGTGAGAAACAAGTGATTTGATCAAAACTTGAATGTATTTTTTAAATGAATTAAACATGGTCCTCAAAACATATATGTAGGGCAAGTTGCCACAATATTCCCCAATCACATACAGCGTGCCCACAAAAAAAAGAAAATAACCTGCCTGAATTACTTGTACTCCTATGTCCCGTACCCTTGCCTCGATACTTGTGGGACAATCCGTCCTTCGGGATGGGAGCACTTTTTGAAGCATCAAGAAATGTATTGTCCTTCTTTTATTTTTGCTTGGGGCCAGTGCGTGTGGCTTTAGCCTCGCCTTATGAGCCCCACCCAGTCCACCGCCCCCCAGTCCTTTTCTCCACACAGTCGAGATCAGATGCACTTGCATTGTTGGGATTTTGTTTTTTTCCCCAATTGTCCTTTCAATTTGTCTTCCTGCCCTGGTTCCACAGTCAGCTTCTTTTCCTCCACCTATGCTGCAGCACAAGAGCTCCGCCTCATGTACCTCATGAGGGTGTCACTACGTGGCGGCGGATCCTCATATTCTTTGCCTCAAGTTCCTAGTCACATACCATCATTGGGACGCGTGCTTCTACTGCAACTCTCTCTCGGTCTGTGCACTTGAGAGAAGGTTCCTCAGGTGGGAGGTGATCTTCAACAGCTTGCCTCTGGCACACCTACAGAGCTTCATCAAAGAGAAACCCTCAGGTAAGTACTCTTTTTTTTAGGGCACCTCACCCGGGTGACTCCTTCCTAAGGTCATCCAATGTTGGGAGGAGTTACACCGGCTCTAGCGTTACCCGGGTTCACCCTGAGGTGCCCCAAACGGTGTCTAATCTGGATGCTGGAGTTTCCCCCGACATTTCCCTTCTGGGGGCTAAGCATTCCAGGGTAGCTCCAGAGGTTCCCCAGCCAAGGGCTAAAGGGAAGGAGTAATTGCTGTGCAATTACCATCCTGCATCTTATGAATCATTGCGACCATGAGGTGGAAGCAACATCTGAGGTAAGCCCTTGGTGGTCTTTCATTGTATCATTGGAGCTTTGTGCCCAGCTTAATCATGGCTGCTGTTGCGGCTTCAGGATTCCTGATGCCTTAACCTGTCCGAAGCCCGAATTGGCCGAGGCTTTTTTCATCAACATCCTGTGCCGGGAGCCATCAGGCAAAGTGGGTCCCCTCTAAGGGCCCCATTTAAGGGTCATGTACCCTCCTGTCTGGGCATGTGCAATTACTATCCTGCACCTTAAGAATCATTGTGGCCACGAGGAGGAAGCAGCGTCTGAGGTAAGCCCTTTCTGGGCTTTCATTGTATCATAATACAGCTCTGTGTCCAACTCCATCATTAAGGGTCATGTACCTCCTGTCTGGGCTTGTCCGGGAACATATGGCCACGAGGCCATACTTTCTACTACTGTGCTACTGCTTACATGATGAACTGGGCAACCTCCCATTCCATAAGGTAAGGAGATGCCCGCTACTATAGAATCCTCATAATGTTTCCTGCCTACACGATCCATCGTTTTCTAACCTCCTGCTGACCCATGGACCCTCTTCCTGACTTTAGCTCTCAGCCTGGCCCACACCAGGTAGACGCCTGGGGCCTCTCCCAACTTGACTTCCGCCTCACACCGCTTCTTGCGGCTCGTCGCCCTCCTGAGCTGACGTTTGCAACAGATCGGCTTGCAGCTACCTCTGATCTATGTATTGCAAACTTGCATCCCCCTGTGTATGTACGCTGCCGATACCTTCTTTTTTGTATTTAATGCAGTTGACACAGGCTGCCTGGAACCTACCTTATTGCCTCCTGCCCGCCCAACTTGCTTGCATCCTACCCAACCTCACTATTGCTTAGCACTGTTATGCATTTTGCTCTGTGCTTCTGACTTCATCCTCTGCGTACCTGTACACCTGTATATCTGTCTTAGCCCCCTGCTTTGAGGAATTGCATCCCTGGATTGCTTTTACCTAATCTTGTCCCTGCATTCTTAATGTAGCCCCCTGCACTATGTAGTGAGGCTTTTCAATGTTGCATTCTACCTACCCGACCTGCTGACTTGAGTTTTCCCCAATGCTGCATTTTACCTATCTGTACATGCTGACTGGATGTAGTCCCCTGCAATGTATTGATGCTTTCCAATGTTGCATTTTACGTATCTGTTCCTGCTGATCTGATGTAGCCCTCTGCACTATGAAGTGAGGCTTTCCAATGTTGCATTTCTAACTACCTGTTCCTGCTGACTTGATGTAGCCCCCTGCACTGTCTAGTGAGGCTTTCCGATGTTGTATTTTACCTACCTGTTTCTGCTGACTTCATGTAACCCCCTACACTATGTAGCGAGGCTTTCCAATGTTGCATTTTTACATACCTGTAACTGCTGACTTGATGTAGTGATGTAGCCCCCTGCCCTATGTAGTGAGGCTTTCCAATGTTGCATTATACCTACCTGTACCTGGGGACTTGATGTAGTCCCCTACACTATGTAGTGAGGCTTTCCAATGTTGCATTTTTATGTACCTGTAACTGCTGACTTGATGTAGCCCCCCTGCACTATGTAGTGAGGCTTTCCAATGTTGCATTCTACCTACCTGTACCTGGTGACTTGATGTAGTCCCCTACACTATGTAGTGAGGCTTTCCAATGTTGTATTTTACCTACCTGTTTCTGCTGACTTCATGTAACCCCCTACACTATGTAGCGAGGCTTTCCAATGTTGCATTTTTACATACCTGTAACTGCTGACTTGATGTAGTGATGTAGCCCCCTGCCCTATGTAGTGAGGCTTTCCAATGTTGCATTCTACCTACCTGTACCTGGTGACTTGATGTAGTCCCCTACACTATGTAGTGAGGCTTTCCAATGTTGTATTTTACCTACCTGTTTCTGCTGACTTCATGTAACCCCCTACACTATGTAGCGAGGCTTTCCAATGTTGCATTTTTACATACCTGTAACTGCTGACTTGATGTAGTGATGTAGCCCCCTGCCCTATGTAGTGAGGCTTTCCAATGTTGCATTCTACCTACCTGTACCTGGGGACTTGATGTAGTCCCCTACACTATGTAGTGAGGCTTTCCAATGTTGCATTTTTACGTACCTGTAACTGCTGAATTGATGTAGCCCCCCTGCACTATGTAGTGAGGCTTTCCAATGTTGCATTCTACCTACCGGTACCTGGTGACTTGATGTAGTCTCCTACACTATGTAGTGAGGCTTTCCAATGTTGCATTGTTACCTACCTGTTCCTGCTGACTTCATGTAGCCCCTTACACTATCTAGTGAGGCTTTCCAATGTTGCATTCTACCTAACTGTAACTGCTGACTTGATGTAGCCCCCTGCACTATGTAGTGAGGCTTTCCAATGTTGCATTCTACCTACCTGTACCTGGTGACTTGATGTAGTCCCCTAGACTATGTAGTGAGGCTTTCCAATGTTGCATTTTTACCTACCTCTACCTGGTGACTTGATGTAGTCCCCTAAACTATGTAGTGAGGCTTTCTAATGTTGCATTTTTACCTACCTGTTCCTGCTGACTTCATGTAGCCCCCTACACTATGTAGTGAGGCTTTCCAATGTTGCATTCTACCTACCTGTAACTGGTGACTTGATGTATCCCCCTGCACTATGTAGTGAGGCTTTCCAATGTTGCATTCTACCTACCTGTACCCGCTGACCTGATGTACCCCCCTACACCATAGGTGTTGCTTCCCCAAGTCGTGCACCCACTACAATTGCGTCTCTTGTCCAGCCCTGTGCTGTGATTGTACTTGTTAATTTGCACTTAATTGCACCCTCCTTTTCCCTTTCCCCCTTGCATTCCTCCTACCCGCTGACCATCACTCCCCTCCCCCCCTCTTCCCTTCATTTCCTGTTAATGCACTTGCACAATCCGAATTGCCTTATGGCTTAGTTGAAACGTTTTTGTCTTGTTTCCCTACCCTTTCTCTCTCCCACCTTCACCCCCTCCTCTCAATAATTCCTCAAATCACTTGCATGATCCGAATGTCTCAGGGGCCTAGTAGGAACGTTGTTTGTCCTGTTATTTCTCCCCTACTTGTCTTGATGCACCTTGAAAAACCATTTGGCTGTACAGGCCCATTATAAAAACCCAACAAATAAATAAACAGTAACAATCAAGATTCAGGTCCACCTTTTTTCCACAAAGTGGTCAGCATGGCAGATGAACCAGGCGGGTCTCTGGGCATACCTCATTTGGCTATGCGTATTTTTTCTGAACACCGTCCCCACATTTCTTCAGAAATTAGTTGAATGTTTCCAGGGATCCCTGGATTCTGGATACTATCCGGGGTTGTCATATATCGCTTCTCGAGATGCCTCGCCTACGCTTTCTCCCGGGCCCTCTCAGATTACATTGCTCCAGGAAGGAGCAGCCAAACAGGAGATCGATCTGCTACTTCAGAAAAAAGCAGTAGAATTGTGGGTTCCCAGTCAGCTCATGTTTATCGGCAATAACTTTCTGGTGCAAAAGGAGGTCAGGTAATTTCGTCTGCTGTTCAAATTTCGGTCTCTCAATCAGTATGTACTGTATCTACATTTCAAGATGGAGACAACTGCACTGTTGAGGGATGTGTTGAGGGTATGTGAAGGGCGCGGTGAACCAGAAGTAAGACTAGGACCAGAGGACATGGTTCAACAATAAACCTTTATTCATTAATTAATTAATTAATTAATTTATTTATTTACATATTGATATGTACATAGCCAAATTAGGCTTTACATATTACACAGTATAAAATTATGTTACCATTTCATCAAATAGAAAGGAAAATTACAAAACTTGTCGGCTCTGTAAGGAATTATCCAAATCAGAAACAATAAAGCATCTCTTACTGCAATGTTCAGAGTTGACAAATGTAAGAGCCACATACCTACACAACCTTCGTACAAACCATTTAGAACTGCTTGAAGATGAAGACTCAACTTGGTGGAATAGGTTGATGTCAGGGGAGAAAACAAAGTGGACTATAGCGTCTGTAAAAATCTTGGAAAGCGCTTTTGAAATGATCACCCTACGATCCACCTTGGTGACCAATTCTGAAGACCAAAGTGTGAGGGAGTTACCTTAACAAGAGACTGGCAGTGATACAGCTCCCCTTGCGTTCTCTCGCCGATTACTGTGCGAAAACAACGCCTGTTGCTTCGGTATTTTCTATTATGTGGCTCTTTAGAGACGAGCAACAAGAGTTTTGTAAAAATTGCTAATGTAATTAAATACAAAGTCAAATAAAAAATGTTTAAAAAAAGGAAAATTATACAATTGCCCATAACAAAGTGTATCTCATAACAATTCATAAATACATTCAAATATAAAACATTAAAACGACCAATGCATGTTAATAATACACATCCTGAGATAGTTGATTAAGAATTACTAAACAAAAATTATAAAAAATTAATCATATCATAAATGATATTCACATCATGCCCTTGTAGTAGTTTTTCCCCAAATCTCATTCATGTAAATTAAGTCATAACCATTATCATAAGCTTTAACATACCTTAATCTGATCTTACTTAGGTTTTCACAGGAGCAAATAAGGTGCTGTGCCGTCTCAATACTATCCGACCCACATAAGCAGCACATCTCTCATTTCTAGGAATATCAAGTTTACTTCCCATAATCTCAAGACAATCAGACATGCTAAATTTAAACATCAGATAGCGTTGCATTATTATTGCATCAGGGAAAGCAGTTAAATACCTTGGAGTGCATGTTAGATTTTCTCTAGATTGTAGATACATCCCACTATTGCTTTTGCTTGCCAACTGTATAATATCTCTTTCCAAGCTTACATTACATATCTCTCTTTTGAGCAAGAATTTTAATTTAGCAGTTGAGTATGTGCACCAGTTAGCCGAATTCTCCTTTGCCCATCTGACTTACATGGTTTTAAGTCGATCCAATGTACTCAGAACCTTATTTTGACTCGATTATATTATATGCTTTGTGCATATCAACTATTAACGTTCCATTATCTAAATTGCACAACTTTGTATATAGCATAGCAGATGTATCTTCAATCTCATCACATATTCGCATCAGATTAGATTCTATGAAGATGTATTCACTGGGCAGAGCTTTCGGCATCCACAATAAGATTTTTAAAATGTTACCATCAAATCTATTCAGTTCATTTCTTAATTTGTTTCCCCAGATTTCAACTCCATATAGCAATACAGTGGCAATTTTTGCTTCATATAATAGTAGAATTGTTTTTGTAGAAATCCCTGCTTGCTTCCCTATAAAGCGGCTTAGAGTCATTGTGCTATGCATGCATCTGTATTTAACATCTGTCCATTGCTGTTTCCATGAGAGGTTTTGATCTAAAATCACCCACAGATAGCGATAGTACTAAACAATGTTCAATTTATTTTGTTCATTAATCATCCATTTAAACTTTTTTAAATTAGAGATTTGTTTTAATTTTTTCGAAAAAAACCATCACCTTTGTCTTGGTCAGATTGATTTTGAGTGCATTTTCCTTTGCAAACAACTCTTATGCTGATAACTTGTATTGGAGACCTGCTGGGGTATAATCTAACAGAAGCAAATCATCTGCATAGCCAAGCCAGCCAATTCTCAGAGGGCCTATTTTTGTGTCATTCGATAGTTTTTCATTAAAAGCCTCAGTGAGATCTGCCAGATAGAGATTAAAAAGTGTGGCCGCAAGATTGCACCCCTGTTTTACTCCTCTAGAAGTGGGAATTTGACCAGATACTTTGCCTTCGCCATCCAATCTGACTTTTACTGAGGTATTTGTATATAATGATCTAATCATAGTTGGCAGCCCAATGGGTATTTTCCACTGCAACAACTTATTCCATAATGTATTGCTTAACACAGTATCAAATGCGGCGGAAATAATCAATGAATGCTGCATATACAGGTAACTGTCGTCTCTTCCAAGTGTATTCAATGGCGGAGATTGCTATGATGATATTATGGAGTGTTGATGATTTTGCTCTAAAACCAGATTGGTTGGCAGGTAGTAGTTGTTCATCATTTATCCACTGTATCAATTCTATATGCAAGATCTTTGCTGGAATATCCAGCATCGCTAGCATACGATATTTTCCTGGATCTTTAGGGCATCCTTTCTTATATATAGGCAGTATTGAACTTTCCTGCCACGTTTTAGGGATTTCAATGTTTTGCCCAATCCATGTGTATATGTAATGCTTTTGCCCACCCATCTGGTGCTAGTTTCAGCAGAGCGTTACACGTGCAATCGTAAAGAAAAATGTCTCTCTAGCCCTATTGCTAAAAGGGAGTTCCCTTCCTATTAACTAAAAGCTAAGGTGCTCGTCAGGATGTCAAGTAACTCACAGAATTCTGTTCCATTTCAGATACAGTAGTAACTGGACTATTGAGCTTGTTGTCCAGTTCAAATACATTGCAGGTTCTGCGTATTTAAAATTAATTTCACAGAACAATAACTTTGAATTTGGACTTTCTTAGGCCTGGGGCTGAAAGCGAGGGGAGGGACCACAGGCTGTCTTAAGAGTGGAGTTATAGGAGTATTAAACAAATCAGGGTGTGCCTGACAGTGCAGCGTTACAGTCAGTCAAGCTAGGGTTGACTGAATGGTTAACAGGACGGAAACAGAGGACCAAACATCTGCTGTAATGATAACTGAACTGAAAAGCTCAGACCGCAGGAATATTCTGACCATAGGTGGATTCATAAACTGAAAAAAGTAAACATTTTTTTTAATGGGTCAAAGTATTTTTATTCGATAGAGTCAAACTGTTGTTGTGCACATTTGGTCGCAAACTGTTGTTGTGCATATTCGGTCTCTTGGAATATTTCAATGACACCTTCATCAGGAACAGGTAGTTCTTATATTTCAAGCCCTCCACCTTAAATACTGGAAGAGCCCATGGATCCGACACACCCACTGAAATAAGCACAATTGGCAAGTGCGCGCCTGTGAACCACAAATGTTCACAATCAGGTGACGAAGCAACCTACCACACATTTACACAATTTAATTTGAATGCTCTTTTCGCAACACTACAAAGTGACTCACAAGATGTCAGCAATCCAAAGAAATGTGCCCCCCCCCCCAGTTGCCTCTATAGTACATGAGGTGGTGAGCTTGTCATAAGCACAATGGGCGTTATTACAAGTATGGCAGAGCGGGTAGAAACAGCAGTAATTCCAAAGCCGCCACATTTTCCTCCAGTAAAAAACTTTAGGATCTTTGTATCCCCAAGTTAGTAGTCTGTTGGAACAGAGCTGTCAATGAGTTGTGGAAGGTATGCAAATAAAAGGTACAATCTTTATTACTAGTACAGAAGACATTGGTTAGCTGAATATTTGTTACCAATACGATGTGTTCACTGTGCCCTTAAAACATTTCAAGTATTGTGAATTACAAACTGTTATGCATATGTAAGTAAATAAGAGCACATTCTGGCAAGTAACTGTCAAACATCTCAGTTCCCAAAATGGTTTAATCTGATAAAAACAGGTGGATGTATTCTAGAATTTAGATGGGTATAGACAAAGAAATCCAATTACAACAAAACATGTTCTTATCCTTTTTTGTCAAAGTCCCCCCCACAACAATTTAAGGCTAGAAATACCGCAGCAATTCAGCTGAATATTGTTGTTTGTAACACCTTTGTATGGAAAACTGCTAAACACATAAGTCACATGTTCCCGCTTGTAGCCATCATTTTCAATTTTGGGCAGCAAAGGACACCTGTCGTATCTTCACATTTTTGCAGTCAGCTGTTTGGCTTGGTCTCTCAGCTCCATTTTTGCCACTGTTGATAAATGAACTTTGTCTGGGCCATCGGCTAAGCATGGAGGACGAACAAGGGAGTCCCTAAAAGAAACAATATAGGATTTGTATCAGTCCTGTCCCTGTGTATCATATTTCACAAAAAGAAGCGCATGCTCATTAGAGCCCTCAGCAAAGCTTCAACGTGTACAGAAGACACCATCAGTATATATATATATATACATTTAGTCCAGGGATCGAACATTAACATTTCAGAAATGGTTCACAACCAATGGTATTTTTGGCTATTGGGTAGTAAAGTAATAAACACAACATTGTCTCTTTATAAAGACATCTTAATTGAATTGGGTGCTACCGTTTGTGATGTTTTTCCTTCTTAACTTTTTACTTAGTCTACTTACAGTATCTTTGAATATCGGCTTTTGGTAACTTAGGGGTGAGGGTGTACCACTCACACAGCAATGTTAACCTCCTGCAGAGTTCTTGATACTGAGTCTGGTCATTTGCAAGTTGTCAGCACCCAGAACATTTTCACATGGGATATTGTTGCCATCAGATATCAACAGCTGGGGGACAGGTGGGAGCAAGGAGAATGTAGGTAGGAGTTAAACTGAAGAATAAATGACTTACCTTTCAATAATATTCTTTCTGATGGACGTTCCTCCCACGGATTCTTCTTCTATGTTATCCATTTGCCACTGACAGCTGCTCTTCGGAAACCTTTTTCACTGCCTGGGGGTGTAGTGCGGCTCTGTGTCTATCCCACATGATCCCTCAAAGTGCCAGACATGACGTTGGGGCCAGTATATTTAGGTGTACTAGCTACCCCAACAGGGGTAGGTAGCGAGGGCAATGAGGAATCCATGGGAGGAACGTCTTTCAGAAAGAACATTACTGAAAGGAAAGTATTTTGTTCTTCTAATGAACCCCTTCGAACGGATTCCTCATCTATGATAGACTACCAAAGAAGTACAAAGACCTGGAGGGCAGCGAAGATACCACCTAAACCAGAAAACTCTGAAGGACAGCCCTGCCGAAAAGAGCATCCTGACCATACGTAGATTCCAAGCAGTAATGCTTAGCAAACGTGTGCAAGAAAGCCCATGCGGCTGCTCAGCAAATATCCTGAACAGGCACTCAATGTTGCGGAGCCAAGGTGGCAGTCAACCCTCTGGTGGCGTGAGCCCTGAGACCCTCAGGGACCTCATTGCTGGCACAAATGTAGCATTCTGAGATGCAGAGAATGATCCATTGACACAGGGTCTGTTTCTTAACAGCCCTACCTGCTCGGGTACCCGCGTAACCAACGCAAAGCTGGTCATCAGTCCTGTATTACTGTGTCAGAGAGATGTACAACTTGAGGGCCCACACCAGATCTAACCAACAGAACCATTCCTCTGCCTTGGAAGGGTGAGGCAGAGGAAAGAAAATAGGTGGATGGATCTTTGGAGAGACATGGAAATCAGAGACCACCATTGAAAGGAAGGAGGGTCTCTATTCTCAACATCCCCTTCTTGGAGAAAACCAAGAAGGGATGATTAAGAGTCAGAGAGTCAGAGACTGGAGCTCACTCCTTCATGTAGTGGCAGAGATGGCAACAAGGAAAATCACCATAATGGTGAGCAGTCTTAAAGAACAAGAAGGAAGGGACTCAAATGGACCACCCATTAAAATATTGAACACTAAAATCAAGTCCAACGCTTGAACCACGAACCTCTGGAATAACTGTGCGGATGATGAAAAAGAGCCCTTCTCCAGGGTCCTCTTTAAGACCAAAATGGCCACAAGATACCCATTTATTTCACTAATTTGTAGCACCCTTCCAGGCCACAGACAGAAGAAATTCCAAAAAGGGGCCCAGCTGTCACTGACAAGATTGATCACGCTCAATCATCCCAGGACCCCATAGGGGGCATCTATCCATCATAACTTGCCTTGATAAAGACCCACGGGTCGAAACACATGTCAGCTGACCATAACCGGGACCATGAGCCCATGCAACAAACAACCTGATGAATAAAAATGTTCTCTTTGCACTTATGACCAAATAAACGGTGTGTTAAATCTATTTCTGGAAAAATAAACAAACCGCGAGGTATCCAGGATATTCCTTGATTAATCATCTCATACACAGGCAGGCCTCTGATACCACCAAGATGCATTATGCCATTAGACTCACTAAGTGCAGAAAATCTAAGGCTGGAACTGTCACCTGAGGTTGTAAAACCTGTACCATCTTGAAGATGTTTGCCACTGTGTCCTCGGCTGGTAAACCCTGACTCAGGCGAGTGTCCAAGACCACAAGATAAACCAGAGGGGCTGAGGCGGTGAAACCTGTGACTTCTTGTAGTTCAAGGAGAAGCCCAAGCTGCGCACCAGGCTGCATGTCCGATACAGATGTGCCGATGATAGATCTGGTGAGATGCCTCCTATCAGCCAGTCATTCCGGTAGGGAAAGACATGAATGGAATCCCTTCTCTTCTGAGCTGAACCACCACTACTGCTAGCAGCTTAATGAAAACCCTGGTGCTGAAGAAGGATTTAAAGGACTTTGAACTGGTAGTGACAGTTCCCCCACTTTAAATTTCAGGTGCTTCCATTTGACTATTAACAAGAAGCACAGAAAGTAAGCATCCTTAAGATCCAGGGAACCAAGCCACTCGTTCACATCCAGGGCCTGGAGGATCTACGCTAGAGTGATCATCTTCAACTTGTCCTTGCGTAAGTACAAGATCAGAAGCCGCAGATGCAGGATGAGTCTCAGACCTCCATCCTTCTTCCGCATCAGAAAGTATGCTGATTACAATCTCCTGCCTCATTCCGACCAGGGTACCATCTGTATGGCCCCTTTTACCAGATGCTGATGGATCGCCTCCAGCAAGAGAGGTTCTGAAGGCAAGGGCTGGTGGCAAGGGGGGGATAGTCTGGAGGGTGAGAGGCAAAGGGGAGGCAGTATCCCTGCTGAACTACCTGCAAGGCACAGGAATCTTAGGTGGTATTTCTCCATTCCTCGCCAAATGGCGATATTCTGCCCCCAACAGAAGCCGGCTTCACAAAGGCTTTGCACCAGGGGTTGCTGAAGGGCACCAAGGAGGAGGAAGTGACTCATCTAAGCATACCACCTCCTCTATCCCTTTAGGGGTAGCAATGCCCTTGCCTGCCGGAGGAGTCTGACCTCTACTCCCTGGGTGGAAGAGTTGTAGGGATGAAAAACCCTACCTCTACCCACCTGATTCTCTGGACCCTGCTGCTGAATGCCAGCCCCAACAACTTGGCTACTGCCTGAGAGGATTGGACCTTCTGGAGTGACTCGTCGGCCTTGGTGGCAAACAAGTTTGTGTCATTGAGGATATGGTCTGGAGCTTTTCCTGGATGGTTAACCACTGAAATCCAATGTCCTCAGCCAAGAAAATGCCTCAATAGCATGCTGGTAACCATCGCCCGAGCGAGCCAGTCTGTGGTGTCCAGGCTGGACTGCAAGATTTGACGGGAGGTCTACTTGCTGTCTTTAATAATGGACTAAAAGCCATTCACATCTCACCTTCGGGGATGTGCTCTGCCACCTCATTTATCACCGACCAGAGGCCAAAGAAGAATTTGGCCAGGGCATAACAGGCGTTGATGCACCAGAGACCCAGGCTTGATGAGACGAAAATATTCCTGCCCCACGCATCCAATCTTTTGCTCTCCCTATCTGGGGGCAATGACAGAAAGGAGGTGCACCAAAAAACTCTCTGGAGAAGTGTCGGCAGTGAGAAATAAGGGGTCTGAAGGGGCCTGTCATCCTTAGTCCACTCTGAGGACTGATGACAGTTTGGCCCACAGTTTCACCATGGGACCCTCCACTGCCTGATGGAAAGGCAGAAATGTCTCCTTCATCCATCTTCATCCACCCTCGTCCAAATTTTCACACAGGTCATACTGCACCTTAGACCACGAGGGGGCTGACAGCCAAAGGGTGTCAACCACCTTTGCCATCGGGTGATGAAAACCCAGCTGTGGCTTGCCAGGGGTGTTAGCAGGCATCATGTCGACCTCTGGCATGGTGTCTAAGCCACTTGCCTCCTGCTAGTTGGCTGCCATGTCCACCAAGTCATGCTGTGCCCTGTAAAACTCCTCTGGGAAGTGCCTCACCTCCCTGGGATGAAAGGATTCTAGCCTGAAAGGCACACCATCACCCTTCTCAGCATAAATGCCCTCCAAATGTGAAAAATATGGCCTTCTTGGGAGCATAAGGAACTCCTTAGCGACTCCAGTGGCACCAGCCGTGGCCGAAGGCTCAGTTGGTCCTGGCTCATATGCGGATTGACCGGCATCTGAAGACGGAACAGTACGCCCCGTCCCCACAATCTTTCAACCGCTGTGGGATCAGCAAGTCGGCCGAAGCCAGAGGCATTGGTACTGGGCGCGAAGCTGAAGATGCTCATGCTGTGGCCGCCATCTATGGGGTCTTGGCAAAGATGTCAAGCATCTTTAAACTGAAAGACTCCCATTCCTCTGGTGAAGAGGACTTGGTTGGAAAAAAGCACTTGCCGGCCGCTTCCTCCTGGCATTCCTTGGAGTAGTGGCTCCGCTTCTTCAAAGATGAAGACGAGTAATGCCGTGAAGAACTGCTGGGCGACCTTGACGTCTCTTGGTGCTTCTCTTCTTTTTTGTCCTCCTGGACAAGGGACGGCACTCTGCCCCCGGCGACCAGGAAGGTGAACGGTTTTGTTTTGCCTTCTCTGAGAGCCTATAGGTGCATCGACTGTTATGATGCACATTCCTGTTCATTTTGGCCTTCACCAAGGCAGTAAAGGCATGTGTGGTGTGGGTCCGGCACAGACATTTGGCGCCCAGAATCCACGCATGGCTTGAACCCTGAAAACTTCATCGGATTCGGCATTGTGACAAATTCAGGATGCGTAGCAAGAGTTTTTTTAGAATTAATAAGCTAAGAGACAGGGCTCGCCTTAGGGGCAGCAGCTCCCTGGCTGAATTGGCACCCCCCTTTCACCTTTTTTTTAAACCTACTCACTCGAGGTGGTAATGGTATGAATAGGGTGCATCAGCACCGTATTGTTCTTAAATGCGCTCCGCTGCCGCGGGGACATTGACTAACAATGAGGTGCCTGCCACACCTTCTGCCACTACGCCAGCTCGGGGGAGCCCCTGAAAGACTCCCCTCAGCTGGCGTGGTGGGGGGGTAACGGTGCCTTTTGTTATTAAAAGTGCCTGCGGTGGAGGGGTGCATTTAATCGAAATAGCCCGCCTGCGGTGGCTTCTTCCACTATGTCAGCTAGGGGGAGCCCTTGAAAGACTCCCCCGAGCTGGCGTGGTGGGGGCCAATGGCGCCCTGGGGAACATGGAGCCCCAGGCGGTCGCCCGGCTTGCCCTCCCCTAAGGCCGGCTCTGCGTAAGAATGGTGCTCCTAGTAGTGAGCAGAGTGCGTGGAAAAAAGGAACTGAGGTCACGGGGCCGGAAAAGGTTTCCAAAGAGCAGCTGGCGCTGGGATATAGATATCAAAGACAAGGAATCCATGGGAGGAAGGAGTCCATTAGAAATACGATTTTTTGGAGAGGGGTCACTGGAAAGGGTCCTGTTGATTGCTTCTGTTTGTGTTTTACTGTATGTGGTACATACCAATGTAGTATTCCCAGGGCTTTAAGTGGGATAAGAAATCGAGAGGGAACCTCATTTGGGGGCGTGGCTTCTGGGAGGGGCGTGGCCTAAAAGCACGCAAATCGTAAGGTCTGCACACAAATATATATACATGTTATATATCTGTGTGCGTACCTTATATGTTACATATGTTACATATGTTACATGTTTCTATGTTTAGAAAAGATGGCCTGCAAAGTACACAAACCATAGTAAGGTGCGCACACAGATATATAACATGTATATATATTTGTGTGCGTACCTTACGGTTTGCCTAGTTTTCAGGCCATGTTTTCGGGTTTATAAAAGATGGCTTTGAAAGTACACAATTCAAGCCATGTTTTATAAAGCTTTGACTACGGACAAAATTGTCCGTCGGCAAAGCTTTATAAAAGATGGCTTGAAATGTGTACTTTCAAAGCCATCTTTTATAAACCTCGAAATATGTCGAGGAATCGCCAGGTTCGCCGAGGGTTAAAGACGCCTCGGCGACCTGGGGAAACAAAGGAACAGTAACTGCCTCTGATGACCCCTCGCGCGAGGGGTCACCAGAGGCAGTTACTATGACTGACAGAAGTGGCAGCCAGGCACAGCATCGCTGTGGTTGGCTGCCACTTCTGTCAGCTAACCTGACTTCATGGCAGGCGCATCTGCCGCGACGGGATAATGCATCCCGCCAATGTTGCGTGCGGTGGGGCTGGGGTCCCCGGCAGGGCCCCGGCTCAGCCCCACTTTTTGGAGACTGCCGGGGCCTGGCCCCGGCAGGCCCCGGCCCTCTTAAAGCACCGAGTATTCCCCATTCATGCATGTAATATGTGCTCTAAAACATTTGATGGTGCTTATTTCTGGTGTTCCTCTACCTAAAACATTTGAGTATATTAAATAAAATAACATATAAAACACATGCACACAAGCAGGGGATAAACCAAAAGTAAAATAATAAATACATGCTTAATAAATCCAACAGATGTAAAATGTACCATTTCGTGACCGTCTTACTATCCTCCCACTCAGAGTGTCAGCGCATGAAGGTGTGGGCATTTCTACCCCGTTGGTGATTGATTAACAGAATCTCGAAAAAGCTGTCAGCACCAGTACTGAAGGTAAGTGTGGCCAATTTTACTGATTAAACAAATTGCTCTCAGGTACTGAATATCTGTTCAAGAAAACCAAGTGTTTCCCATCAACACATGAATTTTGTACCTCAGGCTCTGTCTAAGCCCTTTTACTGCCTGGACTGGATGGCAGGAAGGCTTCTTTTTCGGGTCTTTTTGTGTCTTCCTTTACACCACATATAACTGTCCTTTGTTCTGCTGCTGTTCGTCTTATCTCAGGGTCTTGTATGTTCAAGCAGCTGATAAACGGAATTGCTGTTATTTGGGAATTGCTGTTATTTGGCATATTTCGGTTTGTATATTGTTTTATGGCTTTCTCCGCTATGTACAGTGCCTTGACTCCTCCTCAAGCATGAACAGTGTTTCACCATATTTAAAATACATAAACTAAACTATATTGGTAAAATATGAACAGCAGGATGCTTTGTTACTAATGCAGGTAAGGACACCATGACAAGCGTGCACAATTTACATAACAGACTTGCTGAAGCGAAGACTTGCATGTGTGAAGATAGCAGCACCCGTATGTCAAACTCACATGACTAATTTTTGTTTGGTGTCCTGTTCCATAGGGGAAAGTGCTAACCTAGCAGGAATGAGTACAGTTTAACAAATATGTAAATATTATTTACTCATTACCGGGTATTCTTCAAATAATGTAATTTATGTTTACATTAGTGTTCTCACATTCCTATTTACAATTCTATTGCAATCTTCACAATGCCCTTCTGCCGAACACTCTTATTTACAATTCCATTGCAGTACTGAAAATGTCCTTTTCTCAACAGTTTCACGCAACCACACTTCCTCAGGGAAATGTAATATTGCAGTTTTCTAATTAAAGCACCCTCTTAATAAACATAATGAACTATTTCATTATTCCTCGTCTGTATGCTTAGCTTCCCTCATATTCAGTCTTTGCAAACTTAAATGTATCTATGAGAATGTATCTTCTTAGTTTGTATGCATCTTTTCTCAGTTTTATAGATGGTAGCTTGTAAATAAAGGTACATGTATTTCTGCGTACCACTTTTGATTCCTGAAACTTCCTTGTAGGGAGCCAGTGAGCAGTTATATCAACTTATAAATCATAAACTTTTGACACATTTGACACACGTTCATAAAGTTTCATCATGAGAATACAGTCCTGATGAAGCTTTTACATCTAGGGTGAAATGTGTTTCTGTGTATAACATCACCTCTGGTGACAAATTGAGACACACCTTTTTTTTATTCCACCAATTCTTTATTTGAGGTACATTTGCATACACATTTTACCATTCCTATAATTATTATCCACAGAAAAACTCTGGATGTGTCAATTTCATTGTTGCTCTCCACAGTATTCCTCCATACAAAGTCACATAAACAGAAAAACAACATTAGCTATATCAACCTTCCCAATGAAATTCGCCCCCTGCAACCCCCTCCTGCCCAGTCCAGTCTAGGTGTCATCGTGTCCCCACACTCTTCTATCTGTGCGTCTTTCTCTTTGTCAGGATATACGACCGATCATTCAGGGCGTACATGAGGTCCAGTTCAATCCCCTAGTATCCCGCTATCTCTCGATTTCACCTCCTGTAAAAAATACTGAAGTTTTAGTCAACCCCACCACACATGTTCCACCGTCCTCTGTTCCCCGCATTGACCCCAGCCCAAAGGAGAGTTAGAGCTGCACGTCTTGTGAAGCCATGCAAGCGTGTAGTGCCACTTATGCAATATCTTAAATTGCAGCTCTTGGTTCCAATGCCGAAGTATTGTCCACCACCACCTAAACCTGTTGTGATCCTTTCTCAGGCGGAAGGCAGGGTTTCTAAAAAGGAGGGCCCTCAATGATGGCCAGGGCTCTAATTGAAATCTTTTCTTCAATTTGTCCCAGATTCCTAGCGTGTTCCTTGTTATCGGGTTCTCCATCAATGCTCTCGGCCCATCATCTCTCTTCAACCAGGCCATCTTCCATATATATTCTCCTGCCCCGCCTGCTCCATGCCTACCCAATGCTCTCAATTGTCCTCTCTTCCCCATTCTGCCAGGACTCGTAACTGCACCATCTGGTAGCAATTGAAAAGATCAGGGCATCCCACGCCCTCTGCCGTTTAGTTCTACATAGCGTCTTCCTTCCTACCCGCAACTTCTTCCCGTTCCAAACTAATTTCATGATGTCCTCTTGTATACCAAGTATAGAGTTCTCCCCAGCACCAGCAGTGGTAGCGCCTGAAATAAGTAGAGGAGATGGGGGAGGACGTTCATCTTCACAATGGATACTCTCCCTAGCCATGAGACAAATTATCCTTTCCACCTTGTTAAGTCCGCTTTAACTTGCCGTATGAGCGAAGGATAGTTTGCCTTGAAGATCTAACTGATGGTTGGAGTCAAATTGATTCCCAAATATCTAACCAAGGCCCTCTGCCCATCGAAATGGGGCGTGATCCACCAAGCGCTTAAAACCTGAAACTTTTGAAAACTCCACTATGTCCTTCATTATCGCCGGGAACGAGTGCTCTGGCTCGGTAACCATGAGAATCACATTGTCCGCAAACAGACCGATCTTGTGGTTTGAGTTCACCCAGTTGACCCCGTGCATCTCCTAATTCTCCCTTATTCGTTGGGCAAATGGCTCCATCACCATGGAAAAGACCAGAGGGGAGAGGGGCATCCCTGTTTGGTTCCCCTCGTGATTGAGAATGGGTTTATGAGTCCACATTTACCTTTATACTCACTTTCATGTTTTGGTAGTTTGCTTGAACCATTTACAGAAAGTGCGGTCCCACCCCTGTCGTGCGTAGCATCCCAAACATGAAGTATCGATTTATCACAAACATGAAGTTCCAATTTACCCAGTCGAATGCCTTTTCAACGTCGAGCATTAATAGACACATTGGTTCCGGCTCCCCCCCTTGCGCCGTTATCAACGATATGTTGCACCCACTTTATGTTGTCAAAAGTACAGGGAGCGCTGACGGAATGGATGCTTGATCCACTGTTTCCCTTGATGCGTAGCGAGCAACCGGAAATAGAATACAAAACATCGAACCAAAGTGAATACAAATGTAGGAACGGTGACCAGAGGAAACAGTGAAGCCACCATTGAAGTCTGGGGTGTTTTGGTGCAGGGATTCTGAAGTCACAAGCACAGATGAAACGCGGCCCAAAATCCAACTGAGAGACCTAGTAAGATTATTTTGTCCTCCCACTTTTTCCCCCTCCTTGTCTTGCCACGTCTAGAAACACTTGTGTACAGGTGCGTTATAAATGCCACATCATATCATATATTTTATCACCCAGTAATTTCAGTCTTCTGGCTGTTGCCTGGCACAAGGCCAAAAGAATGCACACACGCACAGAGGGATTTGGAGAACAACCTTCCTTTATTATTACAGAACCGTAACTGGCGCCTTCACGCCTTTCCAAGAATATCCAACTCCCCTCAACGTTCGTCATCAACTCCCACCCCTCTGTGGGCGGGGCAACTCATTAACACTGTGGTGGCCGGTAACACTGGCTTGTGTGGAAACCCTTGGGTGACATGAAGGGCGTCACGTCATGGCTGTCACCTTTAGGTTGTATATGGGCTACCCCAATCAGGGATAAAGTTGCAGAACCACTAAGATTTCAACCCTTCTATGAGGCGGACCTCATAAGAGTAGACCAAATGTGGAAGGATGGGACTCTCTTGCACAAGCCGAGCTAGAAGTGGCTGCCAGGGTGCCAAGCATAAACTCCCCCACCCCCCCTGATGTTTCTTCAATTGAAAGGGGCCCTCTTGAACTGGTGCTGGTTGCACAAACTAGCCCGCTCACTGTCTAGGTTTGAGTAGGTTCTCAGCACATTCACAGACTCGAAAGGCCTTATATCAGCTCTGTACAAGGCTCTCCTGCTTGGAGGCCACATCCCATCACTGAATATCCCAAAAGTATGGTTCACAGAGATGCAATTCCCGGAGGACAAAACTGTTTGGAAATCTATTTATAAGGCGACTTGGTCCTCTACTATTGCTATGCAATATAAAATGCACAATGCCAGGCTCCTCTTTGTGACTCCTGAAAGACTCTCGAAGATGAATCCAAATGTCAGCCCCCTGTGTGGGAGACATTTTGGAGAAAAAAGCACATATTGGCATATATGGTGGCATGCCCGCTAGCACAGGCATATTGGAAGGAGGTTCTGGCATGGATAAGAAACATAGACTGCACCAACAGATACCTATCCCAATAATTGGTACTGTTTAGCATTGAGGCATATGGTGGCGAATACACACATGCAAAGAAATCTGCTGCTGGCTCCAGTAGAAAGGGGCTCACCCTCCAACGCGGTGCGAATGGTTGACCCAATTGCACGGTATATACGACATGGAAAGACTCACAGCGACACTATTAGAATCACACTTCAATACTGAGTGGTTGTTGTTCATGGAATTCTACCGTCAGCATATGGAGAAAGAAATGTCGCAAGTTTGATGCTCACATTCCTCGCACACCCTTTATACATTCCAACTCCAGGACGCACCCCCAACACACCCTGATGTACAACTCGACATACCCGTGACACCTATTACCCTGTCCGACTGACCCAGACCTTCGCTAGACCTTGTTCACACCTGTTAGGAGGCAGGGAAGGGAGGGGAAGGAGGGGATGTTGATCGTGAGTTTACACATGTTGTTTGACTGAATGTACATCATGGTTTATACGCTTCTAAGTACTATTGTTCTCGGGGACTCTTTCCCATATGAACAGTTAAAAGGCTATGCTCTACTGCATCAGATAAGAAATGCTTAGTAAAAACATAATTGCAAAAAAAGTATTCCACCCCTGAATAAACCTGGATTGGTCCTGCGAAATCAAAGATGGTACCACACCACCCAGCTTAGCTTGCAGCACTCTGGTGTAAAGTTTGGCATCAACATTAATGAGTGCAATTGGCCTGTACAAAGAGGGCAACTGTGGGTTCTTCCCCGGCTTCGGGATCAAGGCAATGTGAGCTATTTCCACGCAGGGTGCTATATCGTCACCTTTCTGAAACTCATTAAAGAGCTCGGCCAAACAACTGGACAGTTGCTGGTTGGACGTAGTGTAAAACGTAGACATATTAGTCCTCTCCCGGACTTTTTTGTGGTTTCAGTTGGATGTAATCAGGCCCTCGAGTTGCTCGCTCTGGATCTCATTAAGCCGGGGCCCTGTCCACCCTCCCAGATACACCACCTGGTCTTCAATATCGCATGGTTCTTCCCTATAAGGTTTGCAAAGAACTCTTCCATCACCCTTCTTTTACCCCCTTACGTCTTTACTGCACAACTGTCTCTCTAGGAACGTTCCCACCTTATTCCCATCCTCGTGCAATGTCTGCCTAAACTACAATAAGGTACTTTCTTCCGATCGTCCAACGAGGTGCTTGAACTATCCCCTTGTATGAGCCAGTTGTATAGCTATCCTGCTAGAGCCGCCCGTCTCCTTGTGAGATGCCTCCCAGCCTCTCTTAGGTAATTTGATGCACTGATCAAAACACTCTTTACATGTGTCAGTACTCACAAGGAATGTAGTAGGCGTCACGATATCGGTAAACGATCACTATGGAGACTATCAACTTATTCTTCCTTGTTGAGCCCTATATTAGGGCCTCCTCAAGGAGGGCGACCTTTCTTAAGAATCACTGCCCTGTCGGTTGAATAATACATTGCTTGTGATTCAGAGGAAAAAGCAAAAATACCACCAGGTTTACACCAGGCTGCAAAGAAACAAGACAGGTTTAGTATGGATCTGCGTGAAATAAGTAAATCCACAGATTTGGGAAACATACACTAACCGTTTCAGAACTGGGCGTCAGCCTAAAGAATAGTAGTTGAAGTCTGATGGCAAAAAACCCAGGTAATAATTAAAAAAGTGGTAAGTGAAGGATTCATGAGTTCATATTGAGGAAGTACACAACTGGAGAGAGGACTAGAAGCGGAGAGCAAGGGGATTAGTAAGGTTAGTAGGGACCTTCTTGCTCGGTCGGAACGAGGATGCACTAACGATAACCTGTGTGCACAGTTATATAAGCTGCGTAGCGTCCAAAGTTCTGTGCACAACACTGGTTCCAAATGATAAGGCAATTCCACTGTTTTCACTCTTGTTGAAGAAGGTCAAACAATCACAAGTGCAGGTTGGGAGGAATCCAAAATGCAATCCTTCAAACATAAGCAGGGTTCGTAAACCGGGATAGACCAAGGAAAAAGTACCAATCAATGCTTGATCCAAAGAGTAGTCAGGAAGCAGAGCCAAGGGTCAAGGAGCAGAGATCAGAACGGCAAATATTCAAGGTCAGAACTCAAGGGAATTAACTTTTATTAGAAGCATCACCACCATGGAGTCTTGGTTCTTTATACTTTCACAGTGTTAGTAGTACGTGCTGACGTCCTGCTGCATGTCAGATTGCCTTGACAATTGAGGATAGCCTTCGACATGAACGCGATGTGATCTGCACATGATACGAAGAAACATAGCATTGCTGGAGACACCATCGCAACCGCCAGGGGTGCCGGCGGGGCAGCAAAGGCGCACATACTGTGCCTAGCGGTCGGTGCGTTCGTCAATGGATCATGACAATATGATTCTTAAAATTGTCCCATTGTTTCTCTATTATGCACTCTCCCTCCTTATCCACGCCCACATATTTATATATTTTGGCCTCCACCAGGGCTGTATCCCTTTATCGTAAGGAGGTAATCTTCCAATATCCACCCCTTGTATCTTCACCGAAGTCTCACTCCCTCCCACTCTATTGTGACTGGTGCATGGTCTGTAACAGTCATATTTCCTATATTAACCCTTGTGATGGCCCGCACTACCCTCTGTGTTGCCAAAATGCAATCCGTGAGTATGTTTTGCACCCATGTGAGTAAAAGGAGTAATCTTTGTCCAGTGGGCTGTGAATTCGCCATGTGTCCTGTATGCCCATCTCCTGCATCCTCCCTCTCAGCAGCTTGGACATGGTCCCGGTTGCATGCCTCCTCTCCAAACTTGACCTATCCATAGCAGCATCCATGGCCAGATTATAGTCCCCTGCCACCAGCAACTCACCTTCCCCAAACCCACCTAGTTCAATCAGACACCCCTCCAGAAATTGCTCCTGCCCCTGGTTGTGCACATATAGTGAAACCCATGTATACAGTTGGCCATCCAATTTCCTTTTAACCATCACGTACCTTCCTCCTGGGTCTCTTTTAACCGAAACTCCCTCCAGTTTAACAGATTTATGGACCAATGCAGCCACTCCTGCCCTCTTACTCCCTGCCGTAGCATGATATTGCTCCGGGTACTCCCTACTCCTTAACCTTCCCACATGCCCCTCCAGCAGTGGGGTTCCTGCAGACACACAATCCCTGCATTCCTCTTACTGATTTCCCTCAACACTGTCAACCTTTTGCTCAGGCTGTTCAGCCCCCTTACGTTCCATGAGTCTAACTTATTTATTGCACATCCCTCAAAATAGACCTGCCACTTCCAATGCATCATCCTCCTGCGCCTCCTCGCAGCACTGCACATCCCTGCCCTCGATACCCAGACTATGACCATATAATTGAAACACAACTATCCCTGGAATCTCCATCCAGGTTCAGGACATGACCACCATTTGCAAACAACACACAGTGGTTTGCCCCACTCCCCACTTTCAAGTTCTCTCTCCCTCTCCCTCTTTCCCATCAACCTCTGCACCCTCCTTGTCAGAGTTCCTACTTAAGCTGGATTGCAGCCCCCCACTGACTGTTCGAGCCTGGTCAGGGCTTTTTCCCTTGTTTAAAAGAGGTCCACCACTGATGGCTCCCTGCCACCGGGCTCCAATTTCCATCAGAATGTTTATGCGCCAACGATCTCGGTGGATCCTGCTGGCCTAAACCAAGAATCTCTAGACCTGTATTTCAACATCTTTCTATTAAGCTCCTCCATGAGGGGTTTAAGCGTCCTCTGCTGCACTAATGTCGCCTGGGATGGATCAAACAATTGGACTTGGCCCCCTCTCAGCTGTATTTTACCGACTCCCCTGGCTGCACTCATGAGCCTTGATTTGTCCTTGAAGTTGTAAATGTTTACTAGGATGTCTCGTGGATGGGCCCCGGATTCACTCTCCATCTTCCCACTCTGTGCACCCTCTCAATCTTCATCCCGCCCCCTTGATCTCTGTCCGTCAAGCCTGCCAGCATCTCCTGCACACATCCCTCCAGGTCGGTGCCTTCCGCCCCCTCCTTGAGGTCTTTGATCCGAATGCTGTCCCCCGAGATCTTTTTTCTAGATCCTCACATTTCCCGTCAAGCATCCTCTCCCTCTCTTCCATACTCTGCTCCAGCTGTACCAGGGTCGGGGAGCTTCTCAGTCAACCCAGTGATGTGGCCTTCCACTTCCATCCCTCTTTCTCCTAAGCTGTCAATGTCTCTTCAGTTTGCCGCAATTGCCTGTGAAAGATCTTCCTTGATGCTGGCTGCTTCCGTCTTCACTGTCTCTGTGAGCTCACTTTTGAATTTGGCAAGCACAGCATTTAGGACCTCTTTAGCGAATGGCATTTCCCCCTCTCTTCTCTCATCCTGAGCTCTGAAGTGTAGAGTGGCTTGAGCGATTCCCCGCTGATGAGATTCCTTTCACTTTGCCCGGATGCAGGATTTCTCTTCTTCGGTCCGATCTACATCCTGTGCCCGCACCCCTGGCTTCAAGTCTCTTTCCGCCCTTCCCTGTGATTAGTCTATCCTCCTCCTAGGGTGCTCTCCTCCTCCCAGCCGCTTCTGAACGCAGATGTCTCTTGTGCTCCTCCCTCGATTCCCATGCTCAGGCTGCACCAGGTCACCCAGTCAGCCAAGTAACACCACCAGGGTCTTTCAAGAGGTTCCGGGGCTGTTTGCAACTCTCACCCCTTCGTCTGGAGATTTATTATCTCAGGGCACGCCTTGTCACCCGGCTCGTGCTGCTGCCACTTCACCTCAGACTGCTCTGTCCCCTCTTTTGTAGTCCTTCTCAATGTTGCTCCACCTGCTCTCTGGAGCACCGCCGCACCACTGGCTCTCCTGGGGTCTGAATGAGCACCCTCCTTCCATTTCTCTACAAAGGTGGATAAGATGATATGATCCTGCACCCCCCAGTGCGTATATGGTACCCTGGAGCCTGTCAGATCCACTTGCTGGCCCCCCAGCAGCCCACCATTCCTTGTGACTCTCCCTCCACTCCTCTTTCCTTGGCAGCCAAGTGAGGGTCTCTCCAATGTTCCAGGCTAGCACTGCCCCTCAGACCAGCTCCTTCACTAGTGGATTGTGCCTGCCTCACTTCTCTCGCCCCGGGCTGCTCCCGGGCCACCTGCAGTTCACAGCTGGGTCTCTCTCCCCCTCGGCCACCTGTTGCCTCCAGTGACTTCCTCCCTCATCAACTGCTCTTCCTACAAGCCCCCTGCTGGCCCCTCTCTCGCTGATGTGGCTCTTCTCCACATACTGCAGCCTCCTCTCAGTGCATCTTTATCCAGCGCCCTGCTCCTTGCTGCTTCCGTCCCCCGGGATCTTTTCACAACATGCTGTGCTGCCCCCAATTCTACAGAGGGGGTTGATGGATGGCTCCACCGGCCATGGCCGCTATCTTGTCCACCTCTGCCACGTCTCGCTCTCTTCACCTCTCAGGATTGCTCGGTCCCTGCAGGCAGTGGTATTCACGCTGCTATAATCTTTTCTGAGACTGCGTTAGCCCCGCTGGCTTTGCGCCACAGCTCAGATGAGGATAGAGGGAGGTTGCATAAAGTATCTCCTTTGCGGGTCGGGAGATTGCTCTGGATGCGTACGCCTAGCACGCCATCTTGGCCACACACCGAGACAAACCTTTTAAGAAAAATAGAAAATAATAAAGAAGGCAAATAAAAAAGTGTTTTAGTGGATCAGTGTGATCATGCCACAGTTGGAGTTTTCTTGAAAAGTTATCAATCACATTTACCAATGGCATGTGGTAGCTGATTAAATATTGTCATTTCTGACCCAAACACAATTTTAAAGAAGATGACTTATAAAATATTATCATCAGACTGGTGTGAGAAACCTGAGGGCGTCCTCACATCTACTCCCCTTGGATCCTCTATGTAGGTGGCCAGGGAAGGGACATAGATTTTGTATCCCAACCCTGGGGGTGGAAGAACCTAATCCTGAGCTGGTTATGGGATATTGTTCGCAATATCCCCTTGTCCCTGAGAAGAACAGGAGACGTTATCAACCTAGACGTACTAGAAAGAGGAGGAGAAAGATTGGGAATGGGGTACCTTTTGACGATGACCCAGTATCCCCCTTATCCTAGTGACAACCACTTTAACTCTTCTCGACCTTTATGGGTTCCTGTAAGTCAGTTTCCCTTTTCTCCCCTCTTGTGGTACCTGACAGTACTGAGACAAGGAAGAAGCAACTGAGAGTAATGCACACCACTTACTCTCACCACTTTGTTACTGGGATGAGGAAGATGACTAAAGAGGCACACCAGTATACTGAACAGACATGTTCCACTAATAGGTTCAGGCAAAGACAGGCAATTGAAACTTAGTATGCCCACCTGCAACCTAGTAATTGGGAAGAAAGGCTCATTCCCCTGGGCTGAGAATGGAGCACAGGAGCATTTTAGGGGCCTCTGGCAACGCCATGACCTTAGAGGAAAAAGACATTTCAACAGAATCCAGCTGAAAACCAAGAAAACAACCAATGAGTTTCAGATAATGGGAAACCTGATATGTGAAAGGTGCGAGTGAATACAATGTAGCAGAATAATTGTGTGTGAGGTAATACACGTTTACAATCCCTGAACAATGCTGAAGAATGAATAATGATGACAGGGGAAGTTAAGGAATGCTAATTAACTGAGTGGTCCCATATCAAGAGATACGTTCTCGAAAGCATTTGCATGAAGAAAAAAAGCCTTTTTCAAAAAGAGGAGCTATGAGAGGCAGACGAATTGTGAGCAAAACAGCATTTAACAAAAAGGGAGCCACGCCAGAGATGAAGTTTGAGTAAAATCCCAAGAAAGATTGTTAAGAATGAAAATAAGCAACCTGCTACTATTGAATACTGAAGTGAATGAAAATAAGCAATCTGCTAACATTGAACATCGAACTGAATGAAGATAAGTAAATTAGTAATATTGAATATCGAACAGAATGAAAATAGGCAAATTGCTAATATTGAATACTGAAGTGAATGAAAATAAGCAATCTGCTAACATTGAACATCGAACTGAATGAAAATAAGCTTTCTGCTAATATTGAATACTGAACTGAATGAAGATAAGTAAATTAGTAATATTGAATGTCGAACAGAATGAAAATAGGCAAATTGCTAATATTGAATACGGAATTAAATGAAACAGCCAACTACTAATGTTGAATCTTGAACTGCATGAAACAGCAAGACTGCTAATCTTGAATACTGAATTGTTTATTGCAAATTGAACTACACAAAGAGAACTCCGTCCCGGGAGGATAGCTCAGCGGCAGCGTGCGCGTCTTGGAAGCAAGACGACACGAAGCAACAACAGGTTCGATCCCTGGGTCCGCGCTTAAAAACCTCTGGGTGTTTAAGCGCGTTATAAATACGTAACTATGAAAAAAAAAAATACGCAACTAAGAAAAACAAACAATTCCTGTAACAGCGCCTCGATGCCTGCGGGCTGTGTGAGCGCTTTATAAATGTAAAATAAAAAAAATAAGCTCCTATATGTTGAATAATTAACTGTTGGAAGAGAATTCAAGTTCCTGGTTGCGTGACCTGTAATGGGTGGATCGTGCGGTCTGACAGCCACGCCAAGACCAGATAACCCCTATATGCTAACAAGGATGTCTACTATTGTGTCAAAAGGAAAACTACTATTGGTGCATATGAGACTTGGGGAAGGGAACCCTGAGCTGTGAAGAACTGTTGAAACACAGTATCAAGATAAAGCTTCAAGATACTTTTTGTAGCTTCTTTTGATATTGAACTTGTGGAAGGGAACCCTGAGACCTGCTGCCCCGGAACTATATTGAACTTGGGGAAGGGCATCCTCACATTTACAAAGGTGTGGAACCTTATGACTTTAAATCCAAAAGACGGTAACCTGAACATTGGGCTGAACCTGTTGACATTTGGGGAAAAGAGTCTGATGAGTAAACCTGAGCTGGAAATAGCTCAGAACTTTACTTTTGGAACACCATTTAGTTTATGATTGACATCCCTACACATTGTTTTTGTTTTAGTTGTGAGGGCAAGCATAGGTTTTGGACACAGACAGACTTTTCTGTTGAACTTGCTAACAAAGACTATCCTTGGTTTCTTTGGGTAGGGAGGTCCTACCTTAGCAAAGGGAAAGTTGGGCTTTACACCATCCTGACCTTTTCATTAAAATCCTATTGTTTCATATTGAATCTGTTGTCTGTGTCTCCGTCCATGAGGCCAACCTCACACTGGGCAGAAAGTATGTTTGGAAAAAATAACTGGTTGTGGACCATCGGGTCATAGGAACAAAAAGTACAACTTCATACAGCCATTATTTTTTTTTTAGATCTTTGGGGAGCGTGGGATGATGGGCGGCGAGAGGCCATTGTTAATTTTCTCTACTCACATGAGTGCTAAAGGAAAGTCCTGACAAACTCCTGCTCCACCGCAAGCATGAATTGCACAGTCAATGACCTTAGAGGCCATCCGAGGAGTCACTATTTTGATCATAGCAATCTATAAAAAAAGAAATCACATTTTCCGATTGTTAACACACAATGTTAAACCAGCGTGAACCCTATACTGAATTATGTATCTTTCTAGCAATATTTTCGAAACAAATCATGTGCAACAATTTAAAGATTCAAAGTTATAGATTTGTGCTATGAGTTAGAGCTCAATATTCAAAATCATTGCAGAATTGTGCACCTGTGAGTGGAAAGCACACTGTCTTGAATAAAAGTTTCGGGCACCAACAATGAAAATGCAGATTCTTTATTTTTAACGTTGAAGGTGATATATAATATGTAATTCTCATATTCTGCATACAATGTCCATTAAGTGATACATAAAATGGGGTTTAAATTAAAGGACACAAATGTTGCCCTTGTGTGGATACTACGTTTGTCCACATCCTGAGTAATATGAACTCACCAAAATGAAAGGGCTATTTAAAGTGACATCCCTTCTACCTGGTTCAGGGACAAAACAGGAAGTGACCACCCAAGAGATTTGACCCCTACAATAACAAATGAAGTGATATCACATAACGTCTATCCTGTGATGACATCACAAGAAAAGACATAAATAAAATATTGTAGAAAATCCTAAAACATCTAAAATTAATTGAACTGTGTGGTGTCTGGTATTGATCATAACACATGGATGAGATTTCTATTTGTATCTTCTATTGATATTTCTGTAGCAATTATGCTAAAGAGCTGAATATAAAGTAAAACTAATGGAACAAAAATTATACAATGAGGAGGATACAAAATAAAATCAGAGGAAGAGAACAGGCAATAATCAGCTGTTAGAAATATGTGAAAGGAAAAGCTTTTTTTTCAAATTAGCTTTATTAAGTAATAGTCATGGTTGAATCATAGCCACAAACAGTTACATTCACTTGATGCACAGCTCATCATGACAAGTTTTGGATATTCATTTCCCCTTTCATAACAACCCCCCCCCCCAAAAAAATCACGCCAACAACCCCCCCTGATTAGTTGCCCCCACAAACCCCCTCACACAACTAACTTGGCTCCTAAGGGTTGAGAGCACCATGATCACCGGAGCCTGCCCACGGCTGCAGCATATTACGTCACTTCCCTTGTTTGATTTGAGAGTCTGCTGTCTACATTCGCCGGGTGCCCACAATATTTCCGCTCTGGGGTCCGTTGTGTGGGTTACCATCATCCGTACATATCCAGTACCCCTCCCCTCTAACTTTGTCCTTTTTACACTTGTTCTTCTTAAGGTTCCGCTTCCCCTCGAGTCTCGGGAGTCCCGTGGGGTCTCTCCGGGTCATATCTTTTTAAAAAGGGCACCCATTCCATCTCCCTTGAGGGGATTTGGCCGTGTATTTGTCTGATGAGCTGCTCCATTCTGGATATGTTGAGGGCTTTGGTCGTCCACTGCTTCTCACCAGGAAGGTCTGCCCTTTTCCAGCCGCCTGCAATGCAGGCTCTAGCCGCTAATAGCAAGTAGTGTGGCATGTGTGGGAGCCTGGACCAGTCCCCTTCTGTTACCTCTATCCCAAATAACACCAGGAGAGGGTTCAATTCCCTAACCACCCCATCCTGGTTCCTTATAGACCTCAGAATTTCTTTCCAATATTTCTGCACTCTTTCGCATGCCCACCACATGTGCCAATAATCTGCTCTCAGCCTGCATCTCCTCCAGCAGTGGGGGTCAGATCCCTGGTACATGTGTGAAAGTCTCACTGGGTTCCACTGCTACCTGTATAAAAGTTTTAACCTGTGAAGCTTGTACTGACAGGCCACTGATGTACAATGTGCGTTTATGCATAGCCTACGCCACTGCTCGTGTTCCATCTCAATTTCCATATCGGGAGGATAGCTCAGGGGCAACGTGCTCACCTTGGAAGCAAGACGACATGGCACACCGCAGGTTTGATGCCCGAGTCCGTGCTTATAAACCTCTGGGCATTAAGCACGTTAAAAATAACCTATCATATCATGTCATATCCCTTTCCCATTTTCTCCTATACACATCTATGTCCCCTCTCTGTGCTTCCAGTAGGGCTTGGTATAGTTCAGATATGGGTTCCTTTGTCCCTTTCCCAGTGTCTAGTACCTTCTCCGTGCAAGTCAGGTTCCTTTGTAGGTCTTCTTTCCACATTTCTGACATCAGCACCACTTTAAGTTGTAAGTATTTAAGTACCGAGATCGTATTCCCCCCAGGACTGCTTCCAACTCCCTCAGTTCGATAAACGTGTCGTTTTTAAGGACTTGCCCCACTCTCTGAACTCCTCCCTCAAATCTGTCCTGGAACCTTTCATGTCCAAGTATGCGGTCTCTGATGTGTGGTGCCCAGAAATGACTTAGGGGTGAGGGCCAGGTCGTTAAATCCCTCATTTCTTTCTTGATTCTCCAGATGGACCAGAGTGGGCCCAGGATCTTATGTGTCCTTACCCTTCGCCGTGTGGCCTTTCGCTGTGCCCATAGCCATTCCACGGAAAAGGTAGTTCTCAATGCCCACACACTGCTTTTGTTTGTCTCCTCCTAGATGGGGAATCAGAGCTCCAAACTAAGCTGCCCTGAAGTACGTGTGCATTTCCGGTAGCTATACCTGTCCCTTTTCCTTGGGTTGTACCAATTGTCTATAGGCTACTCTGTGTTTCTTTCCCTGCCAGAGGAATCGCAGTGTCTTCCTTTTAAGTTCGCCGAAGTATATGTCCGGCAGTTCTATCGGCAGTGCCTGGTATGTTATACTGAAAAGTAACCCCATAACTGAATGATACATATAATATGTTGGCCAGAAGCAAATCGCATCATGTGACAAACATCGCCATCTGAGAAACCTAAATGTAACCAAAGGGAGTCCATTTTGTGTAATGCCGGCCATTTTGCTTTTCCTGTAACACTTTGCAAATGTATTCTATGCTTTAGATCCTCACACGGTGCGAGGCCATGGCTTGAACTCTGAAATGCTAACACCGACAGGAATGCAGGACTGTACAAAAATACATTGTTTTTCCTTCTCAACATCCTTGAAGCCGAGCAGAAGCCGTGCCTAATCAGTAGTCCAGGTGCCGGTCTGTCTTGCTAGCAGGGTTGTAAAAGGCAGTTAAACATGAATTATATGCTCGTAGCAGTGCTCCTTCATGAAGGATGGTATTTTCTGCTTCAGAACTGTCTGACCCTTAGCTGATAACGTAGTATGGAATGTTTCTCTGCTTAGAACAAGATATCCTTACCGAGCCAGAACTCCATGTTCCTCATAACAGAAAGCTATCTCTGCTGCCTTTGCTAGAATAACTAATGTTTAGACTGAATGAAGATTTGTCATAATGTGTCATAATTGTCATAATTGTCAATCACTGAACCCTAGCCTGTATGACATGCATAAGGGCAGATCAAATAGCTTCTAACAGATAATATATGACTATATATACTGTTGCTTGAGCGCTGTTCGCTCTCTCGCGTCTCATGGGGTCTGGGAACACACTTCGTGAGGTGTTGAGACCCAGTTGGCCGACTGAGAAACTTTGAATAAAACCAGACTTGTTTGGGAAAATGAACCTTGCGTCTGATGTGTCATTATAGTATATGGTTATTGTGCCTTAGTTTCCATATGCAGTCTTCATGGCCTAGCAGGTATAGGTATAAAACTCTGGGGAGGAGGACCATCTTAAGTGCGTTCAGATGACCCATCCATGAGATGGTGAATTTCGACCAGGTGTCTAGCTCCCCAAAGAGCCGGTGCAGTGGGGGGGGAGAGTTTATCTCGGATAGTTTTTCTAGTTCTCTGGGTATGTGCACCCCAAGGTACCTTAGGCTATCTTCCTCAACCTGTATCCCCAGGCCCTCCCAGTTCATCCTGCACTCTTCAGTTGTTTCGCCCAGTGTGTCATGATCTCTGCTTCCAAAAGGTCAGGGTTTTCCCAACTCCCTTGGAAGCAGATCCATAACCCAGGTTCCGAGTGCCAACCAGTCCCAATTGGGACCTTTTGGACCCAGTCCTGGCGCCAGTGGCACCAGGCTCATAAATATGCCCAGTCCCAGCGCTGGAAGCGCCGGGCTCATAATGCTTGGGTGGACTTACCTGCAGCAGACCATGCTGCTTACTTGCCTGCCAGTTGAGCCTCTGATCCTCTTCTGTTTGGAACTACTTTTCCTGTTGGGTGGGGCAGGAGCCACTCCCTAGATTCAGAACACTGGAACTCTTCTGGAAAGCAGGAACTCTTTTCTTACCTAGGCGTGGCTGTGGAAGGAGACACCTAAGCACTACAGGAGGCTATTTAAACCACACCCGATGGATGAATCTTGCTTTGCGTTATTCTGCATCCTCTGCAGCAGAACGCTCATCGTGTCTTCTGCATCTGATCCTGGGCCTAAGGAAAAAGGCTTACCATCCTGAATCCAGTCTTCAGCAACACCTATAAAGACAAGAAAGAACAGGTTAGCATTACGGTCTTCAGTGACAGCTCTTCACTTACCTGGTCCATCGGCTGTCACCAACGCCTCGCGCTGCATTCCGGCATCTGAAAGACAAAAGCTTACCAACTCTTCGCACGCTCCGGAGGCCTTCGGCGCTGCATCCCGCATCTGAAAGACAAAACAAGGTGCGTTTAAAGACATTGGGGAACTTTAATACTCACGTGCCATTACTCCTTTCCACATCTAACCCAGTGGGTATTCCGGCACCCTGCAGCCGCTCCGAACTTGTACCTGCAAAATAAAAAGACAGTTAGAGCGCATCGTGAAGCAGGCAACAAGCGCTTACTTACGTGCTTCCAGGCGCTTCCATTCATCACACGGGCTCCATCTTCAACTCACTTCAGCCCGTCATCCGCCATCGCTGGAACCCTGCAAAACAAGAAACATCATTACTAAAGACTTTAAAGACATTAGAATTACTCGAAACTTACCGTTCGTGCAGTAAACGACGGACAGCAGTCCTCTGAAGTCAAGAGACCTGCTCCCCTTATCCAGTGAAGAAACTGGTTACAGCACCCTGCCCCGAGGCAGATGGAGAGCACGGCGTTCACTTACCTAAGGTGAGAGCGTTAACCTTTGGGGTTCTACAGGAGAAGAGAAAGGGAAGAAGAGAGAGACATTCAATAACCCAGTTCCTTAATCCCATATTTTCTATCTGCAGACATCTTACCCTTCAAGTCAGACATACAGTGCACAGAGGTCCAGCCCCAAAGAGCCAGCCGTGTGTTACACATCACCTTTGCAGATACGGTATACGCCCAGTCAAGACCGGCGCCTCTACGGGAATCAGGTGAGCGTTACGCAGTGGGAGGAGGGTCGATTTGTTTACATTCACCTTAAAACCCAATAGACAGCGATATTCTTCTACCACTTGGAGCAATTTCGGTACTGTCTCCTTCACCTCTGAGAGGTATAACATGACATTGCCTGCATACATGCTTAGCTTGCGGGACTCCTCTCCCACCTCAACACCCCTTATCTGTGTGTCTCTGCGGATTTCCTCTCCCAAGGGTTCCATTGCTAGGGCGAAGAGGAGAGGGGATAGGGGCAACCTTGTCTGGTGCCCCTGGTGAGTATGAATTTTCTCTATTTAGCTCTGTTTACCTCTACCCTTGCCGTTGGTCCCGAGTATATGGCCCTAATGGCCCTGCACATCCTGTCTCCCACTTGTATTTTCCGTAATACTGTGAAAAGGAATCCCCATTCAACGCGGTCAAAAGCTTTTTCTGCATCCAAGTTTAGGAGTGCATAGTCCCCCGGGGCCCCTTCTACATGTTGTATGAGGTCTAATGTTTTTCTCATTGTGTCTGGGCCCTGTCTGCCTGCTATAAATCCCATCTGGTCTGGGTGTATTATTCTGGGTAACTTTCTCGAAACGTGTAGCTAAGATTCGTGTGAAGATTTTCTCATCTACATTCTGAAGTGAGATGGGGCGGTAGGATGTGCATTGTGTGGGGTCCCTCCCCTCCTTAGGGTTCACCGATATCAGTGCCTTGCTAAAAGTATCTGGGGCTTCTCTCGTTTCTAGGATATGGTTGTACCATGTGTCAAGAAAGGATACCAGAGTATTTTTTATCGAATCCTATGGTTTATCCATCCTCACCTGGGGTTTTACCATTTGGTAGTCAGGAAATTGCTTCCTGAACCTCCTCTAAAGTAATTGGGCTCTCCACGTGTTCCACCTCTTGGTCAGTAAGTTTACTCATTTCTAGCCTGCCCAGGTATTCTCCCAGTGCTTCCTCCCCCGCTGGTGCTTCAGATTTGTAAAGTGCCTGGTAGTATTGGGCAAACCCTTCTGTTGTCTCCTTAGGTGTATCCTGAGTGCCCCCTGCAGGGTTTGCCAGGCTCGAAGCCCACCTCTCCGCCCTCTGTGCTTAGAGTCTTGCTGCTAGTAGCGCATCTGCCTTGTCTCCCTTTTCGTAATATTTTTTTTTTGAGGTATCTCAATTTTCATAGCGTTTCTCCCATCCCCAGTGCCTTGAGTTCTGCTCTCTTTGACAGTATTTCCTCCATGATCACGTCCTTCTCCCCTTCCATTGCATGCATCCTCTCCTCCTCCTCTTTTATTTCTTTCTTCAGTCTGTCTTCCCTAAGGTTCCTTTCCCTTTTGCGTCTTGCCCCTTCTCTTGCCCCTTCCCTTATGAGCAGTCCCCTTCAAGTTGCCTTCCCCGCATCCCAAACCACCCCTCTCTTTACTTCCCCATTGTCATTCAACTTGAAGTATTCTGCGATCTCCTCTCCCAATTGTTCTGAGAAGAAGGGATCCTTCCACAGCGTCTCGTTACAGTGCCAACTATTGTCTGGTCTATAGAGCCCCCTTACATCCATGGACATCAGTCTTATTTTACTGTGGGTCACTCTAGTGCCTTGGTCCCTATTCGTGAGTCTATTCTGGTGTGGGTTTTGTATGGAGCCGAGTAAAATGTGTATCTCTGCTACCCCGGGTGTTGTTCCCTCCACACATCTATTAGGCCGTGGGCTTTGATTGTTTTACCCAGGTGTCCGGGACTAGTACCCATTGCTCCCTGTCTCTTTTCTCGTCTGTGGTTTAGCTAAACTACACGGAAGCTGGAAGGAAACGGGCACGTCAAGTGAAGCTAAGGCACAGTCTGCCAACTAGATGAGGCGAGTGACTGACTGAATAATAGAAGACAAAGGAGGACAAGACCATCCGCCACATATTGAACAATTTGAATCTGAATGAATAGGGGGACCCACAGACATACCACAGAGACCGAATCCTCCCCTAGACCACACAGGCCATGGGTCTCCGGGAATGGACGCAATGATGAAATGTCCCAGCTTTGTGGAGGATGCCCACACCAGCAAAAGAAATCAGAAGACAGCCATAATATAAACTGTCCTTTTATAACTGTACAAGTGTCCATTTAGGGCACTATATAAGGTCCTGAAGAAAGCGGCAAATAAGTTACCCCGCTGAAACAGGTCAACATAGGTTGGGTTAGGCAGCTAATCCCACCTGTCAGATTCACGTTAAGTATAGAGTGATCTGGATCATAGGACAAACATACTGTTTTATCAGAACCCAGTAGAATTAATCCCACTAAATGGTGGACATACCACCATCTTTTAGGATAAGTCACATAAAGGGACAGCAACACTATTAAAGATAATTGTTGACTCCCCTGAGTGTGAAAACAAACTTTTTAGCATAAGAAAGTAGTGAGCCAGGCTAGGGAGTGCTCTTTTGTTTTGTTTCTCCCCAGACAGGCGACACACCAGCGTCACACTAAGGAAACCATACCCCAAGTGACAGTGAGCTTGTTCTCTGGAATAGGGACATTTAGCTATTTGTAGGGACGAAAGCGGTAGGCTTAAATTTCTTTTAATGTAACATAAATGATTTGGCTTATGATGTGCTAACATGTTTTTGGAAGGAGTCAGAATCCGAATACCCTCCTGACTTCAATTGTACTAAAATATTCTTTTCTCGTCTGCCCAGGAATTGATGTCTGCCCCTATTATTTGTAGATCAGCCTTCTGTTCTTGTATTGCATTAAGTGCAGTAGATATAAAATGAGCTTGTCCCTGGTTCAGTGCATACAGCGCTGCTAGGATCACTCTCGCCCCCACCAGGGACCCCTTTAGTATAAGTAGCCTTCCATACAGCAGGCGGGTGGTGACACAATCCCACAGTTTACATTGTTTGTATAGCAATATTCCGACTCCCTCATTCTTAGAGTCCCCCGATGCCCAGTGCACTTGGTCTATCCCTGCCCCTCGTATCGCTCCCTCCTCTCCCTGTATAAAATGCATCTCCTGCAGGAATAACATATCAGGGGTCGCTCTGCGGAATTCCCTAACAACCAGTGATCTTTTGGTCAGGGAGTTTAGGCCCTTCACATTCAGTGTCCCCACCAACAGACCCCTCCCTGCTTCACTCCTCCCCATAATGAATGCATTCCCTCAGTTTATCGAGCAACTCTACGTTCTCCTCATCTCCCATGTTTTGGGAGCGGAGTTCCTCATCGGTGTTGCCTCTGTCCCTGGAGCCGTAACTTTTACATAAACCCCCAAACAGTGATTTAACTAGAAGTAAGTGTATATTTGGTGTAGGTAAAGTCTTGGAGAAACCCTCTCTCTCACAGAGGGCCAAGGAATCAGTCACTGAGACACGCCTCCGCTGAATAGGGGCTACTTTGAGGCAAGGATATTTGCTCCCCTCCAGCAATTCTATTGTGATCGTCTGGGCATCTGCCCGGTTTCCATTTCCACGTTGCCATGTTCTTACAGGTTAGTCCCTGGAGTCTTGGTCTGGCCGTTGGTCCTGAGTCTTGGTCAACTTTCAGGGTGAAGGCCCAGTGAGTCTCATATCTCCTCCCCATCTGACCCCTCTTTATCCGTTGCGGGCCTCGAGCGGGTCTCGTTCATTCTACGTTTGTGGTCGGGCCTAACAGATTTCCTGGCTGGGCTTCTGTGTCTGCTCTAAGGTGTCTCAGGGCCTGCTCAGCTTCCTCTCCCGATGTTAGCCGGTATTCCACATTCTCCAACTCAAACTCCAGAGAAAATGGGTAGCTCCATCTGTACCAGATTCCCTTTTCTTGCAGCCATATCGTAAGGGGTCTGCAGCTTCTTCACCGTGCTAGTGTAAGATTGGACAGGTCTTGGTATATTGTGACCTTCGAGCCGTCGAATGCCACTTCAGGCTATTGCTTTGCTCTGCTCAAAACCTCCATCTTGTCTTTGTAGCTCAGGAATTTGGCCACTATGGAGCAGGGACCTTTTCCATAGGGTCTGCCTCCCCTGTGCGCTCTCTCAAGTTGCACTATCTTGCCCCCTTCAGCTTCAAAAAGTTCATTTATCAGTGCAATGACTTTCTCCTCCACTTGTCTCGGGGTATCCCTTTCCGGTTCCTTCAGCCCTAGTATTCTTATGTTGTTGCGTCTTTCTCTGTTTTCTAAATTGTCTATTTTGAGCATTACCTCTTCCTCCCTGAGCTCCAGCTCTGCCATCTTTGCGTCCAGCTTCATCTCCAGCATGTCCGCGTTCAGTTGATTATGATCAAGCCCATCTACCTTTTCTTCAACTGTTGTCATTCTGCCCGTTAGACCATCAACGAGGCCTGAATGTCCCCTCCGTGGGCCTTGATCTTCACCATGATGTGTCCTATATCTTCTTTTGTGGAGAATTTGGACATATCCACTCCTGTCACCATTTGTGCCGGCTGGGTTTTACTCACTGACATCCCTTGTTTTTGGGTGTGTCCTGCCAGGCCGCCCCTTGTCTTTGTGTTTTTTGCCTTGTTCCCAGCTCTCTTCACGTCGCACCTCATGCGGTCTAGCTCCCACCAGTACTATGTTCCGGTCTTCTCTCCCTCGTCCTTTTCCTCTCTTTTTGATGCACTTCTCGTGGGCAGCCATTGACCCATGCAGGCTTTCCGTTCCTCAGACTTCTTTGGTGTTTTTACTTTTGCCTTCTTCTCTCCTGCCAATGCGTTCCACTCTCCAGTGCCGACTTCACCTTCTGTTCACCGCTCTCACTTTACCAGTGTTACGTGGGTGCGGCTGAGTTGGGGCCTCCTTGGTGTCCTCTGCTGGGCCCTCTTCGGGGGTTGCTCGGGTGCTGTCTTATGCCCTCACATGAGTCCCTGGGGCTTTTAGGGCATGCGGTTTGTCTTTACCCCTTCTCTCACAACATGGGACAGTCCACCTTTTCCCTTGTGGCACAGCTCCGGGTAGCACCCTTTTAGTTCCCACTGGTCTGATGTTGGTTGGTCAGGTCTCTATGCGGAGCTTTCCTTCAGAACATCCAGGCGAGGGCCACAACCCTAGATCCTGCCACAGTAGTCCGGCAATTCAGCAGGATCTTTTGCTGCCTCAGCTGTTGTGTGGTCTCTTGATTCCTTAAGTCATGCCTGCTCTTCGGCGTGTTAGGGAGACTCTCCCTGCCCTGTGTGCTCCGGGCCCCTGCACTGCGCTTGAAGGTAAATTCTGATTAGTCTGGGCCTTGCCCCGGGATGGGGCCTGTCCCTGTCACCATCTTGCTGCAATCCCCAGTGCAGGGCTCATAGTGTTTTCTGTGTCTGGTTCATCCGGTGGAGCCTGCAGCACTATAGGAGATAGCCCATTAGGGGGGTATGTTTGTCTCCTCTCTTTACCCCTTTATGTATATGAGGACAGTTATTGCACCATGTATGTTATGGCCTCCTGCCTCCATTTTCCAGGCCAGGCCTCTCCTCCGGTATCTCCCCTTCCCACTTGTGGTACAGTGTTTTTCTATGCGGGCTTGAGCGCACCGTCTAACCTGTGCGTGGCATTTCTGCTGCTCTCCGTGCCCTGCTCTCAGTGCGCCCTCTCCTCACCTTGTCGGGCAGTCGCTGTCACCCGAGGGGTCTCCCGTCTTGGCCCCCTGTTCTCTGTCTGCCCCGGAAGAGCAGTCCGCAGCGCCACCGTCGCTGGGGTTTTATGGGTGTCTGCTTCTCTGGTTTGTCTTACCCTGGACATGGTCGGACGTCACGGCAGCCGCTGCAGTTCAGGGGGCCAGCTGTCCCCCGGCTTGACTTTGCTTGCCCTGGGCCCGTTGTTCCCTCCCTTCTAGCACGGCTCCCCTCTGGATGGATTCCCCCGTGCTCCAAGCATGTGTTTAGGCTGTAGGGCGGCCAGTAGAGGGGGGCCGTTCACTGCTCCAGTCTCCCCACTAAAAGGTCTTCCCGTTCACCTCTGTTCAGTGCCCTTTCACTTCCTCGGTGTGAGGTACTGCAGCTGTGTGTGGCTCCCGGCCTCCCGCAGTCGAGGGCCTCCCCTTCACGTGTCTAATGGCCCACACCCCTCAGCTTCTGTGATACCACCATGCGTTTGGGGCACCTTTTTCTCTCCAAGGTGGCTATGGGGGCTGTCTGCTACCCTGTGATGTACGTGGATCGTGGAATCTCGGGCATGGATGCATTATATCCTCTCAGTTATGCTGAAGAGGACGGGAGCAGTAAGCCTAGGCGGCCATCTTCTCCCATGCCCCCTAGTGGTCTCTGAAATGGGTTTTTAACCAGGTCCGGAAAAGGTGAGGGGACGGAGCGGAAAGAATAGAAAGTGGAAGAGAGTTCCATTGCTTGGGGGCAAGAAGTGCAAAAAGGGGAACAAGGTGGGTTGTGGACAGAAAAAGATTGTGAGTCAAGAGAACATGGAGGAGAATAAAGAGTGATCAGCACGGAGAGACGATGGGGTGAAGCAATGCATACCTTTATATACAATACAGACAAAGTGAAAGGGAAGATAAGAGTCAAAAGGCAAGAGAAAAATAGATAGAAGAGAGAAAGTGATAGAGGATTACGAGGACAGGGAAAATAAAAGATAAACCGTGGAATTGAAAACGGAATGAAGAGAAGAAAGAACGGAATGAAGCGGGAAGACCATTTAGAAGGGGAAAGCAATAATCAAGATGAGAGAAGAGAAGAGATGAAAACAGACTAGTAGCATGAAAAGAAAGAAATAATCTGTTTATTAATCTTTTCTGCGACTGTTTACTTATGCCCTCATATAAATTTCCCCATCCCTATGATTTTTGATGTATTGTATTGACCTGTGTAACCAAGCTTAACATATACTTATGCCTTGCGCCCTGATGCCCCTGGGTCTGGTGCGCACTATAAATAAATAAATAAAACAAACAAACAAACAAACAAACAAACAAATCATGCATGACAGATGCCATAGAGATGGAAGTGGCACATGTGGGCATGTATATATTGGTAGTAAAGAAAAGAGTAGGGTAGGAGATCACACACATATTGTGAGCCAAAGCATAAAAGGAGAGAAGAGAGGGAGACACATGTAAGCCAGAGAGAGGAATGGAAGAGGTTGGAAAAAAAACCAGAGTACTTTGGTTTTGGTGGGATGAAGGTGAAGCAAATGGAAATTCATTCATGCGTTGACAGTTGTAAGACAAACAGAGACTGTAGAGTTGAGGGGAATTAAAAAAGAGGAAAAGGAAGGGCAGATCTGGGAGTTGTTTGCACAGAAGAGAGATGAGAGATTAAAGAGAAGGAGAAGAGAAGGGGAGCCATGAACAGAACCTTGGGGGAACACTATGTTAAGGGGAAGAAGAGAGGAAATGTGACCAGCCCAAGAGACAGTAGGTATGGTTGGAAGCATAACAATTAAACCATTGAGGTACAGAGCCAGGGAGAGCAAGAAAGACAATAGAGGAGAGGAGGGTAGGATGATAAATCATGTTAAAAGCTTAGATAGGTAAATCATGGTAAAGCCCTGTCTCAGTGGAGTTAAATTGATGAAAGTCAGACTGCAGTGGAAGAAGCAAAGAGAGATGGTTTAGGTAAGAAGAGTCTAGAGAATATAACACTTGTTCAAGTATTTTGGAGAGAAAGGGAAGAAGATAAATAAGACAGAAATTAACAGGAGGTAAGGGATCCAGGATGTATTTGTTTAGTATGGGCATGACAATTGCATGGTGGAAGGATGAGGCTATATAAGCAGAGGATAGAGAAAGATTAAGAAGGCAGGTTAGATGAGGAATGATTTGAGGATAAATAGAAAGAATCAGAGAGGAGGAATGGGATCAAGAGGAGAAGCAGTAGGATGATTTCTAGATAGAAATAAAGCCGCGTCTGAGTAAGTAAGGAAGGAAGAAAGGAAAAAAGCTCAAATAAAAGGCAGATAAAATAGAATGGAAAAGGAACAGGGAGGAGGAATTGTGAGGGAATGAGGAACGAAGAGATGAGAGTGTGGAGGAAAAATGGCAAAATCGGTGGATGAAAGAAGGAAATGTAGGGAAGGGCCAGTGCACAAGACAACAGGACATTATTAAGAAGCTGAAATAGACTGCAAAGTTGAGGAAGATAGAAAAGTTGTATTATTTAGCACAAAGCAATGAGAGTTCAAAGTAGGAGTGAAAATTGAAGAGAGAAGCAAAGTCATCAATAGAAAGTAGGGAGGAAAAAAGAGGTGAGGAATGAAGAGGAATCCGAATAGCGCAAGTCATGCTGGGAAAAGGTGACTGAGGAAGGGTTGGGGGACATGATAGGGGGAAGTACAGGAGAAAAAGTAAAAAAGGTCCGATGAATAAAGAAGGTGGGAAGTGACAGGAGTATCAGGAGAAAAATATGAGAAGATAAGATCAAGAGAGGACCTGGAGGTATGTGAGAGAGCGAGAAACTGAGCAAGGTGATAGAAATCGAGAAGATGGTGAAGAGGTGAGGAAGAGTGAGTAGTAGAGTTCCCATGGAAGGTAGATCCTTGATTTCATAATTGTATGTAATTTTCCCTCCATGTGGCAACCCCCAAAATTTTTGCTGTTGTTTTACACCCTGATCTAGACTTTGCCAGAAAAGCGCAGCCTTCCGCTGCACTCCTCTGGGCTTTCGCTCAATTCTTATGGGGAAACTGACATGCCCTTAAGACAGTCAGTACTGGGAGACTTTGTTTCCCTTAGTCCTTTCCTCATGTTGCAGCTTTTGTGCAACATGAAACAAGAGTGCACCGTAACTTACATTAACGCGCTCTTGGGTCTCTAGTCATTCCAAAGGCCCTAGAAACTCTCGCTGGACTTATTATGAACTGTGCAAGTGTGCCACGGACGGGACTGGTGGCAGCTATCGTTTCTCTTGTGTTTTGAACCCTTTTTTGCCATGTATTCGCGCTTACCCCATTTGGCACGAATAGGTGGCCTGGCTCCCAAAATGGCCATGCCACGAGGTTCTTTGTCCTGTCCGCTGACCGTCTTGACCCTTCACCTTCCTCCAGGTCGAGCCGACCCAGGGCAGTCCTTATTTGGTCATGCACTTTCCCGCAAAACACAACGCTTTCGCGGGCTTCTGCATGCCTTGTGTGTGCCTCCAGGATGTGGGCTGGGATGTCTGTTCCCAATACACATCCTGGGTGCCAAAGAGTCTAGAGTGTGCTGAATGCCTGGGACCACCGTGGTCTGTGATAGGTCCACGTATGGTGTGAGTGTTTGTGAGCAGATCTCCCATTGGGCCCTCTCCGTTTTTGGCGTGAAGGGAACTTGGGATAAGAGGAGGCTGAAAACACCACTACCATGTCGATCTCCTGAGTTCACACCGAACAAGGGATAAGGAGCCAAGTATCCTGCAACAAGAAGCTGAGTCGAGGAACCGCTGGTGACCTGCTGAAGGTTTGGCACCCTGAACTGCTGTCGTCCTGCGAGACCCCTCTGCATCTGATCGTCCTAGAAGGTCTGCGAAGGTGCTTTGACCCATTGGAATAGTGGGATCAACTATTCCCGGCACCTTCATCAAACCCTGCAAGTAAGCCTCTTCGGAAGTGTCCCTGGGCCAACCAGTGGGCTGACCAGCTTACGCAGGACGCTTTGCTCTGTCACCGCTGCCGTTTCGGGGAAGCTTCGAAACTTGGTTTACTGCTTGCTCTGCGTCCACAGCACCCTCGCACCGAATTTCGTACACTTGGCATTCCCAGGTCTGAAGTGAGACGAGTGCGCCCGGACCAGAGTAAACGCGGTTGCCGTGTTGCCCTGATGTGGTCACAACCTGTGCAGGTCCGCTGCATTTGGGACACCCTCGACCCTGCATCCTGCTATGCAGAATCTACTCGGTGTCAAGACGTCCTGATCATCGCAGCTGAACCTGCCAGCAACGTGAACTGAACTGGAGAAGTCTGGGTCTGCCTGCATCGGGGACCAGTGAGTAGTCCATACCCCAAACGGTGGTCCCTCGCGCAGGAGCCCATTCTTTTCTACCGATGTTGCGAAATAGCGACTCTATCCCGCACTCTCACCCTGCCTCTGCCCACAAGTGGAGGCCTTGCTTGAGTAGTGGGGACTTGTTCTGCATTGCTTCATTCACCTTCCTGAACTGCCTGATATCCTTGAAGAGGCCCTCTTTTGTCCATTGGCACCAGCGCATGCAGGTACTTTTCAGCTCCTCTCTTCGTAGGGCTCGGACTTCCTCCTAGTTAGGTGTATTTCAGATGTCGAACTGGGTCTAATGATTACTTGCACTGCCTGTTTCCCTCCCCATCTAGGTGGTTTACATATTACGTGCTCCTAACTCCTTAGACCCCTCGGTCTTGTACATATATTGTATTGATTGTGATGTGTTGGTTTACTTTAGTGTTATTGTGATTCTTTGCTATGGTCGATGTTACAAAGGCCTTGTAATAAATGTGTCTATATTTTTAATATAACACCTGTCTGGAGTAATTTGTAAGTGTCCTTGCTTTGTGTGCTCATTGAGGTCTTTCCGTCACCCTCACCCCTCTTGAGACTTAGTCTTGACCGCCGCCATTACTACCCTGATTGGTCTGGCTTGCCCAGAGGTTACCCTGTTCCAAGAAACTAGGCTGGCCTTCTGAACCTCTGCTCCTCCAGGTCCGAGTTCAGAAATCCATCTTAACAAGTAAGAAGTAGAGTTCCCATGGAAGGTAGAGCCTTTAAAATCTCAGAACTCGCAAACCTCTGACCCCACCCGTCTCCTTGTTGGCATCGCCCAAGGGCCAGTCCGCGGACCTCTGCTGTTCACCGTATAAACCTCTACCCTAGTACGACTTCCCTTACCCTTTGGCTTTCACTATAACCTTTTTGCTGATGACACTCAAATATTTTTCTCATTTCCTTCCTTCACCCCAGTCTCACTGCAAGTTGTCACAGGATGCCACTCATTGCTTCATGCTGAACTGTTAAAAAATGGAAGTCACCTTTCTTCCTGTTTCAAATGCCATCCCTACACTCCTCTTTCCTATCTCCTTACCACCTGGCCTCACCCAAGGCTTGCGTTCTTGAGGTCCTCTTTGATAGCTACCCACTACTGCAACAATTCATAACTACCACTGCCTCTGCTGCTGATATTAAGCTCCTCAACATTCCGAAATGAATTGCTTTCTTACTAACCACTCTACAAAAACTTGACTACTGCTCAAGCCTACTCCTTGGGCTTCTTGTCTACTGTTTCCTCCCTCTAGAAAAATTTCTCAACTTTGCTATCCACACTGTGAGAAACCTGAAGGTGTCTCCATATCTAGTGCCCCAGGATCTCTAATCCAGGTGGCCAGGACACGACCATCGCCAATGGATCGAGTTCCTGGGGGTGGACCAGTGAGGGAGGATCACCTGGATGTGGGGCCCTTGGGAGTGGAAGTGGGACACCAATGGGTGAGACGCGGTATCCCCCTTCTTATAACACCTTTTCCCCATCCTACCACATAGGATATTCCAAAACACTGACTCCCCTTTTCCCACACCAAAAAGTTCGCACAACACGAAAGACAACGGACTAACACCAGAGCCGTTTACCTGACATGTCCCAATAAAATGGTGAGGCAAAGTCAGGCAATTTACCAGAATCACACACACCTGACGGCCCTTTCGCTTCCCCACAGGGATAGTAGTAACATTTCCTTTTAGTAATAGGTGGAGCAAGTGGTGAGGAAAGGTCAGAGGGTGGAAAGGTGATGGTGTTAGAAACAATTGAGTGATCAAATATGGATGGTTTGACAGCAGTATTAGTGGCTGAGAGGTGGAGATGAATAAGATATCGAAAGAGTTACCCCCTGTGTGGGCAAATAGGCTATGGATAGATTGGAGAGCGTGGCCACAAAGCAATCACTGAAGTTCAGATTTCCGAGAAGCGAATGGAGAGGGAAGGTTAAAGTCACCTAAGAGAATGAGGTGAGGTTTAGTGGAAAGAGAATCAAGGAGTTGCCAAAGATGATCAAAGAATGTTCCAGTGGGACCAGGAGGGCGATAGGTGGAGATTATGTGAACCGAGTGAGGCAGAAAAATAGTAGAGATTAATTCATTCAAAAGAGGTAGTAGAGGACGTGGTATTGGAGATTTGTGGAGCATTGAGATGGGAAAAGAGTAGGTGTACAACACCTCCACCTCTGCCAGTCAGTCGAGGAGAGTGAACAAAGGATAGTTTGGAGTCGTGTATGGTTTCCAGAGTGGCATTGTCAGATGGAGAAATCCAGATGTCCTTGATAGCAAGAAGGTCTAGGAGACGAGAGCTGTAGTGAAAGTAGTCAGTGATAAAGGAAGTTTTTATGCATACAGACTGAGCATTCCAGAGTGCAATGTTCAGTTGATGAGTAAGGAAGAGAAGAGAACTTGAGTCTCAGAGGAAGAGAGGTGAGGTGGATAAGTGTTAGAGGAGGTATGGTTAGCTCGTCGGCTTTGTTTGTTGGAAGGAGGTGGAAGAGAAATGGAGTAGTGGGAGTTTTCGAGTTTTGAGTTTTATGCAACTTGTGGCATGATTGGAAAAGCATACAGAGAGGTGAGTAATAGGAGCAGCAGGATGAGCAAGAGTGGATGCATTATGATATGATATGATATGGCATTTGTAATGCGCCTATACACAAGTGTTTCAAGGCGCAATGAGGCAAGGGAGGGGGAACAAGGGGAAGACAGACAACGATCCTACTAGGCCAGGTGCCATTCAGATCGCGCAAGTGCATGGGAAGGGGAAAGAGGAGAAGTGCAGGGGGCGAGGGGGATGAGGACAGTGCAGTACATGGGATAAGCACAATACATAAACAAAAAATAAATAGAAGTACGGCCAGCAGGTGGCAAGTCAAAGGGTAAGTGCAGACGTCCGTTGGTAAGTGCAGGAAGTGGGACCGTAGGGATACAGAAAACAGTCACCAAGTGCGGGGGTTGCCAGGAAGGCAGTAGCGCGACTGGCGGGGGAGTGAACCTGGGCCCGAGATCAGAGGGTGCCCCGGTAACCAGTTGAGTTTCCGCATCAGCCAGGAAATCAGCAAGGGAGAGGACAAGAAAAAGCGGACGCGAAGAGAAAGGTTTTGAGGTGCTTACAGAACCGAAGATGGTTCTCCTCAAGTTTCAGGGAGGCTGTTCCAGAGGGAGGCCCCAGCCGAAGAGAAAGATCTACCTCCAACTTGTTGCTTGGAGAAGCGACTGACCCTGAGGGTATTGGAGGCAGATGAGCGAAGAGCTCGAGAAGGAAGGTATTTAGGAAGAGAGAGTTGAAGGTATTGAGGCCCCAGGCCCCAGAAGGCCTTGTGGACGATGCAGATGGTTTTGAACTTAATCCTCGCAGCCACTTGGAACCAGTGCAGAGATTTCACTCCTGGAGAGATACGATCCCTGGTCTTGAGGCCAAGGTCAAGTCTTGCAGTTCTGTTCTGGATAAGTTGCAGAGGGTGGAGAGTAGAAGCAGGCAGATTTAGAAAGAGACTGTTGCAATAGTCCAGCATGGAGATAACCAGAGTTCTGGAGACAGTGAGCTTCTCGGGGAAGGAGAGGAAAGGAAGAATACCTCTGAGGAGATGCAGCTGTTAGTGTGACTTCTTAGAGACGTCAGAGATGTGAGGAGAGAAACAGAGCGCAGAGTTGAAGATGACCCCGAGATTTATAGCCTTGCCGGTGGGAGCAGGAAGGGAGCCAAGAGAGGCCGGCCAGAGAGATACAGGAAAGGAGGGAGCGGGTGTGCCGATGAGGAGAATCTCAGTAGCTACAGCCTTTCGTATACATGTCTTTCGGGCCCACTAGTGAAGGCCTTTGGATGAGTAAGAGGTGGTGTTCAAGGGGTCCAGGAGGAGTGATAGTTGATATGAACATCACAGCCTTTGCCACAGAGGCGAGGCGTGTGGGAGAGGAGAACAATGGTGGATGTATCCAAGTCTCCATGACAGAGGAAGTTCAGGTTGAAACAGACAAAGAAATCAAGAGTTGAGTAAGGGGATATGACAGGAGGTGGCGGGCCGACCCTGTCGGTAATGGCCCACCACCCAGGTTAAGGGCTCGAGCGAAGTGAGGATCCCACGACGCGGGTAGTGTAACCCTATACTTTTCTTTGTCTTGATTCTTGATGTTTGTAAGGTTTACATTAGGAGACTTTGACTTTCTGATCTTGGCTCAGTTGTCAGACAGCACAGTCCACCAATCACAGGTCGCACAGCCATAAGTCTCCCCAAAGCTGTTAGGCCCCTTATAGGCTCTTCTGCCTTGGGCTTTCACTTTCCACACTTGTATTCCTTGTAACACTCTTTGATACCAGTTCTTGGCTTGTCATACACTTATGACTCTTTCTCACGTTTGCAGTTATAATTGACAGTCTCTCTTATCTTTGCAATTGTAATGTACAAACCTCACAGTGCGTTTTATTGCCAGTGTGCCTTTTGATATGTCTATTTGACTTAGAGTGTTCATTCACCATGTAGCACATTGTAGTTTACTCAAATAGCAGCTTTCTTTCAGTTCGGTATTCGATATGTGTAGTATTTGCTAGTGCTCACTCAAATAGCATTGTAGTTTATTCTTTTTGCAACTTTCTTTCAGTTAGGTATTTAATATGGGTAGCATTTACTTGTGCTCACTCCAATAGTATCATAGTGTCTTCAATTAATAGCTTTCTTTCAGTTTGTTATTCAATATGGGTGGCATTTACGCTCCGGTCTCCCCAGTGTCCTCCGACACTTGCTGGTTGTTCGCCAGCTCCTCCCGCTGGCTCTCTGAATGAGAAACAAACCACCAGCTCGCCGGGCATGTCTCCACACACACACCAGCTTCTCTGCTTCACACGCGGTACGCGTCCCCGGGGCCATCTTCTGCAGCTCCAGCTGCACCCGAGTTTGAGCAGGGACAGCTCTTTTCGTTCTTCTGCTGTACAGCAGCGCCTGTTGCCTGTCTTCCAATAATAGGCTTCCCAGTCCTGCAAAGTCACTCTTGTATGTCTCCCGGGATCATTGCCAGCGTCTTTGCTTCTTGTCCCAACACGGCTGATTCTCTCCCTTCTCTCTCCTTGTGATTTTGGACTCCACCTTTAATACTCTTTACTATTACTAACAGGTTGCAGGTGAGGTGGATGTACTCAATTGCCTGACCTTGTATAAGCCTGTTAGTGTGAAGTGTGACATGCCTGATCTTCATTGCTAGATGCCCCCAGGACACTCTTCTTCGTCCCAGTACTAGAGTGGTGTTTGCCATAGGAAGAGTACAATATTCTTAGATGCCTCTTCCTCTTCTAAGTATTTGATTGGAAACTATAGGGAAAAATGGGATAGGATTGACAATATCCCATGAAGACTGAGGGAAGGGAGGGTAGGTCAGTGTTAGTGAAGGGGGGATACCATATCTCGCCTTCAGGCACCATCTCTCCAGTTCCCAAGGACCCTCTACCCAGATGACCCTCCCTTGCTTGTCCACCCCCAGGGTTGGGATCCAAAAGCGATGGCCCTTCCCTGGCCACCTGAACAGAAGATCCCTGGGGAGAAGATGTGAGAGTACCCTCAGGTTTCTCACATGTCCTGTGTTCATAGCGGATGGCACTTGGGAGAGATTGACCCGTTTGGGTCAGTTCCCTGGACCCAATTTATCAGTGCTGCTTTCTTTATTCTGGCATGGTGAACAGCTATGTTTTTGGCACTTGCCTGAAAATGTGTGTAGTCACCTGGGTAGGGAATGCTTTTGTTGGTTGATAGGAGTGAGATTCTGTCTCCATTTTAAGAGTTTCCTCGTGAAGCGGGGCACTGTTACTAGAGCTGTGTTGTAGCGCAGCGCCTGGACAAGAGCGTATAGATGATGCAGTGGGTGATGCAAGGATTATGAAGTGGATACTGCATTTGACTGGAAGCCAATAAAGAGTTGAGAGTGCCGGGGTAATGTGTTCCCATCCTTCCATTATTAGACATAGTCTCACAGTTGAGTTGCTTGTTTTATGCACCTTTATGGTCTTGAACTCACTCTCCTAGTGAAGAAAATCCACCTCTACCAATCCCCCAGACTCCCGAATTCTTCTCTTGTATCTACGACAAGCAAGCTTAACATATATAGGAGAAAAGAGGTTCTGAATGCAGTCCTGGATGCTGGAACGGTTTCCTGCCTGGTATTTGCAAGACCATCAATGTCATGACTTTCAGGAAAGCCATAAAAACTCATCTAAAAACTCATCTTTTTTTTATATAATCAGCTTTCCTCTCATGCTCTTCCCTTCCACATAGGTGCAATTCAGTGTGTGGTGTTGCACTTTACAAGCACCAATAAGCACCAATAATCAAATCAAATCAAATAACTATGTTGCATTCTTACATTCCAGTGTTAGAATGTGGAATATGAATCTGGAATGAGGATGTGAGCGTTCAGAGAAAGTCAGTTAACCAGAGCTTGGTGAGATGTCGGTGAGGACTAATGAGGAAGCTGAATAAAGAAAAATATTGACTTACCTGACATGCATGCGGTGGTCCTTTCAAACTCCTCTTCTTTCCTCAGAAGCTCACTGTCTCTAGGGCTCTGGTTTTCTCTAGGCTGGACTACTGCAACATCCTCTGTCTAAATCTGCCTGCTTCTACTCTCTGCCCTCTGCAACTCGTCCAGAATAGGACTGCAAGACTTGTCCTTGGCCTCAAGCCCAGGGATTGTATCTCTCCAGCAGTGACATCTCTGCACTGGCTCCCAGTGGCTGCAAGGATTACGTTCAAGACCCTCTGGATTGTCCACAAGGCCTTCTGGGGCCTGGGTCCTCAATACCTCCAACTCTCTCTTCGTAAATACCTTCCATCTCGAGGTCTTCGCTACTCCACCTCCAACTGCCTCAGTGTCAGTCGCTACTCCAATCAACAAGTTGGTGGTAGATCCCTTTTCTCGGCTGGGGCCTCCCTCTGGAACAGCCTCCCTGCCTCTCTGAAACTTGAGGAGAACCATCTCCGGTTCTGGAAGCACCTCAAGACCTTCCTCTTTGCTTCTGCCTTCCCTCTTCCTCTCCCCTGCGGATTTCCTGTCTGATACTGCACTGGTCACCTGGCTACCCTCTGATTCTGGGCGCAGGTCCCTGCCCATCCTTTTATCGCACACCTGCACTGCCTCCCGGCAACCCTTGCACCTGGGTCTGTATCTGTAACCCTACAGTCCCCTTACCTGCACCTTTGGACACCTGCTGTCTGCACTTACCCTTGCACCTGCCGCCTGCTGGCCGCACTTCTTTTCATTGTTTTGATCCCATGTACAGCACTGCCACTGCCCCTTAGCTGGGGACATTCCCCCCCCTGCACTTGCACAATCTCAATGTCACTTGGCCTAGAAAGATTGTGCTCTCTGTCCTCCCTCTGTTCCCCCTTCCTTGCCTCGTTGCGCCTTGAAACACTTGTGTATAGGCGCCTTACAAATGCCATATCATATCATATCATACTGTAACTTGACAGTACAGTAAATTAACAAACAAGACAGAGTGAACCACTGAGATCTAGGAGAAGAGAGCCTTTTGGTTCAGAGGCTGTAGAACCAAGTCTAGTTGGGTCACTGTACATGTTTGGTCGAAAGTCATGCTGCCTGTGAGGGTCAGTGAGACGGCGTAATTTGTCTGTTGGCAGTACTCCAGTAGACTAGCACTGTTTATTCTTATCAGGAATCTAGGATTGCATGTCCCTACATGGGGCATATTGCCATGTATTAGGAACAACTTGCAAAGGTGGCTTGAAATGCATTCCAGAATGAACACAAAAACAATCTGAATTTATCAATGAAGCCCCCAAAAATCACTCTTGTTTTGAAGCTTCCCTCCACATGCTTGGCTCCCTTCGTGTGGTTGCATAAATACTATCTGAAACTAAAGGGGGAAAGAACAAGACCTGAACTAAGACACATAACTTGAGCAGTCCACCAGACACCATACACATAAGGCTGGTTAGACAAATGGAATTGTGAAGGCCTCATAAAGTATGACACAGAAAACAGATTCAAGATTCAAAATAAAGTGATTTATTATCTCAAATGTCAGGATGGTAGAAGGTCTAACTTGCCCTATGCTAAGGTGGGATTTCCCTACCTGAACGAAACTAAGGAAAGTCTGAGTCAAACAGTTTATTTTTTTAGTTATTGTTTGCTTGTTAGGCACTTATATAATAAGAATATACTGTTTCAAAGCACCAATGGTTCAACTTAGAAGTCTGTCTGTATCCAAAACCTATGCTTCTCCTCACAACTAAAGCTAAACAATGTGTAGGGATGTCAATAATCAAACAAACGGTGATCAAAACAAAGTTCTAAGCTGCTTCCAGCTCTCAGCGTCTTCTTCTGCCCCCTTCCCTAAGTTCAAGAAAGTTCTACAAAAAGGCTCAGTATTACCTCTCTCCCACTCAAGGTAACACAGTTTTACACAATCCTTGGGGTTCCCTTCCCCAAGTTCCAAATAGCACAGTTCAAAGAAACTTTAAGATTCTTCCTTGGTTAATCCCACAGTGTCTTTTGGTTATCAGGGCTCACTGGTCTAGGCGCAGTTGTCAGACCACACGGTCCACCCATCACAGATCACGCAACCAGGATCCCTCTCTTTGTCGGCCTCTTGGCTTTGGTGGATAATGTTCACCCTCCTATGGGTCGTCCTTGGTAGCCTGCTGGCTCTACCAGAGAAAGTCGCACAGCTCCCACCAGTCTTTGGTCTTGACGCACTGTATTTATTTACAAAGTTCACTTTGTGGTGGTCTTACTCTTGCCCCACCTTTATATGGCACTATTTCACACTGGTGCCCTCTTCTTGTGTGTTATTGGCATATGGGCACTTTCCCTTTAGTGGTTCTTGGTTACTTGCTTTTCCCAAAAAGCTGTAATCAGTTTTACATTCAACAAGCTTAATTGCGAGGTTTACTCTGCTGATATTCACCAGTTATTCAAAAGTGCTCAACTTCAGGTTTTCTCTGAGTTTGGTGTTTAGAAAAGGCACAATTTGCTTAAGTTCAAATTCATTAAATTTTGTGTTGAATAAATGCTCAAATTGCTCAATTTTAAGTTCCCATTTGCTCGATATTCAATATGTCTTCAGGGTATTTAGTTTCAGGTTTCAACCTCAGTTCGATAAAGAATTATGATCTCACTGCCTGCTAGGAACGCCTCCGGCTGCCGACCGAGTGCCACTCCTGACACTCCCCGGTCTGTGGCATGGTTCTGCAGGGGCTTCTGCTACGTTTCGCAGCCTCTTTAGGTGGTGGGCTGGTTGATGCTAGCCCGGCTCACTCACCAGGGCTGGTCTCTGCCCACCAGTTGCTCTGCTACTTCCTTCAGGCCACAGGCAGCGTCCCTCTCTCTCTCACAGTCCTGCGCTCCAGTTGCTGGTTCCTCTGCCACAGAGGCCCCTGTCCCTGCAACAGCCAATCAGCTCAACTCGCCTTAGGCTGGGCAGGTTTCCTGGGCTTCACAGGCCCCGCCTCAGTTGCCCCCTCTAGACATGAGCCTCCTGCAGGTCTCCTTCCCACAGGTCCCTTTGTCCCTCTCTTTTCTGCCAATTCTATCTTCCTTGATACACCTTGTGAGAAACCTGAAGGTGCCTCACCTTCTAGTCCCTGGAGATCTGTCATCCAGGTGGCCAGGACACAGCCACCACTATTCAATCCAGTTCCTAGGGGTGGACCAGTGCTGGAGGATCACCTGAGCTCAGATTTGGACAGCCAATGGAAGAACTGCCATCTTGCATGCACGCCAGATGTGAAACAATCACGGCCCACAGTGGTCTCACTCATTCAGGCACACCAGATATCCTGGCACCAGTAGTGTGGATTGGGACCAGACAGTCCCAACCCTCTTCCTGGGCCCCAGCACACGTGACATGCAGGAGCCCCAGTCAGCTCGATCTGGGGGAAGGTTAAGGGACAAGATGGCCAAAGGGCAGAAGAAAAAGACTTTGTGGCACAGCCATTTTCGGCATTGGCCACCGTCAGGGACCAAACGTGATAAACGCGGTATGGTACGAAAAAAAGAAGTTAAATTACCAGTAAACTACTGCCACCGGTTCTTTTTAGGCACACCACCAAAAATTCCTAAGAGGGTGTCTCGGGCCCTCAAATGAAAAAGAGTCCTGTGTGCGGTACAGTAAGGTACTTGGCACACAGATAAAACGTTACCAAGAAATGGCAACAACGTCAAAGATTAAGGGAAACATAGTTTCCCAGTACTGACAGTCTGAAGGGCGTGTCAGTTTCCCATAACAAATGAGCAAAACCTCAAGGGAGCGTAGCTGAAGGCTGTGCTCTACTGGAAAGAGTCAGGTCAGGATAGACGAACAAAAAGCAAAAGGTTTGGTGGGTCAATAATATGGAGGGAAAATCACACTTGGAGAAATCTTTCCTAGCACTCGCCCCCTCAGACCAAGGACAAGGTGGAACTAATCCACCCCTGGATGGGCCTCTTGATCAGGTCGAGTAAAAATTCTGGACAACCCATCAGCATTAGTATGTTAGACACCTGACCTATTCTCAATGGTGAAGTCAAAGCCTTGCAGGCTTATGGACAACCTTAGCAACTTTGGATTCTCTCCCTTCATATTCATTAGCCACTTTAGGGGCTTATAATCAGTTTGCACAATGAAGTGGGTCCCATAGAGGTGGGGCCTCAGCTTCCTTAGGGTCCAGACGACAGAGAAACATTCTTTCTCTATAGTGGATCACCTGAGCTCTCTGTCCTTAAGCTGGTGGTTAATGAATCCAATTGGGTGTTCCTTGCCTTTCTCATCTACTTGTGATAGAACAGCCAGTGTCAGAGGCATCTGTCTGCACAATAAAATAATGTTTGTAGTCAGGGGCCCTGAGAACAGAGAGGCCTGGCACGGGGAGTCTTTTAAGCCTTGAAAGGACTTCCCACACTCCTCAGACCGTGAGACCTTCTTGGGTTTCTTTGGAGTAGTGAGAGCAGTCAGAGGGGCAGCTATGGTCCCATAGTCTGCCATGTAATTCCTGTAGTACCTAGTTGGGCACAAAAAGGCTCTCACTTGGGTTTGGGTAGTGGGGGTAGGCCAGTCTTGTATTGCTTGTACTTTACTGGGTATCCTGTATCCTCCTTCCACCAACCTCATGGTCACGGTAGACCACTGAACCCTGACCAATTTGACACTTGCTTGCCTTTATGGTCAGGTGGGCCTTCTGAAGGGCCTGCAACACTATTCTCAGGCGTTTCACATGCTCTTCCCAGGTGGCACTAAAATCTGCAATATCATCCAGATATGCCAAGCAGAATTCATCCAACCCGTTTAGAACATGATTCACTAGCCTTTGAAAAGTGGCAGGTGCATTCTTGAACCCAAATGGCAATACCCTGTGGAGGAGGAGCCAAATACCCCCACCTCAACCACCTCACCCATATTGCCTATATGATGGGAGCCCGAATGCGAAAACCGTGTAGTACCAGTGAGTCTACCGATACCTAGGAGGATCCTGGAGGCAAGGTTCCCATTGAGAAAACCGTACCTGCATACAAGAAAATATGATGGCCATTTGAATGAAATCCCGCAAGAAGCGGAGCAAATGGATGGTAAAAACGAATGGTGACGTCACACAGAGCTGAGCTGACATGCCTAGAAAACATGCAGAGACTAGAAAATGCAGATATTCTACAAGGCATCAATAAAGTATCAACGATAAGTGACATCTTGGTATCAAGGTGAAGAAGCTTATGCTATAGAATTCATGAAGATATCAAGTCATTTTACACGTGTACAGATGCAAAAGAAACGCAAGTAGACAAAGTAATCCTGAGGCTAGCTTTATAGTGAATAGATTGCGGTATGCACCAATATATATACATATATGCATAAAGAGAAAAGGATGGATGTTTCCACTAACGTGTTATAGCAGAGCTGGACTGTAAAGGAAGGCCTCATTTTCAGTGTGTCGCAGTAAGAAAAAAATTAATTACCAAGTAAATCTCAGGAAGGTGAGGCTGGATGAGCCATGAAGCCAAGCCGAGAAACCAAGGTCTTATCAGGCTGGAGTGAACTGACATTGGATACAAAATCGTGTGAAAGAACAGCTCCTGTTCAGAAGACATAGACAAAACAAGGGAGACGTCAGAGGTCTATTCAAAAATAGGATTTCAAAGGCAGTAAAAGCTCAATTCCATGGTTTTCAGTCACATGCAAGGATGAAGTTGGACGAGCAAGATGCTCACATCTACACATGAGGGCAAAGGGTGCCTTCACTCCCCTGAATTCTCCACAATGCAGAACAAACTCAAGGCCGAGCTTCAAAGCCTAATTGACTAAGCAGACCACTGAGGTGATGAAGGATTGATATGCTAATTGGTGGGAAGCTATGGTTAAGAGGAGCTCACTAGCACCTGGAAGGCCAGCCTGCGCGCTGCTAGACATAGGTGGAAAAGTACTGATGGATGTTAGAGTGCTAACCAATTGTAAGGGACCACATAATTAAGGGTCCTATAGTTTGTGTAGCCAATGGGACGTTGTGTATTTAGTGACATTCATAAGTGGTCATTTTAGAGGGAGGGCTTTGTTGCCTAACCTGATGATAAGTAACCAATCACAGATTCACACTTTTTAGGTTATTATGTATCGTATACTTAGATGTTCTCTAAGAGCCTATCGCAGTTACTCATAGGTTTTTGTAGTTTGCCACATAGGATGGCGTTGGTAGTAACGTAGGTCAATGTCAGTGATGACAAGTTTTTGATATATAAGCTCAGTTTTTTATGAAACTCGTTGAGTAAGAGGATCGAGAGAATTCGTTGATGTTTGTTGCACTCCCTGTTTTAGATAATTTAGATAATTGATGATAAAACAGTTATCCTTTTTGCCAACTACCTATCTTGAAAACCACGAGTCATTTCGATTATTGATGTATGAATAAAATGTGCATCCCCATCCATCTCCAGGTTAATTGCTACTCATCTTAAAGGACTGAGGTTATTCAGTTCACGTGGTAGCAGAGGATGGTTTAAAAAATCCATCGACATAAGTAAACTTTGGAGTCCCGGCAATATTGCACGACCTCTGCCATTCGGCTAACAGGACGTGAAGCTCCCCACAGATAGTGGTTTAGCTTATTTGCTAAAGTTTTGCAAGTAGGATGTGACGGGTCCCTCCGGTTTCAGACGGAATCCCCTTCCACAGTCTACGAGAAGCTGAACGAACGGGAAGTTGAAGAGGTGGTAGAAGAGGCGTACAATCCCGATAGTCAGAAGGCGAACATGCGAATGGTGAGTAAAAACTGAGCAAGGTGGCAAAACTGTGTATGGGAAATGAGTGACAAGAAGTAATAAGGGGAAGACGAGTAACGGAGGGAGGCGAGGTAAACGTATCTTGAGAACAAGAGTGTTAAATAGTGAATAAGAAATTGACTTGTGTGAAGCCAAGCAATTAAAAGGTATAGTGAGGAGAGACTGCGATAATAGAGTACGATCTGTGCCTGTGTTTTAAAGAACGTAACAGAAGAAATCTGAACCTAAAATCCCATTGCGGATGACGTAGATGATGAGTTTGGTTACGTAACTTAAAAAGAGGTTGATTTAAACTCCATAGGAATATTGATTTAGAGAGCAAGATGACTCTTAGAGAAAAGATTGTAAGAGATACAAGATATATGTGACCGGTCAAGTATGTCTGTTTGTTTGTTTGTTTTATGTATTTATGTTTTGGTAATGATGTCATAGTTAAAAGTGATTGATGAAAAAATGAGAAACAAGAGGTTGGAAAATTAAATTGGTTGTTCGAATTTAAGTTGATTGTGTTTTTTAGCAAGATTAAAGTAAAAAACGTGATTTAAAGGGATTGGAGCCTGCAACAATTGGTGCACGCTCATATTATATTGTTTTTCTGAAAAGTATTGTTTTTTAAATCTGTGTCAAAAGCAAACGAGTATTTATAGTCAAGAGGGACGAGTTAAAAATGGAGGATGTTACTCAACTTGTGCACCTCTGCATGCAATTGCCGAAACATGAACCTAAGCTTAGACAGTATAGTGCAGAATGGGTGAAGGGCACAGCGGATAAAATGTTGTTACCATGGCTGCAAGGAGTCTCACTATCGAAGGCAGTTCTGCAGCACATGATAACATATTTACATAAAGCATATACGGGAAAAAAGCTATAGAAGCGACTAGCAAGCCTAGAGCTTTGGAAAATGTACCAGGAAGAAAGAGAAGAGCCGCCTCCTATAGATTGGATCCTTAATGTTTGCACAGAGAGGGGTGAGGAGCCTTCTGCTTCCCCACCCCGCTTGAAGTAGATGGCGAAAACAAGAAAGACGATAGGTTGTACCCATTGAGGGAGCTTAAAGAAGCAACAGGGTACAGCAACCCGGCATACGAGTCGCCTGAGCAAAGCAGTGACGAGGGCCAGGAGAAAAATGAATGCAAAGACGAAAGGATGAGGAGATACAAAGGGCAAACGAATGAATGGATGTGAAGAAGAAAGAGGAAGGCAGAGTGAGAGAGGAAACAAGAAAGCATAGAGAGCTTGATGATGAAATAGAACAAAAAAGAAGGCAAAGAGCATGCGATCTTGATAGGAATCTTGATCCAGAAGTAGCATGGGAGGACATAGAGGAGTTCTTCCCAGAATACGAGTCATTACCAGGCCCATCTAGAGTAAATCTAGAGGACGAGTTTGACTCTAGATGCATTGGGGAAGTGATTCATAAAGTTTATCGTGACATGAGAGCCCAGAAAGAATTAAAAGGGAAGGGAAAAAATGATCGACTCAAGAGTACACAGTTGGACGATACAGAGGTAGCCTCCTGCAGCACGAAGCCCAAGGAGTTGTCTTTACATAGACTGAGTCTAAACAGAGTTTAGGAGGAGAGAAGTTATACGAGTTGGGCACCGGAAATGTCAGATGAAGACAGAGGCACCTTCCGTGAAGAAGATAGAGGTGACTTATGTGGTCCTGAGTGATGTTTTACAATGGATAAGGAAGTGAGACAGTCATATTTAGACGTACCTATACCTTGGGCGTCAAAATCATTGATGCAGTTAGATCAACCTAAAGGGCAACCCCATTGTGAGAGGGGGGAGTCACCACCTTTTGTGAGCAGACTAAGGTGCTGCCAGGAAGAAGACTGTGTGGAAATATTGTCCCTGCCTTGAGTAGACAGACGATGGGAGATGAGAGTGAGTTTGGGGTTTCACAGTTTCCCTTTCTAGAGAAAGGGGGAACCAGACCACAGTATATACCTTGGTCCCAGATGGACAAGGATAACTTAAGGTGTACACTTCTGAGTTTAACTTCTGGTGCTGGGAAATGGATACATGAATTAGAAAAGATGACAGGAGGAAATACATTGGCTATAGGGGAAATTAAGGGTCTCCTGATTGCCATCCTTGGAGAGAGAGCTGATGATGTTTGCTCCAGAGCAGGGTATGCTGGTGTTACTATGGTTAACACTGCTCATGACGGAGCACATTCAAAAACTGTAGAGCGCTTACAGTACTGTATCCAGAAACGTCCGATATGGGAGCAATGATGATGAAAAAGATGCAGGGAGGGGAAGACCCACCTGTTTACATTGAGAATTTCCAAGAGCAGTGGGCCTTGGAGATACGCGAGGCTTTGGGTAAATCTATACCTGTGTTCTATCATATACTGTGCCAGGGGCTGCCAGATCCAGTACAGAAGCATCTCAAGAAGTTAGTGGGTATGGAGGCAAAACCGTGGTCAGAAATTCAGCTGACCATCGCACATTATTGCAGACTCTTGCAAGAAAAGAATCGCACAAAAGATGATATCAGGAAAGGCGAAGAGGCAAAGTTAGTGTATAAGATGTTATCTAAGTACACAAATTGAAGGGGCAATGATAACTAGTGGAGACAGATCAAATTCACAGCAGGTAACAAGCATGCCGCAGCTAAATAATCAAAGGCAGTTTGATCAGGGCAATAATGGATTTGCTCCACGAGGAAGAGGAGGAATTCGAGGTAGACATTTTCAATATATTCAAGGGAATTGGCAGAATAATCAGGGAAACTTTCAGAGCAATCAAGGTAGGTTTTAAAATATGCAGAATGATAATCAAGATATGCAGCATGGGCAGAATAGGAGATTTCCGCCTCCCATATGTTGGACATGTGGAATGACAGGGCATTTTGCTTGTGTGTGTAGAAGTCAAGGGTTTGTGCAGAATTGTCAATTTACAAGAGGGGGGACTTGAAACCTGCCTGCGTATTCACAGCAGAGTGGAGATGGGATTGCTCAGAGTCAAACAGTGCAGCAGACACAAGTGCCGAGAATGCAGCAAGGTTTTCAGACACAGCAAGCAGCAGTGAATCCGCCGCAAGGGCAGTCGCAGCATTCACCTATACAGATACAGCAAAGCAAAAGCATGGGCAGTGAATGACTCCTAGGATAGGGGGGTGTCACTGTAGAGGGAGGGAATCCTTTTACAGGTACAGGCATGAGGCTGTATCCACAATAGGAAAGCTCACTGGGCGACCTGATGTGTTCAATACTATCTGTGATGCCGAATCCTCACGAAGAACCGACGTTAGACGTCAGTATAGGAGGCAAACATTTTTCATTTTTAGTAGACACGAGTGCAACACGCTTGTGTATACAAGAGGGAAAATGTTCAATGTCTGGCAATGCCATGAATACTCAAGGTTTCACAGGAGCTACAAGCAGAGTTCCTTTTACTGAAGAATTACCAGTCTTTATAGGAGAATGTGAAATGTCGGTGCCATTGCTATATTCAAGGCAGACACCTGTCAATATATTAGGTCGAGATCTAATGACTACGTTGAATATGACATTTTTGTTTACTGATGAAGGTATAGTGTGTTGAACACCAGGAATGCATTATTTAAACATGAGTGAATTTATAATGGCGTTTGCAGGACAAGTGACCATACGAGCAGTTCTGTTGGAACCTGAAGTTTTTCATTATGAGGCATTTTGTTGACATGGCTACTAGGCCTAGTGGGGAGAACTGTGAGAATACCTGATGAGTTTCTATTCAGACCCAGGATACCTATGCTTGAAGAGGAGGGACAAGTCTTTCCCTTAGAATTACAAGCAGCTACAGTGCAAGGAGATTTAGCTATGCTTGATGAAGTTGATAATGAAGGCAGACAATGGTGCACAGTAATCACCATCAGGGAGAGATACAGATTGACTGACGTCACTGATGAAGATGTAATTGCTACTCATCTTAAAGGGCTGAGGTTATTCAGTTCAACCCTGAACTGGTAAAGCCCCTCTGGAGTTGAGAACGCTATCATCTCCTTGGCATGTTCTGCTAGGGCAATTTGCCAATACCCTGCAGTAAGGTCAAAAGCGCTGAGGTATTTGGAAGCACCCAGCGTGTTCACCAACTCATCAGTTCAGAGGGTGAGCATCTGTCCTGGTGACAGTATTCAGAGACCTGTAATCCACAGAACCACAATTCAGAAGTACCTGCCTTTGGTACCAGAACCACAGGACTGGATCCTGGACTACTGGAGGGCTCAATCACCCCAAGATCCAACATCTTGTTGACCTCTGTTTTGATATCTCACCTTATCTGACATCCTGTAACCCCTACATTTGGTAGGTACACTATCTCCAGTGTCAATGTCATGTTTGCACAAATGTGTCAAACCTGGAGTAAGTGAGAACAAGGGGGAGAACTGCCACAGACATTTCTTACTTCCACTTGTTGGTTAGGAGTCAGGTGAGGGAGCACTATGACACCCTCAACAGAGCTATCTGAAGGGCTACCCTGAAATAAGTCAGGAAGAGGTTCTGATTCCTCCTCTTCTCTGTCTGATACCAGATGCAGTGCAGCTATTTCAACCCTAGGAATGAATGCCTTCAGTCTATTAATGTGGAACACTTTGGGGGCTTCACCAGGCCTCCTAAGGTCCACTAAATAATGTACCTCACCCAGCTGCTCCACAACTGTGTAAGGGCCTGACCATTTATCCTGGAGGGCTATAGGCCTGATAGGAGTCATTATGAGGACTTCTTGACCTGGGGTAAAGTGAAGAAGAGAAGCTGTCTGGTCATACCAATATTTGACCAATGCGTGACCAGCCTTCAGCTTGTCACTAGACTGAGCCATCAGGAAGACCAATTTCTTCCTCAATTCTAGTACATAATCCACTACATTGGCAGTGATAGGAGGAGTAGGGAGCACCCACCCTTCCTTGACTATGGCCAGTGGTCCCCTCACAGGGTGACCAAACAGAAGCTCAAAGGGGCTGCAACCAACACCCTCTTGAGGTACCACTCTGTAAGCAAAGAGTAAGCATGTTAACAGGAGATCCCACTTTCTCCTTTGGGGTTCTTCCATAGCTGCAATCATGCGATTGAGAGTTCTATTAAACCTCTCAACCAAGCCATTGGTTTGTGGATGATAAGCAGATGAAAACGTATACATGACCCCACACTCCTTCCACATTGTCAGGGGCTTGGTCGCTCGGGCTGTTAGGCAGAATTACATGCAGTACCCTTGGGGAACACTTTACACAATTAAGACTACAGGTGTAAGCACAATCTCACCTTTGGTACAAGCCTGTACTACACAGTTATGTGGTAGCAGTGGCTGAGCAGCCAGACTTATCTCAAGAGGGATGTGAGCAGTACAAGATGTTACACAAAGGACTTGCAATCACAGTAGTTCAAACAAACACTTACTGAAGGTTTCTTGGTAAAACAATATACATTTATTTACACATTTAGTTAGAAAACATTCCACTAGCAAGAAGCAGCTCAATATCACACTATAATACACTACAGTACACAACCAATGCGTCTGTGAACAAGTTAGGCTCCCCTGAAGTGGGTGCATAATGGCACTTCAGTAACTTTCAAAAGGGGTTGAAAGGAAAAGGTTATAAGAATCAAAACAAAATTACTATCATGAACCGTTGTCTACGTCCTTTCTGGACCTCCTGGTCCCTGGCTCGCAGGGGATTGCATGCAGTTATCCTTCCAACCTGGCCGCCCGGAACAGAATACTCCGGATCGGGCTATGCGTTCCACGCTGCTCATTCTACAAAAGGGACACGCCCCCGCCGATCTGCGCGTCTCAACGCTACCGCTACCTGTAGTCAGACGTGCTTACACAGAGTTCGATCGGGGCTCTCGCTTGATTCCTTGTTCCCAGTCCCTTGAATTCCCTCCTGTTCCCTTTCCTCCCCAACCTCCTGGAAAACCTTCCGCGCTCGATTCACGGTCTTCCGTGCCTCTGAGCGTACCTTAATTACTTCCTGGAATTACCCTCGACTTGTAGAACACTCCTGGAAACTGAACCGCTACTCTCACGCTGGACGCCGAAGACCGGTGTTCGGGACTATACAAATCCCGGACCGTAAAGAAGAAGAAATCCCAGAAGGTCGCAAGTACACAACAGAAACAGGTGAGAAGGGGAGAGACTTGTGACAGATTGAGACGCCTTAAAAATGATACAGATTCAGAGATGGAAGCCGCTGTTCAAGACCTCATGCGAGGCATGCAGGAATTAACAACAGAGGTACAGAGCCTCAAGGCAGAGAACGCAGCATTAAAGCAGCTAGTTCTATCACGTGATTCCGCAACCAAAGAAAATGTAATATTGGGTGGAATAGTGGACAAGTATGACGGTTCTTCCAAGACTCTCCACGCCTTCCTTGATTCGTGTTTAGTTCACTTCACGTTCAAGCCCTACTACTTCTCCACTCCTAGAGCAAAGGTGGGTTTTATGATTTCACACCTCACTGGAAATGCATTGACTTGGGCAACACCCCTAGTGAATACAAGCGACACTCTCCTGGATGACTATGATGGCTTTGTGAGAGCCCTTAAGGAAATGTTTGATCGTCCAGAGCAGGTGTATAGTGCTCAAGAGAGACTACTCGAGTTTCAACAAGGGTCCCAGGATATGCTCACCTATGTTACTTGTTTCAAACAACTTGTGAAAGAAGCAGACTGGTCTCCAGAAGCTAGTTTTACACTCTTCCGAAGGGGGCTGAATGAAGAAATAAAAGATGAGCTTGCTAGGGTGGCCCGCCCAAGCTCCTTCCAGGCTCTTATGGATCTATCCTTACAGATAGATTTCCGAATCCAAGAAAGAAGAGCAGAGAAGATGAAGTCTAAGGCAAGTCTCCAAAAGACCATCACGGAACATGCCC